>NC_135314.1:131750642-132950642 GCF_048772815.1 Callospermophilus lateralis | reverse complement strand
CTTATTTTGTAATTGGTACATTATAATTATTATTCTAATTTAGATATGAGATGTCCTCCAAAAGCTCCTGTTAATGCAGGAATATTCAGAGGTAAAATGATTATGAGACTGTCACCTAATCAGTTCATCCTAGTTTGAATAGACTGACTAGATGATAACTATAGGTAAATGGAATGGCCTAGATTAGGTAGGTGGATCACTAGGGGCATGCCCTGGAAGGGTGCATCTTCCCTGTGGTCCCTTCCCCCTCCCTCTCTCTCTCTCTCTGCTTCCTCACTTTACAGAGAGTTGTTTAGCTTTTCTCCACTGGGCCCTTCCCCGATGATGTGCTGCCTCACTTTAGGCCAAGAACCATGAATTGGCTGCCTGTGGACTGAGACCTCTAAAGCCATGAGTCCCACATAAACATTTCTTCTTCTAAGTTGTTGTCAGTTATTTTTGTCACAATGATGAAAAAGCTAACTGGCTGGATGTGGTGGCACATGCCTATAATCTCAGAGGCTTGGGGGCTGAGGCAGGAGGATCACAAGTTCAAAGCCAGCCTCAGCAATTTAGCAAGGCCCTAAGCAACTTAGTGAGACCCTGTCACTAAATAAAAAAAATTTAAAAAGCCTGGAATGTGGCTCAGTGGTTAAGTAACCCTGTGACCAATCCCCACAAAAAAAAAAAAAAGAAAGAAAGAAAGAAAGAGAGAGAGAGAAAGAGAGAAAGAAAAGGAATGCTAACTAAAACAGAATGCATTGTGATATATTCATACATGTGCATAGCATAATTTGGTCAATTTCATATGCCAGTTTCTCCCTTTTCCTCCTCTCCTCCCTCATCCTTTCTCCACTGTTTCTACTTTACTGCTCTCCCCTGTTTTCATGAAATATTCTTTCTTATTTCTTTTTTTCCTCTTTAGCTTCCACATATGAGAGAAAAAGTTCCACCCTTGATTTTGAGCCTGGCTTATTTCACATAACATTATGTTCTCCAGTTCCATTCATTTACAAGCAAATGAAATAATTTCATTCTTTATGGTTGAGTAGAACTCCATTTGTGTGTGTGTGTTTGTGTGTTTGTATGTGTATGTTTATCCATTAATTGTGTGTGTGTGTGTGTGTGTGTGTGTGTGTGTATGTGTATCCATTCATCTGCTGATGGACACCTGGGTTGGTTCCATAACTTGGCTATTGTGCCTTGTGCTGCTATAAACATTGATGTGCATATATCACTATAGTATGCTAATTTTTAGTTCTTTTGGATAAATGCCAAGGAGTGAGATAGCTGGGTCATATGGTTGTTTCATTCCTCGTCTCCATTCAGCTTTCCAAAGTGATTGCACCAACAATGCATAAAAGTATCTTTCTCCAGCCAAGTACAGTGGTGCACACCTATATTCCCAGCAGCTCAGAAGGCTGAAGAAGGAGGATCACAAGTTCAAAGCCAGCTTCAGCAAAAGCAAGAAACTAAGCAACTCAGTGAGACCCTATCTCAAAATAAAATACAATATAGGGCTGGGGATGTGGTTCAGTGTTTTAATGCCCCTAAGTTCAATCCTTATTACTCACCCCCCAAAAAAGTATCTTTTTCCATGGATGAGAGGGTAATATGGTATGATATCCATCACCACATTGATTGCCAGGGTTGATTTGACTGATCTGGCTGGCTAAGCAGGTGTTCCCTTCCTTTCCCCAACACTTGTTTTTATCACATTTTTCAAGAATCAGTTGGCTGTAAATGCATGGAATTATTTCTGGGTTCTCTATTCGTTCCCTTGGTGTATGTATCTGTTTTTAATGCCAATACTTGGGTTTTTTTTTTATTGTTTGGTTTGGGTTGGGTTGGGTTTTATTTGGTTTGATTTGTTATTGTTGTTTTGGCACTATGGCTCTGAATTATGTCTTGAAATCAGATATTGTGTGATCTCCAGCAGTTCTCTTTTCACACAAGATTGCTTTGACTATTGTGGGTCTTTATTCTTCCAGATGAATTTTAGTATTATATTTTTGGGTTCTGTGAAGAATATCATTGGTACTTGATGGGATTGCATTGAATCTGTAGATTGCTTTGGGTAGTATAGGCACTTTAGCAATAATAATTCTTCCAAACCATGAACATGGAAGTTTTTCCATCTTTTAATGTCTTCATCTTCAATTTGTTTCTTCCATGTTTTAAAATTTTTCATGCCTGCCTATTGTGAATGGGATTGCTTTCATGATTTCTTTCTCAGCAAATTGGTATATATCGGTATATGGACAAGCTACTGATTTCTATGTTGATTTTCGTATCCTCCTACTTTACTGAATTTATCAGTTGTAATGGTCTTTTGGTGGAGTCTTCAGGTGTGTATTTGTGTAGAATCATATCACCCACAATCAGGTATAATTTGACTTCCTCCTTTCCTATTTATATGTCTTTTATTTCTTTCTCTTGCCTAATTGCTCTAAAATTTCTAGTACTATGTTAAATAAGAATACTAAGAGTGGACACCCTTGTCTTATTCCTTAAATAAACAAGTTTTACCCCATTCAGTATAATGTTGGCTATAGGCTTGTCATATATAGTGTTACTATGTTGAAGTATGATTCTTCTCTACCTAATATGTTCAAGGATTTTTATCATGAAAGGATATCAAATTTTATTGAATGCTTTTTTTCTGCATCTATTTAGGTGATCATATGATTTTCACCCTTGATTCTGTTTGTGATGTCTATTAATTTTCATATGTTGAACCATTCTTGATTCATATTAGTTTTCATGAAACCAATTTGACCATGGTCTATGATATTTTTGATGTCCTGTTGAGTTTGATTTGCTAGTATTTTGCTGAATATTTTTTCATCTATATTCATCAAGGATATGTTCTCACAGTTTGAGAAGCATTGTGTTAAATGTTTGGTAAGCCAGGCTCAGTGATGCTCATCTATATTCCCAGTGACTCAGGAAGCTAAGGCAGGAGGATCACAAGTTCAAAGCCAGCTTCAGCAACTTAGTGAAGGCCTAAGTAACTTATATAGCCCTTACTATGTTGAAGTATGCAAGACCCTGTCTCAAATTTTAAAAAATAAAATTAAAAAGGCTGGGGATATGGCTCTGTGTTTAAGCACACCTGTGTTCAGTCCCTGGAAGGAAGGAAGGAAGGAAAGAAGAAAGAAAGAAAGAAAATTGAGTAAGAAGCTAGAGTTGTAGTTCAGTGATAGAGCATTTGCCTAGAATGCACAGGGTCCTCGGTTCAATCCTCAACCCTACCAAAAAAGTTTAGTAAAATTCAATAGTGAAGCCTTTTGGTCTGGATTTTTCTTTGCTGGAAAACTATACTACTGATTCAATTTCATTTATTGTCATTGATCTATTCAGGTTTTTTATAGCTTCTTACTTCAATTTTGGTAAGCCATATAGGTCCATAAATTTGTTTATTTCCTTTAGATTTTCCAATTTTTAGCAGCTTTTCAAAATAATTCCTAATAATCTTTTAAAAGTCCAAATGTCTATAATATCAATTGTAATATCTCCTATTTATCTCTAATTTTATTTACTTGGGTCTTCTTACATGATCTCTATCTCTCTAGGATTTGACAAATTTATCTTTTCAAAGAACCACTCTCTTTCATTGATCCTTTGTATTGTTTTTAGGACTCTATTTCATTTATTTCTACTCCGATCTTTATTATTTCTTTTCTTCTAATTTTGACTATGTTTTATTCTTGCTTTTCTAAGATCTTGAGATGCATAATTATGTTTACATTTTTATTTTAAATCTTCCTCTTTTTTAATTTTAAGCACTCAGTGCTATAAACTTTCCTCTTAGTACTACTTTAGCTGTAAGACATAGGTTTCTGTATATTGTTTCCATTTGCATTTTTTTCAAGGAATTTTTTTAACTTCCCTTCTGACTTCCTCAATGACCTGCTATTTGCTCAAAAGTGTGTTGTTCAGCCTCCATGTATTTTTATAATTTCTAAAGTTTTCCTTGCTGTTGATCTCTAGTTTTATTCCATTATAATCAGAAAAGATACAAGATATGATTTCAAATTTTTTAATTTAAGACTTGTGGCTGACTACAGAAATTTCCATGTGCTGACAAAAAGAATATGTATTCCACAGCTGTTGGATGGAATGTTTTCTAAATGTCTGTTAAGTCTATTTGATCTATATTTAGTTTATTTTGGATGTTTTGGTGGCCGGAGGTAGGATCTGAATGATCTAACCATTGATGAGAGTCGGGTATTGAAATCCCCCACTATTATTGTATTGAAGCCTATCTCTTCCTTTTGGTTTATTAGTGTTTGTCTTATAAAACTGGCTGCTTCATTATTAGGCATGTAGAGATTAATAATCATCATATCTTCTTAATTAACCCAGTAATCATTATATAGTGACCTTCGTGGTCCCTTCTTATTGTTTTTGTTTTAAAGTTTTATCAGATACAAATATAGCTATCTATTCCTGCTTATTATCATATTCCATTTTCTTGGAATATCATTTTCCATCCTTTCATTTTCAGCCTGTGTGTGTCCTTATTGAGAGGTGAGTTACATGTATGCAACATATCATTTGGTATTGTTTTCAGTGCATTAAACCAGACTATAACTTTTAACTGGAAAATTAAGATAGTTTACATTCAGAATTACTATTGAAAGGTATGGACTCATGCCTGTGATTTTGTTGATTTTCTTCTGGTTCATGAATATTCTGTTTCTTCTTTCTTTATTCATCTTTGTGGTTTGATTTATATTCTGATAATATTTGATTTTTTTCTGTTTACTATTTGTGTATCTACCCTTCTAGTGGTATTTATATTTTCACTTGCTATCATGATGCTAGTTATCTTTCTTCCACTTCTGGGTATAGGACTTCCTTAAGCATTTTTTGTAAAGTTGGTCTAGTGGTTAATTTTCTTTAGTTTTGCTTATCTTGTAAGGTCTACTTCTGCTTCAATTCTGAAGGATAGCCTTGCTGAGCATGGTAATTTTGATTGGCAGTTATTTTCTTTCAGGACTTGAAATACATCACTCCATGCCCTCCTCCTGGAATACATCATTCCCTGCCTTCCTCCTCAGTTTTAGTCTAATGAGGTTTCCCTTAAAAGTGAAGTGGCACTTTTCTCTTGAAAATTTTAAAATTCTTTCTTTGTCCTGTAATTTTGACAGTTTGACTATAATATGTCATGGTGAGGAGCATGTCTACTTGAAGTTGTATAGACATCCCATGCCTCAGTGTCCATGTATTTCCCAAGATTAGGGAAGTTTTCTGATATTGTTTAATTGAAGAGGTTTTCTGTGCCCTTAACTTTTTTTCTTCCCCTTTGAGGAGAAAATGCTGATATACACATTTGATCTTTTAATGGTGTCCCAATGATCTTGGATGCTCTGTTCATTCTTATTTCTGATTTATTTCTTTTTTTAAAAAATACTTATTATTTTTAGTTGTAGCTGGACACAATCTCTTTTATTTTTACATGGTGCTGAGGATCGAATCCAGGGCCTCACACATACTAGGCGAGTGCTCTACCGCTGAGCCACAATCCCAGCCCCTCTGCTTTATTTCTGAATGTACTATTTCAAAAGATCTGTCTTCAAATTCCAATGTCATTTCTTCCACTTCTAATCTATAGTTGAAGCTTTCAACTGAATTTTTTCTCCATTTCCAATATTTCTAACCTACTGGGTTTTTTTAACCAAAAAACCTCTCTCTCTCTCTCTCTCTCTCTCTCTCTCTCTCTCTCTCTCTCTCTCTCCTCCTCGTCCTCCTGATTTTCTTAATCATATCCTGCATTATCTCCCTAATTTTATTTCACTTGTTTTCTGTTGGAACTTATTCAGCTTTCTTAAAATTAATCTTTTGAATTCTTTATCAGGAATCTAGCCACTTAACTATCTTTGGAATAGTTACTAAAGAGTTACTAAAGAGTAACAATCTTTAAGAGGTGTCATATTACCTTGCTTTTTCATATTTCTTGTGCTCCTACATTGAGATTTGCACATCTGGTGAAATGGATACTTCTATCATTTTTATGGGATGGCCTTCTTATTATGCAGCTTTCTCCTCAAGATGAATATTCCAGAATCTGTTTGTTATGCTGAATTTATCTCCAGCTGGGTACTATAATGTAATTTCCTTGTAGCTTCTTGGGCTATGATAGGTCAATTTGGGTACAGTGGTACTGTATCAGAGTCAGACTGTCTCTGTGGGTCATGCACAAGTGGGGACACAGTAGCAGTTCAGGAAGATATTGTGTAGGTAGCAGAGTGTGTGGGGTGAAAGCTGTGTGATTACTCTGACAATGGAGTAACAGCCCCTATCAGGTGGAAGGAGTTTTCTCAGGCACTGATCATAATTCTGTTACTTGAATGGATCTCTGGTATTCCATTAGTGAGAAGGGGCCTGAAGCACTTGTTATATAATGAGATACTGGTGTGAGGCCAGGTGCTTCATGGGCAGAGGCAGGAAAGGAATTCCTGTACCCTTCTGTGCAGTCACACCCAGGCTTCCCAGCACCATATGTCAGTCCAGGTATGGGGGCAACAGATCCAGCATAGCTGCACAGGTAAAGTCGGGGCAACTGAGCAGGTTACCTGCATAAGTGCAGTGAAAGCAAATGTTTTGTGATTCTTCTGTACTGCTACTATAAGCAGAACCTACCAAGAGCAAAACCTTAGACACCCCCCACAGCTGTGCACACCTAAGGATAGGGCAACAGCCAGGGGCATTTCTCCCCCTGATTCAGTTGTAGTATCCACCAGGGATCAAGCAGGAGTGGATCATGGCTGGAGTTGGGTAAAATTCCTCTCAGCTGGGATTCTTGAAGGATAAAAGGAGAGCAGAACACACTGGGCTTGGTGGCACACGCCTGTAATCCCAGCAGCTCAGAAGGCTGAGGCAGGAGGATCAAGAATTCAAAGCCAGCCTCAGCAAAAAGCAAGGCCCTAAGCAACTCAGTGAGACCCTGTCTCTAAATAAAATACAAAATAGGGCTGGGGAATGTGGTTCAAGTGCTCCTGAATTCAATCCTCAGTACCAGAGAGAGAGAGAGAGTGCAATACAAGGTCAGCAGTGAGCAAAGACTCTTTTCAGACCTTCTTTGGTGTGCATCTTGGAGCATGACTACATTTGGAGCTGCAGTAATGTTGTTTAAAACTGCCCCAACATCCCTCTGTGGGTAGGGGAGCAATAGATGCTCAGAGCTGTTTATCCACCTTGTTATTTGGTAGGCACCCTTGCATGGTTCTGGGAGAAGGGTGGCAGGAACTATGCAGGCAACTTCCTTCAGTCCTGGCAAACATGTGAAACTGCAGAGGCCAAGTTCCTGGCCTCAGAGGGCACACTCCCCATCCCCCAATTCTTAAAAAGGGCACCCCCTGTTCCCCTCCACATCATAGCACCCATTCCCCACTGTGTAATGCTCTCAGCAATTTGTGGCAGCCACTCCACCAAGCCAAGTCTAGTTCATGAGGCAGTCACCCCCTGAAACAATGCAGTTGAATGTCTGTGGGATCCTAGAAATGAGAATATTGCAGCAGTTTCTGACTCCTAAAGCAGTCCAAATTCAGACACTAGGTGCCTTCTCAAGATGGCTTCTATCTGCGGCACCCTTGGTTCACTGGGAGATAAAGTGAATTACTTTTCCAAAGCCAGACTACTGTAAAGATCTCAGTACTATTGTATATTTAGGCTGTAAGACTGCCAGGGCCATGAAATTTTGCCAGTATCTGAACTGATAGAGTTTGCTGGAACTTTTTTACCTTCATTCCTTCAGAGGGGAGATTAACCCTCCTCCAGACCAGAATGTCAAGTGATGAGATATTTTCTCTTGCTATACTGCCATCTCAGGTCTCTGGACTTAACAAGGTTTCCATCTTTCTACTGTTGAATTCCAGTGTTCCCCTGTCACCTCAGTCTTCACATATACACCTGTTGCTTTAGTTCTTCCTTGTGAAAAAGCAAATGAATGCTGGGTACCTCTATTCAGCCATCTTCCCCACCACCACCACCCACTGTTGTCTCAGGAATTTGCTTTTCAATATGTATTTCTAGTGTATAAACTTGTTTAAGTTCTTATTTTCTACCAGTAACACAAAGTGACTTCATGAAATAATCTTTTGGTGTTATGTATCTTCATTACCTTTTTACTGCCTCTTTGTCAATGATTGGCATTTGTTATGTTGGCTTTTGCAGAAAATTATCTCTAACTCTGATTTCCTCAATGGTGTATAAAGGTCTTGTGAGAATTAACAAGGTAGTGCAAGTAACACTGGATTGGGAGTTGGAAGACTTCAAAGTGGGTCCCCAATTATTGTATTTTCTTGGATTTTTCTATTTCTATTTGTATTTCTATTTCTATTTTTTTCTCCCTTTCTGGAAAAAAATGTGTAATGACTCTTAAATCCCAGGGTCTTTTGAAGTATGATAAGTGCCCTCTTACAAATATGAGTATTTACAGAGAAATTTTAAAACTTATAGAAGGATATCTCTTAGGTGACTTTTTCTAGATGATGCCAGTCATCATATCCCTGAGAACATTTAAGCAGCCCAATGGTCAGACAGCAAAGAATCCTGACATCCTGCCAACAGCAAACACCAACTTGCAATTATGCATGTTTGTTTTGTGGTGACAGGGATTGAGCCCAGGGCCATGTGCATGCAAGGCAAGCACTGTACTAACTGAGCTATATCTCTAGCCCAACCAACTTGCAATCATATGATTGTGTCATCTTGGCAGTAGATTCTTCAGCCCCAGTCAATCCTTTAGCCAATGACTTCTACAACCTCATGAGAGACTCTAAGCCAGAAAGACTCAGTTAATCCATTCTTTGCTTTTTAATTCACAGAAACTGTGTGAGATAATGAGTATTTATTGCTTTAATTCTCAATGTTTTTTGTTGTGTAACAATTTATAACTGGTATAGTCTTTAGAACCTAGACACAGAGTGCTGCTATAACAAAAACCTAAAATGTGGAATAAGCTTTGGAACCAGGCAGTGGGCATAAGTTGAGAAGACTCAGAAGAGATGGTTGAGTTTTAAATGATTATCAAAAATCTCATAGCCTTCATGAGAGCTTCAAGGAAAATATAAGAAATATTATTAGACAATGGAGAAAATGGGCTTTGTCATAATGGCAGAAGTTTAGCAATAGTGTCACCCATGTAAAGTGAAAAATTAGAAAATGTATCCAACAAATTGAATAATGTTGCTAAAGACATTTCCAGGCAGAATTCTCAATGCTGACCATTTTTCTGCTCATAGTAAAATGCAAGAGAAAATAAAGTGGTTAAAGTAATGACTTCCAAATAAAGGTGAGTTAGGAATTGCTGGTTTTGAAAATCCACAGCCTCTTTAGATGGAAAATGATGCTAAATCAAGTAATAGGTTCCAAGTGAAGATCAAATCATGAAATCATACTACAAAGATAAAACCAAAGGAATGGTTGCAAATTTCTTTGATATATTTCAGAAATAAGCAAGGAAGTGCCTTGGAGAACTGTTAAGTCAATGAGACTTATAAGAACCTTAAGGCATTATCCTCAGTAGCCACAGCAGAATACCAAGATATAAAAGGATTCATCTCAAAGACATGTGAGTATAGTTGTATAGTAGCAAAAACTCCAATAAGGCTCTTAAAGATCCACAAAGTTTTTCAAAGAATGACACTGGAAAAAGAAAAAACAATGACATTGGCAGAAACATTGCCAAATTGAGTTTAAAGGGGAAATACATTACAAATATATTTTACAAAGGAAAAGCAGGCTTTAGTTCCCAAAACTTTTACAGGCAGGAAGTAGGCTCCAAAAACTACTCATCTATAAATTTGGCCCACTGTACATGATGGACAGAGGACAGAACAAAGAGCCACGATGAATCTTTCTTAAGAGCTTGACTCCTAATCAGCAAACTGCCAGCATATTCTCTATTGAATTTTAAAAGTTCTGTTTACCAGTGGTTTATTGGTGCTTCCCATTCTATTTTTTTATTTTCCACTTTTTTAAATGACAGTGACTGTCATCCTATGTGTACCCTGCCCTTGTATTGTGGGGACATGGAGGATAAATAACTTGTATATTTAGTTCAAAGATTTCACATCAAAATCAACTGAATCTTTACCTGTACCTAATGTATTCCTGTATCTAATTAAAGAATGAGATCTGAGGTTTTTCAATGATGCTATAATTGTATGAGACATTGGGATGCATTGGAAGGTGGTGAGTGTATTTTCACGTGGGAGGAAAATGAAATATTAGGGTCCACAGGGTGTACTATGGCAGCCAATCTCTAAGATGGCCCCAACATCTTTGCCCCATAGTATTCATGATCTTGTGTTTACTACCACATTGAATAGGGCTGACCTACGTAACCAATAAGATGTTGTAGAAATAATGGTGTGTAACTTCTGAAGCTGTACCATGAAAGACACTTCTACTAGGGTCATTGGCTCTTAGAATAGCCACAATATGATGAGGATAGATAGTCAAGCAGACTTATAAAGATTGTGTGGTGAGGTACAGAGGACTTCTGCCAGTATTCAGCACCAAATTGCTGGCCATATGAGTTAGATATTTTGAAAATGAAACTCGACTGCAACCTCATGAGAGATCCAGAACTAGAACTACCTTCTCAAGCTGCATCTGAATTTCCAACCCAACAGAAATGGATATTTAAAAAGCATGTTGATTTAAGTCACTAAATATTGAGATGGTTTATTACATGGCAATAGATTACTAGCACCAGAAAGGTAAATTGTTATAGTGTAATCAAGTAAAGATTACATTTGAGAAGGATGAAATGGTTATTAAATAAATAAAGGACAGTTTGGAGGGGGGCTTAGAAATTGGTTACCTTGAATTATAACCAAGTGGTTATAATTTACTAAATTCACATACATATTTGTTTTTATATGATATACCTCACAATTTTAAAAAGACTAAAGAAAATTCTGCAGAAGTAACAATTTCTTCTGTTTTGTTTGCAGCGTAAAATGTTGATGATATAATAATTATTTTCATGATGATTGATACATTTTGAACTCCTAGCATTCCCAAGACAGAATTCTGTTTCATATGTTATAAATGTAATAACAGCCCCAAAAGAAGCCACGATGGGAGGTAATTTGCTGGATGTTGCATGTTGGTTAAGAGGCAGAACTGATTAGAGCACAGAGTCTGATCATTCTTTATGTTCTTCACATTCTGAGTTCCTGCCTCTGAGAACAATGCATAGTTCCTGTTTTCATATTCACTCCCACCATCAAATAATTGAGATGTTTAGGATCTTGATGTCCTTTTCCCAAAAGCAAGAAATGGGTCTGGTTTGGGATAGGGTTCCAAATAAGCATTAGCAGAATGAAAACACAATGGGTATGAAGAGTTCCTGGAACACCAAATGTTGCTCTTGCTCTCTAGGGCACTATGATCTGGTCAAGCCCAGTACAGCAGTTCAATATCACCAATTTGGAGACCCTCCCTCAGATGCATCTCGCGATCACTGCAGATATGGAGAAAACTATCAAAGTGTGGAACTGTCGTGACAGGGATCCTCTGGCTACCTGCGCCATGGCTCAAATCTGTTTTTCCTTGGCTTTTCTCACAAAGGATGGGCCATTCCTGATGGTAAGTGAGCCCCACACCTTAAGTGGGTGCACAAAATGAAATTCTTGCTGCTGATTTGAAGACATTGAGGTCCTATTACTGTCATATCTCGATCTATCTTCTACCCTAGGAGTTGATCACAAAATACCAATGATTTTTGACCATACAAACCTCCATTCCATTTTGACTTTTGACCTACCTCATGTATATTTTCCCAGCCATAATTCTATGGGGAAAATAAAGTCCCTGAATTATGTTGTATCTAAGTCTCTCCTTTCAGTGTACATTGTTGTCCATGAACCTGGGTAGGGACAGTGGAGGGTAAGATGTGAATTTTGGCAAACATTGAGAAGAAAACAGTGCCAACAAATAACTGTCATTTGGCAAGAGTGTTTGGGGGCTTAGGAAATTTTATTCCATAGTATTATCCCAACAATTTTGGGAGGCAAGCTGGTCAGAAGTTTGGATCTCCAATAAGTGACTGAAGAAATGGCAGTATATATTGAGTACTTTAGGATATCACATCTTTTTCTGTTGACATGGTGGTGATGCTTTGGTTGCAGGTGGGTGATTCTGATGGTAACATCCACACATTTACAATACCTGAGTTAAGGGATATTTCTGAAGTCCATGCATTTCAATATAGCATTGATATTCTACACTGCTCTCCTGACAAGAAATGGGTCTTTGCATGTGGGATACATCAACATATTTTTTCAAAGGTAGGTGATGTTCTGTAAACTTCAAGTTTAGGATAGGAGGGTCAAGCATTAGGAAGATCAAGTTGGGAAGTATCTGAGGAACTGCAGAGTCAGCAAGGAATTGGCATAGTGCTCCCTCCTCTCTAAGGAGAATCCGTTCATAAGCAGAATCTGCTCAAATAGTCAGAAAACAATATTTCTTTAAGCAATAGTATCCAGTTGCAGTGACAAATGTTTATTAATAGAAATATGTTCATGAAACCTAAAGGAAAGTGAAAGGGAGATCCAAAAAAAAAAGGAGGGGCTGGGATTGTGGCTCAGCAGTAGAGCGCTTGCCTAGCAGGGCAGGACCCGGGTTCAATCTTCAGCACCACCTAAAAATAAAGGCATTGTGTTGTGTCCATCTACACCTAAAAATAATGATTTTTTAAAAAAGTATCTTTAGTGAGCTTGTTCACTTTTGCTTTCCAAATTTTTATCTACCTTGGTTAGAAAGAGAAGTCCAAGAAGAAATCTATGTGTGTCTCTTAGAGTTACCCTAAGGAAGTCTTTGACCTCTGAGCAGGCCATCTGTAGCATGGCACCTTGACTAGTTTTCCAAGAAAGGAAAATTGATATAACCACCTCATTTTGATCAGGAGTCCAATGTGGCAAGATGATTTTGTAACCCTTCAGCCTTGCATCAAGGACTCCATTCTATCTGTGAACATCCTGGTAAGATAAGAAGACATTGAGCTCCTCTTTATACTTTGGAGTGAAAGCAGTAATTGTTTAACCTTTCCTAAGAGGCAAAACAGAGCTTTGGGCATAGGAGGAGAACTCTTACAGTGGCTTGTCTGGAGTCCCTCCTATACCGAGATTCTCTACCTTCCCCCTTCACCTGATTTCATGTTTAATACTCTCTCCTTAGATTTTTTTCAGAGTGTTTATTGAGACCATCAGAACATAGCACCCCTCTGTATTTCACTCTCCCATTTGCATCATGCAACAGAGGCTGCTGGACTCCAAGGAGAGAAAACAGGATAACACTGATGTACCAGAGAGGTTCCCACAAAAAAAAAAAAAAACAGGATTTACCACTTTTGATCTAATAACAGAAAGCCCTGAGGGTTAAAAAGTCATTCCAGGTAGACTATGCAACATTAGAAATACTTGTTTCTATTCCTTATTCCGCATGCACTCCTATTAAGCTACAAATAGACATGAAGAGGTTGGTCTATGTAAAGGGACCAGAGAATTTCCTTAGCTGGGTGTAACCCCGTGCCTATTTGACTCTTATTCATGCTGATCTCTTTAAGTTCACCCTGCTCTCTGGGGAAGAAACATTTTGATTTCTATTATGTTTTAGGGCCTGGGTTCCAATGCACATTTCCAGTAAAGGTTTCTTTTTAATGTTTAAGCTATTATGTGTTGTCCATAATCTTCTGTTCCTATGTCAGGGTACCTATTATCTTGGTAAGTGACATGGATTTGTCAGGCCACTTCATTGTCCTCGCTGGACTGGAGTCCCATGGCAGTAGGAAGTATGTTTTTTTTTTTTTTACTCAATGCAAGATTATCTGTCTTATTCCTTAAGAATAAAACATTCAGGGTCACTCCCGGTGAATTGGGCTGCACAAAATAACCATACATGAGATAGAGATTCCTTTTTATTTGGGGTCCTGTGACAGTTCCTCTGACCTTAAAGGTCTGCAGAAAGAATGCAAGTGAGCATGTGCTGAACCCTTTTATTGAGGAGAAGCCATTCAAATGAGGCAAGGGGTCAGGTTTCAGGAGGTTGAGTCTAGCTTCATGATGTTTGCTGTCAGCAGATTGATATCTAGGAAGGCCATCCCCAAAGGCAGAGCAAAAGAAGGGGACACACAAAGGGCATTTCCATGGAATATTCTATCCCAAACAGGGCAAAGGGGTAATATCACAAAGGAATAGGTGAGCGTAGCTCAATCCACGGGGCAACACGCCTATGTCTGAAGACGCATTCTCAAACTTCCAGAACTGGGGCAACATCTAGGTCACTACGAGATGTAGTGATGGTCAGAGCCTCTCCGCTCAGGGAAGGAGAATGTGAAATCATTCAGACTGGCTGCCCACAGTTATTGTTCTAACTAAACAATTTGCCTATAATATGTGTATGTGTGTGTTATATGAAAACAGCACATCAGATTGCAAGTTTTCTGTTGCCAGTTCATATAGACAGCCCTAATTGGATGGGAGTCGGTGATGGAAATATTATTGTTGTTGAGAGTGGGCCATATCTGTTCCTCTTCACCATTAATGGCCTCATGCTAGAACGATGTGAGGGCCACCAGAGCATCATCAGCAACATATGGGTGGTACATACGATACTTCTTTCTCTCTCTCTCTCTTTTTTTTTTTTTTTCCCGTGTCAGGGATTGAACCCAGGGCCTCACTCTGCCACTGAGCTGTATCCTAGTCCCTTTCCCTATTTTTTGATCTGAGCTTGACTCATTATCCATTCACTCTCAGGTGTCCTTTGAAGGATTCTCTCCATGTCCTTACAGCATCCATGGATTGTTCTTTACATGTGTACATGTGGGAAGATGTTAGAGTCTGTAAAAAAGTCTGGATGGCGCCTGGCAAAATGCCAGAGGGAGTGGTTTATGAGGTGGAGCCAGCGAGCCTTTAAGTGTGGAGATTCCTTATTGGTTGACTGCTGTATGGAGTTTATGTTAATTAGATAAGCCGTATGGAATGTATAAAAATCGCTCCGGTCCTACAATAAACGGCTTCCATTCCTGCTGTATCAATCTACACAAGTTGTTCGTCACCCGGACCCCCCAATTTGCTGCAGCCGGACTGCGGCAGGAAGAGGGAGGCTATTACCCATATCTCAAGAAGTGCTGTCACTTGGAATACCTGGGGAACAGTCTGACACCAAGCTGGTAAGCCCTGTTTTGTGACCAAACTTTTCTTGTGAATTTTTATTTCTACATAAAAATAAATGAAAGGATAATAGGTTTTTGAAATTCTTTGTAGATAAATATATGAATAAACTTATAATTGGAAACAGAATTGTTGGGGTTGTAGCTCAGTGGCAGAGCCCTTGCCTAGCGTGTGTGAGGCAGTGGTTTTGATCCTCAGCACTACATAATAAATAAATAAAATAAAGGTATTGTGTCCATCTATAACTAAAAAAAAAAAAAATTTAAAGAGAGAATTGGTAGTTCTCGGAGTCATGGTACTTGCAATAGACATAAAAGACTTTCCAAAATGGCACTCAATTTTTATTTCCACAGCAGTAAGTGAAGATTGGATGCTCAATATCCTATTTTACCTGCAAGATTTGGGCCTTTTATTTTTTTAAGTTTATCAGTCATTTGTGTTGCCTCTTTGTGAGCTGCCTTTACTTCTACTTTGCTATTTTCCTTTTGGAGTGCTTGCCTTCAGCAAAGATGTCTCCTTAAAATTTTACACATTGCCAGGCAAAGTGGTGCATGCCTGTAACCCCAGTGGCTCTGGAGGCTGAGGCAGGAGGATTGTGAGTTCAAAGCCAGCCTCAGCAATGGCAAGGTGTTAAGCAACCCAGTGAGACCCTGTCTCTAAATAAAATACAAAATAGGGCTGGGGATGTGGCTCAGTGGTTGAGTGCACCTGAGTTCAATCCTTAGTACCCAAATAAATAAATGAATAGTACTATCTCAATTTTTTTCATTACTAGTATGTAGAAACACAAGTGTCTTTTCTATATTAACTTCGTCCTGCAAACTTGCTAAACTTATTCTTTATTGTAACAGGTTTTGTTTTTTGTTTATTCTTTGTGGGGAACAGATTTTTGGAGGGGTTTTGTTTTGTTCTGTTTTTGTGGTACTGGAGATTAAACCTAAGGATATGCTACCTCTGAGCTAGATCCCTATCCTTTTTATTTTTTATTTTGAGACAGGGTCTTGGTAAGATACTGAGGCTGGTCTTGAACTTTTGATCCTCCTGGCTTATCCTCCTTTGTCACTGGGATTACAAGTGTCTGCCACTGTTTCCAACATCTAATATATTTCATTTCTATTTGCAGATAAATTATGGGAGGTTTCTAGGTAGACAATCATATTATATTAATAGAGACTATTTTCTTCCATTCCAACATGTGCATTTACTCCCTAATCCTGCTTTACTGTTTTGGCTATAACCTTCAGCACAATGTTGGAGTAGATAAAAAGTGTTCAGTCTTTCACCATTATAATATTCACCATATTTTTGTAGATGCCATTTATGGGATTAAGTAAGTTCTCCTGTAGTCCTAGTTTGCTGAGAGTTTTTGTCATGAATAAATGCTGAACTTTTCCAAATGCTTTCCTCACATAAATTGTGATAAGCATATGGGTTTTCTTCTTTAGATTATTGGTAGGGTGAATTATATTAATAAACTTCCTTTGTTTTGATCAGGACATAAAACTTTATTTTTAAATCCATGATTCACAAAAAATTGTATATATTATGTATGTCTTCATGTATGTATACATTTGTATATAATTAAATCAAACTAATTAACATATTCATCACCTCACATAATTTTTTGAGATGAGAACATTTAAAATCTACTTTTGGAAATTTGCAAAGAATTAATTACTACTAACTGTAGGCATCAATATTGCACCAAAGATCTCCAAAATTTATTCCTGTCTAAAACTTTGTACGTTTTGACTACATTTTCCCATTCCCCTTCTGCACCCCACACTCAATTGCCATTCTACTCTCTACTTCAATGAGTTCAGTTTTGTTCTAGATTCTATATATAATTGAAATCAAACAGTATTTGTCTTTCTGTATCTGGTTTGTTTCACTTAGCATAAATAATGTCACATAGTGATTCATCCATGCTGATTCATCTTGGAGTCACAGCACTTGCAATAGACATGAAAAGACATCAAAATAATGACAAAAGTCCTTATTTTCCTGAATAGTATTCCATGTATATATATATATACCACATTTTCTTCCTTAATCCATTGATGTACACTTAGGTTTATCCCATATTTTGGATTTTGTGAAGAATGTCTCAATGAACAAGGGAGTACAGGTATCTCTTTGACATACTTATCTCCATTACTTTGGATATATACCCAGAAGTAGATTACTATATCATATAGTAAATCTATTTTTAATGTTTTGAGGAATTTCCATACTGTTTTCCACAATAATGTACCAATTTACAGTTTCAACCAACACTTTACAAGTGTTCCCTTTTCTCCATACCTTTGTCAACACTTGTTATCTTTAGTCTTTTTGACAATAGCCATTCTAACAAATGTGAGGTGATACTTGTAGTTTTAATTTCCATTTCTTTGATGCAAAATATTAAGCATTTTTTCTTATATTTGTTAGCTATTTATATATGTGTTTTGGGGATAGGTCTCTTCAGGTCATTTGCCCCTGTTTTTCATAGGGTGATTTATTTTCTTATTGAGTTATTTCAGCTCTATTATCTATTTGGATATTAGTCACTTATCTGATACATAATTTGCAAATATTTTCTCCCAATTTGTGGTTTTTTTCTCTTCACTCTGTTAATTATTTCCTTTGCTATGCAAAAACTTTTCAGTTTGATGCAATACCATTTTTCAATTTTTGCTTTTATTGCCTCTGAGTTTGGAATTTTATCCAAGAAATCTCTGACCAGACCAATGTCATGGAGCTTTCACCCTTTATTTTCTTCTAGTAGAGTTTTACACTTTGGGGTTTTATATAAGGTGTGAGATAAAGATCTAATTTCATTCTTCGGCATATGGATATCCAGGTTTCCCAATACTAATTATTAAAGAGCCTGTTCTTTCCCCATTATGTGTTCTTGGCAACTTTGTCAAAAATGAGGCAGGAGGATTGCGAGTTCAAAGTCAGCCTCAGCAATGGCAAGGCACTTAGCAACTCACTGAAACCCTGTCTCTAAATAAAATACAAAATAGGGCTGTGGATGTGGTTCAGTGGTTGAGTGCCCCCGAGTTCAATCCCTGGTACCCTCGCAAAAAAAGATTAACTAACCATAAATGTGTGAGCTTACTTCTGGGCTCTAAATACTACCTATTTCATTGATTGATGTGTCTTGTTTTTATGCCAGTACTATGATCTTTTGATTACCAGATCTCTGTGTAATGTATTTTGAAACAGTATTGTCATATCTCCAGATTTGTTCTTTTTGGTCAAGATGGCTTTGACTACTGAGAAATCCATTGTCATTCAAATCTGTCATTCTATAAAATGTGCTATTCTCTGATTTAAAGTTATTTTCTTTGTCTTTAGTTTTCAGAGACTTGATTATGATGTTTTTAGTGTGAATTTCTTAAGAGTTTAACGTGTTTGGGTTTGATAAGCTTTTTGAATCTGTAGATTTACCAGTCTGGGCATTTTTCTTTTATTTGTTTGTTTAGTTTGTGCTGGAGACTGAACCTAGGGTCTTGTGCATGCGATGTATGAGGTCTAGCACTGAACTGTACCCCAGCTCCTTAGGAAGTTATTACTTGTCTATGCATACTCGAGAGAAAGGGGATACCACTTCTACTTACCATAGTACAAAGGTGGTCAACAAGGCTGTAACCCCATGAGCAGATTGGGATTGCTACTCCTTCAGATGATACTCAGTATATAACTTGGCTAGATCTATGCAGTTACTCAATATTTAAGAGTATGATTAAAGAACCAATTGGGAGAAATGCATATAGTTTTGTTGGGTTCTAATTTAATATCAACAATGAATATATCTAGTTTCCATTTCACCCACTGATCTTGTTTCTTCTGCCAGCAGCCAGGTCTCCCGGGCAATATGTGATAACATGAGCATAGTATGCGTGGTGTCAAGAGCTGATGAATCCAACATTCTGGTGATAAATATTTTGAATGTGTAACATGGAAACCAATGGAATTAATTTTGCATCCTCATCCTTCTCCTTGATGTAGTAAAGATAATTCTGTTTGCAAGACCAGAATGATGATTTAAATCTATTAAGAAATGGTTATATATATACTGAATTAGACTCATGACAGATGTTATGAACAGGCGCTACACAGAGTGTGGAGCAAAACATCCTTTAGAATGCAAATAAGGTAATAAAATGCAAATAGTCATAGATACACAGTTCCAAACAATTCAAGGGGAATATGTTATGGGGAAGATTTTCAACTGTAAACTTAGATTGACACAGATTCTTTCACTTTTAAATCAGCCTCAATCCATGTTCTTGCCTATAAACAACCACAAAAAAAAAAAAAAAAAACCCTTGTCAAATCTGAGCCAAAAAACAATGTATTAAAAAGACATAGAGGTTAATATTTAATGACCTACCTGACAGCTGTTCAAAGTAGATATGATGGGCTGGGGCTGGGGCTCAGCAGTAAAGAACTTGTCTAGCACAAGTAAGGCATTTGGTTGATCCTCAGCACCATACAAAAATAAAAGTATTCATCTACAAATTTATTTATTTATTTATTTTGAGGCACTGTCTCAAAATAAAGAATTCCTTGTGTGTGTGTGTGTGTGTGTGTGTGTGTGTGTATAAAACAAATGTGACCCCACTAAGAATGTCATTTATCATAAAGGCAGATGATTTGTCTTTTAAAAAAAAGACATGTCAGGCATGGTGGAGTACACAAGTTCAAAGCCAGTCTGGGCAACTTAAGACCCTGTCTCAAAATTTTAAAAAAGGGCTTCAGTGGTAAAGTACCCCTGGGTTCAATCCCCAGTACTATTTAAAAAATAAAAAGGAACTGTGCTGGATACAATGTAATTCCAGCAGCTCTGGAGGTTGAGACAGGAAGATCATAAACTAGGGAACTTAGTGAGATCCTGTCTCAAAGTTAAAAAAAAAAAAAAAAAAAAAAAGGAAGGCATGTGGGGGGATCCAAGATGATGGTATAGAGGAGAAACTGTTTCTGGCTGCTCTGTGCATGAATCCAAGAAAGCAGTCAGGCAGCTTCTCCACAAGGTCTCCCTAGACGGAATACAACATCTCAGAGCATGTGACAGGACCCCTATACAACAGATTTTCACAGAAACAACCAGTGCTGCGACTACCTGTGCAGAAAGCAGAGCCTCTGTGTTCCACTAAGACTCCAGACTCCAGACTCCAGACCCAAAGCCCGCAGTTCGAGCATACACACAGCTCTCAAGCGGCGTAGCAGAATCACCAAATCAGCACCTCTGCAGAACTCTAGACTGCGCTCCACTCCCACGTAGGTCACCTGACTGCATTCTAGGCACAGCACAAGGACATCCCAGCTACCCCCACCTCACCAGACACCCAGGTGCTGGAAGCAGACCAAGTCCATTTTGGAAAACCTTTCTCACCATTTTTTGGTGGGCGTGGGTGCAGATCTCCAACTGAAGAGGTACCTGGTTTCTAACTCCCCCTCCCTCCAGCTGCGAAAACTGACTACCCAGCACAAAAATTTCTCTCAGTAGAACAGAAGCACAGTGCCACCAGGGCGCTGCCCACCTGGTGTGAACCTGATAAGCAAGAAAGGGTCTAAAACCTGAAGCAAAACAGAGAGACCAGGATTGAGGAAGCTCCAGGCAGGAGAGGGAGATGATAGGGGTGTGGGGGGGGAGGACTCAAGTCTTCTCACCCTGGTTACCTACACCACCCTGAGGGCAGAGATTCAAGCTTAAAATAAACAATTCCACCTACTGGAAGAGAAGCAGGAAATAAACAAAATTCTAAGAGTATTTTTTTCCTTCTTATCCTTTTTCTTTCTCCTCTACCCTTCTATCCTCTGGCCCTCACAACCCCAACATATGTGAAACCAAGAACTTTGCATAAAATAGAACATTGAGAACTGAGTCACCAGAATAATATAATATAGAGGAATTGCATAAGCCCCGCCCCTTTTCTTTTTTTCTCTTTCTTTCTTTCCTTTTTTTTCTCTTTCTTCTTCTTTCAACCTCCAAATTTTACTATTTTTACATCCTGTAATTTTCTAAATACAGATGTGTGTTTGTTTTTATGTACTCTACTGTCCTCCCACGTACTTGTCTACCCTAAATTACCTCCTTTCTATTCCCCTGTTACTAACCCTCTTCATTAGAGTTCTCCTCCAAATTTCCTAAGTTATGTAACTTATTTCCTAAGATATACAATATTCTTTAGCATATTGTCCTACACCTGACTCCCAGTTCACTGTCCGCCACCAGAAATTGTACACCTTTTATGAAACTACTGATTATATTTTAAATAATAATTGAATCCAACATTTCTGGACATTGAGACTAACTATAAATGTCTTAATAACAATAATTTGTTCATAGGTGATGTATTGTTGATATTGGAATCTATTAACACTGTCCTTCCCCACAAAGGAGGGATCTCAAAGGAACCATAGAAGAGCACTACAAATCTATAGGGTAAAAACAATAACACACCAGTCCCACAGAGCTGGAAAGAAAGAAACACGAGCAACATGAAAAGACAAGAGAAGAAAGTACCACAAACAATTCAAGACAACACATCATTAGAAGAATGGACAGCTCCAGCAGAAAAAAATACAGAGAAAGATTTCAGGATATACATGATTAAAATGTTTTGGGATCTCAAAGAAGTCATTGGAGAACAAATACAGGCAGTGAAAGATCACTTTGACAGTGAGCTACATAAACAAATCCAAGAAGCAAAAGATCACATCAACAGGGAGATAGAGGTTATGCAAAAAAAAAAAAAAAAAAAAAAACAAAAAAAAACCAGAAATACTTGAAGTGAAAGAAATAATAAACCAAATTAAAAACTCAAACGAGAGCATCACCAACAGAGTAGACCACTTAGAATATAGGACATCAGACAATGAAGATAAAGTATATCATCTTGAAAAGAATGTAGCTAGCACAGCAAAAATAAGAAACCACGAGCAGAACATCCAATAAATATGGGATAGCATAAAGAGACCAAATTTAAGAGTTATTGGGATAGAGGAAGACATAGAGGTCCAAACCAAAGGAATGAGCAATCTGTTCAATGAAATACTACCAGAAAACTTTCCAGACATGAAGAATGAAACAGAAATCCAAATCCAAGAAGCCTACAGGATGGTGAATGTGCAGAATTACAACAGATCCACACCAAGACACATTATAATGAAAATGCCCAACATACAGAACAAGAAGAGAATTTTAAAAGCCCCAAGAGAAAGGAATCAGATTACATATAAGGGTAAACTAATTAGGATAATGGCAGATTTTTCAACAGAGACCCTGAAAGCTAGAAGATCCTGAAACAACATATTTCAAGCCCTGAAAGATAATGGATGCCAACCAAGAATCTTGTATCCAGCAAAATTAAGCTTCAGATTTGAAGATGAAATAAAAACCTTCCACAATAAACAAAAGTTAAAAGAATTTACAGCTAGAAAACTGGCACTACAAAACATCCTTGGCAAAATATTTCATGAAGAGGAAATGAAAAACAACAATGAAAAACAGCAGAGGAAGGTAGTACACTAAAGGAAAAACTAATAAAAGAGGAAAACCAAGTCAAGTTAAATAACAAATATGGCTGGAAATACAACTATATCTCAAACGTATCCTTAAATGTTAATGGCTTAAACTCACCAATCAAAAGAAAGGCTAGCAGATTGGATTTAAAAAAATATCCAATAATATGCTGTCTACTAGAGACTCATTTGATAGGAAAAGATATACACAGACTGAAGGTGAAAGGCTGGGAAAAATCATACCACTCAAATGGACTGCGAAAGCAAGCAGGGGTTTCCATACTCATATCAAATAAAGTAGACTTCAAGCCAAAGTTAATCAAAAGGGATAAAGATGGACATTATATACTGCTCAAGTGAACCATACACCAACAAGACATAACAATCATAAATACATATGCTGCAAACAATGGTACAGCTATGTTCATCAAGCAAACTCTTCTCAAGTTCAAGAGTCAAATTGACCACACCACAATAATCTTGGGGAACTTTAACACACCTCTCTCACCACTGGATAGATCTTCCAAACAAAAATTGAATAAAGAAACTATAGAGCTCAATAACACAATTAATAACTTAGTCTTAACTGACAGATATAGAATATTTCAACTGGCATCAAGCGGACACACTTTCTTCTCAGCAGCACATGGATCCTTCTCTAAAATAGACCATATACTATGCCACAAAGCAACTCTTAGCAAATACAAAGAAAAGTAGAGATACTACCATGCATTTTATCAGATCATAATGTAATGAACTTGGAAATCAACGACAAAATAAAAAATAAAAATTTCTGCATCACAAGGAGACTGAAAAATATGCTACTGAATGAACAATGGGTTACAGAAGACATCAAGGAGGAGATTGAAAAATTCTTAGAGGTAAATGAGAACACAGATTCACCATATCAAAATCTCTGGGACACCATGAAAGCAGTACTAAGAGGAAAATTCATTGCATGGAGTTCATTCCTCAAAAGAAGAAAAAAATCAACAAATAAATGACCTCACACTACATCTGAAAACCCTAGAAAAAGAATAAATCAGCAACAAAAGCAGTAGCAGGCAAGAAATAATTAAAATTAGAGCTGAAATCAATGAAATCGAAACAAAAAGAAACAATTGAAAAAATTGACAAAACTAAAAGTTGGTTCTTTGAAAAATAAATAAAATTGACAGACCCTTAGCCACGCTGATGAAAAGAAGAAGAGAGAGAATTCAAATTCCCAGCATATGTGATGAAAAAGGCAATATAACAACAGACACTACAGAAATACAGAAGATAGTTAGAATTTATTTTGAAACCTTATAGTCCAATAAATAGACATTGAAGGCATCAATAAATTCATTAAGTCATATGATCTGCCCAAATTGGGTCAGGAAGATATACACAACTTAAACAGAACAATATCAAGTGAGGAAATAGAAGAAGCCATCAAAAGATAACCAATCAAGAAAAGCCCAGGACCGGATGGATACACAACTGAGTTCTACAAGACCTTTAAAGAAGAGCTAATACCAATACTCTTCAATTTATTTCAGGAAATAGAAAAAGTGGGAGCACTAGCAAACTCATTCTATGAGGCCAATATCACCCTAATTCCAAAACCAAACAAAGACACTTCAAAGAAAGAAAACTTCAGACCAATATCTCTAATTAACAGAGATGCAAATAAATTCTCAATAAAATTCTCGCAAATCAAATTCAAAAACATATCAAAAAGATTGTGCACCAAGATCAAGTGGGATTCATTTCAGGGATGCAAGTTTGGTTCAACATATGGAAATCAATAAATGTAATTAATCACACCAATAGACTTAAAGATAAGAATCATATGATCATCTCAATAGATGCAGAAAAAGCATTTGACAAAATACAGCTCTTTGTATTCAAAACACTAGAAAAACTAGGGATAACCAGAATATATCTCAACTTCGTAAAGGCTAGCTACACCAAGAGGCTCAGGCCAACATCATTCTACACAGAGAAAAATTGAAGGCATTCCTTCTAAAATCTGGGACAAGACAGGGATGCCCTCTTTCACACTTCTTTTCAACATAGGTCTTGAAACACTGGCCAGAGCAATTAGACAAAAGAAATTAAAGGGATATGTATAGGAAAATAAGAACTTAAACTAGCTCTATTTGCTGATGATATGTTTCTATACCTAGAAGACCCAAAAAACTCCACCAGAAAACTTCTAGAACTAGTAAATAAATTTAGCAAAGTAGCAGGATATAAAATCAACACCCATAAATCAAAGGCATTTCTGTATATCAGTGACAAATCCTCTGAGAAGGAAATGAGGAAAACTACCCCATTCACAATATCCTCAAAAAAAAAAAAAAAAAAAAAAAAAGATACTTGGGAATCAACTTAACAAAAGAGGTAAAAGATCTATACAATGAAAACTACAGAACCTAAAGAAAGAAATCAAAGAATACCTTAGAAGATGGAAAGATCTATCTTGCTCTTGGATAGAAAGAATTAATATTATCAAAATGACCATACTACCAAAAGCACTATACAGATTTAATGCAATTCCAATCAAAATCCAAATGGCATTCCTCATAGAAATAGAAAAAGCAATTATGAAATTCATCTGGAAAAATAAGAGACCCAGAATAGCTAAAGCAATCCTAAGCAGGAAGAGTGAAGCAGGTGGTATCACTATACCAGACCTTAAACTATATTACAGAGCAACAGTAACAAAAACACCATGCTATTGGCACCAAAACAGGCTGGTAGACCAATAGTACAGAATAGAGGCCACAGAGACTAACCCACAAAATTACAATTATCTTATATTAGACAAAGTTGCCAAAAACATGCACTGGAGAAAAAAAATAGCATCTTCAACAAATGGTGCTGGGAAAACTGGAAATCCATATGCAACAAAATGAGATTAAACCCCTATCTCTCACCATGCACAAAACTCAACTCAAAGTAGATCAAGGACCTAGGAATTAAACCAGAGACTCTGCGTCTAACAGAAGAAAAAGTAGGCCCTAATCTTCATCATGTGGGATTAGGCTCCAACTTCCTTAATAAGACTCCTATAGCACAAGAATTAAAACAAGAATCAATATATGGAATGGAATCAAACTAAAAAGTTTTTAGTCAGCAAAAGAAACAATCTGTGAGGTGAACAGACAGCCTACATCCTGGGAGAAAATCATTACCCCTCACACATAAGATAGAGCACTAGGGTATATAAAGAACTCAAAAAGCTAAACACCAAAAACACAAATAACCCAATCAACAAATGGTCCAAGGATATGAACAGACACTTCTCAGAAGAGGATATACAATCAATCAATAAATATATGAAAAAATGATCATCATCTCTAGCAATCAGAGAAATGCAAATCAAAACTACTCTAAAGATGTTATCTCATAAGGGGGAGAAATGAATTACAGTAGAGGGGGTAGAGAGAGAAGAGGGGAGGGGAGGGGGGAGGGGGGATAGTAGAGGATAGGAAAGGCAGCAGAATACAACAGACACCAGAATGGCAACATGTAAATCAATGGTTCTGCAACTGATGTGATTCTGCAATCTGTATATGGGGTAAAAATGGGAGCTCATATCCCACTTGAATCAAAGTGTGAAATATGATATATCAAGAACTATGTAATGTTTTGAACAACCTACAATAAAAATTTAAAAAAAAAGAAAAAGATGTTATCTCAGTCCAGTCAGAATGGCAGCTATTATGGAGACAAACAACAAGTGTTGGCGAGGATGAGGGGAAAAAGGTACACTCATACATTGCTGGTGGGACTGCAAATTGGTGCAGCCAATTTGGAAAGCAGTATGGAGATTCCTTGGAAATCTGGGAATGGAGCCACCATTTGACCCAGCTATTCCTCTCCTCAGACTATACCCAAAGGACTTAAAAACAGCATACTACAAGGACACAGCCACATCAATGTTTATAGCAGCACAATTCACAATAGCTAAACTGTGGTGCCAATCTAAATGTTCTTCAGTGGATGGATGGATAAAAAAATGTGGCATATATACACAATGGAATTTTACTCAGCATTAAAAAAGAACAAAATCATGGCATTTGCAGGTAAATGCATGGAGTTGGAGAAGATAATGCTAAGTGAAGTTAGCCAATCCCAAAAAACAAATGCTGAATGTTTTCTCTGATATAGGAGGCTGACTCATAGTGGGGTAGGGAGGGAGAGCATGGGAGGATTAGATTAATTCTAGATAGGGAAGAGGGGTGGGAGGGAAAGGAAGGGGGCAGGGGATTAGCAGGGATGGTGGAATGGGATGGACATCATTAACAAAGTACATGTATGAAGACTTGAATTGGGTGTCAACATACTTTATATACAAACAGATATGAAAAATTGTGGTATATATGTGTATTAAGAATTATAATGCAAAAAAACCCCGAAGTACATGTATAAAGGCATAAACTGGCATGAACATACTTTATATAAAGAGGTACGAAAAATTGTGCTCTATATGTGTAATGAGAATTGTAATGCATTCCACTGCTGTCATGTATTTTAAAAAATAAAATAAAGGCATGTGACTTCAAGTGGTTTTCCTTAACTATGAGTCTACAGAAGTTACCAATGTTCCTTAGTTGTTTGTTTGAATGATATTTGCTGAGTTAAAGTAACTAAAGAATTAGCCTTTATGAGTAATCTGCATGGAACAACAATATGTGAGAATACTTTCAAACAAACTGGAAAAAGCCTGAAGTAGAACATACTAAAATGTGTTACTACTGGTGGCAATAAATATCCTATAAATAGAATATTTCTAAATGCTAACAATAGTCAATTCAAATCACAAGTCAGAGACACATATTCTGTGTTCTATAACCACTATATAATTAGACTGAAACAAACAAACAAAAAAGTATATTTTTAAGACTCTAAACTTCTGAGTAACAGATGGGTCAAACAGTGACAGTCCAAGACTATTAGACAAATTTACAAAACTTGTGAAAATATGTATAGTTATTCATTGTATTATTTATCAGCAGTTACTCTAAGGTAAATATTTAACTATCACTCATTATTGAACCAGTAATGTCAATGGTGAACTTCATTTACTGTGATGAACTTAACTATGGTCAGTTTCCTAAATTTCTGTTAGAAATACAGGCTGATATCCTGACTTAACTAACCACATATCAGTTTCTTGACTTATCAATAATAAACTTTCATTGCAGCTTTTAAAGCTTATAGCCAAGAATTGTCCTCAGCCATTGGGTGACTTTACAAATTAGCTTTTGCTGCTGTCTTAGTTTTCACTGCTAAAATACCTGAGGCTGGGTAACTAACTATACAATGGACAGATATTAAACTCTGCATTCCAAAGTTAGAATATACAGATTACTTAAATACAAATAGAATATTTCTTTGTTGTCCTTCCTTTTTTTTTTTAAACCAGGGGCACTTAACCACTGAGCTATATCTCCAGCCCTTTTTATGTTTTTTTTGTTTTTTGTTTTTTTGTTTTTGAGTTGGGGGTCTTGCTAAGTTGCTTAGGGTATCTCTAAGTTGCCAAGGTGGCTTTGAACTTTCAATCCTCCTGCCTCAGCCTCTCCCAAACCACTGAGATTATAGGTGTATACCACCATACCCAGCTCCGAATAGGATATTTCTAAATGCTGATAGTATTCAACTCCATCGCAAGTCAGAGTCATATATCTCATGGTCAGTAATTATAACAGAATTAGACTGAAACCAAAAATGGATAGGAAAAATACATCTTTAATAATATAAACTTCTAGGGCTAGGATTGTGGCTCAGGGGTAGAGCACTTGCTTAGCATGTGAGAGGCTCTGGGTTCAATCCTCAGCACCACATAAATATAAAATAAAGATATTGTGTCCACCTAAAAAACTAAAAAATAAATATGTTTAAAAATAAATAAATAAAATAAATTTTTTAAAAAGAATTTATATTCTAAGTAACCATGAGTCAAATAGTACATTATACTTGTAATGAGATTTGGATTGTACTTCAAACTGAATAATAATGAAAACATTACTTTTAAATTTGTCAGATATAGCCAGGTGCAATGGTGCACACCTGTATTCCCAGTGATTTAGGAGGCTGAGATAGAAGGATGGCAAGTTCAAAATGAGGCCCTAAAGAACTTTGCAAGACACTGTCTCAAAAAGTAAGAATGGCTAGGGATGTGGCTCAGTGGTTCAGTGTCCCTCAGTCCAATTCCTGGTACAAAAAAAAAAAAAAATTCAGATATAGTTAGACCAATACTTTGTGTGGGAAAATAAGCAAAAACAAATAAATGATTTTTGGAAAAAGAAAATTAGCTAAACTTTTTAGTCAAAATATTAGGAAAAAAGCAAAGTAATCCTAAAAGAAATCACAAAGTATAAAATACAAATAATCCAAATTAAAGAGAGTCAAAAATTTTATAAGTTGAGAAAGCAATCCCATTCACAATACCTACCAAAAATAAGTACATATGAATTTAACCAAGAAAGTGAAAATCTCTACAAAGAAAATTACAAAACACTGATGAAAGAAATTAAAGAAGACATCTAAAATGGAAAGACATGGGGCTGGGGTTGTAGCTCAGTGGTAGAGCATTTGCCTGGCATGTGTGAGGCCCTGGCATGTGTATGGTGTTCACTTCTCAGTACCACATACAAATAAATAAATAAAGGTCCATCAATGACTAAAAGAAAAATATTGGAAAAAAAATGGAAAGACATCCATATTCACTGATTGCCAAGAATTGTTAAAAATGTCCATATATCCAAAGCAACTTATAGATTCAATGTAGTCCCCATCAAAATCTTAACAATATTCTTCACAGAACTAGAAAAAAAAATCCTATTTTTTTAAATTTTAATTAATAATCCTAATCTTAAAGTTGATGCGGAAGAAGAAAGACCCCAAATAGCAAAGCAATCTTGATTTAAAGAGCAAAGCTGGTGCTGAGGTTGTAGGTCATGGAAGAGCATGGGTAAGTCACTGGATCGATCCTCAGCACCACATAAACAATAATAATAATAATAAATAAAGGTTAAATTATTTTTTTTAAAGAGCAAATCTGGAAACATCACAATACCTGACCTCAAAACATGCAACAACAACCAAAAAAAAAGTGCAACAAAGTCAAAACAACCAAAAGAGCGTGGTTCTGGCATAAAAACAGACACACAGACCAATAGAGCAAAATAAAAACAGAAATACATCTTTGGTAAAAGTGCCAAACATACATTAGAAAAAAAGACAATTTCTTCAATAAATGGTGCTGGAGAAACTGGATATCCATATATAGAGGAATGAAACTAGACCCCTATCTCTTGCCACATATAAAAACCAACTCAAAATGGATCAAAGAATTGAATGTGATATCTATAACTGTAAAACTATGAGAAGAAAACACAAAACACTTTAAATCATTGATATAGGCAACGATTTTTCACATAAGACCCCAAAAGCACAGGCAACAAAAAGAAAAATAAACAAAGTAAGAAGTATCTGTTCAGCAAAGGAAACAACAAAGTGAAGAGACAACCTGCAAAAGGGGAGAAAATACTTGGAAACTGCTGAACTAACAAGAGATTAATATCCCAAATGTACAAAGAACTCAAGAGCAAAAAAAAAAGCCAAATAACCCAATTTTTAAATGGTCAAAGAAGCTGGGTATGATTGTACATGCCTGTGATCCCAGCTACTCCAGAGGCTAAGGCAGGAGAATCACAAGTTTGAGGCCAACCCGGGCAATTTAGCAAAACCCTGTCTCAAATTTTTTTAAAGGTGGTGGTGGCTGGGGATATAGCTCACTGAAAGAGTGCTTGCCTAGCATATGAGGCCCTGTGTTCAATTCACAGTACTGAAGGAAAAGGGAAGTAGGAATGATCTGAATAGACAGCTCTCAAAAGACATAAATGGAACTGGGATTGTGGCTCAGTGGCAGAGCGCTTGCCTCACACATGTGAGGCACTGGGTTCGATCCTCAGCACCACATAAAAATAAATGGTATTGTGTCCATCTACAACTAAAAAAAAAAAAATGGGAAAAAAAAAGATATGAAGGCCAAGAAGTATCTGAAAACTGCTCAACATCACTGATTATCAGGGAAATGCAGATCAAAACAATGAGCAATCATCTCACCCTAATTAGAATGGCAATTACCAAAAATGCAAAAAACAATAAATGCTAGCAAGTATATGGAAGAAGGGGATTCTTATACATTGTTGGTGGGGAGGCAAATTAGTGAAGCCATTATGGACAACACTGAAAACAGGACTACCATAAGAACCAGCAATTCTGCTACTGAGCATATATCCAAAGAAGAGATAGATGATGGACAGATAGATAGATAGATAGATATCAGTATACCAAAGGGATACCTGAAAGTCCATGTTTATTGAAGCACTATTCACAATAGCAAAGATGTGGAATTCAATGAAGACGTCTACTAATGGAAGAATGAATGAGTAAGTGCCTAGCATACACAGGCCCTAGGTTAATCCTGAACACCATACACAATGTACCCACACAAAAAAGCCAAAACAAATAAACTGTGGTGTATATATACACAGTGTGCCGCCGTCTGGCTGGGCAGAAATCATGAGCCACTCAAGCAGGAACAAACTTTATTTCCTAACTCCCACAGCATTCCACACATTCCCCGGGAACTCTCCCGAACGCCACCCACGCGCTCCTCCAGGAACACACCACACACTCACTCTCAGAATCCTTCAGAACTCAACGGGAACTCCAAAGTAGCGGGCGACCGAGGCAGCAAGACAGTACCGGACAGTAAAGGTCTAATATACAATTGAATACACAACCTGTTTCAATCCAACATCATCTTAATGGCTCGCCTTTCAACCATACTTCTGGTAAAATGCCAGGGGCCATTCCGACTCCGGCTGTGGCTCTCAGCAACAGTGGAATACTTTTCTGCCATTAAAAATTAAATTCTGTAATAATTGCAGCAACAAAGATAAAACTGGAGGACATTATGTTAAGTCAGACACCAAAAAACAAGTACCACAAGTTTTCCTCATTTACAGAAGCTAAAACAGTTGATCACATGGGAGTAGAGAGTAGAATAAAGGTCACTAGAATCTAAGAAGGGGGGCAGTTAGGGAGAATAGAGAGGATAGATAATGGGCATCAAAATACTGTTAGAAAGAAGAAAGTAGTTCTGAAGTTCTGTAGCACATAGGAGAACTATATATATATATATATGTGTGTGTGTGTGTGTGTGTGTGTAAAATATAATATATAATAATATAATATAATAATGCCACTTGGGGTATTCTTGAATATAGAGAATATCCTCCAAGAATAGCTTGTCCTTATGATTTTTAATTTTTAAAATATTATAGCATTCAAGTTTTATTTTCTTTTATTTTCAGTGAAATTAATAGGTTAAGACTAGTAATTTCAATATTTTTTACCATATGGTTAATTTTATTTTCACTGCCTTTTCTTTGCTTTTTATTAAAAATTTTAAAAGTGAGTAAGTACTAGAAGCTATGAATTAATTTGAGGGCTGGCTTTGATATATTTCCTTTTGTAAAAATTTGATTTTTATCTTAAAATCAAAATCACAGTTGTATTACTAATATCTATAACAGGTAATGAATTAAAGTTTAATTTCATGAAAGTCAAGAGTTGCCAACAAGTGACCCATTATAGAATTTTCAAAGTGGGTTCAAATACTTTCATCTTTCTAGAAGGGAGAAAGTAGTTCTGATGTTCTGTAGCACATAGGAGAAATATATATATATATATATAATTAATATATAATAATGCCACCTGGGGTATTCTTGAATATAGAGTAACCAATTAATTACATCTTTTAAAATAACTAGAGAAGAGTTTGAAGATTCCCAACACATAGAAATAATAATATTTAATGGAAATGCTAACTACTCAGATTTTATCATTACACATTGTACACATGTATCAAATTATACTATCCCCCATAAGTAAGTGCAAATATTATGTAGATTAAAAATAAATATTTTTAAAGTTTTTTTTTATTATACACTGGATATTTAACAGCATTCAAACAGGAAGTGCAAACTCCAAAAGTATTACCAGATGTATATGAATATACCACAATGAATCCCACTTATGTTTATAATTATAGTGTAATAACTAAAATAACAGAAGGGAGATCAATAGAGCAAATAGATCAGGGAAAGGGAGGACAGGAGGGAAAAGGAAAGTACTGGAGAACAAGATTGAGTAGATTGTTATGTGAATGTATGAATATGGCATAATGAATTACACTATTATAATTATTATGCACCAATAAAAATAAGAAGTATTACTAGAAATAAAAAGGAAGTTTTAATAATAAAAATGATAAAACATTAAAGATAAAAAAAAATCCTAAACATCTATCCGTGCATGTAATAGTCCTTCAAATGTAGGAACAAAGACTGATAAGAGTTAAAATGAGAAATGGTCTATGAGAGGAATGAGAAGGGAGCTGATAAGAAACCAAAAGACTGAAGTACAAGGAGGCAGGGAACAAGAAGCAGAGAAGGAACTCGACTTTGTTGTCTCCTAAAAGGCTCAGAATCCTGGTCCAGTATGGAGATAAAGGCACAGAAGGTTCCAGAAGGTGACCTGGATGCATCCAGGGAAAAAGAGTATGGTGAGAGGTTGAACTTGGGCAGCATTGAAGCAGCAGAAGCCTGGATTCCATTTGTGGGTCCAGAGATCTAGGTTCTAGTCCCATTTGCTGTGTTCTTGAGCAAGTCATTCCTCTTCCCTTGTCTCAAGCTCCCCAGTGAAGGGACACCTTCTCCATCTTCTCCAGCCTACATGCCAGAGCAGCACCTTTCACATATATGGGGGTCATATATGTGAAAGTCAGAGGCAAAAGGCCTTTCTCTCTCTTGGATTCTAGATCTCTACAGCCTTGAAGAACTCAGGAATCTACTCTGAGCATGGGAAAAAGAGGTGAAAAACCTCTCAGGAGATTGCAGGGATGGGACAGGTGGCAGGGCAGGAACTTGGTGTCTCTGATCCTAGCAGTTGCTGTGCCCTTCGATTTATTATCATAAAAGTCTTTCTGCTCACCACACAATGGAAGCTAACCAGGCAGAGATAGGGAAAGAAGTTAATTAAGTGATGAGCTAGCCAATCACAGCATGACTGGTACATAAGGACCATCTTGCCAGGAAGCCAAATTAAGAGTAGTTTATATAGGAGATAAATAATTGTAGCCTTCTCACAGCTGAAGATTTATGGCCAGATTAACACACATTTGATTTGGTTTTTTGTTTGTTGTTTTGTTGTTGTTGTTGTTTGTAGTTGTAGAATGAGAGCACTATTTGTTTTTATGCAGTGCTAAGGATTGAACCCAGTGGCTTACACGTGCTAGGCAAGTGCTCTGCCACTGAGCAACAGCCCCAGTCCCTATACACATTTGATTTTAATCACCTAGTTACAAAAAAAATGTTTTCAGTTCTGCAAATCTCAAAAAAACACAAAAAGTCCCAGCATCTCAGGAGGCTGAGACAGGAAGTTCAAAGCCAGCCTCAGCAATTTAGCAAGGCCCTGTCTCAAAATAAAAAGGGCTGACAGTATAGTTCAGTGGTTAAGTGCCCCTGGATTCAATCCCCAGTGCCAAAAATAAATAAAAAGTGATTATTTTTGTCAAAGACATTATTTCCTAGCCAAGTCTAGCCGTTATTTCCCAGCAGCTTGGGAGACTGAAGCAGGAGGACCATCAGTTCAAAGCCATCATAAGCAATTTAGTGAGGCCCTAAGCAACTTAGCAAGACACTGTCTCAAAATAAAATATAAAAAAGGCTTAGTGGTTAAACACCCATGGGTTCAATCCTGGTACCAAAAAAAAAAAAAAAAAAAAAAAAACACCATTATTTCTCAGCTATTCTTGTTACTAACTAGTTTTTTTATGTGAAGTACCTGAGTCATTACACAATGAACAGGTTAGAGGGATAGCTGTCCAGAGGGCCTGCTGTCAAATTCATGGTTATGAAAGAAAACATACTCCAACTGATTAAAGATAAGGGTCAGGTGAAATTAAACATGGAGCCAGGCATGCTCAGCTTCAGATCACAAACCCAGCTCAAGGTGAAGAGGCCCTCATGATAGAGGGCTTTCTTATGCAGTACACAGTAGTGGCATTGAGGCCCAGCAGGCACACAGGACTTCTGGATCCCAGCTTGCGCCCCTCCATGTGCCCATGTTTCCCTCCATCCCAGTAGAGGCCATGGTAAGATATACTTCTGACTGCCCCTCTCCTTTTCCAACAAAGCCTCAAGTGTGTGTTGGTGGGGGGAGGGATGTCACCCAGTGTGACACCTACAGCAGGGGTAAGCCCAGCCCCTGGGATGTGGAGGATTTCTAAAAACTCTGAGAGTCACCAGGGCCCTTCCCCTGCCATGAGTTTTCAAAGGATGCTTCCTCTAGAAAGGTGGTTATAGACCCAATTTTACAGAACAACCTAAGTCTCAGAAAAAGAGGTAGTTGTCTCACAGTGGGCAAGCCCAGGCCAAACCCTGACTTCATACTCTTAACTCCATGGGACTTTCCACCACAGCACCTTTATAACAGAGGTTCTGCCTACCCCCAATGATGTATACATCATGAGTACATGTATGCACAAATACAAACACACGAGTACAATGAGCAGGCTGGCCTGGGTGCAGGTGAGCGAGATTCTCTGCAAGGGGTTTGGAATGCCTTCACAAACTTCAATGGATATGAGGAATGCAGGGGCACCATTTTCTGCATCTCTGGGTTGGACAGAGAACTGTAGACAGAGAACAGAAAAGATGTCTTCCACAGCCTGCAACTTGTGTCTTCCTTGGGTTACTTCCTGGGTTACACCCAGCATCCCACCCAACCTGGAGAAAAGGTATGAGAGCCCTGAAAAGTTGGGGTTTCCAAGGTCCTTCAGGTAGACTATGTAGTCCTTCCCAAGTGACACCAGGGTATGGTGTGTAGAGAAAATCCTGGGAACTGGGAGGCTAAAAAACAAGTCCTGCTATAACAGGAACTACCACAGCCTTTTATGATAGAAAGCCTACTAGGTGTCTCACAGGGCAGTAGGTACTCAGGTGAGCTGCACCACTGGTCCTTTCTTTGACTTGCACCCTGTTCTGCACTCCAGAAGCTGATCCCCATTATCTGCACCAGCAAGGCTCCCCTGTCCTCTGGCTTTCAGGGCCAGATACCCAAGCAAGCTGACAGATGTCTGAGCAGTGCAAGGAGTAGGAGGCCAGGATAATTATCCCCAGCATCCTCCTGCAGGTTTGCAGCAGCTGCCTTCCTTCTCTAAAGGCTGCAGCTACTTGGGGGGGGCAGCCCCTCCTCCAGTTACAGCCCCACTGGTCCTGATAACTGTTCTGTCCCTGCCCCCTTGGAGCCCAGGGCTAGTGAGAGCTACACTTCACTGTCCATAATTGGCTTCCCTTATACCTGAAGCTCTATATGTAGTTCCCTGGTTAAACTCTCTTCTGGTTACATCTTTTCTGGTACATGCCATCAGCATCCTGCCAGGAGATGAACAGATCCAGCACCTAAAATATTTCATTAAATCCTGCCAGGTGCCAAACTGGATGTAACCCAGGACTCAGGGTGGCTCAAACCACATGCCAGAATCTCTACCCTTCTCACCAGGTCATAGCAGGGAAGGAGAAACTAGAACCCAGGCCTTCTGTCACTCAGAACAGGGTTCCTGTCATTCAACTTCCTATTTGTCCCACTTAGTAACTCCTAAAGTGATTTGTTTTCCTGACTAGTCACTCAGTGTTATAGTATCTCAATTCTGTCCTTGGATGTAGTAATCTGAAACCAAAATTTACATTAGAGACCAGCCCCAGAGCTACAGACTCCCACTGTAATTTTCTAAACAGCTCAAGATAAAGAAACTTTCCTTATCTGCTTCATATTCTACACTATGGCCAGAAGATGGCAGCATATTACCATGCCCACTTTAATACTTCACTTGAGACCCAGATACCAGTTGGGACTGGACTGGGCAATGAGCACATTCCTGCACCAGAAAATTCTTCATGAGGCTTAGCCCACAGCTCACCTGTTTAAGGTGCACATATCCGTAAGATAATCCAAGCACTTAAGGTAGAGAATCCCAAAGGAAGAAATTCCCTTTCAAACATCATGACAATATTCTTGTCTTCTATTTTTGGTAAATTTGGATTTGGATAAACTATCATCCTTTATTAGGACAGAACACTTTTAAAGAGACCCATGAACCATTGCCAATCAGCTGATCTCAGTGATGTAGGAGATGTATTTTTTCTTCAATGTGTTATACTTTAGGAGCCTGGCAGATGAAATAAAAACATCAGTAGGTGATGGGGTCCAGCAGAGAAAGGTGGGCAACCAGGCTCACCCTGTGGCCCCCAACACAGCCAAAACCACCTGCTGGCATTGGCTAGTAGGAGTCAGGGTGCTTCTGTCCATTCCCAAGACTCCAAGTTCTTTCAAAAGATTACAAAATGTATCTGCACAAATTCAGCTGTTACATTGACTAGCAAATGATTCTTTCCATATCAAAAAATAAACACAGGGGCTGGGGCTCAGCAGTAGGGCACTTGCCTGGCATGTGTGAGGCACTGGGTTCAATTCTCAGCACCACATATAAATAAATAAAATAAAGGTCTGTCAACAATTAAAATAATATTTTTTTTAAAAAATAATAAAGTAAATGAATAAATACAAACCTCCTAGATCTTATAACCATTTGGACAATGACTCCAATATTTAAATTAGTGAAAGCTATTTTAATAAAGCAATTTGCTCCATAAATTCCCTAAGGAGTCCCAGGCAATATTGAGAAACAAAGGTGCTTTGTATGCTAACAGGCTTATAGAAAACAGTAATGAGAGCATACCTTTGAAATCTTGATTAAACTGAATTACAAACATTCTACATTGAAATTGTGAACTGGACCCAAATGAGCAAAGCTTGTCAGTGATGGCATCTCCATTGTGAGCCATGGTGTTTAAGTGAAGACTTGAAGGGATTCCTATCTTATTGTGGTAGGATTTTTTTTTCTTTATATTTCTTCTATTACAACAAAGTTCCGGGCCAGGGATGTACCTCAGTGATAGAGTGCTTGTCTAGTACCCATGAGGTCCTGGATTCCATTCCCAGCACCACAAAACAAATATTTTGTGAAGGTGAGTCACAAAACTGAGTAACTCAAAACAAGTTCAATACTCACCCCTCCTATGTACATGTGCCCAGGTATGCAAGTACTTGGCCTTCTTTTCCTGGGAGCCCTCAGGCTCTTAACCTTCAGTTAAAGGCCTCTAAAACTTGCAGAGGCCTGAGTATGGAATAGAGGCTTGGCTTTGTGGTCTTTGAGGTATTAACCAAGACTGCCTCCTTTTACGTGCCTACTTAAAGTCCACCCCAAACTGCATTCTCCATCTGCCCTGCTGCTAGAGACTGTCAGCTCCATAGTTTGCCAAAGCAACTACTGGGGGAGCATCAGAATCATTCTGAGTGACTATAAAAACTTGGCTATGGCACCCATTTGAAGAACTAAAGCTCATATGCTCCCAAATGACGATACCTGACCACAAACCTGTCCAACTGTGGTCTGACCCACATCTAGCAGAAAGAGAGAAGGAGGGACATTAGAGCTAACAGAATAGCAGCTATGACTACCTCTGGCATGGACAAGACCAATGTGAGTCCTGCTGCATTAAAGAATTTTACAGATGGTTTTGGGTACCAAAGGGAGGCAGGGAAAGGACTCCTAGAATTATAGCAGCCTGTCCCTTCAAACCCTCAAGGAAGACCCCAGGGGGAGGCTGGGGGTCACAGGGTTATAAGGAGTAGGCAGAAAACCAAAGGAGTGTACTTTTTGAGGACTTAAGAGATGAAGGGCCCCATTTTACCATTGTTCAGTGAGGGACTGGTCTCCTGAAGGAAGTCTCTGTCACAAAACCATCAACCCCAGCCTACTAACCCAGCTAGCAATGTAAGACCCCACTAGGACTGTCTCAAAGATCACCTCCAGCTATGTATCAGGTAAAACCACCCAAGCTGGCCTTCATGCAGGTAGGCAGTTGGGTTGATCCCTTGCTCTAAGGGTACCTTGACTTGGAAACCAAAGGTCTAGAAATGGAGCCATAGAAAAGGGCCCTCAAGATCTATGCTGCCTAGAGTCACCTGTAATAATGCCACCCTTTCCCAATTCCTTTCAAAAAATGAAATGTGAGTACAGAAGTTATAAAACTTAAGTTGAAGAGATGGTGGACCCCTCCAACTTGGGTCACAGGCCTTCCCCAACTGGTCCTGGATAAATTTCTCCCTTTCCAAAAGCTTTGGTCCCAGGAGCCAAGGATAGCCAGACCTGCAACAGGTCTTTAGTAGGGGCCTTGAGACCCCTCCAAAGTACAAAGTTCACCTCCCAACACACTTACCCTGTGTTTGCCAAGCATAGCTACCACCCTCATATGATGGGAGGGGCTGGGTGAGCCCACACATCACAGTCTACTTACTCAGTGTGTTATCCTTTAATGAAAAGCTGAGTCAGTGGGCCACCCTTCTCCCCAAGACCCCCTCAGCAGATACCCCTCATTACTGGCTGCCTGGAAGATAGGATGGCCCTGAGGCAGCCAGCCTTGCTGAGGGGTCAGTTTGCAATGACCTAGGAAAGGCATTTATCTAAGAGACCTTGGATGTGGCAGCAGCAACAAGGACAGAGGAAACTAAACCAAGGTCAGGGATGATGGAGGACAGAAAATCTCTGAATCCTGTTGGGATAAAGACCAGTGCTCAGGAATAGTACAGTCTCCCCAGGGTCCTGGAGGCCCTTCCAAACACTCTGGAAACCCTAAATCCCATATCCAGGCAGGCTGATGTCACACAAGAAGTAGTACACAGGGCCACTGAGCTCAGAGAGCAAGCCAGGCACCACCTCATGAGCTTCAAGGTCCCACACCTACAAGGTGAGTCTAGCAGGGCTAAGGCCAGAGCCACCAGGAGACTAGGAACCACCTTCCATTAAACCTGCTTGTCAGTCACTATAGGCATCTAAGGTGGTCTTCTCCTTAAGGTTCCAGGAGTGTCCAGGCAGAACTGAGGCAACAGCAGGCCAGGACACTCTGGTCTCTATAGATCCGTGACCTTGTTTTCCACAGCAGCTGCAATCTGCTGGAGACGATAGCCCAATTGCATCTTCTGAGCTGTGCCATCCTCCTCCAGGGCAGTGATGATCTGAAACGCAGACACCAACACCATTAGGGGAGATCTTTGGCCCACACATTCACTGCAGACATCAACAGGCCTCCAAAAAAGAACAACTGGCAGTAAGAACCTGAGAAATCCAGCAAAATGCCTCACTTCCTGTATGACCTCAGAATCTCATTGGAGAGAGATAATAGAGTAAAGTCACCATGGAGCTTTAGGGATTAATGAGGTAGGGAATGATATATTTTACTCAAGTTACCTAGCACTTATGGTAAAAAAAAACATACACCTCACCGAGTAAAATTGTTGAATGGAGACCAACCCCCAATTGGCTTCTCACCACAAGCCCCTCAGAAGTCCTGCTGCAGCCATCCCAGCTCACCTGCCCTCCAGCCAACAGCAAATCCTGAATCCCTGTGTGTCAGATGCCAAGCAGAGATCAGGGACCAGGGACCCAATTATGGCCAGAAAGATGATGTATGAGAGACAAGTAATGAGCAACCATAAACAGGGGGCTGCCTCAAAGGTAACAAGGAAGCCAGGCACATGCCTGTAATCCCAGCAGCTCAGTAGGCTGAAGCAGGAGGATCACAAGTTCCAAGCCAGCCTCAGCAATTTAGTGAAAATGTAAGCAAACTAGTGAGATCCTGTCTCAAAATAAAAGATAAATAGAAAAAGAAAGGGAACAGGAGAGCAGCAGAGTTGGGGGAGAGGAACGGTCTCCCACTCTCTCCATACAGGAGCACAACTATATCATACCCCCACCTGCCCAATGACTTAGCTCCCATGCTAAGCAAGGCTGCAGAGCCTGGACTCCACATTTGTGGATCCACTCATTGTCAAATGACTGCTGTCCCACCAGGCTATGGGCCACAAGGAAGGTTCAACACGAACAGCAACAGCCGTATCACTAGTGCCACCCAGATATGTGAGTGAATGATTCCATTAGGCAATGTAGGTTGACTGATGAACACTTAAGGTAACAAGCCCAGCCCAGGGGTCCCCCAGAAAACCCCCTTACTGACTCTGTTGTACCCTAAGTCATCCTCATTCTGTGCCTGAACCCTTCTCTCTCATGGTTCATGCAGCCCAGTCAGGTCTGAACCCACAGAGGTGCCCATGCCCCGAATGCTGCCTACTTCAGAATCTGATAAGGGTTGAATAAAAGCATGGCCCAGGTAGAGATGGCAGTTATATGGTCCCAGAGCACATCCTACACACCATTTCCAGGCCCTGATAGATTCCCCAGCCCCACTCAACCACTATCACCATGCCTGGGAGCCTTGCTAAGGAACTGGGATGGGGAGTTGGGAAGAGCAGAGCCAACTTCTTAGAGCCAAGAAGAGCTATTCTTTTAACCAAGAAGCATGCCTACAGGACACTTTCCAAATCATTAAAGGACTCAGTCCCTACCCTATTCCATGCTGAGGGAGCCCCCAAAGACCCCCATCCACCCTGAGTCACAGAGTCACACCTCCTCACATCTATCCCCTCAGCCTCCCAGAGGGTACCTTGAGGTCAGCTTCCCAGTCAGGGCCCAGGGCTGCCCACCTGGTCATAGTATTTGTTGATATACTTGTAGAGTTCATGCAGGGCCACTCGTGCCCCGAGGTCACCAGAGTAGTTCTAGAAGGAAGGCAGATAAGAAGTGAGAGAGATGAGGGGTCTGGCCAGTCATGGGAGCAGGCCCAGGACTCCAGGGGAGGGTGAGAAGAAAGAAGGAAGCCTAAGAGGTAGAGCAAGGGACAGGCCCTATAGTGGGAAGTAGAACCCCACTACAGACTAGGGACTTCATGCTAGGCACGCCTAGCCTGTCCTCATGCCTAGCCTGTCCTCATGCCTAGCCTGAGGACAGGAGTCTTCTTGGTAGGAAGAGCCTCCATTCTGCAGTTTCCTCAAAGACCTGCCTCTCTCTCTCTGTCAAGAATGTCACTTGGAACCCCCACCTTCCCAGGGGACATGTAACAGGCCCAGCCCAGGGGTCCTCCAGAAAATCCCCTTACTGATTCTTTTGTACCCTTAGTCATCCTCAGTCTGTGCCTGAACCCTCCTCTCTCATGGTTCATGCAGCCCAGTCAGTTCTGAACCCACAGAGGTGCCCATGCCCCTTGGTTCTACAGGGCCAAGTAGAACCAAACTCACTTGTAGGCTGTCAACCCAGTATAATTCTGCTCTGATCTCACTCAAGGATTTCCAAAGTCTTTCCATAGAGACACCTGAGTGTCAACCTCCTAACTGAGACACTGGTGTTGATATCACCTAACTTGTGGGGGCACTAATGGGGATCAAATAAAATAAAGCCAATACCCCAAAAGTACAGCTGCTGTTAGTACTGTGCTTGTGATCAACATCATCATTTCAGAAACACTTTTCTGAAACTGTTTGAGGAGTAGGTAGGGGCATGACTATACCATAAAGGCTAGCAGAACAGTGGGAAGATGTGGGCAGGCAAATGCTAGCAGGCCTAGAGTTGATCGCAAGCATTCCATAGACCCCAACAGGCATCCAAGCACCTGACTGAATCAGATTAGGTGGCAGCTTCAGAATAAGACCCCTGCTTACTCCGTGATGAGATGCTAGGAGTGCTGATATCTTGCATTAGCAATTGGAACATTCTACATTTATACTGGTGGTGTGTATCATGTACCAACCAACTTACAGGGCTGTTAATGTCCCAAGGGCTTCCCTGCCAAGGAGCAGTATGAGGAGGGCAGGATTGTCATGGTAGGAGACTTGTACCCAACCCAAAAAGCAGAGGCAGGCCTTACCCGGGACAGCTCAGCCAGGACAGAGTTCATCTCTTGATCACTGGCTGGGACATTCTGTTTGATGTCTGCATAGTACCTGCCAAAAAGCCGGGTACAACAGCTGCTTGGTAAATAAGCCCACTCCTCCCAGTCCCCACCAGGACCCACCCCCAAGACCTCAGCTGTATGCACGCCCATCCACCAACACCCTCTCCAGACTCACTCCCTTCCCCAGTACCTTTCCACCATCCCTTTGTAACGGGGAATATCACGAGCATACAGAAGTTTGTTGATGGGGGAGTCCTAGCACCGCCAGCAGGAGGGTAGTGAAGAAAGAAAGAAGGATGACAGCCTCTGTTAGGGTGATTGACTCCCTAGGGTTTCTCAGCAGTGCTTCAGTTTTAAAACTAAAAGTCCCACATCCTGGAAACCCCTCAGTCCCCAGCAAACCAGGATGATTTGTAACCCTAGCCCACTTTCTTCTGCAGGATCCTCCTCTACTCCCTCTCTGCTTCAACATTCATTCTCTGAGATCCTCAGCTAAGGATCCTCCCCTGTTATTCTGACATTATGCCTCCATCTGGAGCCAGAATGCAGAGTGGATGTATAGTAATCATTCCTCATGTAATTATGTTAAAAATCAGCAAATTGTGACCCAAAATATCATGTAAATTGCCCCAGACCATCTCACTCCCCAGTGACTGAGCTAAAATTTGAAGCAGGTCTCTCAAGTCAAAGACCATAATTCTCACACACTCAGATATGGGTTCAAGTCCCAGCAGCCATGACCTCTGGCGACATACTTCTGCTCTCAGGACTTCTGGTTCATGCTAAAGCTGCCAGGAAGAGGAGAAAGATCTTTGGGTGGCACTGCCTTACTAGAACAGGTCCAGGTTCTACCTCAGCCTGAGTCGGGATGTATGCTATCTCCTCAACTCTCCACGTTTGGCATTCCTGGCTTAGACTATTCCCCTAAGCTACCCAGGAACTATTTGCTGTTCTGTAGGAAAGAGGAGGCAGAGAGAAGACCTGGCTGGAAAAAAAAAAAAAAAACATCATCACACAGGATCCACCTCTAGAAGTGACCCATGAGTCCTGGTATGGCCTTGTGATTTTCAGCTCATCATAGGCAAAATAATGAGAACATGTGGAACAAAAAATGGCTACAAAAGACAGCACTACAAAGTGGAACTTTCTATTTTGCTTCTTCACTAACTCTTACAGGTATGTCTCTTAAGAGATCAGAGACCAACCATAGCCCACAGGTCTGAGCTAAGCAAAACTTCATTCATGGAACTGCAAAGCCATAAAGGCCCTGGCTAATGGGTGCCTGAGCAACACGTAAGGACCCCATATATGATGCGACTAGGCTTTGACTACATACTCCCAACCTTGGTACTACCAGAGACCACTTGTCTATGCTTCCCAGATACCCTTGTCAGCTCAACCCTCAAACCTAACTCTCTCCTGTACCTTCCTCCCCTCTAAACCACTAGCAGACAGATAACTCCACCACCCTAAAGAACCAAATCCACCAGGCAGCCCAGAGTTGCACTCAGATTGGAGAATCCATGTCTCCACTGGAAATCACGTGGTAGCCCCACAAATACCAAAGGCTTACCTCTAAGTCTGAACTCACCATAGCCAGAGGCACAGGGATCATGCGTATTTGTCCTTCTTCCATATCCCCCACATCCAATCTACAGTTTATCTCTGCCCTGCACCCTGTTGCTGGCTTGAATCTGGCCACTGCGTGTCCAAAGAACAGCATAGCTTCCTCTGGACCCCCACTGCTTAGCTGCCATGATGCTTTGCCAAATTCTCATAAGATCTGATCATACCACACCCCCATTCCTAGGCCTTCTGTGGCTCCCCATTGCCCACAAGGGGAGACCTCACCAAGTGGCCCTGGACTACTCCCAAAGCCTGCCAGGTTGCAACTGCTATCTTAATCTTGTAATTTGGCACATAGTGCCCCCTACTCTTGCTCATCCCTTAAGATTAACCAATTACCACCTTCCAGAAAGCTCTTGAAACAAAGCCTGGCTAGGGAATGTCTTAGGTCAGTGGCCTCCCCTAACCCTTTTCCTTGAAACTTTCAGGAGAACCTGAAAGCTGTGTGCACATACAGCACTGCTCACCCCCAGCCCATGCCCCCATCCCCTTCCTGTTGTATCCAGCCCAGCCTGCTCACCCGACCCAGCTTGTGGTCAGCCAGGGTGCAGGCATCCATGAAAGTCTGTGCAATGACAAGGAGCACTGCATCCATGTTATCAGACGTCTGCACATCAAACACAAACTGTGGGTTTTTGATTATATTGATCCAGAACCTCAGTGGCAAGCTGTGAGTGGGGAAAACATGGCTGATGATCATGTTGCAGGGGTGAAGGGGGAACCCCATACATTCTCTAAGCCCTGCCTCTGCCCACCTGTTGGTCTTCCAGATATGGATAGTGTCTTGGTCAGAGATGCCATGCTGCTGGGCCTGTTCATCCAGCAGGTCAAAGAAGTACTTCACAGCTAGAGGCACAGGGCGGCTGGTACTAAGAATTACCTGGAACAGGTCATCCACAAACTTCTGTAGGGTGCCCTATAGTAAAAGGGGAAAGCAGACAGGTGTGATCAACAATGGGATTTTCAGCACCAGCCCAAATCCCATTAGTAGCCACTTTCCCTCACAGTCCAGACCCCACTGCTTGTCTTATCCCTGGTCCCAACCCTGACCAGTCCATCCAGCCCCACCTTCATGGATAATAGGCGAGTCAGGTAGATCTCAGGGATGGCCTTAGCTCGCTCACGCTCTCCGCCCCGAAGGCTGCCCCTCCGTGGCCTGGGTGGCTCTGGTTCCTCACTCGGTTTCACCAGGTGCCAGGGTCGGATGCCCCCCTCATCTACATCCTCCAGCATTGGAGTTCCTGTGCCAAGACCCCATAGTTTGTTGCCCCACATCAGGTGCCACCTCCTGGGCCTCCAGGGTCCTGCCAACCTTCCCAGGAGTGGAGATACCTGATTGAAGCTTCTTGGGTAAAAGGAAAATAGGCACAAGCCCACCCTGAGGTCCAAAGAACTGTCCCCCATTACCCAGGACTGCAAGTGTAGAAGACTGGGAGGGTTAGGTACTCACGTTCTCCAGGGACATAATCCTGGTTTTCCCTGAGTACATGTTTGGTGAGGCAGGGAACAAGGGCCACAGTTGCTCCATCTGGGACCTGATGACCACAGCTGGTGACCCCTCTACCACTTCCACTCCATCATACCCCTCCTCCAACTCCCACCCTCCTACCTTATAATGCTGCAAAGTGTTCAGGCGCCTCCACATACCCTGAACCTCAGAAGTGACATCCTCATCAGAAAGGATGAGGTGTCCAGCCACCCCAGATCGCCATTCTAAAAGAATAAAATAGGACTTGGTCCAGGGCTTCTTAGGATCCCCTTGTCATAATGGAACCTATCTTATCCTCCTAAAGGAAAACATCCCTTTATCAGGGGCAACCCCTCCCCAAATTCTCTAAAAACCAGCAAGGGCCTCACCACAGGAGAGATTGTCTAATATCACCCACTCTGGGTGATAAGATGTCCCTGTAGGGCTGGTCCTAGGCCATCCCAGGCCCAGCACTATCGTAGGTCCCCAGGCCATGCCCCTCTCCACACTTACCAACATCTAGGGTACGAGGGGCTGGCCTTTGGGCAAGAGGTACTCCTTTATAAAGCTGGTCCAGCATCTTCTCCTTGGCTTGGGAGATGGTATCACAGTCCAGGACCTTCACAGGCACACCCTGTGCCTCTCCTGCCCCAGTCCCCACAGCCAACAGCGCATTCAAGGTCTAAGCAGATCACATGGGAACCATCAGTATTGTGTGACATTTCAAATGACCAAGACCCAAGGCTAAAGGCAGCGACAAACATGAGAAAGCCACAGCCTCTGACCCCCAAGTACCAAGCAACCCTAAATTTTTGTCTCATCACCTGCCTCCCCCAGGAATAGCAGCCTCCTACATTCACTGATCCCAGCACATAGACAGTGTGCTTGTAAACATCTATGGGGTAAATGGCAGAATACCTGAGTGACACAAACCCTTCTTCACTCAGATTCCCAGGTGCTTGGCTGAGCTGGTCAGGCTGAAGTGCCTGAGGAAAACCTGCATAAGCCAAGATTCCCTGCCCAAACTGACAGAGAAGCAAGTTTAATGGAGTCTGCATGGCACTTCCTCATGTGGAACTAAAGGAAAGCAAATCCAGAGGAAAAACATGCAGATCAGCCAGCCTTCTGACTTGGTAGACAAGGCCACATCTCTGACAGGGTGGTCAGAAAGATATTCAGGCCCAGTCACAACACAGGTTGAAGTTCCAGGACAGGGCAGACTCCTCTCAGACCCTGGACCTTCTGAAGTACTCTCAAGGTCTGGCTCTCAATCCTCTATCCTCCTAAGATTGTCTACAGGCCTCTCTTAGGCTGGGAGTACATCTGAGTGATAGAATGCTTATCTAACATACCTGATGCTCTAGGTTTGATCCAGCATCAAAAATAAATAAGCAAAGACCTCCTTCATCGTAGCCAGAGATCAGCCTGGCTCTACATCTAGATACAGACACTAGAAGCTAGTACCTCAACTGAGCACTGATACTGCAGACCACACACATGCACACCCTCACCAGGGGACGGTACTCCACATCTTCTCTGAGTAGGCGGTTGTCATTCAGAGTGTATTTGGCTTTTCCAGTCACGCTATCCACTGGCCCCTTGTCCACTTGATGCTTAATCCCTCGAAAGAGCATGTACAGAGGCTCCCCTACTGAATCCTAGAAAAGTATAGGCAGTTAGGGCCCCAGGCAGGCAGCAGAGGTCTATAAGACAGAGTGCACACTGGGGAAAGGGACAGGATGCAAGCTGAAGGTAACTGAGGACATGCTAGGCAGGGTTTCTGCTTTGGCACAAGTATGCAAGCTAAGTTGCATTGGGGGATATAGGGCTTGTGGTTTAAAGGTCTCAACCCCCTCTGAATAGAAGCTCTATCAGTCTCTGCCTCCCTCACCCTCACGAAGGTATAAAGACAGATGGACATCCAGTTGGTGAGCAGCTTTTCCACCACAGTCTCTGTTCTGGGAGGACAAAAAATGGGAAAGCCAGAATTAGCAACTGCAATTCAGGGTTCTCTATTCTATAGATCCCAGACCGGTCCCAAAGCCCTGCCTCAGCTCCTGCCTCCTACTGTCCACTACCCACCCAGTCACAATAGCCTTACAGACCTGCGCAGCATCAGCTTAGGGTTCTTGGCCACATACTGGGCTACCAGGTCACTGAGCAAGGTGCGAAGGATGTCAGTAAAGTACTCAAGCTTCCCATGCAGGGCCACAGTGAGTAGAGATGCAACGTAGGCACGGTCCCGAGCAGAGAAGGTTCGCTGACTCTCCAGTGTGTAGATGAACTGGGCCAGGGAGAAGATATGTGGGGGACGGGATCAGAAATGGTGGAATGGAGAAGGGCCGGGCCAGGAGTCTAGTTAGGGATAAGATGGGATAGGAAGGATCCAGCTGAGGGTGGGAAAGCACCTTGGTAAGAAAAAGCTTGCTGTTGAGCAAGTTGGAGAGCTGCCCCAGGCCCTGTTCCACAGTGGGTCGCCTGCTCTCAGGCACACCGAGATCCCGGTGCAAAGGTGACTCCCGGTGCCCAGGGAAGAAGACCCTCTCGGCATACACCTTATAGTCGAGGAAGGGGATGCCACTTCCCAGAAGGTCACTTGTGAGATCAGTCATCTCTGTCATGAGGTCTGTTGAGCAGAAACCAAGTTGGGTGCCAATCCTGTGTAACAGGAGTGGACTTGGGCAGAACCCTAGAGGCAGGAGCCAGCTCTAGGGCCTCACCTGTGAACTCCTTCTTGCAGCGGTCCCGTACACTGCTCTCCAGATTCTCCAACTGGATCTGAACCTTCTTATAGTCCCTCAGGGCCTGCTTGCTCTTCCTCCTACTTAGCACCAAGATCAGGAAGGAACAGCCAAGAGGCCAAAGCCCTTGCTGGGTTCCACTTAATCAGGCCTGCTTGACCTAGCCCTAGGTACACCCTGACCTTGTCCAGCACAGTCTAACCCAGGGATGACAAAGCATGGCCCAGAGTAATTCAGCCTGCCCTATCCCAGCAAGCCACACCCACCAGTACCCTATCAGTGCAGTTGAGCCTAGGGATCAGCAAACTACAACAGCACCAAATTTGGTTTGTGACTATTTTTACAAATACTGGTTTATTAGAACACAGCCACACTTATATGTTTACATACTGCCCCTGGCAGCTCTTATGCCCAATTACAGGGTTGGGTGGTTGATTGCAACAGACACATCCATCCTACAAAGACATCCATCCCACAAAGTCTAAAACATTTACTCTGGTCCTTTGCTGAGCCCTGGTCTAACCTTCCCCTTCCCCATCCTGCCTCATGCCACTTACTGCCCCAGCCCAGCCCAGCCCAGCCATACCTGGCTACACCCACCTGTACATGAGGACTATGATGATGACGCCAAGAGCCAGAAGAGAGGCTCCCACCCCCAAGCCCACCTGGGCTGCCACAGGAAAAGCCACAGGGCTCTCGCCATCATACTGCACATGACCAAGGGAGAAATGCAAGTTTCCCATCTGCACCTGTGTGGGGAGTCACCTGTGAGGGAGGGTTCAGCACATCCCCAATGCCCAGCCCTGCCTGGGACCTGCTCACTGACTGTGAACTCAGGCAAAGCATCAGGTGCCTCCCGGAGGGCATGGTGCCGTGGCAGAGGCTGCTCCACAGGGGGCTCACAGTACAGGTGGTGCCGAGTCAGTGTCTTCACCACACAGGGGCCATCTCCTATCATGGCCACCACCTCCTCCTTGGATATTGCCAGGTCCAGATTTTCCCCCTGGAACATGAGGTCACTGATCTGTCACTTAGAACACTTCCCAGAGAAAGCTGGTCGCCATTCAGATCCTATCCCCCCACATATGGGAACAATGGTTCTGAGACCCACCCAAGACACAGGGCTAACAGTCCCTTAGCACTATTCCCCCTATAGATAAGGCTGACAGTCATGGAGATATCCTTCAGGCTGCTCCTCATGACCCTTTTCTGCCCCTCCCTACTTTTTCTATAGAACTAAAAATGTGGAGAACCTAAAACTGCCTACAGAGTGCTGACCAATTAACTAACAAAGCCAGAGCCCCCATTGTCTGAAGACCCCACAGGTGGGGTGATGGATTACCTACCTGTGGCCTGAATACCCACCTACTGCCCACCATGCATGTCAGAACATGTGCCTAGTGTTGTCTCTGTAAGCCAGGCTGCCACATAGGGATCAGCCCAGTTACCTGTTAAGTAGCACACCGCCCAGCTACTATGTGTGCCAAGTCATTTACTGATTGTCATGAAGACACCCACCATGAAATGTTAGAACCCAGGCCAGTAGTCAAACCCCTGCCAAGAACTAGGGTTCCCCTACTCCATAAACCTCTTAGCCCTTGCTCTACTGTCCTGGCCTCTCTACCATTAGTACAGTGCTGTCCTACAAAGGGAGGATCTTTGGGCCCTGCCAAGTTCAAGAAGGAACAGTACCTCCACAGAGAACACACTTCCAGGTTTGTGCCGGAATGGCATGGTGGGGTCCTCAGGGTTGAGGGGCTGCAGAGTGGGATCAGCCTCATAGGAGAAGGGTATGGGGCTCAATGTTGCAAAGTCAAAGACCAGGTTGTCAAGGACAAATTCCACCTGAACCCAAGGGTCCTCAGGTAGGCCTGGGAGGGCAGGTGTACGGCACATAATGAGATGGGAGGAGTTCACATAACATGGCTCTTCAAACTGGCAGAAAAAGACAAGAGAGGGTCAACTGAGGGGCCATGTAGGAAGAGAGCAGAGCTGGTACCAGCCATCTGTTGGTTGTGGGGAAAAGGGACAGCAGCAGCCAGCCCAGTGTAGGCAGGGAGGTCCAAGGGTTTCCTACGTGATGACTGCCACAGGAGGCTCCAGGGGAACACGCTGTCTCCAGGACCGCACGGCGTCTCCGCCCACTCCCCTGGCTAGGCTGCAGCACTCCTAGGGCCACAGTCACGCGGATTCTTGGTGTCTGCACCACATCCAGATTCTGGCCACGAACCCATATCTCACGTCCTCCACTGAAATAGAGCCCATGAGCCACTCATGACTTACATGAATCAGGGTTTTCTGTTTTATTTTGTTACCAAGGATTGAACCCAGGGATGCTTTACCTTTTTATTTTTTGAAACAGAGTCTCACTAAGTTGCTTAGAGCCTCGCTAAGTTGCTGAGGCTAGCTACCTCAGCTTCCCTAGCTGTTGTTATTACAGACATGCACCACTGCCTGGCTATGAATGAGGATTTAAAAGACAGCCAGTCCCAGCTAGCTCAGCCCAGCCCAAGCCACATGACCCCATTTCCCTATGCATGGGATTCAAGGGCCCACACAGAAAGCCCTATCCCCACTAAGGGAGTGGCAAAAGCTCACTTGTCATACAACCATGCCCATGGTCCCATACCTGAGAAAGCTCTTGGTGGGGCCAGCTGAGGTGACATTGGGATCTGATGTGTATTTGAACTGGCCATGCTGAAGCCTCCGCTTAATGGTCCCAAACCACACTGTCACAGGAAGCGTGGCAGGTATGGAGTGTGGGCTGGTCTTACACTGCAGCTGCTCTGACTGCTGTTCCAGCAGCCTGGGGAGGAAGGTGAAAGTAGAAGGCAGGTCACCTGGGCTGGAGGATGTGTAGGAGAGGGGAACTAGAGACCCACTCAAGGCCTCAGCTTACTTTCCTTTCTTGCTTATTGCCATCTCCACCAGGTAGCTCTGAAGGCTGCTTTCCCACTACAGCCCCAGCTTTAAGAGGGCCTGACCAAAGTCTCACAGGGCAGATTTGCCTTCTCCCACTTTTGTTCTCCCCAGCATCCCAACCCCTCCCATTCTCTCCCTGGAGCACATGGAATTTTGAAGGATAAGGAAACAGCTCTCACAAGTGACAAAGCTGGTCTCCAACCACCACTCGGATGTCCTCTAGCCTCCCAGTCAGTAGCTTGGAACCATGCAGGGTGAGGCGGGTGCCCCCAGCTCTGGGGCCACGGGCTGGGAAGATGGAATGCACCTTTGGATCCTATACAAAGAATGACAGGGAGTGATAGAAAACAAAAACAGGGAAGCTTGAGTCACACAAAAGGGCCCTGGGGTGGAGAGCCACATGAAGGCAAAACCAGATGGGGGTCAGCTGGGAAAATAATCCAGTTGGTAGAGGGCTTGCCTCACATGCACAAGGCCTTGGGTTCAATTCCCAGCACCACAAATAAATAAATAAATAAATGATGAGGGGCCGCCAAACGGACTAGCCACTTGGTAGCTAGGGGGAGCTCAACAATCTGGCACCTGGTAGGCAAAGTTGAGCTCTGAGATGCTGCGCCCTCTTCCTGGCACCTCCACTGCAGCAGCACCAACCACCTCCTCTCCACTGGCCCCAGTGATGCATACGAGACTGTGGGTACAAGGCAAGCAAGAAGTATGAGTCTGTATCAAAGGCCCCCTTCAAAGTAGCCCAGTAGTCCCTCTCCCCACCCCACTGCCAAATGGTTTTCCTTTTCCCATGCTCCATGAAACACATCGGGATTCTCTTGTTTTGGTACTCCTTAAGGCACACCAGCTGGCCTTGGCATCTGAGAATTACTATTTGTGGTTTAACCATTCAAGTGCTACCCCAAAGAGGCTCTCAACAAGGAAGAGTTGATCAAACCTCTGTTATGGCATAAATTTAAAGGAGCCCTGTAAGGCTGGTGTGGCGGGTGGTCAAGCTGAAGAGTGGGCCTAGCCAACCACCCTGTCTTCTACCAACACCTCATGGCATAGTACCCACCCACAAAGTGGTAAAAACTTGATCTCTTCTTGAAAAAAAATCTGAAAGTCTCCAGTCAGATCTGAGGGTAGAAGTGAACAGCCTAAGAAATTGCTGGTTATCAGCCAGAAGTTGGGGAAAATAAATTTCCAGAACATTAAGTCTCAGAGGCTCTATTCCATGACATTGTCACAGTCACTGCAAACACTCAGGGAAAACAGAACAAGTAAAGTGTGAACTACCAGGGGAGGTTCCAGTCAGAATATATTTTAATCACTTTATAAATTACTTTGTAACCCATGTAAGTCTTAAAGTTCTGGAATCATTAACAGTCCATAAAGTCTCCTTAGGTTTTTCAGTCATAACACATTTTAGAGAAAACTCTATGCTCTTGCAAAATAGTCCTTGTTTAAAATACCTATTGTGTCATTTGCTTAGCATGTACAAGACCCTAAATTCAATCCTAAGCACCACAATCAATCAATAATAAAATACAGATTGTGGGGTCTCACCAAAGGCCTTCTGAATGCACATCTCTGAGGGTAGAATCAGAGACCTATTTTCTCTCCAAGTTACCCTGATATTCAATCAGGTTTGGGCCACTGATTGTGGCTACCACCTCTAGAATGTCCCACATGTGTACCTTGGGACCCTTAACCACTGATCAGGTTACCATGACTAGAACCTCAGTAAGCCATGAGCCCTGGGGAGGCGGCAGGGTTCCCAGAGGCTGGACAGAGAAGTCTGGCATTCTACAGGTGTGCCACAAGTATACCTCCTGAGAGCCCAGCAAGACCAATACTTGGGTAAGGACAGCTCATGAGAAGGCTAGCCCCTTAGCCCAGCTATTTGGATCTGGGAACCCTACTTAGCACCACTATATCCACTATCACTCAGAAAGTCAGATAAGAAGACCTAACCAGAGCCAAGATGCAGAGTTACCAGTCCTCTCTGCCCCATACAGGCCCTGGAAGAACCCCAAACCAGTGACCTGCAGGTATGTGCAGAAAGCCAAGGTGGGTACTTCAATGCCTCAGTGGCAACCCCAGGACTAAGGCATTAGAACCAGAATCAAGGAAACAGGGAGATAGAAAGCAGATGAGTAGCAGGTAGTAAACCCCGAGTAAGAAAGTCAGCCATAGAGCCCTCCCATGTTGAGTCCAGCCAGCTCACCTGCTAGAGACCTCATACTCCTGGGCATCCACAGCACAGGGCACTCCAGCCACCATGACCATGCCCAGCACATCCTGCACATGTTGGCCCAGGTTGGAGCCCCTGATGGTGACACGGGTACCTCCATCTATAGGCCCAGTCAGTGGTTCCACCTGTTCCAAGACAAGGACTGCTCACCTCTACCCACCTGTGTAGACTTCTGGCAGTCTACAGAGGCAGCCCAGCCTCCCACCTTTAGGTTCCCTGAATCCATGGCACAGGCACAACCCTCCCACCAAAGACAGCACTGAGGAAGGGATGTGCCAGCATTTCAACATACTGAGTGGATGAGAGGTGCAGGGCACTGGGTGGCCACAGCCTCAGCCTTTCCACAGGCTTCCTGGGCCACACAACGTGGATATTCTCCATCACACCACACACAACCATAATGGGGCATGGCAGTTTGGCAGCGGCTACAGTCCCAGTGGCCCACAGAACAGTTATATAGTATCACTGGAAGTAGCAAAGACAAATGTGAGAGGCAGGCCCAGAAGAGCCTTGCTACTACCAGCCCACCCCCATTACCAGTGAGTAGCTCACCATGCAGCCCATCAGCACTGTCTACACGCAGGCGGCCAGCCCGACGCAGAAACAGCCCCACCTGGAGCTCTGGCTGCAGAGCCTCATAGCTAAGCTGAAAAAGTAGGAGTGTGATCACAGCCTAGGGTTGGGGTGCTCAGAAAAGGACTAAAATGACTAGTTATGGTAATACAGGATCAGAGATCAAAATTGGGATGCAGGGACCCCATAGAGTGAAACAGTTGGAGGTAGGAGGCAGAACTGGAATGGAGGGACTCTCTGGGATTTCTATTTACAGGTCAGCCTCAATGCAAAGACCCCATGTGACACAGAGTCAGAGGTAGGGTACCCATCTGTTTTCCAGGGTCAAAACATGGATTGGGTCAAGCATGATGCCTGTGGCCAGTGCACCCTTGCCCACCCAAGTTTCTGTGGTTTGCACCTGGTGCTGCTGGCACGTGACATGGCACATGGTATCTGGAGGCAGCTCACACTCAACCCGGGCCTCAACCACCACTTCAAGGCCCTCCAGCTCCAATACACACTCATTGTCTCCTGGGCTGTCCTGGGGGCAGAGAACACAGTTGTTGGGGCAGTTCTGGGAACAGGCCCCATGAGTCACATGGGTCCACAGGACAACTTCTGAGTTGTAACTGGGACCCAGGGCCACACCCTCTTTTTGCTCCCCAGGAGTAGTGTAGAATTTGTCAACAGCCAAAAAGCCTGCAAGGACAGCTGCAAGCAGGACACACACACCTGGAAAAGGCGCAGATTCCTGCCTTGCAGATGAATTTCTTGTTCCACGTGGACTGGCATCAATGTGGAGCCCTGAACACTCTCTACACAGGGGCAGGAGCTTGGCCCCCAATTCACCTCTCCCTGCAGGTACCAAGAGCAAGGCAATCTATGGACCCCATGCTGCCTACCTCAGGCCTCTGTCTTGCTGGACTTCAAGAGCAAGACCCTGCCCCTGCCCTTCCACTGGGAGAATCACAAGGCAAGAGAGGGGCTACATTTCCCCAATCCCCTCCCGAGGCCTCCTTCCTGGGCTGGACCTCACCAGCTCCCAGAGCCCGGGGGTGTCGTACTGGTAGTCGAGGCTGGACAGGAGGATGAGGGGGGCAGGAGGGCCCTCGTGCTCTGCTGAGTCTCCATCACCTGAGAGGAGGGTGGAAGTGGAGAAGGCGGGCGCGTCACCCCCTGTCCACTCGTCGGCCTCGGGCAGCTCGCCACCTTCTCTCATGAGCCAGTCCAGAGCGGGCTTCGTGGAGCCAGTGGCCCCTGGGAAAGTGGTGGCAGGTACAGTGCCAGGGGGCTGATCCAGGGCCACCATGGAGGGAAGGGTCTCAGGGCCAGGTTCTGCAGGGGGCATTGGTGCTGCATCTGAGGGTGATGGATGGGAGGCTGAGAGGTCCTCAGGTGTGGCTGCAGGTCCCAAGTTAGTGGGTGCAGGAACAGTGGTTCTAGGTATGATAGGGAGGTTGGGAAGGAGGGGCTTCTCATGGAAATGTGATTCTGAAGAGGTGGGGGAAGGAATGGGACCAGGACCTGCCCATGGCCCCCAGGGGCTGAGCAAAGAAGGTCTGGCCCCAGTTGGGACATCTGAGTCTGTGGCTCCTGGGTCCACAGGAAAAGTGTCAGGTACAGGAGTGACTGTGGATGGAGGGGCGGTGGGTGGGAAGAGGGTAGGTATATCTCTTGCAGGGGGGGCTAGGGAGAGAAGCGGGCTCTGAAGGGGGAAGCAGAGAAAGACAGGAAGGGCCACTCAGCAGGCAGATGCAGGAGCAGGAGGCAGGCAGGCAAAGGGTATGTTAAAAGGAAAGGAGACCAAGGAAAAGAGAAACAAAAACAGCCCATTAATTCTCCAAAGGAGAAACACAGAGGGCAGGCTCCAGGGGTGTCTGTGCTGAGGTGGGGCACGAAGGCCACACCTCCCACCTCTCAGCTACAAATGTCCTCTCCTGAAACAGGATGGACGGGTCAGCAGCCATTCTTTAGTGAGTCCATCACACACAGCAGGTTGGGCGTTCAGGACACAGTCTCATATGGGCAGGCATTCACACAGACCCCGGGCCATCAGAAAACCCTCACACTGGGGACCCAAAGCCCATGTGTGGTTCATCCTGGGGTCCCACTCACCTGTTTGCTCATCACCATGGGCCCAGCATCACATGAGGCCTTATGTGTGCACAGGTGCTGCCAGACACACCAGTTACACCCCCAGTGGCTGCTCACGCAGGCCTGGCACCTGCACAGAGTACAACCATGGGGCAGGGATCACCACAGGGGAGCTCAGAGCTGAGGGACAGGATGAGGAACTCACTGTGCAGATGGGCGGAGCTCAGTGACTGCCATACAGTCGTAGAAGGAGAGGGAAGCTTTGGTGATTACCACGTCGCCAAATCTGAGCTCTACACTCACGGAGATATGGTCTGCAAAGTGGGAGAGAGGCCCAGGGCTAAGGAGTGGGGAGTGCACTCAGACCCAGAGTTAACATGCTGAGACCACACAGAGGTGGTGCTACCATCCAGAATGGGTAAAGGAAACCAGGGTCAGAGAAGGCAGTCTACAGGGCACAAAATAGACATTCTAGGGTTTGGGGCATCAGTGAAGGGACTCAAAGAAAAGCATCAATTCAAGGTTCTTGTGCCTGGATTCATACCTCACCCTGACTACACCCTTTGGAACAAAATAAGAGCAGGGTAGGGCTCCCCAGTTGTGGGACTGGCAGCTTTTCTCACCCACCGGTTCCTCTTTGCAGCATTGGGGCTTCACTAGGGTCTGGGGAGGGGCACATCACACCAGATCCGGTCAGCAGGGCAGGGGTCTGATGTTCCCCAAAGTGGCAAGAATATGACTCCCCTGGCCACAGGGGTGGCAGGTTCGGCACTGACAGGAAAACCTGCCAAGAAAGGCCAGCACACACTTTTAAGGCCCCACTACAGCTTAGTAGGTAGATCAGGGCTCATTAAAGGGTACCCAATGTGGGCTGGCACCAGTACCTCCACCCCAAAACCTCACAAAATCCTTCTGAACTAGGTTGATAACAGATGGAGAAATTGAGGCCCCAAAAGGAGTAATTATATAAGGCCATGTGGTATTGGTACATCTAACACCAAAATGCAAGGTCCCATCCCCAAAGCCCTCCCCTCGGGGGCCCTGCCTACTCTGGTCACTCACCTCCCTCCTCTCCTCTCGGCTGATGTTGGCAGGACTTATGGCTGCCACTCGCAAACAGACCACCTCAGTTTGGAAGCTCCATAGCCACTGCTCTGGCCCTTGGCCCCTTGAGCACTCTGAACGGCGACTACACCTGAGCAAGAATGACCAGTACCTAATCTGTGACGCTCAAGAGCCCACTGGGCATTCATAGGGCAGGGACAACTACAATACTGAGGCCCTGGGCAGGCCCTTTCAGTGATAGATAACACCAGGATCCTGTGTCTGTCCTGGTAGGACAGTGATACAGATAGGGTGGATGATAGGGGTGTCCAAAGGTCAGAGTTTAAGAGTCAAGGGCCAAGGGTCAAGAATCCTGGATGAGACAATTACACAGTAGCACTTCAGGCATGAGGTTGGGTTAGGAGGGGTCAGGAACTGGTGGAACACTAACCTGCCGAGTAGCACACACCATCCACAGTAAGGATCCCTGTGAGCAAGGCAAGATGCACAGTCCAGATGCTGAGCACAGGAAGCCACAGGAACCTTCACAAGCTGTGACAGCAAAGAGGACCTGAGGCCAGCAATCCAAATACCAGTGGCTCACCCACATGTGGGTCCCCAGCCCCACCCAGAGGACCCTCCCAGCAATCATGCCCTTGCTTATGCCTGACACGCACTGTAGTCTGGGTCATAACATACAGGTGCTCAAAAGTCCCATCAAAGGTGAGGTCTCTGCTCACTGCAGACCCCTGCTGGATGCTCTGTATGGAGTATCGTTGGCCATCACTCCCCGAGCCCAAATAGACCTGAAATTAGAGACCAGGAATTGGTCTGGCACCAATTCCAGGGCCACAGACCCAAAGCCTTCTCCCATTCACAATTTAAGCAATTTACAGATAAAATCCCCTCCTAGGAAGTCACAGCTCATTGCAACCAGTCCCAGAGTGAATAGAAGAGAGTTACCGGTAAACCCATCCATTTCTAGAAAGAGGAACACAGATTATCTCTCCCAGTCCAGGTCTTGGGGGCATATCTCAGCCTCAAAGAACACTGGGGTACCTCCACATAGGCTGGGTTCTCTAGAAGCCTGTACTCTCTAGATCGTGGAACAGGGCTGGTACTTCCTATAGACTCACACTGTGCAGCTGTCCTTGACTGTCACCCAAGAAGGCGATGGTGTGTCCATCCTCCACAGTGACTGCCACAGCTGTTAACTGAACCCCTGGCAACTCTAGAATCGGTGTGGCTTCCAATGGAACATGGCTGGCCATAGGGCTGGGTGTGTGATCTGAGCCACAGGGATAAGCATCCGGGGTGTCCTGCAGGCAACAAGAAGAATTGATTAAGTCTCTCACTAGATAAACTTCCTGCCCCATCCTTCCTGGACAACCTCCTCCCAGCCCAGTCTCTCTGCCAGACCTCCCTGACAACCGTAGCCTGGGCAGCACCTGCCACAACTACATCCTTATCACTAACTCAATGCACTTAATCTATGACTGCCATAGACAGTTACCAGTGGCTCCTTTCCCTCTTTTGATTCCCCATTCAATGCCTGCAGCCGCATCTTTTCCCATCCCTGGCCTGGGAGCTGCTTCCTCTGATCTCTGTGTTCTGCCTTCTCCTGAGCCATTTCCTAAAGCTCTTGCAGCTGGCCTCCTCACCTCCCAGACCACTGGCTTAAGCCCTCTGCATTTCTCACTGACTCAGTCTTGCTATGAGCAATTTCTTCCCTTCTGTATCCATCCAAAGACTACAGCCCCAAGTCCCAACCTCTTCTTCATCTCTTGCTCCAGAACCTAAAACAATGTCTCATTTCAACATTTCTGTTCTTATCCTAGAACCTCAGCCCACCTCTACAATGCTACTTCTTCAACATTCTGTTCTAAGCCCATCCCGGTACTATTTTCTGCCACCCTGAACGCTCTGCTGTGTTGAGGGGCCCCTTCATCACCTAGACCCAAAGGAAGTACCTAGTACTTGCTAACCTGATCATTCCCTGCCCCACTACCAGCTTCCTTTCAGGCTCCCTAGGTACCTTCTTGGCTGCAAATGCCTGGCCAGTGGCTTTGGAGAAGGGCAAAGGCCAGGCCATGCTGGAACTCACCACTGGCAGCTGATCACAGCAGGAATTGACATCATACTCAATGTAGGCCACCTCAGTCCCATCCTCAGCACGGCCCTTCCGGGTGTAGCAAGCATCTCGTGTATGATTAGCAAGCCGGTCCACCTCATTCAGGGGGAAGGCACAGAGTGCCGAGGCTCCAGATGCCCCAGTAGCCACAGATGGGGGCCGGCCCACAGTGGGGGGAGCCGCTGAGGAGAAAGCTGCAAAGAGCACTTCCCCATGGGCCACCTCCTGGGACACAGCCACAGCTGCAGCCTGGATCAGCCCATAGTGGCCACCCTGGCAGGCCAGGGGCAACTCTACATAAGAGTAATAGTGCTGGTCCCAGAGGCACACTCTAGACACATAGGCTCGAAAAGCTCTAGACTGAGCCTGCAGGTCCCGTCGCAGGAACAGAAAATAGGCATTGGTCCCATGTGCAAAGGCACTCACAAAGTGGTGGCTGTACTCAGAGAGGCGGCCCACTGCCAGCTTGGCTGTCTCTTCATAGGAGAAGGCAGCTTGGGGGTCTGGTGGCTGCAGGGCCCGGGTTGTAATAGGGGGGATACCACCCCCAACACCTCTGCTAGTGTATCCCCGCCCTACAAATAAGAGGGGCTCCCCTGCTAACCCCTGGGCCACCAGCCCCACTGTGCTGACTGCAGGGTCATTGGCAGCCACATACTGAGTGTCCCCAGGCCGCTCTGGTCTCAGCAGCAGCTGCCCAAGCTGTCCCAGTCTCCGCTGCTCACAGACACCCTGGTGCACACTCCCGCACACTACCAGGGCTCCCGGGCTCACCAGGAGCAACTGGTTGGGGTTGTTGGTAAGCTGGGCCTGGGGGCACTCATCAGACATCACAGGCGGTAGGCAATCCCTGCTATCTAGCACGGGACCTGTGGACACTGTGGCCTCCAGCTGCAGCCCAGGGCTCAGTTGAAACAGGAAGTTGGTGGCCCCTAGATAGAGGGTGCCTGATGTGGGGTCCCTCACCAAGTGCTGCAGATGTGTGCCATTGGGAGTGAAAGCAGCTGGTGGAGATGGCTGGAGAGTGAGGACCCACCCAGCCCAGAGTGTCTGGAGAAGAGCTGGGCCAAGAGCAGGCATGATCACCTATCAGGAAGAAAGGTTGAATGGGATTCATGTGGCTAGCAGAATGCCCTAACATCACTAATAAGGGATAGGAATTGCCTCCTAACCTGAGGGTAAGCAGAGGAGGACTAGGCTTAGATAAGCACTATGGTCAAGGATGACCCTAGGACCACATACTATCTGGGGAAGAAACAGGGACACTTAACCCTGGAAACTTCAACACCAACCCTTCTCTGTAGGCATTATGCTCTCCGGAGTCCTACATCCACCCCACTCCACCCTCACTCCTGCTATGCTATGCCACCATATGGATCAAAAAGAGAAGGGCCTTGGGCTGGGGTTGTGGCTCAGTGGTAGAGTGCTCGCCTAGCATGCACGAGGCACTGGGTTCGATCCTCAGCACCACATAAATGTAAAATAAAGATAATGTGTCCACCTAAATCTAAAAAATAAATATTAAAAAGAGAGAGAGAGAGAGAGAGAGAGAGAGAGAGAGAAGGGCCTGGAAGAGATAGGAAAACAAGTGAGGAAAAGGAAGGGGCCAAGAACACTGAGAGGCCCTCTTTGCATGAATGTTGGTTTCCTGGCAGAGTGGAGAGGGAAAACAAAGACTCATGGGCCACTAGCATATCTGAGTAAAGCAAGAACTGGGTGAAGGGCCTTTCTGGCCAGGAATCCAGAAGGGTGATAACCACAGAACCAACAGGCCAGAGGGAAGAGGAAAATCCAGGCTGAGAGGAGTGGGAGGTAAAAGCTTGGGCCCAATCTCGGAGAGCCCTGAGCACAGGTGGGAATAACACCACCCCCAGATGCCTAGGAGTAAAGTTAGACTCACCTGGTAGGGCCAGCTGGATCAGGAGACAACAGCATGACCTAAGTAGGAGTCACCTAGCCAGGGAGAAAGCAGAATATGAATTTGGGGTCTAGGCTGTAGGCATGTGGAAACCCTGGGCTCCCCACTGTGGAGGTAGCACAAAACTACCCCCTCCCCATTGCCCAGCCTGCCTGTACAGCTAGGCCCAGCCTGGCTCTCAGCCACCAAACACATTCCACAGAGGATGCCTCCTCAGCACCCACATGAGGAGGGGGAGGGCAGCAAAGCCAGGCACTCGAGGGGCCTGGGAAAGGTCAGCTAGTAAGGAGGCCCTTGGCCATCAGGGCCAAATCAGGCCCCCAACATGGCTCTCTCACCCAGTTCTCTTCCTCTCAGCACTGTCTACTCTCCTATCCTCTGTCCAAACCCTTCCCTGTAGAGGCACCAGAGTATACACCCTCCACACCAGCCAAGGGCCATCCCAGCCCCAATGGGAACCAATACATTGGCAGATACATATTTGTACACACCAACCAGCCTGTGTGCATACACTCACACATAAAACATGGGTGCTTGCACATATACATACACACATGCAGATATGATGAGTACACACACAGAAACACAGGCACATCCCATGTCCAGACACCATATAAAGTCACATCCATACAGAGACAATCCCTACACACCCAAATACATACATGGCACACTCTGCACAGGCACATGTCACACCCAGAGACATAGGTAACACCACCCACATTTAGACAATCACACATACACACACACACACATGCTTCCCTGGCTCAACTACTAAGTCCTAGAGAACTGTGGAAGGCAGGCCATCTTTTGCTATTTCCTCCCATGGAGGACAGAGCTGAGCCAGGGCCCAGGGTGTGGGATGAATAGGGTGTACCCTGAGGAAGTCATCATGCCTGTGTACACCAACCCTCAGTCCATCCAAAGGTCCATCCCTAGGACCTCATCAAACTTTGGGTACTTGCTCTTCTTACCCTCCAGCTGGGGCTCCTGAGTCCCAGAACCAAGAAACCATGGTAACACCAGCTTTCCCAGACCCCAGTGGTCCCCATCTAAGAACACCAAGCATGCATCCCAAACTGGGAGACAACTCTCACTTGTCTATGCTCAGGCCATGTTGCTCAGCCCTCCCACTACCCGGCTGCCAGGCTGTCTGTGCAGAATGTACCAAGGGTTCTCACTTCCAATGGCCCAGCTCAGCTTATCCCATCAGTGGCCTCAGCAGGGTGCTCTATGGCTGTCCCTATGTAAGCAGGGCTGGGCACAAGGCTCAGAGGAGGGTCCAGCAGCCTGGTGGGAGCAGGGACACAGTGGCCACAGCCTGGCTGGGCACTGCTCCCAAAATAGCTTGGGGGTTTCCATTTTTAGTGTGCAGAGAACAGGGCAGCTCTATGGGAGCGGGAACAAGGCTGCCTCTGTTTGCCACCCAAGGGGGGGCGGGAGGTGGCAGGGAAAGTCTCGAACCAGCCAGAAGCTCAGGACGGTGGCAAGGCCAGGCTGTTTAGGAGCCCCCACCTTATTTCCACAGAATGGGGGGACAAAATTTCTTCCTCTAGGAAGAGAGTCCACCAGAGGATAGTCAGAGGCCACCTCCTACACTTGGCTGCTGCCCATTCCTTCCGCCACCTCATGCCAAGGATGTGCCCTGGGCATAGGGTCCTATAGTTAGACTGACATTCACTGTTTCATTTGCTGGCAAATATTTGCTTAGAGCCTACTGCATGCCAAAGTTCTCCAGGCCTCAAGAGGCAGCAAAAACACACTCACACACATACAAAAAAAAAAAAACACTCCCCAAATGTGAAATCACAACTGAGCTGAGGGGCAAAAAGGAAGAAAGAAATGCATGGGAACAGAAGAGCTTCTGAACAGGGCACATAGAAAATCGAAGGCTGACCCACTACAGGGAACTACATCAGGCTTAATCAATCAGTTTTCCCATGAAGCAAGGCCTTGCACTCTTCCCCGCATACCACGGGAAGGTGGAAGACAAAGGACAGCGACATTTTCTCCTCCATGTTAGGCACACTTATTTTACTTAACCTCTGCCACATGGCACAGAGCAGCCTCTCTAATCTACCCCCACCCCCAACCTCACAAGATTTTCTTTGAGCAGAAATGGAGCGCATCTCTCTCTCTAGAGCTTTTGGGGTACCCCAGAGCCAGAGGGATAAAGGTCAAGTCCCTAGAGTCCACATCCTCCCCCATACATGCTCTTCATTCCTGCCTGAACTGCAGGCTGTTCCACTTCTCCCTGCTGTCACAAGGACAGTTCCCACTACTTGGAATGCCCACTCCCTCTCTATCTCATTAACTCCCACGCCCAGCCATCACCTCCCTGGGGAGCCTTCCCAGTCCTCCCAGGCTCCTGAGGAAGTTGCCTGTGTAGCAGATAGAATGGACACACCCAGTCACCAACCTAGAGTACAGTGCTCTGCCAGCTGGGCTCTGAGCCTCTGATTTCCCAATGATAGAATGATAGTCCTCTGATCAGTAAAAGTGATAATGTGTGTGCCTGGCATTAGTTGCACTACCCAAGAAGACCACTTCTCCCCATTACATCATTCCACACTGGACCTGAAGCTCCTTAAAGTCAGAGTACGGCTTTTGATTTGGAGTCCCCAGCAACTAGCACAGATATTAGCACAGGGCAGGGGCTCCCAGCATGGTGAATGAACCTCCATTTCACTTCCAAGGAGATTCTGTCCCTGGGAGAGATATGAGGCTTACACATGCCTCTCAAAGCCACTTGGCCTTAGACAGGGCAAAGCACTGGCTCCACTTTTATTAAACCACCAGGCAAGAGCACACTGAGATGGCTGATTTGAGCCAAACCTTGAGTCCCCAACTTGCACAGGCCGCGATCTCCTGCCTACTCCCCACAACTCAGGCCCTGCCTAGGCTCACAGCCAAAGCCTAACTGCCTGTGCCCAGGCCTGTCTGGCAGGTCTCTTCTGGGCCCATCTCTCTCTGAACTTCTTCAGCAGGGCCCAAGATTGCTTGCAAAGTTTGCAAAGAGCAAGCACCACCGGAACCTCCTGCAGCTGTCCTCACCAACCAAAAGGGTCACAAATTTGGTCCTTCCACACCTGTATATTTATTTATCTTGTCTGAGAGTTAGTGGGAAACTGGCATTCCTTTTCCATCCTCCTGCCCCACTCCCATGGTCCACCAAAGGGAGAAAATATTCATTGATAGTGGTGCACAATGCCCACTCTCTTTTCTGGGTGTTGAGTAGGGTGAAGAGAGCCACCATTTACCAGCCACCCACGATGACCCGACGTGCTCATCAATCATCCGCTGAATTTGAGTCTGGAGAGGGGGTCCCGCTCTAGTGTAAGGAGACTCGTGGTCCGCCTTTGTCAGCCTCACCAAGCGCAACCTCAAAGGGCTGCTTCTTCTGAGGGAATGCCTCGACCACCCCATTAGGCTCTTCCCCCAACCCTCCTCCCTCACTCTGCGGCAAGGAAAAGGACCCCACCAGTGGTCCTGGAAGGGCGGGGAAGGGGCCGGCCGGACCGTACCGCGGCGGTGGTGGTGGCGGCGGCGAGGAGGGGGCGCGGAGGAGCAGCTCCACCTCCTCTGTCTCCCAATCGCGTTACAGGCGGAGCCACCAGAGTTTGCTTTCGCGCTCAGAAGTGTAGTTCCAACTCTCTTGATCCAAGCCGCCCACCACTCACTAAGGCAACCCCTGCCCGACCGGATCGAGGCCTCAGGCCATGCCACTCGGGTCGCGTGGTTTCGTCCCAGTCCCACTGCCCCGGCCCGAGCCCCGCACTCACCACCCAGCCAGCCCGCGGGATAAGCACGCTGAAGCGGGCGCCGGCCGCTCCGGACTCGCTCGGGATCTGCGCGCAGCGGCTTCCCCCGGGGAGGTGGGTCTGGCGAAGCCGCTGCAGTTACCCGGAGACCGAGGGGCGGAAAACTGCGCCCGCTGCCCGCCCCTCCCGCCGCGGCGCTGCCACCGCTGGGAACAAAGGAGACAAAGCCGCGTCGGCCGGGCCGGGCTCCGCTCCTTCCCCCCCTTGCCCGCCGGGCCGCCCTTCCCCCTCCCGCCGCCAGGGCCTGGCCGGAAGCAGCGGGGAAAGCGGGACGCGCAGCCCTGAACCGCCCGGGACCCCGCATTCTACTCCCCCGGGCTTAGTGTTTGCCCACGGATGTGGAATGGGGGGACGGTTTCCAGCACCGGGGTAACGCTTCACCCTAGAGGTAGCCATGGCAACGCGGACCGCGGGGGATGGGGGTGTTAAGGAGTGAAACCTGGAGCAAGGGCGATCCCGCCCCGCCCCCTCCGGGCCTCACCTGCGCTCAGGGTTGGCACCGAAATTCGCGGCCCCACCTCCACCCAAAGAGGCCCGGATGGTCGCTGCGGTTTGCACCCCATGTGCTTTTGGTAAAGCGCCCCAGCCTCTTTGCCTCACCAGAACCGGGTGGGACCCGCGCCTCTCACCTGCCTGGCCTGTTGGCCCGTGAACACCACCACCACCCCGCCTCGCCCAGTGCCAGGAGCTCTTTTTTCCTTCTGGTACCGGGATCGTGCAGTCAGTCGATCCTCCCCAATTTCCTTTGTCTGAACTCCTAGGCTCCTTGTTTCTCCTCTTCACACCTGGCTCTGCCCACCGCTCCTTCTTCCAGATCTCCCCAACAACCAAGCTCTCCTTCCGGCCCCCACCCCTGGCTGTTTGAGAAGAGCTCGGGCTTTGGACCTGAGTTTGCGCCATCACTAAACCATGTAACCTGACACCCACCACCACCACCTATTTGCTAATCTACAAGTGGGGGTGACAGCACCCCTAGCCGGTCTGTGAAGCAGGGTACACAGGCTGCGGAGGTGCACAAGCAAGGTCTCACTTCCTTTCCTCTCAGGACTGTACTTTGACTCCCCCCAAGCTGAGAAACCTTGGGCAAGTCTGGGCTCCCTCACTATCAAACAACTGGGCCTTCCTGAGGAGGAAACGCTGGGCGAAGGGTTTTCTCCTGAGGCCTATTTGTGTCTTAAGCAAGACCAGGCCCAGCCATTACCACGGCTTCCAAAGAGACAAAATTTGTCACAAAACCTTCCAGGGCCTTCATAAACTAGAGGAAACCTCAACCAGGGGGCTCAGGTCTTCCACACTGGCTACTCTTCAAACTTCCTAGCCCCTCAGGGTCTCCATTCTCATTCATCTGCCTTCCAGATTCACCCTCCCATTACCTCTCAAGTCACCCCTCTCCTTCATCCCCATTTCCAGTCCCTAAACCCAAGCTTCCAGCACCTTACAGGCACTAGCAAGGCAACCCTCTCCAGTTCCCTCACCCCTAGGCTCCAGCCTCAGAGACTGACAACTCTCTTCCCCATTCTCTAAATACAATCTCCAACTCCCCTACAACCATCCTTACCTCAGCCAGGAGAGTTTGCCCCAACTCCCTCACCCACTTTGGCTTTCCTGTCTCTACAGCTTGTAAGATCCAAGCTGTTCCTCCGCCCTTTTTTTTTTTAGTTGTTGATGGGCCTTTATTTATATGCAGTGCTTCACACATGCTAGGCACTCTACCACTGAGCCACAACCCCAGCCATTTGTATCACCTTTTGCATGCCTAGAATCCTCTCCTCCCCAAATCCATTCTCTCGAGTGCACACACATCAAGACCTACCTTACCCCATAGGTAAACCTGGACTCACCCCACAGACCTCCTGATCTGTATACAGATAGGGTACCTCCTGTGCCATTAGAATTATGAACACTCAGTACAGAGGTCATTCCATCCCATGCCATTCTGGGGACACACACCACACACTGAAGATGGATTGACCAAATGATTGAGGGACCAGGTACTCAAAGGTTCAGAGGACTAGTGGGGTCATCTGGGCTGAGCACAGGCTCCAAGAGGAGGGTACCTAATACAAAACATTTCCGCTTTACTGACTTCTGCAGAACACTTTTACACAGGCACAGACGAATGAGCTCCCATCCACAGATCTAAGGTACAACTTCAGTGTACTCTGAAAGGGTAGGTAGGCTTTCTATTATATGCCAGATCTCCAGTACTCCAACACAAGTACAGAGCACCATCTTACATTCTAAGACATTTTAATTGCACATTCAAAGTTGTGATAATTAATGTAAATAAGCATTGCCTGCAAAGCAAAGTACATGCAGATGGTAAGCCATGCAGATGGTGTTCAGACTCAGGCTGAGGCTGTATATGTCCCAAGACTCACTTCATCACTGAAATTCACTAATGAAAGCCACATTCTACCCCCTTAGACCTTCAATAGGCAGATCCAGGGGCTAGCTGGCCTTGAACAGCATGTAGAGCACAGGCAGTGTCGCCATAAACGTCACACAAGTGACCAGTGTGCTGTAGATGGTGTTCCTGTTGCCTTGAACTTTTACCCTCTGCTCCATGTCAGACAGAGCCAACATCACACTCTGCTGTTCCAGCAAGGAGCCAAGCAGAGCCCCATCTGCTGGCTCCACCAAGCTTGGGTGTGCTGCAGCCTTTGCAAGCTGAACCACCCCAGCCATTTGGCTGCAAGTCTTTTCCAGGCCATCAAGCTGCTCTCGTAAACCCTCTAGACAGGAATGGACCTGCCGAGAATGACTGAGCTGCTCTTTCAAAGCAGCTGAAAGGACATCTGTGTCTCTGTTTCGATGCGGGGAAGTACCTGCCAGTGACCCAGATCCCTGGCCCTGCCCAGCATACACCAGGCTCCTCAGGTCTACCATGAGGTCGTGGAGGTCCCTCTGTTGGAGGGAGTAGCTAGACGCCTGTTCACGGATGGCCTCTTGGAGACTCACAGGCCCTTTCTGTGCCTCCAGAAGTAAAGCCTTCAGTTCCTGTAGCCGAACACGGTTTACATAGGTGGAGCCAGCCACACCAATCAGGGCTCCTAGGACTGACCCAATGAGGGACCAGTTCTTGGTCCTCTCGGCCCTTGCCCGCTCCTTCTCATGACTCTCACGCACAGCTGCAGAAAAAAGGGAGAACTTCTCACGCTCAGAGTCTTCTGCACGCATATAGGCAATGCGGAGCCTCTTCTCCTCCTGTGGAAACAAAACATGTCACATAGCAGCAAGAGACCCTGTGGCTACAGCCAGTGGCACCTGGGTCACTTCCCTGCCCCTGGTTCCACCACACCTGCTGAATGATAAAGGCCACATAAACCTGGCTAGGTGTAGGGGCAGAGAAACAGGGAGTGTAGAAGTAGTGGCATGATATTCCATCTGGGCAGTCTTGGGTCTGGCCAGAAGTGCACTTATGTTTCCCAAAGGTGTACATAGGAAATGATGTATCTGGAGCTGCCTGGGCTGGTCCCTCCAATAATCTGCCCTTCTTAGTAATCTGGGTCCTAGAATGTCAACCCCACTACTCAATAGGAAGAACATGAACAGGCTCTGGAAGCATGGGGCCCTACCCCTCCACAAGAGCTTCTGGTTCACCTGTTAGTCTCTCTACAATTTACCAGGCAAGGGGCCCTGTGCAGGTGAGAAAGGCTACCTCATAAGAGGCTTACCTGCAGCATCCTGTGCTCCAGAGTAGCCAGTTCCAGGTACTGGTTATCTTCCCTGGAAACACGGTCCAAGCGATCCCTCACCTCCTTCAGCTTTGCTTGCTGAACTTCCAAGTCCTCCCGAGCCTCTCGGACAAGCCCACGAGCCACCATGAACACTTTCTCTGCCTGCAGAAAGAACAGCAGAGGTCATCAGTCCCCTCCCTCAACACCCACACAAGCTCAGCTCCTTGGCCAAAAAGGCAGTGGTTAAGAGGTCACTGGGGTGTCAACTGCAAAGGGTAGAAACGGTTCTTTTGATGCTTTTCCTGGCTCACCCAGTGGTATAGCCCTGGGCCACACCCCTCCAAATCACCAGATTTATCCATTCAAACAGAAATAATGTGCCCCTGAGAAAGTTGAAAACAGCTAACAATGCATATAATCGGTGTTCACTAAATCCAGCCAACTCAGATACAAAGCACAGTAGAACCCACCTTCTTACATTGTTTCCCATGTATTACCTTACTTATGCCTCAGGACAAGGCCATCAAAGGCATTGCTACAACTCTCCAGTTTATACACCAGGAAAGTCCAGTTTGGCCAAGCTCACAATCCTCAGATTCTTCCTGCCTTGCTACAATGTTTTGTGCCTAAGCAGGAGTGGGACTAGATGAATTTCTGCTGCCACAAAGGACTTGACAACTGCCTCAGGCCCTCTACCTTCACATAATAAGGCAGAATCACACCCCCCTTGCCTGGAAGTCCCACCACCAACCCTCCCTAACAGTCTGTGAAGGATGTTCATTGGCTTAATTGAATGTATATTAATGGCCAAGGACTTACTGGCACATAGCAACTATTTTCACAGAGATTAGGGGGCATAGTTACATAGAGACCTTCATCCCAGAAGTGTCAGACCCAGGTTTCCATGCAAGAATAAGTCAAATCCCTCCTCCAGAGATGTTTAAGAAAAGGAAGGTCTGGCCAGGCGCAATGGCACACACCTATAACCCCAGCAACTTGCAAGAGGAACGCAAGTTTAAGGCCAGCCTAGGCAACTTAGCAAGACTCTTGTCTCAAAATAAAAATAAGAAAGGGCTAGTGGTGTAGCTCACTGGTACAGAACCCCTGGGTTGGAAGGAAGGAAGGAAGGAAGGAAGGAAGGAAGGAAGGAAGGAAAAAAAACAAAAAGTACTGGGGATATAGCTCAGTGGTAAAGCAGCCCTGGGTTCAATCCACAGCACCAAAAAAAGAAAGAAAGGCAAATTTGGAGTGGTTTCCCAGCACCAGCATATGGCTGATAACTTACCTGGTAGTAGCCAACATAGCACATTTCCCAAGTCTGAGGGCAGGGCCAACCACCCCAAGTCCCCTGCTCACCTCAGTCACATTTCCCTGGGCCTCTTGAACCTCATTAAGTCCAACAAACTCTTCATATCTGTCCCACCAAGTCTTGGCTGTAGAGGTCGCCCTTTGTTGAATGTTGTGCCCCAGGGATCTTCCTAGTGCTGGGAGGCGGTGATATAGCCCAAGGGCTGCTTCCTCTGGTCGCTTATCCCCAGGCTGAGTGGGGCCTGGGCTGCAGAGAGTCCTGGCCACAAAGAGGTCCCTTCCAAGGAGACCCCTTCGCATCAGTACATGGGATAGATCCATGATGTGCTGCATGGCAAACACAGGACTACACCCCATCAGCAGGAGATCTATGAGGAGGACATTAGAGAGATGAGCTCACAGCTAAGAAAGGCTGGACAGAAGCTAAGTCTCAAGGCCTAGGGATAGTTCTGAACAGATTCACACTAAAATTATCTAAACCAAGCACCACTCTGTTCAGCCCAGAGACTGCAGCCCTGTGGTAAGAGTTTCCCCCAGGTCTCCTGAACAATGGAACACATTCGGAGAAAAGCTTATGTAGAACACCATGTCTTCCATGTTCCTCCATGACACCACCCAAAACAGACCTTCCCACCTCCTTGCATCCCTCTGATGTGACCTGGATGATAATTCTACAACCCAGTTTTCTGATAATGTCAAAGAAAGATACCAAACCTGAGTTACGTCCATGCTGACAAAGCCTCACAAAGATTCATGAAGACTTCCTAGAAAGTGATGGAACTGAGGGCAATTCAGGGAAGATTAAGATCCAGGGTCATTTCTGGAAATAACCCTCACATTCAACTTCCCAGACTTCTGAAGCCATCCTCCCATTGGGTAAGCAAAGTTTCAATTATGTGCAAGGACATAAAGACACAGGTCATTCATATCCCAACAAAGAAAACTCTCATCACTCTTTGAGAAGATAATTACAGAGGAAGAAAAAAAAAAAAATCTGCTTTCTCCAAAGAGAACAGCTTTTCTTAGGTTCACAAGCCTTCTCCTGCCATCTAACTCAACTTTCCAGACTACCAAGTCCCAGTCTCACATTTCTTGAGAGCTTTTTCCTTCCTCTCCAACTTCAGGCACTGCTCAACAGGTTAGGTTTCTCTAGTTTCCCTTTTAGCCTTGTTTTGATGTTTGGACCTTAACAATGCCTACTTTCCCTAATATGAACAACATAGTGAATCTCCCAGTATCCCGGAGTCAGGCCTTGCCCAGCCCAAGAACAGCACTAAAAAGGAGGTCAGTTACCCATATTCTCAGGAAAACTTGGCACCACCTTCTGGCCAAAGCACATTTCAAAGCCCCTAAACACTGATCCTAGCTGTCAGAGTGACATCTGGTGGCCAAATAACCAAGTCAGTCAGGAAAAAAGCAAAAGGAGCTAGGCACAGAAAGATTGAGGGAGGTACATCAGATGCCAAACAGAAAAAGGCTTCCTGGGGTAGGATGATGTGAAACAGAGATCTGCCCACAGCATCCCAGCCTCAACCTCATCACCTATGAAGAAGCTCAGGCCCTCATGAAAATAAGCCTCATGGGCAGGGACATGCCTTCTGGTCAGAGTGCACCCAAGCTAAGAGCCATTAAAGGGGACATCCCAGTAACAGAGGTTCCAAGGTGTGCTGTACAGGAACCCCCAGCCTCATTCATAAGGCTGGGAACCATGGAAAATCACACTTTCCATGCCCCAGTGAATGGGTGAGCCTCACAAGCCTCAATACTAGTGCCCTCAGCACACAGACCATGGCCCCACAACAGCCCTGCCAGTGTACCCTTCACCAAAGCAAAGCACATGGCACTGCACCCCACCAAACAGAGCACCCACTCTCTTTCCCAGCAACACTTGGCAAAAAGGGTTCATCACCTTGGCTATCATCACTCCCTCCTCTTTCCCTCTCTTGATCCTACTCCATGATCAAGGTTGTTCCCTACAGACCCCTCAAAACTTCCAATTTTTTAGGTTCCTATTTCTGCTTCTCAAATTTCTTCTCCAGCCTCTCTGCAACTTTTGATACCCTCTCTTCCTGAAATCACTGCCCTCTTGGCTTCCTCCAATCTGCTCAATCTCCTTTCCTCTGCCCACTCGTGGACACCAAGAGAGTCACCCATCCCTGGGAGAGATGATAGCTACAGCCTCCTCCTGTGCAATCTCAGCTTCCTCTCCTGCCTTCCACAGACATTCTCCATACAGCAGCCCAGAGGTCTGTTAACATGTGAGAGAGATCGTATCTTTCAGCTCCCAGTTTACCTAGCATGAACCCCAAGCCTGGAAGCAGCTAACAAGTCTCTCAGCCCTTACCTTTTTCCTTCTCTCCATTACTGTACTCTGCTCCAGCCACCTTGACATGTTAAGCAGGATCCTATCACAGGCTCTATGCCCCACTGCTCCCCCAACCCAGGCCTCTCTTCCTCAGTAAAAATACATGGCTTATCTTGACATTTATGTCTTTCCTCATACCTCACCTCTCAGTAAGGCCTTCCTTGGCCACTCATTGCATGGCCATCTTTCCTGCTTCATTTTTCTCTATTAGACATCCATTTCCTAACTAGAACGTAAGTTTGGTGACACAGGGACTTCATGAAGAAATGTGTCAATAACATTTGGAGTTGTTTCTCCACTCCTTTCCCTCCTCTCAGCCTCTCTGGCCCATCCCAATCCCTGGCCTATCTTCCCCACTTAGGTATCTTCCAGACCCTTTAACCAGCAAAGGGAGAATGGTACTGGCAGAGGTAAAAGGTGGAAAGCACTTGAGGTTGTCCAAAACCTGAAAGGCAGTCAGTGCAACGCAGAAGTAGAAGCAGACAAGGGTGGATGGAGGAGAAGCTGGACAAATGGACAGAGGCTCAATTGAACAGGGTTCCAAGAGCCAAGCTTGGAATCTTGCCCCTCCAAATCCATTCTCCCACTCCAACTAGATGACTGTCTCCTGCCAACTGCTCTTTCTTCAACCCTCTGTTATCTGTACCTTATCTTCATTCACAGTTGATGCCCTACTTCATTCCTCACCAAGAAAATATGAATTTGGAAGGGAACTTCCAACAAACTCCCATAATACCTTCCCAACTGCCGATTTCTGCTCCATTTCCCTTTCTCTCTTTACTCTTATTATTCTTTTTTTTTTTTTTTTTTTTTTTAATGTTGTACAAGGGATTGAACCCAGGGGCACTCTACTACTGAATCACATCCCCAGCCATTTTTATTAATTTTGAGACTGGGTCTCACCAAGTTGCCCAGGCTAGCCTTAAACTTGATGATCCTCCTGCCTTAGCTATTTTACAGGCATATACCACCATACCTGATTGGGCAATTGCTTTTTGATGACCATACTGCAATAATTCTACAGAGAAAAAACACTCATTTCAAAATGGTGTTGGGGGCTGGGTAGCTCAGTCAATAGAGTGCTTGCCTCATATGCACAAGGTCCTGGGTTCAATCCTCAGCACCACACACACATACATATAGATTTAAAAAAAAAAAAAATGGTGTTGGGCTGGGAAAGGAGCCCACACCTGTAATCCCAGCAACTGACTATGGCAGGAGGATCACAAACTCAAGGTCAGCCTCAGCAACTTACCTTTTGTCAAAAAAATAAAAAAGCCTGGGTATGTAGCTCAATGATAAAGTACCACTGGGCCCAGTACTCCCCGGCAAAAATGGTGTTGGAGGGGCTGGGGCTGGGGCTGGGGCTCAGTGGTAGAGCACTTGCGTAGCATGCGTGAGGCACTGGGTTCGATCCTCAGCACCACATAAACAAATAAAGATATTGTGTCCACCAAAAATTAAAAAATAAATATTAAAAAAATGGTGTTGGAATAACTGCAAAAGAATTAATTTAGACTTGTATGTCACACTATATACAAAAATTAACTTGAAATGTATCAAAATCCTTAATGTAAGATATCAAACTACAAAAATCTTAGAAGAAAATAAGCAGTGACTTCTTAGATGTGATACCAAAAGCACAATAAACAAAAGTTAAAAAAAAAAAAAAAGAGATTAAAAAAAAAGAGAAAGAGAGAGAACTGGACCCTACCAAATGAAACACTTCTGTGCTTCAAAAGAGAGTATCAGGGCTAGGATTGTGGCATAGAGGTAGATGTGAAAGGCACTAGGTTCAATTCTCAGCACCACACATAAATAAAATAATTAAGTAAAGATCCATCGACAACTAACAGAAAATATTTTTTCCAAAAAAATACACTATCAAAGCCAGGCGTGGTAGTGCATGCCTGTAATCCTAGCAGCTCGGGAGGCTAAGATAGGAGGATTCAAAGCCAGCCTCAGCAACTTAGCAAGGCCCTAAGCAATTTAATGAAACCCTGTCTCAAAATAAAATGTAAAAAAGGGGTAGGGATGTGGCTCAGTAATTAAGTGCCTCTGGGTTCAATCCTCACAACCAAAAAAAAAAAAGATGACAACACTATCAAAAACATAAAACAAACGATATGGGCTAGAAGTGTAGCTCAGTAGTAGAGAACTTGCTGAGCATGCTTGAAGCCCAAAGTTTGATGTCCCAGCAAAAGTTAAGTTTATAGAATGGACTCCCCATCTCTCTTGATTCTCAGGATAAAGAATCTATGCTTCTAGGGAAGACCAATGCATGCCCCAGGTCTCATTTCCTCTCCCTCCTCAGATACTGCTCAACAATTGACGTGGCACCCGCTTCAGCAACTGCCCCATTTCTATGTTCTTCACATCAGACTTTTCCACAGATTGCCTGAACTCACCATCTCCACTTGTTTGCCTCCTGTTCTCTCACAAACCCTGTCTGCTCTGACCTTCATACCCACCATGCCATTGGAACTGTACTTGTCTGGATCACCACACTACTAAATCCAATGACAAGCTTTCAGTGCTCATCTCATTTGCCCTGTCAGAAATCTGTGCCTCATGATAGCACCCTTCTTCCTTCAAATGCCACTTTCACTTGGCTCCTAGTCCCCCACTCATCTCCCTAAACCTCTAAAATTGCCTCAGGGCTCAGGGCTCAGCCTTCTAATACAGTATTTTTAAATGCTGGGTACATAATGGTGCACACCTATAAACCCAGTGGCTTGGGAGGCTGAGGCAGGAGGACCACAAGTTTAAAACCAACAATTTAGCAAGATCCTGTTTCGAAATAAAAAATAAAAAGGGCTGGGGATGTTGCTCAGTGGTTAAGCACCTCTGGGTTCAATCCTTCGTACCAAAAAAACAAAAAAATGCTATGGTACTGGGTGCTCACTTCAGCAGCATAAAATTGCAATGATACAGAGAAGATTAGCATGGCCCCTGCACAAGGATGACACACAAATTCATGAAGCATTCCATATTTTTCCACTATGTATAACTACTTTTAAAAAAGAATTAATACTAATGAAATTATGCCTATGGAATAAAAAATGTTAGATCTTGATTCACTGTACTTATAGATCATTAGTAGCCCTATTTAGATGACAAATTACCACACACCCAAGGTGTTTTAAAGGATTAAATTAAATCTATTAGATCTATACCTGGCAGAACAAAATGAGAAGTGGTAGCAATTGTTATTATTTATTATAATGAGAACAAATAAGTACTTGATGTTGGTAGCAAATATGTTCTTCCAACAAAATTGTCAAGTGAGTATTAAAAAAAAAAAAAATGCAACGGAGCTGAAGTGCAGTGAAGTGGCAGAGTGCTTACCTAGAATGTCCAAGACCTTGTGCTCAACAACCAGCACTATTAAAAAAAAAAAGGGGGGGGGGCTAGGGTTGTGGCTTTGTGGTAGAGTGCTTGCCTAGCATGCTTGAGGCACTAGTTTCGATCCTCAGCCCCACATAAAAATAAAATAAAGGTATTGTGTCCACCTATAACTAAAAAAATATATATAGGGGCTGGGGTTGTGGCTCAGTGGTAAAACACTCAGCACGTTCGAGGCTCAGCACCACATAAAAATAAATAAATAGATAGATAGATAGATAGATAGATAGATAGATAAATAGATAAAGGTATTATGTCCAACACCAATTGAAGAATATTTAAAACACACACACACGGATGAAAATGCTTTTAAAAATGATTGCGGTAATGTCTGCACAGCTCTGATTATACTAAAATCTACGGACTGTACATGTTAAATAGGTTAATTGAATTGTATGATAAATTACATATCAATAAATCTGTTATTTAAAAAAGAGAGAGAGCGCTTTAATTGAAGTACAGCTCATTGGTAGAACATTTGCCTAGAATGATGGGCTCAATCTCTAGCACCTCAAACACAAAAATTAAAACTATACTGACTTCTCCAATCCAGACTTCTCCTCAGGATTCAGGCTTATTTATCAAACTGCCCAACCCTTAGCTTTGCTTAAAAACTAACAGGGTCGGAAGGGAATGTAGCTTAGTAGTTAAGCACAGGTCCAGTGTGCCCCAAGACCCTGGGTTTGATACCAAGCACCACAAAAAAATAAAATCTAATGGTAAATCTTATCTTCCCCTCTATTTTGATTTGGTCAGTTTTTTCTGGCTGTGACCAAAATACCTGACCAGAACAACTTAGAGGAGGAAAGATTTATTTTGGTTCATATTTCCAGGAGTTTCAGTCCAGGGTTGGCTAGTTTCATTGCTTTGAGCCTATAGTGAAGCAGAACATCATGGCAAGGACATGGTGGAGAAAAGCTGCTCAGCTCATGACAGCCAGAAAGCAGACAGGGAAGAAGGACCAAGGATAAGATATAGTCTCCAAGAGCATGCCCCTGGTGATCTACTTCCTCTGATCATGCCCTACCTGCCTACAATTTCTACCTCCTCCCAGTAGTCCATTCAAATTATTAATCCATCAAATGGATGGATCTACTGATGAGGTTAGAGCTCTCCTGATCCAATCATTTTCTAAAAGCCCTACCTCTGGACATTGCTGCACTTCCTTCAACACATGTGTTCCCAAACCTGGTTTTCCCATAACCTTCTCCATCTTAGTTGATGGCAACTTCAAGTCTAAATGCTCAGGCTGAAAACCTCACATCCTCCAAAACCCCTTACTTTCTCTCCTACCCTGACATCTAATTGATCAGCAAATGTCCACTGGGATCACTGCTCCTTTTATCTCTCCTAGTGCTACCAAATGGTCCCAATGACCAACATCCCTTTCCTGGATTATCCCAAGAGCCTCTTGACAGGTTTCCCTACTCTAGCCCTAATAGACTACTGTCTACAGAGCAGCCAGTGTTCCTCTCAAAACACAGGTGAGACCATGTCTCTGCTCAAATCCTCAAATCTTTCTCACAAAGTAAAAGTCAGTCTTTTCCACAGCCTACAGGGGATGGAGCCCCAAGCTCCCATACCTCTCAGACCTCATTTCCTACTATTCTCCCTTTCCTCACTCTGCTCCAGTCACATGGACCTTCATGATGCTAGAACACACTAGACTGTTCCTCCTAAAGGTTTTCCAATCCTTAAGTGACCAGTGATCATGGTCAGCACTGCTTGCTCTCTGGCTTTAAGTTTTGCTCAAATATGAACTCCTGGGGAGGTCTTTTTGTGGCCACCCTATCAGCAATGGCCATCCACTCTTATCCCAGTACTCAATACCAACTTTCCCTCTTTTTCTCCTAAAACATCTCATGAACTCTGATATGTAATTCACTTTTATACTTTGTTTATAATCTGTCTCAGTTGAATTTAAGCTACACCAGCACAAGAAGTATTATTCACTGCTGAATCTCCAGAGCCTAATATACTATCTAAATATAGTACATACTCAACAAAAGTGCAATGGATGAATAAACATAATTCACAAACAAGTGCACTCCTGATTATCTTATAAAAACCAAACTCCTTCCAATGACTTCCAAAGTTGTAGGATCTGGTGACTTAGAGCCCTCCCACTTCTGCCATCTTCCTATCTCCCTTCAGTAACTACTTTATGAATTCAAGAAAAGCTCCTGGCACTTGCACTCCCCTCTACCTGCAATCCTCTTTTTTCCGGTGCACGCAATTGCAGGCCCGGCGCATTCAGGTCAGGTACCCTTCCCACAGTTCCGGAGACCCCTGGGGAAACGACCCTTCACACTTGTACCTGGTACACCTAGTCTGGCGCACTGGAGCTATAACTCCGACAAAGCATCTGCCATTCAGTTGACCTCTGACCCTTTAGCGCCTGCCCCTGGAGAGCCGCATCCTGTAGCGGGAGGGCAACTTCCTGACTAGGACCCAATCAACCGGCCCTCAACGCGATATACGAACAGGAGGCGGGACTCGGATCTCCGTTTCCGGCTTAGGAGCAAGGTCTGGGGTAGGGGCGGCAGGCGCCATGTCCGGCCGGGAAGGTAAGTGTGTTAGGATTTCGGGGACCGCGGGGAGGTGCTGAACGGCTGGGAAGGGCCCGGCGGCGGAGACGGGCTGATCGTGCTCCTGTCGCCTACAGGTGGCAAGAAGAAGCCCCTGAAACAACCTAAGAAGCAGGCCAAGGAGATGGATGAGGTGAGAGCGGGCTCGGAGGCGCGGTCGGAGCGGGCGTGCGGAGGGACTGGGAGACCTGCCTGGAGTGAAACTTGTGCTTCTCTCTAGGAAGATAAGGCTTTCAAACAGAAACAAAAAGAGGAGCAGAAGAAACTTGAGGAGCTAAAAGCGAAGGCCGCGGGGAAGGGCCCCCTGGGTAAGTGAGGACCGAGCGGCGCTCAAATCGAACACATACTTTGAGCATCTTTAGGGATGAGGGCCGAGATGTTCCCTGTATCATTGGTGAACTGCGAGGTCTCAGTTCCTGGTGTCCGCCCCGGCGGATCGCCGTAGCCAATCGTGGATTTGAACGCAAGCCAGAACTGGAGAAGGTAAACCCTTAGCAAAACCCTGTACAAATTAAGCATCCCTTATCTGAAAAGAAATCTTACCTTTCAGGCAGTCTTGGGCTTTCATTCCTAGGAAAGCTGCAGAAATTTACCCCAGGCACAAATTTATATGGTTAGGTTTATGGATATTTTTCTTACATGCTTTCTTGCCCCAAATTTGTAACTAACTGCTTATTGGTTTTGTTGTGTTATGTTGTGTTTCTTGGTACTGGGGACTGAATCCAGGGGTATCCTACCACTGAACTACATACCCAGCCTTTTAAATTTTATTTTGAGATAGGGTCTGCCTAATTTCTCATTCTTTTTTTTTTTTTTTAAGAGAGAGAGAATTTTTTAATATTTATTTTTTAGTTTTCGGCGGACACAACATCTTTGTATGTGGTGCTGAGGATCGAACCAGGCTGCACGCATGCCAGGCAAGCGTAGCTTGAGCCACATCCCCAGCCCCTGAGTTGCTCATTCTGAACTCAAAACTTGTGATCCTTCTGCCTCAACCCCTCAAGTAGCTGCTATCGGACATGAGCCACCACACCTAGTTTATTTATTCTTTGTAACACTACTCAACTAGTAACTTTTACTTACTGCTCATATTATTTATAATAAATGATTCCTCATTTTGAGTTACTACTAGGTGTGCCTAGACTATAGTCCAGGTTCCTTAGAGTGCTATTGTTCCATGTGCTTTTCTAGTCTAACCCCAGACCATTTTTTTCTTTTTTCCTTCTTGTGAGAGGAATGGATTACATTTTACTTGCTGTCCTAGTACTGTGTGCTAGTTGGAGGGTAATACACTGTGAATTGAGCCCAGGGGTACTTTATGGCTGAGCTACTTCCCTAGTTCTTTTTATTTTGAGACTGGGTCTCAATAAATTGCTGAGGCTGGCCTTGAACTTGTGATCCTCCTGCCTGTTCTTTCTGAGTCATTGGAGTTAAGGCCTGCACCACTGCAACTGGCCAGGGCCTACTATAAGCTGTTTTTTTTTTTTTTTTTTTTTCAAAAAAAAAAATAAACTTATTTGGTAAAAAGGACAAGGTACACTTCTTAATCACTGTTCTGCATACATCAAATTAATGGTTGTTTCCTCCACAGTTATCTATGCCCTATTTGAGATTTTGAGTCACACAGAGCATGATGGAGGCAAGGATAGTAAAAATATCATCCAATAGAGATCATTCCCAAGGCCTTTTTTGCACTGAGATTCTTGCAGTTGAGATCTTTTTTTTCAGGTACCTTCCACCTTCCCTTAATTTGCCACTGTATATAGGGAGAAGGTAAGTCCTTAGCAAAACCCTATACAGATTGAGCATCCCTTACCTGAAAATCCAAAATGCTCCAAAATCTGAAATGTTTTCAGTGCAACTTGATGTCAGAAGTAGAAAATTCCACACCTGGCCTCATGTGCTGGCTTGGAGTCAAAATGCAGAGGCATTAAACATATATAAAATTTCCTTCAGCTACGTATATAAGGATACGCATGCGAAGCAAAACATTAATGGATTTTGTGTTTGTTTTGGTACTGAGAATTGAACTTACCACTAAACTATCTTTTTTTTTTTTTTTTTTTTGGTAGGATCTTGCTAAATTGCCAAGGCTAGCTTTGAACTTGCAATGCTCCTGTCTCAGCCTTTAGAATTTCTGGGATTTACAACTTGGGTCCCATCCCCAAAAATATTTTATTATATATTTGTAAATATTCAAAAATCCACTGGGCGCAGTGGTGCATGCCTGTAATCCCAGTAGCTCAAGAAGCTGAAGCAGGAGGATCATAAGTTCAAAGCCAGCCTCAGCAACTTAGCATGACCCTGTCTCTAAATAAAATATAAAAATGGCTGAGGATGTGGCTCAGTGGTTAAGCACCCCTGGGTTTAATCCCTGATACCAAAAAAAAAAAAAAAATCCAAAACACTGCCAGGTGTGGTAGCACACGCCTGTAATCCCAGCAGCCAGGAGGCTGAGACAGGAAGATCTCAAGTTCAAGCACAGTCTCAGCAACTTAATGGGACCCTGTCTCGAAATTAAAAAAAGGGTTGGGGATGTGTCCCAGCCCCTGGGTTTAATCTCTGATCTAGTAAAAAAAAAAAAAAAACGCTTGTGGTCCCCAATCATTTCAGATACAGGATACTCAACCAATACTATTTGTTTCTTGTAGAGCATCATCTGACTTTTTTTTTTTTAACATCTTTTTTTTTCTTTTCTTTAATATTTATTTTTTAGTTTTAAGTGGACACAATATCTTTATTTTACATTAATGTGGTGCTGAGGATCAAACTCAGTGCCTCAAGCATGCTAGGCAAGCACTCTACCACTAAGCCACAACCCCAGCCCAACATCTTTTTTTTCTAATTAGTTACTTGATAGCAGAATGCATTTCATTTCATTATACACAAACGGAATCATGTAACTTTTTTTTAAGATTCATTTTGTCAGATTCCTTTTATATCTTCATTCTGATATCAGGAATTAATTCTACAGTTATTGCTTAAATTACCTACAGGTTGCCAAATGTATTATCATTTGTTAATTGGGTAAAATAAAATCATTGAGTAAACCAGGCCCCAGGAACATAATATGGAATGGAGTGTAGTATAATGTGGCAGTTAAGTATAGATCTAGAAATCAGACTACCCAGGTTGGAATTTCTGGTTTGACACATACCAGTTTAAAACCTTGAACAACACCAAATACAAAGACTATCTATAAAGTGGGATGCATGGCAAGAGGATTTTGAGCTAATCTGTGAAGTATATGATATTGTGGATGCAGAAAAGTACACAGCTATTGCTTGGGCCCCTGCCTTAACATCATTCTACCTTTGCCCAGAATAGATGGTAAGAGTTAAGCTTTACTGGGTAAGAGTTAAGTTAAGAGGGTAAGAGTTAAGCTTTACTGGAATATACATTAAGCTCATTGGGATTTTTGCCATAAGAAATATGTTTTTCCCTAAGTGTGACTTTTCCTTTTGTAGCCACAGGTGGAATTAAGAAATCTGGCAAAAAGTAAGCCGATTCTTGTGCCTGAAATGATGGTGACCGTTGATTCCATTCCTATTTAGACATCTGGATCCCCGCTGTAACATCTTTTGCCACCTATAGCTAGAATGAAGTGTTATGTTGGAGTCTGTTGTAAATTTAATAAACTTTTGTAAAATAATAATAATAATAATACACACACACAGTGGTTCATTGTCTCTTTAGTTTCATTCAGGCATTCCTACCTCAGCTGTGAATTTAAAGTAGACCCATCCTAGAATCTCGCCAGAGTTTGAATTCTGTATCACCCGGAATTAAACAAGTTCATCTGAAAGGCTGTTATCATGTGATGTATATTCAGTGGAATGCCCAGGACCTCTCACATGGGCAAGTTCTCCACCACCAAAGTACATCCCCGGCTCTAAGTTGGCTCTTTTTTAATGCTCAGGTTGGCCTGGAATTTGCCATCCAACTGCCTCAGCTCCCAAGTAGCTGAGATTACACACATGCATGGCCACACCCTACATATATATTTATTGAAACATTTGGTTAAGAGCCACCAGTTTGATTTCCTCTCCAGGCCTTGATAGAACTTGGGAATAATGCTAAGCTTTGTATTTTAAAAGGACTTTCAAATCATTGAGACTACTAAATCAGAACTATAAAAAGTTTTTGGGTTTTTTTTGTTGTTGTTGTTAACAGGGATTGAACCCAGGGGCACTTATCTATTGACACACATTCCCAGCCCATTTTTTTGCTTTTTCACTTGAGACAGGGTCTGGATAAATTGCTTAGGGTCTCACTGTGTTGAGGCTGGCTTTGAATTTGTGATCCCCTGCCTCAGCCTCCCAAGTTGCTGAGATTATAGGTGTATGCCATCACACCCAACTCTAGAAAAGGTTTTGGTAGACTGAAACTTTTATGACTACAATGAACATGATATTAATAGGGGGGAAAAACACCAGTTTGGGTCCTCCAGAAAGTTGCAGTTAGCAGTACCTTCTTTGGATTTTAGGCATTACTCATGGGGCCTTGCCAAGCCCTGTGCTGCTGTAAACAACCATCTGAGTGCATTGCCCTAAAAGGAAGTTACTGCTCTTTTATTTGGTCAACCTAATCCCTTCCACCAAAAGAACGATTCTGTTTCCAGGACCAGAGGCAAGCAGCAATTAAGACAACCACTCAACATTTGAGCAGCTATCTGAAGGAATCTACCAGTTGCTTTAAAAGACTGAATTTTTAGGCATTCTAGGCCCTGGCATTTCCCTTTTCATTTAATCTTTCATGTAATGTTTTGGCAAACATTCATGGGGTGCTCACTGAGCATGCAAGAATGAAAAAAGTCTTGATTGAAAAAGTCAAGATTGAAAAAAGTTGCTCTCCAATACCAATGCCCAATTGCTGCTAACTGTTCTGCACACCACTGCTGCTCAATAAAATCCTGTTAGGCACTCAAACCCGGTTCAAATTCCTGCTCCTTTGTGAAGCTTTACCTTCTATACGTTTTTGGGTTTGGGGGGTTTTTTTGTTTGTTTGTTACCACGGATTGAACCCAGGGGCATTTATCCATTTTTGCCATAGATAACTTATTATCTTGCTTTCCATGTTGAATTCTTGTCTGAATAAACCCCGTGATACAGCCTCCTACATATTTTTCTGGCTATCTTCCATTCAACCTGTAGGAAAATCTAGAGGACATTTCCGGGAAGGGAAAGTCTTTAACTCCTGAGCCTCATTCACCTCTATACAACCAGCGCTTGGCACAAAAACACTATTGTATTCTCAGAGACATGAATGAATGTTAACAGTCTCCTTCCCTCTAACACCAGCACAATATTCCTCAGGACATGAATGAATGTTAACAATTCTCCTTCCCTCTAACACCAGCACAATATTCCTCAGGATCCTTTTTCACCTCAGACCTTTCCTGCTCCTGAGACCTCCCCAGAGGAAATGCAAATGCAAACATTTGAAACATTTACTTATTCTAGAAGATCCCTGCTCACAACAGCTCCACGCATACTCCGCCCTCAACCCCGCTCTTCCAGCCTCCTCCCTTAGGGAGTCTCCTGGTAAGCGGGAGGTGTGTCAGGCGAGGTAAAAGTAAAAATGTGAGGTAAAAGAGACTAGATCCCTTGAAGCTACCTGCCTCGATTCAAGGGCACACGTGCGAATGTGAAGCCAAACTGATCCTGCACGACTCTATTCCACACAGCGCAGGGAGGGGCCTCGGAGCAATAAGTGAGAGCGGACAGATGCTTGTCAGACCCGCGCCGGGGGTAACTCTAATAGCGCCGCTCCGAGTCCTACCGCGGACTAGCGAATCCAGCCGCTAGCGCTAGGCGCCAGCTGGAGCGGGGCGGGGCCAGATGGTCAGGGACCTGGCTGAGCGCTGCAGCGCGCGCGCCTATTGTATGTCATTTCTCGGCGCCTGGCGGCTGGCTGCTAATTGGCCCTTGGACTCAGGGGCGGGGCACTAGCTGAGGCGAGCGGCGGCGCGCGGGCGGTTGGTCCTGCTAAGGCTTCAATTCCACTGTGTTGGGATCAGCGCCCTCGGACGCTTGGGGCCCAAAGAAGACATGGCTGGGACACCCGGGCCAGGCAGCAGGAGGCGGAGCGGGCCCCTGGCACCTCGCCCTGGCCCACCGCCCGGCACCGGATACCCTCCGAGCAAGCGAGCCCGGGGCTTCCCGGTGGCCGCCTCCCCGGATCCCGAAGACCCCTTCGGTGCGCAGGGGGAATTCACCGCCGATGACCTGGAGGAGCTCGACATCCTCGCGTCACAGGCCCTGAGCCAATGCCCGGCCGCCGTTCTGGAAGTATCCAGTGAGTGCTCCTGAGGGTCTTTTCCCCGGCGGGTGGCGCAGACCTCGCCTGACCTCTTGAGGGCTGTGGCTTCGGAATCCTGAAGCGAGTGCTGCCCCTGTGTCTAGCACTGATACTGCCTGTTCTACTTTTTAAACCCTGATTTAAGCAGCGGTTGTGTTCCAAAAACACTGTGATGGGGGGGGGGGGCAAAATATCAGCCGATATGAAGCGTGGACAGCTAGATTGACATTATTTTCTAAAGTTTAGGCCATGTGGTTCTTGGTTCTAAGCAGAGATCCTTAGAACACAACTACCACCACTGTCAGAACCATCACAACCCAAGTGACAGAGTTTAAATTTTATGAAGCCACTGTTCCTTCTAGCGATATGAGTGGAGGAGCGGCCTGGCAGAGGCAAGAAATGAAAGATTTATTATTTTGTACAACCAATATTCTGCGCTAGGTGCCCAATGGTTAGGAATTACAGCAGACCTAGCAATGAACAAAGGTTAAAAATTCCTTCCTCCATGGATGTATTAGGGTTTTCTAGAGGAATAGAATCAACAGGAAGTATAATTATAAAAAGGGGATTTATCAGGTTTGCTTACTCAACCAGAAGTTGAATAGTACACTGTGGCCGCTTGCAGGCTTGGAGAGCTGGAGGAACAAGTAGCTACACAGTCCAAGAGGCTGAAGGCCCAGAACAAGAGGGATCTACAGTGCTAGAGGGTACTAGTCAGAGATCAAAGGCTCTGGAAACTCCGGAGGATCACTGACAATCACAGAGTGAAGAAGGGAGAGTCCTGATATCCTCAGAGGATCCCTGCAGCAATCTAGAACCTGGTCAAGAGGAATTGAGCTTGCATCTGTTGCTGCTTCCTTTTTCTTCCAACTTTTATTCTATCCAAGCCACCATTCTATTCAAGGGTGCTGCCCATACTTAAGGAGGGTCTCCACTTCAGTTGGCTACCTCACATGCCAATTATTCCTTGACACACCCAGAAGCTTCTTAATCATCAGCATCTCTTAATCTAATCAAGGTGACAATTCAAATTAACCATTACAATGGAGATCATATTCTAGTTGCGGAATGAGTGAAATCCTGCCAGGTTGCCAGAAAGAATGGTCTTAAGGTCAGCTAACATCTGTACCCTACAGTTAAGACATCATTTAAAAAAAAAAATAAAAAACAGTTATTTCCTGAAAATTCAGCCCTCGGCATCTGCAGCACAGGCAAAACAGAAATTTAGAAAGTACTCACTGATGACCAGCTGTTCATTTGACAGATGACTAGTACCACTTTCCATCCAGTGGCACAAGGCAACTTCTCCCCTGTCCTTAACGCTACATCTAATTCCTTTCTAAATCTTATCATCAACTTTATCTTCTTTATTCATCTCTGAAATTCATCCTATTCACATCATTTCTACCAACTCTGATCTATGCCACCATGATACTTAACCCTAGACAACAGTCTACTAAATTAACTCATCATTTCCAGTCTTGACTCCCTTCACACCACAGCCAGAGTGATGTTTTCAGAACTCAGTTCTGGACATGTTTCAGACAGACACATATGTGTATCCATATTGAAAACCCTTTTTTTTTTTTTAAAGAGAGAATTTTTTAATATTTATTTTTTAGTTCTTGGCGGACACAACATCTTTGTTTGTATGTGGTGCTGAGAATCGAACCCAGGCCACATGCATGCCAGGTGAGCATGCTACCGGTTGAGCCACATCCCCAGCCTCTGAAAACCCTTTAATCAATGCAGGTTTGCATTGTTTTGGAGTAAACCCTATGCAGCAGCTTAAAAAGAGAGAAAGAAAGAAAACCCTGTAATAACTTCTCACTACTCCTAATATAGAGACCAATTTTTAACACTCTGCAAAGCCCAACCAACATGGTCTGACCCTTTCTTTCCTCTCTTTAGGTTCTAACCACAACAAACCTTTCTTTTTTCTTTTTTTTTTTTTAAGAGAGAGAATTTTAATATTTACTTTTTAGTTTTTGGCGAACACAACATCTTTGTTTGTATGTGGTGCTGGGGATCGAACCCGGGCCACATGCATGCCAGGCGAGCACGCTACCGCTTGAGCCACATCCCCAGCCCACAAAACAAACAAACCTTTCTTAGTTTCTTGAATTTTCCCTGCTTCTTTACAATATAGGAATTGCACATGCTTTTCCTTGTACTTAATTGTCCTTTCCACCCATTCCCCATCTCCATTCATCTGTTTAATTTTTGCTTGTCCTTCAGCTCTCAGTTCAGTAAGGTCTTCCTTAGGGAAGCATTCTAGACGTTCCACTTGAGTCAGATTCCACTATTATAGGCTTTCTTGTATTTGTCCTTTGCAGTTCTTATCATAGTTGTAATTTTACATTTATTCCTGTGTTTATTTGTTTGAATGTCCTGTAATGGTAAGGATCATTTTCATCACCATTGTATCTTTAGAGACTCCCATCATACTTGCCATATTCTAGGTGCTCAGTAAATCACAATTCTGGCCTATAAAATCTCTGTGGTACCTTTCAACATTTAGATGAGACCCTTGAAATTCAGTGAGCTTTGGAGAGAGGGTACTAGGGTCTGTTGTTTTGTAAGGATTATTTATATGTTTACATTATTTTCTTAGGTTGGAAAATACTGATGTATAAAGCTTGCTAGATCTTTTCTACTTTGCTTTCAAGAGCAATTCCATTCTGCATTTTCTAGCAAAAGTGGGAAAATGTTGGGTCCAAAAATGTACACAGGAATTGTTTTTTATAGGTGTTCATAAGGTCCGCAGATTAGATGGAATGTCAAAAAATCCTTCAGGGAAAAACAGAGAAAGTGCTCCAGTTAAAGATAATTTTGAATTAGAAGTTCTTCAGACACAATACAAAGAACTTAAAGCAAAGGTAAGTGACAGCTTGTGGGATTTCTTTTGTTGTTTCCTTGATTGCTTACAGGACAGGGAATTGAACCCAAGGATGCTCTATCTCTGAGCTCATTATACAGTAGCACATGCCTGTAACCCTAGCAACTTAGGTGCCTTAGACAGGAATATCACAGGTTCAAGGCCAGCGTGGAAAACCTAGGAAGATCCTGACTCAAAAAATAAAAAGGGCTGGGGATGTACCTTAGTGGTAGAGTACCCCAGGGTTCAATCCCCGGTACAAAAAAAAAAAAAAAATAGTGGGATTTTGTTTGGTTTGTTACCAGGGTTTAAACCCAGGGCCACTTAACAACCGAGCCAAATCCCCAGCCCTTTTTTGAATTTTTACTTTGAGACAGGGTCTCGCTGAGTTGCTTAGGGCCTAACCAAGTTGCTGAGGCTGGCTTTGAACTCACAATCATCCTGCCTCAGCCTCCCAAGCTGCTGGGATTACAGGCATGTGCCACCACAACCGGCTAAAATGAAGTTTTAAAACAGCCAGATATGGCACACACCTATAAGCCTGGCTACTTGGAAGAGAGGCAGGAGGATCAAAATTCCCAGGCCACCTTAGACAACTTGGTGTTGCCCTGTCTCAAAATAAAATTAAAGGCTAGAAATGTAACTTTGTAGAGTACTTGCCTGGCATGTGGAAGGCCCTGGTTTCAATCTCCAGTTCAACAGCAACAAAAAAAAGGTTTTAAAACAAGCATCTAGATTTGTCCCCATGAAATGAAAGATGGTTGAGGAAAGAAAGCCAGAAAATTTAGACTAAAAGACACTAAATAGATTTCCAACAGCAAGGCAAGGGAATGAAAAAAAAAAAAAAATACAAAACTATACACCAGATCCAAAAAGAGATATACACTGTGAGAGCACTGAGATGAATTTATAGTATATATTTTCTCACAAAACTGCTAACAAAATAGCAACATCATAAAGGTTGCTATTTTGTTAGCAGTTTTGTGAGAAAACAAGAAAGACATCTTTCATGTGACCATCTGTAGGTCCTAAGAAAACTAGAAACATAATGTGGCATTTTAGTTCTGTGACATTTGTGACAAAGGTTGTTAAATGCCTGTTAAAGCCCAAAGATTCTGCATGTGTTAGTGACAAGTATGTCTTTAAGCTATTCTTTTTTTTTAATATATTTATTTTTTAGTTGCAGTTGGACACAATACCTTTATTTTATTTATATTTATGTGGTGCTAAGGATCGAACCCAGGTTCTCAAATGGGCTAGGCAAGCACTCTACTGCTGAGCCACAACCTCAGCCCCTAAGCTATTCTTGCTAAATATCTGCTATTAATCTGGTATTTACAGCTGAAGGCTATGGAAGAAGAAGTCCTCATTAAAAATGGGGAAATTAAAATTTTGCGGGACTCACTACATCAAACGGAATTCATTCTAGAAGAACAGAGAAGATCACATTTCGTTCTTGAGCAAGAGAAAACCCAAGCACTCAGTGACAAAGAAAAGGAGTTCTCCAAAAAGGTAACTTAGAGCATTTGTTTTGCATGTTACAGACACAGCAGCTTTGGTGCTCTTGAGTTCCTTTAGAAGCAATGATCAGTGTTGCCTATAAATCTTCCAAGGAGGTTTCAACAGTTTCTTTTATGGTTGTTTTTATTTTTACTTTGTTTTTATTGGTCCATTATAATTATACATAATGGGGAGATTCATTGTTACATATTCACACATGCACATGACATAAATTTGGTCAGTTTCATTCCCTACTATCTCCCCTTTCCCTCTTCTCTTCCTTCCTTCCTGAACCTCTCCTCTACTCTTCTGATCTCCCTTTTATTATCATGAAATCCCCTATCTCACCTTTTTTTTTTTTTTTCCTTTTTTCTCTCTAATTTTTACATATGAGAGAAGACACAGCAACCCTTGACGCTGAGTCTGGCTTATTTCACTTGTCATAATTCTCTCAAGTTCCATTCATTTTCCTGCAAATGACATAATTTTGCTCATTTTTATGACTGAATGAAACTCCATTGAATATATGTACCACATTTCTTTTTCCATTTATCAGTTGACTAACACCTAAGCTGATTCCATAATTTGACTATTGTGAATTATGCTGCTATAAACCTGAGTATGAATGTTTTGCTATAATATGATGACTTTAATGTTTTTGGATAAATACCAAGGTATGTCTGGGTCACATGGTTCCATTTCTGGTCTTTTTTTTTTTTTAAGAGAGAGAGAATTTTTTTTAATATTTATTTTTTTAGTTTTCTGAGGACACAACATCTTTGTTTGTATGTGGTGCTGAGGATCGAACCCAGGCCGCACGCATGCCAGGCGAGCGCGCTACCACTTGAGCCACATCTCCAGCCCAAAGATTTTTTTTTTTTTTTTTTTTTAAAGAGAGAGTGAGAGAGGGGGGAGAGAGAGAGAGAGAGAGAATTTTTTAATATTTATTTTTTAGTTATCGGCAGACACAACATCTTTCTTTGTACGTGGTGCTGAGAATCGAACCCAGGCCACACGCATGCCAGGCGAGCGCGCTACCACTTGAGCCACATCCCCAGCCCCCCCAAAGATTTTTTTTTAATTTATTTTTTACTTGTAGTTGGACACAGTACCTTTATTTTATTTGTTAATTTTTATGTGGTGCTGAGGATCGAACCCAGGGCCTTGCACATGCTTGGTGAGCACTCTACCACTGAGCCATAACCTCAGCCCCTTCATTTCTGGTCTTTTGAGGAACCTCCATATGGGCTTTCCATAGTGGTTGTATTAATTTACAATCCCACCAACAGTTTGTAAATGCTTCTTTTCCCCACATCCTCACCAGCATTTATTATTTGTGTTCTTGGTGATTGATGTTCTAACAGGAGTGAGATAAAATCTCAGCATAATTTTAATTTGCATTTTCTTGATTGCTAAAGATGTTGAACATTTTTTTAATTTTTTCTGGTACTGGGAATTGAACACGGGGGCACTTAACCACTGAGCCACATCCCTAGCCCTTTTTATTTTTTATTTAGAGACAGGGTCTTGCTAAGCTGCTTAGGGCCTAAGTTGCTGAAGCTAGCTTTGAACTTATCATCCTCCTATCTCAGTCTCCTGAATCACTGGGATTATAGGCATATACCACCACACCCAGCTAAATATTTTTTCATATAATTGTTGGCTTCTTGTATTTCTTCTTTCAAGAAATATCTGTTTAGTTATTTGTTTTTCTTGAATACTTTCTGCTTTTAGCAAATTGCCATTCACTTTTCTTCTAGAGTCTGCTTATGGGTTGAAAAAGAACTTGAGTTTGCTGTGTAGCCAGGAATAAATCACTAGCTTAGAATTTCTAGAAACAGGCTTAATTAAGGGTTCTTTGTAATCAGAAACTCAGTTGATCTTGCTTAGTCCAAAAGGAAATGTACTGGACTCCATAACTAAGTCTTGGAAGACAGGGGTGTACAAATGACTTAAACCTTACCAGGACAGTCAGAGAAATGCAAATAAAAAGTACACTGAGATTTCATCTCACTCCTGTTTTTATTCTCTATTCTGTAGACAGGTTCCATCCTTATGATAGAGGGTTTGTTCTCCAGTAGCTCCTGAGCTCCTACTCCTATTTCATAACTCTACAGCACAGTTCAGACTTGAGCTTCCTCATCTCAAGTTTTAAAATTCTGAGAAAGGCTCCGATTTGTCTAACTTGAGTTGGGTGTCTATCCCTGGACCAGTTGCCATACCAAAGAGATTACAGCTCCCATTCAAATCACATGGTCTAAGATAGGGAAATGATTGTATCTCAGGGAAAGGGAGATGCTGTTCTGGAAAGAAAAACAAAATAGTAGGTAACCAGTATTTACCACCACTTTCTTTCATCACTTCCCAGTGCTTTAACCTAAAGGACATGGGGTCTTATTCTGCCATTACTTCATTCAGCAAAATTTAAATACACACATGTGCCCAGCACAGTAGTTGAGTTTTAATGTAAATGAGAAAAGCAAGGAATTTTCAGTCAACCAAACTAAAATTTGAATCCAGGCATCATCACATACAAGTGATGACCTCAAGGTAATGACCTAAGCTTCATGACTCATTTATCTGTTTCAGAAAATAACCAGAAAGGGTAATTTTTTTTAATATTTATTTTTATTTATTTTTTAGTTGTAGTTGTCAATACCTTTATTTATTTATTTATTTATTTGGTGCTGAGGATCGAACCCAGGGCCTGCCACATGCCAGGCGAGCGATCTACTGCTGAGCCACAACCCAGCCCCAGAAAGGGTATTAAGAGATTCAAACATTCCTACACTTATTGTTACTGATGCTGTGTCTGATACAATGTGTATGTGGAGAATACTGTTTGGCTACAGGCCTGGAGGCAGATCATCTGGTGTCTCCCCCACCACCACCCCACCCCCTGCCTCTCTTTTTTTTTCCTCTGTATATGTATGTGTGTGTGTATAGGTCCTCTTTTGTGAAGAATTCAATAGTGGTTTGGATCAGGCTGAATGGTTTGAGGTATCACAGAGTAAATACACACACACACACACATACATATGCATATAGGATTTAGGTAAAACTTCCAGATACTCTGCTAAGACTTTCATGAAGACCTGGAATTGTGACCACTATGTTGATGAAAATATAACAGTCAGGTATGGTGTCACACACCTATAATCCCAGCTATTTATGAGGCTGAAGCAGCAGGATAGTGAGATTAAGGCCAGCTTGGGCAACATAGCAAGACTCTATCAAATAAAGAAATATGTTACCACTAAGATATGGCATCCTCTCAAGTTCTGTGCTGGGTATTTTATATTCATTGTTCTTGATCCTCCCAAGTATGAAGAAGACAGTATTTATGTTACAGATTCAGCCAGGTTAAGTAAATGGTGGGACCAGATTTAAACCCTCACAAACTTTCTTCACAATAGTTAAAAGTATCGTGCTGTCTTTTAGGAAGAAGGCTAATGTTTGATATTTTAGGACATTTGTATCATAGCAAACTTTCATATGTATTTTTCATTGTATTTCTTTTTCTAGCTTAGGATTTTGAAACCCAGAGATATTTTTGTGAATGTGGTGGTGCCATTGCAAGTATATTTCCTTTGTCTTTCAGCTCCAATCATTGCAGTCTGAACTCCAGTTTAAAGATGCAGAAATGAATGAATTAAGGACAAGGCTTCAGAGCAGTGAACGAGCAAATAAACTTGCTGTTTCTTCTGTTTCCCATGCCAGGTAAGGATAGTGCTGGAGAAATTATTAAGTTTTGCATTGTTTAGTAAAAAGTCTACAGAACTCTCTCAGACTGGTCCTAAATAAAGGCCATTGAGATCCTGCCACCTGGTCAGAGGTCCTCTTTTGTAAAGAATTCAAAGGTGGTTTGGATCAGGCTGAATGGTTTCAGGTATCACAGCATAAAGGCCCACCATCTGGAAATACTTTCTCTGAGTCATACATTATAAACACAATACCTGAGACTAGAAAAATAATTAGCAAATTTGTGGGATATGCCAGTCTTCATTTCAATATAATTTATTTATTTAACATAACAGTATATTTCAATCCTAGTTCTTTAGAATATTTCCGCTGATTTGCTTCCTTGGAACCTTTGTCTATCAGCCCCTCCTTTGCTGTCGGATGTGCTCAGCTTAATTGTATCCTGCCCTTTGCCTGGCAAAGCAGTCTGGCACTGTCAGTATCAGTCTTGAAATTTAACAGTGTCAGTCACAGTAACTTTTTCTGCCTTTGCTCATAACAGGCATGGAATATAATTGAACTTCTTGCCTTATATAACTTCGGGTGAGACAAGAGAGCTAACAACAGGAAAACCTCAGATCAGAGGGCTAAGACTGCTTCTCTGATATGAAGATGTTGGCTCTGAACACCTTGCTCAGTTTTCAACACATTTTCTAATAGTCCCTATTAAAAATTAGTTTCTTTGCTGGGCATGGTGGCACAGGCCTGTAATCCCAGCAGCTTGTCAGGCTGAGGCAGGAAGATGTCAGGTTTAAAGCCAGCCTTAGCAACTTAGCAAAACTGTAAGCAACCTGATGAGACTCTGTCTCAAAATAAAAAAGGGCTAAGGATGTGGCTCAGTGATTGAGCACCCTTGGATCCAATCCCTGGTGTCCAAAAAAAAAAAAAAGGTTGGGGGGCGGGGGCTGGGATTGTGGCTCAGCGGTAGAGTGCTCGCCTAGCACATGTGAGGCCCTGGGTTCAATCCTCAGCACCACATAAAAATAAAATAAAGATATTGTGTACAACTACAACTAAAAAATAAATTTTAAAAAATAGGTTGTTTCATGTTGAAAAGTTACAGTGGAATTGGAAATGGTAAAGGAATCATGGCCAATATTTTTGGATGATTAGGAGAATATGAAAATAAATGAAATACTTTTTCAGTAATTTAGATCAAAATACCAAATGAGCATTTTATACTGTGTTCCTGGACAAAGAATGACACATAAATAACAGATGCAGTCTGGTCAAACACCTAGACATGAAAAGTTTAAATTTTGTTGAAAGTTTTCTAACCAGGTATTTTAAGTGATTTTAGTAGATCATTTCTTTGCTTTCACAGTTAACTTTTTCCAGTCCTAGGAAAAGCCCTTCTGTGGTTATAAAGCCAGAAGCATATTCTCCACAGTTTGGAAAAACATCTTTCCCTACAAAGGAGTCTTTTAATGCTAATATGTCCCTTCCCCACCCCTGCCAGACAGAGCCAGGATACAAGTCTCTTGTGGGCAGAGAGGGTAAGTCAGTCTATTAGTCATCTATTATGGTTTAATTGACTACCCAACCTTAAACAACGATTATTTATTTTCTCCTGATTTCTGTGGGTTAACAATTCAGGTGGGACATAATGAGGATGGCTTAGCTCTATAGGGACTAGAATCACTGAAACCTTCTCAAGGTGGCTCTTTCACATGGCTGACAACATAATCCCTTTCCATAGGGCTACTGGGTGGCCTCATAACATGATAGATGGCTTCCTCTAGAGCCAGCAAACTCAGAGAGATCCAGCAAAAAGCTTTTCTTTTTATGACCTAGTCTCAGAAGTCACATACTATCACTGTTGCCACATTCTCTGTCAAAAGCAAGTTAATGAGGATCTGGCACATTCAGTGGGAAGGAAAAGAGGCTGCACTGTTTGAAGGGAGGTGTGTCAAAGAATTTGTAGGCACATTGATTGTTTGTCTGTCTGTCATCATCACTCCCGTACTGGTGATTGAACCCAGGGGCACTCTACCAGCCCTTTTTTATTTTCCATTTGGAGACAGGGTCTCCTAGGTCACCCAGGCTGGTCTCAAACTTGAATCCTTCTGTCTCAGCCTCCCAAGCAGCTAGGATTACTGGCATGTGCCACTGCACCTGGCTCTTGTTTATTTTTGTCTGTTTGTTTCTTCATCTGCTGTGCACTCTACCATTAAACTGAGCTACATCCTCAGCCTCTGTGACCATCTTTTGAAACCATCACAGTCATTTTACATGGACCATACCAGAAACATAGCTAGATTGCAGGGACCTGTGTTCCTTTTATAGTCCAGCCATGAGTTTTATAGCCACTCTAGACAGGGAATGCTGCTACTGTCTAGAGAAAGATCATCTACATTAATAGTTTTCACTCTGAGATTCTGCCATGCTAGATGATTGTATAATTCAAATACATCAACTCTTACCATCAGCCTTTTCAAATCACTGACCATCACATCACTCCTGAGAAACTGCAGACCACTCATATTTTTGGTGTCTAGCAACTAATAGGGTACTGCAGGATAGTATTACAAGCAGACAGTAGAGCCTAATAGTCTGGATATAGATCCCATCCACATTACTTATTGGCTTAGCTGATGTGGGCAAGTGCCTTAACTCTGTGTCTCAACTTTCCTATATCTAAATAGTGAATGATAACACCTCCTGGTAGGATTGCTTTGAGAAGCAAAGAAGCTAATATGTTTAAAACTCTTAGAGCAGTGTCTGACCCGTACTTAGCCCTGTATAAATGTTAGTGGTTACTGTTTTCACCTTATTATTTCATTTTGAAGTAAGGCAAACAGCTTGATTTTCTTTTGTGAATTCCTGTTTTGCATGAGAAAGGCAAAAGATGTGAGGGATCTTGAGCTGCTTTGAGTCTTTCTTTATCCAAGGTTAAAGAAGTAGAACAACCTGATTGTGTTTGAAATTCATTGCATGTCAGAGTTGCAGATAATGCCTGTGCTTTTGTGCTCAACTTTTGATTCTCATTTTATCTAGTTTCAGATAATAAGACCCACAGCCTGAGAGGAAATCCCAAAATGCAAGAAGAGGTACAGAAAAGTTTTGCTGATAGCTGGATGCAAAAGTCAAAGACTCAAGGTACCAAAAATTCCTGCTTTTCCTGCAGGGACTTACATGACTCTTATCATCTTCTGTCACACACAGTATAATTTCCTGTAAACTGTCTGGCTCTCTGAGAATCCATGCCCCAGGTAGACCTGCAGAGTTCAGGCAAGTAGGAGACTATGACTTTATAAAATGGAAAGGGCAACTAGGCACAGTGGTGCACATCTTTTATCTCTACAACTCCAAAAAGGACTGAGGATGTAGCTCAATGGTAGAGCACCACTGGGGTTCAATCCCTAGAACCACAAAATGAATTAATTAATTGAAAAAAAAAGAAAGGAAAGGGCAAGCTTGATGCAGTGGTGTATACCTGTTGTCCTAGCTACTTGTAAACAGAGGCAGGATGATTGCTTGAGCCCAGGAGTTTAACCTGAGCAGCACAGCAAGACTTCATCTCTAAAAAGAAAAGGGCAAAGAAGCCAAATACAGTGGTACACACCTGTAATCCCAACAGCTCAGGAGGCTGAGACAGGAGGATTGCAAGTTCAAAGCTAGCATCAGCAAAAAGCAAGGCTCTAAGCATCTTATTGAGACCCTGTCTCTAAATAAAATACAAAATAGGGTTGGGAATGTGGCAGTGGTCGAGGGCCCCTGAATTCAATCCCTGGTACACACACAAAAATAAAGGGGTCGGGCAGGGGGCAAAGAGCAGGTACATCCCAGAGCCTTCTGCATCTTACAGAGCTTTGTGTCAGCTTAGAAGACACTTGGCATCCAAAGAGTTCTCATCTTTTCCTTCTGAAGCCATAGAAAAGGTCTCACATGTCAGAACCTTCTAGGTTACCTTGTTTTTCTCCTACAGGTTCCATTTTGATAAATCTGCTCCTGAAGCAGCCTTTGATCCCAGGGTCATCCCTAAGTCTTTGTCACCTCCTAAGCAGTTGTTCTGAAACTCCTACTAGCACCCTCTTGCAGCCACCAGGGTTTGGCAGGTAAGCATGATACTCCTGAAAAACTTGTGTCTAGGAAGTCAGTCCCTTTCTGGCCCTGGCCAGCATTGGGAGATCTATGGGATGTGCAGAGAGACTGGAGAATTTGGCAGGCAGGCTATTTGAGGCCCTTGACCTTATCTTTTTGTTTTGTTTGTTGCCAGTACCTTGACTGGGATTTCAGGCCTCAGAGCTACAAATTCTCGAAGTGGATCGTTTTGCCCCTTGGCCCTGAGAGAAGCACAGAATCTGGCATTCACAGGACTGAATCTGATTGCCAGGAATCAAGGCTTATGTGATGGAGACACAGAAGGAGATAAAATGGCCTTCCCACTCTGCCAGCTTCCTGGAGCCGTGCACCTTCTCCCCCTTATCCAGTTCTTCATTGGCTTGTATTGCCAGGCTCTGCAGGATTTGGCAGCTGCTAAGAGGAGTGGAGCACCTGGGGACTCTCCAACACATACCTCCTGCTTGAGCTCTGGGGTAGAGGCCAACCCTGATGACTCAGTTAGCAACTTGGAAGGTTTCTCTGCAGCTTCACTTAGCATTCTTCAGCTCCTGGTGTGCCACAGCAGAGCAGTTGTCTGCCTCTTACTATCAAGAGTTGAGGCAGACTCTGCTGCTTGGGAAGGAAATGAGAGCCTGGTTCACAGACAGAGTTGTGGAGATACAATCTCAGTCCCCAAGGAGGTTGCAGACGACCAAGGACTGCATCCACTATTGAAGATTCTACTTCACTTATTGGCTTTCTCTTCTGCAGCAACAGGTCACTTTCACATCAGTGTCCCGAGCCAGTGCCTCAAAGTTTTGGTGAAATTAGCTGAAAACGCTTCCTCTGATTTGTTGCCCAGGTATAAAGCAGCATGGGAGGCATGATTTTATTTGTCTTCTCTGACCTCTTGGCCCTTGTACATTGCTTACATCTTCACTTATCCCACTACTCAGCTCTGCTTAGTGCAGATGGTTCTGAGGTGTTAAGAAGTGGGATCACGTGTCAGATAACCAATTAAGTGGGGTTTGTGTGGTTTAATTCTAGACTGCAGGTAAGCAAAAGACACATGTGATAAGGAAGCTGTTAGCCACTGTGGAAGAGTATCCTGTCCCAGGACAAAGGCTAAACCAAGAGGCCCTGAACCTGAGATAATGGAACAGGTGAAGCCTATGTGGCACAACATGTTTAAGTTTGTTGAATTTCCCTAAGGAAACAGAGGGTATGGGAAAGGTCTGCAGCCACAAGCTGACCTTGCTGAGTATCTGCCTCTCATCATTGTTTCTACCTCTAACTTGAGTTACTTGTTGCTTGCCTCTCATAGGCTGTGTTAGAATTGGAAGTATAATGAACCTAGCTTACAGTGTTATCATAAATTCCTAACTTAGAGCCACACGCCCTATAATCCCAGCAGCTAGGGAGGCTGAGGTAGGACAATCATGAGTTCAAAACCAGCCTTAGCAACTTAGTAAGGCCCTAAGTAACTTAGAGAGACTCTTGTCTGTAAAGAAAATATTTAAAAAGGGCTGGGGATGTGGCTCAGTGGTTAAGTGCCACTGGATTCAATCCCTGGTACAAAAAAAAATTCCTAACTTGAGAGTCCAGAGCTGTGAGATGGGAGCAAATATAAACACCATTCAACCCACCATTGTCCAGTCTCCCTCATAGTACTCTTCCAAGATGCCAGCGCTTGTGTTGGAATGATTCCACTGACTGGACATAAACTTTAAGTTTTCTCATCTCTGAGCTCAGCATGCCTGTTCCCTAAAAACACTTCTGGATCCTAGTTTCCATGTGAATATTTTCTGGTTGATCTGATCCACTCCAAGGTGCTGCTCAAGAGTTGGATACAACTACAGCACAATATGGACAACACAGTAGGGGACAGAATCATTACACAAGAGCCAATTCACAGTGACTATTTGCTTTTTCATGTATATTAAGTGAATGAATTCTAGAAACCAAGTTCATACCATTTCTCTTGGTAGATGCACCCCATTCCATTCCTGTTGAACTTGTCCCCAGGGGTATTCAAAAATAGCAATTTAATGGATAGTCAGTATACGCCAGATACAGATGCTCTCCAATCACTGGTTCATGTGACATACATGGCCCTGCATCCTCTGCTTCACACAGAACCTGGCTCACTCTAAGCAGTCAATAATTATTGAATAAACCCTATGGTGAGAGAGGAAAACTTGTCTGAGAAATCCCATAGGGAGTGTTCTGGGGTTGGTTCTAAACCAACTACTGTCCTGAATCATTGCCTAACTCTCTGACACATCTCCCAATCAGTGCTTCTCTTCAGAATTCTCCATGCTTAACTAGGCCTGGTGGGGCATGCCTCTAATCCCAGTGACTTAGGAGACTGAGGCAGGAAGATCACTGAGTTCAAGGCCAGCCTCAGCAATTTAGTGAATCCCTGTCTCAAAAAAATAAAAGGGACTAGGTATATAGCTCAGTGGTAAAACACCCTTGGTTCAGTCCCCAGCACTAAGAAAAAAAAAAATCCTCATATTTCCATGCTCAAGTTGAACCCCACTAACACGCCGCTCTCTTTTTGCCTCAGAGAAAACTAGGGCAGGGGGTGCTATCAGGGTTTGAACATAGTATGTGATACAGTACAAATAGCCAGGAAACTTGCCGTCTTTCCTGCTACCAATCTCTACCTACGAAGTCTTCAAAACAGTTTGTCCCTTGTCTTTTCACTATATTGTAATTTGGGGTTCCGAGTTAGAAGGGGTTTTTATTTTGGTGTTTTTTACTGTTTGTTTTGTTGTTTGGGCAGGGAGGTCGGTATTTGTTTTGCTGTACTGGGGATAGAACCCAGGAGTGCTTTACTACTGAACTACATCCCAGATCTTTTTTTTTTTTTTTTTTTTTTTTTTTTTTTTAGTTGTAGGTGGACACATTATCTTTATTTCATTTTTATGTGGTGCTGAGGTTTGAACCCACTGCCTTATGTGTGCTAGGCAAGCACTCTATCACTGAGCCCCAATCCCAGCCCCAATCCCCAGATCTTTTGATTTTATATTTTGAGACAGGGCCTCACTAAGTTGCTGAGATTGACCTCAAACTTGGGGTCCCCCACATCAGCCCCCTGAGATATTGGGATTACAGGAATGCACCATTACTCCCAGCTCAGCCTTTTTTTATTTTTGAAAGGTCTCACCATGTTGAATTTTGCAATCCTGCCTCCCAACCTCCCGAGTCACTGGGATTACATTTGTGATCCACTGCACCTAGCTCATTCCCAGTTTTAACTAGAACAGCATGACTTCTCTTGTATACAAAGGCTATACATGAAATTTCATTTTTAAAAAGTTCCCAGTTATAGCAAGAAATAACTTGGAAACCACTGTGTTTTATACAAAGGTGAGTTGTTCTTGCAGATACTTTCAGGAGCCTTAGTGATTAATTAAGGGCCACTTACAGCTGAACAATGAGAGCAGGTAACCAGGTTAAGTTCTGGTTTCCCACAAAGTTCCAGGGTCCCTGGCAACTAAAGAAAATGCAACTTCTTCCGTGTTTACAGGACATGCCATAAAATGAGTCACCTAAATAGTGACATACTGAGGGATATTCTTGATCTTCATGCTAAGATATTATATAGTCTAACCCACAGAGTGTTTTAGATGGTGGCTCCCCAATTACCAGGCCAGTTCCCTGTCATGCTCTTGCAGGCTGGGCAATTGAGCAAATAGCAGCAGTTGCCTTGAGACTTGGTTCTTTGGTCCCTTGGTCATAGCTATCCCTTTCCCCCTAAGACCTGGGAGAAAGTATACCCAGAGCCTCTTACCCATACACACCCCACAGTGACAGCAGAGGTGACCAGTGTTTACTGAAGAGAAAATGGTCTTCCTTGCTCTGTGAGTGGCCTTATAACATCCAGCCATAGCCAGGTCCATTTTTTGTCACTTCTAGAGTCCTGGTGATTTTTTGTCACTTCTAGAGTCCTGGTGAGTCCTGTGGTGGTAAGCAAGAATTTACCAAGTTATGCCCTGCATCCCTATTTGGGAGCACAGACAGGGAATAGACCAGGAGCTTGTAGATGCCAGGCATCCCAGGTCCAGGGAATCCTCTCCCGTTTACTGGGTGTTGCTGTGCAAGGTGAGGGCCGTCATCTCTGAGCCATAGCAGTCTTCAGTGAAGGTTAGTGTCCACTCGTTCACATGAAACAGCTTCATAGTAAGTAGTCAGTGTGAGAGGGAGCAGCATTTGAACCAAGGTCTGGCTGAACCAGATCTCCTTTTAAGGAGTATCACATTTCTTTGGGCCCATCTTTCAGGTTCCAGTGTGTGTTGCCATTGCTGCCACAGTGCCTCAGCCCAGAGACACCCCTGCCTTGTGTGCTGCTGGCTGTCCAGTTGCTCTCCCTCCTAGTGGACCATGATAGCCTTGCACCTCAACTCTGTTCCCACTCTGGTAAAGGTGGGCCTGCACTCTTACAGAGGGAGGGAGGGGTTGGGGCAGGGACAGGGGCCTCCTGAGGGCTTCTGCAGAAAGGGGACCCTGAGTGAGATAGGGGTATCCTTTTCAGAAAGCTGCCTCCTCCTGCTGCTGTACATGTACATCACATCAAGGCCTGATAAGGTGGCTTCAGAGACACAGTGGCTTCAGCTGGAACAAGAGGTAAAACAGGGAACCTTATGGAGATTGCTCATCACCCCATCTTAAAAGACCACAAATTCTCCCCTCCTCTCTGGAGAGAAAGGGGACTGTAATTCTTTTTGGTAACAAGAGTTTTTATCAAGCAGCTTGCAACTTATCAAGCAACTCATTTAGGGACTCCCCACACAGATGCAATGCAGGTTGTAATGGGACTCAGCTGAGTTGCCTGATAATTGATGCTATCCTGGCTTTGGGGCCTGGTGGCTGGAAATGAGTCTGGAGGCAGGCGGGTTATTGGTGAAATTCAGGTGCTACTCCTGAGTCTAGCCTGGAAACCCCATACCACTGCTTCTAAGACCCCATTTGTACAGACAAGCAGTTGCCAAAGCAGCTAGAGCTCTTGTAGGAGATGCCTGAAAGAGCCCTTGCACAGTGACAAGGGTCTTATTCTGACAGGATAAAATAGAATCTTTTTTTATTCCAGGCAGTGTGGCTCCTGGCCAAACTGGGTGTGTATAGCCCTCCCCCCACAGTCACTGGCTCTGACTGTCAATGCAATGTAGAGGTGAGTATCCAGTGCCAACAACATGGCAGCTTTGTTTGTGGATAAAGGAACCTTGCACAAGTCCCACTTAGAGCCCAGCTCCCCTGGGGCAGCTAGGCTGAACAGGGTGTTAGGGCACAGAAAGGTTGGAAACCTCAGTCTGCACACTTTCTCACTCCAGGTCGTTAGAGTTCTCACCGTGATGCTGCACAGACAGTGGCTGACCGTGCAAAGGGCAGGGGGGCTCCCAAAGACTGACCAGCAGAAGCGGACAGTGCGGTGTCTGCGAGACACAGTGTTGCTCCTGCACAGTCTGTCCCAGAAGGACAAGCTCTTTACTGTGCACTGTGTGGAAGTCCTGCATCAGTATGACCAGGTGATGCCAGGGGTCAGCATGCTGATTCGAGGGCTTCCTGACGTGACTGACTGTGAAGGTGAGCCAATAAGCCCACGTATGGGTTCTCCCTGATCCTTGTGAGCAAGTCAGATTCCTATTCAGAGGACCTCCTGCCCTGCATGCTGTGGTTCTTCTGAAAATATTGGGCTGCCCTTTGCCCATATTTGTTGAGTTGGCCTGGCAGAGCCACGGTTTTTCCAGAATATCCTGATCTGAATTGCCTTTGTTATCACTTTGCTCATAATAGCTGAGGGAGCAAGACCTGGGCATGGAAGGGACTGGTTAGTTCCTGCAGGTGCTGGGGGAGGACAGGTGGGACTTCCCCCAGGTCCTAGCACCTTCAGGCCTTCATCATTGAACCCTCCCTCTTCCTTTTGGCTCAGAGGCAGCCTTGGATGACCTCTGTGCCACGGAGACAGACATGGAGGACCCTGAAATGGACTGTGGCTGAGGCCCTGAGCATCCTGCCACAAGGGGGCACCAGCACTGCTGCTTTCCTCACACACCACATCCTCTGATTAAAAGCAATAACCGGCAGTTCCTGCCGAGAATGTGAGAATGCGTTGTTTCTCTGATCTCTTTGGCTGAGTGGGAGGGAAGGAACTGGACGGGGACCCAGGAAGACTAGACGCCTCCCCCACCATCTCCCTGGCTGGAACTGAGACGGTCCCCATGGTAACTAATCTGCCTTGAGGAAAGCCCTGGCCTGTTGGTGGAATTGTCCTGAGTCATTGCTTTGGCTGGGGCCGTGGGGAGAAACCATTGTGTGGCAGATAGGAGGCTGCCCTAGGCCAGAACTAAACCTGGGAAAGTAGGCCGAGGACTAGGCACAAAAGGGCCATGGCAGGAGCTCACAGCATTGCTTGAGACCTGGAACTAACCTGGCACCTAGAGACAGCTGAGGCAGTGTCTTCTCTGTGGGCTCTTAGCAGCGTGAGGGCCCCCGTGCACAGTGTCAGCCAGCAGGCCCACAGCTGTGGATCTGAGCAGACCTTCTGGGATGCCTGGGGAGGGAGGGATTTTAGCAAAAGAGGCACAGACTAGGCAAGCTGATGAGCAGGGCGGGCCTTGCTCACGAGGCAGGCTCGCAGGCGGGCCCAGACCCAGCTTCACTTCCCGCCACTGCTGCCAACAACAGGGCCAGCAAGAGTGTGCGTGCCTGACTCTTCCTAGTCACTGCTGCCTCCCTATTCCGGTAAGTGTGGACCCTCAAGGGGATGGGGCAGGGCAAGAATGTCATGGGTTTCCCCCACATTGTACTAGGTGGGCACTAAGGGTGGGACCAAACCCATGTGAGGAAGAGGGAACCTTCCCCAAACGTACAGTCATCCTCTAAGGAAGCTACCCCACCCTCACCAACTTCCTGCCCTGAAAATGGGCTCTAGAGCTCTCAGACAGTGCCTGACTGTGCAGGCAAAACCTACAATGTACTTATGCCCACTCTCCTCCCACCCCTGCCCCCAGACCCTGCTCACTTCAGATCTTTCCCTTGCATTCACATGCTCCACCACCAACCTCATGCTCCTTCCCAGGCACAGCAGCAGGTACCTACCCCAGCATGGGCTCACAGGCCCCACCTCCTGGTCCCATGCAGACCCTCATCTTCTTGGACCTGGAAGCCACTGGTCTGCCCTTCTCCCAACCCAAGATCACGGAGTTGTGCCTGCTGGCTGTCCACAGATGTGCCCTGGAGAATACTCTCACCTCTCAAGGGTCACCACCCACAGTGCCCCTGCCACCACGCGTGACAGACAAGCTTTCACTGTGCGTGACTCCTGGGAAAGCCTGCAGTCCTGCAGCCAGCGAGATCACAGGTCTGAGCACAGCTGTGCTCGCAGCACATGGGCGTCAACGCTTTGATAACAACCTGGCCAACCTGCTCCAAGCCTTCCTGCAGCGCCAGCCACAGCCTTGGTGCCTAGTGGCACACAACGGTGATCGCTACGACTTCCCCCTGCTCCAGGCAGAGTTGGCTATGCTGGGTCTTGCCAGTATTCTGGATGGTGCTTTCTGTGTGGACAGCATTGCTGCCCTTAAGGCCTTGGAACAAGCTAGCAGCCCCTCAGAGCATGGCCCAAGGAAGAGCTACAGCCTGGGCAGTATCTATACCCGCCTATATGGGCAGGCCCCAGTGGACTCACACACGGCTGAGGGTGATGTTTTAGCTCTGCTTAGCATATGTCAGTGGAAGCCAAAGGCCCTGCTGCAGTGGGTGGATACTCACGCCAAGCCCTTTCGCACCATCAGGCCCATGTATGGGGTCACGGCCTCTTCTAGGACCAACCCAAAACGGTCTGCGGTCACAGCCACTACACCCTTAGCCACTACCAAGAATGCTAGTCCCAGCATTGGTGAAAGCAGAAGACCCAAGGCTGTTACTTCAACAATAGTCCCTGGAATCCCACCCCGGGAGGGGCTGCTGGCCCCTCTGGGCCTGCTGGCCTTCCTCACCTTGGCAATAGCCACATTGTATGGACTATCCCTGGCCACACCTGGGCAGTAGATTGAGAAGGAAAATCTAATAAAGACCCCCCACAACACTGAGTAGTCATTTGCCTCCTAGCTTCCTTGGCAGCTGGGGCTTCTACCTGTACTAGGGACCTGGGGAGTAGTCCTTGTCCCTTACTCTCTTCACAAAATAAGCAAACCTTTGAGCCCAGTAAAAGTAGGGAAAATACATATATCCAAATAGTGAATGGAAACAATACTCAGCCTAAGGCTCAATCCCAGTTACTAAGGCTCTGAAAAAAAAAAAAAAAAGGAGACGGCAGCTCTAAATATTTGTTTTTATTATAAACAAGGGTGCAGACTCTAGACTCTTAGAAACACATTAACAGATTGAAAGCTAAAACAGACCTGGTCAAACATTAACAGGGGCAGGGTACACCGAGGTATTTGTATCTGGGTCAGAGCTGCCACCCAAGCCCCCCACCCTCACCTTTGGTCCAGATGGTCCCTTGGCCCTGGTGTCCCTACTGCCAGGACAACTATAGATTGGGGTATATGAGGCTAGGACCAGAGGAAACAGAGTATCAGAGGTTAGGTTGTGGATCAATTTCTCTCCATACATTTCAGCTTCACATCAACTATCACACATCTTAAAACAGAAAACAGGCAAAACATTTGGCTAAAAGTAAAAAACACTGCAGGAAGGATACCTGAGTGTGTTGGTGGACAGGCCCCCTTGCCCACCTGTGGCAGGGGCTGGGCAGCAAGGGAGACAGCTTCCCCGTAGGTGGTAGGAATCATGAGTGCATCTGGCCCTGCAGGAAGGATGGAAGGACAGTCCAGATAGAGAGCTGTCAAGTAGATGGGACTGTGCCTGGGGTGTGTTGACATCAGGAGCCGACCAACCTCCACTGACCATACTTTGTCTACTTGCCTGTTTCACAGCACAGGCTCTGCAAAGGGTAACCCAAACCCTAGGAAAAAGCCATGATTTTGAGCAGCAACTGGCCATTCCTAAAACCAGAATACATGGCCCATGGTGCCCATAAAAATTTCAATCCTAATGTGACAGACTGAACCTGGTAACCCTGGAGTGAGTTGGAAAAGACCTACCCCATTCTTTGAATATGCTTGAGATTTCAGGAAGCATGATTTCAAGTGAGGAAGCAAAAGTTTGGTCCCAGCCTACTCTGGCAAGGATTGTTCCCTACCTGGTCAGTATCAGAGGAAGCCACGTGCCTAGACAGGACACACACACCACACACAGGGCAGTAAAGAACTGTGCCTGCACACCACTCACACACAACATAATCAAGTGGCAGCTAGAGAGGCAAACTCAGGGAGCTGCCTTTGGGGGATCCATGTAGGCTGGGTTATAAGGAGGCTGGCTGGCAGGGTATGGCATGGCTGCACCTCCTGAAAGTAAAGAGGACATTGGTTAGCTGTGGCACAGTGGGCTGTAATGCAAATGGGCTGGCTAGCAGAAAGGGACAGAAACATCCAATGACATACCCTGGGATACGGGGGCACAGGCATGAGCTGAGGGGCAGGCAGGGTCACAGAATTTGCAGTGGTACTCACCAGCTAAGGTCTCATGGTAGGCTGGTGGGCCCATGGGCTGGGCTGGATAGGGTGGCGGGTACTGTGTCGGGTAGGGTGCTGCTGGCATTCCTGGCTGCGGGGGCATGGGATGGTAGCCCTGGTATGTTGGTCCAGGATAGCTTGGGGGCACACTTGGAGGCTGAGGGTAAGGTGCATGCACCACAGTGGTGGCAGTGGTGGTGGTCACAACGGCTGCAAAGAGAATCCCAGTTAAGACACTCCAGTTCCCCAGGTCTTTCGGTTGGCTTGCCCCTCATCCCTCCAGCTTGGCCAAAGTAGGGCTCTGGTCAGCTGCCCTTGCCTGTCCAGGAATCTGGACCTGCATAGAAGAAGGGTCCCGGTAGGATGAGGGGTGGGGTGTGGGGCATGCTTACGACGTGGTCGGCGGCACATCTTGTACAAACAGCAGCAGGAGCAGGTGAAGCAGACGATGATGGTGACAACAGAGAGCACAAAGATGGTGAGGCCGATGGCTACAGTTGCTCCAAACCTGCCAAAGAGCTGGTCATGACCCAAGGCCCCTCCCCCTTCCCAGGAGAAGCAGTCCATACCTCAACTGCTCCAAGGAACATCCCTCTTACCAAAAAAGACTCTAAGCAATATAGATACCGAAACTTCCTAGTTGTGTAGTTGAACCTGTCTAAGTGTCAGTTTCCTCACATGTAAAATGGGGTTATTTGTGAGCTAGGAGCTCTGTAAAGCTCCTAGCCCAGGGTCTGTCCTCTGCTCCCCTCTCAGGACGGGAGCCACCCTGCATATACACCTTGTCCATCACCACCCCTGCCCCTGCAACCACAAAGCAGATGGCTATCAGGAACGTGCCACAAGCCAGGTACTGTGGCATGGTTGCTTCCTAGATGAGAAAGCTAAAAGTAGACAGGATGATTTGGAGGGGCAGGGTGGACAGAGCAGTGGTCTCTGTAAGAGACTTCCCTGACCAACCCAGGTGCCCACAGAATGAGGGCTTGCCCTGTGAAAAAGCAGGGTAGGAAGTTCACCAAAACAGACTTCCAAAGACAGACAGGGCCCCTTACTATCCTCCCATGTTCCCAGGGGCCCCAAAGTATCCTTATAGAAGGTAAATGCTTGGTAAATAAATGCACCACGTACATTCAAAGTTGGAAATAGCTTTGTTACCTACAGGGCATGTGCCCCTTGGAGGCCAGGGAGGGTGTGGGTCCCACCCTACCCCAACATGGGCTTCCAGTTCACAGCCCAGAAGGGCAACACACTTTCAGTATGGCTGGGCTCCCCAGCCAAAGAATAGGCTCTGCACACTCTAGGCTCAAAAGCACCCAGGCAAGCTCCCAGGATGGGAGCCGTCACCACCAAGTGGCCAGTACAAGCCCTTAAGACAGGACCATCAGACCATAGCTGTCTCCCTGCCCAACTAGAGGCAGGAATGTAGGAACCCACATTCATACACAATCAATGACATGCCCAGGCAGAGCCAGCGTCAGTTCTGGAGCAAGCTCTGTTTCCTGTCTCAGTCTCTAAAGAATGGCGCCCAAGCTCACCCCATGTTAGCCTCCGCCTTCACCCTAGGGCCTCCTGCATGCCTGGAATTTCCCCTTTTCAAGAGAGGCCACTCAGTTTCAATCTCCTCCCCTTTCAAGGAAAAGAAAAGCAAATCGCCTCCTGGGTCCTGCCCATCCCTGACGTCAGCGGCAGGAAAGACAGACACAAGAGGCTCTGGAGCCACCCTCTTAAAGACACAGTCATGGCCCAGGTGCCAGCAGCCAGGAGGGGACTAAGGGGGAGAAGGAGAAGCCAAGGCACTGGGAGACTTTCGGAGCCGCCTTTGATCCTCACTTGCCTCAGATGTCTGCTACCCAGAATAGCTCCACTGGGGGATCTGAGAGATGCCCCAGCCTGGGCATGCCTGAACAACACACAAGCTCACCTCTAGCTCCTCACCACCCTACTGCCTACTCTGTTGCAGCCATTCTCCCAGATGAGCACCTTCATCCACCTACCCCCTCCAGCACAACCCTAGGACCCTGGATAACAAACATGATACTTCCAGCAGGTCCCTTTTGCTTCTCCTCTTCTACCAGCATACTCTCCAAGCTTCTATTTGGCCTTACTAAGAGGCAGTTGCCACCCCAGTGCACCATCCTACCAGGTCTGACCATGGCACCCCCTGCTCAAATGTACACTATGACTCTTCTAGCTGTTGGAAACAGTAATTTGCTTTATAAGTAAAGTACTTGCTAAATTGTGGGTATATGTGTAGTTTTCTGTATGTATATTATAGTTGACAATTAAAGAAGAAAAAAGTCTGGAGTTTGGCACTAGACATAAACTTAAAGAAATTTCCAATTTTTAACTAAAAATTCAAATAAAACTCCTTGTTAGAGCTACAAAGTCTGTCATGATCTAGGACTCTCACACTCCCTCCTTGTCTGTGCTCCAGTCACATGAACCTTTCAGTTTTTGAAAGTACTATGCTGTGTCCTACCTCAGGGCCTTTGCACAAGCAGGTCCTTCTGCCTGGTGGGTGCTTTTCTTCCCCCCATTCTCACTCCTACATAATTAATTCCTTCTTGTTCTTCAAACCTCAGTTCAAAGCATCAGCTCCCTACAGATGAGTCAGGCTTCTTGACAAATGCTTTTACAGAATTAAGTTCCTTTCTACCTCAATATGTAAACAAGAATTCCTTTGTGCTGGGTGCAGTGGTGCATGCCTGTAATCCCAGCAGCTAGGGAGGCTGAGGCAGGAAGATCATGAGTTCAAAGCCAGCCTTAGCAAAAGCAAGACACTAAGTAACTCAGCAAGACCTTGTCTCTAAATAAAATACAAAATAGGGGTGGAGATATAACTCAGTGGTCCAGTGCCCCTGAGTTCAGTCCTTGGTAAACCACCTCCCCACCAAAAAATAATAATAATAATAATAATTCCTTTGTGTGAGCACTTAATAAACTGCATCTTACGCCTGCCTTAGGCAATTACTATATTTCCAGGGCCTAAAACATAGCAGGTTCCTAATAAATGAATTAATAAATTCACTCAGGGACCCCAAGGGCAGCTCCTGGCAGGACTGTCAGGCATGATGCTCTGGGGAAACCAAGCAACATTCAAGAGCGGTTGCAGAATGTGGCAGAGGACCACGGCCACATCAGGTTTCAGAATTAATGGAACTACACCATCAATAGGAAGGAAGGGGCGTCCCCAAAATGGGATCAAGCCAAAATCAAGGAGTCTGAAGATCAAGTTCAGAAGGCAGAGTCAGCCTAAGCAGGAGATCAATGGAGCGAACAGCCCAGGTAGGGTTGGGGCTTGAGGGCCTCCAGGAGGTGGCAGATGCCCAGTGTTTAGACAATAAAAGAGCTGTCTCTGAACTAAGACAACCCATGATACTGGCAAGACACCAGACAGTCTATGATGCAGTGCGTGGGCCCAAGAACCACAGAAAGAACACTTTGAGGACAGGAAGACAGCCCAGGTTCATGATGCTCTCACATCTCACCTCATGGACCTGTCTTTCCTGCTCATTGTCACAGCAGAGTCAGGGCAGAGGGTCAATAGTGACTGGCCCCCCAGTTACTATGACCATAGGATTCTACTACTCAGGTCCTTGAAAACATACCAGTCAAGTCCAATAGTCCTGTGAGTGGCAAGGAGCTGGGACAGGACAATGAAATCAGGATCCAAAACAACAGTGATAGGGGGACCAACAAAACTCTAAAGAGGAAACATACCAAGTGGATGCAGGCCACCAACCATTCAACAGGGCAGGGCAAGAGTCACTTGCCAAAGCAAGGTAGAGAAGACCTGGGCTGACATAAAGCCAATAGGCCACACGGCCATACTGTGGGAAGCCAAGGTCCTCGTTGAAGGAGGACACAACCCAGGCAGGGTGTGATGTCTCAAGGTGAGGCAGGTCTGGGCTCTTCCAGGTCCCTGTGCTCTAAGAACCTGGTGCCTCATTCTTCGGGAACCCAAGAAGTAACCCAGAGATGAGAGCCAAAGGTGAGGGCTCAAGATGAGGAAAAGAGGAAAGCTGATAAGAGAAAATGAGGGCAGAACTGGTGCAGACCTCTGGCCCACAGGGCCTTTCCTCTTCTAGGCTTCTCCCAAGATCCTGGCCACAGCCAGGGCAGCAGGAACTGGACCTCCACCAAAGAACCAACCCTCTAGTAGGCAAACAGAGCCCTTAGCCAAGGATGGTACACAGGAATACCCAGCAGAAAGGGTGTCTCCTAGGGTCTCGGAAAGGCAACCACCTGAGGGTGTTCACAAAAGTATCATTGATAGCAGGGCATGGTGGTACATGCCTGTAATCCCAGCAGCTCAGGAGGCTGAGGCAGGAGGATCACAAGTTCAAAGCCAGCCTCAGCAAAAAGCAAGGCACTAAGCAACTTGGTGAGACCCTGTCAAAATAAAATACAAAATAGGGCTGGGGATGTGGCTCAGTGGTCAAGTGCCCCTGAGTTCAATCCCCAGTATCAAAAAAAAAAAAAAAAGAAAAGAAAGAAAAAGACTCCTTATTCTATGTCATCACCTCTGTACTCTCACAGCTCAAGTCTCCACCACTGCCAATAAAGTCCTGCACACTAATTCCTCCTCCAATTCCTATCTCACTCCTCTGTTCACTGCCAAGTCTCTCCAGGGAGCTGTCTTACTGTACACACTTTCAACTCAATTCTCAATCTACTCCACTGAACAGCTTTTGCCAAGGGCACCATGCCTCTGCAAGGTGATGTCCCCAACTCACAGTGCAGTTTACAATACTACCTTCCTGAACTTCCTGATGTTCTCTCCCCTCTCTGAACCCTTTCTCTCATCTCCTCCTGCTGCCATTTCTCAAACACCGCTGACCCTCAGATTCAGTCCTCAACATTTTTCTCACTCTTCTCACCCAAAGGATCTGAGTAGGACTTATCCTGCATATGCCCTGTATCCCCACACAGGGATGGATGCCCAGCCCGGTCTCCAAAGAAGAGACCAGGGCAGCCCCTATGTCTGTCCACCCTCTTGTGTCTTGCTGGCTGGCAGCTGCTAAAGGCCAGACTCCATCTTCCCCCTCCCCCTATCCTTCCCCTCAAGTACTAACTCCCCGCTCACCTCCAACACCTCTGGCCAGCGGGCCACAGCTTCTTCCACTGGCTGTCTGCCATACCCACTCCATCTGCTCTTTTCATCCTCTAGAGAAGCCAGAGTGGTCTGGCTTCTCTAGAGGATAAAAAGAGAATAAAATACCACGTAGACCTCAGCACTGCACACTACCTTCTATAGTACCCACTATACTCAAGTTGAGGCTCAGTCTTGGCTGCCCCCAGGTCTACAATAGCTGGGTATCAGAATATCCTATGGGGCCACCTGAAAGCCCATGTTCCTGCATGAGGGCTCTCCCTGGATGTGGAAGAGCTCATTGAGGTCTCAGTACCTGTCCTGCCAAAAGAACAACCAGTCCCCAGGACTACAAAAGAGGAAAGGAAGGAGGGAAGGAAGGAAGAAGGAAGGAAGGAGGGAAGGAAAGAAGGAAGGAAGGAGGGAAGCAAAGAAGGAAGGAAGGAGGAAAGGAAAACAGGGGCAACTAGGCCTGAGTGGGCCCCTTCTGCTGAAAGGAACTTACAGACACCTCAGGGCAGGAGACAGCTCAGGAAACAGATTCCACTCAGAAAACACATGCACACATGGCTGCATGCTCACTCTACCCACACAAACATGCATTTGAACACCTGTAATGGTGGTGACAAGACAGGGCAGGAGCCTGGTCCAGGAGACTGGAGTTTGGGGAACAGGGTTGCTTCTAGGTCCCCTGAGATGAGGGTCTCAACACAGTGACTGGTGACTATGATCCATAAACTCTGATATAATAACCATCGCATCTACTCTCCCAGCACCTCTGCCCCACCATTATCACCTTATCACCACACTCACTGCCCCTATCATTGCCCCCATCATAGCCATCATTACCCCACCACCAAGACTGCCACCATTGACCATCGGCCTCATCTGATCACCACTGCCCCATGACCATCACCATTGTTATGGTTTGGCTGTGAGGTGTCCCCCAAAAGCTCACGTGTGAGACAATGCAAGAAGGTTCAGAGGAGAAATGATTGGGATGTAAATCTTAATCCAATCAGTGATTTAATCCCCTGATAGGATTAACTGAGTGATGACTGAAGTGGTAGGGTGTGGCTAGAGGAGGTGGGAATTGGGGCATGGCTTTGGGGTATATATTTTGTATCTGGAGAGTGGAGTCTCTCTCTCTGCTTTCTGATAATGTGAGCCATTTCCCTCTGCCACACTCTTCTGCCATGATATTCAGCCTCATCTGGAACCCCAAGGAATGGTGCTGGACTTCTACGGACGGACTGAGACCTCTGAAACCATAAGCCCTCAAATAAATCTTTTCTCCTCTACAGTTGTGCTGGTCAGGTCCTTTAGTTACAGCAGCAAAAAAAAGCTGACTAAAACAACCATCATTACCTCACATTTTATCACTGCAGCCCTCACCACCTGTCACTTCCTCCTCTATCACCTAAGCCTATCAGTCACCGCTGCCCCACCCCATCACAGCTGCCCCCCACCCCAACACATTAAGGAAGACAAGTCTCCAACATAAGAGTTAAAGGTTCTGGTGGCCAAGCACGGTGATGTGCACCTATGATTCCAGTGACACAGGAGGCTGAGGCAGGAGGATCACAAATTCAAAGCCAGCTTCACCAATATATATATATGCCTTAAGCAACTTAGTGAGACTCTCTCTCTCTAAATCAAAAATTAAAAATTAAAAAGGGCTAGGGATGTGGCTCCATGGTTAAGTGCCTCTGGGTTCAATCCCTGGTACAAAAAAGGTAAGTAAAAGTTCTGATGGCCAGACATGATGACAACTTCCTTGGGGCCCCACTGCGTTGACTCTGCACCATCCCACCCCTACAGGTCTCACCAAGCCCACTCGTCACCTCTACCAGGAAGCTGCATCACAGTTTTATTTACCCTGACATGGGGTCGCTGTCAAAGCCAGATCCAAACCTCAGCGCTGAGCCCAGCTGCTCCAGTGGCTCCGTGTGGATGGGTGCACTGCAAAGAAGGAAGCTCATGAGAAACCCACTTGAACCCCACCTGCATACCAGGAACAAACACACTATCTTAGAGCATAATCATAACATGAACCAAAGCTATCATGTACTGGTAGTTTTCAAGGTCTCCAGAAGAGCTATTACACACACCAAATCTCACACTGCAATGTCACACATTCTTCTCAGGCACACCAGGGACAGTATCCAGGACACACCACGTATAAGGTTACAAAATAAGTCTCAGTAGTTCTCAAAAGACAGATATACAACATATCTTTTCTAACCACATAGGGTAAGGTTACAAACCAATAACAGGAGACTATGCTGTCACAAAGTTAAAAATACAAGAAAGGGCTAGGTCCAGTGGTGCACACCTGTAATCCCAGTAGATCAATAGGCTGAGGCAAGAGGATTGAGTTCAAAGCTAGCCTCAGTAACAGGGAGGCACTAAGCAGCCCTGTCTCAAAATAGGGGTGTGGATGTGGCTCAGTGGGGTTGAGTGCCCCTGAGTTCAATCCCTGGTACCAAATAAATAAATAAATAAACAAATAAAAGAAGTGCTTAAAAAACAAAACACACACACACACACACACACACACACACACCCCACATACTTAATTAACATGATTCAAAAAGACAAATTTTTTAAAAACTTGTGAATTATAGTGTGTTAAATAAGAAATCATGAAGGAAATTAACAAATATATAGATTAAAAAATTATTTAAAAATAGTAAGATCAAAATTCATGAAATATAGCTTAAGTAGTTCTTGAAGGGAAATTTATACTTTTTAGTAGAATTTATCAGGAAAGAAAAAAGGTTAAAAATTAAACAAGATTGGCTGGCCACGGTGGTGCACACCTATAATCCCATTGACTTGGGAGGCCAAAGCAGAAAGATCACAAGTTCAAGACCAGCAGCAACAATTTAGCAAAGGCCCTAAGCAACTTAGCAAGATGCTGTCTCAAAATTAAAAAAAAAAAAAAAAAAAAAAAAAGAGTGTAGCTTACTGGTAAAGTACCCCTGGGTTCAATCTCAATACCAAAATTTTAAAAAATATATAAGACTATTGAACTGAAGAAGATAAAAGTGAAAGCAACACAGTATGGCACAGTGGTGCATGCCTGTAATCCCAGCTACTCAAGAGGCTGAGGCAGAATAATAAAAAATTGGAGTCAGACATGTATAACTTAGCAAGAATCTCTCTGCAAATATAAAACTTAAAAGAGCTGGAAGTATAATTCAAAGGTAGAGCACCCCTAGGTTTAATTCCCAGTACCATAAAAAAAAAAAGAAAGTAATAGAGAACCCCCCCCCCAAAACAAGGAAGAAACCGAACAGTAAATAACAGCCACAGAAAATAATAGAGAAGATAAATCCAAAGCTGAAAGACCTCTAGCAAGACTAATTAAGGAAAAGAAAAAGATACAAAACAGAGGAAAAAAGTAGAATAAAAAGGGAAAAATCATAGGTACAATAGATACATTAAAAATGGTAACCTAAGGCTGAGGGTATAGCTTAGTGGTAAAGCACACACCTAGTATATATAAGGCTCGATGCAATTCCCAGCACTGTAAAAATAAATTAATTAATAAAATAACTTTGTCTGGATTCTGACTTTAACAAACCACCTCTGGAAAGGCATTCTGGAAGATAGGGGAAGTAACTGATCACACACTAATATTGAAAGTTACAGAGTTACTGTTAATTACGCCAAATATGTCACTGATATGGTAGTCATATTTCTTCTTAAAGAACCCATTTTAGCCTGACTGTAGAGCATGCCTGCGATTCCAGCAACTTGAGAGACTGAGGCAGGAGGATCACAAGTTCAAAGCCAGTCTCAGCAATTTAGTGAGGCCCTAACCAACTTAGTAAGACCTTGTTCCCAAATAAAAAAATAAAAAGGATTGGGGTTGTGCTCAGTGGTTAAGTGCACCTAAAATAAAATAAATAAATAAAAATATAAAGGCCTCATTTTTAAAATTTTTTTAATTTGTTTTAATTAGTTATACATGATAGTAGACTGAATTTGTGCACTTTTATATATTATACATAGCTGGGATATAATTTCTCCTTTTTCTGAGTGTATATGTTGTGGAATCACATTAGTCATGCAGTCACAAATATACATAAAACAATAATGTCTGTTTCGTTCTACTATCCTTCCTATCCCCACCTCTCCACTCCTTCCCTCCCTTCACTTCCCTCCACCTAATCTAAGGTAACTCTACTTCTCTAGTGCCCCCATTTATTGTGAATTAGCAACCACATATTAGAGAACACATTCAGCCTTTGGTTTTGAGGATTGGTTTATTTTGTTTAGCATGATTCTCCAACTCCATCCATTTATCAGCAAATGCCATAATTTCATTCTTCTTTCAAGCTGAGTAATATATATATATAATATATTGAATATATATACCACATTTTCTTTATCCATTCATCTATTGAAGGACATCTAGATTGGTTCCATAGTTTAGCTATTGTGAATTGAGCTGCTATAAATATTGACGTGGCTGCATCACTATAGTATGTTGATTCTAAGTCTAAAGGCCTCATTTTTAATGAAGAAAGCTAACAGTTAAGGAGAAATTCTTGTAATTCTGGAATTGGCTTTTTTTTGGAGGGGGGAGGGGGGTTACCAGGGATTGAACTCAAGGGAACTATGTATCTTTCACTCGTTTCCATAGTTACCAGGACTCTGAACACTACTGTTTCATATACCTCTTCCTTCTTTTTTTTTTTTTTTTTTTAACCTGGATTATAATTATGTTACAGCAGTACTGGGGATCAAATTGAGGGCCTTGTGCATGCTAGGCATATGCTCTACTGCTGAGCTACAGCCCCAGTCCCCCTTTTCTGAATTATTTTAAAGCCAATTCCAGCTGGGCTCAGTGGCGCATGACAGTAATCCCAGCAACTCGGGAGGCTGAGGCAGGAAGATCACAAGTTCCAGACCAGCCTTGGCAACTTAGGCCCTAAGCAACTTAGCAACTAAGCAACTCTGTCTCAAAATAAAAAAATAAATAAAAGGGCTCAGTGGTGAAATGCTTCTGGGTTCAATCCCCAGTACCCCAACCCCCCAAAATCACTGTGGGCTGCTCCCTTCAGCAGCACTTATGCTAAAATTGGAACAATACAGAGAAGATTAGCATGGCCCCTGCACAAGGATGACATGAAAATTTGTGAAGTGGTCCATATTTTGTGTAGTTCTTTAAAAGATTATTTGACAATTGTATATTCTTTTCAAGAAGACACACTCAAGGTACAATGAGTGGCACCTGATATTGAAAGTGTGACTTTCATATTAAAAAAAAAAAAAATCAGTGTGGAGCTGAAAATTAACTCTGTGTAGTTTTTTTTTTTTTTTTTTTTTTTTGTACCAGACATTAAACACAGGGGCACTGGACCACTGAGCCACATTTTGTATTTTATTTAGAGACAGGTCTCACTGAGTTGATGAGGACCTCACCACTCCTGAGGCTGTCTTTGAACTCTCAATCCTCCTATCTCAGCCTCCCGAACCCCTGGGATTACAGGCATGTGCCACTGTGCCAGCTCCAGGACAGAACATTTGCCTAGCATGAGCTAGACCTTGGGTTTGATCTTCAGCACTGCATAAATAAATAATTAATTAAATAAATAAATAATCAGTTTGAAAGCATTGGAGGGTAATGACATGGAGAATACACAGCTGGGACCCAGTGGCAGTAAGGCTGGTAACAAAGATCATAAATATGCATCATACCCAAGGTCTTTCTTCTCCTAGGGGAGTTAGCCAATTTCAGAGAGGCAGCTGGGAAGTCAACCAGCACATCTGGAGCTTCAAGAGGCCAAGGTGACAGGGAGCCTTACAAGGGTGGGAGGCCCTGATGACACTCATTCACTTGTACTGTGACTGAAAAGCTGTTTCTTGAGAAGAAAGGAGCTTCTAATCATCTCAGCCCCTGCAGTCAAGTCAAAATGATCTTAGAGTGCTAATGTCCCTGGAGAGTCCTGAGCTCCAAATTTCTATAATCAATTTTGCAAATGTACCATCAAGCACACAATCAAAACTTTTCAGGATCACTAAGACACTAAACAACAGGAACAGAAAAACAACAGCAATAACTGACAATAAAAACATCCACAGGGACTTTAAGTACTGAAGTTATCAGACACATTAGGAAAACATGTTTAATATTACAGTGAAGGCTGGGGATATAACTCAGTTGGTAGAGTGCTTGCCTCGCTTGCACCACAAAAAAAAGAGAACACAGTGAGACTAAAGAAAAGCAGATCTTACAAAGACTAAAGGAAAAAAAGTGAGTGATTCTGAGAAAAGGAAATAGGAAATATATTGGATATTTGGCTAAAGAAATTTCTAAGCAAACGTTGAAGGAGCAGCTTAATTTTTCTTGACTGCTTATAGTAAAATGCAAAAAGAAAGAAATGAATCAAAGATGGAATTAGCAAAAACTAATCATAATAAAGATTAGGAAAATTTGGGCCTAGGGGTAAGTTCAGTGGTAGAGCACTTACCCAGCATACACGAGGCCCTGGATTCAATATCCAACACTGCAAGAAAAAGAAAAAAAAGAAGAAAGAAAGAAAGAAAAGAAAAGCTTTGGAAAATTCTCAGCCTATCATACACAGTCAATAAATACAATAGTCTATAGAGTCAATACAATCCAAGATGGTTTTATGAAACTAATTCTAAAAGTTACAGTGCTAAGAATTGATCCCAGGGGTGCTGTACTACCGACCTATATACCCCAGCCCTTTTTTTTTTTTTTCCAGACAGGATCTCAATAAATTGCCCAGGCTGACCTCAAAGTTGTAATCCTCTTGCCTCCAGCCTCTCAAATCACTGGGATTATAGGTATGCACCATTGCACCAGTTTAATTCTAAAATTTATATGGAAATACAAAGGCCAAAAATAACCATGACTTTATTGAAAAATATCAAGCCTTCCTATGAAACTACAGTAATTGTGAGTCTTCTATTAGTTCAAAGATAGACAAATAGACCAGTGCAACAGAACAGAACCTAGAAACATATCCATGCCTATATAGACACTCAAGTTGATAATAAAGTTGTCACTGAAGAATGATTAAAAAAAAAAAAAAAACACTTTTCTCGGTAAATGGTCCTGGTTCAACTGGATATCTATATTTGAAAATGAAACTTGATTCCTTCTTAATCTACTATTAGGCATATACTTAAAAGAAATGCAAGTAGAGCATGGTGGCACATACCTATAATCCCAAAGACTCAGGAGGCTGAGGCAGGATAATCATAAGTTTAAGGCCAGGCTGGACAATTTAGTGAGACTATATCTCAAAACAAAATTTTTTTTTAAAAAAAGGGCGGAATTTGTAGCTCAATGGTAAAGTGTCCCCAGGTTCAATCCCCAATGAAAGAAAGAAAGAAAGGAAGAAAGAAAGAGAGAAAGAAAAAGAGAAGGAGAGAGAGAAAGAGAGAAAGAAATGAGAAAGAAAAATAAAGAGAGAGAGAAACAGAAAAAGAGAGAGAAAGAAAGAGAGAGAAAAAGAAAAAGAGAGAGAAAGAAAGAAAAAGAGAGAGAGAGAGAGAGAAAGAAGGAAACAAACAAACAAACAAACAAACTGAACATAGTGGTGAACACTTGTAATCCCAGCAACTCAGGAGGTTTAGGCAGATGATTGCAAGTTCTAGGCCAGCCTCAACAATTTAGCAAGATCCTGTCTCAAATAAAACAAAAAAAGAGCTGAGGGGACTGGAGTGTAGCCCAGTGGTAGACTGCTTGCCTAGCATGTGTGACACACTGAATTTTATCCTCAGTACCACATAAAAATAAATTTTAAAAAAGGTATTGTGTCCATCTACAACTTAAAAAAAAAAAAAAAAAAAAAGGCCTGAGGATATGCCTCAGTGGTTAAAGGCTTCTGAGTTCAACCCATAGTCACAATAATCCCCACCCCCCCAAAAAAAAGAAAGAAAGAAAGAAAAGAAAAGCATAAACAAGGGTACCAAAAGGTATGTACAAGAATGCTCAAAGCAGGGGCTGGGATTGTGGCTCAGTGGTAGAGCACTTGCTTCTCACACACAAGGCACTGGGTTCGATCCTTGGCACCACATAAAAGTAAATAAATAAGATAAATGTATTGGGTCCATCTACAACTAAAAATATAGATTTAATCTTAAAAAAAAAAAAAGAATGCTCAAAGCAGAGCTGGGAACAGTGGTGCATACCAATAATTCCAGCAACTCAGGAGGCTAAGTCAAGTTTAAGACCAGACTGTGAAATTTAGGAAGACCCTAATCTCAAAATTAAAAAATTTTTAAATGGGCTGGCGATATGGTTCAGTGGTAGAGTACCCTTGGGTTTAATTCCCAATACCAAAAAAAAAAAAAAAAAAAAAGAATAGTTATAGGTCATAGCAGCAACTATTTATAATAGACAAAAAAATAAAAATAACCCAGATATTCATCAACATTAGAATGAATAAATAAGTTATGGTGAATATTATAATACCATACACCAAGGAAATAACACAATGTGTACCAAACTCACAATATTAACAGAAAGAAAACACACCAAACCACAGGCAATCTATGTATGATATATAGATTTTGTATGTAGGCATACCTGTATGTATATGTGAGAGAGAGAAAGAGAAAGCTGGCAAACAGTTGTTTTGGGGAAAACAGAAGAGATGTAAAATGAGAGGGAATGTGAGGGGCTTCTGGGTACTATGATGCTCTATTCTTAGCCTGAATAGGTTATGGTTATATAAATGTGAGGGTTTTTTTTTAATTATTTTTAGAGACAAATGACAGTAGAATGTATTTTGGCATATTAAACATACATGGAGTATAACTTACTCTAATTAGAATCCCATTTTTGAGGTTGAACATGATGTGGAGTAAACATTGGTCATATATTAATATATGAACATAGGAAAGTTAGTCCAATTCATTCTACTGTCTTTCCTATTCCCATCTCCACTCCCTTCCCTTCATTCTCCTTTGTATAGTCCAATGAACTTCTATTCTTCCCTTCCCTCCAAATGTAAGTCTTTATCTTGTGATAATTCACTAAAATTATATACTTCAGATTTGTCTAATTTTATGTGTATGTTATCTATTACCTAAAGAAGTTTTGGTGTCTGGCAGGGTAGCTCAGTAGTAGAAAATGTGCTTAGCATGAACAGACCCTGGGTTCAACCCCAACATACAAAAAAAAAAGTTTCTTCAAGGCTCCAAAGAAGCTATTCTCCCCTCAAGAAGAAAGACAAAACTGAACCATGGAATTTAGAGATGCATACTTGAGCATTATAACTCTAAAAAAAAGTTTACCAGAATCAGTAGCCTATAGTCCCTGTTACTTGGGAGACAAAGGCAGGAGGATTGCCAGTTTGAGTTCAGCCTTACCAACTAAGCAAGACCTGTGTCAAAAAAAAAAAAAGAAAAAGAAAAAAAGGGCTGGGGATGTAGCTCAGTGGGAAAGCACACCAAGGGAGGGAGGGAGGGAGGGAATGAAGGAAGGAAGGAAGGAAAGGTTTTTTTTGTTTTTGTTTTTTGGTACCAGAAATTGAACCTGGGGGTTCTTAACCACTGAGCCACATCCCCAGCCCATTTTTATTTTTTATTTAGAGACAGAGTCTTGCTAAATTGCTGATGCTGGCTTTGAACTTGCGATTCTCCTTCTTCAGCCTCCCCAGTCACTGGGATTACAGGCATGCACCACCATGCTGGCAAGAAGAATTTTTTAAAACTCTAAAAAATGGACTAGTGGTGTAACTCAATGGTAGAGCATTTGCCTAGAATATGTGGGGCCCTGGGTTCAATTTCCAGTAATGAAAAGAGAAGAAAAAAGTTATGTAAAAGTTAGAATAATAGTTACCTTTTTAGGTGGTGGGAGAGATACTGATTGGTAGTGGGCTCAAATAGACTTCTGAGTTGCAGATATATGTTCTCTTCTGGGTGGTGGTATATGCTGGTAGTAAGTTTTGTGACAAATTACTGGTTTGTACATTTATTTTGTGTGCTTTCCTGTGCCTAATATACAGAATATATTGTGTACAATGAAATTATATAAAACAATCTGGGTGGATAGGTTGAGAATTATGTAAACTGAGTGGTTACAAGACATTATTCAGGAAGCATCAAGGAGACAAAATATGGAAGAGAAGCTAGAAAACAGACACTGGAGGGAGAAGAATAGCATGTATCTAATTAGAGTTTCAGAAGAAAAGGAGAAGCACGGGGAAGGAGTAATATTTAAAGAAATAATGGCAGCCAGGTGCAGTGGCACATGCCTGAAATCTCAGCTAGTCAGGAGGCTAAGGCAGAAGATCAAAAGTTCAAGGCCAGCCTGGGCAACTTAGTAAGAACCTGTCTCAAAATAAAAAATAAAAAGGACTGAGAATATAGCTCAGCCCTAGTTTCAAGCCTAGTACTTCCAAAAAAGAAAAAAAAAAAGGAATGATAGAAATTTTTCCATAACTAATGAGAGATACTAAACCACAGAGTTAAGAAGTTCACAAATACATAGCACCAAAAGTTAAAAGGAACCCATACCTAAATATATTATAATGTAACTGAACAATATCAAAGAAAAAAAATCTTAAAAAGCCCTCAGAAGAGATTTTTATTGAGGGGTAGAGGTCATGCCAGAGTACTTGCCTAGCCAGATTTATTTTAAATGAGGGACACACTGACTGTTTTACTCCTATCTGAACAGAAATAATGGACACTAAAAAACCGCGTATAATAGAACCTTCGATATGCCAAGAGAAAAATACAATCAACCTAAGTTCAATGAATAGCCATAAAACTAAGTTCCATGCTCAAATAAAATATTATTTTAGAATGAGATTAACATAATTTATCATATTAAGAGAATAAAACAGAAATATCATAAAATCTCAACAGAGAAAAAGCATTAGACAAAATTCAACACCCTGCTAGGCACAGTGGCGCATACCTCTAATCCCAGTGGCACAGGAGGTTGAGGCAGAGGAATCACAAGTTCAAAGCAAGTCTAAGCAACTTAGCAAGGCCCTAAGCAACTTAGTGAGACCTTGTCTCTAAATAAAATATTTTAAAAGGGGTGGGGATGTCGCTCAGCAACCCTGGGTTCAATTCCTGATACAAAAAAAAAAAAAATCAATAGCCCTTCAAAATTAAAACTACAAGTGAGTACTGGGGTTGTGGCTCAGTGGTAGAGCGCTTGCCTAGCACCACATAAAAATGAATGAATAAAACAAAAATATTGTGTCCATGGACTGGGGTTGTGGCTTAGCGGAACAGTGCTTGCCTAGCACGTGTGAGGCCCTGGTTTCAATCCTCAGGACCACATAAAATAAATAAATAAAATAATGGTATTGTGTCCAACTACAACTAAAAAATAAATATTACTAAAAAATATATATTGTGTCCATCTATAACTAAAAAGAAAAAAAAACTACAATTAATCCAAGAATAGCAGGGAACTTCCTCAACCCAATAAAGGGCACCTATTAAAAAGCTACAGGTAATATCATAAGTGAAAGACTGAATGCTCTCCCTCAAAATTTGAAATAAGACATAGACATCTGCATCTAGCCAGTGCAATAAGTCAAGAAAAAGGGTTAAAAGGCATATGAGTTAGAAAAAAGAAGTAAATAGTGGGAAAAAATGGCATAAAAACAATACAGAAAGAAAAGAAAGTACAGAAGTACAGAACAAGAGAGATAAACAGTACAATACAATAATACACAGAGTATATTGTGTACAATGTAACAGTATATAAAACAATCTGGGGGGATGGGTTGAGAATTATGTAAACTGAGTGGTTATAAGACATTATTCAGGAAGCAAATAGAGTTCTATAATATCAATAACTTCACTACATTTAACACCTTTTTTTTTTTGGTATCAGGGATTGAACTCAGGGGCACTCGACTACTGACCAACATCCCCAGTCCTATTTTATATTTTACAGACAAGGTTTCACTCACTTGCTTAGCACCTTGCTTTTGCCGAGACTGCCTTTGAACTCCTGCCTTGGGCTCCCTAGCCGCTGGGATTAAAGGTGTGCACCACAGTGCCCGGCTTAGCATCTTTTTTTTTTATATAGTGTCAGAGTTTAAACCCAGGACCTCACACCTGCTAAGCATACATTCTATCACTGAGCTACACCTCCAGCCAATACATTACACTTAAATGGAATAAACGTTCCTGCTTTTTTATTTATTTATTTTTTTAATTATCATAGGCCAGGTGCCCACACTTGTAGTCCCCAGCTACTCAGGAGGCTGTGACAGGAGAGTTAGTTGAGTTCAGGAGTTCGAAGCCCGCCTGGGCAACATAGTGAGACAGACAAAGGAAGGAGGTGGGGGGCAGGGTGAGGGAAGGAAGGGAAGAAATAAAACGACAACAACAACATCAAAAATTTTTTAAATTAAGGTATTTGTGAAATACAAAGATACCCAAAAACTGAAAGTAAAAGTGTAGAATATGATCCATCTATCGGGAACCCTCAATCTTGGCTGAGAGGTATGCAGCCACTCCCAAGAGCACTGGGAAGTCCTTAGTAATTTAGTGACATCCCTCTGATCCAGAAATTGTACTCCAGTAGATATTTTCAGGTAATTCTTATAGGCTCCATAAAAAAAGGAAAGGAGGAACTATATAAGGATACCTACCACAGCCATCTATGATGGTAACACTTTTGGACTCACACCATGGAGAATCACACAGTTGGTGGGCACAGGCCAGATGTGCACACAGAAACATACAAATACTACACAGAATGCAAAAAGTAAGGGAGTTCATTGTAATCCTACATATGTGCCCACAACATAATACAGACTTGGCAAGAACACAATTTAAAGGATATAACTAGGGCTGGGGCTATAGCTCAATGGCAGAGTGCTACACATGTGAGGCACTGGGTTTGATCCTCAGCACCACATAAAAATAAATAAATAAAGTATTGTATCCACCTATAACTAATTATATATATATATATATATATATATATATATATATATATATATATATATACACACACACACACACACACACATGTATTTTTTTTAAAGGATATACCTTAAGCTCAGTAGGCTGGTTGCCTATGGAGTAGGAGAGGAATAGAATGGTCAGAAAGATTTAAGTAAATATATAAGATGGGGGGGCAGAAAGGGACTAGTCTTGCCCAAACCAGTGATGAGCACCTGACATAAGCTGAGGAGTATGACCACTTCAACTCTCTACATCTGTGGTCAAACATGAAAAAAACACAGAATATGGCAAAGGGAGATAAACCTTGGTATAAGGCCATGACAAAATCTATACCCCAGATACAGGGTAAATGTATGGGTCATGCTGGGAGGACATAACACTCATACCCTGTGCCCTACACAAAGCACACACACAACCAGGTGCATGCACACACTATGGATAAACTTACACCCAGATGTAGGAGGCCGACTAGCTGGTGACTGTGTCTGTCTCCCCTGCTGACAGGTGTGACATTGTGGCATTGTCGGTGGTCACTCTGAGATCTGGTTGCCTGGGTAACGGAGACGATTGCCCCCATCTTTTAGGGTGCGAGTGACTGTGTCTTCGTGCATGGGCATGCCTTCCTACATCCCCAAGGGTGGAGCTATGCTCACCTATTCCTTTATAATATTACCCCTTGCCCTGTTTTGGATAGAATGTTCCATGGAAACACCTTTTGTGTGTCCCTTTCTCTTACTCTGTCCTTGGGTGTGGCCTACCTAGATGTCAGTCAACCTGCTGACAGCAGACATCATTAAGTAGACTCAGCCCCCTGAAACTTGACCCCTTGCCTCATTTGAATGGCTTCTCCTTAGTAAAAGGGGTCAGCATGTGCGAGCTCTCTCTCTTTCTGTGGACCCTTAAGGTCAGAGGAGCTGTCACAGCACCCCCAAAGAAAAAGATATTTCTGTCTCTTGTGTGGTTATTTCGCGCAGCCCAATTCCCCTGGAGTGACCCCTGAGGTTTTAGTCGGAGCAACCTGGCACCCAGATGCCCACCCTAAGGGCATGTTGATACAGGTACACACCCAGAGTGAGCCACAGGGACAGAGCCAGCTGAGGTCACTGACCAATGCCTAAGAAACCTGCTCTGCCCAAGACTGGGCAAGCCAGTGCCCTTGAGATGGGGGAGCAGAGCAAAGGACAAATTGTGTAGGTCTAGTGAATCAAGCCCAGAGGAGGGGGTCCAATGCCCAGTCATCATCTTAAGAGGGTGGACAGGCCTAAGGAGCAGTACTCTCCTGCGGCAATGAGGCTCCAATCACCCACCAGTGTACCAACCTGGTCTCAGGTACAGCACACATTTCTTCATTCCACTCGAATTTCTTCAGCACATCAGAACAGCAGTATTGGTCGAAACAGGAACCACAGCAGAAATCAGGACAGGACTCAGGGAATAGGTTGCTTCCAGGAGCAGCCATGCACACCTCGCCATGGACTAGAAGACACAAGCACACCTGTTCCCTTTGACCCACAGGCACAGAGACTTCCCCAGCACAGCCACCAAGCACAAGCATGCTCTGGACCATACTTGTCAGTGGCCAACTGTCCAACCTTGCCCTCTATCCTGGGCCTCAGCAGAGGTGCCCTAACTGATCTCACTCTCTCCCCCTGCCAATCTGCTGACCTTCTGATGAAGAATGACATTTTCAAGTTTGAGTCTGACTGGGCTTCTCCCCACTCTCAGACCTCCCTTGGTTTCCACTGCTTCAAGATCAAGCAGAGTCCTCAAAGCAGGATGCAGACTGCAAAGGGCCTTGAAAAATAACTCCAACTTTCCAGGCTAGCCATACTGCCTGTTTCTCATCTCCCACCTTCAACTCTACTCATCCTTCCAGACCTTACTCCAAGACACCTCCTCCAGAAGCTGCCAAGACCAACAGGTACACAGTTTAATGGTAATACTCCTGACCACCTGCAGAGACCAGACACTGGACTATTCAGTTTATAATCCTCATTTTCTCTCCAAATCACTCAGCCACAGCAGCTTAATTTACTGAATACCACATCTGCAAGGGCCTGACCTTCACAAGCCCCCAAATGCCTGCAGGCTGACTCCTGACCAATTCAGTCAGCCAGTCACACCCATCACACATATCCATAAAAGCAGGTGCTTAGGAAATGTCTGTGTTCTCAGTGACAGTATATGAAGTCCTGGAGCTCTCACAAGGACTGTCAGACACAGAGGTGGAACCTAGTGACAATCTTGCAAACTTCAATATACAAGATCATGCTGAGAAAACCAATGACCCAGGCCTCTGAGGAAGATGCTACAGTCAGATGTTCTCATGTTTCCTTAGGCTACCTTAACATAGACTTAGACCCCATAAGCCAGAGGAATAGTACTAGATTCTGCCAAGGCAGACCCCTAATGGAACACCCAGGTCAGAAAGGCCCATATGACTACAGTAGGCTGAGGACAAGTCTGATGATAATCCCCAAAGTAAGCCTGGAAACAATCCTGGCACAGCATGTGGGCCTCAGACTTCACAACCCTAAACTGGCCAGGCCCCCAGGCAGTGTCTGGAAACCCAGAGTAGTTGGTGTATCATGCACCCTGAGGTTATGAAGAGGGCAGCCTTAAGACAGAGAAACTGAGTGACTCCTTGAGAAAGTGCCATGGGGCTGCACTTTGTTCTTGGCAATTCCAGGAAAAACCCTTCTCTGGGCAAAGCTATAGAGCAGAGGTTAGGACCATTGACAGGCCCAGCTCAGCTAGGTGGCCACCTGAAAACAGGTATTCTTAGCATGGCCCAGCTGTGGCAGCTAAGTTGAATCCACCTTTACTTGGGCCTTTACAGCAAGAGCTACAGGCCAGGTCAGGCTGAAGACACATACTGGTGAGTCTTTCAGGCCCAGGCCACGATACAAATGCTCTTCTGACAATCACTCTGCTCAAGGCTCCCCAGACGTGGGGCCTGGGATCCTCCCGCAGGCTCCTGCTCACTCTAGGGGTTACTCATTCTAAGTACAGAACTCCCCCTTCTCATTTCTCCACCCCAGGTCCTCCAGTTTTGTCTTAGCCCTCAGAAACAAAGCCTTTCTCCTCCAGAAAATCACCAGCCCCAAAGTGTCTTTGGCTCTTCAAGGATGGGCAGGAGACTGTTTTAAATTCCCATCCCTAAAAGGCCCCTAGCCTGCCCTCTCCAGTCTATGAGTCATCAGTCTACAATCACACACAAGGTGGTGGTGTCTCTTCCACACCGAGTCCAGCGCCTGCAGGAACACAAGGGCCATGAAGGCCAACCCCCCACACACACCCACTGGTGGAGGGGGGCAATCAGGAAACACAGGCTGAGAGGAACAGCCTCTGAGGGAGGGGCCCCGCCTCCTTGCTTTTATGCCTGGTCAATGCCAGGCAAGGGAATCCTACTCCAGCCTCTGGGGACCCAATCCCCTGGAACATCAGAGGAAGGCTGAACCCTCATCCCCATGCCAGGACAGAACAAAGGTGGCAGTTGCCTGGGCAGTTCAGGCGAGGTGGAGTGCTGGAGTGGAGAAGAGGTCCGTCTAAAGTTGGCGCACCGCCTCGGGGGTATTAGGATTAGGCGGGGAGCACTGTGAGGCTGGTGCTGCCTGGCTTGTCCTAGGCACAGCACAGGGAAGTGAGTGACCCTGTCCCTGGGCAGGACACACCGCCCCTCCCCCCAGGCTCACCACCCGGAGGCGGCGGTAACAGCAGCAGCAGCAACAGCAACAGGGTCGGTCGTGCCGGGACCGGCGCAGCCATGGCTGGACAGACAGACGGACTAATGGACAGACGGAAGCACAGGATTGTGGGGCTGCCAGAGTCTCAGCGACCAGCGCGGCGGCCCGCTTTCTTGCCCCGCCTCGGCCGGTTCCCGGAACCCCCGCCCGATAGAGGAGGAGGGGTGCGGAGGGAGGGGAAGCGGACGCCCCTCCCAGCCTTGGGGCCAGCTACACGCTGAGTGTCCGCGCGAAAACTTGGGACGCGTTTCCGGCACGCATGCCGTAGCACCCAAGTTGCCTTCTGCTCACCGGATACTTTATAGGGGAGACCCCCAGTCCCCAGCCCTGGGGGCTTGGAGAGGGTCCCAGTGGGAATCTGCAAACTAACACTTGAGCGCCTACTGTATGCCTCTGGGAGGCCGTGCCTAGCCCCTCCCTCCCTGCGCCACGGTTTCCTCTTTTGCTTTGAGGATCTTTTCTTTGAGAGGTGCTTAAAGTCCAAGTGAAGGGGTAGGAAAAGGGTTCAGCGAAGACCTTAGCACAGTAGACGCCCAACAAATGCCAGTTCCCTTCTGAAAGACTTTGTGTAAGACCCCGGCTCTGAAGGCAATCTGGAACCCCACGCCCTGGGATGACACTTCCATCCCCCTGGTGATCCAGGCTGTCAGACCAGGCATGCTCCCCTGGCTCAGGAGCCTGGACTGTGGATAGGAACTGGCAGCTCCCAGGGCCATCTTTTGGCACAGGGCTGACAGCTGTTCCTGCCCCCTCAGTGTGGAGCACAAAGGTCCTGGCAGAGTAAGGAAAGGAAGTTGAAGCATTCTTCTTTTTATGCCCAGGACTTCTGACCTGTCCCCACCCTGTATCTGTCACAGCCAGTCATTATACTCAAGGCAGAAGGCATGAAACATACACTAACAGAGACCTGAGCCAATGTGTACTCTCTGTGTGCCACTTCATCTTGTCTGGAGGTAGGGGCATTGCTGTGGACAAAGATGGGGATCTGAAGGGACAACTTGGGATGGCTCCAGCAGTTTCCTAGGCTTGAGAGTTAGAATAGGGAGAGGAAGGCCTGCGTTTCCAACAAACCCCCAATACCACCTGGCTGAGAAGGGCTCGGCACACATGTTGGGGGCAGAGATATCTTCAGGCAAGATCCCTCTCTGAGAGGCTTAATGAGAAATCTGAACCACATCCTTCCTGACACAGCCTCATCCTACCTCTGCCTTCAGAGTTTTACTCTCCAAAGCTGAATGAAGCCCATATTCCCCTTCCCCTGAAGTATGACCACCATCTGTTCCCCTCCACATTCACCTTTCCCCACCATCCTCCTTGATCCCTGTTCTGTGCCCCAGAGATGCCTCCCGAGAGATTGTTTCTGCCTTCCCAGGGATTGCTTGTTCCGTTCTGCCCTGTCCACAAACTTGGTTTTCAGCCAAGCTCCTAGGTCCATTCTCACTTCCCATCACCTACCTTTGGTGTCTCTGAGCTACTGTCCACTCCCAGATCCTCCAGGGGCCTCTCACCTGGCCTTACCCTCCTGACGTTGTCAGTATTGGGATCCCCCATACTCCCTCATCTGCTCACAGCTCACAGACAGCCCACGTGAGACCTTCATGGTTACCCGTTGCTCTAGGATTCAGTCAGGACTGTGCTTAGACAGGACATGGTGGAGGCCAAGAGTACCACAGAGGCTTAGAAATTGCAACAATATCCCTGACAGGCATGTGCCCACATATGTGGGCATTAGGTAGGTCAGGTATACAAGTCATATCCACTAGTGGTCTGGGAAAGTGGCCCCTCCAAGGCAGAAATCAAACATGTTGTGCCAAATGTGGGTTGTCAAAAGATTGCAGAGACACAAATCTATGCAAGGACACATAATGTGAGAACCCAGACCAGCTAGACCAGCTTAGCATAAAAATGCCAGCCATAGTAACAAGGTGGGAGGACTGGGGGCAGCCAGGAACCAGTGCAGTGAGGTCTGTACCCCATAAACAGCCTTTCTTATGAGGCCTCTCCCCAGTACCCCTTTCATTCCAACAGGTGTCCAGTCCCTGGTTTGTTGTTTGTTTGTTTGGGTATTGGAGATTGACCCCAAGAGTGCTTAACTACTGAACCATATCCCCAACCCTTTTTAAAAAATATTTTTATTTTAGATGGACACCTTTATTTTATTTTTATGTGGTTCTGAGCTAAACCTCAGGCACATCAGTCCTTTTTATTTTGAGACAGGGTCTTGCTGAGTTGCTTAGGGCCTTGCTAATTTTCTGAGGCTGGCTTTGAACTTGTAATCCTCCTGCCTCAGCCTCCAGAGTTTGCTGAGATTACAGGCATGAGCCACCATGCCTTGCCCTGTCCCTGGTTCTTATTGGGCTAAGTCATTAGAAGGTAGTGAAGGTAGAAGTTATCCAAAGTAGCAGCAAGAGGTGGAAGGGTAGAAGGAGAGTGCATTTATAGGTCTATTTGTTCTTTGCTCCGTCTTTTGTGGGTTGTCACACACCCCCACTAACCCTTATCCCCAGACCCTGATCTCCACCCCCCAAAATTATAGGAGTCAAAACTGGAGGTACCAGGTAGACATGGAAGGTTGGACATGGGGAGGGGGTCCCACCATATTTCAGTCACTCTTCCTGCCTTGCCCCTACAGGCCTAAGAATGGAGAGGGCCCTCCTTGATGCCAGACACCAGGCATAGGTGGTTCCCCAACCGATTTGCAGCTTTGGAAATAGCAGTTTTAGTAAACTCTCCTCAAATACCCAGCTTGATAAGAACAACTGTCCCCCGCGCAGACAGTAGAATTGGGGTCCCTCTTCGTGGAGTAGGCTGGCTGTGGAATAAAAACTAAAAAAAGAAAACAGCGGAGAAAAAAAAAAAAAAAACAAAACACAGTACATGGGAAGTAATTTTGAAAAGCAGGGGCAGGACGGGTCTTCAATCTTAGGGATCGAGCTTCCACACTGGAGAGAGAGAGAGAGCTGGAGCCCATGCTTGCTTTATTTATATGGGGGGAACATCAAAGGTTTTTGATGGAATGTCTTTTTGCCAAATAAGGTAGGGGGTGGGCTGTCCAGTTCCCAATGGGTTACGCCCAACTCTAGAGCTTTGAGAGTTGTCTCACTAGTAGAGGGAAGACAGACATCTCACCCCTTGAACGGTCTGATACACACAGGGAAGCTGGGAGAGTTCCCAAGGAAAAACCTAAGTCTTCATGGCTCGGTACCAAGTAAAGACCCCTCATGTAGCTCATGGGTGTTTTCCCACACAACCGTTTCATGCTGGGACCTTGGTTACAGTTTTAAATGGGAATTCTCTTGGGGCTAGCAGGTCAAAACAACTCCCAATTATGTTCAGAAAGCATAGTGTCTTATAAGGTGGGAGTAACCAGATATGGATGCCACCTATCCATATCTGGTCCCAAGACTGGTCTTCAGGGCCAGGAATGATGCCTGCTAAAGCAGAGCACTAAAGGGTCCTTGCAAATCCTCTTACTAAGTACCTGGGCCCCTTTCTTCCACTTCAGACAATGGACATGCCAAACACTCATTCTCCCAGCTTCCTTTGCCCAAGGCAAGAGCTTTTGCCCTAATCCCAGTCAATCAGACATACTCTCCCTGTAGTCTGATGGGAATGCTGGTGACCAACAGTAAGACAATAGATTCTGCTTTAGTGGTGTTATCAGAATCCATGTTAAGAGGCCTGACTCTGGAGTCCCAACAGACCATCAGCTGCCTTGAGAGTCTGATCAGAGAGAAAAAGATAGTTGAAGCAAGAATTTATTTGGTATGGCCATCTTGGAAGGAACAGGAGGACTAGCATCTTAAGCCCAATCTTTAGGATACTGACACTTGCTCCAGGATTATATAGAAGAAGAATGAGGGCAGGGGGCAGGAGTAGTCAAGCAGTCTTGGTCAAACTGTGGTCTAGTTGATCTTCAAGCAGGTCCAGTTTTGCAAGGTCCCGATGGCACCCATGAAATCATTATTGCTTGAGGCGGCAATTGAGTTCCCATCATGAAGTGATCTGCCTGCAAAACTTATTGTTCTTGGAACCTGAGATACACTGAGGAGAAATGACTTAGAGGCTAAGAAGAGGTTAGAAGAGGAAAATGGAGTCAGTCAGGACAATGACTGGGTCCTCCTTTAAATCCCCAATTAAAGGAGCCCTTGCTACAGAGGGGAACCACAGCAGTCATGGCAACAGCACACAATTCTGGGCCTATAGTGAAGGCTTAGTTACAAAGGTCCCTGCATGCCCCTGGTGGTGGCAACAGTGACATGCTCACCAGGTTAATCCAGAACTGTGATTTGGGCTGGAGATAATGTTGTATGGCCTCAGAACCTTGCTCTGATCCCCTTGGTGACTTTCAGAGATAAACAAATTCCTTTTCATGAATCTATTGGACAGAGGTAGTTTCCTCCAGCTGATAAAAAGTTCTAACCAAGAATGGTAGCAGGTGCCAGGAAAATGAGGGTGTCCAGACTGATAATCTGCCAGGTGGGAGCTAAAGATGGTGGAAATGCAGCCAGGTTAGAGAGTCAGGCTCTGGCAACACATGCATGCAGAGAATGGGGCTAGTAAAGCCACCACTACTGGTGTATATAATGAAAAAGTATCTGGTCTTAGTTTAATCACTGGGGTGTCCAGTTGGGGGTCCATGTTCTTGGTGTCCCGAACAAAGAATTGAGCAAGACACAGAGAAGTAACAGGCAAAGTACAGATTTATTGAAGATGAAGGTGGAAGTGGCACTCCATAATGTAGAGCAAAGTGAGCCAAGCAAGAGAGGGTCAAGGTCCCGAGGTCTGTTTTTATATGCTGGACTGTGAGGCAATCTCTTCCCTGTATGGACCAGATTGAAGAACTTACTCCAGTTGGGCCCACTGGTTACCTTATAATACCTGACTAGAACGGTGTCCAATTTTCCCCCATTGGTTACTTTAGAAAACCTAATTAGAATACTGCCTACTGTATCCCCATTGGTTATTTTAGAATTCCGATCCTGTGCCAGGAGTTATTATGGGCAGGAGTAGTCATGATAAACAGGGACACGATGACTCATCTCCCTGTCTTGTCTTCCAGTGGCATTTTTCTTATACCTTGCCTCTGACATCTTGGTTTCCCTGAACTCCTACCTAACATTAGTTCCCAGCTTCCGGCTCCTACAGCCTTTGACATTTACTGTTTTTCCTTTGCTAATGAATAAAGGGGAAGAGAGAGGGCACACTGAGCTTCAGATTGCAGGCTAGTGACCAGAAAAACCAAATCAGCATGGGTTCCAGAGGGCTAGAATTTCAGTTCCAAACTCCAGGAAGAGAAGGGGCTAGAACTAGAGTTCAATTTGCCATAGCCAATCAATGAATCAACCATGCCATTGTAATGACACCTCCCAAAACTACTCTAACAGTGGGATTTGTGGAGTGGCAGACACACTTATGTTCTGGGAAGAAAGTGTGCTTAGAGAGGGCATGGAAGCTCTATGCCCTCTCCCCTTATGCATGTCTTCCATTTGGCTTGTCAAAAGACAAAATTATAATGAACTTAATTATAGATCTAATTAGCTTTCCATCCTATAAAATAGAATGAGAGCTCTCACTGGGCAATGGAAGAATGGTGGGATTTGTAAAATGGGAACAAAGAAACACAACAAAAGATAAAAGATGACTGATAAATATCAGTTTACTATTGTAAGAGTTAAAAGCATTTTGTTAAATTTCTTTTAGGAGTGTGGGCAATCAACCCAGGGCCTCAGATATGCCAGGCAAGTGCTCTACCACTGTTATACCCCCAGTCCTTGGGTGGATTTCTTTAATATGCCCACTCAGGTGCACTGAAACCCCCTGTTTTCAAGAAAAGAATGGTCTACTTTAGGATTTGTCTGCTTCCTTATAGTTTCAGTTTGGGGCTGAAGTATACATAGCTCAGTGGTAGAGAGCTAGCATTCATGAGATTTTGGGTTTGATCCTCAGCACTTGAAAAATAAACATATGATTATGTGGCACATTAATAAGTGACCCCATTTTGGTCTAGTCTATTTGGGCCTAGAACAAAAAGCTCAGTCCAAAATGATTAGCTAGTCTTTCATATTTTTTGTTTAACTGGCTGTTCCTGGGTGGAGGTGTAGCTCAGTGGTAGAGCTCATGCTTTGCCCGAAGTTCTGGGTTCAATCTCCAGAAAATAAAGGAAAGAAAACAAAAGAATAACAACAACAAAAAAAAAAAAAAAAAAAAAAAAAAACTCAGGTTATTACCGAGTTGCACTCTTTTATGTTCTTTACAATGAATTAATAAAATAGAAGTAAAGTGCTTTCCTGAGTTCTATGAATCATTCTAATGAATCATAAAATGTGTTGTGAGAAATAGAAAGTCCAATGGTCCATTTTCAGAATATAGTATTTGGCCTTAATTTGGATGCAAGAACCAATCATAACCATTTTGAGCTTCCCAACCTATATCCAATCATAGCCATTTTAACTATAGTCCTTCTTTTCCCTTTCCAATTTTAAAATTAGCCAATCATGTAGGTTGTAACTGTGAGCCCCTCCTATCAGAGAAAGGGGCAGTGCAGGTTTAGGGATTAAAAACAGACAGATTTAGCCAGGTATGGTGGCACATGGCTGTAATCCAGCAGCTTGGGGGGCTGAGTTCAAAGCCAGCTTCATCAATTTAGCAAGGCCCTAAGCAACTCAGTGAGACTCTGTCCCTAAATAAAATATTAAAAAGGTCTGGGGATATGGCTCAATGGTTAAGAACTCCTGAGTTCAATCCCTGGTACAAAAAGAAAAAAAGAATATATATGTGATAAGTCAAAATATACTCTACTGTCATATAGAACTAAAAAGAATAAAACAGGCAGACTGCATACCCAAGTGAGCTTGCTTGTCATACTGTTCAGTAACACACCCTTCTGTAGAAGTAAAGTTTGCCTTGCCAAGCCACTTCCAAGCACAAGTTTGAGTCCTTGCAGCACTCTGGTATTTCTAACATTCTGAAGGGGGTTGTTGGAACTCTAGATTTATAGCCTGTCACTAAGAAGTATGGCCCCCCTGGACTTCTGACTGGTACTCCAAGTGGGTGGGCAGACTTGAGGGACTAAGCCCTTAACCTGTGGGGTTTGTGCTAACTCCAAGAGTTAATATAATAATTGAATTAAATTATTGGATGCTCAAGTTGGTGTCAGAAACAGAATTGGCTGTTGGTGTGCTACCTTCTCCTTGCACACAGTGATATTGAAAAAATAACACCGTAGGAGGCCTGAACATATTGAAGACAAGTGTTTTAGTCAGCTTTTTTTGCTGCTATGACCAAAAGACCTGACAAGAACAATTAGAGTAGGAAAAGTTTATTTGAGGACTCATAGTTTCAGAGGTCTCAGTCCATAGAAGGCCAGCTCCATTGCTTGGAGCTTGAGGTGAGACAGAACATCATGGTGGAAGTGGGTGGCAGAGGAAAGCAGTTGAAGACATGGGGCCAGGAAGCAGAGAACTCCCCTTCCCATGCACAAAATATAAACGCGAGGGCACACCGCCATTGACCTACTTCCTCCAGCCACACCCAACCTACCTACAATTACCATCCATTTAATCCTTATCACTGGATTAATGAACTGATTAGGTTAAGAATCTTTCTTATAACCCAATCATTTCACCTCTAAACTTTCATGCATTATCTCACACATGAGCTTTGGGGGGACATCTAATATCTAAACTATAACAAGGCCTTAGAATAGCATGAACAGGGTCTGGGATTGTAGCACAATGGTAGAGTGCTCACCCAGTATGTGTGAGGCACTGGATTTGATCCTTAGCACCACATAGAAATAAAGACTAGCATGATGAGCTAAGAAATCCAGGATTGTAGTGTTAAGCGGTTGCTTCTATGTCAAGGCACTAATTATTAAAATTTAATTCCAGGACTGATTCTATGGTTTCCAGATTAAATTCACAGCCTAAATTTTCTTTTTCTTTCTTTTTTTTTTTTTTGGTGCTGAGGTTTGAACCCAGGACCTCTCACTTGCTAGGCAAGCAGTCTACCTCTGAGTTATACCCTCAGCCCCTCATTTGGTCTATTATGTGAAAGTTAGACACTGATAAGGTCAGAGAATCCTGGGAAATTGGACTCCACATGTCTATATCCAGTAAGTAGCTCTGTCTATTGCCCTTGACCTACTAGTCTTAGTGACATGATAGGTCACCACCTTTTCCTTCACACAGGCCTCACACTGCTACTTAGGCTGTTCTGTTGCCTCTTCCTCTTTGCAATGTGGGGTACTTAGGTTTTAGTCGTCATGCCTTATATCTTCTTCACAGTCTCTTTGTAGAGCTGGCCCAGTATTATGACTATAAATATGATCTACACACCCATGAGACCATTTCTTACCTGAAGCCCCAAGCTTTTTAACACTAGACTTGAAGCTGCAATCATCCTGTCAATATCATTTGGATATCCAACTGGCATTTCATCTAAACCACCTTTGGCTGAACTACTGTCCCACATCTCCCACAAGCTTCCATGTACATAGGTGGTACTTCCACCCCTTGGCATATGTTTCTCATATGCCTTCCTCCAAACTGTCAGCAATCTTGGTTCTACCTTCAAAATACATGCAAAAGGACTATGAGTGTAGCACAACGGCTCAGTGGTAGAGTGCTTGCCTCTCATATTGAGGCCTTGGATTCAATTCCCGCACATATATACTGAAGTATATATATAGAATCAGTGGTTAAATGCCCCTGGGTTCAATTGCTAGTACCAAAAAAAAAAAAAAAAAAAAAAAAAAGTGTGTACATATGGGGGTGGGTGATGCTGGAGGCACAGCTCAGTGGTAAAGCTCATGCTTGGTATGCTAGTATACATAAGACCCTGAGTTCAGTCCCAGCACCAAAAAATAAAAACAAAAAAATAGATGCAGAATCTGACCACTTCTCAGTAGCTCCACCAGAAGCATCATTGTCTTTCATCTGAATTATTGCAGCAGGTTCCACCCAAGTGTCCTCGCCCCATTAAAGTATATTCTCCCCAACAGCTCAGGAGGCTAAGGCAGAGGATCACAAGTTCAAAGATAGATTCAGCAAAAGCAAGGTGCTAAGCAACTCAGTAAGACCCTGTCTCTAAATAAAATACAAAACAGGGTTGGAGATGTGGCTCAGTGGTTGAGTGCCTCTGAGTTCAATCCCCAGTATCTAAAAAAAAAAGTATATTCTCAACTCAGTAGCAGCCAGAGGAAAGATCATTTTCAAATGTTTATCAAATCAAGTCATTCTTCCCAAGACCCTGAGATTGAAGTCCTAGATCAAAGAGAACTGGTCCTCCTTTATCTAGGGTTCAACATAATCTGTTCTCCATGACTTCTCAGACTTAGTCTTCCTCCTTTTCTTCGTTCTTCCCAAGCCACCCCAGCCTCTTTTATGTCCTTGAACTAACTGGTGGCTGTGCAATGCTCCATAACCTAATCCAAGGCTTTGGCACCCTCTAATATGCTACATCTTTTGCTTATTTGTTTACTGTGTCTCTCTCCACTAGAATGTCATCTATCTGACAGCAGGGAATTTACCCATTGTGCTTACTCCTGTATTCCCACTGCTTAGCACTTGGTAGGCACTTATTAATGTGCTGAATTAATGAATTAAGTGTAATGCACAAAAAATTCAGATCACCACTAACCCCCAGTGCCGCAGTCTGGCTGGGCACAAAATAACCGAGCCACCACACAAGCCTTGTAGATTCAAACAGCAATTCTTTATTCCCGAACTCTCACCGGCACTCTACACACACATTCTGGGAAAATACACCCTCCACCTGGCTCTGCGTACCAAATACCCTCTGAATCCCGCAAGAACTCAATGGGAACTCAAGGAGCAGGCGCCTGAGGCAGCAGGATACGCCCTATTCCCAGCAGGATTCACCCTAAACCCGGATCCACCCTAATCCCTGAGCAGGGTTACCTTTCAACCAAAACTCTCAAACATTCATGCAATGTCACTGCAAATGACCTGGGTCCAAGGCAAGCCCATTTCCACAATGGAGAGTCCTCCCTCTAAGCAACAATGGGTAGGCTGACAAGGAAATTGCCATGCGTCATTCCTACTTGGCTATAGCTCTCAGCACCCCAGTTTTTTGGTACTTTCCTTGCCCACTGAAATAAGGTGTCCTAGAAAGATATGAGGGAATGTGGTTTTGCAAAAGGGAGTCAACGATTCTTATGGTCCTTCTCCCAATTTCTTAGTGTTCCTTATGCCTTAAACTAGAGATGGATCTCAGCATGTCTGGGAGACTCTATTACATGAGCCAAACCCAGAGGGATAGCTTATACATCAAAAGAATTATAACACATTGTTACTTTATATTGGCCAAAATATGAAGAAATGTGTGAGACTGAAGTCCTAGACCTAAAAGAACAAGTTTAAATTGAGCTACATTTGTCAATATGGGTACACTTAACGGAAACTTGGGGTTCACTGTGCTAGCTCAAGTTGTTGGGGATTGTTCTACATACCTGTTTGGTTAGCTGAATGAAAGCTGGATCTCACTAAATGCAGTGAGATACTGTATAAGTCCATTTTCCATTGCTCTAACAAAATACCTGAGGCTTAAAAACAGAGGTTCATTTTTAATTTTTTGGTGCTATGGATTAAACCCAGGGCCTGACACATACTAAGCATGCACTCTATCACTCAGCTATAAAACAGGTTTATTTAGCTCAGAATGTTATTTATTTATTTATTTGGTAGGGGGGGTACTTGGGATTGAATCTAGGGGTACTTAACCACTGAGCCATATCTCAGCCCTTTTTTATTTTATTTTTTTATTTTGAAACAAGAGTCTTGCCAAGTTGCTTAGGGCCTCCCTAAATTGCTAAAACTGGTTTGAATTTGCAATCCTCCTGCCTCAGCTTCCTGAGTCACTGGAATTATACACATGTACCACTGTGCTCAGTGCCCTTTTTTAAATTTTGAAACAGGGTCTCACTAAATTGCCAACGTTTGCTCAAATTTACAATCTTCCTGCCTCAGCCTCCCCAATCTCTTGAATTACAGGCCTGTGTTTGAAGTCTACCTCTTAAAGGTCCTCTGCCTCCCAGCATTGACACACTGAAGACCAAGCTTTCATCACATGAATGCTTGGGGACACAGCCACGCCATATCCAAACCATAGCAGATGCCCAGAGCTTCCTAGTACATGTAGTGTTTAAGATCTAGTCATTCATTCAAAATAAATGTTGGAACTGAAATTTTATCATGGACAACTCATCTTTTCCCTGAATTCCTAGAAAAGGCCCAGAAAATACTCTCTTCACAGAGGCCATGGAAAATTCATTGCTGAGGCGAGCATCTTTGAAAACTTGTTAGATTACTATAGTAAAGTGCAATAAACTGAATGACTGAAACCACAGAAAGTTCAAGAAGCCTGGGCAATTTTGTGAGACCTTATGTCAAAATAAAATATAAAAGGGGCTAGGAGATGTAGCTCAGTGATACGGTACACCTGGGTTCAATCTCTGGTATCATACACACACAAAAGGGGGCGGGCAGGATGGCATGGTGGCACAGGCCTGTAATCCCCGCAGCTCAAGAGATTGAGATAGGGGGATGGCGAGTTCAAAGCCAGCCTCAGCAAAAGCAAACTGAGACCCTATCTCTAAATAAAATACTAAATAGGGCTGGGGATGTGGCTCAGTGGTCGAGTGCCCCTCAGTTCAATCCCCAGTATTCCCAAAAAAGCAGGGGGAGAGGCTCTTAGATTTCAATTTAGATAACAGAATGCTAAGTAACAATGGTTAAGCAGTGTTGAGCTGCCAGAAGAAAGAGATGCAGAGACCATGACATGTAGGACTTGTAGGTAATTTGAAAGGTCAGAATTGCGGGGATCTTTCACAGTAGGAAACTAATCATCAGGCCCCCAGAACAAAACTAGATGAAAAGCCAGCAGAGTTCTACTTACATGACAGAACCTGTGGCTCAGCTAACAGAATCCTGACTGCAATAAAGAGGATCCCTCATCAACTTTCCATATAAAATCAGTTCATGAACCCAGGGGCCCCTGAAGGGAGCCAGGTAGGCACCCTTTAAGGAGGGCCTCCAGCATGTCCATGAGTATAGCTCAGGGCTCAGTCCAAGGCAACATAATTCCTCTCCAGTGAGGGGTGTCCCCAAAAGTGGGAGTTGAACCAAGGGTCCCCATTCAGATTGAAAAAGAAAGATCTCTATATGGGGCATGTACAGAACTGTCAGAGAGAATACCTCAAAAGCAGAGAACTGGCTACAAAATACAATCTTAAATTATCATGTTTTAAAAAGTATTTATTGCAAAGAATGCTGGACACAGTGTGATTTGTAGCTGAGATTCAATACCATCCATTCTCAGGAAAGCAGGAAAACATTTGCAACTTGGACACATCAACCATCCCAGCTACCTGGCAGCCAACCAGGCTTGTGGCTGCCTATGCAGAGGCTTCTCCAGGACAATGTTGAGGGAGAGGGCTGATCCTTGCATATGCCCTGACCCCAGACTTCCTTCTGCCCTATCCCTAGTCCTTGTAATACATCCATGTCCAGCAGCTCCTGCCTCTTCTCTATACGGGGAGAACCAAGGCTTCAGTGGTCTTGCCTCAGGTGACATTGAAATGTAAATGCACAGCCACTGGCCAAAGGGATCTGCTATAGCTAATAAGTGTTTTTAGGAGGTGTCAAAAGTCACCAAAACTTCAAGGGACACAGAAGCAAAGGCTTCAGTCTCCATGTTTCAAAGGCAGTGGTTTGGACCTCTGGCTTCAGTTTGGGGCTTGGTGGTCCAATAGGTAATGATTCCAGAAGGATCCTGTCCTAGCCCTGTCCCAGACATCTCTCTACCTGTATTTATTCAAAGATGCTACAGCACACAAGGATGAGAGACCACTGGCCAGGGACAGGGACAGTGGCTCCTCTCAGGGACAGGTGGTACTGACAGGCTGCAAAGTTAAGGGGGCTGGAAAAGATAGGCTGCTCTAGCCAGGCACAGGCATGGAAAGATTCCAGATACAAAATGGGCTTGGGAATCCAGGAGCATGGCTTCACCAATGCCCACGTGTGGCATGTGACAGAGGGCATCTGACTACTAATCCTTCCAGACACTTTCCAGTCCTGACCCACAACCTGACTGGCTGGGCTGTTGGCCAGCTATAAAAAGGATCCAGAAACCACTGCCTGGACCCAGAAGAACTCAGGGGCATGACAGATGTCAGACTTTGTAAAGCCATTTTCACCAGGCTCATATGCACATGTATCAGAGTTGTAATGCAATTGGAGAAATTCTGTCTTGGCCAGGGGCTACCTCTGTCCTCTCCCTTCCTCAATCTCACAGGTAGAGGTCAACAAACACCAGGACAGATTTTATAAGACCACAAGTTTTTCTGAACGATTTATGGCAAATGCATGTTTCTGCCACCAATATACATTCCTGTGTGGACAGAAGCTGCAACAGGCAAGAGGCAACCTCGTCCCTGGCTACCAGTGGACACAGCCAGGGAAGGGGAGACTCAGCCCTCCCCTTGAGCACTTCGGTGTATGCACCAGAAAGGTAACTTGTACAACTACCTGGTCTTTACATGGTTGCACTATGACCTGTGGGAAGGGGTGGCTTTGGCCACCAGCTTGCCCATATTCCAGTGTATGCACAGTTGGGAAGGGGTGGTCACAAATACTCTTCTTCCGACATGTTTCTATAGCATCACAAGATGCTAAAGCAGTGTGTTGCTTTCAGGAGTGTCCACAAATATAAGTGATATGGACCCAAGGACCTGGTCAGTGTCTTCTTCTCTTCAATTCCTGGATGGGAAGGATGGGGAAGGCTCTCCCGCTCACCTGAGGCAGCAGATGCCCAGGGACCCATGAAGACCTGGCCATTGGCTCAGCAAGAGGCCACAGAGCAGGTAGTAAAGGTCCTACAGGGTGTCACTTGGTCAGCCCCAGAAAATTGGGCCACAGTGACAACATCTCAATGAGACTTTCTGCTTCACATTTAGGGATATACACTTCACAAAGCCATCTGGCCTTTGGAGAGTAACCACCTGAAAGCTGCAACAAAGGGACCAGCTGCTGGGCAGCCTCAGTCCACCGACGTGGCACAGTCTAGTCCAGTGATTCTTAGCAGCAGGTTAGCAGCCACGCCCAACCCTGTCACAGACTATCAACAAGGAGGCAGGTGAGCTGGGCAGGGACTCTGGGTGCTGCCAGCCATACATTGCTTTGAGAGTACTTCTGCATGGTGACTGTCACATACACAGACCTTCTGCAGAGATCAATGCCTGCCCAGGTGTTGCAGTGGATGAGAAATGGTCACTGGTGAGCCGGGACTGTGACAAGGGCTTCCTCTGGAGGCCGAGAGATGTCTACATTCTGCACAATAAAAACACAGAACATTCATCCTGCAGCAGGATAGATAGGAAACCTGCTTTCCCTATCATGTGGCCAGATGGGACGGGTATACATTCTCACCTCAGGAGACCCAGCCACAGGACTCTAGACCCTTAGCTTCCCTAAGAATGTAGTCACAAGCTTCCTGACACACAATGGGTGCTCAGACAATAGGGCAAAGATTGGGTGGGGAATGTCACTCAGCTCATTGCTCTATTATAGGCAGGTCAAAGCAAGTTACAAGGACCTACAGGTTAGACAAAGCAAGGTTAACTCCTGTCTCAGGGTTGGGTCATGTATAGAGGAACCCTTGGCTTAGAGCCTGAGTCCTCATTAGTGGGGACAGGGAGGGAGTTAAGCTCCTAGGGGGTGCCTCCCTCCTGGCTCTGTCAGAGCATAGGTGTCAGACATGGCCCCAGAAGTCCATGAACATCTCCTAGTCTACAGCCTGGTCTGCTCCTTCAGGGCTGGAGCACAGTCCCCTGAAGCTTTCAACTATAGATGGCCCTTACTAAACTATAGAACCCATCTTTGGCCTGCTGAGCTCAGGATATCTCAAGCTGTCCTACATAAGCCCTATTCTTGTGCCCCTCCTCCCACCTGTGGGTAGTGAGAACTATCACCTGAAGGAGCAGATCACCAATGATTTGAGTTGCAGCCTTGTGCAATGTGATGACCAGATCCACAGGGAAAGAGACATAGCCCCCTTGACCTATACCATGGGCTCACAGACCAGCCACTGGAATTGTAGGGGCAGGTATATTTCTAACTTGAGGTAGGTTTCCTGAGGGCCCCCATTCCCACCATATCCCAACCCCAAAGATGAGCCAGGAAACTATAGGATCCTATCTCCCTGAAAGGGAACTGTCTGGAAACCTATGGTCAACAATAGTAACTCTTTTTCAGAAGTATACATCCTGAGACTGTCAGAGTGACTAACAGCCAGAGCATGGCCATGGGCTGGCAGGGTTAGCCCCCAAAGGCTGCCAGATCCAGGGACCTCACTCACCATTACCCTATCAGTGCTGGGGGCCCAACACCATCTGAGCTTTCCTCAGTGAAAAGGATGCCTGGTAGAATATGCTTTCCCCTGGCAGGGGATGTGGGGATAAGAAAGATAGTAGAATGAAACAGATATTACTTTATGTATGCATGTGACTGTATAACCAATGTGATTCTACAATATGTACACTCAGAAAAATGAGAAATTATATCCCATCTATGTATGATATATCAAAGTATATAAGTGCATTCTACTGTCATGTGTAACTAATTAAAACAAATAAAAAATTTAAAAAAAAAAAAAAAAAGAATATGCCTTCCCCTGTGACCTGTGGGTGCTAGTCAGCCTGGTTCAAACTGGCCAAGACAAAGATTCCCAGAGCAAAGAGAAAAGAGGCCTGCATGGTGACTGGTCCTGGTTGTGGAAAGCAACATTGGGAAGGAATAGGACACATTACTATCTTTGCAGCGTTCAAGACTAAGGAGCTGAAGGTGAGCAGGGACACTTCAGCAAAGACCCTAGTCCATGTATGTGCCACCATGAATGGCAACAGATATAACTAAGGCCATAGAAGTCTTCCTGGTGCAGTGGACTCTAGAAGGGAAGGGAGGTCCTCTCTTTGGCTACTATGAAAGGACCCCCCACGTAGTCACTGAAACTGGTACTGGGCAGCACTTAGAGGAGCTTCACCACCATGAACAAGGCCCTTGGGGAACAGAGGTAGTGAGCTGTCCTTCTGGAGGCAGTGTTCTGCCTACAGCTAGGCTCCTCAGCATCTTCCCCAACAAAGCATGATACTGTTCTTATGTTCAAAAGCACTTTAGTCAGAAATGATGCTCACACAAGGCCTGGGCTGGCAGAAGATAGAAAAATCCCCATTTGCTCCTCTTTGTCTCAGACCTCTATGGTGGGGCTACTGGGAGCTGTGTGACTTCTCAAGAAGTGGCAGTCAACCATACCCAAATTCAGGTGCTTACTGACATGGTGGCCCAGCCCCAGGGATTCCCCTACCCCTAGAGCAGCTAACCAAGACACAGCCCCACCCAAGGGCAGGAGAACTATCTAGGCAGAAAACAGCCTTGGCAAAAGATTTGAGCTCCTTCTGGCAGGCACCCAAGCTGGCCTTAAAGATGTGGAGTCTCAACACCTCTGGGCAACATGCCTGCCATCCCAGCAGTGACCCCAGTACTACCTGAGGCCTGTCCCGGTGTGTGTTCACAGCTGCCACGTTTAGGAATATGGATTCCACTTTACAACCTGTTAGAAAAGAAGAAAATTTAGTTCTCCCCCCCTGGAAAGACCGCTGGAGACAGGAGGACAAAATCTTATCTCAGGAGGAGGTTATGGATTGTGGAATGGAGCAGCTATCTCAGCTTTACTATAGTACTAGTACTCCCACCTCAGGTAGCCCTAAGGAGCCAGTCAGGAAAGATTAGGAAAGAGATGGTATCTTGTCAGTCTGGTGCTTATCCATGTATGACTGCCCAGACAGCTCCACCCAGAGGCCCCAAGCTGCCTACGCAGGTACCAAGAGCAGAGCAGCAACAGGCTTAAGCTCAACATGGAGTCACTTATTTGTAAGGGGGTCCCCAAACCACTGATAACCCTAACCCTGCCACACAAGGGCAAATCAACTTGTGCTGGGTGCTCAGGGCAAGGGAGAGGTTATCACACATTGGAATGAAATTAACTGCCCATGCAGCTTCATCCTCAAATGAGAACCTGTATCAGAGGAATTAACACCCAAACCAGAAAGCTGCCTGAGCTCTCTGTTAGTGTAGTGAGAGGCAGGAGTGATATAAACTGCCCTGTACCCAGAACATTTTAAGATCCAGGTTCTGGGGGTCATGGGTGTTTGGGTGGTTTTCGAAACACCAGTAGAAAAGGCCCTCATGCAGGTGGGTAATGGTTAAGGAAGGATCATTGGAGATGCTTCCTGAGGTCACATAAACACTCCCCCCCAGCCCCAGTACTAGAGATTGAATTCAGGGCCTTGCACATGCTAGGCATGGACTCTTACACTTAGCAACATCCTCAGCCTTTTTTTCCCTCTTTTTTGGGGGAGGGCTCAAACTTATGATCCTTCTACCTTAGCCTCCCAAATTCCTGGGATTATAGATATGTGTGACAGAGTCCCATTTCAACATAAACTTTTAAATAACAAACTTAAAAAGCAAATTGGGAATGGTAGTGGTACAGAGACTGGAGGAATGGGCCCCTAATGGAATTTTCAAGTGATTTGCCAAAAATCACAAAATGCTAGAGAGAGCTAAGATCAACTGTGGGACTCTCCCTTACCATAAGCCACAGGAGTCAGCTTGAGGACTGTGTGCAGTGGACACTTGAGGTAGGGAAGCTGTTCTGTGGACAAAGAAGGGAATGGATAACATGCTCAGGTGACAGTCCCTCTTTTTCACACACACACACACACATATCCCACCTCCCCAGAGACAAGACCCCTAACCTGCTGCCTTGTCAAGGAAGTAGGCCAGAAGACACCGCATCACAGCCTGGTGACAGATGACTAGCACATTCTCTTGCCTCTCCAATTCCATAATGACTGGTTCTAGACGCTGGACCAGGTCCTCATAGGACTATAAGGGCAAATAGGAAGGTTGTCTCTCAGACCTGGATTCCAGGGTAGGTAGGAACAGAAGCATCCTGGGCAATGGGCTACCTTCCCATTCCTGGAGCTGTTCACCATTCAGAAATTTGTGGCTAACCCTCTTCCAGCCTGGTTTCTAAGAGGATAGAGTTGGTAGATGCCCTTAGAAGACTGCCAGTGAGATGTCTGGCTTGAGAAGGAAGCAAGTAGGAGTGGGCAATGTGGGAAAGGAGCCACCTCCCCTTCCAGGGTCAGGACTAGGTAGGACTGAGAGGGCTAGGCCTTAAGCTCCCATCCCAAAGGACCACCTCACACCCTTTGGGATGGGAGCTTAAGGGGGACAGTTATGGGGACATACACTGAACCCTACAGGAATTCACATTCTATCAACTGTGGCTGATGGAAAAGATGCAAGATGCAACCTGCTTTCAGCTCACAGCAGACAAGGGTGGTAGGGAAGGGGAACAAAGGCCCCAGAATTTCCTGGAGAGTAACTGTCAGAAACACATGAGGTTTCTAGGAACAACCCTCACAGTCTGCCCTCTGCCTTCCCCTACCTCTGTGGTAATATGTAATTTGGACCCTTGCTGGTCCCCTAATCAACACTCATATGTTTGGAGAATTGGGCTTAAGCCTTGAGGGAGTTTTATTCCTCTGTATATAATGAGTAGCCCTTTAAAATAAAGTATCCATGGTTGAATTTGCTCCATGCTTTAACTCGGAAGCAATACCAATACACTGATTTATGCTGGCCCCTAGTAGTTCTAAGCAGAACTTGTATCAATTCATTTAACTTCAATTTATTCAACTTCTACCTCAGGTCACTTCCTGGAAGGGAGAAGAGCTGCATGAGTGAAAAATGACCCCCCAGTTTCTGACCTGGGGCCTAGACTGACCAGGGACTCTATTGGAGGGAAGGTGACAAGTGCAGATCACTTACAGTAGTCACAATCTATCTGGGGAAGGTACCTCTGGGTCTGGAACCAAGGGTGGGGTGGGGCCTAGAGCTGTAGAGAGGACAGGATCATCCTGTAATGATGGGAAGCATCCATAGGGAAAGCAAAGGCCCAGCATTGAGACATGAGTGGGCTAAGACCTAAGTCTCAGGCCTGGCACGTGTCCCTACTACTTGGCTATTTGAGCACCCTAGGAAGGGCTAACAACTTCCTGGCAAAGGAGCTAGGAATGTAAGGAGACCATAAACGAAGCCAAACCACACAGAGCCAGGCTCTGTTGTGCCTCCACCCTGGAAATGAGGAAAACAGGGACAAGGAGCAGGGATTCAACAGCTCCCAGGGTTGGATGCCTGCTCTATGTAACACTGTCCACCCACCAACCAAGGAGGGGGCAGAGGCCTGGACCACAGAGCTAGGAAGTGGTAGAGATGAAACACATACCACAGGTCCTCAGTCACAGGCAGTATTCCCAGATAGGCATTAGGTAGTTGGAATAAGACCCAAATCCCACCTACCTCACCCTTGGGGTACCGGTACCGGTACTTGTCTTGGTCCCGCAGGGCAAATTCCAGTGGATAATGATACTGAATTTCTTCATATGTCATCTCCTCACAGACACCCTAGGAAGACACCACAGTCATCACACCTCCCAATCTAGGCCTAGAAGACCAGTCTTGCAGTGGTTGGGGGATTACAGTTAGAGAAGACCATTCACAGGGCATTTCTTAGGCCAATGGAACTCTCCCAGCCTAGAACTTAGACTATCTGAAAAAAGTGTGTTCTCTCAGAACACAGCCTGAGGCAGCCCCCTGTTTGTATGAAACTACCAGAACAATCTTTGCCCATCCATCCAGTTTATGCCATAAAATTAAACACAAATGTTAAATGTGCATCTTTTTTCTGTGCTGTGAAAATATAAAGTCTTAGTATAGAGTGTTGTACAAATTATAAAGCAATTTTCACTTGTGTCATTCAGAACACACACACCCAACATAGATTACTTTATACAAATATATTAAAAAAAACAAAACAAAACACCAAACAAATAAAAAGTATCCAACCAGCAGAGAGGAAAGCTGATTGAAAATACTTAGGAGAACATAGATTACCTTATACAAATAAAACAAACAAACAAAAAACAACAATAACAAAAGTACCCAACCTGCAGAAAATGATTGAAAATAATTAAGTGTGATTTAAGGACACAGAGAGGCCCAGAGTGAATTAAACCATCTCTTCCTTAGCCTGGTCCACCCCTATTGAGCCACATTACCAGCAGCATTGTAGACCACTTTCCCAGGACCCTGTGAAGAATGACAAACTCTCCCCAACTCCATTCCTTCATTCAGGAGTCTAGGAATGTCTGAATTGACCAGTGATTTTCCTGAGGCCCAAGCCAAGAGCCATTAAAGAAGACATATCCAGTTAGAGAGAGAGAGAAAAACAATAAAGTATCCTAACAATAAGCTGCATGTCTCTGATTTTGTTCATCTTTTTTCTACAGAAGACTGGGGCAGGGCTGGGGATATAGCTCAGTTGGTAGAGTACTTGCCTTGCTTGCACAAGGCCATGGGTTCAATCCCCAGCACCACACAATCACAAAAAAGAAAGACTATAAGAAAAGATAGAGCCAGGCACGGTAGCACACACCTATAATCCCAGTGGCTTGTAGGATCATGAGTTCAAAGCCAGCCTCAGCAACAGCGAGGCACTAAACAACTCAATGAGACCTTGTCTCTAAATAAAATACAAAATAGGGCTGGAGATGTGGTTCAGTGGGCAAGTGCCCCTGAGTTCAATTCCTGGTATCCAGAGGGGGGAAAAAAATGATAGGGACTGGTATTGTGGCTCAGTGATAGAATGCTTTCCTAGCACATGTGAGACACTAGATTCAATCCTTAGCACTACATAAAAAAACAAACAAATAAAATAAAGGTATTGTGTCCATCTATAACTAAAAAAGAAAGAAAAAGAAAAGAAGAGCTGGGGCTATAGCTCAGTGGTAGAGCACTTGACTAGCACATGAGACCCTGAGTTCCATTCCCAACACCATACACACACACAAAAAAAAAAAGAAAGAAAGAAAGAAAGAAAGAAAAGAAAAAGAAAGAAAGAAAACAAAAGATAGAGCTGGGCATGGCACACACCTATAATCCCAGTCATCCAGGAGGCTAAGGCAGGATCAACGCAAGTTATATACCAGCCTGGGCAACTTAGTAATACCCTGTCTCAAAATAAAAAATATAACGGGCTGGGGATGTGGTTCAGTAGTTCAGCACCCCTGGGTTCAATCCCTGGTACAAAAAAAGAAAAACATCAGTGCAGAAAGTAATAAAATAGAGAACAGAAAAAACAATCAAGCAACAAAATCAAAATTAATTTTTCGAAAAGATCAACAAAATTAAAAATTTATGAACTCAATTTAGCTAGACTGACCAAGAAAAAAGAAAAGAGAAAAGAAGGCCTGAGTTAGCAGAGTTGGAAATGAAAGAGAAGATATTACTATCAACCTATGGAAATACAAAATAAGAGAATGTTATGAACAACTATATATATAGATATTGTATCCATGGATTCAATAGAGGATCAAAAATATTTGGAAAAAAAGATATGTATATACTGAACAAATACAGACTTTTTTCCTAAAGAATACAATGTATAATAACTATTTACATAACATTGTATTAGTGACTTTTAAATTTTATTTATTTATTTACTTATTTGAGACAGGGTCTCAAATGTTACCCAGGCTAATCTTGAACTCATGGCCTCAAGCAATCCTCCTGCCTTATCCTCCTCAAGTACCAGGAATCAGAGCTGTCTACTACCATGCCTGGCTTAGAGATGATAGGTGTAGATTATGTGGAAATATTATATAATGGATTTAAGTATACATGGATTTTGGGTATCAACTAGCATTCTGAAACCAATCCCCCAGAGATTAGGTTGCTTAGATGAAAAAAATGTTAAAAAGACAAACTACCTGTTGTGGGTTGAACTGTATCTCCTCAAAAGGTAAGTTCAAGTCCTAAACCCTTGTAGGTGTGAATGCCACCTTCTTTTGGAATAGGGTCTTTGAAGACATAATCAAGTCAAGATAAGGGCATATTAGATCAGACTAAGCCCCAAATCCAGTGACTGGTATTCTTTTAAGAAGATCACATGAAGACACAGACACACACAGGGAAAAAGACCATGTCATGATTGAAGTAGGGACTAGAGTGATAACTGCTGCAAGACAGAGATTACCAAGGATTTCTGGCAACAATGAGAAACTAGGAAGAGAGGAAATATTCTGTACTAGAGACTTCCAAAGGAGCAGGGTCTTGCTGGCACCTTGATTTCACACTTCTAGGCTCCAGAAGTATGAGAAAATAAATTTCAGTTGTTTGAAGCTACCCGTCTTATGGTACTTTGTTACTGCAGCCCCAGGAAGCTAACATATATTTTGGTACCAGAAGTGAAATGCTATAAAAAATAACTAAAAATGTGGAAGTGGTTTTAGAATTGGGTAGTAGGTAGAGGTTGGAAGAATTCTGAGGTGCATGAAAACAAAAAGCTTAGATGACTTGAAGACTCTATGGTAAAAATATGGAAGCTCAGATGGAAGAAGATGGTAGAGAAAGCTTCTGTTGCCTAAAGGAATACATATATCATCATGAACAGGCTGATAGGAATGTGAATGTTAAAGGTTCTTCCATCAGATTTCAGAAGGAAATGAGGTACATATTACTGGACTCTAAAGAAAAGATAATCTTCGTTATAAAGTGGCAGAGGACTTGGCTGAAGCATATTCTAGTATCAGGTGGCTGTCATCAAAAAGTCAGATAATAACAAGTGTTGGAAAGGACATAAAGAAATAAGAACCCTCATGCTCTGCTGGTGGGAATGCAGAATTGTGCAGCCATATTGGAAACAGTCTGGTTGTTTCTCAAAAGATTAAACACAGAGTTACCATATGACCCAGCAATCCTACTCCAAGGTATGTGATAGAATGAAAACACGTGTCCACACTAAAACATATATGAATGCTCATATTATTATTATTTGTAAGAGCCTCAAAATGGACACAAGCCAAAAGCTCAGCAACAGATGAATGGATAGATAAAAATATATGGTATAATAATAAATGGAAATTATTCAGCCATAAAAAAGAATGAAGAACTGATACATGCTACAACATGAACTTCAAAAACATTATACTAAGTAAAAGAAGCTATAATTCAAGTATTAACAAGACCATATATTATATGATTCCATTTATATGAAATATCCAGAATAAGCAAATCTATAGAGACATAAAACAGATTAGTCATAGACTGAGGTTGAAGGAGGGGTTGGGAGGAAATGGGTAGTGGCTGATGATGAGTACACACATGATTTCTTTCTGAGTTGATGAAATGTTCTAAAACTGTGGTGATAGTTGTGTAACTCTGTGAACATACAATTACTAAACTGTTCATGATGAATGTGCAAACTATGGTATGTGAATTATATCTCAATAAATCTGTTTTTCTTTTTCCCCACCCTTAAAGAAATATAGGCTGAGGATGTACCTCAGTGTTAGCATGTTAGTTAGCATGTTAAGAGGCCCTGGGTTGTAGTCTCAGCACTCCAAAAAAAAAAAAAAGGAATTTAAGGCTATAATTGTAGAATGACTAAGAAAAATATTACAATGTTGAAAACACCAGCTCAAGAATGTTTATCAGAACAGAGGAAAAGAACAAAGATAAACATGGAAAATGATTTATAGATCATAATAATTATAACAGTTTCAAAACTTGCAAGTTTTGCAAGAACACCTATAGCATCTAGGAAAACAATCAGATTAACCTTAAAGGAAAAACCCTGGGAAGCCTCAGTTTTTTAGACAAAAATAAAAGGCTAGAGCCACATCTGTGTACTTCAAGGCAAGAATGAATGGCCTATAACCTGCCTCAAGAAGCCACTATTTGTATGAGAAAGAAAACGGTGGCTACAGGCCTCCTCGACTGTCACTGGCCACAAGATGACTTAAAAGAGCTATGAAATAGGTTATAAAATTGCTTATTTTTTAAAACAGATAAACAATTCTGAAGAAGAGAAAAAAAAAAAAACAGAAAAAACAAAACCATGGTGCTATACTCTGCCCAATTATGTTAATGAAAGGAAATAGAAGTAACAAACCCTCCTCTTTCCCAACAACAAATCAATGATTTTCCTGTTACTAACTTTGACAAGTGTATTTTACCTAATTAATTCCCCCATTTATCTATCTATCTATCTTTTCTTTTTTTTTTTTAATATTTATGCTTTAGTTTTCGGCGGACACAACATCTTTGTATGTGGTGCTGAAGATCGAACCCGGGCCACACGCATGCCAGGTGAGCGTGCTACTGCTTGAGCCACACCCCCAGCCCATCTATCTATCTTTTCAATGCTGGAGATCAAACCTAGGGCCTCACACATTCTAGGCAAATGCTCTATCACTAAGCTACATCCCCTACTTTTTTAAAAATTTTTTATTTTGAGATAGGGTCTTGCTAAGTTGCCCTGGCTGACATTAAACTTATGATCTTCCTGCTTCCAAGAAGCTGGAATTACAAGAGAGTGCCACTATGCCCAGCTTATTTCTCTATTTATGTGCATCCTACTTAGGAATGTCTTTGAAAGCTTTAAGGTACTACTGGAGTAAGTATACTGCCTACCTTCTAAAAAACAGAAAAGATAATGTATTCAAAGAAAAATTGGAATAAAGAGAAAACCAAGTACTGAAACAAGATCAGACAATACTACTACATCTAATAATAATAAATGAGGTTTGGGCATATACAGTGGTACAGCATTTGCATAGCACATGTGAGGCCCTGGGTTTGATTCCCTAGCACTGTCCAAACTAATAATAATAACAATAAATGTAAATGATTTTAGAACCTCCTTCAATATAAAAGCTTTTATGGGCCGAGATTATAGCTCAGTGGTAGAGCCCTTGCCTAGCATGCGTGAGGCACTGGGTTCAATACTCAGCACCACAAAAAAATAAATAAATACAATAAATGGGGGCTGGGGATGTGGCTCAAGCAGTAGCGCACTCGCCTGGCATGCGTGCGGCCGGGGTTCAATCCTCAGCACCACATACAAAGATGTTGTGTCCGCCGAAAACTAAATATATATATATATATACACACACAAAAGGAATAGTATTCATCTACAACTAAAAACTTTTAAAAAATTAATTTTAAAACGCTTTTATAATATGCTAAAAAACAAACCAAATATATGCTCCCTTCAAGCAAATATAACCAAACAATATAAACAAAAGCAGAAATGGCACATAATAACCACAGTGAGATACCACCTCACATACATTAGTATGGCTACTATCAAAAAAATAAATGGGCCACATCAATGTTTATAGAAGCTCAATTCACATAGTTAAAGTTCCATAGCTGAACTATGGAACCAACCTAGGTGTCCTTCAATAGATGAGTGGATAAAGAAAATGTGGTATATATATTCAATGGAATATTACTCAGCTTTAAAGAAGAATGAAATATGGCATTTGCTGATAAATGGATGGAGTTGGAGAATGTCATGCTAAGCCAAATAAGCCAAACCCAAAAAGCCAAAGGCCAAATGTTTTCTCTAATATGTGGATGCTAATTCACAATGAGGGCAGCAGGGCACTAGAGAAGAATAGAGTTACCTTAGATTAGGTAGAGGGAAGTGAAAGGAGGGGAGGGGAGGGGAGAGGATGTGGGGATAGGAAGGATACTAGAATAAAACAAACATTATTCCTTTATGTATATATATGACTGCATGACCAATGTGATTCCACAACATGTACCCTCAGAAAAATAAGAAATTATAACCCATCTATGAGTGATATATCAAAGTTCATAAGTGCATTCTACTGTCATGTATAACTAATTAAAACAAATTTTAAAATTAAAATAATAATAATAATAATATAATAATAATAATAAGTGGGCTGGGATTATGACTCAGTGGTAGAACACTTGCCTAGCATGTGTGAGGCACTGGGCTTGATTCTCAGCACCACATATAAATAAATAAATAAATATCAACAACTAATAAAATATTTTAAAAATAATAATAATAGTGGCATATGTTTGTAATTCCAGGAACTTGAAAGGCTGAGGCAAGAGGATCACAAGTTCAAGGCCAGCCTCAGAAACTCAGCATGATCGTATCTCAGAATAACAACAAAAAAAAAAAATGAAAGGTTGTGGGAATGCAGCTCAGTTACAGAGTGCCCCCTGGGTTTAATCTCTAATAATACGAGAGAGAGAGAGAGAGAGAGAGAGAGAGAGAGAGAGAAGGAAAATAACACATATTGACAAGGATATGGAGAAACTGAACACTTGCACATCATTGATGGGATTGTAAAATGTACAGCTGCTGAGGAAAACAATATAGCAGTTCTTCAAAAAAAATAAAAATAGAATTACCACACGATCTAGCAATTCCACTTCTAATTATGTGCCAAAAAGAACTAAATTGAGAACAGTATCTTGAAGAGATATTTCTACACTCATATTAACAGCAGCATTATACATAAGAGCTATAAGCTGGAAGCAACCAAACTGTCCATCAACAGATGATTGGGTAAGTAAAGCATCATATGAATATACAAACAAAGGAATATTTTCAGCTTTAAAAAGCAAGGAAATTCTGACACATGCTACAACATGGATGAATCTCGAGGACAGTATGTTAAGTGAAATAAGTCAGAGATAAAAAGGTGCTTAAAGTAATCATAGTTTTAAAGACAGAAAGTGGTTGCCAGGGGCTAATGGGAAGTGAATAATGAAGAGTTATAATGAAGTGGGTACAGAGTTTCTGTTTTACAAGATGAAAAGAGTTCTGGAAATGGACGACAGTGATTGTTATGCAACAGTGTGAATGTATTTAATCCCACTGAAACATACACTCAAAAAATGGTTAAAATAGGCCAGGTGCAGTAGGGCATGCCTGTAATCCCAACTATTCAGGAGGCAGAGGCAGGAGAACTCCAAGTTCAAGGTCCATCTGTGTAAACTTAGTGAGATCCTATCTCAAAATAAAAATTTTAAGGGATGAGGAATGTAGCTCAGTGGTAGAATGCCTTGTATCCAATCCTTAATATTGAAAAAAAAATTACAAATTAAAATAAGATTGTTAGGGCTTGGGATGTTTCTGATGATTGAGGAGTTGCCTAGCATTTGTACCAAAGGAGCTATGGTGGTCATGAAACAGAGATACAGCCAGTGAAAGCCAGTTATCTCCTCTTGGGGACCATCATCAATAAGAAGACATGTGGAGCACCCTCAGCAGAATCAGGCACAAAATCCACAAGAACAAGAGCCACCTTGATCTATGGCCACCATCTGCAGAGTCAGCTACCATCTTGAGCAGCCAGAAGTCTACAAAGGTTAAGAGCAAACAACTCCAACCAAGAGCTCATGAGTCCCTCCCATCAAAATAATACAGCAAGCTGATTTTCTTAACCAAAACGGGGAAAAAAAAGGAGAAGTAAAAATAAGTGAACTTAAAAACACAGCAATAGAAAGAAACTATCCAAAATAAAATTCAGGAAAAAGAAAAGACTGAAAGGAAAACAAAAAGAACAGAAGTCAAAAACAGATAAAACAGAAGTTCAGTGATCTATGGGATAATACCAAGTGGTCTGGGAGTAAATATGGTTGAAATCCAGGGTGGGAAAAGGGGATGGCAGAAAACATATTTGAACCAGGCACAGTGGTGCACACCTGTAATCCCAGTGGCCAGGAGGATGAGACAGGAGAATGGAGAGTTCAAAGCCAGCCTCAGCAAAACCAAGGCTCTAAATAACTCAGTGAGACCCTGTTCCTAAATAAAATACAAAATAGGGCTAGGGATGCAGTTTAGTGGGCAAATGACCCTCAGCTCAATCCCTGGTACCCCCCAAAAGAAAACATTTGAAGGAATGATAGCTGAAGTTTTCAAACTTTCAAACCATCATTAATAAGAAGACATGTGGAGCACCCTCAGCAGAATCAGGCACAAAATCCACAAGAAACTCACAAATAACAAATCTCAATGAAGCCCAAATAGGATAAACATAAAGAATCCCATATCAGAGCACATCATAATCAAATGCTGAAAATCAATGATACAGAGAGAATATAAAAAAGCAGTTAAGGGTTGTGGTTGTGGCTCAGTGGTAGAGTGCTTGCCTGGAATATGTGAAGTACTGGGTTCAATCCTCAGCACAACATAAAATAGCCAGCATGGTGGTACATGCCTGTAATCCCAGCAGCTCAGGATGCTGAGGTAGGACAACCATGAGTTCAAAGCCAGCTTCAGCAAAAGCAAAGTGCTAAACAACTCAGTGAGACCCTGTCTCTAAATAAAATACAAAACAGAACTGGGGATGCGGCTCAGTGGTCAAGTACTCCTGAGTTCAAACCCCAGTACTCAATAAATAAATATAAATAAAGGTATTGTATCCATTGACAACCAAAAAAAAAAAAAAAAAGCTGTCAAGCTGGGTGCAGCAGTGCACACCTGCAATCCCAGTGACTAGGGAGGCTGAGACAGGAGGATTGCAAATTTGAAGCCAGCCTCACCAACTTAGAGTGACCCTGTCTCAAAATTTTGTAAAACACCTCTGGGTTCAAGCCCCAGTACAAAAAAAAAAGCAGTCAGAGAAAAAGAAGTTACATTAAGTACAGAACAGAGGAGAATGACAACAAACCTTTTCAAACCAATGCAACCCAGAAGAAAATGGAACAACACCTTTAAAGAGATACTGTGCTGTTTCATCCCATTTGTGCCTCCCTTTCCCCTTTTCCACTGCTTTCAGCCCAGGAAGCTGACCATTATAAGACCATGAGGAACCCTAAAAGGAGGTTACAGGGAAGGAAGTGAGTGAAGTTCAGATGTTCATTCCCAGGCTCATTCTGTAATTACAGAGGTTGCTTTTAGCAATCTAGGTCCTCACCAAGGACCATCCCATTATACTGCCTTCCCTCTCTGCTCTCTGCCTCAGGTTCAGTATCCTCTTACTTTCTCTTCTCTCCTTTGTCCAAGGGGAGCAATGGTCCCTGTAGTTAGGAGGTCAACACAATGTTAACAGGCCTGTGGTTTCCACATCCCCTGCCCATATCTTTGTAAAGAGTCCCTTTATAAACTCTCATAAAATTAGACTAATTAAAGTGGCCACCTATTCTTTCATATCTCACAAATTCATAGGTAAGAGATTTAAATTACTTCACAAAAAATATCAAAATAGGTAAAAAAATAAACTATATAAAGCAAAACAGAAATGTGAGAAAAAACAAAGTCATAATTATAGGTTTTTGTTTTGTTTTGGTTTTGGGTTTGTTTTGGTACTGGGAATTGAATCCAGGGGTACTTAACCACTGAGCCACATCCCCAGCTCTTTTTTATACTGTATTTAGAGACAAGGTCTCGCTAAATTGCTTAGTGCCTTGCTAAATTGTTCAGACTGGCTTTGAACTCATGATTCTCCTGCCTCAGCCTCCTGAGCCACAGGGATTATAGGCGTGTGCCACTTGGCACAGCATAATTATAGATTATTTAGCATTCAACTATTACTTTATGATGAGGGGTAAAGAAAAACTAAAGACAGAAAAATTTGAATGCTATAAAGAAGCTGAAATTAAAGAGTTGTACATATAAAAATTTTAATAGAAATATTCAGCTACACAGAAAAGTAGAGACAATAGTATAATGAACCCATGCACCCACTTCTTAGCCACAAATATTAACAATACACAGCTAATCTTACTTCAACTAAACCCACACTTGCTTCCCCATTCCTAAACAATGAGATTATTTTGAAGGGAATGGTGATATGACTCAGAAGGAGAAATAAATAGAAAGTGATAAAGCAGATACAGTAAAAGACTGACAGTAGAATCTGGCAGGATTGGAGTTCTTGACTTCCATAAGCCAAGCTCTTACATAATCCCCTTCCCCTGAGGATAGGCGGAATCTGTGAACTTATTCTAATCAACAGACTATTGCAAATATGATAGGCTGTCAATCCCATGGTTATATTATAAGATTCAATTTTAACAGATTTAACATTTCATTTAGAGAAAGAGAGGAGGTGGAAGGAGGGAGGAGGACAGAAAGAGAGAGATTGATTATCTCTTACTGACTTTGAAGAAATAAGCTGCCAAGCTGTGAGAGGTTCATATGGCAAGAATTGTAGATGGCCTCTAATAGCTTAGAACACCCTTACTGACAGCTAGGAAAAAAACAGGACCTTACAACTTCAGCAATGAGGAGATAAATTCTGACAGTCAATGTGAACTTGCAGGAGATCCTGAGCCTCAAATGAGATGGACACCATAGCCAACACCTTGAGTGTAGCCTGGTAAAAACTTTAGCAAAGAACTCAGCCACATTTTGTCAGGCTCTTGACCTACAGCAACAGTGAAATAATAGATGTGTATTGTTTGAAAATACTGTTTTTGGTATTTGTTATGTAGCAACTGAAAAAATAATACAGTGGATATACAGAAATTCCCATAAGTCTTTCAAATCTGTCATATGTTTCAAACAGTTCTGGAGGTAAGATGATTCAAGAATATGTTTTAAAAGAATGGACTAATGAGTAAATTTTAATTATTATCAAACAATTATCTCAAAGTATGAAGGCCTAGCCTAAGCCAGGCACAATGGTACATGCCTATAATTCCAAGTTGAGGCAGAAGGATCACAGTTTCTAGGCTAACCTGAGCAACTAAGTGAGACCCAGTCTCAAAATAAAATTTATAAAAAAGGGATGGATCTACTGTTATGTACAACTAAGTAGAACAAATTAAAAAATATATAATAATAATAATAATAAAAAGGCTGGAGAGGTAGGTCAGTGGAAGAGTGTTTGCCTCATGTGTGAGGTCCCAGATATGATTCCAAGAAACAAACCTACATAAAATCAAGTTCAAGAATAACTTATCACAATCAATTAAGGTTTACTCTAAGAATACAATGATCTGATACTAGAAAATAATGTTTCATTATCAATAGGTCCAATGAGGAAAAATATTACCTCAATAAATGAATTTTAAATGGAGTATGGTGGTACATGCCTGTAAACTCAGCAACTTGAGAGGCTGAGGCAGAAGGATCATGAGTTCAAGGCCAGCCTCAGCAACCTAGTGAGGCTCTAAGCAACTCAGTAAGATCATGTTTCTAAATAAAATATAAAAGAAGGCTAGGGAATGTGGATTAATGGTAAAGGACCCCTGGGTTCAATCCCCGGTACCAAAAAAATTAAAAAAAAAAAAAAAAAAAGGACATAGTGTACATGCAATATGTTGACTTAAGTTCTTTTTGAAAAAAAATTTTAATTGACACACAATCATGTACTTATTTATGGAGACTAGTGTGATATTTCATCACATATATACAGTGTATAATGATCAAATCAGAGTAATTAGCATATCCATCACCTCTAACATTTATCATTCCTTTGTGTTAGGAACATTCAAAATCCTCTCTAGCTACTTTAAATATACACTTGTTAACTACTATCATCCTTTTGTTTTGTGGAACAGAACTTATTTCTACCTAATGTATTTCAGTATCCATGATTCACACTTTTTCTCTCCCACCCACTTTCCAGCCTGGATCCTCTGTTCTTATTCTATAAGATCACTTTTTTTAAGATTCCACATAATGGGCTGGGGATGTGGCTCAAGTGGTAGTGTGCTCGCCTAGCATGCGTGAGGCACTGGGTTCAATTCTCAGCACCACATAAAAACAAAATAAAGATATTAAAAAAATATTCCATATATGAATGAGATCACGTGACCTTTGCCTTTCTGTGGCTGGACTATTTCATTTTTCATGACGTCCTCTAGGCTCATCCATATTGCTACAAATGACAAGATTTCTGTTTTAAGTTCTAATTTAAACAAAACAACTATAAAAAATTTTATAAGACAATCAGAGGAACTTTTTTTGAGGTTTCATAATGACAATATAGTTACAGTAATGAGAAAAAAGTCCTTAATTTATTTCTAGAGATATATACTGAATTGAAACATTCTGCCTGGATTTGGGGGGATGGAGATTAAACGCATATGTTGAACATGTTGAAGTTGGTATTCTTCATCATAATATTCTCTTGATATTTATGTATAATTGAAATTCCCTATAATAAAATTTTAAAATAAATCAAGACAGAATCATCTCAGTCATCTATCACCTTTCCAAAGGATGGAAGCCTAAAGTACAGGTCCATTAAATTAAACACAAAAGGGCTGGGGATGTGGCTCAAGTGGTGGCACGCTCGCATGGCATGCGTGCGGCCCGGGTTTGATCCTTAGCACCATATACAAACAAAGATGTTGTGTCCGCCGAAAACTAAAAAATAAATATAAATAAAATTCTCTCTCTAAAAAAAAAAAAAAAAAAAAATTAAGCACCAAAAAGAACATGTACACTGATCATCATATACTCTTGCCAATGTAATAATATGAAACAGAAACACAAGATACCTAAATTAGGAAGGAAAAATCTGGACTATCCTTATTTCAGATAATAGCTCCTCAAGAAAATCCACAAAAATCAACTGGAAACTTACTAGAGTAAAAGAATCTGGCTATGAGTTTTACGTGGACTGGGAATAACCAGACAGAGCTAGACTCTAAGGAAAAAGACATCAAATTTTTCTGTGCCCACGTTCCCCTCCTCCCCTCCTGTTACTCAGGAATATGGGCCTCCACTCTTTCCCTTTCTACCAGCCATACCTTGTCAGCTTATACCTGGCCAGGTGTTCACCTCTGAGCCTCCTTGCCATCCATTCACTTCCCACCCATTCCCACCAGGCTCCAGCCCCACCAAGCTCATATCAAGAAGCCTGGTGACACTGTTGACATACAAGTGGTTAATTTGGAGCCTGACCTCAGTGCCTCATTCCCAAGTATCAGCCCTCCCTGATACTGTGTCCTTCTTTCTGCCTTGATTTCCAAAGGATCCCATCAGCTTGGTTTCCCTTCCACTTCATTAGATGGTTATCTAAAGGCTTCTCCTTAACCCTTAAATATTGAGGTTTCCCAGGACTTTGTCCTGGGCCCTGCTTCTCCTCCTTCTACCCTCTTATCCATTTCACAATCTCAAGTATCATGCCTATATGGAGATGAACAAACTCAACTCTCTCTTATCTCTTAAGAGATCAAACTGTCTCTTAGGTATCTGTTTTTTAATATTTCCCAGGAATTCCTTTCTCTCATTCAGTGCATATTTACTGAGCATCTACCATGTGGTAAAGAAAAAGACAGCTTGCTCTAGTGTGAGTTCATCATGCTCCTTGCTCCAGAACTCATCCCAGTGACTGGAAACCTACAGTCATCCTGGATACTTTTCTCCCTTTATCCCCACAAGTTCTACCACTTCCCTCTCTGGTCCTGGTCCTCAGAAGCTGGCCATAGTTCCTTGGCACAAGGTGGGCTCACATAAGTTTGAAGAATGAATAAACATCCCTCAAATCCATCCATTCCTCCCTCTATCACTGTCATCACCCAAGTTTTAGATGTAAACACCTTACCAATCCACTGCAAGTGCTCCAACTAGTCTCCTTCCCCAACACATCTCCCACTTCACTCCAACAAAAACATTCTCAACATGAGTTGAGGTTATCTTTCTAAGATTCAAATCTGATCCTGTTAGAGACTTCTGTTTCAGGCAATGGAAAACTAGCTTGTTTCAACCAACTAGAAACAAGAGCAACTAGAAAAACCAGAGAGAAAAAATTTTTAAAATCTGTTTGATATCATCATAGAGTTACCAAGATAGAGAGGACTTGAGAGGTCAAGATCTTAGAGCAAAGGGAGGTCTAAAGAGGTGAAGTTGATATGTGATACGTATCACTTTTTCTTTTAGATTTTGCCAATCTGAAAGTGGAAGCTGAAAGGTAAGAAGCCAAGCAGAAAATAAGAACTAAGCAGAAGCTTAGTAGAGCTGTCAGCAATCTTGGGCCAAAGAGACAACAACAACAAAAAAAGGCTGGGCCCCTAGGGTTTTCAGTGAGAACCTTAAAGACTATACTCTCACAGTAGGAGTGACTTCAAAATTGAGTAGCCTCCACAGAAACCAAAGTACCACTTTGAAACAACTCTATTCCTGACTAAACTAAGGTGATCCACTAACTGCCTTCCAGAAGTAAAAATAAATCTTCTGGAGAAGGATAACATAAACTAAAATCTCAAATTATCTCCATAATTATTCTTCAAAATGTCCAGCACTCAATCAAAAATTACCAGGTATGCATTAAATCCAAAACATATAAATTACTCCTAAAAATCAATAAGAAAAAGAGCTGGGCAAGGTAGTGCATAGCTGAAATCCCAGCTACTCAGGAGGCTGAGGCAGGAAGATTGAAAGTCTGAAGCTGGCCTGGGCAACTTAGTGAGACCCTGTCTCAAAATAAAATTTTAAAAAGGGCTGGGATGTAGCTCAGCAATACAGCACTTGCCTAGCATGTACAAAGACCGGGATTCAATTCCTAGTACAGAAAGAAAAAAGAAAAGAAAAAGGAAAAGGTAGACAATGTAAAAGAAAAAAAAAAAGGCAAAAGATCTCACATAAGCTTCCAAAGAGCCAAAAAATACAGCAGAAACTACCATAATTAAAATAATGTGATAAAAAGATACATATATGTAAGAACTTAATATAAAATTAAGTAAAATAAATTGACAGAAAAAGTATAGATAAATGGCTATAGGTGGGACTGGGCTGTAGCTCGTGGCAGAGCACTTGCCTAGCATGTGTAGGGCACTGGGTTCTATCCTTAGCACCACATAAAAATAAACAAATAAAAGGATGGTATTCTGTCCATCTACAATTTCTGTTGTAGATGTATACTGTTTCTTCTGCACTTCAAAAAAAATTTTTTTAAATGGCTACAGGCAAATGAATTAACTGGGGAAAGAACAGATTTAAAGCTTTTATCAGAACATCAAAATAAATCTGGGGTTGTGGCTCAGAGGTAGAGTGCTCGCCTAGTATGCATGGGGCACTGGATTCAATCCTTAGAACCACATAAAAATAAAATAAAGATATTGTGTCCACCTATAACTAAAAAATAAATAAACATTTTAAAAAATGAATTTTGATTAATCTAGTTCGTTTAAATGTAAAAGAGAAGGGGGAGTCAAAAAAACAATGAAGTAAATTAAGGAGAAAGTTTTCCCTGACACTTAGCACTGTGCTCTGGAAACAGGCAGGGCAAGGAAGGGATGGTAATTACCGCATCAATCTCATTGAGAACCTTCCACTGCTCATAAGGTACACCCAGTGCCTCAGCTGTCTGGATCGTCCTCTTCATCTGGCTCGTCCAGACCTTCAGATCCTTGATGTTCTGGTCACTGATGAACTGGGCCAGACTCTTTGCAAACTGAAACATATCACAGGCAAATTCAGACCTGTAGGTCCTGGGTTGCCCTAAAAGGATCCTATAGCCATAGGGTCCATGGGATCATGCTCAGCCTCAGAGAACACAGGTTTAGTAAAAAACATGAACTCCCAATGACATAGACTTACAAGCAATATTCTAGGGCATTCTCCCCAGGCCCTGAAAGCAGTTTCAGCCATGATTTGTTGATCCTCCCACCCCAGTCCATATGCCCTAGGTCACATGATCTTCCTGCTGAGGCCTCAATATCCCTCTAGACTATGGCACAGCTATCAGCCCCCCAACCCTTCAGCACTGCTGGGGCTCATGTCACTCCAAGGGTTGTAGAACTCTGCCAGAAAAAGGGCTCAGCTAATGACAGCTCACATGGAGACCAGAGTTCTAGGCATTTGCTAGGTGACTGATGACCTTCCCTACAGGATAGAAATATTCTAGACTAAATGAAGATCATGTACCTCAATTGCACAGAAGCCCAATCATAGTACACACACATATACAGATATCCAGCCACCCAGAGGTACCAATGGGCAGGTACATACACACTGACCTCCCTACCACGGGGGGATAGTCCTGGGTCCCCACCGATCCGGCCCTTGAGGTTGAGCTCACTCTCCCCATGCCGGCAGAGGTAGATGGAACGGGGAGTCACATGGATGTTCATGAGGTAATATACGATTCGGCTCTGGATGTGGTCAGCTACACGGTTCACCACGTAGCTCTGCCCCACGTCCATGATCTTGATATAGGACAGATCCCTTTCCAGAGAGAAGGTAAAGAGAGGCCTGTGAGTGTGGTCAGGGACCTTAGAAGGCACACTGGCCAGCCACAGGACCCAGTTGTAAGGCCTTACATCTTCAACCAACAAGATGAGATCACAACACTCAGGACCATTAGCTGGTGTGCAAGTAATAAGGGTGAGGCAGGAGCAACACACCACATATGACACACAGACAAGTCCAGTGAGAAGTGCTCAACACTAATCATGCTTACAAAGGTGACATCCAAAGCAGTGGCCAGTCATACCACATCATGACTTTTATTGCTGCTCATGTGTCCCCCAGGTCCCTTCTTGCCTACCTCTGAGCTCTCAATACACCGTCTGTAAGTTGAAACAAGAGACAATTTTCCCAAGGGTTGACCTGGGAGTAGCTGGCAAATGCAAAAGCTCCCCATGCTTCCTGGTCAGCTTTGCTTCCTCCAGAAAACCCCTCCCAAGAACCCAGTCCAGGTCATTTATATATGCCAAGCAGCTGCCACACCCTACATCAGACAGCTGGTGGACAAGACAAGAAACACAGAAGGATGGTCTTGGTGGTAGAAGCTGATAAACCCAGCTCAGTTACTTTCTCTACTTTAGACCTATCTGACCCTAAAGCTTGGAGAACACACTTATGCTGGCAGGGGTAGGGACAGGCTATGATCCACCTAAGAGGCCTCTGGATATTCACATTTGAATTCTAACTGTTTAGTCCATGGGGCCTCAGTTTAGGGTTATTACTCTAACATAACAACAAAAACAGCAATGTTTCCTGAAACATCTAATAGGAGCTGCTCTAGAGGAGCCCCTATAGTACAGTTGCATCAAAGGACAATGAGGCGAAATATGTGCTGGGGAAACCTGAGGCAAAACGAAAGCTACAGAGAGGCCCAAAGTGCCGTTAGCTCTATCCAGATCTGGGCTGGTTTCTAGAGCCCAGTAGACAAAAGAGAGATGTCTCAGGCCAGGGCCTGTCCAGAACTGACTGTTCTATAAACATCTCCAGAAACTATCCCTCTAACAGTTGCTTGTGTTCCTTAGTTCATATGCATTATATATTCTTATATGATTATACAGGACCTAGGCACACATCTATATTTCAGCCTTCACTTAATGTTACACAACATACATTCTGCCATACCTCTCCATAATTATGATTGACAGTTACTATGTAATATTTTACCAAGGGCTACACTGTTATTTACTTAACCACTGCCCATTTATGTGAAGAAACTGGAGTTGGCAAACTATAGTCAGCAATTCAAATGCAGCCATAGGCTGTTTTTATAAACTTTTACTGGAACATACCTGCTTATTTGCATACTGTTTCTTTTGTACTACAATGGCAGAGCTGAGTCACTGGAACAGAGACTAGACACATTCCAAAGCCTAAATAAAATATTCACTATCTGACCCTTTACAGAAAATGCTTGCTGATCCCAGCTATAAGATCCTCCACTGCATGCCCTTTATGGACCTAAAGATCCCTTGCCACTCAATAGTCCTGCTTGCTCTTCCATTCCAAAGGAAGGCAAGTAGAGCTAACAAGCACTGATTGCTGCCCACTGTTCACAGGCAGGGTCTGGGTCTCCCTCATCTCCCCAAAATAGATTGCACATTGAAAGAACAGTATATAATGTTTACAAATGCCTTGTAAGAAGACTCTCTGCACAAAAATTAGATTTGGTTTTATGGTAGAATAATAGGAAATTCTGACTCGCAGAGATCCAGAAGAGCTACCAGATGTTCTACAAGTCACCTCTGGCCAACAATTTCTGCCCCAAGAAAAGAAACAAAAAAGGTCAGACCATCTCTGCCTTTTGGTGTGGCCTTCAGCTACCACCATGAGGAGCCACAAGGTGGATACCAAGTAGGACTCCCTACCACTCACCCACTGTAGCTAGAGGACACAGTATTCTCCTCACTCACCTGTCCAGGTCCTCATCCAGTGACTCGTAGGAGTTCTCATAGCACTCAATGCGCCTCATGAAATCCTCTGTGGCCTCATCGCTGTCACGGTTGACATAGTCAGGACTGCCCAGTTTAACTTGCTGCAGAAGCCAAGTACAGAGTAAGGGCATATCAGGATTGAAGGCCAGTCAGAGATGATAAAGGAGACTGCTGGGCAGGGAGATGGGGAAGTTTGGGCCAGAGGCCAGGCCAGGACTGGGGTCTGTGGCTAGAAGTTAGGGGAATTTTCCCATAAGGAAGAGACAAGCAGCTCCCTGCTCTGAGTTCACACACAAGTGCCCTGAGATTGAAGTCCCTTACCTTGTTGGTCCAGGAAGGCCTATAAGCCTTTCCCAACTTTTGCTATCTCCCCAAGCCCACATAGTCATTCCTTAGGAAAACAAAACCCCATCCCCTCTCCTAGCCAAAGCTCTTCTCCCACTGTCCAGGGGATTATGGAGGGAGGAGTGGAGGGAGAAGGAGGAAAAAACAAGAATGAAGGTAGGAGGAAAGAGCAAGAATGAATGCCCAGGAGCCACACAGCTTTCCATATGAGTGGTCCTCAGGGGTCCAGATTCATGTGACCCAGCTTTGGAAGCTACACTACTTCTCCACCCCCAAAATGTTCAAGAAGATCAAATGAAAGTCAGCCCAGAACCAACCCAAATCTGAAGAAGGGCCTCACTCTCACATGCCACCTTTTGTTTCATTATTGCCCCCAATGCACCACTCACCACGATGTTGGCAGCTATGACCTCAGGATCTACACAGATGGACTCAACAAAAAATGTCTGCAGCAAAAACCAGAAGCACCAGGGTTGGTAGGAGGGAAAACATCTTTAAGGCTCTGGGCCTTCTTCCATAGAATTCTCCACCCCACCCAGGGCAATGTGAACTAGCAGTCAGGCCTTGAGGCCTTTCTTTCAAGGGGGCGGAATCAGGGTTAGGGATCACAGAGCTAAAGAAGTATGGCCTTATCCTGGACTCTCACATTATAACCTCCTTTCCCCCTGGAAAGAAAACCCCAGGAAGAGAGAAAAAAAAAAAAAAAAAAAAAGGACCTCTCATCCCAAATTTTTCTCAGGAACCATGGTAGCCCAAAGCCCTATGTGCATCAGGAAACTCTGAAAGGTACCCCAGATGACCCAACCAAGGAGGGGAGGTGAAAAGGTCTCACCTTGTAGCCATTCTGTTCCCCAAAATTAAATATAGTTGCTCTCCGCTCTCGGGTGGTATTGGTTGCATCAAAAACCTAGGACCAAACTGGAGTTAACTCACTCTTTGCCCTGGGGAAAATAGTTCACCAGGGGGCTGCAATGAGACCATCTCTGAGAACTGGATTTCTCACTAGGACCAGCTGCTGCCTAGATGACTGGCCTGGCCAGTCACCTGCAGACTTTCTCAGAGAAATGATTCAGTAATGCATATAGCAGTCACTTAGTTCATATGTAACCAACAGGAACTCCAGTAAAACTAGTTAAACATGGTGCTGTTGTTGATCCCCCAAGGTTCATGTTATGATTTATAACAATCCAGAGAGGATTGTTATAAAAACAGCAAGTCTGGCCCACCCAGGTCTCTGGCTCCTATATCCCAATGTTATCTCTTCCTCCCACACGGGCTCCCACCTTGATGCCATTAGGCCCCTCCAGAGACTAAACCAATGAATTGTCTGATGTTACATTTTCAGCCTTTAAAACAGTAAGCTAAGTAAACCTCTTTATAAAATGAAATTAGTCTGTCTCATATATTTTGTTAATGAAAAAGAGATGAATATATAAATATAGGTGAACTGAATCTATATTATTTCCCACTCCATACTCAGATTCCAATAGGATAAAGAGAACAAGAGGATAGGAGATAGACACCTAGTGACGGACTCAAAGAAATGCAGAAAAACAAACACAAGCCAGAGCATATCCACTTGCCCTAGAATGAGGCATGGGCTTCTCTGAAAAAAGGGACGAGGGTGGAGAAGAAATGGGAAGACTGAGTGGAGATCCAACAAAGAGTAGCTGAAACCCCAGGCTTGCTCCCTGCCCTACCCAGCCAGACACTGACCCACTGGGCTCCTTATGAAGTGCCTGAACCTATCCAAACACCCCTGGGTACAATGTAGCCATTAAAACATTCAATCAGCTTTTGCACTACCACTTTTTTCCCCCTTTTTAATGGAGAAAATCATAAAACTTATTGAAAGATATTTAAAAATGAAGAGCCATGTCATTTTCAAGGACAGAAAGATTTGATATCATTAAAATTTATCCCCAAATTGATCAAGAGATTTAATACAATTCCAGTAAAAAGCCTAAAAGTTTTTTTGTGTAGCTTGAAAAACTTATTCTAAAATTTAAGTTGCAAATCAAAGAGGAACAATAGCCAATATATTAATGAAGAACAATTAAGCTGAGAAAACCAGTTCTAGTATAAAACTTATTTGCACACTTAGAGTGTTTAGACAATGTACATTGGTGTATGGGTATGAAAACATGTTAGTGCAACAGTAAACAGAATTCAGAAACAGACTCATCTCTATAAGGAAAGATATAGTATAAATGGCATATATTAGATTGGTGGGGAATCACCATCTCTTTTTAAAAGGGGCATCCAACCATGGCTCGGTGGACATTCAAGCAAAACTTCTAACAAGAAAACAAAACTACACTAAGATTTCACCTCATTCCAGTCAGAATGGCTATGATCAAGAATACAAACAATAATAAATGCTGGTGAGGTTGTAGGGGAAAAGGTATACATGTACATTGCTGGTGGAACTATAGACTAGTACAAACACTCTGGAAAGCAATATGAAGATTCTTCAAAAAACTAGGGATGGGATAGGCAGGTGGTGCATGCCTATAATCCCAGTGGCTCTCAAGGTAAGGCAGCAGGATTGCAAATTCTAAGCCAGCCTCAGCAAAAGTGAGGTGCTAAGCAACTCAGTGAGACCCTGTCTAAAAAAATAGGGCTGGGGATGTGGCTCAGTGTTCGAGTGTCCCAGTATCAAAAAAAAAAAAAAAAAAAAAAACTAGGAATGGAACCACCATATGACCAGTTAACCCACTCCTTAGTATCTTCCCAAAAAATCTAAAATCAGTATATGACAGCAATACAGCTACATCAATGTTTATAGCAGCACAATTCACAATAGCTACATTATAAAATCAACACAGATGTTTGTCAATATATGAGTGGATTAAGAAATTGTGGTATATACATATATATGCTAGAGATGTTGAACATTTTTTCAAAATTTGTTGAGCATTCATATTTCATACACATATATCACGATATATAATATATACGTATATGTCACAATTTATTAATATATATACATATGTACACACACACACACACACTGCAGTAATGGAGTTCTATTCAGCCATAAAAAAGAATGAAATAATAGCATTTGCCAGTAAATGAATGAAAATGGAGAATATCATGCTAAGTAAAATTAGCCAAACTCAAACTCAAAAATCAAACATTTTCTCTCATGTGTGGAAGTTAAAAAATAAAATAAAAGCAAGGGGGAGGGAAGAATAGGATAATGTAAAGAACCAATCAAAAATAAATTAATATAATATGGAAGTCTAGCAGAGTAGAGGAAGAAAAATGGAAAAGGGGAGAGAGGATGGAAGGGAAAGGGGGGAGGATCATGAACTGAAATAATTTCCATGTACGTATGAGTTTGTCAGGATGAACAACTACTACGTGTAACTCTAAAGCTCTAATGAAAGAAAGAAAAGAAAAACAAAGACTAGCCAAGTACCTGCCTATAATTCCAACAACTTGGGAGGCTGAGGCAAGAAGATAGAAAGTTTAAGGCTAATCAGCAATTTAGTGAGACCCTGTCTCAAAAGAAAATTTTTAAAGGACTGAGGATGTAGCTCCGTGGTTGAATGTCCCTTGGTTCAATACCCCGTACTGAAAAAAAAAAAAAAAGAAGGAAAGAAAAAGAGAAAATCAAACAAAACAAAACAAAAAAGGTACTTGAAGAAAATGAAAACAGGACATAGAATAGAAAAAAACATTAAAAAGAAAAAAAAAAGCTGGGCACGGAGGCGCACGCCTGTAATCCCAGTGGCTTGGGAGGCTGAGACAGGAGAATTGCGAGTTCAAAGTCAGCCTCAGCAACTGCAAAGGCGCTAAGCAACTCAGTGAGAACCTGCCTTTAATAAAATACCAAAAAATAGGGCTGGGGATGTGGCTCGGTGGTCAAGTACCCCTGAGTTCAATCCCCAGTACCAGAAAGGAAAAGAAAAAAAAAAAGAAAAAGAAATCTTATAAAATCCCAAAGAGAGATACAGAAGGATATAGTAACCACGAAACAAGAACAAACTTTTAAAAACTGAACCACTTGCCAGATGTGGTGGTGCACGACTGTAATCCTAGCAGCTTGGGAGGCTGAGGCAAGAGGATCATGAGTTCAAAGCCAGCCTCAGCAATTCAGTGAGGCCCTAAGCAACTCAGTGAGACCCTGCTTAAATAAAATACAAAAAACGGGATATGGGGATATGGTTGAGTGCCCCTGAGTTCAATCCCTGTACCCCTCACCCGCCTCAAAAAAAAAAAAACCTGGACCACTCAGAGAAAAAGAAAAGTATAATCACTGATTTTCTTTTTTTTTAGAAGTGCTGGGGACTGAATCCAGGGCCTTACATATACTAGGCTAGTTCTGTAACAATGAGATACACTCCCAAACCATCTCTGAAATTTTAAAAATATTCAACCACCTATAAGATAATGTTGAGGAAGTCTGCCTCAAAACAAAAAAGACAGAGAAAATGAGGTGGGGAAACAAAATTAGGGATCAAGCTTAGCATGTAGCCATCAGGAATCTAGAAAACGCAGCTCACAAATGGGAGAATTGAGAAATGAGTTGCCAGAAAGTAGCACAGGTGGTTTACCAAAGAAATAATGCATGACAATTTCCCTGATATAGAAGATATGGCAAGGGCCCCCTAAAAGACAACAGGGTGGAGGAGAGAAGACCTAACATAAGGTCCTTTGCCTTGAAGACCTAAAGTTCTCCAAAGGGAAAGGAGCATGAAAAATCCCCAGATCATTTCAATAGATGAACCTTATACAAAGATCAAGAAATCAACAACATAAGATTTCTGTGTGGTCTCTCTAGAAGCTTTAAAACAAGGTTGTAAAAAGTTTTTGTAACCTAAAATTCTCTACCCAACCATGAAATGTGAGGATGAGGAAAAAGAAGGAAGGGAGGGGAGAGAAGAGAGATAGGGAGTAGGAGAAGACATCTCTGATATGCAAACCTTCATACACTTTTCTTCTCAATTACTTTATTTTTTATTTATTTATATTTTGGTACTGGGGAATAAATCCAGGGGTGCTTAACCATGAGCCAGATCCCCAGTCCTGTTTTATATTTTATTTAGAGACACGGTCTCAATGAGTTACTTAGGGCCTTGCTAAGTTGCTGAGGCTGGCTTTAAACTCATGATCCTCCTGCCTCAGCCTCCCAAGCCCTTCCCAAGCCACTGGGATTACAGGCATGCACCACCACACCCAGCTCCTCAAGTATCTTTCTTAGGAAGCTCCTGGAAGATGTGCTTCAACAAAGCAACTCAGTAAACAAAGGTGAGGAAGACATAAGATCTAGAAGCAGGGGATTCAACCCAGAGAGAAGAGAACTCCCAGGGTGACAGCTGTGCCACAGGCACTTTATCCATATTGAAGCCAGGGGACAAAGAGCTCCAGGAGGAATAACTCCAAGTAGAAAGCAGAAGGGAAAGAATAGCTCCCATGTTTCGAAGTAGAGGGCTGAGCTAGAGCCTTTCCCAGCTGACACCCTAGCTCAGACTTGCCCCATCCTTCCATCTTACTGCAAGGGCCCTCATGTAGGTAGAATTTCCTTCCTGGGACTCAGCTGGTTCCTGGAACAGGCAGTAAATGCTAGGCAGGACTTCCCACACCTGGAGAAATCACTTGTGTCAAAAATTTAGGTGTAATGATAGCCCTGACTTCCCAAGGGAAGTCCTCTTGGGTTAAATGCAGTTGCAATCCCTGAGGAAAACTCTTGGGCCAGGAGTTTCCTCTAACTTCATCCTTCACAGCCACCCCAAACTTCCTCCTCAGGCTGGCACCCAGAGGCATCCAGGGCACATGCACCCCATCTCCCCTTCCAGATGCCTTATGTGAAAAGGAGTAGATGATACACATGTATATGGTTCCATGTCTCACTCCCAGCTGTGACCAGGGTTTCACACTCACCGCCACATGACCCCCCTCCTCACTGAGGAATCTTCGGACATCACAGAGGGCTGCCAAGGCACACTGCCTTTAGGAGAAAAAACACAGGGTCATCCCAGCAGCTTACCCAAGCTAAGAGAATGCAGAAACTTACCCTATCCAAGATAGGAGGGGGGATAGCTCTAGGATTCCTTCACTTTTCAAGGCTTCACTTCTTTTCCTGGCAATAATTTCACTAATTCTGCTCCTGTAAGGTGAAGCCTATGCACTCCTGAACATTTGGATTTTTTTTTCCTGAGACAGGAATCTCACTATGTTGCCTAGACTAGTCTTGAACAGTGATCCTCTTGCCTCGCCCTCCTAAGTAGCTAATTACACATGTGTACCACTTCAACCCTTTTTCATTTTATTTTGAGACAGAGTCTCACTAAGTTGCTTAGGGACTCGCTAAGTTGCAGAGGCAGGTTTCAAACTTAGAATCCTCCTGCCTCAGTCTCCTAAGTCACTGGGATTACAAACATGCACCACCATGCCCAGTTAGTAGAAATTTTTTTTAAATACCATTTCTGTACTTTGCCCTCATCATGTCATTGTGTATAAATCCATGCTGCCACTTTGCCTTATTCATGATTTCTAACTGTCATGCATTTTCCCCTGATTATCAAAATAAGTACTTTTAAAAAAGACATTTTCTTGTGTACATGCAGGGGCTGGTGGTGGGGGAAGAGAGACATTATGACTTTCCCAGTGCAATATCAAGCTTAATGTTCAATTTCCTGTTCTGGAAGAGAAAACTTCCAAAACCACACCTTCTGAAGGAGGATGTCACCATCTCTGTCCTTCAGCCCAGGTCCATAGACCCTCAGGAATTTGTAACCCTTACCTATAATGGATTATTGACTTCACTATTTTCAGAACATTTCAGCCCTTTTATTCATTGCTGCAATATGGATTGGCATGTAGAATATCTTTCCTATTTTATCCATTTCTCCTTTAAGGTCTAGAGATAGACAAATTACTTTTTTTTTAATCTATACTTTCATTTTTTCAGCCTAAGAGTAAAGTTCCCATTTGTTTGATCTTCAGGCTCAAAATCAGTCCTCTTTCTTTTATCTGGCTCCACATCACCAGAGGGCCCTGCCTTGTATTTTACCTGCAAGTTGGCCACAAAAACCTGAACATCAGACCCCTCTTTTTGGTGAATCAGCCTGACCCAGCCCTAATAAAGCAGGAACAAAGTGGCCTGAAGTTCCAAGTCCCACAATAGGGAGCTCTTGCCCCCTGGTGGCCATAGAAGGCATAAACAGCCTAGTGTCCAGACCACGGCGTCACTTTGCCAGTTTGTGGGGGCAACCTCATAACTTCTACCTTGAGGTTGTTTGATTTGGAGAAGTCACTAGAGCTGAGCAACGTCTGCTCATTGCCCTACCGTGATGGCTGAGCCCAAAACTCAAAGCAAGTCTCTGTCATCCTAGGCTGACGGGGGCTTCAGGTGTTTTTTCTTCTTTTTTTTTTTAAATAGTACTGGGGATGGAATGAATCCAGGGTGCTCTACCAACAAGCGACATTCCCAGAGGTTTTTTGTTTTGTTTTTTTTTTTTTTTAATTTTTGAGTCAGGGTCTTGCCTCAAACTTGCTATCCTCTTGGCTCAGATTCATGAGTCATGGGTTATGGGTGTGTACCACTACACCTTGCTTGACAAGGGGCTCCTTGATCACCCTGATAACACCTGCCAAGAAGAGCACAGCATAGCTCCTCAGACCAGCAGTCACGCTCAGTTCCTTGGATAAAGTGTTTAGTTCAAGTCTGAATGGGGATGAGGTTATCATATGCACATTTCTATCTCATTAAGAAGAGTAGGAGTGGGAACTACACACCCAGAAGCATACAGGCCACTTCAAAACAAAGCCAAGCATGATCCACAGATGCCAAGAACATGCCAAGCACATGCAAACATGCTTTAAATATACAGAAGGTGCTTATTCTGGGGCAAAAGAGGAAAGACCTGAGGCCATCTCTGTACCATCTAGGGTTCCTCTCACCACCAGCAAGGCCTGGGGTGATAGTCCTTCAGCACAGCCACTTCTAACCTATCTCTCCCCTCCCTGAAGCTGCTTCTGTAGTCTTACAAGATGCCCTTACCAAGGATCCTTACACCAGGGTAGGAATGGGCCAGCCACCAAGAGACTATATACCATTTCCTCTTGTTTCTAGATCCATCACATCCCAACCCACCACATCCTCAGAGGTCCAGAGAATGGCTTTCACACAGCCATTGAGGCAGAACAAGGCTAGGGCTCAGGAACAGCTCAGGCATTCACCAGCTGCTTGGCTCTAGAAGCTACAAGGACTTCTCAGCAAGTAGGTGATAATTTGTTGGCCTTCTCAACAACAGTGCTTCCCCACACCCAACGTACTTACTTCCTGATTTTCAGGCCCTCTTCATTGTCCGGGAGAAAAAACTCAAAAGATTTGTATGTCTTGACCATGTCCCGACGATACTGGCCAACGTTGAATTCTGAGAGGAAGGAAAGGCTCAGCTTTCACGGAACAGTAAACCTACCAACTCCTGACCAGGATCCTTCCCCACCATCTGGCCTTCTCTTTCTTCTTCCCCTCCCCGACATATCCCCCAGTGTCCTCTAGAAGGCTTACCCCGAGTAGGCACACCAATCCAGTTCAGGTATCTGGTCAGCTTCTTAGAAATGTAGGTCTTGCCCCTGGCAGGCAAGCCCACCATGACAATGAGCGTTGGGCAGTTGGTCATGCAAACTGGAAGGAAAGCAGCACACAGTGTCAGATACAGCCAGGACCCCTCCTGTGTGCCCCTCCTTCTCTGACTGTGGTCTCTCAGCTTCAGGGCACAGGACTGGCATCAGCTGTACCTTCCAGGCCTCCTGGCATCGACAGCTCCCTGAAGACCCCACACTCAGTCTCAAGGTGGCAGATCCCCATTCCTCAGAGCTTGGCTCTGGTGGACACAACAGGGATTTTACCAGCTATCATTCTGATGTGCACCAGCAAATATAAAGCTCAACCATACATGCTGCATGAAAGACCCAAGGGGTATTCAGTGCCTGCCTCTCTCATCCAGGAATCCATACCTTAACATTCTCATGTTCCCACCATCCCAGCAATCATTCGGTGCTGTCAGCATTTACAGCCTCTGCCGCAGTCTGTCTGGGCACAAAATAGCCGAACCGCCACACAGCCTTGTAGGTTCAAACAGCAACTCTTTATTCCCGAACTCTCACCGGCACTCTACACACACTTGGCACTCTACACACACTTCTCGGGAATACACTCCCTCCACCGGGCTCCAGGCGGGCAGCGTAGGAGAACTCAATAGCGGGAGCCTAAGGCAGCAGGATCCGCCCTAATCCCAGAGCCACCCTATTCCCAGCAGGAGCCGCCCTATTCCTGGAGCAGGGTCACCTTTCAACCATTCCCTCTAGCAAAATGCCATTAGTCATTCGACTAAACTGTGGCTCTCAACAAGCCTCACAGTTTTGCCCTCCCTGTGGTGAATGTCTTTTATTTTAATATATCTTTATTTTATTTATTTATTTTTACGTGGTGCTGAGGATCGAACCCAGGGCCTCACACATGCTAGGCGAGGGCTCTACCGCTGAGCCACAATCCCAGCCCTATGGTGAATTTCTTTTCATCAAAGCCTAGACTAAAAGCTGCTTTCTCAACAAGTTTTTCTCTGTGGTACTTTCTTGATCACCTGGTGCACCATCACCCTCTCTAAACTGATCACTTGGAGCAGAAGCAGGCCTGCAGTGTCTGAGCCATTCAGGGTCTTGAGGCCTGGTACCATGTTGGTGTTTAAGAAATATGGGCAGGAGAAGGGAGGCATCTAGAAGTCTACCAGGGATGGGCCACCAGTGGCTAAAAATAAAAGCCCAGACCAATATCGAACAGTCCTTCTGATAGTCTGTCCACCACGATATCATGTGCCAACAGGTCAGTGTGCCAACCTGAGAAGTTGCCGAGGCTAGAGGTAGGGAAGGGCCACTCCTCTGAGCCTTAGTTGGCTAGAACAGACACCAAGGCCACAGAACAGCCAGCCTCATATGATCCAACTCAGCTTTCAATGAGATCAAATTCAATTTCACCTCAGAAGCCTCAGAGAGCTTCTCTTTCATCATCCTTAGGACCTGGGCCAATAAAACCATAGCAGATAGCCTGATGAACAGATATAGGGAACTGTCACTGCCCGTAGTCTGCCCACTTGGTTCTGCAATTGCCTTCACAAGTAACCCTCCTTAGATAGACTGTCAGGCCCCCTTCATGGGGGCCTCTTAGCTTAGCTTGGAAATCAGGAAATGGACAGGCAGAGATTCCTATCTTGATTTTGACACCAGCAGCTCTGAGCCTTGGTGTCCCCACCATGAAATGGAATGAAAATTCCTCAGAAAAGTCCAGCACTAAACTCATGTACAAACCAAACCACTTCCAGGAAGCTGTGCTATCTACCTCATCCCAGCAGCACACCAGGCTAAGTTTCTGATGTACTTTGGCACTCTTGGGATGCAAAGGCAACAAACTGGTCCCTGGAAGGACCTACAGAGAAGTAAAGGTCCCTGCTTGCCAGTGGATTTTTCATCACTCCTGTGCATGGCCTTTGTGCAAAAGGCCATGTGACCCAATCTGCAAACCGCAGGGAAAGGAAGGAAGGAACCCTACGGACCACAGACCAACAGTGAGCAAAAGTGAAGAAACATGCAGAAAAACCTCAGCTTTGGCCTAAATGAGAGAAATACAAGTTAGGCAAGGTCCTGAATCCTCAGGCTAGCAGATGACTGAGGCCCTGTGCTGTTTGCACAATTCTTGGCCAGGCTAGCCATAGTTCTCAAGGGTAGACCATCAGCCACTAATCAGAAGGGATCCACGATAAGGCCACCTCTTTCCACTGCTTCTTGGTGTGTTTGGGGGGAGATCCCATGACCTCAGCTTTGTGTTTCTACATCCCCTGTCCCTTCACATCTTCTGTCTTCCCAGAGACGACCCTGGCCTCTTCTTATGGCATTAACTTCCTCCCACATCATTTGGTGACAGTATCCACCTTCCCCTCTCCCATCAATTTGCAAGGTGGGCAGTCAGGCCAGCAAATCAAGCCAAGGTACAAAACAAGGCAATAAATTAGCTATCACCTCTGCTCCTCAAGATAAGTTACAAGAAATGACCCAAAGAAAACCAAAGTTCAAGTATATTCATAGGGTAGCAGCTCTGCTTACAACAGCAAAATGCTGGGGAAATTCCAGCAGTGAAGAAATTGCAGTCACGACAAAAAGGAAACACACTACAGTTCTTGAAGCAGACACACATGGGCTAAAGGAGCTGGGGTGTGCAGACAGAACTGCAACTCTGAGCCCACAAGGACCCCGATACTGAGCAAACAGGACAACAAAACACACTTCCTATAACACTGAACATACACAGCTTCCCTCACTGGTGCCTTTCCTGCAAATCTGCTGAAGGTCCTAGGAGCTCTAGGAGATAAGAAGCCTAGGACAAGAAGCACTTCTACTGAAAGGGGAGCCACAAATGTCTAGAACAGGTTTCAAAACTGTACCTGCTCCTACCTCCTTAGGCCAAATTAGGGAAGACAGAGTGTGTGTGTGTGTGTGTGTGTGTGTGTGTGTGTGTGTATATACATATACACACACACATATACACACATATATATATACTATATGTATATTATATACATATTATAACATATATGTATATTATATACATATTGTATATATATGTGTTTTATATATATATATATATATTATACACACACACACACACACACACACACACACACATAGTGCATGGTGGTCCCATTCAGAAAGACAAAAAGTCCTCTCTCCCTCCTCCTATTGCCCTCTATACAATAAGTCCTCTCTCTTCCTATTGCCCTCTATACAAAAAGTCCTCTCTCCTCCTATTGTCCTCTGCACACACTGGTCCTGTCCTCAAACAGTAAGAATCTTGTCACTTTGCAACCTTTTGGATGAGAAAAGTCGTCAGAAAAATTGCTCTTCCTGCTGTGATCCCTGGGACCCTCTTTATCCCTAGCCCTGCCTGCCCCACCCTAGAGCTCCTCTGGGTCTGAGCTAAGAGGCCAATGATGGGGAATGTAAGAGCCTCTGGGCCCTCAGGAGTGGCTCTGAATTTCATCAAGCAGGGGAAGAATTTCCAACAGTGAGTGGAGGTGATGGCAGCAAAGGACACCCCTCAGTCAATCAGTCATTTCATGGATCAAAATGATGACTATCACTTCGCATAGATAAGGATCCCAAAGTCTGGAAGGTCAGCTCCATGCTCAAGGCCACACAGCTCAGCCAGTAAATAGCTTGAGTATTCCCACCTCCAAAATCAAGGTTCTTACTTCTTTCCCTTTATTAAATAATAGCAGCTGTCCCCTAGTCAACATCACAGCCCTAACAGGCTGGTTAGAAGAATAAGAGAGAGGAGCTTCAGCCACCACACCTCCAGAAGAGTCTAAGTAGGGCTGACCAGGCTGAGGCCATAGCCCCTTATGACTCAAAATGTGAATCCTGAATGGCCAAGGCCCCATCAGAACTTGGTCAGCTTATAAACCACAGCCACCCGTTACCAGGACTCACAGTATGATCAGAAGTATACACAAACCTCTCCTGGAGGGCTCACATTATTGTCAAAGCTATAGCCATAGTCTAGCCTGGCAGCACCAGCACAGAGGATCCCCCTCCCTGCCTTATCACACACAAGCAGAGGTCAGGAGTTCAGGGAGACCATGGCACATCAGACAATCTCCCAATATCCATTTCCATATCTGCACCACCAGTTGAACTAGATGTTCTCTGAGATCCTTGCCAAGTTGCTAATCTGTTACAATATTTCAGTTACTCCTAAAACAAATCTTTCTTTTCCTTGGTAACAAAAAGCTGCAGATCCAGGACTCCAGGAGAGGTGTCCCTTAGCAATTCCACAAATTTCAGCTTATCTTCTAGATGTTCCTCCCTTGCGTTTTACTATTCACCTATAAAACATGTGGATGCTTACATCCCCATGGACACAAAGATGGGTCCATATGGCATAGTGGTCTTATTGCCTCTATCCTGACCACATTTGTAATTCCCTAAAGCTCCTCCCAAAACGTGGTATTAAGGCCAAGGAGCACCCATCCTCCTACTGGAGGACTAGCCCATACTTAGGCCTTTGAAAATTCAGACTCAGAGAGGCCAAGTGATTCTCCTAGTGCCACACAGCTCAGTTCTCCACGGAGTACTGCCTTAACGGCAAGCCCTGGGTATAGAATAGGGAGCAAAGGAGCCAGTGCCTTCCCCGATATGGTGGCCAGACCTACCCTATCAAGCAGAAATAGCCCCACACACCTGTACCCACCCCCTGCTCCACCACACTTCAGCCCACCACTGTCACGCCTCTTCAACCGTCCCCAACTCCCCCACAAACCCCGACTCCTCCCACCAGTTATAACAGCCTGTGCCGGTTCCCCACCAATCTCCCCTGTTCCCTCTCCACGAGAGACTCCCACCCAAGCCCTCTATCCACCCATCCCCGTGCACCTCCCTCCCCTCACCACCACGTTGGCAGGCGTGCAGAGCAGGTCTCCCATTGCTGTACGGCATCCAGATCTTCTTCAGTGGGTTCTGGGTCAGTTCCCGTGGGGACGCCATCCCCGGGCCGAGACTAGTCGGACTGCGCCGCTGAGAACCCAGCAGCCAGGCCACCTCGGGCCACCCGAGGTCCCGCCCCTCGGGCCCCGCCCCTCTTCGAGCCGCGACAACGCTGTTCAGTCTTCCCTCAGGTCCCGCCCCTAAATGAATAAGCTCCACCCTAACAGAAGGACCAGGCTCCGACTACGCATGTCCACCTCTCCAACAGTCCTTTTTTTGGACCAAGCACGCCCCGTCCTTTCTGTCAGGATCGAGAATACGCATGCTCAATTTCCACCAGGCCCAATGCCCGGATTATGCAGGCCCCGCCCCGGATGCGCGAACCTATCACGCTCAGCTGATTTCTGTGGATCTCCCTGATCCCCTCCCAGGGAATTTAAGCCCCGCCTCCACGGCAAGCAAGGCTTCCGCTTCCTGCAGAGCTTGACCTCTAGTCCTCTAGGAGGGAAATGTTTGCGCGCAATACAGCGAGGCTTGCGTGACCTGCGGGGCCGGGTTAATCTGAACAAGCCTGGCGGCTCCCGCGTGACTCCAACCCCTGGTCTTCTGTCCCTGCCATTAATTGCCCCGCCCTCCTGGTCCTGCGCTGAACCACCTAGTCTGGCTCAAGCCTTGAGATTCTCCCCGGTCCATAAAACCAACCTGCTCCACGCCGCAGGAAGAGCTCCTTTATCCTATGCACAAAGACACAGGACAGATCTCAGGATTGAAGGAGTTTCTCTCTTGGTTTTGGCTGTTGGGGAGCACAAACTAAACTCCTGCCCTCCTAGAGCAAATGCGCAGGATCTTGTGATTTGAGGATTCACTAAACTCTGGCCACATCTTAATTCTCTTGCCAGGATTTCATTTTTACCAATTAAATTTTCATCGTAAGTTTATGGCATTTTTTAAATAATTTAAATAGCTTCTTCCTCTTCATCAGGAAAATGGGTGCGCTGGTCATTAATCTTAAGAGATTGTGGTGTAGATTAAATGTGTCAAATCATTCTGAGAAATCTGTTCCAAAACAAATTAGTGTTCTGATTCAGTATATTATTTATCTCCTTACTGTCTTTGCAAACGCACAGGCGGCAAGGAAGAGATCCAGAAATTCGGGAAACCTTCTGGTTGACTCTCATGTGTTTGGCACCCGCCCAGCCCCTTCAGGCTCCTGCCTCCTCTGATTGCCAACCCTGCCTGTCCAAATTTGGGACACTTTCTGCCCCAGCCCTCACAAATATGGCTTGAACCTGGATCACACTGCCCTCTAGTGATGTCCACCATCACATCCCTAGCAGGGTCCCTGCAAACTGAAGTTCTCTGCCCAGTGTGTACCCAGCCAGAAGATCTGGGCATGTAGAACAAAGCTGACCTCATTGTCAGTTCATGTTACACCTCCTTCCATGACTTGAGATGACTGATAACAAACATCTTGCCAACTTAAGGAAATGAAGGTTCGGAAGGTCTAAATGCTGGAAACCTACCTGGACCTTGCCTGAAACCAGCTCTAGCTGCCTACTCTGGGGAATGCCCTGCCTGAAGCAGGGTCCACCATTTCCTCCTTCCTCATTCTCCAGCTGCATTTTCCACCACCCATTCCCCTCCAGGGCCCTTGTGATCATCCACCTGCTTCCTAGTTCCCCAAAGCCACTCATTCTGTTCTTCACACAGCCAACTCTCCTGTCTTTCGCCTGGCCACTGCCAAGGCCATCTTGGGGCAATCCTGGCTAACGAAACATCATTGCCACACACCCATACTCTGTCCAACACTCATTATAGAAACTGTCTCCTCTAACACCCAGCACCTCCTGAGGCCTGCCTACTGTCTTCTTCTGTAGCCTTCCTGGATGTTAGTAGAGAGCAGGGAGTGGAAACAGCCAGGGAAGACAAAGCAACTAGGACTATTTCTACATCCAGACAGTATGAGCCTGATTCATAGGAAACACCTTAGCTCTGTAACCTCCCACACTTCCCCAGCTGACCTTGGGCTGACCCAGACACATCCTCCCATGTCCATATACTCATCTGGGAGGTCAATGTTGGGGTCTAGGGCCCTTCCCAAAGCCAAGGTCTACATCTACTCTGAAGGTAATCACCATCTCCACTCCCATGGCCTTATTTCTTAGGTAGAAAATTGAGGGTCTGTCCAAGAGCCAGTCCACAATGCAGGAAGAACTTAGCTCAATTCCCAGCCTTCAAAACCTCACCTCCCACACCTTTACACTATTGCTGAACCTCCACACCCAGGCTCTTGGTTGTTCACTTCATTGAAATTCTCTCCTGGCTCTCTGCATCTCCCAGGATCAGTAGGTACCCCATAAAATAACTGGTCCTCATGACTTTTCCTTCCTCAGGGCATCCCAAAGTGTGCCAGCTTTCCTGTCTCAGGTATGGGAAGTGTGCTGGGATATCACTGTGTACTCATAGGTGAACATGTCTGGCTCAGCCTCTCCCCACCGTGAACATAACTGACCTGATTCCAGTTGGCTCCCAGGGTGCCCCCTCTGCACTGACCACCGAACCCCCTCCCAGTGTCACAAGCCAGAAGCCGTGGGGTGTGGCTAAAGTCTTCAACCCATAGTTCTCAAGGCTCATACTCTTTCCAGTCTGTTTATCTGTTGCTGAATTCTGGTGGAACCAATATGCCACCGTTCGCAGCATAAGGATGGGGGGCAGGCTCAATGCATGCCACACAGACTCACATGCCAGTGCACACAAGCTTGCATATGCACATGCAGAAGCACACGTACCAACAAGCCCTGTACCCAGGCATGTATATAGGGACAGGCAAGTTGTAGCAGGGCCTGCTGCTCTCTGCTGCCTCCCTTCCTCTTTATTCCCCCACATAATGCTGCCATTGCTGGGGGGGGGCGGTGGAGGTCCTTAGGAATCCTGGCCTCTTCTAGCCATTTCCAGAAGGGACTGTCCCCAGTAGCCCAGAGCACACAGAATGAGGGTCTGACTTGGGGGTATAGAACCATGTAAGAAGCAGCTTATGAACTCTGATCTGTAGTTCCTGATTCCACTCCAGCACAGGGCACACAGTAGGTGCTCAAAGTAATTTGAGACAAGTCAGGGCACAGAGAAAGGGCCCAGAGAGACATGAGCAAAACAGAATACACAGTAGGTGCTTTCAGAAGCTCAGGACCAGCTCAAGCACATGGTAGATGCCCTAGAATTGCTAGTTTAATAGCTAAAGCCACATCATATGAAAAACTTCCCAAATGAGCCTCTAGTCCTCCCCAAATTGGATGACCCCTTAAAAGGGAGGTAGAAGAATATGACCCCTTTGAGGCCAGCAAGGGGCAAAGTGGGAGGGCCTCAGGCAGCTCCAGCTGGCTGTCCCTCCCCCCTGGACTAAAGGAAGACACTATTTATAGCTCCCTCTTGGCCCAGCCCCCTCTCCCCTGCAAGGCAACAGTGTTTCCCTGCCTCCAGGCCACTGACAGACTGATGCCTCCTCGGAGCACCCCTAAACCAGGGTGAAAATCCCAACACTCTCATATCCCCTCCAGTACCACCCTCACTGTGCCCAGGTCTTTTCCCATTCCCCCCACACTCCCCACACTGCCCCGTGCCTACCCTGCCCGCTGCTCCCCAGCCCCGGGTCGGTCAGAGATCTGCCTCCTAACGTGCCTCTGTCCATCCTGCCTCCGAAATGACCAGGGCCACCGCCCCCTGCGGCTTGGGAAGAGTAGGACAACCCCGCCCTCTGACAGGCTCAGAGTACAGCAGCCCCGCCTCTCCAACGGCCCTGGGCCCGCCCGCCCGCCAGGGCTGCTTAGTACTGTGAGGTTGACACGGGGGGGCCCCATCCAGGCCGGCAGCCACACTCTGGCTGGCCAGTGTTGCCTCTTTCCAGTCAGAGCTGCCCTTACTTCCCAAGAGCTGCCCTTGTCTTTCGGTGGAGTTGTCTACCCTGCCTGGAGTGCCTGCCCCATCCTCAGGCAGGCCTGTCCTCGTACCCAGGAAGTCAGTCCTAGCTCTAGGTCAGTAATGGAGTAGAAGATGTGAAATAGGCAAAACCTACTTCCAAACTAAGGGAACAAATCAGTTAAAAGAGGGTGGTGAAGGAGGGTGGACAAAAGGACAGAAAAGCTAGGTGTGACTCAACCCTCCTGCGTCACTGCATGGGTGCACATGACTAGTGATTCTTGTCCATCCCATCCTTCAATCACTTGATGTTTATTGAGTGCCTCTTGCAACCACAACCTTCATGTACACTATGTCACTCAGTGCTCCCAAGAAGCTTGGTGGCATCACTCTTCTTTACAGAACACCTTTGCTCAGGATAATTCAGTAAGGACTGGATAGAGTTAGATTGGAACTTGGCAGACTAAGCCGCCTCTCCCGAGTCTTTGTTTCCAAGAATCAAAACTGGGTATGTGAAAGACAATGCCCAGTTATGTGGTACATGTGCTTCATGCAGGTTTGAGGGACAAGTACCCACTCCTCCCTGTTCCCTTACACCCCCCCACACACATCTTGCTCACATACTCAGCTGTCAGAGCTTTGTTTGTAAAAGGCAGCACATACAGACTCAGCCACACGTGCACAGACACCCACAAGGTAAGACACAATGGTCAGACTTTCTGTGTACAGTCATATCTATCTGGGATAGAAGCTGCCTCATGAAGCAGAACACATGTTTGTAAACTTCAGCCAGCACTTCCATGTGTGGTAGCCTAGGAGAGGGAAAAACCTGTGGGCCTTAGATGGACTGGTCTCAGATGCAGTGTTCATCTCTTGTTTTGAGGCTTCTGAATATAACATGATGGTTACCCCATGTAATAATGTCCAGATGCCCTGTGACTGTGGAGCACCAAGACATAGCAATATTGTACTTGGCAGTGACCTTGTATGGTACTGTTCAAACTTTCCAAACATACTGTAAGTCTGTAGAGTACACAGGCATGGCAACACATCAATACAACAATGTCCAAGGTGTCCAGAGCCCCTGACTGTGGTACACTCAGATGGGATAAGACACTACTTGGCAAGGGCCTATTACAGTGGTGTTCAAGTGCACTCTGCCCAGATGTAGTATGATCCAGCTCTGTTGCCATCCTCTATGTTTTTCCATCCAGACCAACCCCATCATTATAACCCTCTCTCTCAGGCTTAGCGGCGGCCAATGTGAGCCAGGATGCGAGCATTGGTTGCAGCCTGCTCCCTGGAAGCCCTGGCCCGGGCCTGCTCCAGTAAAATCTGTAGGAGGCCAATGGGGACATCCAGTGAGAGGGCGATACGTGGTCCAAGGCGGGATACAGGGCTTGAGTAGCTCCAGGCAGCTGAGGGACTTGTGGCAGTAGCTGAGGGGCTCTTCAAGGACACAGAGAAAGGAGTGGTCTGGGAATAGTTCTGAGGAAGAATCTGGAAGGCTGGGATAGGGGTCACTGAAACAACCATGACTCTGCCCAACATCAGGACCATCAGCACCAGCGGAGCCCACCTGGTCATCATGTGGTCAGGCTGTGAGGAGAAAACAGGCTCAGGGAAGGGGCTCTGTCAACTATGGTTAACAGACAGAGACAAATGGCAAGAGCAGAGAGAGAGAGAGGAAGAGACAAAGAGACAGACAGGGAGGCCAGGCCAGGGACAAAGAGAAAGTCAGTCAGAGACAAAGATGAAGGGATGAGAAGAAAGCTAGAGTAAATAAAGACAGAGCTAAACAGAGAAGGGGAGCACCCAGACAGAAAGATTGAAAAGGGGAATGAGAGAAATCAAAAATACAAAAGACGGGGGAAAGGAGAAGGAAAGGGAGATGAATGAGATGAAGGCAGAGCAAAATAGGAGACTGGAAGAAAAGACAGAGACAGAAACCATCCAGAGACAGCACCATGGAAACAGATTCAGAGTCAGAAAAACAGACAGCTGATTTAAGAAGTAGTAGTAGGAATGGGAATCCTTGAGGCAGAGAAGCAGCTGGAGACCTCAGACCCTCCCAGGTCCAGATATCTCCATGAACTTGAACCCAAGGACCACTCAACCCCCAAGACCTCTCCCGACCCAACACCAGTCCTACCACTGACAGCTTCCTCTGGGGTAAGTTGCGATGTCTAGGGCTGCTGGGGCTGGGATCAGGCGATGCTATCCTATGTTCTGACCCTCTGCTCCACTTCTGGGCCCATTTATCTCCACTAGCCCACTGTGGTGGGAGGTGGGTGTTTCCTGGCATGAGGCAGCCCCCACCTATGACTCATCCCCTCCTAGCAAGCAGTAAGGACACATCTTTATCTGCTTCTTTCTGAGGGTCACAGGAAAATGACCATGGCAGTGCAGCAGGACTTTGTATTCATGCAATACTGACTCCCCCAAGGGAAAATATGCCCCCCACAACATCACCCCCAAGAAGTCATAACAAGGACATTTTAAAACAGCAGCTTTAATGCCCCCCAGAAACAGCACCATGGCATCACAGGCTTGGGTCAAGGGGTGGGTCAGACACAAGTCACATCCGCTCACTGCCCATAGCCACCCCCCATGGTGAGTCATCCACCAGGGAGGCAGGAGCCACAATGGGGGTTTGTCCATAGGGACAAAGGCTAGACCCACAGGACCAAGTCACTGAAATAATGGACATGCACACACACACTCATGTGCACAGAGGTCTCTAGCACCAAGGGGAGGGACAGCAGGACCTGTTGAGATCCAGATTCTTCCAGGGGACACTAAACAGCAGCTCATCAACTCTGGGCAGCACCTGGGTGTGGCAGGTTAGAGACTGTCTTCAGCCCCTGACCTTCTTACACAGTATGCAGACCACAGAGAAACATGGCAAAACATCTTCTGGCGGGATAGGGAGTGGTGTGGGGACCAGAAGCCTAGCAGTAGGTGGGGCCCTGACTCAGAGAAGGATCCATACTCAGGTCTTTAAAGAAGGGAACATGGAGAGGGACCATAATGAGAATTCTACAGTTGAGGTTCTGTATTCAGTTCTTTCATCTGGGGGGGTCCGTCCCAGGTCCCCCAGTCTGAGGGAGCTTCTCACTCATGACCTTGACCCTCAGGGCCCAGTTCCCTGCTGAGGTGGGGCTAAGCCTCTACCTGTTTTCTGGCTCTGGATCATGTGGGGCAGGCAGCGGCGCTCACAGGCTTCACGAGTTCCAAAACGGTTGGCATTCCCTCCACAGCCACCATAGACAAAGGGGTGACAGGTCTTTGTCCTGCCTGGCACAGCCCGATGGTACCAGCGCAGGGTGAAGGCAGTACAGGAGCCCTCATCCAGAGGCAGGGAGCAGGGGTCTGGGGTCAATGGGGATCAGTGAGAGGCCAGCAGGGAATGGCTCCGCCTGCCCTTACCTGAACCCCTCTAGGCACATCCCTCATTCTCACCATCACCATCCCAAGGAACCTCAAGGTCCTGGTATTCCTCCACAGAATACTCAGAGTATTCTGAGAACTCGTCATCTTCAGGGGGCACTTGGTCTACAGCACAGTGGGATATACCATGAGGGAGAAGCTGCTGGCCCTGGGGTAGTAGTGTGGGCAGCACTAATCTCCCCCTGTGTGCATAAGGGTATCCATGCATATGCCCTGCATGTGGACCCTATGTGCATGGCATGTGCTCTGCATGCATGAGCACCTAGATACATGTCCATGTCCCATCCATACATGCCCCATGGTCCAGTCATTCTCACCTTCCTCTTCTACATGGGAGACACGGAGTACAGGCACTGGCCTGTGCATCTGGGTGCCAGCTGTGTCTGCAGCATAACTAGGGAGGGGTCCTGGAGCAAAGAACAAGTGATGACACGTGGGGTCATCATGAGTGGCCATACCAGCCACTCCCCAGGTGATAGACAGGGCAGGACCTAGGGTGAAGAAAGTTCTAGGCACAGAAAACTACTCACGTGATCCAGATGCAATAAACTGTCCCTGGCAGGCTGAAAGGGGCAGAAAGAGACAACGATGAAGGGAGAAAGAGACAAAAGAAAGATGGGAAGACACACACAAACACACACACATATACACACACACAGAGGGAGATTGAGATATACAGAGAAACAGCAGGAGAGATAGTGATAGCAGGACCAATAGAGAGAATGATAGGTAGAAGGATAGAGAGAAGGAGGCAAAGAGAGAGAGTGAAAAGAGGGAGAAAGAGGAAGAAAGATAGAGGAGAAGTAGACAGGAATGAGAAATTGGGAAAAGGTCAACAAAGGGCAAGAATAGAGGGAGATGGAAACAAGTAGGCATAGACAATAAATGCAGTTGCAAAAAAAAAGAGGAAAAAATACAAACAAAAGAATTAATCAAAAAATTACAGAGCTGGGGTTGTGGCTCAGTGGTAGAGCTCTCGCCTCACACATGCAAGACCCTGGGTTTGATCCTCAGCACCACATAAAAATAAATAAGTGAAATAAAGGTATTGTGTCCAACTACAACTAAAAAAATAAATATTAAAAAAAATTACCAAGAGAAAGAGAGGAAGAGCAGAGCTTCACTCTGATGTTCCCAAATTCATCGCTGCCTGGCTTGTGTCAGAGCCAGTGGGACCAGCTCTGCTCCCTCCTCTATTCCCTCCACACATGGCAACTCTGAAATCCTCAACTTTGTGGCTACCTACATCTGCTGTGCATCTCTCATCATTGAGAGAATTTCTGTCAGCATCCTGTCCTACAGTATGTGTGACCTTCTGAATATCTATCCATCTCAACTCATCTCTTTGACACTTGCCTCCTGTAAGTACTGGGGACCTGTCAGCCCCTATCTAGGTGTTCTGGGACAGAGTGGGACAGGGTACCAAAGACTCCAGGCTAGGCTCACTCACCACAATGCTGACTCATCTCCTGACGCACAAAGCTCCGAATGTCATCCTCCTGGAGACAAGACCACAAGGACCATGAAGAACCCATGAATCACAGAAGTGACATCAGGCACATAATGCAGGGGTCAAAAAGAGTCAGGGGCTCAGGGTGTTGGGTATGGAGACAGAGCCCTAGCCCACACAGACCCACACTTACTGTCAATGCAGCTTCTCCCTTCTCTCCACGGGGACCAATGGGCCCTGGCCGCCCCTATGTACAACAGATAAGAATAGGCTATGACCTCAGATTCAGGGACATCAGGGTCACCCCAATCTTTGACCTCGAGCCTAGAAATCCCACTTACCTGCTCTCCTCTCTCACCAGGGGTCCCAGGAGCCCCAGGGGCCCCCACCACACTCTCTCCAGGGGGACCACGCTCACCCTGCCAGACACAAGGATCAAGTGAGCAAGACCAGAGTTGGTAAGGGTCAGAAAACAGGCAAATTTGGGATCACAGCTTCAGAGGTTGGGGCAAGGAGACTGGGGAATGGGTTGCAGAGTCAGAAGTCAGAGAGGTAGGAAAGGTAGGGAGGGTTAAAAATGTAGCTCAGTGGTAGGGTACTTGCCTAATATATGTGAAGCCCTGGGTTCAATTCCTAGCACCACTCCCCCATACCAAAAACAAAAGGATAGGGAGGTTCAGAGCTTAGGAGTCAGAGAATTCAGTCAAGAAGTCTTACTTTCTGACCCTGAAGTCCTTCAGGACCTTTGGGACCAACACCACCAGGTGGCCCTGGGGGACCACTAGCACCATCATTGCCCCTAGGACCTGGAAAGCCCACAATTCCTGGGGATCCCTGAAGAGAGATGGGATAGAGTAGGTAATAAAAATCTTGAAAGATGAACTCAATCCCAAAGAGCGTGCTCTCCTCAGTTTACCATTATCTTGACCTCGACTTACCCGCTCTCCTTTCTCACCCTGGTCACCCTTGGGTCCTAACTGTCCATCAAAGCCTCGGTCACCCTGGGAACAGAAGAAACATAAGAGACACTTTGCCTTGACCTCCCTCAGATCCTGAACCTCCCCAAACTCCCATGAGTCCCCAGGCTCAATGCTTACAACCTTCCATGATCTGAGCATCTGTGACTACCAGCTGTGATCCCCATGACACCAACCCCTCTATAACCCACCACCCTGATATACATGAACCTCTGCTCCATGTTCCACCTTTTCATCTTAACTCTCCACTGTGATCCTTGCCCATCCTGAAATCTCACGACTAGCCCCACACCATCCCCCAACACCTGAACCCTCTACAACCTTCCTTGACCTTAAACCCTCATCACCCTATTGTAGCTTTCCTTGCCCCATCCTGACTCCCCATCATGACCACTCAAGAGATCCTGTACCTTGGGACCAATCAGGCCCTCTTTGCCAGGAGCCCCAGACTGGCCTGGCACACCAGGCTCCCCCTGGAGAAAAGAAAACAGAGCTTAGACCCTGGCCCAGCAGTATCCCACCTGGCCCACCTGTTCCTCCTCATTCTGGGTGTTCCTCATACTCACCATCTCTCCTTTTCGTCCTACCAGCCCTGGACGGCCAGGAAGACCAGCTTCTCCCTACAGGCATCAGGTTTGGGGTCAGGCTTGGGTACCAGATACCATGGTCCCCACACTCACTTTTACCTCTGTACCTTGTCTCCCTTCTCTCCATCAAGGCCACAGGCTCCCTTCAGCCCCCGTTCACCCTAAGGGCAAAAAGCAGGTGAGAAAGAAACTTCCAGGTACTTCACCATATGAGCTCTTCACCCTAAAACTAACTCCCCCAACAGACTTTAGACATTCCAACATCTGACCTAACACCCAACATTATCCCTGGATACCCTAACATCTGACCCCAGCTTCCTCACCTCCAGTATCCAGCCTTCCTGACAAGAAGAACAGAACAAAACAAAAAAACCTGATCCCCTTCCCACCTTGATGCCCCTGGGGCCCATGAAGCCAGTATCTCCTTTGTCTCCTCGGAAACCAGGTGCTCCATCCTTTCCTGGGGCTCCCTGGGGTGGGGGGAAGGTGTAGACATGAGGTCAAAGGAAATTAGTGAAGAGTTGCAGCAGGGAACACCATAAGGTGACAATCACCGTGGAGGCCAGCAGCATGGGAAGGGAAAAGTTTGGCATGGGGAAGAGTCACTTTGGGCAGGCATCACCATCATAGGGGATTACTATGGAGGCGGGGTCCCCTGGGAAACAGGAAGACATCTTGAGACATTGGTCACCATAAGGTCAAAAGCTACATGAGTGAGACCACCATGGAGATGGAGTTCCCACAGGAGGTCTCTGTGGGAGTGAAAGCACTTACCGGGTCACCAGGGATCCCTGCAACACCAGGCTCACCCTACAGGAAACATTATGGGAGAAACCTTCAATGTGACCATTCTTCATGCTGGCCTATCTGTTGCAGCTACTTGGCACCCCTGAGGCCAGAAATCTTGTGTTAACACTCATGTGGCCAACAGCAAGGGGACGAGGATCCCTACAACACTTAGGAGAAACCCAGGGACAGGTGTGCGTAATGTGTGTTTGACTCTAGTGCAGAGTTTACCTTGGGTCCTATGAGTCCTCGAGCTCCCGTTGACCCAGTGGAGCCCTTGTCACCAGGCTCCCCCTTGGTGCCCTGTGGGAGGGACCAGGAGAGGAACAGTCAGGACCGTACCAGGCTGGAGGATGACTGGCGCCTCCAAGTTAGGGCAGGGTTCCTCAGTGTCGCTCCCACTGACCCCAGTGGCTCCCTCCCTTCTACCCAGGATTCAACAACTCATTTATTGCTCTGGGACCCCAGACTCCTGCCTTTCCCTTACGCTAGGCCCTTTATCCCATCTGGACTACCCTAACACCCAAGGAGCCCGCTTTCAGGAACTTCATAGAGCCACAGTCTACCCAACTTCTTACATTAAGGCCCTAAAGCCCTCCCTCTATCCCCATTCTCTCAAGTCACTACAGCCTACAGAAGCCCTGCCCCTAATCCCCAGAAAGACCCCTCCTACACTCACAGACCCACTATGGAATCCCCATACCTTCAGGGATCCATATAGTATACCCACCCTCTTCCCTGTACCTTGTCACCAGGGTTTCCATTGTCTCCCCGAGGTCCTTTGTCACCATCTATGCCCTGAGGCCCTCGTTCACCCTGGGTCAGAAATTAGAAATGAGGGTCAGAGCTTGAGACCTTTGAGCTTTCATCGCCACAGGATTCCCTGTCACACTAAGGAAGACCCAATCTGCACATGAACAAGACTCACTCACCATTTCCCCCTTGGCACCCCGTGGCCCTGGAGGCCCCACAATCACAGCTAAGTCACCCTGAGAAGGCAGAAAGTAGTCAACAGAGTCAAGAGCACCCCAATCTCTTGCTCTTCCCATCCCCCATGCCCACACTCACCTTGTCACCCTTTAGCCCTGCAGTTCCAGCATCACCCTATTGGGTAAAAGAATGTGAATCTCATTCAAGCTGAGGAGCCTTTAGTCCTGAATTATATGCCCCACCCCACTCACCACAGGGGCATTTTACCCACATTCTTACCTTCTCTCCTCTGTCCCCCCGGATGCCTGGGGGCCCCTACATGAAGGAAGATGACCATAAGCTATGAGGATTTGAGGGAACTAGTGAGGAGACAGTTCAGGGATAGGCAAAGAGAGAGGGACAGAGGGGGAAGGAAGGAAACAGAGAGCTAGAGCAGACAAGGAGAATTAGAAGGCTGGGGTGGACTGCAGAGAGTGTCCCAAGGGCATATAGGGGACAGTCAGGGTACTGAAGTCATACTCCTGGCACTTTCCCCAAAGGAACCCACCATGAGTCCTCGGGGTCCCTCCTGACCAGGGTGGCCGTCTTCACCCTGGATGGTGACATTAAGTTAATTGACTCAGGGGTTGGAAATTCAAGGCAAGAGTGGTCATGAAGGAGTCACTGTCTGCCTCTCTGGCAGTGGGCCTGGCTATGAGAAGACATACATACCCGGATACCTGGCTCGCCACGCTCGCCTCGGGGCCCAGGAAGTCCTGCTCCAGGGTCTCCCTGAAGATCAATAGAATATCCTGGATAAGTGAGGGGACTCAGTGGGGGACAGAGGGCCATGGGAGATTAGTGGAGGTTGGAGGTTGGAGGTGACTAGAGCACAGGAAAAAGAAGATGACCATAAGCTATGAGGATTTGAGGGGACTAGTGAGGAGATAGCTCGGGGACAGGCAAAGAGAGAGGGACAAAGAATAAGCACACTAAAGCCAAGGTAGAATTCCATCTACCTTGTCTCCTTTCAGTCCAGAGGCTCCAGGCACTCCCTGTGGGTCAGAGTAAGGTAAAGGTCCTATGGTCCTTAGAGCCCACACATACCCAGCCCTGCAGTGTGGTTTATCCGCATTATAAATTCTCATGTGGACAGACTCATGGGGCATTGGGGCACTTCTACTCACCGCTGACCCTGGTGGTCCAGGTGGTCCCAAGGGGCCTGGGGGACCTTCTCTTCCTGGGAGGCCTGCCAGACCCTATAGGAAAACGGGACAAGAAAGGCAGAAAGTAACTTAAGAACCTTCTTTCTCTTCTTCTCAAGTGAGGAGCCCCTAAGACAGGGTCTGGTTTCCCTCCTCCTCACCCACCACTAGATTTAGAAGTCTTGAAGTCATCAAGTCATGTAATGGAACCACTATATGACCCAGGTATCAATCCCTAGGTTTATACCCAAAGGACTTAAAATCAGCATACTATAGTGATGCAGCAACCTCAATGTTTATAGCAGCTCAATTCACAAAGATGACCTATAAAACTAACCTAGATTCCCTTCCACAGATGAATGGATAAAGAAAATGTGGTACATATACACAATGAAATATTACTAAGCCTTAAAGAATAATTGAAATTATGGCATTTGCATGTAAATGGATGGAAATAGAGAATATCATGCTAAGTGAAATAAGCCAATCTCAAAAAACCAAAGGCCAAATATTTTTTCTGATAAGCAGATGTTGATCCATGTGACAGGGAGGGGAAGGATAGAATGAAGGAACTTTGGATTGTGCAGAGGGGAGTAAAGGGAGGGGTGGGGTGGTAGGGATGGGAAAAACAGTAGAATGAGACAGACATTATTACCCTATATACATGTATGATTATACTTTTGATGTGACTCAGCACCATTACAGCCAGAAGAATGAGAAGTTATGCTCCATTTGTGTACAATGTGTCAAATGCATTCCACTGTCATGTATAATTAATTAGAATTTTTAAAAAATAAGTCATCAAGCCCCCATGTGTTCCCAGCCACTCACCCGCTCTCCACTGGGGCCTGGCTGGCCCATCTCTCCTCGAGGGCCTGTCTGACCAGGAAACCCAACAACACCAGGAGCACCAGGATTACCAGGAGGGCCCAGGTCTCCCTGAAGGAGAGAGAGCAAATGGAGAAGGGGTTATATGGGACGCCTTTCTGGGACTAGTCCTAGAATTCCTTCTTTCTCCCACCTCCAGAGGCTACCTTGCCTACTGTCCCTGCCACTATGATTGGATACTGACTTACCTTCATACCTGGAGGACCAGTTGGCCCAGGAAGCCCTTGGACCCCAATTCCTGGGTCACCCTTTGAGGGAAAGAGAGGTCATATCAGGATCATGAGGTCTCAGGATCATGACCCCCAGCAGGGACCCTTCTGGGTAAATATACCTTGTTTCCTTTAAGTCCTGGAGCCCCTTTTTGACCCTGAAAAAAAAAAGTAAACAGCACTTGAAAGGGTAGGAATATACAAACCAAACTTAGACATGGGCCAAAAACATTCCCAGGGGGGCTCAGATATGATCATGAACCCACGGAAACTCAGGATTATAACTAAGGCTTGACTTACAGAAGTCCATGGGTTCATGAGTACATAAACCGAAGTTCAGATGTGACCACAGATACGTGGGAGTTCAGGCATGACCAAAGGCACATGGAGCTCACACACGAGTGCAGACATAAAGGAACACAGATGTGGAACTCAGACAGGAACTCTACTGTGTCTACTCCCAGGAAGCTTAGATGTGACCACAAATGTGTACTCAGACAGATGGGGGTGGGAGACGGGATTATAAACACAGGTCCAAGGAAAGGCTGGCAAGAACTCAGCTATGTCCTGAGACTTAGATCAGATAGCCCACACACATGTGGGCTCAGACATGGTAAGGAATAAAAGACAAAGAATAAGCACACTAAAGCCAAGCTGGGACAGCCTCACAAACTCAGAAGTTTGAGTATGGAAGCTAAGAGTGTGTGACCCTGCAAGGTGCCCAAGAAGCAGGCTCTTGAAGTCATCAAGCCCCTCAAGCCAGATCCAGGGATTCAGATCTATGCACTGGCCTAAGAATGATCCCACATGTCCACAGTCATACTCAAGCCAAGCTTGGACCTGTCAGACCCCAGACCCCAGACTCACATCTTCCCCAGGGTCTCCAGGTTCTCCTGCACGGCCAGCTTCACCCTGCACAGAAGTGGTGGTGAGATCTAGGGCCACTCAGCCTTATGTCTCCCTGCCCAACATTCAGACCCTAAGACCAGGTCTACTCACCTTCTCACCCCTTGGCCCTGGCAGTCCTCGATCACCTTTGGCCCCCTGTAGACACAAGAATAAGAAAGCAACTCAGGCATTAGTTACAGATAGATGAAACTCAAGGAAAAGAGGCACCAGCAAGATGTCAAATGTGGGGCATATTATATAAGTTGAGGGTCATGAGGGTGGGTAAACTATGGGTCAAAGACCCCTTGCTATCAGAGGTGCCACACTTACCGGTTCACCCACCAGGTCTCCAGCAAGGCCTCCCGGGGCACCCTAATGAAGAAGAGGTGTCAGTGGGGTTCCTTGGCATCCCCTCTTGGTCCTCCCTTCCAGGTCCCTAGTACACTCACCTTCTCTCCCTTTGCTCCAGGGGGTCCAACTACCATCTGTGGGGAATACCCAGTGAGTTGCCTAGCCACCCATCCTCCCCAACCCTACCCTGCCATCATGAATGGAATGTGGAAACTGAGGCTTGGGGTGAAGCAGAGGAATTGGTGCAATAGGTAGAGGTCAGGGTCAAAGGTCACCTGTCCAGGGGTCCCCATGGGTCCAGGTTCTCCTTTAGGTCCAACAGGGCCAGGCAGACCTGGCGATCCCTGGGGCAGAGCAGTATGGGTAACTCAGAGCCTCTCCACCATTCTGTCCCTACTGCCCCACTCCTCATATCCAAGCACAAAGCTGGGCACAAGGCCCTATGATAAGCCTGCTATGAGCAACCCCCAGAACACATACTGGTATACCAGGGCTTCCTCTGTCTCCATCCTTTCCACTGGCGCCATCACGACCTGGGGGTCCTGGCTTCCCTGTCTCCCCCTAAGAGGGAGGAACTTAGTTAGGGGCCTAATGGTTGACCCCTGACTCCTGAAATCAGACCCTTACCTCTATGACTTACCACTTGTCCAGGCAAACCTGGTGACCCCTGAGGACCCTGAGGGGAAACAAATATGGGAATGGATGACACAGGGCAAAGGACAAAGGAAGACATGGGAGAACATGGAACCCAGTATGTAGGAACACAGTATCCCTTAAAGAGCCACAGATCACTCACCACAAGGCCTGAAGGGCCGGGGGGGCCAGGAAGTCCCACAGCTCCAGTAGGTCCAGGCAGGCCCTAGAGGAAGAAAAAGTTCAAGGAAGTGCCACTTCCACCCATTTCCCTGTGACCTTACCCTATGAGTTGGGTCACTCACCCGTCCTGGGGGTCCTGTCTCTCCAGGCTCTCCCTGCAAAAGACCCAAAAAGCATATGAACAGAGTCCACAGAGGAACTCCTGGTGCTTAGCATAATCACCAGGAATGATACCCCAGAAGCTAGCAGAGCTTATTCTGGGTATAGATAAGGCTTGAAGGATCCCCCTCCTCCACCATCCATATACTCCCACATACCTATACTCACCTTCAGTCCAGAAGGTCCTTGGGGTCCGGCAGGGCCAGCAAGACCCTAGAGAAAAGTGTCAAGGCAGGGAACAGGGATTAACATTGTTTGCCTGGGTTCAGGGATTCCCATAAACAAGGTGTGGTTCAACAGCAGACTGATGCCTGACCTATCCCTCCCATACTCCCACCATTTAGTGCTCCCCCATCACTCACTGGGGCACCAGGCGGTCCAGGGTCTCCATGGCCACCCTGTTAGAAACAGTCAGATGAAGAAAGCCAGCCCCACCCCACCAGGGAAACTAGGCAGAACTGTTCATGGGGTTGGGCACAGGATGGGGCAGGAAAAGTAAAGAATTCAGTACTCACTGCTGGGCCAGGGGCCCCCCTCGGACCCTGCAAACCCTGCATAGAGAAGAAGATAATGAGCCTCAATCAAGGCCTCACTTGGGCCATTCCCACCACCTGGGAATCTTTGCTTAGGGGCCCATTTCCATGCCCCCACCCTCCCAGAGACAGATCACCGTGTATCCACAAACTGCCCTTCGGATAGCACACATGGTCCTGTGTGTACATGCACTCATGTGCATGTACACACACACACACACACACACACACAGCAGAATACCAAAGTCTGCGCAAGCTGCTCTTGCCACCACTCACCAGCTTTCCTTCAGGCCCAGCTACACCACGCTCTCCTGGTAGACCCTAAAGAGAAAAGGTCTAAGGCTACACTGTTCTTGTGCCCTGACCTCAGCTTCTCCCCCAGTCCATCACTCCCTATGCAGCCAGAAGCAGGAGTCAAATAGTCCAGGTAGTGCTGACTCCAACTTTGAATATAGGACAAAACATGGAAGAGCCACATTCTTTCATACAAGTGGTCCATGGGGCAAGGACTTACTGGGTTGCCATCATGACCTCTCTGTCCAGGTTCTCCCCGATCTCCCTTGATGCCTGGCACACCCTGCAAGCATAATATCATGTCCTGAACCCCCAGTCCCTGCCATGTGCCCATGTACATACACAATACCACCCCTAGTATGCCACATAAAGGAGGGGGAAATACAGTGTGATAGAAGACCTCACCCTGTCTCCTTTGGGGCCTCGGTCACCATCGCTGCCTGGCTCTCCCTGTGGGGATGTGATGTCAAGTCAGTTCTTATAGACTTTGCAAGTGGGGGTCCCCAGGCTGATCCCACACTGACCTTGGCACCCTTGAGTCCAGGGGGCCCTTGTTCTCTGGTGAGTCCGAGACTTGGATCATCTATAGTCACCTACAAGCACAAGGTCACAGGGGAGAGAAAGACACAGAAGTGTCACGATGGGTCACAGGATCACAGAAGGTTATAAAGTCAGAGACACCACATGGATTTCTGGGGCCCAAGCTAAGGGTGGCCTCCTGGTCACCAGTCACAGCAGTCACAGGCCTTGGGCAGGGCTGAGGTAATCACCTTGGGACCAGGAGGACCAGGGGGTCCAGGGAGGCCAGGGAGGCCATCTCTGCCCTGCAGAAAAGAAGAAAATGGGGAAGTTTTGCCAGCACATGCTCCAGGAAGCTCCACCTCACAGGGCCCCATCTGGCTTACCTGCTCTCCACGTTCTCCTTTCTCTCCCCGTTCTCCCTGAAGTGCAAACAGTAGGTTGAGGGTTATGTCCATGAGAATCCAGCACCCCCCTCAACCCCACACCCCTGGCCCTCCCAGACAGTCCCCAGGCTCACCCTCTCTCCTGGCCTTCCTGCCTCCCCCTCACCCCCAGCCCGACCTGGGAGCCCAGGAATTCCAGGTTTTCCAGGCTCCCCGGCAAGGCCAGGAGGTCCAGGGGGGCCTCTCTCCCCAAGGGCCAGGCCAGGTGGCCCCTGAGGGCCAGGGTCTCCACGATCTCCCTTTAGCCCTCGTTCTCCAGGAAAACCAATGGAGCCCTGGAGGAGCAGAAGATGAATGCTGGTGGGTGTACAACTATGCCTCCCACAGGGCATACATACTAAGCCACCACTTACCTCCTTGCCTGGGGGACCCCGCTCGCCTGGGTCCCCTTTAGGGCCACGGCGCCGTTCAGTCATAGGCAGAAAACCACCAGAACTCTCATCCCAAGACTCCACAATCTCCCGCAAGGCAGATGTCTAAGGGTTGAGAGGAGCAGGGCCCGTAACTGCCACCACCTACCCCTTGGGCCTTGTGGGCACTACTTGCAGCATGAGACCCCCACCTGTTCCCACCCCAGCCCCTAAACAGCTTACCTTGATGCCAACAGTTTCCAGAAATCGCTCCACATTCTAGGAACACAAGGTTGGTGAGGGACTACACACAGAAAAGAAGCTCCTGCCTCCTGCTTCATACTGCCCCCACAAAGAGCCTCCAATGCCCTCTTTTTAAAAAATATTTATTTATTTATTTATTTTTAGTTTTCGGCGGACACAATATCTTTGTTTGTATGTGGTGCTGAGGATCGAACCCGAGCCGCACACATGCCAGGCAAGCGCGCTACCGCTTGAGCCACATCCACAGCCCACTTGAGCCACATCACAGCCCCTCCAATGCCCTCTTGTCCTGGCCTCTTGCCAAGCATATTTTCAGTCCTATTGAGACCCACTTGGGGTCCCTCTCTGGCATGTCCCCATTGCCCAGGTTCCCTTAAGTATAAATTATAAAAATCCTAATGGGGCAGGGGACAAAGCACAGAGAACAGAACCTGTGGAGCCTCATAGCAAGGGGAAGAAGATGGAAAGGTTGTCATTATGGGCATGCAAATGAGTGTTAAGGGCCAGGTCCCAAAGTCAGCTCACCGGGACACTCCCAGGTTCTCCTCTCAGGCCACGCTCTCCAGGCAGGCCCTGGAGGGATCAAGAGACAGGCTGCTAGGATCCAGCTTATGAGGCATGTGTGAATATGTGGGTCTACAGCTACTTAGGCAAATGAAAAAGGTGGGGCCTCACCTGTTCCCCTTTGGATCCAGTCTCCCCACGGTCACCCTGAAAACAAGGAATGATTAGGTGAGGAAAATGTCCCCCAATCTGATCAGGCCCTCACCATACTCCTACCCAACTCACACACTCACTTTGAGGCCGACACTTCCTGGGACACCAGGAAAACCCTAAGATATGACAGAATACAAAAGGATCATATAGGATCATGCCATCCTGGGAGGTATCTCAAGAAACATAATGGCCTCTGTTTCTCCCAAGTTCCAGAACTACTCTGAACACTCACCTGGCCAGGAGGGCCCACCTGCCCTGGAAGACCTGGAGGGCCCTGGAGCCCAGGGATACCAGGAGCTCCACGTTCACCCTTGGGGCCCTCATGACCCTGTAAAGGATGCAGTCAGCATCAGAACACTGAGATCCCAGGAAAGAATAGAGTCATATCTCACAGAGTCAGGATGTAAGATCAGAGGTTACAGAAAATTCCACACTTACTTCTCTCCCTGGAGAGCCTGAATCTCCCTTCTCTCCCTAAGGAAGACAAGGGTTTTTCAGACATGGCCCAATCCAAAGCCACAGGAGACCCCAGGGAAGGGGCTTTACCTTCCTCCCATCTTCTCCAGGGTCCCCAGGTTCTCCCTGTGGGCAGAGGACTCATATTAGCTCAAACAATCACCAGTATCTGGAGACAACACACTGTCTCGGCAGATTTCAGATGACTATGACTGTCTGTGCCTCTACTTCCATGGCTGTTTTTGTCTTGGAGTGTGGCCTGGACCCAACTGAGTAAGCCGCTGCAAGACTAAGGGTGACCTGCATGGGCCTGCTCACCTTCATGTCCCCCAACCTGGTCAGGCCCTCACCATAGCCCCTACCCAACACACACACTTTTCTGGCTTTCAAGATAACACTCCACTATGCATCTGGTTTGGTGATAATCCATGTGACCCAGTAGTGTATGCATCCATGTATATCTTAACAGGTGTATCCATGAGTCTCTGTGTCACAGAAGTGATTTTGTGACTCACTCTGTCTGCACATCTTGGCCCATGTCTGCACTTGGGCATGGGCTTATACATGTATAACTGGGTCCCCAGTGCCTTGAGAACCATGTGTCTTGGCATCTGTCTACAAGTCTTGTATTTCAATGTGTATGACCAAATGTATGTGGATGACTATGGATATAAATGTATGTATCAGCAAATATGTCAGATGACAGAGTCAAGGGTATGTGTTTTACTAGGTCTCAATGTAAGTCCACATGTAGTCCTAAGTCCATTTCTTAACATATATCTGAGTCCAGTTGAAAGTGTCTATATATGAATATGTCTCTATATGTCACCAAATAAGGCTTCATGCCAGCATGTCTGTACCTGTCAATTTGTGTCTGGTTCTTTGTCTATGCCCATGCCTGTGGGTTACCTTGGACCCAAGTTGATACATTCATCTATGAAGTTGCCGTATGTGCACTTAGAACTGTGTTACAGGATATATCTTCACACCTGGGCTAGGTTTTCAGGGGTTGGTAGGTGTCTACATGTGTTAGCACATATACTTCATGAGTTGTCTGCGTATTTGGGCTATGTGCATGTGCTGGGATTCTTTAGCAGGTTTTGCCCTGGCTGTCCTGGACACACTCACATTTTTCCCATTCAGGCCAGGTTTGCCATCCTCGCCTGGCTTTCCCTGTGGAAAGAGATCATCCATCAGATGTCAGGGCTTAGGAGAGGATAGGAAGCAGGCAAAAGGACAGCATGAAGGCCTGGACTTACCAGTGCTCCAGGGGGTCCTGGAGGACCAGGTGGGCCTTGTTCTCCTCGGAGGCCAGGAAGTCCCTAAAAAAATCTTGGTTAGGTTTGAGAGGGCCTCAGATATCCCTAGAGACACACCTCCATGGACTGAAAGATGCATTAAAATCCTACTCCAGTGTAGAAACGCCAAGGATTAGGAGGTCCCTTTGGGATCCTATGGGTTAAAGACACTCCTGCTGCTGAGACTCCCAAGGAAATAATCCCCCAAAGCTAGAGGACCTATTAAGATCCTCAAGGCAAAGAAGATCAGAAAGGGGGAGTCTATTGAAACCTTCAGGCCAGGGACTCAGACCCCTCCCAAGGAGAAGGAAGAACCAACTGCCTTCACTCTTACTATGATTATGATGGACCTGGCTGTGGTTCATGCTGGACCCCTGAGCCACCCTCCACCCCAGAATCTCCCCTCACTTACGTCTCTCCCTGGGTCCCCAGCTTTTCCTGCAGCACCCTGGGGAAAGACTCAAAGTCAGGATCATGGGGTCAGGGGCCCTGTCCACCAACAGGGCACCAGTTTCTATGAACTCAAAGCCTGCATGTCAGTAGCATGCCCATCCTCAAACTTCAAGGCCAAGACCAGCCAGATGAGACACAGGTTTTGGGCCCTCTTATGAGGAGGTACAGGAAGGGGATTCTTAGCAGTAACTACTATGACTCACATGCAGCCCAGGGGGACCAGGAGCTCCTGGTTTCCCATCCAGTCCATTCCGGCCATCCAGTCCAGAGGGGCCCCGGTCACCCTGAGGAACAGAGAGTGGTAAGAAGCATCCAAGACTGATATGAATCTTGGAGTCAGGCACAAAACTACACTCTCTCACCTTTTCTCCTGTTGGGCCTCGGACACCTGGGTCCCCCTAGAGGGAACAAGGTCATATAAGAAGTAAGGACAAGGGTTGGGGTTGGCTCAGTGGTAGAGCACTTGCCTAGCATTTGTGAGAAATGGGATTCAATCCTCAGCACCACATAAAAATAAATAAATAGAAAAAAGGCATTGTGTCCATCTACAACTAAAAATATTTTTTTAAAAAAGAGGTAAGGACAAGGGCTGGGAATGAAGCTCAGTGGAAGAGTGTTTGCCTAGCATGTGTGAAACACTAAGTTTGATCCTTAGCACTGCATTAAAAGAAATAAATAAACAAAATAAAGGCATGCTGTCCATCTACAACTACAAAGAAATTTTTTTTAAAGAGAGAGTGACGGAGAGAGAGAGAGAGAGAATTTTAATATTTATTTTTTTTAGTTTTTGGCGGACACAACATCATTGTTTGTATGTGGTGCTGAGGATCGAACCCGGGCCACACGCATGCTAGGCGAGCGCGCTACTGCTTGAGCCACATCCCCAGCCCCACAAAGAAATTTTTAAAAAGATGTAAAGACAAGATGAGTTTTGGGCTGAGGGGCAAAATTCAGCACTCACCTGTGGACCCTGGGGACCCCGAGGCCCATCAATGCCCTGCGGAGAGAGGGAAAAAGAATCAGAGCATGTTTTCCCAGGCCAGCCCCCACCAAAGGACCAACCATACTCACCCTCTCCCCAGGAGCTCCAGGTGGCCCAGGATCACCCTTCGGTCCTCGAGGACCCTCCTGTCCACGGTCCCCAGGCTCTCCCTGTGGCAGAGACAAGCTTGCTAAGGAACTAGTCCTTGAATCACAAAGATAAAAGATATCAATGTGGGGTACTGAGATCCTTTATAGACTCACAGCTTCACTCTACCCCACAGACCCCCAGTACCTTCTCTCTGGCTCCAAGTTCTATGTCCACCTGTGGACAGTGAAAAGAATGCTTCAACGAGGGGAAACAGGAGTTAGAGAGGGACGATGGGGTTAGTAGGGATTGAGGGTCAATGGAAGTGTCAGGGGGGCCATGGAGGAAATAGAAAAGGTAACAAGACACAGTATGAAGTCAACAGGGGCAGGTGCAGGAGATAACAAAAAAACAAACCCAGCTCAGTGCCTACCGGCCTTCCAGAAGGTCCTGGGGGACCCTGGAAAAGGAAATGATCATAGTGAACAAGAGCCCTGAGGTCCCAGGGCATGCTTCAGGTTTGCCCCAGGTTCAACTCTGCCCCCAAATTCCTTGAAGAAATACCCCAGTACTAATTCCCAGAAGGTCATCAGCAACCTCCAGGCCCCTGGCACAGATTCTGACTAATAAATTGGCAATGGCACCAGGGAAATTTTCATCCCACCTGAGCCCAGGGCCAGCACAACTCACCGGCTCCCCACGGTCACCCTTGGGTCCAGATGGTCCAGGGCTGCCCTGCAGAGAGCCAGAATGTCAGGGTCACTTGGGGAAGGTAGTAATTTGGAGGAACCTTGAGGACTTATGGAGTTCTGGTGGCCATTGGGGGATTGTGATAAGGGGTCACAGAAAGTAAAGATCATAAGGGTTAACATTGCAATGTTGGAGTAGCAGAATCAGGTGCTGGAGACTGGATGGTTGATGGGTTAAGGTTGAGGTCAGGGTAAGGTGTCAGAGGTTGAGACTCACGTTTCGTCCATCCTCTCCAGGATCTCCTTGGTCTCCCTTCTCACCCACAGGACCTCGGGGTCCAGGTGCCCCCTGAGAAAAACAGCTGGTCTGAGACAAACCTTCATAATATTTTGCAGCTTCCCTCATGAGTCCCTATACTGCCCCAGGTTTTCCCACCACTTTCCATTGCCACATTCTCCCATCACCCTCCATCACCCTCAGTGCTCCCTATCACCTTCATGCCATAGATTCTCCCATTAGCCCTCCTACTTCTCCCTGCTAAGACTCACCCGAAGGCCACGCTCACCAGCTTTTCCAGGCAAACCTGGTTCACCCTGGTGACAGAGAGAAAAGTGGAGGTGGAATTGGGGAAAAGAGTGCCCAGGCACCAACTGGATAGAAGGCAGGGAATAGGTTGGATGACCTGTCAGAGTCCCCAGGCCTTGGGATCATAGTTCCAGGGTAAAGGATCAAAAAACACAGTAGGGAGAAATCTTACCGGGGGACCTTCATCACCTTTCTCTCCAACTTCACCCTGTGAGACATGAAAGTCAGACCCAATCCAAGACCCCTAGTGATGCTGGCAAATTCCTTTTCCCCATATCTTCCATGGCTCCCCCAATTCCAGCCTCTTACATCTCGTCCTCGGAGGCCAATAGGTCCAGGAGGGCCAGGCCGCCCAGAGTCTCCCTTCTCTCCAGGAGAACCTGAGTCACCCTATAGGGAGACAAGAGTGAGGTGATGAAGAAAGCATGTAGCAGACAGCCTTTAAAGAAGTGACCCCAGAAACCTTGAGGGCACCCAAGGTCATAGATACTCACTGGAGGTCCTGCTCTTCCAGTGAGACCAATGGGACCCTGAGGATGGGGGAAGGGGGACAGAACTTAGTGTTCTCAGGTACCACCTCTTCTCCCTTTCTCACACACCCCCATCCCCACATTTATTCACCCGGTCTCCACGATCTCCTTTGGGGCCAGGGTCTCCAGGAAGAACCAACCCTGGTGGACCCTGTGAGTGGAAAGATCAGAAGTCAGTAGGTACACTCTTCACCTGACCCACCTCTAAATACTTTCCCTTCTCTCACCTGTTCCCCTTTTACTCCAGCAGCTCCTTTGGGTCCAGTAGGCCCCATATCTCCCTGAAAGTAACAAAGACCATCAGTGTTGGTCCCAGAGTCCAGGTATCTCCACAATCCAACAATCATGCTTCAACTCTTGTGACCTTCAGGTAGGCCCAGAGTTCTATGACCTTGACATCAACCTTGTAACAACTTCCCCTCCCCTCACCAGATGTACCTTTTCTCCTTTGGCTCCCGCACCAGCAGGTCCCTAAAAACAAATAGTATAGATATTACTTGACCCCACCTGGGGTTCAAAGGATCAAAATCTTGATTGGAATGGGTTATATATAACTGGAAATCATAGAGCAGTCTTTGCCCAGAGGTCTCAGGGTCACCACTGAGAGCAGGGGGGTTATACAAAATGGGATAACACAAAGTTTGTGACCAGTATGGTGGTTAAAGGTTCAGAGGATCACAATCAGGAGTCTGGAAGCAGGTTATAGCATAAAAAAAGTCACAGACTTCTGAGCCTGCCCAGGAATCCAGGGTTATAGAGTCACATAGTATTGTTTATAGGTCACGGCTCCAGGGATGTGCTGGGCTCAGAACCCCATCCTTCCCACACTCACCACTACTGCAGGGTCCCCGGGGCGACCAGGCTCTCCCTGAGAAGAGAGTATAGGGGCAGGGACAGGTTAGAGATCTACCTAAGAACCCAAGTTTCCAGTGTCCCACCTTCCACATCCTGATGCCAGGAGGTACAACACCCAGTCCACAACTCACCTTCTCTCCACGGCGGCCAGTGGGTCCTGGTGGCCCCTGTATGTGAAGAAAATATGAACTCAAGTGGAAAGTAGGAGGGGAAGACCACACAAAAGTTCCACTCCTCATCCCACCAGTCACAGACTCACTTCAGGACCCTCAGCTCCAGGACGTCCAACAATCCCAGGCAGTCCCTGGGGAAGAATAGAATTGCTGCTCCAGGTAGTGGGGTGGGGAGCAAGGGGATCATGAGTAAACAGTGGGTCGAGACTGGGGGTCAGAACTGAAGAGGGGTTGTGGAGAACTGAGATTTAGGTAGCAGGAGTCAAACTTGGCTGGAGGGCAGAGACCAGGTCATAAAAGTCGAGGTCAGTACAGTAAGGTCAGAAGGTTAAAATCCAGGTCCCTGGGGTTGAGGACTAGAGTCTGCATTAGTGGGGATTAAGAATTGGGTAAAGGGGCTGGGGATATAGCTCAGTTGGTAGAGTGCTTGCCTTGCATGCACAAGGCCCTGGGTTCAATCCCCAGCACCAAAAAACAAAACAAACAAACAAGAATCGGGTAAAGATGGGTGGATGACAGGATCAGCAGACATCAAGGGAAAGAAGTCAGAATCAGGAGAGGGCACAGAGTTCATAGGTAAGTTGGCACTGGCACTGAAGTCAGTGGGCTTACCTGGGGTCCCACTGGACCAGGAAGTCCCCGTTCACCCTGATGGAATAGAAGAGGTGTCAGAGCTAAGTCTGACCCCAGATCCTCATTGGCCCAAGAGCCCCAGACTGCACTTACTTTTTCTCCAGTCTCACCCTGGATCCCTGTCATTCCCCGGTCACCCTGGGAAGAGAGAGGATGGGAGAGGGGCCATGACTGGTGAAACCAAACAAGGTGTTGTAAACTCCAACTATCCCCCCTTCTCTGAAACCACATCCTCCAACCTGGACAGAACCCCTATCTCCTGGTCTTCCAGCCTCCCCTAACACCATGGGAGGCCCAGAGTATCACTCTTCACTCCTGAAGAGTACTAGTACTAGTACTCACTTTGGGACCAGTGACTCCAGGAGGTCCCTGCAAGCCCTGGAAAGGATGAAATTGGCAATTCAAAGATTTAAGTTTGGGCAAAAGGAAAGTGTAGGAGTTAATGGTTGAAGGTGGGGTCATACCTGCCACATTCAGAATCCCCAATCCCTAACTCACCAGCTCACCCGGGGTCCCAGGTTGTCCTGGGAGGCCTGGGGCTCCATCCTCACAGTCACCCTGTCAGAGAAACACATGTTAGGAAGACACAGGGAAGCCCTGACCCCACACCCAGCCTCTTGCCTTTGAACTAAGATACCAAGAGGCAAGTTTCCTACCTTTTCTCCTTTCTTTCCAGGGGGACCAACTGGGCCTTGGGGTCCAGGGTTTCCAGGAAGACCCTAGGAGGAATGCATAAACATATGAATCTAGGAACAAATCCCAGGCCCAGCAGAGCCCCCAGTTTCTACCCAAATCCCTGAGCAGGTTCCCCAGTAGAGCATCAAGATTCCCTCACCGGCAGTCCAGGTTCCCCAGATGCCGTGCTACCAGTACCTGGCCCAGGGGGACCCTGGGAGAGAACAGCAAGTCAGCAGATGGCCAGAGGAATCCATCTCCAAGCCGCCACCTGCATGTCTTATACCTAACTTACCCGTTCCCCACGATCACCTTTGTCACCCTGGAAAACAGATTATGACCCCATGAATCTGTACCATACCTCCTTCCCCAAGACAACAGATAGACAAGAGTCATAGTGAGTAGATTATAAGAATCACATGGGAACTGAGGAGTCATGACATGGGTGGGGGTCAAAAGGTCAGAACAATCAGTAGGTGTTGTAGGTTTCAGTGGAGTCATCGGGTCTTTGAATCACATGGGAGTCATGCTGTTACCTTCACAGCTGTTCCAGGAAAGCCAGGGGGACCACGGGGTCCTGGATCTCCCAAAGGGCCACGAGGTCCAGGAGGACCCTAATGAAGAGACAAAGTATAAGGTGCAAACCCCACAGATCTTACTCTCTTCTACACATTAGTTCCACACTGCAGATCACCTGCTCCCACCTAATCCCTGGGACTTACCGAAGGTCCAGGGTCCCCTTTCTTTCCAGGAAGCCCTAGTCCCTCTACTCCAGTGACTTGCCCAGGCTCCCCCTACAGGGACAGAGAGCAGTAGGCAGGATAGTGAAGGTTCAAGGTGGAAGAAAATTCTAAAGGTACCCCAGCTATTCCTTACCACACCTCAGGCCTGGCCCAAGATTGCCTGCAGCAACCTCTTCTTCCCTAGGACAACTTGACCCTCATTCCCCCTTCACCTACCGGCTCCCCCTTCGGGCCTCGAGGTCCTCGCTCTCCCTAAGGACAAAACAGAGCAGACAGTAGTGCTTTAGGCTCAGGTGAATCTCAGGGTGGCCCCATGGGCCAACAACACCCCAGCCCAGCCTCCCCATCCTGTAGAAAGAACCCTGGGAAAGCAAAGAAGGGAAGGCACTTACTGGTTCCCCACGAGGGCCAGGCCAGCCTGGGGAGCCCTGTAAATGGAGGCAAGAGTCAAAACAGTGAGAACCACCCACTCACTCAAGCATTTGTCCTACCAAGGCCTGAAAGGGCAAAGTTTGCTCACCTTCAGGCCAGGGGTTCCAGGGGTTCCAGGAGTCCCAGGGCGACCAGGGTTGCCTGGAGGCCCATCTGCACCAGGGAAGCCCTAAGGAGGCAAAGAGATCAGAAGAGGAAAGGACCCCCTCTCCAATGTCCTGCTTTGCTGAAGGAGCCCCAGTCCATCAACCAGGGATTCCCACCCCATAGTCCTCCAAGTATTGTCAGGGATGGAGCCAAAGGACAGAGAATGGCCCCTCTGAACTGAACAGCATAATAAGGCAGAAAGTATTCCCTGCCCCTGGGATCCATAACTGCTACCTGGAGCCTCTCCAGAGGATCTCATGGCCTCTCTGACCCCTCCACTTCAGAGTTTCCACCAAGTCTTTGATGTAGTTTATAATCTCCACTTAGGCTTCTAGGAATACTCTGTGGTCCTAATTCTACTTCCTCTTTCTTCCTTCTAAAACCCCTGAGATCACTAGGAAGAGCAACCTGGGGGACACCCCATCGTCTTCTCACTCACCCTTTCACCTTTTCCAACAGTACTTCCAGGAGGGCCTTGGGGGCCAGGAGCACCAGTCCTGCCCTGAGAGGGGAGAGTAGGTAAGGAGGTAGTAAGCCAGTCAGGACAGGGACAGGTGTGGGGAGGCACTCACCGGGAGACCGGAGGGGCCAGGAGGCCCAGCTTGTCCTTTCAGGCCCTAGAAAGAGTGATCAGTGAGTTCCATGCTGTCAGTTCTCCTTGCTCCACTGATGCCCAACCCGTTGTGTACTCCCACAACGCCACTCACCATCATTCCAGGTTCCCCTTTCTGGCCCTGGGAAAAGACATATCAGTGAGAATCAGCATGACTAGCCTCAGATGTGGCCTTTACCCACTCACTCAGGCCTGGACACTTACCTTTGGACAATGCACGGAGCAAGGCTCTGGCGGTGGCTATGAACACAAGATCTCTTTAAGTCCATTTGGTCCTTTCAAGAGCCCCAGGTCCCCTCATCTATACCACCTAGTACCCCCAGAGGCCTCTTCCAAACCTGAGTGGCTGAGGCTGCTTGACACAGGGCTATTGCCAGATCACTGACTGCCCGGTTCAGACTTGGACCATCATCCACAGCAAAGAAGTTCTGCACAGGGTCCACGCCTGGCACCAAGCGACGTAGCTGTTCTGGGTCAGCTCCAGCCAAGCCTAACATCATCACCTTGAGCCCTAAAGAGGGGTACAGTAGCCTGCATGATGTCCCCTCTGGGGCCATCCCTGTTCCCAGATCCCATCCCCATCAGCCCAATTCCTCACCAGCAGACTGGGCCTCGCGGATAGGACTGAATATGTCACCTCTCAATGGCTCATCCACTAACAGAACCATAACCCCAGGCACTTGTTGTCGGCGCCCAGGAGCATCTGGTGCCAACAGATATCTGTGAGCTGTGACCACAGCTGTGCCTGGGAGGAAAGACATGGCAGAATTGGGAGTTGGGAAACCAATCTCCTAATAGGGAATCCCAAGGAGTCCATGCTCACTGCAGTCCTCACCCAAGTTGTTCCCACTTGGGTCTATGTAGGGGATGTCACGGATCTTCTGCAAGATGATGCCAAGGTCATGGGAACTATTCAGTGGGAATAGTGGGGAGGGCCGGTGACTGTAGGATAGCAGGCCAACCTGGGGTAGAGGGAGATACAGAGCCTGGGGGGATGACAAAGCAGTGATGGGAACATATAGAACCTAGAGAAACAGAGGGGGGATGACTAAATTTGAATTTCTTATTAGGAGGTCAGTAATGATAATAGAATAGGGAGCCAACCAGCAGGTGAGATCTGGAGCCTGGGAGAAAGACTGGACCTGTGGTCGGGTAGACAGATGGTGACTAGTATGGAGCCTGGGATGAGCAGAGAGGTGGGAGGACATATGGTTCTGACTGCCTTTAGGGTCAAACCTGGGTAGCCTGTGGCCCAAGAGGCCCAAGTGCCGACACCAACTGCTCCAGGACCTGCCTAGCAGCCTCTGCACGGTGAGCATTGTCTCGGGTAGCATGTAACAGGAACACCACATCCACTGGGCCATGGGAACACACTGCAGGAAGGGGTCAAGTTACTGATGGGCCCATCTAGCAATCCTTCTTAGGCCTCTCCTACTGTGCCTTCTATACCTGGCTTCTGTGTAACAGAGGCCTCAGGACCCAGCACATCCCCACGGACAGGTGTCAGGGAGAATATATAGGAGATGCCAGGCTCTAGTCCTGTCACCCGCTGGGAGCTCGAGCTGCCTGGAAGTGTCTGTGGGGTCCCCGGTACTTCTGCAAGGGACAAAACTTCATTAAGAAGGAGGCCCTCCATGGAGCTCCAACTGCCAGCCCACCCCAACCTTGGCCTCACACTCACCCTGGCCAGTGCTTCTGAGTGGCTGCCAGGATAGGATGTACCTGGATGCCCCAGACACTGGGGTCCAGGCCAGAGTTACTGAGTCGATCGAGGTTTCCACCACATTTAGTTCAGAACTTGGAACACCAGGTGACTCTGAAGGAGAAATCAAAGATCAAGGTGTCCTGAGAATCCAAAGGAGAGAGTTCTGAGATCCTGGAGCAGGTTATCTTAGAGAAGTGTCATGGGGAGGTCATGCTGTGATTACTCTAGGATCAAGTGTGTGGGAGGACAACAGAAGTCACTCAGAATCTGGGATGCAGGGAATCAGGATGGGTCATTAGTGTGAGGCAGGGGATGAGCCCCGACCCGAGCACACCAAAGCAGAGTGGGACCTCTGGGCTCACCAGTGTGTGCAGTCACCTCCCTGGGGGGTCCTTCTCCAGCTGGCCCTAGGACACTCAGCCACACGTGGTACAGTGTCCCTGGCTTCAGCCCATCCAGAAGGTAGCTGCTGAGTTCAGGTCCCAAAACCCTAGAGTGTTCCTGGCCACCTGGGGCAGAAATGAGAGTGGGACCAGGAGCATGTGGGAGGATGCTATCTACCAGTATTAGTGAATTCCACTCCTCACTAACCCCCACCAACCTCACTGACTGACTCAGGGTTCACCCTCCCTATTGATCTTCCTTATTCTCCCTACAGCTGCCTACTTTTCTGACCCTCCCCAACTGATCCTCTAGGGCCTCCTTTATCCCACCCACCTCACTGATTAATCCCACCACTGTCTCAGATCCTGCAGACCCTGCTCCCACTGACCTTGTCAATCTCACTGGCTCTGCCCACAGCCCTGCCCCCACTTGGTTAGGTTCCTAACCTATTGGGGCACCTCTCACCCTCAGGTTGCCAGCGAAGAAGGAATCCATGTGCCCCAGGCACCTGTTCCCAGCGGAGTCTCAGTGAGTGCTCACTGCGCTGCACTACGCGAAGTGTCTGTAAGGCTGTTGGAGCCTCAGGTGCTTGAGAGAAAACGTGGGACTAAGGGAAGCTCTGCACCGACTAACCCCAATGTCAATCCCACACACTCACCTGTCCCAACCAGCCCTTCTACCTGTCTCAGGCTTCACCCTTCCTCTTTTCTCAGATCCTGCCCCTACTGGCTCATTACCAATACTTGGTCCCATTTCCAAATCCGAGCACCAGCCCCACCCCACAGACAATCCAAATCCCAATTCAAGGCTTGCTCCCGCCCAAGATCCTACGTGTGGTGACGACAATGGAGACAGGTGCGCCCTCTTGGTCACCAATAAGTGCTGTCACTCGCACAGAGTAGCTGACTCCGCCTTCAAGACCCCTGATCTCTGCAGAGTCAGTATTTCCTGGGAGTATCTGATGTCTCATGGGGCCACCTGGCCATGCAAGCAAAAACCAGTGGTCAGGGTTGTACCAGAGGAGCAATCCCAGTCATAAAGAACAAGGGTGAACCAGGGAGCCATACCTTCACTCCGGCCCCAAGCCAGTCTGTATGCTGTGGCTCCAGTGACCCCTACCCAGGTGACCCGAACAACATCACTGGAAGCATTGAGGATCTGCAACTTGGACACACTGCCCACAGGTTCAGGAGCTAGGAACACAGGCAAGGAAAGAGATCAGGGCCACTGGGTATCTAGCAGAGAACAGGGTGGCAGTGCAGGCATGGTAAATGCAGAGAAAATCTGAAGGTTAGGTGAGTTTAGTGTGGATTGGTCAGAGTAGGAAACCCTGATGAGGTCAGTGATTCATAGTGGGCAGTGAGGGACATCCATACTGTTATGGATACTTAATCATCATGAGTGGTTCAGAATGGACAGGACAGTCATTGAGCAGTGGTGGAATGGGCAGCTGGAACAGTCAGGAAAGTCTCTGGTAGAGACTTTACACAATAAGGCAAAATAGCCAATGTGGTGTGGTGGCTAGCAGGTAGCCAGGGTCCACTCACCAGTCCTCACAACAACAGAGGCAGGGGCCCCATCCACACCGGTCACTTGAGCCCTCACGTGTATTGTATACTCAGTATCTGGCTCCAGCCCATCTAGCTCAGCCACTGTGGCCTCCCCAGAAACCAATTGGGATTTCTCTGAGCCTGGGAACAGGGATAGAAGCAGTTCCAGGGCTAGCCATACTCTGTCCCCCACCCCTCAACCTGGACCCCCAAGAAAAACTCCAGCCCCTATTCATCCAGATCTACCACCCACAACCCTCCCAAACTCCTGACTCCCACCGTGGCCTGAGTGCCAGGAAATTCTGTATCCTGTGGCACTAGGAACCTTGGTCCAGGCAATGGTGACGGATGAGCTGCCAGCTTGAGTCACATGAACTGTCCTCACTGGGCCCACTGGGTCTGGGAAGAGAGGCAATGGGGAATCTGATGGGGGAGGGAACAGGAATCATCTGATAAGGGAAGACTACGAGAGTCAAACAGGAGACAGGGACCTGATAAAGGAGATGATGAATGGTTCAGATGGGGAAGGAATGGGAATCTGAGCTGGCAGGTGACAGGAATATAAGAGACAACAAGATCTGACAGAGAGGGGGAAATCTGGTAGAGACTTTAGGAGGCACAGAGTGGGGTCTGTCAAATGAGAAAGTGGAAGTCTGAGAGTTAGGTCCAGGAGAAAAAGTGGTGAGGGTCTGAGGGATAAGTAGTAGAAATACAGGGCAAAGATAGTGGGAGATTTAGGGGAGAGGCAGAGGAATCTGAAGAAGTGGGGAGCTAAGGAGACCATGGAGACTGGAGGGGAAAGCAGTAGGAAGAGGCAGTAGGAATGTAAGGGGGAGACTGGAGTTCTGGGGAGAAGCAAGGATCTGAGCACAGAAGTATAGGAGTCTGAATGGACACTAGAGGCAAAGATCCAAGGAACTGGGTCAGGCCCTGACCGGTTCGAGCTATGATGGTCACAGGGGGGCCCTCCTCTCTCCCTCGAAGTGCAGACACAGCCACCTGGTAGGAGGTTCCAGGCTGCAGCCCCAGGATGTCCGTGGCAGTAGCGTCTGGGGGCAATGTCTGACTAGACTCTGGACCTAGGATCAGAGAGAAATGCTGGCATAACTCCTGTCTATCCCCTTAGTTCCCCATACTCTGATCATACCCCTCAGCAATCCTACCACACATCCTACACTGACCACTGCTTGTCTTCCAAGTAATCCGAAATCCACTGGCTCCAGGAACAGGTCCCCAGGCCACTCTTACTCTCGTTGCATCTGATAACACAACTCGTAGTCCTGGGACAGCAAGTGGGGTTTCTGGTTCTGGGAGTTAAAGACAGAGGCCAGGGTCAAGACCAGAGCAGGAGTCAATCATTCAGCTGTTCCTCATAAGCCTCTCACAGGGCTCACCTCGGTGAATAGTGAGGACACTGGCACTACCCTCACGGGCACCCACTCGAGCAGACACCCGCACAGTGTAGCTGAGCCCAGCACGAACATCATCCAAATCAAAGACTGTCTGACTCCCAGGAAGCACCAGTGTTCTCTCAACCCCTGAAAGAGAAGGAAGGGTTGGTGGGTAGGGGTCAGTTAGAGACAAGAATGTAGATAATGGCAATTAGTGATGAACAGGGATACATGATGAGATGACTCATGGAGGATGAGAGTTAGTGAAAATGGGACACAGATGAAAAGGGTGAGAGGCGAGGACACAGGTTAAAAGCAGCCAGTGATGAATGGCAACACTGATTAACAGGGGCCAGTGTTGAATGGGGACACTGGATGACAGGGGTAAATAGGTTGTAAGATGACAGGAGTCAGTGGACAGCAATCAAGGTTGATAAGCCGTTGATAGAAATTGATGGAGGTACAACCACAAGAATGAAATCCTAACTGGAATGGGTTGCACTCCATGTATATATAATGTGTCAGAATACACGTTTTTCTAAAAACAACAAATAAACAAACAAAAAAGATTCTCATGGTAAGCAATCAGCACCAACCATACTTACAAATGGTATTATTCTATAATATGCACGTTTTGTTTTAGAAAGTAAAAGTTAAAAACTAATATCAATGGGGCTGGGGGTGTGGCTCAAGTGGTAGTGTGCTGGCCTGGCATGCACAAGGCACTGGGTTCGATCCTCAGCACCACATAAAAATAAAAATAAAGATATTGTGTCTACCTAAAACAAAAATAAATAAATATTTTTTAAAAATCTAATATCAAATCATAATAAAAAAAGGCAAACTCAAAAAAAAAACAAAAAAAGAAATTGATGCAGGATGACAAAGGTCAGTATTCGATGAGGACATGAAATGAGAGGTTGGTGTGGATAGTAGTCACTGCTAGGAAAAGAGAAGGGCAGTGATAAGAGCTTGTGGCTATGAAGAAGGATGAAAGTTATGGACAGGGATGCGGGGCAAGGAGTAGAGACAGGGCCAGCTGAGGAGGCCAGAGTTCTGGGAGTTAAAGACAGGGGCCAAAGTCAAAACCAGGACCAAGACCCTGTGACAGCTCTGGGATCACTGCCATCTTGGGAGGTATACTGACAAAGAGACAGGGGAAAAGCTTGTAGAGATCCAGGAGTGGAAGGAGATGGGGCAAGGGTGCAATCAGACCCTGAGGGCTGGAACTTTAGAGATTTTTCTGGCTGCTTCCCCTCACCTTGGGTGCTGCGCAGAGTGATTCGGTACTCAGTGGCACTGGGGACAGGGCTCCAGGACACTCGTACTCGCTGCCTAGGCAGTTCAGTTGCTTGTAGGTCCATCACAGGGCCCACAGGCTGTTCTGGTCCTGTTGGAGAGCACAGTGAGAGTTGATTTGGGTTCCTGACACTTTCCCCAGTTACTTAGTCAGGCTGAGAGTTCTCACCAGTGGGGACCACAGTTGCAGGAGTGGCCACCTCACGGCCCTCCAGCAGAGTGTAGAGTGTGAGGCGATATTCAGTGCCTGGCTGCAGCCTATCCAACTGGTAGTGAGTCACATCAGAAGGCAACACCACTTTCTGGGGTGGTTCTAAACCTGCAAGAAGACACAGTCAGGTTAGCTGAAGCCAAACCCTGACCACTGCCTGCACAGCCCTCTCCCTGCACTGACCACTCTCACGACGCCACTCCAACCGGTAGCCACGGGCCTCAGACACCAAGTTCCAAGAAAGGAGAATGGATGTGGGTCCCAGAATGACAGGACGCAGGGTCTGCTCAACAGAGGAGTCTGACAAGGGCACATGGGACATCAATGGCCTCTTTACCCTACCCTGCCTGCCCACCCAGCCTAAAGAAAGGGCTCAGCCTTCTCACCAGTGCGGGCAGTCAGGGAAGTAGCAGGCCCCACACTATGGCCGAGTAGGGTGCTCACAGTCACCTCATAGTCCATGCCAGGCTCCAGGTCACGTAGCAACAATGACCCTTGCCCAGGGCCCAGCTCCTGCTGCTGTGTTTCCCCACCTGCATGGGGCAACATAGAGGGGTCAATGGGCCCTGCAGACTCAGGACTCTATAATCTAGTCTGAAGTGCAAGAACTCCCCCATACCACACTTCTCACTTACCACTGAGAACCCGCCATGTCACACGGTAACCAGTAGCACCTGGCACACTCCGCCAGGCCACCAGGAGGCTGTGGGCTGTGGTATTCTGGATAGTTAGCTCTGGCCCCTCTAGGGCAGCTGGGGGTAAATAGAATTAGGAGTGAGCAGGGATTCTGGGGCTGGAGGGTATTTAGGTGAATGGGGTCAGAAGTTGGTAGAATTACTCACTAGTCTGAGCTGTCCCACTCACAGCTTCACCAATACTATTGGCATAGAGGGCAACCACAGTCACTTGGTACTCAGTCAGTGGCCGGAGACCCTGCAGCCACATGCTGGTCTCACCAGCTGGGACATTCACCTGCCCAGGATTAGAGGTCACCTCATCTTATCCAGTCAAGTCCTCAGCCACCCTCCTATCACTTCTGACATCCTTACCTCCCGCAGTTCGCCTGGCAGTGGTTGTCCCAGCCCTGTCAGAGGAGTGTACTGGACCTTATAGCCAGTCACAGGGCCACTAGCTGCTGTCCACTGTACTCTCAGAGATTGACTGCTTGGCTCAGACAGCACCAGGTCCCGGGGGCCAGTTGTTGAGTCAACAGCTGCTAATGAGGGAAATCAGGTGATGGGGCAGGAGGACCAGGGGTCTGAGCATATGTGATGGGTTCAGCACTCCCATGCTAGGGTTAGGTAAGTGGCCCAGGTTAGGGCACACAGTGTGGACAGGAACTCACAAGGCAAGGTCACAGGCACACCACCAGCAGTTGTGCACACTCTCCGGGAAATGAGAGGCAATAGGGTTCTCAAGATGCTGAAGTCATTGACGAAGAAGAAGAAATCATTGGTTGGTTGTGAGGCAACTCTCTTCAGTTCCTCAGGGTCAGCATTCTTGATTCCTGAGGTGATGCCCAATCAGAACTCAGTTGCCTGTATGTCCCATATGTCCACCCCAGCTGACTTGTTACCTAGCTTAGTACTCACCCACAGCAAACAGCTTGACCCCTTGTCCCTTCAGTCTCTGGGCTGCTGTGTCTACCAGATCCTGGGACTTCCCATCTGTGATCAGGATGCAGACCTAGAGCAGGTACGGAGGCCAAATTAGGGCTGCTTCAGACATTTATTTTGGGGTCACCTTGGAAGGCCATGGTAGGGGTTAGGGATCACCTTGGGGATGCCAGGTCGGGCCAGCTGGGGCAGGAAGACATGGTCAGATACATGCAGAAGTGCAGCCCCTGTGCGAGTGTTGCCCCCCTTGTAGCTGAGCTCACGAATGGCACGAATCACATCACCCCCAGAGCCAAGTGCATCCAGGCCAAACTCTGTTCTGATAGGGGGAGGGAGCAACAGGCAAGGAGTCAGGACCTTTTCCAACCACAGTCTCCAGGAAGCCTCTGGCTGAGGGCTCTTAAGGGTGCCCTTTATTCTGTGATTCCTATCCCCCCATCAATAAAGCCTCCACGTTAATAAACTCCCAAGGTGCTACTTTGTGTGCCACTTATGGCATCTGGGTTAGACCTGGAGCCCTTGAGGTTCTAGGGAGATAGGATGTCTGGTTACATAATTATATGTTGCCAGGTGCAATGGTGCACACCTGTAATCCCAGCAGCTAAGGAGGCTGAGGCAGGAGGATCAAAGCCAGCCTCAGCCACAGTGAGGCACTAAGAAACTCAGTGATACCCTGTCTCTAAATAAAATACAAAATAGGGCTGGGGAGGCTGAGGTTGTGGCTCAGCAATAGAGTGCTTGGCTCATACATGTGGGGCACTGGGTTCGATCCTCAGAACCACACAAAAAAAATGGATAAATAAACAAAATAAAGGTATTGTATCCACCCAACTAAAAAATAAAAATTAAAAAAAAACAGGGCAGGGGATGGGGCTTAGTGGTGGAGTGCCCTGAGTTCAATCCTGGGACCCCCCCAAAAAAAAATTGTATGTGGAAGATTCACTTGTGGGAAGGTGGACACTGCCAGTCAGAGAGCCCTTCTAGTGAATTGAGAGGCTTGAAAGAGTCAGAAAGCTAGAACATGAAGAGAGTTCCTGGGTCCCCTCCTGGACTCCAAATCTCTATCCAGATAAGGAAACAGAGCCTCCTGTGTTGGGCAGAGTACTAGCCTGGAAGTGTTTCAGGCATGAGCACTCTTCCCAGTGAATCTCTCTCCTGTCTCCAGAGGAGATGCTAGGGAGGGGCTCTCTGGGCTTCCCAAGGCCCCCATCTGGAAGGGCCTGGCCTACAGGTTTCTGAGTTCTGTACCCTGTCTGTAGAAGGGGTCTTGGTGAGGTCTACAGTTCCCTGGGGCCACTACTTACCGTGGGTCATCACTGTACTGAACTGCAGCAAAACGAACACCCTGTGTACCGGCTGCCCCAGAGAAAGGCAGCACCAGCCCCTCCAGGAAGCCCCGCACTTCTCGGAAGTTGCCTCGGCCAATGGAGGAGGAGCCGTCCAGTAGAAACACGATGTCAGCGGCATAAAGGCGTGTGCAGGTCACTGGAGCCGAAAGGAAAGACTAAGACCTTTTCTGGGAGACCACCCATTTCCTCCAGGCACTGTGGTCCCCTGTAACTGAGGGGCAAGGCGGTGAGTAGGCCTCATATACTTATGCAAACTGGCTGGTTCTGTGTGGCCTGGGAGCTTTGGAGGGAGCTACAACGGGACCCAGAGCACACTCTCCTGCAGAGAATTGGAAAGTGCTGGGAGAGAGAGTTGCCCACACTGGTGTGGATCTATCTGGAACTGAGGTCAGTCTCAGGGGACCAGTGAGGAGTGGCATAAAGCAGAAGACCCAGCATGCATCTAGGGTGCCAGAATTTGGGTCTGTGCAGGATAAGAGGCAATCTGGAAGAACCCAGCACCAGATTGTGGAGCATTTGAGGAGTCTGAGAGATTTAGGAGGCATGCCCCCAGGAGGAATCCATGGGGATTGTGGAGATATGGAGGAAGGTATTAGTGATGAAGGCCAAGTAGAGCCATGGGTGACAGGGTACTACGGGATTCTTCCTAGCTTGTGCCCACCTCTTTCCCTGGGCTGAGCCCACACTTTGGGCGACCCCGTCAGGATCCCGGCATAGAGCGCGGCCAACAGGAGCCGCAGCTTCATCCTGGGTGATAGAAACGATCAGAGATACTCCCACCTCTGTCTCTTGCTCCTTTGGCTTTACTAGGTCCCAACTCAGTGTTCCCCCACCCCGAGTTCTGATCTTGCCTGTGAAACCGCCTGCTCCTGCAGCCGCCGTCGCTGCCGCCGCAGCCTCCGTACAGCAAGCACTCTACAGAAAAGTCCCGATCCGGCGGGTGGAGCCGCGGGTGGAGCAGCGGGCGGGGACCAAAGATGGCCCGCCCTCACCCACCTCCCTGAGAGGTTACCGCCCTTACCCCTCTTTCCCCAGATAATATGACGCACTTAAGTGCAAAGCCCCCATCCTGCGTTCTGGGAATCGCCCCCCCCTTTCTTGACAGATATGAGGGAGCTCCTCAACCCCATCTGGGATTACAAGGCTTGTTCTTTTAGGTCAGAGTGACCAGTCACGACAGCTGGAGGCTGAAATGTGAATAGGTTCCTGCAGACCAAAGGGTAGCAGCAGGATGGTGGGGGCGGGGGGCAGGGGCTGCAGCTGAAGATGACTCACCCCCAACTAGGGGGTGCCCAGACAAGCCTGCAGGCCATGGGTCCCGACTAAGGACACTCCTGTGAATCAGTCATGTTCTGTCTGGTGGGTCTCCTGTGCCCCACCCCAACCTCCTTGACAGAGCAGCCTCCAGCAAGAGGACACTGGGCCTGAGGGAGATCAAGGCCCCATTGGGCTGGATGTAACTAATGCATCCCTCCTCTTTGGAGGGAGAACCCAGGAGGAGGGAGAACCTGTATTATGCTTATGCATAAGTGTCCATCCCAGTACCCCTGCACTCCCTACTATGACTTGAGTAAGTCCCTGGTGGATGCATTCCAGCTGTATTTTCAGGGAGTGGGGTAGTCCATATGTGGAGGGTGAGACCACCCACTGTGGCAGCTGATCCCTTAGGAATCTACCTCCTGGTGTCCTCATCCCAAGCCAGGTCCCCCTACCTACATGTCTTTATTCTGATCTGCTGGAGTTCCTTCCTTCAATCTAGTCTTCCACCTAACTGCCCTACCAGGCCCAGAAGTCACTCTCAATATACTTATAGCTTCTTCCTTCATAAATACCACCTCCCCTCTCTTACTCCTCTCCCCTTAATCAGGCTGATTTCCCATCCCTCTCCTCCAATTAACACTGTGACTATGAACAGTCTCCACTTAGGCCCAGAGGAAGTGAGTCTTTGCATATGTATCTTTCTTCAGCTGGGTAAAACTAAGGCAGACACTCCCAAGAAAAGCCAGCCCCAAGTTGGGCCCTGATCCCTGTTTTCTTGCCAGTCCTAGATAATTCTGGGCAGCCCATTACATATCTACACTTACTGGGCCCCTTCCAATATGCTTGACCCTACAGCCTTCCTCCCATGGAGATGAATCCATGGACTGAGTCAGGGAATGGGGATAGAATTTCTATTACATGTTTCCCCTTGAGTCTTTCTGGACTTTCTGGTATGGCCAAACCTCAGAGTGGTGAGGACCAGCCAATACTGCCTATTTTCCTGTTGTCCATGAAGGCTGGATCTGCCCATTTTCACTGTCTGCCACCACCATCCCCCATCCCCAACTATCCTAGAACACGGTGCAGTAACCTTAGGGGACCCAAAACCCTTTTCCAAGGTCAAGGTCTCCTCAGCTGTGTCCCAGGACTCCTACCCCAACCTTGGAAGGTGTGCTCTAAGTAAAAGTAGCAGAAAACCAAACGACTTCTCATCAGAGGCAGCTCCTGCTCCTAAGACTATCACTTCCTTTGTAAGGGTAGGTGAGAGCAGGGTCTCAGAGAAGGAATGCACAATATGGACATACATGTACACATGCATCCAGCCTTTAGGAAAAGACAGGAGACCCAGCTGAGAAAGTGGGCATACAGGCAAAGCTCACCAAAACTAAGTGCACCCAGAAAGGAAGGGCTGCTGTGAGGGAGACAGGCTTTTGGGAAGGAAGAAGGCTGGGAATGAGTACATATAGCCTAAGGCATAGCCTTGGAGGCCAGTACCTACCTGCACCTCTTCCAGGGCACTGAGACCCCCAGAGTTCAAACTTCTCCATCCAAACTTCCCTAGACACTCCTTTCCTTGGTTTAATCGCCAGCTCTGCCAAATGGCACTATGTCTCCAATCAAGGACTCTTCTTGGGGTTCTAGCTATATAGATCCTATTGTCTTAGATGCCACCAAACTCCTCACCAGAATCATAGCTAAAGCTGGGCAGGTTGTCCCCTCCAATCCACTCCTCTCTAGGTCTCCCAATACTACTGCTAGAGATTCTGTTCTACAAGTACCTCCACAACCTACCCTAGCTCTCCCTATGGCCACAACCACAGCATGGTTCACCAGGACTGCACAGAAATCCAGCCAAGTCCCTGTGCCAATGAAATCTCAGCTTTGACCAAGTCACATAGTAACCTCCAGTGCACCTCCCCAACATGCCTCTAAAGGAAATATCAAATGCCCTGAATAGAATGCAAGGAGACCAGATGACTCCCAGCGGCTCCAGCTCTTATGTCCAGTCCACCTGGACTTTGGAGGACAGGCATTGGTGTAGAAATCAAGTGGCCTTCTCCAGGAGCTCAAACTTAGGGCAACAGACTTAGCAATGATCCACCCCCTGTCTGGGTGCTGCATCTCTTAAAGCTACTGGGGTTTGGTCCATCAAGGTTCTGTGCCACCCAACAGCTTTCCTCCAATTGGCCACACAATAGGAAGATGATTTGCTAAATGCCCCAGTCCTAGGCCATAGGAGGCATTAGACAGATGTCTCCTAATTGACAACCTGTGGCATGAAGTAGGGGTAAGGGAAAGGCACTGGGTCAGAGTGAGACTGATTCAAGGTTTTGCCTATTTTCAGGCTAAGATGCTGGGGAGACTTCAGCATAGCCCTCTCCCCACAAAACTTGTCCCAGGACCCCTGCTCATGACTGCCAGCCAAAGACATCCTCAGAGGAGACTCAAGCCCCTCACTTCCTTTTTCACTCTTGGGCTCCCCAGGAACTTGAATGTGGAAAGACAGGGCAAGGGTACAGAAAGAGGCATACCTGCCCACCTGCTGTGGGGACCAGGACCCAAAGGGGTAAACAAAGGACAAGGCAGCTGAGAGCTCCACTAGGTCCTGACAGCCTCAAGAAATAGGGAGAGGGGAGGGGCTGGGTGCAGTGACGCATGCCTATAATCCCAGCGGCTCCACAGGCTGAGGCAGGAGCATCAAAAGTTCAAAGCCAGCCTCAGCAAAAGTGAAGCGCTAAGCAACTCAGTGAGACCCTAAATAAATAAAAATATAAAATAGGGCTGGGGATGTGGCTCAGTGGTTGAGTGCCCCTGAGTTCAATCCCTGGTACCCTCCCTCCTCCAACACACCCACATACCCACACCCACACCCCCCCAAAAAAAAAAAATAGGGAGAGGGGCTGGGATTGTGACTCAGTGGTAGAGTATTTGCCTAGCATGTGAGAGATACTAGGTTCGATCCTCAGCACCACATAAACAAAGAAATAATGGCCATCTACAACTAAAAAAAAAAAAAGTTGGGAAAAAAAAAAAAAGAAATGGGGAGGGGATCTACAGCCTAACAGCAGCTCAGGACTTGCCTGAGACAGATCTAGTGGAGGGAGGGGGCTTAGGCCCCACTGAGCTCAGGGCTATTCTTGGAGCCTGAGTCAGTGGCAAATCGGGGCAAAGCATTCTTACTCTGCCTGTACAGGCAGCAGTTAGAAACCAAGAGAATTCCATGCCCCAGGCTATCCTCTTCCAGGACTCAGAGTAAACACAAAGAAGGCTTCCTTAGGGAAAGTTCTTGGCCCCTCCTGATCTGTCCTACCAGACCAGGGACTGCCAGGAAGCAACTATGTATAGGGTCCACAGTGAGGGGTTTGTCACCCAAGCCCCTAGCTTCCAGGCTGGGACCCCTATTAGGACACAGGCTGAGGCTATTCCCATGAACTCCCACATCCCACTCTTGAGACAGGCTGGCTAATATGCCACATGCTGAGCAGAAACATCTGGAGTAGGTTCTTTACAAGCATCAGAGATTTCCGGCCTCTATGCTGCAGCCCCCAACTTACCCCTGGCTGAGAACACATCAGCCTGTGTGGGAGGGAAGGCAGAAGGATCCAGGGGATGTACAACTGGTGGGAGGTGCTTGTTCCTCCATGAACTGAAGGACTCCATGCCAATAAAGGAAGTACAACACAATTCTCAACAGAGGATTTTATTGGTGGTATCTATTGCATGGGTTTGAGGTGCCAGAGTGGCATGTTTGTAGAGGGGGATCATGAGCCCCGATCCTACCCTCTTGCCTGCACAGGCATCCTGCCTAGAAGCGCAGCCAGAACATGCCACTACGGATCCGGTTGTAGTCAGGGAGCTGCTCGATTGGGCCTGTGGGGATAGGGTGAGGCGTCAGGGTGGGGTACCTGTTCTGTACAGGGACACCTGGCCCTGTGCCATACCCAGCTCAGAGCTGCTGCCCAGAGAAGCACAAGACAGGCTTTCAGTGAAGAGAGGGAAGACAACATTCCCTAGGGGTGCAGAGCCTGTCCTTTCTTGCTCAGGCCCTTAGAGCCCCACCCAACAAACAGGGTGTCCGTTACCTGGTGGGTAAGGGATATTGATGAAGACACCTTGGCAGGGAGTCAGGGAGCTGCTGGGACAGGTTTTCTGAGCAAGAACTCCCTGGCAGCCACACTACTCTCAGGGGCCTCAAATTGCTTCTCTCAATGTAGGCTGGAGGTAGGGGAGCAGAAGTGGAAGGGGAGACTAGGACAGGATCTGAGGAAAAGGACAAAGAGCAGATTTTCTAGACCACTCACCCATTCCAGCCACTGCTGGACACTGGTCATAAAAATACTTGGAGCAGACTTCATGCACCACATGGGCATCCACCTCCTGCAGGGAGAGGCAGAGGACAAACTGACTAATAGGCACTGGGCACCACCTCAGTCAGCCTCCTCCAGCTGACCAAGATCTCCCACATGTGCTGTGGAACATTTCCCTCATCCATAAAGGGTGGCAAGGTTTTCCCTACTGTAGACATCCACAGGCACCACCTATCCCTACAGTCATTAGTGCCTTTGCCCTTCCTTCTGACTACATCACCCCTATGGGTGACAGCTACCTAAGACAATAGAGATGCCTATGGGAACAGTCTGCCATCAGGCATCAACATCCCACACCCTTTCAGGGTTCTGCTAGGCCAAGACTCCAGAACCTCTCCCAGGGGCCCATGTTACCGCAATCCGGCTCTCCCACTCAGCCAGGGGGATGCGGCGGCCATATGTCAGGAGGCTGCGTCCAATATCCTCACACACAGGAGTGGTGCCTTTAATGGTGGGGAAAGCTTAGAGATCTACCCAGTCCAATCTTGAACCCACATATACACCTAAAATCTCTGGCATCAGGTTAACAAAGACCTTGCTCTGACTCCAGACCACAACCATCATTTTCTAACAACCTATTTCCACAGTGATGGGCTACCCTCATGTCTACCTAAAGCTTCAAACCCCTATAGTTGGGGTGGTGGAGCATGGCATGACCTTCAATGTTTTCTTTTCCAATCTTGGTTTGTAATAATGGTTACAATGAGCTGTCACTGCCAGGATGCACTATTCTACCCCTTCCTTTAGGGATTAAGGGCTCACCATCCAGATGAGATACCAGGGCATTTCTGAGGATGTTTTTGCCCCGAGTAACCTCACTTTCCGTGGCACTGGTACACAGGCGCATCCTAAAGCAGGGAGTAAAGGACAGGTATATGGTAGTGTTCATTGTGACAAATGTGTTGACTCTTAACCTCCCACCTCTCTGGTCAAAGATTTCTATCCCACCCAGTAGTTCCCAGCTGCCACTCACCACTGGCCCTGCAGGAAGAATATCATGTCATCGATGCTCATACGGTCACAGACGAAGTGTGCACCCAACAACCCAGTCTCTGCATAGCAGATATTGAAGGTCTGGAAACTCTGGCACAGCTTGTTGGCCACAGCAACTGAAGCCAGTGGGCTGGACAGGTGCTGCCAGGGGCACAAATGGTTAGCACCCCCTCTTATCTCTGACCCATATATCCTGAAACCCACAGCTTAGTACTCCCTTTTCTTTCCTTTTTTTGGGGGGTGGGGTGGGGTGGTATACCAGGGATTGAACTCAGGAGCACTCAACCACTGAGCCACATCCCCAGTCTTTTTTTTTTTTGTATTTTATTTAGAGTCATGCTCTGGGTTGTTTAGTGACTTGATTTTTTCGCTGAGGCTGGCTTTGAATTTGCGATCCTCCCATCTCAGCCTCCCATCTCAGCCTCCCAAGCTGCTGGGATTACAGGCATGCACCCGGCAGTACTCTCTTCTTTGAAGGCAAGGTCCTATGCTCAATCCTGACACTTACCACGCCACCACCGTAAGTGCAGTCGTAATGGCCAATCATGGCATTGGCCACTTGGAGGGCCACATTGTCTGGGTTGGACCAACCGGGTCCCTCTACTGCAATGGCCACATGGGCCAAGGGCAGGGCATCATCACGGTGGCGAATCTGAAAGAGTACATGTCAGGGGCTGAGGAACAGTATAGCCAGACTTCCAGGACAAACAGAAAGGATGGCGGGTGTGGGTGAAGCATGCACATATGTGTAAAATCATCCTCAGGCAACAGGCACAAGACCCTTTCCCTACTACTGAGTCATTATGGGGTCACAAGATAGCCATGCATATGAGGGTTCTCTCAAAATCCCCAGTTGACAGCAGCATCCCTGACCACCAGGCAGCACACCTCGCTTCCAGTGAAGCGGCACGGACTTAGAGTAGGCACGGTGTCATCTGGGTATGTCACAGAGACGCTGCTGAAGTGCTTCTGGGCGAGGTCCAGCAGTTGACGGTGCTCCACTCCTGAGGACATGGGCAATGTAGTTACTGGCTAGCCAGGGGGAACCACAGACAGGTGCAAGACCCTATGTCCTGTCTCAGTGGGAGACAGCAGAAGGAAAATACAACATTGAGATAAGATGAGGGAAGAGGAGCATCTGCCAAATGACCCTATCTCATAGGCAAGACAAGACACTTCAGGATCAAACAGTTCCTATGGTGTCAGGCAAAAGAGAAAAGCAGCTTTTTTTGGGGGGTGGGGGGGTACTTGGGATTGAACCCAACAGCGCTTTATAGAGACAGGGTCTTTCTAAGTAGCTGAGGCTGGCTTTGAACTCATGATCCTCCTACCTTAGTCTCCTGAGACACTGTAACACTGTGCCTAGCAAAAACAGCACTTTAAAAGTGGGCTGCCATGGGACTGGGTAGAGCACTTGCCTAGCATGCGTGAGGAACTAGGTTCAATCCTCAGCACCACATAAAAATAAGGGTATTGTGTCCACTTATAACTAAAAATATATATTAAAACAAACAAACAAAAAAGGCCAGATATGGGGGCACATGTCTGTAATCCCAGTGGCCTGGAAGGCTGAGGCAGAAGGGTCGTGAGTTCAAAGCCAGCCTCAGCAATTGTGAGGCATTAAGCAACTCAGTGAGACCTTGTCTCTAAATAAAACACAAAACAGGGCTGGGGATATGGCTCAGTGGTTGAGTGTCCCTGAGTACAATCTGCAGTAACCCCCACCCCCACAAAAAGGGCTGCCATGACCCGGGCACACACCTGTAATTCCAGCAGCTTGGGAGGCTGAGGCAGGAGGACTACAGCCTCAGCAAGATCCTACCTTAAAATAAAAAATAAAAATGGGCTGGGGATATGGCTCAATGCTTAAGTGCTCTGGGATCAATCCCTGATACAAAAAAAAAAAAAAAAAAAAAAGGTGGGGAATGCTGCTATGTGACGTCAGTGCCGATTCTCATTCTAGAAGCATCATCTCACCTGTATCAAGAACAAGACTGGTGCTCCTGGGAATAAGGTCACGGGGATGCTTTGTCCCTCAAGCCCTACTACAAGCAGATCTGGGTGCTGGTCATGAAAGCAATGGCAAGTGAGAGGCACAAAGAGGTGCTATTGCAGGGCTATAATGAATTTTGGTGTCCCTGAGAGCTGAGAATACTTACAAGGAGCATCACAAACTTATACCCTCAGGACTCCTTTCCAGGTCTCACCTCCTCAGTTCCACAAGAGGCCTCTGCTGCCCCAGTGATTTAACCAGTGGTCACTATGGCAGTGGACAGCCTGCCCCAGTTCTGCTATCACTCGAAAAGTCTGTGTTAGTAGCTCACACTGCCCTTGGTCCCAGGTTTCCTGGCTCTAAATCCCTCAGTTATGCTCTTCCTATCAGTCTTTTTCACCTACCCAGTTGCCAAGATCATAAGCAGGAAGCATTTTGAACCTCCTCCCCTACCCACATCCAGATCTGTATGAGGTTTTCAACTACAGAACTTAAGTCTAAGAAAACCTAAGTCTCTCCTTAGCTCCTGCTATCTCTCTCCAGGCATGTGCCACGTCTCATCCCTAGTTAGCCTGCTCTGCTCTGGCCCCACTCAGCAGAACAAATCTTAAAACAAATTACTAGAACATGACACCTCTGCCAAGGTCCTCCATTCCCCACCTAACAAATACCTACCATCCTTCAGGCCTCTGGCAAAAGACTCATGCTTCACCTGTCCCCACTATAACTAACTCTGAACTCCCCTAACATTTTGTGCCTTCAATGTGCTTCCTAACTCATCATGTATATGCATCATCACATACCCAATGTCTGGTTCACCCAATGGCAATGAATGGCAAGGCCTACCCAGGAGCTTATGTCCCTCAACAGCCACGAACTAGTTATCCTAGCACCAGGGGGGACAAAGAGAGGCCCCCAAAGAGAGGGAGGGCCAGTAGTCCAACTGAGGCATGTATTAGATGAGGAATGTACCTGTGTGGCTAGTCCTAGTAAAGGCAGAAGGGCAGAATTCTACCCTATCTTGAAAGCAAAGGAGAGAGATCATTCCCCTCAAGGACAGGAACAAGGTCCCTTGGAGTGAAGATGGGGGTTCTGACTACAAAGGCCAGGCTTCACCTACCCAGAGCTTCAAGGAGCCCATCACTCACCTCCTGCTGCTGCCAGCACCATGCGAGGGGCCTTGTAATGCCTGCTTAGATACTCAGTCAAGTCTGCACGAGACAATTTCCTGTAAAATACACAGCCCATATGGATCAAGTCTCTACCAATCCATAGCAACTTGGATATAAAATGGAACTGAGAAGAGACATGGCCTCTCTGAAGAGGCCCTATTACATCTTCATCTCTACCACCACCCTTTCAAGGCCCAGAGTGGAGCCCTCATCTGGCCCTGCCTCACATGTGCCCTCAAGACAGTCTCACAGCCCTCTCTGAGGTGTGAGCTGACACTGTGTGACTCTTGAGGGGCAGGGTCAGAGCTCTCAAACACCTCCCACCTGCAAGCCAAATGTTCCCTCCTTAGATTATAAGGGCATACATGGAAACATACCCTAAAACTAAGCCCAAGATTGAAGTGAAGACCACACAGCCATTTAAATAGGTTCACAGGGACCATATGGCAATATAGAAACTGTCTCCAATTGCAGAAAATTAGGAAAATAAACAACACAGTCAGTCAATCCTCACCTGACATTCTCACTGGGCCCTTCCACAGCCTGGGCTAAAGGTGTGCCTTGGAACGCTGTTGCATGCAAGTAGTCAAAGACCACATCCCGCAAGGATGCATCATTCTCCTGCATTTCCCGCAGGATCACGTCTCGTTCCTTTTCAATCTGGGAGTCTTCCAGGCTGCAGTTCTGCACAATGTCAGCCAGTAGCTCTACCACTGGACACAAGGACATGTTCAGGTGTCCAGTGGAGACCAATGACAATACAAAACCCCAAGTCTGGCATCTCCTACTGCTGTCCATTACTGGTCATCCTGCCATAAGGCCACATCCCATGGGTAATTCAATTCTGCAGCCTGTCCAGGAGCTCCTGGGGCTCCTCTGCCCCCTAGAGATATATTCTTCTGTTTCAAACCCTCTCCTCCAAGCATTACCTTTTTGCAGGTCACTGGACAGTGCCTTGATGTAGTAAGCTGTGTGCTCCCGAGTGCTATAGGCATTCAGATGGGCCCCCATGCTCTCCACCTCCTTCTCCAGGGCATTGCTAGGCCGATTCTTTGTTCCCTGAAACCAGACATCAAGAACACCAATCATGAGACACAAAAGAAGCCCGGGAACTCTGCCCTCACAGGCTAATCCCCAAAGGACTAGTAGTCCACAAGTACCTTCTTCCACAAAGATTGTGGGGTGGGGATGTAGGGCCCAGAGTCTGTATGCACTGAGCCTTCAATGTGTGCCTTCAATGTGCTTCCCAACTCATCATGTATGCATCATCACATACCCAATGGCAATGAATGGCAAGGCCTAGCCAGGAGCTTATGTCCCTCAACAGCCACAAACTAGTTACCAGGGGGGATAAAGAGAGGCCTGAGCCCTAAGGAAGGGCCAGCAGTCCAACTGAGGCATGTATTAGATGAGGAGTGAACCTGTGTGGCCAGTCCTAGTAAAGGCAGAAGGGCAGAATTCTACTCTATCTTGAAATCAAAGGAGAGAGGTCATTCCCCTCAAGGACAGGAACAAGGTCCCTTGGAGGTCCCTTGCAGGCCTTGAGCTGACCAAGGTCACAGTATCATGGGTCAAAAGAACAGAGATGATCAGGGTTAGGATAGAAGGTTGTGGAAAAAGCAAGTATTGCCCAACATTCATAATAACCTGTCTTTATTAATACTCCACATCCCCTGATAGCCATGATCATGGCTATGTTCAAATGATGTGACCTACCCCTAAACACATGCCATTCATACAAATTTGTGTGTGTGTTTGTGTGTGTGTGTGTGTGTGTGTGTGTGTATAAAAGCTCCATAAGTCAGGCATGAACATACCGGCCTGGTGAAAATTGGGGCTTCTGTAAGTATTTGGGTTTTCTCAGCTCTGGGGACTTCATACAGGGAGTCACACATAAGTGCTCAATCAGAAGACGATAAGCTCACACGATTTCTTCCAGAAAGACCAGCCAGAGTCACTCCCCAACTGAGGTCCATAATTAGGAGGTTAATTTTCCTGATCTTCAACCTCAAAACAGGCAGCCCTAAGCCCAGGGAATAAAAAAACTTCACAGGCCTCACCTTGAAAGCTAGATGCTCCACAAAGTAGCCTGCTCCATTGTTCTTCTCAGTCTCATAACGACTGCCAGCATCAATCCATACTCCCACCTGCACAAGAAGTCACCAGCAAAGCAAATAAACAACAACATCCTTGTACCACTCACAATGCACCCTGAATAATTCAGCACAAGCCCCACATAGGGCCTTATGGATCCCAAGGTGAGGGAAAGCTTTCCCAGTAAGGACCCCTGTACTTGCAGTTACAGCAGAGCCCATGGCACAGAGAACCAACCAAATGGCTACTCACACTGCATCACTGCACCTTCCATGGTGTTTTTTTTTTTTTTTTTTTTTAAATAGTAGGAATTGAGCTAAGGAGGTACTCTACCACCAAGTTAAACCCTCAACCCTTTTTATTATTCAAGAGAGGACCACACTAAGTTGCCAAGACTGGCCCCAAACTTGCAATCCTTCTGACTTAGCCTCTCAAGTAGCTGGGATTACAGGCAAGTGTCACAGCTCTTGGTACCCAGTGACATACCTAACTGTACCCATTTACCTGATTTACTATCTTTTCAGTTGATTTTATTTTATCTAGGCTTGAAGTCTATCATTTGCAAAGAACATTTATTTTCTGTATTCTAAAAATTCTGCTTTGTTCTGATTTTTTTATAACATTTTTATTAGTTGTTAATGGACTTTATTTTACTTATTTAATCACTTACTTACTTACATGCAGTGCTGAGAATCAACCCAGTGCCTCACATGTACTAGGCAAGTGCTCTACCACTGAGCCACAATCCCAGCCCCTGATGATGATTTTATCCTTTCATCTTTAAGGAAGAAGATGCTATATATTTTATCATATTAAGGAAGTAACCTTCTAGTGACTTTGTCTTCTTGGTTCTGGGAGTTGAACCCAGCCTCTAGGCTAGCCTCAGACTTGCAATCTTCTTGCCTCAGTTGCTGATGATAACAGGCATGTGCCATCACATTTGGCTCTTTCTTCTTTCTTTTTAAAGACAGGGCGGAGGTTCTTACCATGTTGCCCAGGCTGACCTCAAACTTCTGGGCTCAAGTGACCCTCTTGCCTGAACCTCCCACGGACTTAGGACCACAAGTGCATGCCATTATGCCCAGCTTAACTTTTTTTTTTTAAGAGAGAGAGAATTTTTTAATATTTATTTTTCAGTTTTCGGCAGACACAACATCTTTGTATGCGGTGCTGAGGATCAAACCTGGGCCGCACACATGCCAGGCGAGCGCACTACCGCTTGAGCCACATCCCAGCCCCCCAGCTTAACTTTTTATTTACTTATTTATTTTGCAGTTCTAGAGATAAAACTTGGGCCTTACCCATGCTAGGCAAGTGCTCTACCACTGAGCTACACACCCCAGGCTGAAAAAAAATCAAGGTTTTAATCAGAGTCACCAAATACTGTCAAGTGTCTCCCTGACACCCAATGAGAGAATCTTAAAATTTTAACTGCCTCCTGGTATGCTGTGAAACACCCCCCACATGGTCACAATGGTCTATCCTTTTAATTTACTATTTGTTCACAGATAACTTAAGTTTTTCACATCTCATTCCCAATAAAATATTGATGTACCTATCTATGTTTATCTTAGATGAACATGTCCTTTTTTTTTTTTTAAAGAGTGAGAGAGAGTGAGAAAGAGGGAGAGAGAGAGAGAATTTTTTAATATTTATTCTTTTAGTTTTCGGCAGACACAACATCTTTGTTTGTATGTGGTACTGAGAATCGAACCCGGGCCGCACGCATTCCAGGCGAGCACGCTACCGCTTGAGCCACATCCCCAGCCCGAACATGTTATTTCAAATCCATATCTCAGAAAGGAAGATGCATTTTCTACTCTACAGTATCCTTTGACACAGAAGCACACTGACGCTCCTTACGGTCTATGGCACTGCAGAGTTCATCAATACATAAAGACTTACTAAGCTTTCTAGACAGGCTTTGGGTCAGATGCCATATAACAATAAAGTTGCCTACCACTGTTTCCTGTTTTCAGTAACAACCTGTATGACAGGACATTATCTGTTCCTGGAAAAGTGAAAGAATTTGCCAATAAAAACATCTGGCCCTGGAGCTGGTGTGTATATGGCAGAGGAAGGATTATTTCTTGGGAATCTTCTCACCTACTCATACATCTAGTCAAAGTTTCTATCCTTGAGTCAATTTTTTTAAATTATTTTTTAGTTGTAGTTGGATACAATACGTTTATTTTATTTATTTATTTTTATGTGGTGCTGAGGATCAAACCCAGGGCCTCCCAACTGCTAGGTGAGAGCTCTACCACTGAGCCACAACTCCAGCCCCTATCCTTGAGTCAATTTTGAGGATTGTGTTTATTTACTTATTTATTTTTTGGGAAAACTGCCCATTTCTCTATCATCATCAAGTGCATTTTTCTTTATTCTTTCTTTCTATTTTCCACAGTGCTGGGGATCAAACCCAGGGCCTCATGCATGCATGCTAGGCAAGCCATCTACCACTGAACCACAATCCAGCAACTGCATTTCTTGAAGTTTTATTCCTGTTCTAGCTTGGAAGTTGTGATCTTGGCTGCGAGGCTGAGAAATGTGGACCTGTAAGACACCTAAAATCTCTGAATCCCACTCTTCATTTCTTCATTTTTTTTCAAGACAAGGACGCCATTTCTTCTCTCATATTTTTCTTAGCAAAGCAAAACGCTGTAAGGGAATTTGGCCCCCTATTTGGCAGGCAGCGAGTGTTTAAGGATTGTTGGCTAAAAGCGAACACTACCTCATTAAGTTAAGGCTGGGCAGGAATCGGGATTGGGACAATCTGGCAGTAAGTGGGCCAAACTCTGAAACCATAGAGAAGAAGGTCACACCACCACCTAAGAAAAGATGGCCCAATCTGGAGGACCCCCGCTCCTAGACAGAATTGCCCACTCACCGTGCAGGTAGGTTGGGAGGACTGCTCCGAGGCCACTCGCAGCCCATTGTCCAATAGGCTGACCTGTGTCTCTGGCACATTCTGGAGGGCCTGGGCGAAGGTTGCGGCACCCCGTAAGGCAGGCGCCCTCAGCACTGCCGGCTGCGAGAAGGGACAAGTGGCAAGTGAGGACTAGGTTAGAGAACTGCTCCCCAGCATCCGGGTCCGCTGTGAGACCCCTGTTCCCACCCGCGGGCCAGCAGCAGAAAGACGTCCATCCCCGCAGTCGGCCATGACCTTTCCATGGCCCTGACCTGGTGACCTCCCCACTTCAACCCGCCACTGCTAATGGCCTACTCCTCTTCTGAGTCCCGAAGCCCTGAGCCCCGCAGTCCAGCGTTATCGCGGCCACCTCACCGAGCGGCGAGCGCGCAGAAGAGTTTGTGCCCCGGTGCCCGCTGCACGGCAAACTGCGGACGCCGCCATCTTGTAGCCCAGTTAGTGCGCAGTCGCGTCACACATGCGCAGAGCGGCCGGGTGAAGCCTGGGGCGCCGGCGCAGTACGGAAGACTTGGAGCTCGGTCGCCGCCTAGCGGGCAGCAGTAGCTATTCACAACAGCTAGTGGCTGGTTTTGTGTGCGAGTCCAACAGTGCCTGCGGGGCAGTCCACCAGGCTGTCGGTCAGCTTGCGCAGCAGCGGCGGCCATCCAGGCCATCCAGTCTGTCCACCCTTCGTAGGCAGAGTGCATGGTTTCTCACCAAGTGGAGGCGTCTGTAATCCTCTGCATGCCAAGAGCAGAAGTCTGGCGGGCCAGGAGTGCAGCTATAGTGTTCCCTGTGTCTGGGTCCAGGGCATAAAACACCAGCGTGAAATACTGAAACTACGAAGTGGCCATGAAACAATCACAATTTTCTCTTTAAAAGAATGAAATAGGGCAGGGGTTGTAGCTCAGCGATAGAGCGTTTGCCTATTATGTGTGAGGCCCTGGGTTCGATCCTCAGCATCACATAAAAATAAATAAATAAATAAAGGCATGGGGGCACCTTTTAAAAAAATGAATGAAATAGGGCTGGAAATGTAATTCAGTGGAGGAGTGCTTGTCTGGCATGCCTGAGGCACTGGGTTCCATTCCCAGCACCCCGCGGTGCGCCGGTGTGGGCTTGGATGAAGTATTTCAGACGTGCTGGCACACACCTGTAAACTCGGCAAATTTGTGACCAGCCTGATAAATTCTGATAAATTTAGAGAAGACCCTATATCAAAAATTAAAAGGACAGCCAGCATCATGGTGCACACCTGTAATCACAGCAGCTCAGGAAGCTGAGGCAGGAGGATCATGATTACAAAGCCATCCTCAGCAATTTAATGAGGCCCTAAGCGACTCAGTGAGACTCTGCCTCTAAATAAACTACAAATAAAGGGGGCGGGGCACTGGGGATGGGGCTCGGTGGCTGGGTAAGTGCCCTTGGGTTCAATCCAGGTACAAAAAAATTTTTTTTAATTATAAAAAGACAGGTTTCTTGACTTATATAAGAACAAATATTTGAATGTGTTTATTTGCTTTAAAACTTGCTGAAGTGCCCACATTGAAAAAATTAGAATGGAAGATGTTCAAGAATCAAGATGGATATCTTGAGTGGTTGGTTTATAGAATAGCCCAGTAATGATGGGAGCTTTCCAGAAATAAGAAAATAAAGCCATTACCTAGATCCTGATGGGGAGAAATTTCTGAAATGGTTAAAACCAGACTCCTGAGAAGTATATGAAGCACCCAAGGCCAGAGAGGATGAACAACGGTTTCTCCAGGAGGTGAAATCTCATGAGATTAATCGTGAAAATGGAACATTGCAAATTGTTCTTGATTCAGATTGTCTTTGGGGTAAATTGGCTTTAAGGTGAATCTTATCCAGAGCAAATTATTTTTCTCTGCCACTTTATTAGAAAATCTTTACCTCTCCAAAAGTAAGGCTGGGCATGTAAGGTCAGGCATAGTGATCAAAAGGAGGCAGATTAAAAGCAGCTGAACAAGGCTTTATTGAGATTTTCTCCCCAGCAACACTCTTCAGACCAAGAGAGTGGGTCAGGGAGAATTGTGCCCAGGTTCAGCCGGATTGGAATTTTATTGGGTTTAGGGCAGGAAGGGGGTCTTGGGACAGGACCTTGCTCTCTTGGGGTTGGTCAGGGGAATCTTGCTGAGATCTGTGTCCTTCCAGGATTGGTCAGGAGACCCTGCTGATTGACAAGTGGTTATGCAGCACCATCCCTGCTTGTCTGTCCAGGCCTGATTGGTTGTTCTTTCTGCACCTGCGGGTTGCCTGGTGCTTTGTTCCCTTAGCCACCTCAAACCAGCCTAACAGGGCAGGAATTGGACTGGGACAATCTGGCAGTGAATGGGCCATAGTCTGAACCCAGATCATAGAGGACCTAGGAAAAGACAGCCCAATCTGGAGATCCCCCGTTGCAGCCAACTCTGAAAATACCATCATTAAAAGATAAAAAATTATCTTCCAACAATTAATGGGATTGCCTTTCTGGTGGACTTTGTAGATCATTCTCACCTCATGGAATCCAAAGTTGAGCTTAATGCTTTAATGACTGATGAAACTATTCATTGTGCCAATTCTTATCTTGCAAAATAAAATTAACAGAATAAATGCAATCAGTGAAGAAAAACTTTGCAAGATATTTGAGCTTTATGGACAGACCACAGGAAAGGGGAATGTGACTCTGAAGGAACTGAATGCCCACCCCATGGAAGTGTTCATGTGCAGTGTGCACAAGAGGCAAGATGAGGGTTTTGTCCCCCCTAACCCTGCGCCCACCAACTGGCTTTCCCAGTATGTCGACTAATGTTTGGACAGTGAAAATAAAATTTTACTCCTCAAAACAAAAAAACAAAAAAAAAAAAAAATCACCCTCCAAGCTGGATGTAGTGGCATAAACTTGTAATCCAAGTGGCTCAGGAGGTTGAAGCAGGAGGATTTTAAGTTCAAAACCAGCCTCAGCATCTTAATGAGACCCTAAGCAACTCAGAGAGACTGGGTCTCTAAATAACATATAAAAAGGGCTGGGGACGTGGCTCACTGGTTGAGCATCCATGGTTTCTATCCCCAGCACCATAAAACAAAACATAATGAAAAGACACCCTAGCTCCACCCCACAACCTCCTCCAGCAACCACCATGTTCCATACCTACCTTCTAGCAATGCTCTCCCAAAGAGCCCCCAATCTAGTCAAGTCCCCACTTCACTCCTCCAATACCACACCTTCAAATAACCAACAATCTCCATGTTGCTAAATCCATGAGAAACACCAGGTCGCACTTAATGTGATCGGCCACCTTTTCTCCCTTTGAGCATCTCTGTTTTTGAACCTCCATAGAGGTTCTCAACTTCCCTGTGTTCTTGTCCCCATCTCCCTGCCTTTTCACAGCAAATGTCAGGGCTCTGTGTGTGTGTGTGTGTGTGTGTGTGTGTATATATATATATATATATATATATTTTTTTTTTTTAAGGGCTTGGAATGTAGCTCAGTGGTTAAGTGCCACTGGGTTCAATCTCCAGTACCAAAAAAAAAAATTAAATTAAATTAAAATAAGATTCATCCCAACTCTCTCTCAAAATCCATACGTAGTCCTTCGAAGAATCCTGTTCCAAATAATTCTTTCCTTTCTTCCCTCCCCTCACCCTCTCTCAAGATAGGAGTCTCACTGGTTTCTACTTGGTCTCAAGTAACCTTTCCTGAGTAGCTGGGATTACAGGCGTATGGGCCACCACAGCCAGGTCTCAATAATTTCTAAATCTACTGGCCTATTCTCCCTTTTCACTCCTACTTGTACCTAGGGGTGAGATAAGAAGGTCAGTGACTTAGGGAGATATCCAAGAAGTAGACACCCAGGAAAGGATGTGTTTCAAGGGGTTGGCCCAAGAAGGAACTATTACTAAAGGATCAAGTAGAAGTGGCCAAAGGTCAAGTGGCCATTGCAGCAATTTGGCAAGACTTTAGAGGCTTATTGATTTGGAATTTACCTGATGTATGGAATGAGGTAAGGTCAAAATACCCTCCCCCCACAATTTGCAACTAAATTTTGTAACCCATTTCTTGACTAGACTTCCTTTCTCCATTCATCTCTGAGAACCCCTGTGTCTCCCCCCAACGATTCTCAAACTTGTGACCATGTATTGCAAGCTATGCTCTGTCTGGAAGTCCTCGTGCACTCACCTTACTCTTCTTGCTCAATATTTATGTAACACATTCATCTGTTTATCTCCTAGATTTTTCTTTTTCTTTTATTTTCTATTTTATTTTAATGTAATATAATAAATACAAAAATGTAGCACTTGAACCATTATTAAGTGCATAGTTCAGTGGCGTTAATTCATCTATAGTGTTGCATAATCACCACTATCTATTTCCAGAAGTTTTTCATCATCACAAACAGAAACTCAATACCCATTAAGCAATCACTCACCATTTCCTCCTTCCCTCAGCCACTGATAACCTCTTTACTACTTCATCTTTTTAACTGCTTATTCTGGGTACCTCATGTAAATGGAATCATACAATATTTGTCTTTTTTTTTTTTGTACTTGAGTTTGAGGGATTGAAACAGGGGTGCTTTACCACTGAACTACACCCCCAGCCCTATTTATCTATTTATTTATTTGGTTGGTTTTGGTACCAGGGATTGAACCCAGGGGTGCGTAACCACTAAGCCATATCCCCAGCCCATTTTTGAATTTTACTTAGAGACAAATTTTACCACTAAGACATATATCCAGCCCATTTTTGAATTTTACTTAGAGACAGGATCTCACTGAGTTGCTTAGAGCATCACTAATTTGCTGAGGCTGGCTTTGAACTTGTAGTCCTCCTGTCTTGGCCTCCAGAACTGCAGGGATGACAGGTGTGTAACACTGCACCAGCCTTATTTTTTATTTTGAGACAAGATCTCCATACATCGCTTAGGGCCTGGCTAAATGGCCTTTAACTTGCAATCTCTAGAATTACAAACATGCACCACCATAACTGGCTCAATATTTCTTGGTTTATGTCTGGCTTATTTCACTTATCATAGTGGCTTCAAGATTTATTCATATTTTAGCATGTATAAGGCTTTCATTCCTTTGGGAATTTAAAAAAATTTTCTTGTGGTAAAACATATATAACAAAAATTAACCATCATACTAATTTTAAGTGTACAATTCAGTGGCATTTTATTTTTTTTAATTTATTTTTTTAAATTTTTTAACATTTTTTTTTTTGTCAGACACAACATTTTTGTTGGTATGTGGTGCTGAGGATCGAACCCGGGCTGCACGCATGCCAGGCAAGCGCGCTACCGCTTGAGCCACATCCACAGCCCAGTGGCATTTTATTTTAGTAAGTTTTTTCACTGCTGTGACTAAGAGGACCCAGCCAGAATAACCGTAGAGAGGAAAAGTTTATTTGAGGGCTCACGATTTCAGAGATCTCAGTCCATAGAAGTCCAACACTATTTCTCAGGCCTCTACAACATTGTTGTAGAGTGTGACAGAGGGAAGCAATTCACATAATGATCAGAAGCAAAGAGAGACTCCACTCACCAGATACAAATATATACCCCAAAGCCATGCTCCAAGTGTCCCAACTCCTCCAGTAACCATTCAGTTAATCCCATCAGGGGATTAATCCACTAATTGGGTTAAGGCTCTCATAACCTTTCTACTCCAAACTTTCTTGCATTGTCTCACATGTAAGCTTTTGGGGAGACACCTCACATCCAAACCATAACACAAAAATTACTTTTGCAATGTTGTGAAACCATCACCCCAGACTACTTACAAATTCCTGCCAGTGAATGTGCTAATCAATGTTAAGAGTTGTTGTTTGACTTTCCTGAAGTATGGAATGATTTGCTGTGTGATGTTGTGATGCAGAGAGTATCCCCCCCAAACCTATAAAATCTCACTGAACAAAAGACTGTGAAACCATTAAGCAATAATTCCTCATTTTCTTTTCTCCACCGTCCATGGTAAACTCTACTTTCTGTCTCTACAAATTTCCCTATTCCAGATACCTCAAATAAATGGAATTATACAGTTTTTGTCTTTTTTGTGTATGACTAATTTAATTTAGTATGTCTTTAAGTTTCACCTATATTGTAGTATGTATCAGAAATTCACTACTTTTACGGCTGAATAAAATATTCCATTGTATAACATACCACATTTGTCCTGTTGATGGACACTTGGGGGTGTTTATATCTTTGACTATTGTAAATAATGCTGCAACGAACATTGCTTTACAAGTATCTGTTTAATCCCTAATTTCAATTCTTTTTTTTCTAATGATTTTTTTTAAGAGAGAGAGAGAGAGAGAGAATTTTTTAATATTTATTTTTTAGTTTTCGGCGGACATATCTTTGCTTGTATGTGGTGCTGAGGATCGAACCCAGGTCGCACGCATGCCAGGCGAGCACGCTACCGCTTGAGCCACATCCCCAGCCCTGTTTTTTTTTTTTTTTTTTTTTTTTAAGTTGTCAATGGACCTTTATTTTATTTATTTATATGGTGCTTGGTAGGCAAGCGCTGTACCACTGAGCCACAACCCCAGCCCCCTAATTTCAATTTTTTTGGTATATAACTAGAAATGGAATTGCTAGATCATATGATAATTTTATGTTCAGCTTTTTTATGGGGGCACAGAGTACCAGGAATTGAACTCAGGGCACTCTACCACTGAGCCACATCCCCAGTCCTATTTTGTATTTCGTTTAGAGACAGGGTCTCACTGAGTTGCTTAGGGCCTCACAATTGCTGAGGATGGCTTTAACTCTCGATCCTCTGGTCTCAGCCTCCCAAGCCTCTATGAATACAGGTGTGCATCACAGCACCAGGCTTGTGTGTTTAGATTTTTGAGAAACTATAAAACTGTATTCCAAGTGGATACTGATCCATAACAGGGGTGGGAGGCATGGGGAAAATGGAGGAACTTTGATTGCGCAAAGGAGAGGGAGGGGTCGGGCAGGGTGTGCGAGTAGGAAAGATGGTGAAATGAGATGGATATCATTATCCTAGGTACATGTATGACTGTATATACGGTGTGATACTACGTTGTTTACAACCAGCGAAATGAAAAGTTGTACTGCAATGTGTACAATGAATCAAAATGCATTCTGCTGTCATATATTCCTAATTAATTTTTTTTAATATTTTATTTCTTAGTTTTCGGCAGACACAACATCTTTGTATGTGGTGCTGAGGATTGAACCCGGGCCGAGCACATGCCAGACGGGCCAGACGGCGCGCTACCGCTTGAGCCACATCCCCAGCCCTCCTAATTAATTTTTTAAAACTGTATTCCATAGTGGCTGCAACATTTTACATTCCTACCAGCAGTGCACAAAGATTCCAGTTTCTCCACATCCTCAGCAATATTTTTTATTTTCTATTTTGTTTTTGCTCTTATTTATTTATTTATGGTACCAGGAATTGTAAAGAGAGGTGCTTAACCACTGAGCCACATCTTCAGCCCCCCCACTTTTTTTTCAATGGTGAGACAGGGTCTCACTAAGTTGTGTAGGGCTTCCTTAAATTGCTGAGGCTGGCTTTGAATTTGTGATCCTCCTGCCTCAGCCTTGAAGCTCGTGGGATTATAGGCATGTTCCACCACACCCAGCAATTTTATTTTATTTTTTGGTACCAGGGATCGAACCCAGAGGTGCTTAAGCACTGAGCCACATCCTCAGCCCTTGTTTTATATTTTACGAAGTTGCTTAGGGCTTCCTTGAGAAACTGATGTGACTAAACCAGCTTCTATCTCAAGGCCTGTCCTAAGGAAGGGGGCGTGACCCTTGTCCTTAGAAAAACCCACAGAGCACTCATAAGCACATACCTACCCTGCAGAGTTGTTTGTCTGTAAATAACAGGAGAGATCTGAGGTGCCAGGTGTCCCTGACTCAGTTAGGCTAGGTGAGGACCCATAGCAACCCCCTAGCAACCTCCAATCAGCATGAGACAGGGAAAATACCTGGGATGCCAGATGACTCCCTGTAGTTTATGGTGGTTGATAACATGTTGGGAAACCATGTAGTTTAGCACGCACACCCCTTGTGGCCTAAACCAATCAGTTCAAAGGAATCCCCCTCTTGTATTAACCAATCACCCCTACCCAACTTGTTCCTGCCAGTGAATGTGCTAATCAATGTTAAGAGTTGTTGACTTTCCTGAAGTATGGAATGATTTGCTGTGTGATGTTGTGATGCAGAGAGTATCCCCCCAAAACCTATAAAATCTCACTGAACAAAAGACCAGGACTTACTCCCTGGAACCGCTGCGACTGGAACGGTTGTGAGTCCAGGCTCGAGCTTGCAATACAACAGTCACTAATATGGTATTATGTAAACATTGTGAATGTGTAACTGATGTGATTCTGCAATCTGTATTTGGGGTAAAAATGGAAATGCATAACTCATTTAAATCAAATGTATGGAAGATGAAAAAATAAAAAAAAAAAAAATCGGAAAAAAAAAAAAAAAAAAGACTCTTGCAATAAAGATTGCATCGGATTCGGCTCTTGGAGGTGTATTGGGGTCCCAGGAATCTGGCATTACATCCTTAGGTTTCTGAGGCTGCGCCACAACAACCAGAGAATTTTTTAATATTTATTTTTTAGTTTTCAGTGGACGCAACATCTTTATTTTATTTTTATGTGGTGCTGAGGATTGACCCCAGCGCCCCGCGCATGCCAGGTGAGAGCGCTACGGCTTGAGCCACATCCCCAGGCCCCTGATCTTCTTTTCTCTAAAATTCTCCCTGATCTTTTTTCCCCAATCTCTTCCCTAATCTCCTTTTTCCTGTTCTTCTCCTTCCTGATCTCTTCTCGCTCATCTCATTTTCTCTGAATCACCTCTATAAAAGCTCTCTGTTCCTGTAAATGAGCAGAATCACAGCCTTTGGGACAGGAGTCCCCTGTGTTTCTCCTTTGCTAGCAAAGCAATAAACTTTCTTTTTCCTTTTTCTCAAAACTGTGTTCTCATTAATGGATTGGCATTGGGGACAAGGTCCAAGCTTTTGGCAACAGTTACAATAGGGGTCTGAGTTTTACAGACTTTAGTGAGACTTAATCATAGTAAAATGTGTCATCTGGGCAGTCAGGGAAAACAGTTGTAGAACCAGAAATTGTGAAAGTTCAGAGCCCATTGTTGTTGGGAAATGGTGAAAGTCCAGAGCCCATTGTTTTCCTTCTCTCCCTGGGACCCATTGTCCTCCTTTTCTTCCTGGGGGTTGTTTTTCGATATCCTTCAATCATGAGATATCACTTCATAATCATATTAAAAACATCTCAGCATGGATGGCTCCTCATCCATTCCTTCCCATAGTCCCCTAGGCTGCCTCCTGGCTGACTTATGGTCTCTCTCTCTCACCCTGGAACTAAACCCCCCAAAACTTATCCACTTGTGCAATCAGATCTGGCCTCAATAGCCTCTGGATAAGGACTCTAAATGGCTGCTTCTTAAAAAATATTTATTTATTTTACTTGTACACAGTACCTTTATTTATTTATTTATTTTTATGTGGTGCTGAGGATCGAACCCAGGGCTTCACATGTGCTAGGCAAGCGCTCTACCAAACCACAACCCCAGCCCCTAAATGGCTGCTTTATCAGGGATCTTTTTTTTTTAAATATTAGTAATATATCATATCTGTTGGAGCATTTTTTTTTTAAAGAGAGAGTGAGAGAGGAGACAGAGAGAGAGAGAGAATTTTAATATTTATTTTTTAGTTATTGGCAGACACAACATCTTTGTTTGTATGTGGTGCTGAGGATCAAACCTGGGCCGCACGCATGCCAGGCAAGCGTGCTACCACTTGAGCCACATCCCCTGCCCTATCAGGGATCTTTTCAACTACTGTGAGCGTTTGGGAAAATGGAAAGAGCTATCACGCATTCAGGCTTTCTCCTCTCCTCTAAGATTTCTCTCTGCAACTCTTGCTCTCCTGCATAAGTCCTCTTAGCTCTCACTTCCCTGCTTCCAAAGGAACAGAAGATTCTACCCGGGACTCCTCTTCCTTCAATCCAGCAGATAAGCCTCTGCCATATCATAATTCTCTTTCTGATGAAGCCACCGCAGCAACTGTGCCCTCAGTCCCTCTGCCTTTCTCTCCTGCTGCTACATGCTTACAGTTTGCCGCTGCCCAACCCACATCTCTTGTGTCCTCTTAGTTCATGTGCCTTTCTCTTTGTCAGATCTTTCACAGTTAGAAAAGTGGCATGGGTCCTATACTTCAAGTTCCAACACATATATCAAAGAGTTTCAATATCTGACCCAATCATATGATTTGACCTTCCATGATGTCTATATGATCTTGTCTAACACCCTCCTGCCCAAGGAGTGCAAGTGAGTTTGGGAGCAAGCTAGAAATTATGCAGGTGATTTTGGGAGCAAGCCAGACTTCCCCTGCCCATCTGATTGGCACTAAAGTGGTCTCTGATTGGGACTCCAATTGGAATTATAATTCATTCTCCTGGAGGAGTAACTAGTAGAAACCAATTCATTACTTACCTTATGGCAGCACATAAAGCAATCAATTATGAAAAACTCCAGGAAATAATCCAAGATAAGAATGTAAACCCTTCAGCATTTAGGTTTATTACAATATACTAATCTGGACCCTGAGACTCCAGATGGGAGACAGCTACTAATGACCCATTTTTTCTCCCAGAGTTTTTCTGATATTAAGGCCAAACTAATGCACCTCAAGAGGGGGCCCTTAACTCCCCAAGCTGAGGTTCTAGGAGTGACCTATAAGGTGTATAACAGGAGAGGCAAGAAGGCCCAGAGCAGAAATAGATCCTCACTCAAGCCATCTGTCTGGCCTCAGCCTCTGTCCCTGGTTCCACTGGCCCATAGAGACTGCCCATACCCTGTTTTAAATGTGGTCAAATGGGGCTTGTACATGTCCCAAGCCTTCCAATCCTCCAGGCCCTTGTCCTAAATGCCACCAGGAGGGATGCTGGGCCATTAACTGTCCCTGAGCCCATAGCAGCCCACAGCCATCCGGCCCTACTGGTTCCCCTTTCCAACTCTTAGAACTGGCTGCAGAGGACTGACAAGGCCCAGGTCTCCATAACCCAACCACTACCATTACTCTGTGGGAACCCAGGGTAACTCTGTGTGTTTCTGGTAGGCCTGACTCCTTCCTTCTAGATGCGCAGGGCTACATATTCAGTCCTCAAGGAGTTCTGGGGGCCTACTAGTCGTTCTATAACCTCTATTGTTGGGCTAAAGGGTAAATCTTATTAACCCTTACAAATACCTAGACTTGTTTGCACTTTTGGCTCTCTAATTTTTTTTAAACCTTTTTGTTGTTGTAGATGGGCAGAATGCCTTTATTTTGTTTATTTGTATGTGGTGCTAAGGATCAAACCCAGTGCCCAGTACATGCTAGGCAAGTGTTCTACCACTGAGCTACAGCCCCAGCATGGCTCTCTAATTTTTACCCACTCTTTTTTGGTCATTCCACAGTGCCCTGTTCCCCTCACGGGAAGGGACATCCTCGCAAAGTTGGGGGCTATGCTTTCCTTCCCTCCTCATATTTGCTTCCATCCAGACTTGCCTGCCACTCCCCTGATCTTCACACTTACCCCTTATCCCCTATTCCATTTGCCAGTGCGTTCCCATTACCCTCTTCCAAGGTGGACCCTACTGTCTGGGATGTTTCAAGTCCTTCTATCACCAAAAGCTCTTTTTTTTTTTTTTTTTTTTTAGAGAGAGAGAAAGAGTTTTTTTAATATTTATTTTTCAGTTTTCGCGGACACAACATCTTTGTATGTGGTGCTGAGGATCGAACCCGGGCTGCACGCATGCCAGGCGAGTGCGCTACCACTTGAGCCACATCCCCAGCCCAAAAGCTCATTCTTATCCATCTCAAAGACCCCCTCCATTTTTTGGCCCAATCACAATACCCACTCTCCTGACAAAAACTCCTAGGCTTACAGCCTATCATTTAAGACCTCTTGTGAAAGGGATTCTTTAGACCTACACATTCCCCTTATAACACTCCCATCTTGGCAGTAAAAAAAGCTCAATTGTTCCTACCGCTTGGTCCATCAAGCGTTCATCAACTCTGTGGTTGTCCCAATCCATTCTGTGGTAACCATTCCTTATACCCTTCTCTCCATCATTCCTTCTGGGACCTCTTACTTCTCAATGCTATACCTGAAAGATGCCTTCTTCTCTACTCCCCTCCATTCTGACTCTCAAGACATTTTCACCTTTATATGGACAGACCCTGAGTCATATAACTCCACTCAGCTTATGTGGACAGTTCTCCCTCGAGGGTTCCATGACAGCCCTCATATCTTCAGACAGACCTTGGCTAAGAACCTAGCATCCATACATCTCACTCAGTCTCTGGTGCTACAGTATGTTGATGATCTCCTTCTCTGAAGTCCCTCCTTTGAGGTCAGTTATCAGGACACCTGTAAGCTTCTTAACTTCCTTTCTGTCCATAGCTGTAAGGGTTTCTCCATCCAAGGTACAGCTCTCTTTGGCAATGGTAACATACTAGGCCTCCTCCTGACCCCTACACACAAAGTCATTACAGTTAATAGAAAGGGCCTTATCACTAATATACAAACACCCTCTACTAAAGAAGAAATTCTCTACTTTTTAGGTATGGCAGGATTCCTCAGAGCTTGGAATCCTAACTACTCATATTGGCTAAGCCTCTATATGATGCAGCCCAGGGCCTACTCTCTGAACCTCTATTCCACTCTGTTAACAAAGCCCTTCACCATGCTCCATCAGGCCCTCCTCCATGCCCCTGCTCTCCATTCTCCCTGATCTCACATTCTCATTTCACCTTTATGTGGCTGAAAAGCAGGGATTTTCTCTAGGGGTCCTCAGACACATGCTGGGGCCAACCTTTCCCCCTGTGGCTTATCTATCGAAGGGTCTTGAGCCTACTGTTCGTGGATGGGCCCCTTGCCTACCAGCGTTGGCCTCAGCCTCTCTACTCATCAACGAGTCAAAGAAACTTACCTTTGGGGCCCCACTTACCATCCTGGCTCCCCATCACCTTAAGAAACTCCTCACCTACAAGGGCTTACATTCCATACCCCGATGTCGCCTTTTGTCTCTACAGGTTTTCCTGGTGGAAGATTCAGTCTTACTTTCCACACATGCTCACCTTTAAACCCTGCTACTCTCCTCCCCACTCCTCAGGACTCTTCCACCTTTTCTCCTCTTACCCGTTCATGCACTGAAACTCTGGAGGAGTTTCTTCTACATCCCTCCCATATCCAGGAAGGCCCCTTGCTCCAGGCAACATACACATGGTTCACAGATGGCTCCTCCTTCCTTCAGGAGGGAGTTCATCAGGCAGGGTATGCTATAGTCTCTCTAACTCAGTTGTGGAAGTGGCCCCCCTCCCCAATAATACATCCAATCAGCAGGTTGAACTTGTTGCCCTCATCAGAGCCTTCACTTTGGCAAAGAGAGCCTCCATCAATGTCTACAGTGACTCTAAATATGCTTTCCACATACTTCTCTCCCACTTTGCTATTTGGAAGGAGCACAGATTCCTTACCACCAAGGGAATTTCAATTACTGATGCCCCCTTTATCTCGGATCTCTTTCAGGTCTCAAAGCTTCCCACAGTCATTGGAATCTCACATTGTAAATTCCATCAGTCAGACACCTCCTTTGTGACACTTGGCAACAACAAGGCAGACTCTGAGGCGAGGGCCACCACCCTCTAGGACCACCTGTGGTCCTCAGTCTTGCTAGTCCCCCCCCCACGACTCTTCCCCACCTGACACTCAACAGGTGCTTACCTTCCTTCACAATCTCTTTTAGCCTAACATCACATCTTTAAAACAATTTCTCACTTCCCTCCTTAAACTCTCTCCAGAGGACTTACAATGTCTCTCTACCCTCTCTGCTTCCTGTGAAATCTGCCAAAAAAACAATCCCACCTCCAATCTCTGCCCACCTGCCTTCCCTTTACACCAGGCAAGAGGACATCTACCTTGCTCTGATTGGCAGCTGGATTTCACCCATATGCCCCTAAGTCAAGCAGTACAATTTTTTCTTGGTACTTGTCGACACCTTCTTGGGATGGGTTGAGGTTTTTCCTGCCACAAGAAAATGTGCCTCTGTGGTGGCCAACATCCTCATTGAACATATTCTTCCCTGATTCAACCTCCCTTCCTCGCTCTGGTCTGATAATGGTCCTGAATTTACTTCCCATGTTTCATGGTCCGTACCTAAGGTAGTCAACATCTCCTGGCATTTTCATATCCCCTATCATCCCCAGTCCTCTGGCAAGGTGGAATTGAAGCCAGACTTAAAGATAAGGTAGTTAGTGTAGTTAGATAAATATCACGTAAGGTGAAGATGAATAAGATGAAGGCCATTATTGAGAATGGAATCCAGGAAATCAGAGCAGCACTTGGGGGAATTGAAATGTTAACATCCCCAAGGCCCAGAGCTCATCCCAAGGAAATGTTAATGAATCAGCTCCCAGAAAGCCCTTCCTGCCCAGATTGCTTCTTCTGCCCACCTGTTCCCCCACCCTTTGGGCCTTCTCACCTACCTTCCATCACTGCAAGATAACAGAACAGAGGACAGGTATGCGACAGGTATGTGGGAAAGCTGAAAGTAGACTTTAGCTATATAAGAGGGAAGACCTTCCCCTTCCATGGATTCCACCTCTTGGGTCCCCTTCTTTCTCCAGGGAGAAGTCTTTTCTGCTGTCCTTTAATAAAGCTTCTACTTTCCACTCTAAACTTGCCTCAGCGTGCTTCTCTGGTGTTATATTTCAGCATTGGGGAAGCAAGGACAGCGGTAACAGAATGTACCAACTGGACCTTGAAAAACATTCTCACTAAACTATCCTTTGAATTACATTTAGATTGGACTAAACTCCTTCCCTTGGCTCTTCTTAGGTTACAAGCCCTCCCAATCAATATCTCCCCTTTTGAGCTTCTATACAGACTATCTTATCTCCCTGCTCAGCTCACCACCCTCTCTGATTCTCCAGTTCCCCTTGCTCCTCATCTTTTCTGGCATACATAATGCTATTCTGGCAAAGCCTAGTTCTGCCTCTTCCCCTCTTCCCACTCTGTGACCTGGTACTTTTTAACCCCCACCCACAACAAGCCTCCCTCCTCCTCTCAACTCTCAGCAAAATGAACTGGACCTATCAGGTCATTCTTACCACTCCTCAGCAGCCCACCTTGAGGGCATCTCATATTGGGTTCACAACTCCCATTTAAAATGTTTTTCTCTGCCCTTTTATACAATGAGAATCAAAGGCCCTCTCAAGCTGTGTTTCTCCAAGGCCAGAACCCCCAGTCTTCCTTTGGTCTCTGAGGATATGAGGACACTGCAGAACCATGAGTAGCATCCTTCCCTTTTTCACTTCTGCCCTCCTCCCTTATTCTGTACTCACCTCCCATGGGTACCATTATCTGGAATTACCATTCCAATTTCTAGGAGACTTACAGCAACTTGCTCAAACCATACTAACTATACAATCCCACCTTGATTCTTTAGCTGCTGTGGTTCTGCAGAATGAAGGGGTCTTGATGTTTTAACAGCCCTGAAAAAGGTGGAATGCTACTTTTATGTCAATCAACATGGAATAGTAAAGGACAAGATAAAACAACTCCAACAGGACCTTGAATACCGGATACAACAGCTCTCCTCTACTGAAGGATGGCAGCTAAGAACCCCCCATTCTCCAGTGAGCACTTCCTTTCCTGACCCCTCTCTTTGCCATAGGCCTTCTGTTAATTCTTTCCCCCTGCATCATTAGATTGGTTCAAGACCAGATCAAAAAAAATCTCTAATCAAACTATAAACCAGCTTTTGTTACAGGAATACCAATCTCTCACCAAAAATTGGGGCACCAGTGACAGCATTCCACCACCATTCAACCTCTGTCATTATTCCAATGATGTCCAGTGCCCCTAATGAGAGATTCAAACTCCACCCCTTCCCAACAGGAAGCAGTTATAGAAGATTGACCTGAGTCCCTATTGGGGGCCCAGTAGAAACAAAAATGGGGGGAATATAATAAGGTTCTTGCTTAACATCTGGATGGCCATTTGAAGGAAAAAGTTTCTTTTTCCCACCTAAGGGTGTTTCTGAGAAAGGCCTACCACTTCCCTAAGCCCCCCCCCCCCCATACACACAAATACTTAGGGCTGGGCATGGTGGCACATGCCTGAAATCCCAGTGGTTTGGGAGGCTGAGACAGGAGCACCATAATTTCAAAGCCAGCCTCAGCAAAAGTGAGGTGCTAAGCAACTCAGTGAGACCTTATGTTCAAATAAAATAAAATAGGGCTGAGGATGTGGCTCCAGTGGTTCAGTATCCCTGAGTTCAATCCCTGGTACCAAAAAAAGAAAAAGAAAAAAAAAGAATAATTATTAAATACCTAGGAATAGGGGAAAGCTTTCAGTCTTCCATTGAATATGAAGTTGGGCTGTGAGTTTTTCATATTTTGCCTTTACTATGTTGAGGTAATTCCTTTATATTTCTAGTTTATGTATTGTTTTTATTTTATTTTATTTTTTTAAGACAGAGTGAGTGAGTGAGAGAGAGAGAGAGAGAGAGAGAGAGAGAGAATTTTTAATATTTATTTTTTAGTTATCGGCGGACACAACAACATCTTTGTTTGTACGTGGTGCTGAGGATCAAACCCGGGCTGCACGAATGCCAGGCAAGCGCACTACCGCTTGAGCCACATTCCCAGCCCCTGTACTGTTTTTATTATCAAAGGGCATTGAATTTTGTCAAATTCTTACATTTTTTGTATGACAATAATATAGCCAAACTGGCTCTCTTCTAGTTACAATTTGCATGCAGTTTTTCCATCATTTTACTTTTAACCTTTCAGTATCCTTATATCTGCATCTCTTGTAGTCTGCATATAGATGAACTCCTTTTTTGTTGTAGTTTTTGTTGTACCAGAAATTGATTGTGCATGCTAGGTATGCACTCTATCACTGAGCTACATTCCCAGCCCAGATCAACTTTTTTAAGCATCTGCCAATCTGTTTTTCAAATCAGAGAGTTTAGTCCACTTGCATTTAATGTTATTAATAAAGGATTTACTTCTACCATTCCACTATATGTCTTCTATGTATCTATGTATGTACATACATATATATATTTTTTCTTTTTCTTTTTCTTTTTTTTTTTTTTTTTTTTTTTGGTACCAGGGATTAAACCTAGGGGACTTAACCACTAGCCACATCCCTAGCCCATTTTATGTTTTCTTTGCTTTTCTTTCTTTTTTTGGTACCAGGGATTGAACTCAGGGTTACTTGACTCCTGAGCCACATCCCTAGCCCTATTTTGTGTTTTTATTTTATTTTGAGACAAGGTCTCACTGAGTTGTTTAGCACTTCACTGTTGCTGAAGCTGGCTTTGAACTCATGATCCTCCCGCCTCAGCCTCCCAAGCAGCTGGGATTACAGGTGTGCCTCTGTCCAGCTTCTCCTCCTTTATTCTTGAAGAACTGGTTTGCTAGGTAATAGAATTATTGGTTGACATTTTTTTTTCACCAGAATTTTAGATATGTCACACTAACACTTATTGTCCTCCATGGTTTCTGAGAAATCAACCATTATTAGTCTTATTTAGAATCCCTGCGCATAACAAGTAGCTTCCCTCTAGCTGCTTTAAAAATTCTTTGTCTTGAGTAACTTAGCAACAGCCTTGGCTAAGTAACTTAGCAATGTCCTAGGCATAACTTAACTTGGCCTCAGTTACTTAGCAATGTCCTAGGCAACTTAGTGAGACTCTAGGTTGGTCCTCAGCACCACATAAATAAATAGAATAAAGCTATTGTGTCCAACTACAATAAAAATAAATAAATATTAAAAAAGATCCTTTGATAAGGTCTCTGGCCTTGAGCAGGAGCTTCACAGAAGTGTCTACATTTTTAAGATAAGAGAAGTTACCAGCTGGGCTCCGTAACAGCTGCAAGGGGGAGGAAAGAAAGGGGAGAAGAAGCTCTCCCTTCTCAGATGTTGTCCTTGAAGAGTTAACTTGCCAAAACAGTGAGAGAAAAAGCTGCTTTTATGTGAACTTCTGCAGACTGTGAACTTCTGAGCCCCTCCCCTCACACACTGGGCATAAAGTTCTGAAACTACCTGAATTTGGGATTCAGCGGATTAATTGATTACAGCAAAAACTGTATCTTCTGATCCTGGCTGCTGCCAAATAAAACTGTTTCCCTGCTATCTTCGGGGACTTGCCTCATCTTTCCTCTACAATCTAGACTTGAGTTCCTAAAAAGTTGGTTCAGGCAGTTTCTGAAAACTCAAATACCTGATTTTTTGTTTATTTGTTTTTTGGGGGGTGGGGAGTTGAGGGGGATTGAACTCAAGGGCACTCAATCACTGAGCCACATCCCCAGTCCCATTTTGTATTTTATTTAGAGAAAGGGTCTCATTGAGTTGCTTAGTGCCTCACTTTTGATGAGACTGCCTTTCAACTTGCAATCCTTCTGCCTCCACCTGCCCGAGACACTGGGATTACAGGCACATGCCACTGTACCCAGCTCAATTCTTGTTTCTGTGAAGGGATGAATCCATGAAGCTTCCTAGTCCACTCTCTTCTGTGACTTCATATCCTTCTTGTATATTATTTTTATAAATACATTATCACTCAAAATAAGAACCTGATGTTATTTGAATTGTATCAACTTCAACAATTTGAGGCAAAGTGCTTTTCTGGACTGAGAATTCCTAATATTAAGATCTGATTTCATTGTAACAGTTTCTCTTTGAATTTATATCCCTCTTCCTATAGTTTACCATAATTAGCAAGAAGAACCCAGAATGTACCTTCAACATTTTGCTTAGAAATAGACAAATTCTGTTTTCCACCCTACTGTGGGATACAATTCCACACTAAACTTTCTGCAACTCCAGCTTCCAATAACATGTTTTTCATTTCTTTCTAAGCTCTCACCAGCAACATCCTTAACATTCAGATTTCTTCTAATGGTTCATTGAAGCCAAAATTGGCCTTTTCTGTTATTCTTCTAGCCTCTGCCAACTGCCCAATTAAAAAGCCAATTCCACATTTTTGGATTTTTTTTTTTTTTTTTTTTGTACCAGGGATTGAACCCAGAGACACTTAACCACTGAGCAAGATCCTAGGCCTTTTTATATTTTATTTAGAGATAAGGACTTGCAAAGTTGCTGAGCCTGGCATTGAACTCACAATCCAACTGCCTCAGCCTCCTGAGCTGCTGGGGTTACAACCTGCACCACTGAACCTGGCATGTTTTTGGAATTTGTTACAGCAGTATCTCATTTCTAATCTCTATCAGTTTTCTGTTCCTACAATAACATATTACCCTTGGGTTGGGGGGTGCAGCTCAATGTTAGAGCACTTGCCTAGCATGCACAAGGTCCTGGGTTCAATCCCTAACTATATAAACACACAAATTAACACAACCTTAGTGGTTAGAATAATACAAATTTTATCATACCACAGTTCTGTAGGCCAAAAAGTTCAATATGGGTTTCATTGGGCTAAAATCTACACATTAGCAGGGATGCAATCCTTTCTGGAGGTGGTTGGGGAGAATTTGCTCATTAAGGTTGTTGGCAGAATTCAATTCCTAGTGGTTGTAGGAGAACTTAGTTTTCTTTCTTTTTTTTTTTTTTTTGCTATCACTTGAGGGTCATTTCTTGCTTGTAGAGACCACCTGAATTCCTTGGATCCTTGGCCAGCTGTGGAGGATCACATCTCTTTCATACTTTGAGTCTGACCAACTTCTGCCCTCCTCTTTCGCTTTTTCAGGCTCATGTGATTACATTGGGACCACCAAAATAACCCATAATGATCTCACTAAAGTTCTTTTCCCTATCTTCATCTGCAAAGTACTGTAATATATTCAGAGATTCCAGGGATTAGGTCTGGACATCACAGAGGGGCCATCATTCTGCCCATGGTACCCTCTCTAGGAGACACCAATTTTTGTTCCTCTTCAGACCCCTCCTTCCTGCTTTCCAGAGCACCTTCTTTCCCTTGAACTCCTGATCACTTAAAGCTCCTTTAACAAGTCAAGTTCTATCTCCCCACTAGGCACTTGTACATGCTTGTCCTTTTCAGTGGAGCTCTCTTCCCTTCTTCTGGTCATTCTACTCATCCTTCAGGTCCCAGCAGTCAGCCTCTGCACCACCCCAGTGAGCAGCATACCTTGCTTCAGAATAATTGCCTTTTCATGTCTATTTCACCAGCACTAGACCTCTATTTGCAAGAAGGTAAGGGGGAACCAGGTCTGCTATGCACATTAGCATATACATCCACAATAGAGGGTCAGCAAATAGGAGGTGCTCATTAAACTTTGTTGAGTGCCAAAGTGGATCTCACAACAGGCAGATGAAACTTGGCCTTCAACATCTTACTTTCGGCCTTGAGAAAGGCCCCAGTAGTGTGTCTGGGGGCAAATATTTTTGGAAAACTGGCAAAATTAAGATAATCTAATTGCATTAATTCAGGACCTCTGTCCTTTCTGCTCAGACTTGTCTCTAGCTTCAAATGTGTCGGGTGGGGAATATCAGAGAGACTATGGCATTTGGGAATCTATCCAAGGGGAAGGTGGGTTAGGAATTATTCCAAGTTGGGTTCCCTGGAAAGCTAGCTCTAAGAGGAAGATTAGAGTCCAAGATGCTTACCAGAGAAATCAATTGGGATCAGTACCTGAGGAAGGAATAGGGTTGGGCAGAGGAAGAAAGCTAGCTGGGAGAGGCTCTCTATGGATGAGGCAGACTTGTCTTCTGGTTGATTTCCCAGTGTCTGGCAACAGCCAGCCTTTTTTTGAAGGGGACTTAAGTGACACATCTCTGTCTACCATAAGGAAATACTTGGTTTGAGTTAGCAGGGACATATTTATGTGAATTGTTCCATTCATGTGTAAAGTTAGCTTATTATTCCTCTTCTGGAATGTAGCCTGGAGGAACTCCTACCGGAGTGAGAGCTCCTGACAGGACAGAAGTACAAAGTCTTACTGCATTAAGAACGTGCCCCACAGCACCCAGCACTAGAAAAATCAGGAGGGAAAACAAGGTTTGAAATATGTACAGGTGGAAGTCCATCTATGGGAAATTCTTCCAAATCTTACAGTTCCTGCATGAAAAATGGATGTTTCCAAATTTGGCAGCAATACTTACACCATTGGTAATAGCTTAGGAAGTAAAATAACTTTCCTAAGCTATCAATAATTAAAACTCAAACTTCAATCAACTATGTTAGAAGGAAGACTGAATTATCTTTCCCTTTTCTATTAAAAAATTTCTCCCCCTGAATTACAAAATTCTTATTGTTTATAGAAGCCATCAAAGTAAGAAGCCAGAAAATGGAGGGAGAAATATAGGAATGTCATATAATAATATGTATCACAAAAGATATATTTACAGATCACTATTGTAATATTTATCAACCTAAAACTACTTGGGCAGGGAGAGGGTACCAGAGATTAAACTCAGGGGCACTCAACCACTAAGCCACATCCCCGGCCCTATTTTGTATTTTATTTAGAGACAGGGTCTCACTGAGTTGCTTAGTGCCTCACTTTGGCTGAGGCTGGTTTTGAATTTGCAATCCTCCTGCCTCAGCCTCCCAAGCCGCTGGAATTACAGGCGTGCGCCACCATGCCCAGTCTAAAACCATTTTTAATGATTTATTTTTGTGTTTTTATTTTCAGTGCTGGTGATTGAACCCAGAGCCTCATGCACATGCTATACTACTGAGCTAAATCCCCAGCCTTTTTCACTTGTTTCTAGTGTTCAATTTTGTTGTTGTTCCTAATGTTCAATTTGCAATAGCATATTCTTTTTCTAAAACAGAGACCCCCAAAATGCATGTGTCTCAGGCCCAACTCCACCTGGATCACCTTTGATAGGTGGGAAAAGGGGTAAGTCTCTTTGGGGAGGGCCGACCCTCATTCCTCTTCTAGGGGCCTTGGAACAAGGGCACTCAGGTATCAGAGCATGTTTGTGGTGGCCACAAAATCTGCCTACTTGGCTCCAGTTTGGTATGATCGGGCCCAAGCTGGGGAGGAGGAGAGTGGGGAGCCAAACAGATGCCAAGGATCTGGAGAGTGGCTGCTATAGGAGACTCAGCAGTGATCCCCTTGGAGTAGGGCCTTGCAAGTCCAGGGAAGAAGGAAACCAAAGCCAGCTGCTTTCAGGTGGCAAGACTAAAAAGTCACGAGGACATCTCCCCTACTGATCTCCTGAGGTGGTGAGAAAGGTGGAAGAAGTAAAGGAGTGGGTGCCCCGCAGTAACTGGGGTCTCAGGGTTCTCAGTTCCCATTAGAGACCATTGGAATCTGGTTCTAGCCTCCTCACTACCCTCCTCCTACTCTTCTCCCGCTGACCAGGCCTTTTCTCTGTACCCCATGTGCACTGGAAAAGCCTGGACCCTTCCTTGGCACTTTATGCTCTCCACTACTGATCACTACCCATCCTGACAACAAGTATGGAATACCAAACACAGCATATGGCCTTTACTCAGACTGAGATCTCCACTGGGAGTAACCTTCCCCATACCCACTCTTCCACAGGACTCAGGCACTTTGTCACTTCCTAGACTCCACAGACCTGCTGGTTCTAAGAGTAAAAAGGGGCCACAGAGAACATTTGCATAGGCTTGAGTCCCAGCCAGGGAACTGACTATCGTCACCCTGGCTGGCCAGCAGGCAGAGAGAAATATGCTGGATCACCCACACTAGGTGGGAGTACCCTTTATTTGAATTCGCTGTTGGGTAGCTAGACGCTGCAGGTGGCCCTCAATATGGACCAGGAGGGCATCCAGCATGTGAAGGACCCCAAGGAGTAGGGCACGATCTGAAACTGGAGTTCGCCGTTTCCAAGGTCCGTAGCAACTAGTGGTCACCTGTGGGTGCTGAGAATAGGAGTCCAAGTCTTACTCCAAGAGGTAGGAGTGAGTGGAGAGAGGGGAAGGGGGCATAGCAAGTGGCAGCAATAGAGAAGGGGTGTAGGGTTACACATTTGTGCCCAAAGGAGATGGGAGAGGTGACTTAGGGTGATGGATCCCTGAGGGTCTCCTATAGGCTAGCATGTTCATGGGACCCATGGGGGCTGGATGAGAAATGGATGTACTAAAGGAGGACAAATTGGGCAGGGTACTGACCATGGGGAATAGCCAGGATGGATGGTTCTAGAAATGCATTTCATGGAGATGTGTGGATGGATGCAGGGAAAATAGGGTGTTGGGTAGGGTGAGGTTGGGCAGGAGGCCCATGAGTCTTTATAAGGCAGGCTTATTAGGGAAGATTGAGTAGAAGTTATGGGCCCACTGGGCATGAGTGGAGGAAGGAGCTGTCGGGGAGTACTGTGCTCACCTTACCCTTAGTGTCCTGTGAACGCCACCGCTGCAGCATCGCACGGCTGATCACCAGCATCATGGTGGTGGTAATTGTGACCCCAGCCACAGGGTAGATGCGGTTCCCTCCCAGGCCCACCCAACCGTTCGGACAGCCCAAGCTGCTTCTGCAAGAGTCTAGGCTATTTGGCTGGCACCCCCAGGGCTGCAAGTCCAACCCCACCTGATACCAGAGGGGCCGTGACCAGGCATGGGTGGGAGTAGGTATTGCCAACAGTAGTGACAAGAGAAAGTACAGTGCATGCAACATGGCTGTGGCCACTACCAGAAGCCGGAACCTTTGCGCTTGGCAACCACCAAACACCCCTCCCCCAAGAGTAGGCCCAGCTCTAAGGCAGCAGGTTCCAGCAGGGCCCAAGGCCCTTCATGACCAGCCTGGACCACAAATGGGAGGTGGGGGACTATGTTCGGGCTGGGGGGTGGGGAATGGCAGCTCTGAGGCCTGGCAGGCCCAGGATAGAGGGAATACCTCTTATTCCCTATCTTCCCTGCTTCCACCTCATCTTGACAAAATCTAAACACCATGGCCCCTACAGCTCTCTGTTCTTCACCACAGATAGCACTCCTAGGCCAATCAAGCAGTATATGACTGAGCTGCTCACTGTCCCTGCCCCCACCCAGCCCAGCTCCACCATCCATACTGCCTGAGCTGCAAAAATGTGGTTCCGGGCTGGGGTTGTAGCTCAGTGGAAGAGCGCTTGCCTAGCATGAGTGAGGAACTGGGTTCAAGCCTCAGCACCACTTAGTACAAAAAAAAAATTTTTTTTTCATGTGGCTCCTGTCAGTAAAAAAAGTCTGAAGGTTCACACTGGCCTATAAGATCTCCCTCCCATTCATTTGGGCTGTACCTGCCTCATGTACACATCCCTGAACAAATCTGCTACTCCCTATGTCAGAAGCAATTAGTCTCTTAGAAAGTCACCTTCTCATGGCTAGAGTTCAACTGTTACCTACTCCCTAAGCCTCCCTCCCATGACCATCTAGGGTAACACAGCCCCTTCTAATGTGACCCTGCATTGTTTTCTTCAAAGCACTTCTAAGTACCTTCAATTTCATATTGGAGGTCCAGACTCCTACTCCAGCATTTAAGTCTCATTCAACCAATATTTACAGAGTGCCAGTTCCTGGTACTAGAATGCGGTATGATGGAGCCGACAAAGAGCTTTGATTTCCTGGACTGTGGTGAGGTTCTGGGGGGAGGACAGACAGTTTGTAAATACAGTGCCAGGCACTGACATAGGCCATGATAAAAATAGGCCTGGGCAAGGGTGCCTGGGTGATTTGGAGGGCAGGGCAGTCTCTGTGGTCAGTAACTTGATGAATGGCAAAGTTCATGCTTTGAGCAGGTGATTCAAGTCCTGAACTCGTCTAAGCATTTCCCCACATTTGCTCATTTAATACTTACTGAGTAGTCTATGAGGTGAGTACTATCGCCACTCCACTCATCAGTAACACACCCAAGCCCAGAAAGATTCTGGTGCCCCCACAGACACCATAGACACACCATAGACACTCTTGACAATTTACTGTGTCAAAACCCCCTTGCCTGCTGGGCATATGCCCTGATGTTGGCTTTTTTTTTTTTTTTTTTAGTTGTAGACCGACACAATACCTTTATTTATTTTTTTGTGGTGCTGAGGATCGAACCCAGTGCCTCACATGTTCTAGGCAAGTGCTCTTACCACTGAGCCATAATCCCAGCCCCTGATGTTGGCATTTACTGGGAGAAATCAATAAATGCTTCTTGGCTGACAGTGCTCTGCCAAGTCCAATGATCTAATTTTATAAACAAGCAATCAATCACACTTATTTAAAAATACAGATCAGCAGCATTGGTAAGCAACTGATCTTCCTTGACTGGGTGTTCAGGTGTTCACTCTGTACCACCCAAGGGCTGCCCAGTGGCACCTGGCCTGCTGTGCACCTTATTGGGTATCCCTGAGAGCTGATTATTCCTGAGAAACAGTTTTAACTCCAATTATTTTCCAGCCTGAAGCTAAATTCTACCTGTGTGTAATTGGGGAGAAACTTGAGCCTGGGATGTCCTCACATTGGGCCTTGCCCCATAGCTCTCCTACTCTGTACACTTTCTGCCTGACCTTCCCCTCCTCTAATCCCCATCCCTGGCTTCTGACCTCAGTCTCTATCTTGGGGCATAAAAAGGTCAGAAGCCAGAATTGTCAACCATCCAACTCCCCAGTCAAGCCCCACCATGCCATGGCAAAGCCTAGAGCTGGTTAAACAAATTTTTATTCCTTAGACTGAAAATAGACATTGGCTCCCTCCCCAAGCCTGGCCAAGGCCAGCCAGACCACAGTACCCCTCTTCCAGGCCTATAACCTAAATCTGGATTCCTAAAATCTCCATCCCTGAGTTGTATGTATGTATGCACCAAGGGGCTCCTGAGTGGCACATGCTCAGTGTGGGGGTCTTCTTGAGGGTGCTCCATCACAACCTCCTGAGGTGAGCAATCTTGGGCAGGGTAATAACACAGTCAGAGTTTGGTGGCCTGGATAGACAGAGGAAGGGAGGTTCTAGTCAGTCTCCAAAAAACACATAACAAACTACTTCTCCAGGACAGCAACCCCTGCTCCCAGGAGCAACTTAATCCAAAGACAACTGGAAAAGGAAATGGGTCCACTGAGGGCAGAGCTAGGTCAATAGATGGACTTCCTGGAGTTAGGGTCAGGTTGGGGACAAGCAACAGATTAATAAAAAACAGCCTAGTGGGCCAGAAACAAGCTTACCAAAACAGGGCTGATGGGGCCAGACTTTGAGTGTTGGAGGGCAAAGGTCACAGCATCATGAACAGAGACAAAGAGATGCCGTTTTGTTATAGATGCATCAAAGAACTGCCCAGCCTCCAACTGGGTGACAACAGGACCTGTAAGCAAGGAATAGGTCTCCTCTGACACTCAGGACTACTTGACATTCCAGCCCCAGACACCTTTATAGTGTTCTGATGTCTGCCACACTATCTTCCAACCCTGAGGCTAGAGCTAGCACCCAGTCACTCCCAACACTAGACTTCTTCCTCCCAGGGCACCTTTGACCTCCAGTTTCAGAAACTTTTTCCTTGTGATTCCTGGCAAACCTCTCAGCAAAGAGTCCCACCCTCTTCCTGGACCATCCTGTTATCCCCAAGCAACGCACTGTGGCAGGCTGCAATGTACACATCCACCTCAATCTCCCGGAAATCACGGAAAATCTGCAGCAACAAAAGGGGCTGGAATCAAGGGAGGCTCAGGGATTCAGAGGGGACACTTGGGCAAGCTTAGGGGAACAATTTTTTGATGCTGAGCTTGCAGGGTTTGGGGGCATCATCATGCTCAGAGGGGTCTCAGCAAAAGTTATGGGGTTTGTGTGGAAGCCTAGGGGGCCATGGCCTGCCTACAGCCCCTTACATTCTTTAGGTTCTTGATGCACACAGTGTCTACAAAGGAGAGGGCACCCAGGTCCAGGATGAGGCTATGAAAGTCCGGCTGAGGCAGGCCCAGGGCTTTCAGCGTAGGCACAGCTATAGCCTTGGCATCTTCTTGACCACTAGTCACAATCTCTTCCAGCTCATTCTCTGGCCTTGCCTGCAGGGGAACCAGACATGCGGTAGGACAGCCCATCAGGAAGTGAAAGCAGGGAACATACAAAGCACCTTAGGGACACATGGGATTAGACACAGGAGTGTGCATATAAATACCCACATTTAGAGGGACATACAGGGAACACATGATGACACAGACATGGGGGAGTCATGTGTGTACATAGGACAGGCAGTATGGATACATGGGGACATACAGGAGAGCATGCCCAGATATTCACACACAGCTGTTACCTCCTGGGCCCAGGCTTAAAAGGGACACAAGAAGGGAGGATGCTGGGAAACTATATTCCACCATCAGCCAGCCCAGGTGGAGTGGGTAGGGGTACAAGGACAGACCAGAAGAGACACATGCATTCATGTGCACACACACACACACACAGACACCTTGGCAGCCTGTTCTGTTTGAGTCTCTAATTGAGTGTGGCATCTCTATGTTCCCAAGATTTTTCCCATATATTCAAGCCCTTCCCTCCCTTCATGAGCAGACTCTCAAATCCAAGGTCTTCATCTAGGCCTGAGATTATAGATTAGAGAACAACAAGCAGAATTCTGTTTCACCATAGGTCTCTCCAGAGTATCAGAGCCATCACCCTATTTCCCCAGACATTGGTGCCTCCTCAAACCCAATTTGGTTGGGGTCCATGACTTCTCAGGAGATGTGTAGACACCCTCATCTCTACAGCTCATGGCTGACCTCTCCTCTCCCACCTCTAGCCTCACCTTGGTCTTAGAGTTCTCCACATCATTGCTCTTGATGTCTCCAAGACTGGTGTTGACATTGATGGAAACTGAGTTGTCCTGGGAAGAAACAGCCTACACAGGGGAAGAGTGGAGACAGGAAAGAGTTATTCCCGCTGTCATATGACAACATGTCAGGTAGGTAGGTCTGATGTAGATCCCAGGCTCTGGAAGCTGTGGGATCTGGGGCAGCCAGGCCATAGGGCTCTGACCAATTCTGAGAACAGCCACAAAAATGGAAGAGGACTATGATGATTCACACTGTCACCGGTATAGGGACAACAAAAGACCACCAAGAGCCCTGCCAGGGAGTGAAACAGGGAGGCTGGGAGAGAGGCTGAGGGGGGGAACACTGGGGCAGGGGCAGAGTTCAATAGTGAGACAAGTCGGCTGGGGTCAACAGCAGACCAGCCCAGGGCAGGGCCAGGAGTCAGCCACTGGAAGGGGCCCTGCCTGTTCCTGGGGTGACTTGTGTTTCTGTAGGCGCTTCAGCTTCATCTCCTGCTTCTTGAGCAGTTTCTTCTTCTGAGAGATGAGGTGATCAACATCCACACCACACTAGAGGTAAATGTGAAAGAAGAGGATGAGGCACTCTGGGAAGGCAAGGGGCCCTCAATCAGTCCCCAAGAGACCTCAGTCTCACCCTCTGCTTCAGTGTGTCACTGTAGAGCTCAGCGTTGGCAAAGTATATGGTGGCTGAGGAGCGGAAGATCTTCACACCTGGGACCTCCCTGGCCTGGGGATGGGACAGAGTTGTAGGGGAGCCAAGTCCTCTCCCTCCACTGCATCCTGTTCTGTCTTTCCTCCCCAAGAGCAACCAGTGCCTGCCACCTCCCACACTCTGTTCCCAGTCTTTGGCTTGCTCAGAGGTGGACTCCCCATCCTACTACTTCACTCCTGCCTCGGGGCCTCTCCCCATCACCTCTCCTGCTCTTTGCCACTACCCAGATTAGATTTTAGTGGTGCCTAGGCCTCCTCTTAGATCTCCAACCCCTGTTGTTTTTTGTTGTTGTTGTTGTTGTTGTTTCTGCATGCAGACATAAAGATTCCTCTAAGCTGTCACCCCAATCTCAGTTCCCATCCCATTAACAACACAGCAAGATCTTTACTAGGCATTCAGGCCTGTGCCTCATGGTGCTTCCTCTCCATCCAGCTGAGCTACTCCCCTAATGTCCTCTCCCACACCTTGGATTCCTTGGTCCCATCCTTTTCTCTACCTAATCACACTGTGCTCATGCTTTCAGTCCCTATGTCAGTGGGAAGGGACTTTTTTTTTTTTTTTTTTTTAACATTTACTATTTGTAGTTGGACGCAATAACTTTATTTATTTATTTTTATGTGGTGCCGAGGATCGAACCCAGGGCCTTGCACGTGCGAGGCGAGCACTCTACTGCTAAGCCATAACCCAAGAAGGGGCTTATTTTATTCCAGATCCCTATCCCCTGTGCCTGCCCCACAGCCTTTTTTCCATCATTTGGCTTAAGACTTCCCAGGAGGTAAATGATTAGAGACTTAGTAGCCCCACTGATGAGATCAGGAAACAGCCTATGCCCTAGGACCCTGATCCTCTACATTCCTGATCCAGGATGGCTCTAAGACTGACCCCTCACTAGACCTCCAGACCTACCTCTCTTTACTCTCCTTCTGTCCCTTCTTAGCCCCTCCGCCTGAGTGGGGTTATAGACCCAGACTCCTCACTAAAAATTCCAGAGACCAAACCCAAAGTACTCTCAGCCCACTGTGTCCTTGCCAGTGTAAAAGGGATTGACATGGGTTTGCTCTGTCTCTGTTCCACCCAACTCATGCTGCCCTCCTACTCAGCCCCTGCCACTCACATCTGAGTACTCTGCCACGTCTCTGTAAATATCCGTGTCTGACACCTGCCCCAGGACAGAGTAGTGAGGTCTGTGGAGGTGAAAGTGAGTATAAGAAGAGGAGGAGAAGGGAGACATGAGGGCACACTGAGGAGCCTGTGGTTTCCCCCTTCCCCAGAGACATGGGGAAACCTGGGGGGAGCCAGTGTTTCCTTTGCAGCTGGAATGAGGGAAGGACCAATAAGGTTGACTCACAGCTGTGTTCGGACCACTACAAGAAGCAGGGAGAAGGCTAAGGCAACTGCCAGGCCAAGGTCCAGGTTTAGCAGGATGGTGGCCACAAAGGTCACCAGCCAGATGAGCTGAGAACAGAGGAGCAGGAGTTAAAGAGTATAGAGGGGCCACTGGGGCTAAAGGCCCCAATCCCAGCTCTGGGCCCCCAGGTCTCTTACCAGGTCTACACGATTTGTCTTCCACAGGGAGCATATGTCACCAAACTGCATCAACATGCCCTTTAGGTTCACAATAATGGTGGCTGCCAAAACTGCCTGGGGTGGAGGGAGTATCACCAGGGCTGCTTATAGGTGCCTAGATATTGACCTCAACCATGTAGGCATGATCCAGACTGACCCCAAGAACCTGGTCAGAACCCCAACCAACAGCAATGACCACCCACCCCAACTCTAACAATTTGGATTTTGACTGAAAAATTCTAAACCCTGACCCTTGAGGCCAAATCTCACCCTATAGATCTCAGCCTTAAAAATCCAGGGCATGATCTTATATTCTTGCCCCTTACTTGGGTATAGACTGAACTGAGACCCTGGCCTTACCAAAGCCCTGAAAACTGGTTGGGTAGGGCAGTGGCTCACCCTAGGTAGGTCTTGGAAGAGTTCTCCGAGTTTGAGGATGATGAGGAGGATAAAAAGGGAAGAGACAGCTCCGGCAACCTATGGGAGAGGGGTGATCAGCAGGTGGGGGCAATCAGGGGTAAACCACCCTGGAAAAGCAATGTGCACCCTCACTCCCACACCCAAAACCCACCTGTGTGTTGCCCCCAGTGCTTTCTTGTACCAGACTTCGGGACATAGAGCAACTCACAGGAAAGCATTGGAAGATACCCCCAATGAGGTTACTGAGGCCAAGGGCCACCAGTTCCTGTTGGGGGAACATGGGTATCAGAAGACTTGCCGGAGGTGCCTGGTCACTGCTCCACTATTTAGCTGATGCATCTCCAACTCCCATCCCCAGTTAAGGGCCTTCAAAGACTTGGCTGCTGTCCCACACATCTTTTTCCCCACTCTCAGTCCCACACAAGTCCCATCTGATCCTCCCTACCCGCAGCTGCTGGGGACTCTGTACATACACCTGGAGGTCCCCTATGTGTCCCTCATTACTCAGACCTGGTTGCTGTCCACACGGTAGCCATGTCTCAAGGCAAAGATCTTTCCCAGTGAGATGGCAATGGCAAACCCAACCACAGCGATGGCGAAGGCATTTCCCACAAGCTTTACAAACAGCTGGGGGTTGGGAGCTTCTGGGGATACCAGTCTGAAAGAGGCATCTGTGAAGTCAAAGAAAGGTTCTTTCCCTGGCTACCCAGTCCTTCCTGCCCTGATAGGGGGCCAGAACTTACCCTGCAGGGATGTTGCCCACAACATCCACCCCAAATCTCTGCTTCAGGCCTACACCATAGGAAATGCCTGTAGCCCCAATGAGCTATGGGGAGAGAACAGAATCAGGGGGAAAAGGTACAGGTATTATTTTCTGGGAGAAGGATAAACCGCTTTGGGAGAGAGGAGACACTGAAGCAAAATTTTCTGAGGGAAGGGTGAGATTCTGTCAGGGGTAGGGAGAAGCGAATGGCAGATTTTTGCTGCAGTACTCAAGAAGCTTCACAGGGGCCACTTCAACCAGCTCCCAAATATCTGGAGGTTCCCCATACCTGGGATCTATCCTCACTTGCCTTTTTCCCCTGCCCTTCAACACCCAAACCACAAGCAATTCCCCAGTAAACCCGAACCGTGAGCAATTCCCCAGGTATCGGCAGGGGCAGATACCGCTGTAGCTTGTCATTCAACAGCTTCACCATCACAAGCACCACCCCGGCCACAAATGCAGTGATCACGGTGCCGATGACACTCTGGGGCAGCTTCCAGCAGACCTCCAGCACTGTCTGAGGAGAGGTGGGGTCACAGCCAGTACTCAAGTTCATGGGGCACATCTATTCACCCATCCCACCCTTACTCACATAGATGAGGGATAGTGGCCCTGAGTGGCTACTCAGTTGGAGGCCAAACACATACTTGAGCTGTGAGACAAAGACCTGCACAGATGCAGCTGTGGTATAGCTGCGGACCAGAGGCTCTGACAGGTAGGTGACCACAAAGCCAAAGTGCACCAGGCCCAGCCCCACCTGTGGGATAACAGGGAAGAGTCAGGGGAGGCAGGAGTCCTAGGGGTGGTCCAGGGCAGATGGAATCAGAATCAGAGGGGATAGTGAACAGAGGGGACAAAAATAGGATGGCAATAATCAGAGAATCTGGGTGCTGGGGAAACATACTTCTGAATGTTTCACACCTGGAAGAGTCCAACCAGAACACTGAGTGTGGAGGCCAGCTGCACACGGGTGAAATCTCTGGCTGTCTCATTGATTGTGGAGTTTGAGTCCAGCAGGAAGTTCTCATCTGGGGCTAGGGATTCTGTCACACTGCCCACCATCACAGACATGACAGCAAAGGTCCCTAAAGGGGCAGAGCAGGGCTGGTCTGAAGGGAAAAGAACACTGTCCTCCCCTGGAGCCTTGGTCTTGACAGTGAGGCCAAGATACATCTAGTTCTGGACAAATATCCTTAGACCATGGCTATACAAATGGCAGCAGGTCTGGAGGGAACCCTGAGGCTCATGGGTTCTTAAGGGTACCAGAAATGCTACCCTACATTATATACCTTGTACCATTTATGTCCGTTGGCCTAGAGACAGAGACATTCCATGAATTGGGGAAGAGGAAATAACCTGCCTTGGCCTCTTGAATTCCTTCATTCACTTACATCCTCCTGGAGTCAGTGCTTTGAAGTACCCTGAATCTGTGCTCCACAGTCAGTGACCTAGTCCTGCCTGGGGATGACAAATGGGCCAGCCTCCTAGCAACCCAGCAACCATTCTACTCGTTCCCTAAATTTCCCTGCCCTGTTCAGCCCTCCCTCACCCTGTTCTCCATGGGGGATATGGGCATCTTCCTAAAAGTCTAGGCCTGACTCTACTTACCCACGGAGATATGCCGGGAAGTACCAAACAGGAAGTAGATGAAGACTGGGTAGAAGGAGCTATAGAGGCCAAACACGGGAGGCAATCCAGCCAGGAGGGCATAGGCTAAGCCTGGGGGGAAAATGGTAGCAAAGCAGGCTTGGAGATGAGGATATAAAAGGTTGGAAGAATCCCAGTTCAGGTATGGTATATCACAGATGACAGGGACTCTAGGTCAGGGCCTTGAATGTGGCTCACCCTGGGGAAGCTGCATGATGGCAACACTCAGGCCAGATAACAGGTCACCCAGGAGCCAGTCACGCACAGGATAACGGGGTAACCAGCCCAAGACTGGGAGATGTTGAATCAGAAGGGCACGGGCCCGTGCATGGGAGCACCTGGGGACATGAGGGGTATATATGAGGGTCAGGGGCTACCTGGGCCCCGTCAGAGTCCCCAGGCCTTTCTCCCTGGCCTTACTTCAACCATGTTCTCCACTGATAGGTCCTAGGTGTCAAATTCCAGTGCCCCAGCTCTTCCAGTTGCTCCTGGTTCATCAGTGGCCGTTCCACATGGTAATCTTGCTTCTGCAACTCCATTATCTATGTTGCAGACAGGAGTGCCTGTGTATCCCTTATCTGGGGGGATGAGATCAGAAATACAGTAAGGATACCCCTTACCCAATCTTCCCTACACATATACCTGGGAATAGACAGTCACATACTGATTTTTCCAGGCCCCAAGATCAAGGTAGATCCAGCCCCAAGCTGGTCCCTGCAGGCCCCATGCCCACACCCAAGCAGGGGCAGTACCTGAACTTTGGCTGGTAGAAACCTCTTTCTGGGCCAAAGTCCCTCATGAAGGGATAACAAGAAGAACACGACCCACACTTCCAGCCTAGGTGTGGCTGCCCAGCCCTGAGTACTGGTCCAGGTCCAGGTCCAGGTCCAGGCTGACTGCTCCTCCTAGCCCCCTCCTCCCAGGCCCTTGCTCTCCCTGAGTCAATCCCTGTGTCCTTATCCAGCTGCCTCACGAACCCAGATCTGGCTGGCGGAGAACACATTTAGGGAAAGGATCCAGCAAACCAGAGATCCAAGTCTTCAAGGAATTCTCTCCCCAAGCCTCAGTCCTCCAAATGAAACTCTTTCCTCTAAGGGAAGGACTGCTTTGCCCCTAGGCCTCTAGCCCCAGAGTCCAATTTGTAGACAAGCTGGGGACTGCGTTGGGGAAGTCAAAGGATGGTTCTCACCTGGGGGGATCTCTGAGGAGAAGGGGGTCTTTCTTGAATTTGGAAGTTCTCACCTAGAGGGAGACACTCCCATCTGGAAAGGGAAGCTCTCCCCTGAAGTAGGGAAAGTCACCTGGGAATAGAGCTTTCAGGGGGAAAGCCTTCACCCCCAGGCAAATTCTGATCTGAGGTAAAGTTCTGACCTGGGAGGAATCTTTTATCTGCCTAGATGCTCCTCTCCGAAGTGAAAGACCTTAAAGAATAGGAGATGGAGGTGGGTGGGTGGGTGGGAGAGGTAAGTCTTATCTGGGAAATACTCTCACCTAAGGGGTAGGCTCCCCACAGCATGGGAAAAAGCTCTCTCTTGGAAATAACTTCTCAACAGGGTAGGGGTGGTAATGGGGTTCTGGAGTGGGAGAGTCTAGCACATTAGGAAAGCTTTCACCCATCAGGAGAGTTCTAACCTAGGAGAAACTCCAACCAGGAGAGGATCCCACCTGAGGGACAGGAACTCACCTGGGGAAAGCCTCTAACCTGGATGTCCCGGTTGGAGGGAGGGAGTACAGCAGGTGCAAGGAAGATCCTCAGAAGGCTCCGCTGTTTCACCGAGATCTTAGAGACCCCTCTCCCCTCCTCGGTAACTCACTCCAGTCTTCTTAAAGGGCTCCCTCCCTCGCAACGCGGGACGCGTGCCTGGAGGGCGGAGCCTTGATCCTTGGCCCCTCCCTCTGGGCGAGTACGGGGGCCGTAGAGCTAGAGCTCTCATTCCCAGGTCAGTTATTCAGCTGGGCGGACTCGGGCCCCAGCTGATCCACGGGCCCCAGCTGATCAACAGGCCCCAGCCAGAGACTCTCTGGCAGCGATCTTCCAACCTCAACGCGCCCCAGCTAGCACACCTCTTGGGCCGGGGCTCCTCCGCACGCAGCCACCTCCTTGAGGCCCCCCGTTAGCCCTTGGACAGCATTCCAGTGGCTTTACGCACGGCCCTCAGAGGCTAGGGTCGCACCGGCTCCCACCCCCATCCCTCGCTGCCATCCCTCGCTGCAGAGGGGCAGCCACCTGCGGGAAATCGTCAAAGCGGTAAACCGGTTGGGAGAAGGAAAAGCCTACTCGGGACTTAGCGGTCCCTCTTAAGAAGCCCAGGCCGGGAGCCCGCGCGGGGGCCACGAGGCTGCCCGCGCCTCTCGGACAAGCAGAATCCGGGCGATGCCCTGCACTCACCCCAAAGCATCAGACAGCCCCAAGGCCCTCAGGCTTCTAAGCCAACAGCTCCAGCAAAAGGCCGCTTTGGGACGAAGGTGGCGCCAAGACAGGGGCGAGGTGGGCCTCTAGCTCCCAGGGCCTAATCCAGGGGCAAGTTGGGGAAGGTTTGAACCAATCAGCGTTCTAGGGGCCGGGACCAAAGCAGCTTTCTGAGCGGGGAGAGTCGGGAGAAGAGAAGTTTAACCCCTTCTTCACCCCGGGCCTGGCTTTTTTCTTGCTCCCCCTTGCGGCTCGCTTAACGGTCTGCCAGAGCCTGAGGGGACTGCGGAACGTGAACCAAGAACCAGAGCGGGACTGGCAAGGAAGTAAGTACTGGCCAGAACCGCGCCTCCAGGGCCCTGAGTGGATGGAGCTGATCCTGGTGCTTCGCTGGGTAGTGTGACCTGATGTGCATGAGGTCTTGTGGGGGCCTCTCATATTTCCAAGCTGAGGGCGCCACCCTCAGGCTTTCCCTTGGAGAGCAGAAGGCATGTTTCTGAGACCCACGAAATGTCTCCAAGGCCTCCTCTTCAACTCTAGCTAGTGAGGAGGGCTCTGGACAGGTGCAGGGAGCCCAACCTAGGCATGGTGCCTGGAAGTTTCCTCCCTGAGCCATGGAGGAACTCAACATTCTGGCCAGTTGCAAGTCATGGAGGGTGGGAGGAGTCTGGGATTGTGGCTCAGTGTTAGAGTGCTTGTCTGGCATGAGTGAGGCCCTAGGTTTGATCCTCAACACTGCATATAAGTAAATAAAATAAAGGTCCATCAACAACTAAAAAAATATTTTAAAAAAGAAAGGCTTGTGGGGATTAGTGCTGTCAATGGGCAGCTGCAAGGGCAGCTTCTAGAAGTTGACAACTTCTCATGTAACAGTGGTTCATTTTATGCTTTGGATATAGCCCTTGCTGCTCTGCCATTACAAAATTTTTTTAAATGGACATTTTTTTTCTCTCCCTCTTTCCCTTCTCTTGCCTAATCTTTCCCTGTCGCTAATCTCAGAGGAAACAAGATTACCTTTCTTCCCCATCCTAGGCAGATTTATCTGTTCTTGTAATCACACCCCCCCCACCCCCCCACCCTGCCCTCACCCCCGAAACAAAGTAATCCCGACTTTGGGGATGGTATCAGAAATGACTTTGGGGATGGTATCAGAAATGACTAGCTCCTAAATTAACAAGTGAATTACAACTCCAATAGAGAATGTAGTCTTTGAATCACCTCTATAAAAGACCCCTGTTCCTGTTGGTAGGCAGAATCACAGACTCTGGGAAGGGAGTCCCCTGTGTTTCTCCTTTGCTAGCAAAGCAATAAACCTTCTTTTGGCTTTTTCTCAAAACTGTGTCCTCATTGTTGGACTGGATTGGGGACAAGGACTGCACTTTCGGCAACACCCAGAGCAAAACAGTAACCAGCTGTAGGCATGGTGGCATACGCTTGTAATCCCAGTGGCTTGAAGATAATGAGTTCAAAGCCAGTCTCAACAATAGCAAGGTGCTAAGCAACTCAGTGAGATACTGTCTCTAAATAAAATACAAAATAGGGCTGGGGAGGTGGCTCAGTGGTTGAGTGCCCTTGAGTTCAATCCCCCGGTACCAAAAAAAGGTGGGGGGAGCCAGTCTTAGCAATTTAGCAGTGCACTTAGCAATTCAGGGAGACCCTGTCTCTGGTAAAATATGTTTTTAAAGGGCTGGGGATGTGGCTCAGTGGTTAAGCACCATTGGGTTCAATTCTAATACCAAAAAAAAAAAAGTACTTAGCCAGGGCTGCAGGCCCTGAATACTAAGTAGGTCCTCATGCTTGACCAGGGAAGAGATTTCCTTTGGCACCCTACTCCCAGCACTTGTGGTCCATCTCTAGCCCCAATCACAGGTGAAGGGCCAGATTTCAAAGAGAAAGAGATGGGAACCTGGTCCAAATCTCCTATAAAATGAGCAAAAAACCCCAAATACCCCTAGATATTCTTGAAGATATTCAAACTCAGTATGACCTGAATCATTCACAGCCACCATCCTACCACCACCACCTCCAACAGAAAGAGGCAACAACTGTTTTATATAGAAGTTTATTCCCAAAACAGAGCTCGGCTTCACGGAACAATTTACACAGACAGGAACGAGGGCCGCTGGGCTGGAGTGGGGAGACCCCAGAGATGGGTATCTACAGAACCTAGGACATAGCAAGGATACCCTCTCACCCACAGCATGCCACTCAGCCCTTTGAGGGCTGGGGTCATTTTGGGTAAGAAGAGCTGGGGTCCTGGCTGGTGGGATTTGAAACCAGTCAGTGAAGTAGAATTTTTCATCTCCTTGGAAACTGCCTCCAAGAGCATGCATGGAGTTGGGTACGGGGAGGTGTCTGCACAGACCCAACCCTATACAACCACTGTTAATAGTGGTAAAAGGATGCCTACTCTCAGACCTTCTGGGTCTGCTGTCAAACTGGGGGCTCAGGATGGACCTTTGGCCTGGGAGAGCTAGGAGTTAGAAAACCCCACAAGATGACCAGGCCCAGGATCTTCACAGGTGGGTCCTCGTAAGCCCCTCTCCCACTTTTCCTACCTTTCACTTGTAAACAAAGGGGGAAAAATTCTCAACTGTAAACAAAGTGTTAAAGTTCAAAATTTTAAGTTGTAAACAAAAAAAATTTTTAAAAACCTCACCTGTAAACAAAGTAACAAAATTTTAAAGTCTCTAGTTCTGAACATCAGACAAAGTAACAAAAGTAAGAGTTTTGTGAACAGGGTCCTAACAGTCATTTTTCCCTTTAAAAGGGAATAAAGGAAGGGTGGAACTGAGTAACTTCAGCAGCCCGGTGCCTAGGCCAGGGAGGATCCTGTAAACATGGGAGGCAGTGGCACCTACATTCTGGGTCTTGAATTCCCTCATATCTGCTCCCTTTGTTCACTCTCCCACCCACCCCTCAGAGGGCAGTGTGGGGGAATCAAATGGCACCACAGACAACTTTTGCTCAGGCAGGGGCAGGGGCAGGTCAGTGACCCCTCTACCCACCCAATACTGGAATGTCTGAGTAGAAGCCTGGGCCCCTCCCCAAGGGAGAAAGGGAAGCCTTGCTCTGTAAACATGACATCTGCTGCTCCACCAGTGCCCACAGCATCAGTCCTAGGTCATAAGGCAGTAAGTGGCAGGGACTCCATGTAATAAACACACACATCCACGGGGAGGGGTGGCATGAGCAAGCCCCCATGAGAGAATCAGAGGACCCCTGTTTCCAAGACCAACCCCCAACCCCAGAAGTTTGGTCGGTGGGGCATTTAAGAGAAAATAAGATCAGTTCTGCACTTTGGGCCCTGACAATCCTCAGATCAAATAGGGGGGTGGGGTGGGGTCAGGAGGGCATCTGTCCACATGTTGGACAAGTCTACCCCAGTAAGATATGAGAAAAGAACATATGGTTTACTATGGACCCAAATGGGGCCAAACTCTGCATCTCTCTTCCTGTGTTCCCTTCCCTTTACCAGTCCAGTCTCAGACCCCTGGGGGGAGACAGAAAAGCTGAAAAATAACATAAGCATATCTCTCTGGTTACAAAGGTATAAAATGTATAAAAGTCTTCCCTTCAGTCCCCACCTGCCTTGCACTTGTCACACCCATGCTCACTGATGTGCATGGAACTTCCACACTGCCATAGAGGGAGCTGGGGGGAGGCACACAGGATGCTGCCTTAGGATCAGCCCCCCTACTCCTGGATTTTCTCCTGTTGCCCTCAGTTGTTCCTCATATGCACGTCATCCTTCAGGAGTGACCCTCACTTCTGGGAACCCTGTAGAGTTGAACATGGACATCAAAGTTAACTGCTGAGAGGACCCTAAGTCAGGTGCCTCCTAGCTTCCCTACCATACCTGGCCTGCTCCACCTCCCCCATTACCCTTGCCTCTCAGTGTTCAGCCCTTCATGGTCACTTTGGAGTTCTGAGTCCTCCACCCATTCTGAACACCTTAACTCATCAGCAAGGCTTCCTGACTACCTCGGTCTTTTCTCTTAACACTTAGCAAGCACCTGCCATGTACAGAAATTATGTTAAGCACTTGGCACGTAATATCTCACAAATCTTCACATCTCAGGGTTTGATACTATGGATCTTTCTACAGATGAGGAAACTGAGGCTTACAGAGGCTTATACCCTGCCCAAGGTCACACAGCTAGTAAGATAAGAGAACTCAAACTCACACCTGTATGATTCTAGAGCCTGAGCCCCTACTCAATTTCCCAGCCCTCCTCTTACTCAGCCAGAGCCCAAGGCCACACTGTAGGGGGACCCAGGTGGTAAGTCCGCTCCCTTTCATCCTCACCCTTTAGTATCCCTCTAGAACCCTGGGCCTTCCAACCCCCCTGCCTCTCCCTTCTTCCTTTGACTTCCCCCAAGTCAAGCACCATCTCAGAGTTGTCACCGGTCCTGCACAGTTCTGTTGGTCCCCTATCCCATCCCCAAAGACCCCTTCCCCTCAGATCCATCTCTCAGCCTACAGACTCCCCACTCCTCCAGAGCTTGACCTAGCTATACTCCCTGAAATGCAACTCTCCCATTGGCTTACAAAACCGGCAACTCCTGGTTTCTCCTCACCCCACCATTCCTTCTCAGGCTCTTGTATATCCAGCTACTTCTGGGCATGTCTGCCAGACTCTACCCCACAGATGCCCTGCAGGCTCCTGAGTTTACCAGATCCCAGCTCAAGCCTCTGAGCCTCACCCCATAGTGCCCACAGGCAGGAGGAACTTAAAATTGACTGAATATAGTTTATCCTCAAAGTTAGCTCTTCATCCTGACATATCTGGTATCCCAGGATATGACCCCTTAGACAAACCTTCCCAAGCAAACACTCCTTCACTCCTCCTGCTCTTTGAAAATATGGGATTATCTTCTACTTCTAAGGCTTTGACTCCTGCCTTGCCCCCTCTACTAGATCCAGTCCTTTGGAGGGCAACTATCTCTTCCTTAGTCTGGGAGGTACAGGGAAGGAAAGCTGGTCCCAATCATACAATTGGTGAGTTCCTGCTAGTCACATTCCCTTTCAATGCCAGACCTCTGTATCCAGCCTCTGACCTCCTGGCTGTGCTGAGCCTGGGGTAGCCCACACCTGTCTGTCAACCCCCACCCCATTCTGTAGTGGAACCTAGGGGAGGAGGCTAAGCTAATAAGGGTATGAGTAGTTGGCTAGGCCATGCTTACTCTGAGTCCGGTGACAACTCTGAGATGCTGTGGGACGTGGCAGAGCGAGGTGTGGAAGGCCCAAGTACAGAGGCTGTGGCAGAAGGGGTGGCAGTGGTGTGAGGGCCAGAGGGCGTGCTTGAGGACTGCACAGAGGAAAGAGCTGAAGAGTTGAAAGAGGCGAGGATGGAGGAGAGAATGTCCAGCTGCTCTGTGGAGGGGCCATGGCTTGGGCCACTGGTTGGCTCCTCCCTAGCTCTGAGCAGCTGAGGGGGTGGTCCAAGGGCCTCTCTTGAGGAGTGCCTACTAGGCACTTGGTCCAGCTGCTCCCGAGAGTTCGAGCTCCTGGACAGAGAGTCCAGGGGCCGAGATGGCAAGAGGGGGTCCTTTGAGAGTTGCCGCTGGGGAGACAGGGGCAGAGTAGGGTGCTGTGGGTCAAGGTCCCGAGTGAGACGGGGTGGGGGCAGTGTGCTCAGCCATTCTCGGGGTGCTCCTAAGTCCAGTGCATCCCGTGACCCAAAGCGACCAGCTGTGGCTCCAGGGTAATCTCGGGGTGGCTGCCTCCGTGGCAGGGTGCTGCCCCGAGCTCTGGGCTCTAAGCGGCCTAATGCAGCATCCAGGTGTTCCTGGGAACCTGGCCGGCTCAGGGGATGCAGAACAGGGACAGGGGCTTCCTCTAGTCTCTCACGGCTCAGCTGCCGCCGTAGGAGCAGATCCAGTTGTTCTCGAGAAGAGTAGCGACTGGCTGGCTGTGAAAGGCTGCCTGTGCCCCCACCAGCATAGATGCGACCATAAGAGGCAGCTGGCACAGCACGGTGACCCAAGGTGGCCGCTCGGCACCAGGACAGCTCAGGAGCACCTCGGGTCTGTGGTACCAGTGGGTATTGCAATGGGTTCTTCAGGATGCCTATAGGAGAAACAAAATGGGAAGCGGGGTGTGGGGGTGGAGTGGGCCAGGTAGGTATTCCCTGAGTTTAGAGATGGGGTAGCTGCTGGGATCCCTGTCAGAGTTGGGACTAGAAATCAATCCCCTGGAGAGGAGCAAAGGCAACCCTGGGGGTCTCAAAGAGGCAGCAAGAAAGGGCCAGAGTGGGCTGGAGATGTGGCTCAAGCAGTGGGGCCCGGGTTCGATCCTCAGCACCACAACAAACAAAGATGTTGTGTCCACTGAAAATTAAAAAATAAATATTAAAAAATTCTCTCGCTCTCTTTAAAGAAAGAAAGAAAGAAAGGGCCAGAGTGGAGAAGTATTAATACTCTGGCTCAGGTGAAGGCAGCCAAACTTCCCCACTGACGTCAAAAGAGCAGCAGCCACCAGGTTCTGGAAATATAGGACTAGGTCAAAGAGGAAGTCCCCAGGGCTGGGGTAGAAGCAGTCCCTAGGGTCCCTGTAATGCAAGATTGAAGACAGAAATATTTTGTGTTGTATAGGAACAACCTCTGGGGGTTCCTGTAAAGCAAAGTAAGGAGACAGAAATCTTCCAGATCAGACAGGCTCTGGGATCTGGGAGACAGCTTCTCCTAGGATCTCCACAAAGCAGACATGGGAATGGGGAAGGGAGAGGAATCCCTTGGGTTGGGGCAGCACTGGCCTCTGGATATAGGCCAGTGCATGGGAGGAAGGAATTGTCTGGGTTAATATAGGTGCATGGGGACCATGAAGCAGAGTAGAGAAACAGAAACCTCCCAGATCAGAATAAGAGGAGCTCAGTTTGAGACCAGGAAGCTGAAATTGATTGCATGAGGGCAAGAGTAGCCTCTAGGGTTCATGTAATGCAGGCCAAAGGTCAGAGACCATACCTTTCCTCTGGCGCTGGGCTTGGCCCAGGGATGTTTCGTCCCCGCTGGTCAGGGCCAGATCTGGATGGTTGTTGTTGGCTGTATCTTTGCTGGTGTCCAGCCCCAGGCGCCTTTCAGAGCCCCATGTCTGCAGAGCACAGGGGGCTGCCTCGCATTCCCCCAGGGCTGGCCAGTAGGACAGGAGGTCATTGCCATCCACATCTGTGGAGCCAGGGCAGGTTACAGAAGCCTCTAGTTTGATCCCAGTGACTGAGGACTTCTGTGACCCAGACTCAATGACATTCAGTGATTCCTGACTCTAATGACTTTTGAAAATCCTGGCTGTTCTCATTGAGTAGAGGTAGGAACAGAAGGGAGACCAGGAAGACCAGGTTGGGTCCCAACCCACAGGGACAGAGTCTGGAGGGACATGTCATTCTATAACATCCCTGACTTCATCACTCTATTGCTTAGGCTGTTCCTGTGTCATCCAGATACTGCTGGAAAACTGGATGGGGATGGTGCATGGGGTTTCCATGAAGACCCCAGAGGGTCCTAATGTATCAGATCCAGGCATCCTGAGGAGATGACAGGATCCCTGAATCGCATCTAAGTGGAACATGGGGTATCCCTCAGTCATTCATGGGATCAGAGTGTTCCCATCACCTTTAGGGTGGGTGAGGAGCCTCTCACTCTGGGCTGCCCGTCGGAGCGGACGCTGGAAACGCCCTCGTGTCCGACCATTGTCCTCGCTTTCTGAAGATGGGATAGACAGACTCCTTTCCTCCTCCAAAGACAGGTCACTGTCAGAGTCAGAGTCTGCACCTAGAGTTGGGAAGACCAGAAGGAGGAATGTGTAGCAATAGCTTTGGGAAGCAAAGGACTTGGGGATAAGGAAAAGGCCTGGAGATAAGGGTCTAGAGGTGGATGCAGCAAGGAAGTTGGGGAGGAGGGCCCCAGGCAGAACTTGGGAAAGGGATAGGAACAGAGGGGCTATAACTATCAGGTATGAGCTGGGTTAGGAGTGGGTTGGAAGAACCAGGGTTAGGTGGGTGGGTGCCTCCTAAGACAGTGACCTGGGGGGAGCTCATCCCATCCCAGTCAGCCACTGCTCTCAGTTTGGGACAGTAGGAGGATCAGGAAGAGACCCTCTCCCTCCCTCCTTCCTTCCTGATCCAGGGCTCCAACTCCACCAGCATCTCGATGGAACATGGCCACGTCCAGGTCAGTGGGGCCAGCATGAGCCTGGAGGCTGTGGTTAGTGTGGTCAGCAGCTGAGCCATGTCGAACCAGAACATTGTCCCTAGAAATACAGGAGACCCCCCCAATCAAGGACAGATGTGATGAGGTGCTTTGGGAGCTGCAATATCTTCAAGGACATGGCCAGCTGAGAGTAGAATGGTTGAAGGTGTCCCTGGGTGTGTAGCAGGAAACATCTGGGGCAGCGGCAGCAACAGGCCCCCAGGTGGCTGAGATAGGTAAAGTCACCCACCTTAGGATCTGGTATTGCCAACCCCCTGGTGAAGGGGGACTGGTCTAAACCTCATGTGGCCACTCACCTGAGGTAGCCTCGGCCCCGCTGGCTGTCCTGGTCCTGGGTCCGGCCAGAGCGGGCACTGCTCACTGAGGAGACGGTGGAAGCACCAAGAGTGATGCGGATGAGGCCACTCTCTTCAAAGAGGGCCGTGTTATTGTAGGCCCCAGGCCCCTAAGGATGGTGGGCAGGACAGGGGTGTGAGCCAGCCCTGAAGGACCTCCAGGGTCCCCATCCTGACTCCCCATCCTTGGAAGCCCCTCACCGTCCCAGGTGCTGGCCTTGTCTCCTCTGGTGCTGCCTTCCTTCTCAGACAGGCTGGTGTCCAGGCAGCCCGAGCATCTGCATTCAGGACACAAAAGAGCAGCAGCACTGCCAGGCCCTGGAGGTGAGCAAGGATCAGGGTGGGGTCAGCAAAAGTCACTAAGAAAGGAGTGGGTTAGGAGTGGGTTGGAAGAACCCTCTTAGGTAGGTGCCTCCTAAGAGATCAAAAAAGTCAGATAAGGGCTGGGGATGTGGCTCAAGTGGTAGCACGCCTGCCTGGCATGCGTGCGGCCCGGGTTCGATCCTCAGCACCACGTACAAACAAAGATGTTGTGTCCGCCAAGTACTAAAAAATAAATATTAAAAAATTCTCTCTCTCTCTTTCTCTCTCTCTCTCTCTCTCTCTCTCTCTCTCTCTCTCTTTCTTTAAAAAAAAAAAGTCAGATAAGATCAGAGGAGGGCCACCAGAAGTCCCTGTGGCTCAGCAAGAGGGGAGTCAGTTATTGCAGGTTAGCATGAGCCAGTGAAAAGTCCAAGGAGGGCTTAGAAAAGTCAGCAGGATCTGAGCAACAGGAGTAACTGGAGTCAGTCAGCAAGGAGCCAGGAACACAGTGTTAGTGAAGGTCTAACCAGCACACAGCCTGACAATGTCTAGTTGAGAGTCAGCTCCAGGCCTGGGGCTGGCAGTTAGAGCCAGTGTCTGGTCTGGAGTAAGCACCCAGCCTGGCAATGATTGTTACCCACTCAGAGTGAACTCCAAGACTGGGGGCAATGCCTTGCTTGGGCTGGGCCCAGCCTGCTGAAGCCCCCTCTGGTTCTGGGATAGAGGAAGGGTGTGAAAGGTACCTGGAGGCCACAGAGTCCAGCATGGAGGTAGTGGAAGGCCAGGATGCTGTGGTTGACTGCCAGGAGGCCAAAGAGCCAGGAGGCACTGACCAGCAGGAGGAGCAGAAAAGAGCTGCGAAGGGTCCTGCTGTGAGGACATGAGAGGACACAGGAGGACACAAAGGGGTCACACTAGAAGAAAAGGAACTTTACAGGAAAATGGAAGTCTCAGAAGAACATTAGGGGAAATGGGAAGTCACACAAAGAACCAGGAAAGTACTCAGGGAGCCATGAAAGGACATGGGGAAAATGGAAGAGTTTGGGTACCATGAAAGAAAACATGGAAACACATGGGGCAGGGGAAAAAGTGAGTCACCCAGACTCTGGGTGACAGAGACTCTGGGAAGAGCCAGGGAACAAGGAGATGGTAGAATGGAAGCACATGTGGGGCCAGAGAGGGACCACAAGCTAGGGAAGGAATGACTTTATCCAGAATTTAGAGCCCAACCTATACCAAGGATGCTCTGGGGGCTCCATATCTTATCCATAATGGGTCTTCCATCTGTGAACCCCCCTTTTTCCCCAGTCAACTTACAGCACAGAGGTCTTCTTGGTTTCCCTCTGTCCTGTGGAGCAGGATGTGCGGGCAGCAAGGAGAAACATGGTCCCATTCATCTGGAACCATGGTGGACATGTGGGGTCCGGGTAGGGCAAAGAGAAAGAGAAGTGATAGTGTGAGACAGGGACATAGAGACACCAAGACTATACATAGGGGCAGAACCAATGAGAAATTCATATACACGCACACACACAAAGATAGATCAGGAACAAAGACAGTGGAGCTTAGAATCACAGGAAAAGTTAGACATAGGGAACCAGAGAGATACTGAGAGATGGAGACAGAGAGAGATGCAGAAAGAATCAGAGAGAGTGGCAAAGTCTCTGACCTCAGGCCCTCCATCTCCATGCCAGCTAAGTGGGAAATGGTCACTCTGTGACCAGACAACAGAGGTAAAGAGAACCCAGGAAGCCTATGGACTGCCACCTCAGCAGATTCCACATTTTCTGTAAGCCCTCTCCCTTTGTCCTGGGAGGGAAGCACATGGTGGCACCAACTGCTGGGCACTCACCACAATGACAAGGATAACAGGGCCAGCAAAACTCCAGATGAGGGGTTCATGGATGGAGATCCAGCAGAAGTCAGGGTTCCCGTAGCCCTCAGGATCCAGGCCAACAGCAAGGCCTTGGAAAGAGAAGGGGAAGGACCAAAAGGGTGTCTTCTAGAACTATAGAATGACTGAAAACCCCTTGTGTGTGGGGAAAATCTGGGAGTAAGGATGAACAGATTCTTCCTTGAGTAGATGACATTGGGGGGGCTGGGGTTAGGGGTCATGATCAGGACTAGGGATATGGTCAGGGTTGGAACATGTGATAAGTGAAGATTTTGGGGTCACATCCCTGAATAGACAAGTGGGCAGGGCCTCACCCAGCAGCACAGCAGGGACACCCCAGCCCAGAGTGTGGTAGAAGCGCATTGCACCGCGGTCCACATTGCGGGGCTCAACCTGCATGCGGTAGAGATGCAGGCCCTCTACCAGGAGCCATGCAAAGGTGCTGAGGAAGAAGTAGTGTAGGAGGATGGCAACCGCAGTGCACACCAGCTGAAGGCAGAGAAGGAGACATCAGCACATCTCCTGCCTTGCCCTACCTTTGACCCTACTGCAGGCATCTTCCCATTTCTGACTCTTAAACCATAGCATCTTACCCCAGCATATTGTCCCAAACTCTGACCCCAACCTGAGCATCCCTGACCTCAGCTTCTAAACTTTGGCCCCAGGTCTTCCCAGGTCAGGTGGGGTCATCAGGACACAGGTTCCCTGGCCCTGACCCTGCACCTGGTTATGGGTCCTGTGAATCCCCAGCAGGAAGAGAAGCTCTGCCACCCCCAGGGCAGCTGCTACATTGGCATGGATCCCACGCACGTTGGACTTGAGACTGCGTAGGCTCAGCAGGACAGCTGCAGTCAATACTAGTGCAGCCACAGATACTGCCACAACCACATGGGTGAACACAGCCAGAAGCTCCAAGTCACCTTCTAGCCGCTGTGGAGACAGGGATGATTATTGGGTGTTGGGCAGGACCTCCCTGCCCTTTCAACCTCCCATTTCCTCAGAATCCAGAACATAGCCCCACCTCACGGGGGGAGGCATCCATGAGAACACCAAAGGTGCCCGTTCGGCTGCAGCGACACCGTGCGTGGGACCCATTCCTGTGCACCAGCTCACAGTCCCGTGCTGTCCATGTGCCATGCTGGTCCACCCTGCAGCCACAAGACAGTTAGACCTACCTTTCCCAACAGGAAGTGCCCACTACTAGAATTTGTAAGAGTTGGTGTAGGTGTAGGTGTAGTTGGTGTAGGGTTCCTGAAGTTGGGGAGCAGCATTCCTCATGGACCTAGTTGCAAGGCAGCATGGGTAAGGAGCTCAGGGGAAGGCTGGGACTATCAGTTGGCCTCTCAGAGGCTAAAAGGGGAACCAAGGGTTTCCAGAGCAGAGATCCTCACGGGCCAGGTGGGTCCCACTGCACGCAGATCGCCTTGCTCCGATTCGCTGTCTGCAGAAGGCGGAACTCAAGGCTAATGGGGGACTCCAAAACACCCTTTAGGAAGTTGCGTCCATGGAACACAGCCACGCTGACCACCGGGGAGTTCATAACAGGGTTCTGAGGAAGCCTGAGGAGATAACCCATTTGGGCTTGGTCATTATTGACTTCTGATCTTTTCAAGCTCTAAATAGCTATCTCACCCTATCTTCAAACCATCTGCCATGGCTGACCCAGGGTTTAGGATGCCCCTAGAGTAGATGCTGCTTCTAAGAATGCCTCTAGCCCCTGCCAGCGTGCCATGGGGCTTTAGATTCACTGCCCAGATTGGGATCTGAGCAGCTTTTGATGGTCTACAACTGTTTGACCCAATCTTTCCCCCTCCCACCTCAATCAGACCATCAATTCCTCAGTCATTATGTCTCAGTTAGTTGGCCTGTCTGCACCTGTTTCACATACTCATCTTGTATGATTGACCCATTTGTGCTCCATGTCCATCAGCCTTCACCTCTTTTACTCTGTACAAATCCAGAGAAAATTCACATGGTACCTAAATTGGATAGGTCTTGGAGCCGTGCACAAGGACATCTCTGTATATCTGTGAATCTGTGCATCTGTCCACCAAATAAGGAGGTACTAGGCTAGGTAGAAGCTCACAGAAAACTCAAGAGTGAGGGGCCTGAGAATAGTTCTACTCATGGTACCTGGCACCCCGGCGCTCAGCTTGGAACTGGGCAGGGAGTAGCCCCCCCAAGGTGCGGTACACGAGGAGGATGACAATGGAGATCCCAGATTCGGGCTCAGGCTCTGGAGGGGCTGATGAAGGAACCACACTTGAGGCAGTAGAGTTTTCCATGTTGCTACTTGTGGGAAGAACTGACAGGAGAGAGGGAAGAACCATTGTCAAGTGACCTCTAACCTATAAGACCCACAAATCCAACATTGAACCCAACCCAGTCTCAAGCACAAGGATCTCTTCCTTGCAGATCCAGAACCGAGAAGTATGGAGAGCAGGCACCTATGAATGAAATATTCCAGGCCTGGGAAGTATCATCTGTGGTGAAGGAGAGGATCTGGCAAGTGAGAGTGTAGCAAGGTGTAGGGTAGAGGGTTAACCTGGAAGGTCACACTTAGGAGATCTGAAGCAGGAAAGGTCTGACAAAGGGAGAATCAACAAGAGGGCAACATGGTGTCAGTCTTGAGAGAATAGGAAAACAGGACTTGGTCAGGGATCACCCAAAGGTTCTCACCTTCAGATGGGAAAGACCGTGGAGTCTGGGAAGGCAGCAGCACATGAGTATGAGGATCCCAGGCATCTTGGCCCCGAAAAAGGTTGCTGTGGTAGCGGGGGTAGCGACGGGCCCCCCGAGTTGAACTAGGATGCTCCAGGCGGTCAATGCTGAGCACTGTCCAGGAGAAAGAAGAGTGACACCCATCAAGTACCTCCTCCCCATACCAAGAGTCTCATTCCCACCTACTCAAGTACCACAAGTAACATTTTCCTTGTCACTAGTGTAGAGACTGTCCATACAAAGCCTGTCACAGCCTCCTGCCACTATTTGCATTATCATCCGTAGCCCCTCAGAACTCTAGGCCCCTGCCTTTTGCAGCCCCAGTCCTGCCCCACCCACCACGCACTGATATTGGGTGTCACCAGTCCCACAGGATTCAGGTATGTGAGTTCCATATTCCTTGCAAGTGTGGCTGCATATTCCTCCAGATGCTGCATCAGCCCTGCACTGCCTGGGGAGTCCTCAGGGGCCCGCTGCCCCAGCGCTGCCCACAAGTTCCCTGTCTCTGGAGCAAGCAGTGCAGAGCCAGTCCACAGCAAATTCTGAGAGAATGGAAATAAAATTGAGCTCAGCCAGGTGGTGAGGATATGCCAAGGGAGAGGGCAGGCATGAGGGAATCTGGCCAGGTGCTCAGAGGGACCCCAAGAGGCCAGGGGGCAGAACTGGAGAAGATAAGGGAAGAGAGAATGCCCAGGTCCTTCACTTCTTCAAAGATCAGGAAGGACCTGAACTGAGGATCCAGGGCTGGAGGACACATGGAGCTGGGAAATAGGACCAGGGATCTGTGAATATAGGGCATAGCCCTACCTCATTGAAATGGGCATCTTGTGTGGCTGTCAGCCCAAAGCCCTGCTGATGGCTCTCAAAGGCCAGTAGGTAGGCCAACAGGCGGGCAGTGACTCGGACATCTTGGCTAAAGTAGCGGTCAGTGTGGCCAGTCACCTCCCGTAGCCGTTGAGCCAGCTTCTTGGCCTCCACAGTATCCAGTGCTGTCTTGTTCAGCTCTAGGCCATCCAGCTGCCAGGACAAGGATGGGAATGGTTGTTCTGTCATCCTGAAGGCTTTTCTCAAGTCTTACAGGGAGAAAGACTGGGACAGATTAAAGGATAACCAGGAAAATCCTTTTAGGTCAACAATTAGGGCATGATATTTGGTGCCCACCACAGGCCTGGGGAAGTTGAATCCAGGCCCAAGGCCAAGGAAGGTCTAGGCAGTCTCACCAGCAGACTGAGCTCTCGAAAGGCAGGGGAGGTACAGTTGAAGAGGTCAGGCTCCAGCCAACCCCGATCCTCATCACATAGCCTCACAGCAGCACCTGGGGGCAGGCAATACTTCGTCAGGCCTAGGGCCTGGATACCTTTACTGACAGGGTGACCCTCTTCTATCCCAGGGGAAACCCTGAGACAGAGGCAAGAGTAACAGGCATCTATGGCTAGGTGCCTGGATGTAGCAGCCCAAGCCCAGCTGCTTGTTGGTCAATTCCTGAGGGGTCTGTGGAACATTCTTATCACCAAGCACATAAAGGAGAGCACAAGGATGGTGCTGCACACACACACACACACACACACACACACACACACACACACTCTCACACACAATTATTCTCACACAGGCCAGGCAGGACAGACACATACACACTGGCCAACATTCATACTCATACACTATTGCTTAGCTACACAAACACAGACATGTGGACCAGGACAAGTGTGCAAATACTTGATGATCTCTCATACACACGCAAACACACTGATTCAAACAAGGTCTTCCAGGATTATAATGTGACACAAGTGAGATGGGGTTGGGGTTCTCATACAAGTTTTAACTGCCCCACTGGTGACTTTGCTGTCATTACTCTCCCTTATCTGTGGGGTTGGGATGTAGTTGACTAAGACATGACCTGGATCTTAAGCGAGATTATAGCCCCCAACAAAAGGGACCCTAACTTAAATAAAGTACCCCATTTTCCCAGAAGAGAGTCATAGACACGTGCACAGGCACAGTAAGACACACACATACACATAAGCATGCATACACAGACAATCTCTGTCCAGCCACTGCAGAGACCTCAAGCAGCAGAGAGGTTCTGAGGGACTCTCAGGTGGCAGGGAGGAGCTACTGGGTCCTCAGTCAGAGGGAAGGGGTATTTTGTGACCTCAGTCAGTATGGATAGGCCTACAGGGACCTCAGGAAGTGAGGAAAGGCCAATACAATTCCTTAGGAATTAGGGAAGGGTTGGCAAGGGTCTTAGGAAGTAAGGAGGGATCTGTAAGATTCTGAGGTGACAGGGAGGGGTCTCTGAGGACCTCAGGCATCTTCAAACAGCAGAAAGAGGCTTCCAGGAACTTTAGGCAGTTAGAAATAGATTTTAGGGACCTCAGGCAGCAGGGAGGGGTCTGCAGGGACTTTAAGCAGCAGGAAGGATCTGCAAAAGCTCAGGCAGTGGGAGGAGGCAGTGCACCTGAGCAAACACGTACCCCTTACCTGCACCCCGCAATCCTGCCCAGAAGCCAAGAGAAACAGATGGAGGCTTAATGAAGGTGTAGGAAAGGACCCAGAGCCCTTAGGAGGTAGTGAGGGGCCCACAGGACTCCCAACCCATCCCACCTTTTTACAGGTACAAGGTCACCCCACTCAAGAAAAGTAGCTCTGACAGTCAGAGAATAGGCCCACCCCTGCCATAAGCAATGCCCCTATTTTTAAATACTTACCTAGGGCCCCCCGGGGACAGGGCACTGTGGCCAAGACACCAAACTTGGTTTGGGGCCACCACACACCCGATCTCAGGGACTTGGGGCAGGCATCATAGAGCACTAGGGAAAGAGGAAGCTCTGAGCCAGGTAGCCAGGGTCTAAGGCAAGTGACAGCCACACCTACTACCCCTGTACCACACACCACTGTAGACCTACCACTCCCCTGTGGACTTCTTAAGAGCTGGCATGTCACATTCTGTGACATGTCAGCAAAGTATTTGGGGTAAATGTGAGGCTTCCTGGGTAAAACTGGTCTGGTCTCCCTCAGAAGCTTCCCAGAACCCCCCCCTACCCAGAAGCTAAGCATGCCACTGATCCTTTAGTGGCAACTTGCTGGAACCAACCCTCTACAGGTGGAGCTGGGTGGAGCTTGCTCACCCCGGCAGCCGCTGGCTGTCACCTCAGCAAAAGGACTGTCACAGCTGTTGCACTGGCGGCCAAGGGCTCCTGGGCGGCAGGGGCACTGTCCACTGTGGGGTGCACATGATCGCGAAGTGGAACCAACAGGGTAGCAGTCACAAGGGAAGCATGAGTCACTGCCCCGTGGTCGATAGTGGAACTCCTGTTTGAGGATGAGTCAGGGGCCTGAAGTCAGAAGTCAGGGCTTAACATAAGAGTCTTAGGTCAAGGCTTGGGGAGCAAGCAGAATTAAGGGCAAATGGTAAAGACAATAGGAACATTGGTCTCAAATGAAGACAAGGAAGATGTTATGGGATGAGGAGGAGAAATGATAACTAGGTCAGAGAATTCAGGTAAGAGGTTAGGGCCCAAGTCAGGTGACTGAGGTCAGTCAAACTGGACAAGAATCATAGATCATACTTAGAGGTTTTAAAGGTCAGGGTCAGGGGCCAGGCAAACCTTGCAATGACACTGCCCATTTGTCTTGTTGCAGCTGGGGTCAAAGCCCTTGTGAACATCACAGTTGCAGGGACCACATGTTGGGCTCCCCCACCAGCCCCGTGGGCATTGCTGGTCCATCCTGGGGATAAGATGAGGTGAGAAATACTTCCATAATACTTTAGTGACCCTCCCTATTCCCACCAGCTCTTTCCATCATCCAGCCCCAGGAGTCTCACCTGTGTTCACAGTGGTGACCAAAATAGCCACTTGTACAGTCACAGGTATACCCATGGGGGGCTCCTGGGAGGTGCCGGCATGAACCCTGGTTCTGACAAGGGTTCAAGAGGCAGGCATCCACACAGCCTGGGCCATAGTAACCTGCAAATTGGGTCAGGAAGCTCAGGACACTAGTCACAGAGCATGGAAGGAAGTAGGCACTTCTCCCTCTCAATTCTTGCCTCCTCCAGGCCCTGCAGCCTCCCAGTCGTTCCCATAGGCCCCTGGCTTCTTCCCAGATGACCCTCTCAAGGCCCACCTGGCTGGCAGGTACAGGAAAAAGTCTGCCAGAGATCTCGGCAGTCAGCGTGGGGTGGGCAGGGCCCAGATGCACAGGCGTTGGTCACGACACAGCCAGGCTCCACATTCACTCGGTGGGTTGGGGGTAGCAGGGCTGGGGACCCCAAGGGTGTAGAACCAAGCCATACCCCCTATGGACACAGCCAGCAAGGGATAAGACTCATGTCAAGTCACCTCAGCATCAAGTCCTGTAGAGCCAGCCACCCAGTCTGATGACCCCTGACATACAGTCTCCCTCAGGTCCTCCCAAATCCCAGCCCCCCCCAAGCCCCAGCTTAGCCCCCCATTGAACCCCAATTGTGCTATTTCTGATATAGATCACTAATGATTCTTGATAATCTAATCTAGACTCTTACTTTCCCCACTTCAGAAAGGCTTGACTAATCCCTGAATGCTCTGGGTCATTTATCCCCCAATATCAACTCCTACTTGAATGCTATTTTTCAGCTCCTGATATCTGACCATTATAGGAGCCCCTGATAGCTGACCACTAACCCTAATGCCCCCATATCATATTCTCATGCTGACCCCCACCTGGATACAGCCGACCAGACCCTGAGGAACATCCTCCTTACTGCTGTGGGGCAGGCCTCCCACGTGGAGTTGCTTTACCTTCAGGCCCTGCAGTTCACTCCCCACTGCCATGGTGTCCTAAAGAAGGGAGACGGTCAGCACTGAGGGAAGGGGGTAACTAGTAGACTCCTGCCATATCCCAGAGTCAGTATTAGTCTTTTTCTAACTCTGCATGACCATATTCTCTGTATCAGAGGAATAATGCGGAAATGAGCTACTTCCAAATACAAAGAACCTTTTGAGGCATGGAGGATGCATAATAGAATAGTTGCAGTCAAGAGCTGGACTTGGAAAGGCCCCTCCCTCCTAAACTCAGAGCAGACCTTGAACTTCCATGATTTTGACCTGAAGTACTAAGGATTGGGGTGAGGACCAGAAGGGTCTTTTAGGAATCAGGCAAAGTATTGGCTAAAGAGGTATCCCCAAGACTAGGCCAGATATCTGGGTATCCTTCCTGACATGAAGAGGGCCTTGACAGTGGACCAACCTAGCTGATGGGATGGGCTTAGAGCAAGGCTATGAGCAGGGAGACTGGGGGAAGAACATTAGATTTGGTGCAGTGATAAAGTAGAGAGGACCTGGATTAGAGGTGGGGTCAAATAAGGTAAATCTGATTGGAAAACTGAAAACAGACTACACTGGGGTTAGAGGTCAGACCCGGAAGAGGCTGAAGTCCAGTGAGATCATGAAGACGTGGTGGCCCCGCCGGCCACCTGGCTCCTCCTGTAACTCCAGCCGCACATCATGCCATCGGCCATCATTGACAGTCACTTGGTCTAGCAGGAGGTAGGCAGCACGGCCTGAACCCCTGGTTACCATCACAGATAGCAACCCTCGATCTAGCTGTGGATAGAGATAAATAGCCCCAAGGTTAGAATCCCAAACTGAGTTATGACTGGGAGATGAGAATATCAGAGGTCAGAAGAGTAAAGTCAAGGCTATATCTGCCACACAGGGGACACCATATTGCTGACATGGATCAGTAATGGACAGGGAGTAAATGAAAGGACCAGAGGGTCATGGATTGATACAGTTAGCACAAGAAAAAGCTATGCTTATGCCCTGCACCTGCAGAGAATATTGTGGTAGGGAAAAGCCAAGGGTCCAGAGCAGAATCTAGTGCAGTTAGGTAGGACACATGGCAGAGAAGTATGCTATATGATCAGCCTGAATCCATAGAAATGTTACTGGCAGTATCAGAGATTGATGGTTGAGGGTGTATGAAGGGATCAGAAGGACAAACACACCTGGCAGAGAAGCGTGCTGTGAGGCCCAATCTGTACTTGCATCAGGACCCCGTGCATCGCCCATGTCCGAAATGCTAGCCCCAGGTACCATGGCACAGTCACAGCCATGTCACTTCCAAAGTCCCAGCTCAGTGTGCTGTTGCCATGGAAATGGTAGGGATGGGCCATGGCTGAGGAGATAAGAGAAGCAGGGTCACAGCCCCTATTCTAGAAACAGACCTTACCCTGCAGACCCCTCCTGCCCTATGCAGCCCACTCACTGAGCCGACAGTCTTTGCCACCAAAGCCCACAGGGCAGTCACAACTGAAGCCACCCCAGCGCTCTGAGCAGAAGCCACTATTCTTGCAAGGGCTTGAGTCACAAAAGTGCAGCTTGGCCTGGCAGCCTGGAAGAGGAAGGCATATAGAAGATATAAAAATATGAGGTGAGGGCATGAGTGCTAGGTGCAGAGGTGCCAAAAACCAGCATGATCTCAGCTTTGTGTTCACTGGTGGGGGAGGGGTGGGTAGGTGTAAGGCCCTAAAGGCTGGGCTCTAACAGCCTTGCCATCAAAGGAGACTGGGTTGAGGTCAGATATGGAGCCACCCCATGCAGCCCTGCAGAACCCTCTTATGATTGGGACAGGGCCACAAGTGAGGCTAATGGGAGCTTTGTGCCTACCTGCCATGGTGCCATTGTTTGCAACGAAGGCCGCCATGTCCACTCGGCGGCCATCAATATGCAGGTCTCGCATACAGCCAATGAAGTCCTTGTGGGACACGGGGAAGTTCTCGGGGAGGTTGGGGACACCCCCCAGGAGCAGAGGGCCCGTCAGGTCCAGGGACCTGGGAGTCAGGGGCCTGGGTCATTGGTGGAACTGGGGCCAAAGTAGGATTGCTCCTGGGGGCCACAGGAAGTAGGGGGTAGGACTCAGAGGAAAGGGTAAAAAGCAGGGAGGAAAAGGCCATCTGGGGAGGGAACTGGGAGCTTACTCCAATTGTGGGGGCACAAAGGAGAGATCATGATGATGTGGGGAAAGACAGGCGAGATGAAATCAAGCAAGGGTCATGATGAAGGAGTGAGGCATCCAGGTGACTGGGGCAAGTGATGGAGAAGTGGGTTTGGGAGGTGATATCAGTAGGCTCAGAGTCCTGGAAGGCTAAGTAGAGATCAAGGAGCTGTAGGTGATGTATGGCATTAGAGACTTTGATGGGAGAGTAGAGGCTTTGGAGGACTGGGTACCTGGGAACTTGTGCATGGGAGCAGGGAGTCAGGGATAGAATACAGGATTGGGGCTAGGGTGAGGAGGCTTCTAAGGTCTTTAAAGGGAAATCTGGTGGTTTGGAGAAAGGATGGGAAGTTTTGCAGGCTGTGGTGAGGAATGGGGTATGTGAAGGGTTGGGGTAGGCTTTTATAGTCAGAGGATATGGGGACCATGGGATGGGGGCCTCACTTCTTGGAGCTTGTTTGTACACCAGCAGCAGCACATGAGTAGTTGCCAATTTCAGCACCAAACTGCAGAGCTACAGCCACATTGCAGTCATCCACACTCAACACAGCAACCTTGTCCTTGGAGGGGCCCTGAGCACCCCCTAGGGCATCTGTCCGGGGCTAAAAATCCAGGCACACCAGTCAACTATGCCCAAGGGTAACCCCTGAGAAGCAGAACTCAGAATCCCCATGCACATGCATACACACGCGCCCGCGCGCGCGCGCGCGCACACACACACACACACACACACACACACACACCAAGCCAGGGGTGGTGCCTACCTTGTTGTAGTATTTTAGATGCACTGTATGCCACTGCCCATCACTCAGGCCCCCTGGAATTGTGGGGCTGACCACTGTATTGGATTCACCTGTGGGGGATATGCAGGTGGAGTGTCCTCTGGAGCTGATGAGTTGCTCTACCCTCACCCAGCTCATTTAGCATATTCCCACAGTCATCCTGGATGCATCAGATCAGTATATCTCCTGGTGACCACACTAGTTAGAACAGAGTGGCCTTGAAGAGATAGGAGAAACATACACTTCTTGGAGAGATGGACCTTCCCACAGGGAATGGACATGGAGCTGGGTCCTCACTGTTGTCTGTTTGGCACTGAAGTGTGTTGAACAGTGCTATAATGAAGCAAACCTGAGGGGACTTGTGGACTGCATTTTCCAGCCATCCCATGCACACACTGTCATGTACATCTCCCAGGGAGCACCCACCAGTGGAATATGTGAGCCGCACTTGGCCAGCCACGAGTTCCAGGGCCAGAAAGTCATGCTTCTCATTCAGGCGCCCATTATAGAAGAGTAACCCGCTGGGCTGCACCGTCGCAAACCTGGGTGAGGTGGAGTGGGGACATTAGGAACCAAAATGACCTCACACCTACCATCCTTGAGAGAAGGCTCGCAGGTCACCCGCCCAAGCTGGAGCAAGAGAAGACAAGACACGCCAGTATTCTGATGGTCAGGGTACTGATGCTCTGAGACACCAAGCTAACTTCAGGGGAGGGGGCGGTGTCCTGTGGGGACTTCAGGATGGGGCAATCAAGAAATCTTAAGGTCATGGAGGTAGGGACGGAATGAAGGCGTACAGAGACACGGGGCGGGCACCTACGAGAGGGACAGCGTGAGGTGGAAGCGCTGCCGCAGGCCACGGAACATGACGAACGAACTGGGCGGGAACGAGCGTGCAGCCACCTCACAGCGAGGGCCCTCGAAGGCGCCGCCCGCAGGACACTGGCAGCGGAAGCCGCCAGTGGGCGCATCAGTACAGGTGCCCCCGTTGCGGCATATGCCGGGCACGCAGCGTCCGGCCTCGGTGTCCAGCTCGCAGTCTTCTCCTGCGGAGCAAGACACTTTCTGAAGCCATCATGGCCACACCCTGCCCACGCTGGAGCACAACCAGCCAAAGCCGAGCCTCCAGGTGGGTTCCAAGACCTCTGATTGGTCGAGCTGCCAGAGAGCACGCCCTCTTTCAGTCTAGCCTCGCCCCACTCTTCCCGCCCAGGTCTGGTCACACCCCCTTATCGCCTGGCCCTCGGCCACGCCTCCTTCCCAGCTCTTCCAGTCTGAGGCTTTTATTCCTCGTGTTCTTAGGCTTTCTTTAGGCTGGGCTCTATGATTTCAAATGTAACTGAGCCCATACTAACCCCGTTGCCTCAAAAGTGATGTCTAGTCGGCACTTGTACTATAGTCCCGCCCCCAATTTTGCAAGTGTTCACCCAGCTGGGTCCAACTTTCAGCCCTGTGTGGGACTCACCAGTAAAGCGCGGACGGCAAACGCAGGTGTAGCCGCCTTCTCGCTGCGCGCAGGCGCCGCCATTCCGGCATGGGTTCGAGTAGCAGAGGTCCAGCTCAGTCTCGCAGAAGTCACCAGTGAAGCCAGGCGGGCAGCGGCAGCGCAGGCCCGCGATAGGCTGGATGGGTCGGAAGAGCGTAGAGGTGGAGGCCAGGAAGGGTGCGGATGAGTCAAAGCGGAGCACCGACACACATTTCATATAGTTCTCACAGGGCTCACGCAGGCACACGTTATCGTCAAAGGGCAGGACATCAAGCAGAGAGCGGGCAGCAAGTGCAGCACGACGAACGTACAGCTGCTCCTGAAGTTCCTCAGAGCTAAACCAGGGCCCAGCAGCGCCCGCCCCCGCCCCACGAGGTGCTAGAGCAGAGAAGCTCACATTAAGCACCGTGCCCCCGACATCTGTGTCATTCTGTATGTTGAAGATGAAGACGTCCTCGGTGGGTGTGGCGAGCACAGCAGCCACGCCTTCCAGGAAGTGGCCCAGGAGCGGTGACAGAAAGCGCTCCTGCCACATGTTCTCTAGACGTACAGTCAGGCTGTTAGCCAGCAGTTCCTCCGTGATGATGACCACCCGCAGCACACACTGCGCTGTCACACTGTGTAGGCCATCTGCAGAAAGGGGTATGGACAGTGGTCAGCCTGGGATTAGCAGCTGCCTTTCCCTGGGACACAAGAGGGCTATGGCTACTGACTCCAGGCCCTAGTACCTCTGAGTCAACAGGCTGAACCCACCAGGACACAAGTTGAGTCTGGGACTAGTGACCACTAACTCCCCCAGCGTCATAGCATCAGCAATTTGCTGCTTCTTCCCCAGCCCCAAAACAGAAGGTGGCTGGGTCAGCAAGCCCATGGTTAGCAAGTCACTCCAACCACACTCAAGAAGGTCCTTAATGCTGGGTGTGGTGGTGCACCTCTGTAATTCCAGGGACTAGGAAGGCTGAGGCAGGAGGATCCCAAGTTCAAGAACAGCCTGGGCAACTTAGCCAGACCCTATCTCAAAATAAAAATAAACCTGGGAAGGGTGTTGAACACCTGTAACCCCAGCAGCTCTGGAGGCTGAGACAGGATCCGAGTTCAAAGCCAGCCTCAGCAAAAAGCAAGGTGCTAAGCAACCCAGTGAGGCCTTGTCTCTAAATAAATTACAAAATAGGGCTGGGGATGTGGCTCAATAGTCAAGTGCCCCTGAGTTCAATCTTTGGTACCAAAACAAATAAATAAATAAATAAAAATAAAACCGGGGATGTAGCTCAGTGGTAGAGCACTCTGGGTTCAATCCCTAGTACTGGGTGGGGGAGCAGGCCCCTAAGTGCTCACTTTCTTATTCCTATTAATATCAGCAGCCTACTCCACTCATGACACAAAGAGAAGGCAAGGTCACTTACTACACATTTCCAACTTCCTCCCTCACCCATCTCCAGCATGACAGAACCAGCAAAAACACATGCTCCAGAAACAAGGACAATTTCAAGTCAGGGATCCCAGTACTTTTCGTCAGCAATCTGGAAGGGACTCTGGCTAAGGGAACACTAATTGCAATTCCCCAGAATCCTGTGTCAACAAGCTCCAGGAGGATATAGTACCCTGACTCTCCCATACCTCCCCTTACAAACATAAACCCACCACAACATTCTTCAATTAGCAAACTGCTCACCACCCTAGACCTGGTTTCAGTGCATACCCCCAGAGATGAAGGTGGGGTGCTTATCTGCCTTGTTCACCTTGTTCCCAGACCCTGGTACATGTTAGGAGATCAATAGATTGGTTGTTGCGTGAATTATGAGTAAATGAAGGCTATGCTTTTTCTGACAGTGCCAGGACTCCCAGCTCCAAAATTGAGGAATGAGCACTGCTAAAGCCTATTCTCCAACCTCTGCAGCTTCCAGTAAGTAGGACTTCAAGAACCTCTTCAACTTGTTCTCCCCTCCTAATAGGAGGGGTTTGTGAAAGCCTGGAGAAGTGAAATCAGGAAAGAGGCAGGTGGGTCTCTGGACATTTCCCCAAGACCAGGGCCTTAGACCGCAGCCAGGCCAATGTGGGCCCACTCTCTGCTTGAAGCTGCCATAGTAAGCTGTTATTCTGAACCATTAAACTACTGGTCTCTTTTTCCTGCACAAATGGGGTAAGGGTCAGTCTGGATCTAAAGTAATCATTCATCTAAACATGGGCATGGTATGGACTAACTGGCAATCTGGTTCTGCCTGGGACCTCCAGAACATTATCTGAGGCCTTCCATGCCCTTTAGGGATAACAAAACTGTCCCTAGGGCAGGAGACAGTTGTTTACAATCTTTATGGTATATACTAGATGCCTTAGAATTTGGGGAGTTCTTAGGATACTATCCAAGAACCTAAGCAGAGTCCCTGTGAGGTCTATGGCAGATCTGTGGGGCACAGGAATTTAGAAGACTTGGAAATCACTATTTGATTTGAGGGACTTTGGAGTTCCTGAGGCCCTGACAGCCTAGGTCAGGGATCTAGACATCCTAGGTCTAGGATCACTGGGTCACTTGCCTGTTCCCTGCCCCTCACCTGTGACAGTCACCAACATGGAGGCTACCAGTGGGCGGTTGTTATCTAGCTTTCTGCTGAGTCGCAGTTCCCCACTGGTTTGGTTGACCACAAGCAGCTGCAGCTCATTGCCACGCTCAAAGGAGTAGAAGAGGTGATCAGAGACATCAGGATCATAAGCTGGGATACGCCCAATGATGCCTGAGGGGAAGGTGTCTGAGCGGTTTGATACATAGTTGTTGAAGAGGATCTGGAAGTTATTGAGCACAGGACTGTTGTCATTTTGGTCAACTAGGCGGACATGAACGGTGGCCCGGCTGACCAGAGGAGCAGATGTGGCTTGTACCACAATCACATATTCCTGACGAGTCTCATAGTCCAAGTCAATGAGTGCTGTCAACTCTCCAGAAAAGATGTCCATTTGGAACAGCTCAGGGATGTTCCCCTCTACAATCTGGTACATTATATGGGCATTGGGTCCTTCATCAGGGTCTACTGCAGTGATCTGGGCCACCACTGAGCCCACAATACTGTTCTCCTTCACTCGCACTTCAAACTCCTCAGCTGGAAAAACAGGTGCATTGTCATTCACATCTTGCACTGTCACCTGGATACTGACTGGAGTCCGAAGTGGGGGCACACCACGGTCCACTGCATAGGCAGTCAACTCATATACTGGTACTGCCTCCCGGTCCAGCCGCCTCACAGTCCGGACAATGCCAGAAGTGGGCTCAATGGTAAAATCTCCATCCCCATCTTCCCCATTCTGGAAAGTGTACTGGACCCGGCCATTGGCATGAACATCCCGGTCAGTGGCTGAGATCTGCAGGACACTTGTGAAAGGTGGAGCATCCTCAGAGACCAACCCTGTATAGTGGGAGGCCACAAACTGTGGTGCATTGTCATTCACGTCATTAACCATCACCTCTACATAAGTGGTATCTGCTTTCTGTGGGATGCCATTGTCCCGAGCAGTAATGGCCAGTGTATAGGTCACTTGGTCCTCATAGTCCAACGGGGCCTGTAGTGTAATGGCCCCTGAATCTGCATCAATACGGAACTGGGGCAGGTTGTCCTCCAGAAGATAGGTGATTCGAGCATTCTCACCCACATCATCATCAGAGGCACTGATGACCACCACAGTGCTACCCACTGGCCGATCCTCATTCATACTCACCGAGTAGTGAGCACTTTGAAAGACAGGCCGGTGAGTATTGGCATCTGTGATATTAATATGCACATAGCAGTGGTCATGAAGGGCACGGTCAGATGCAGTAAGCACCAGTTTGAAATAGCGTTCCTGTTTGTAATCCAGTGGCAGAGCCAGTGTTACCAGACCCACACCCCCTTGGGTGCTGATGGCAAAACGATTCCGGGTGTTTCCACCTGTGATCTGGTAACTGATGGCACTGTTGGCATCACGGTCCACAGCAGTCACACTGACCACACTGGTGCCTACAGCCGCATCCTCATTCAGCCGAAGGTGGTATTCTTTCATGGTGAACTCAGGCCGATTGTCATTAACATCTAGCACAGTCACTGTGACACTGGCTGAGGCAGACAGTGGGGGTGAGCCATGGTCTCGAGCCTCTACACCAAAAAAGTAATGCTCCACAGACTCACGGTCCAGGGGACCACTCACAGAAACCCAGCCAGTGGCACTGTTTATTACAAATGGTGTATCAGGTGCCACACCAGTTAGGGAATACTCCAATCTGGCATTCTCCCCATGGTCTGCATCCACTGCCTGAATGTGGATGACTGAATGGCCGAGGGGTGCATTTTCCAGAACAGAGACCTGGAAGGGTGTGCTGACAAAGATAGGAGTGTGGTCATTGATGTCTACCACCTGAATGCTGACCAGGCCTGTGTTGTTGGACAAGGGTGGCCGGCCTGCATCTTGCGCCCGAATACGCAAGGCATACTCTCTCTCTGCTTCAAAGTCCAAAGGTGCCACTACTTGTATCTCACCCGTGAGGCTGTCAATAGCAAAGTGGCCACGGCTGTTACCACTGATGATGTTGTAGTGCACCAAACCATTGGCGTCCTTATCCCTATCTGTGGCTGTGACACGTAGCACCACCGTATGGGGGCGCACATCTTCGCGTACCTGAGCCACGTAGCGCTTCTCGCTGAATTGGGGCACGTTGTCATTCTCATCAAGCACTGTTATATGTACACGAACGGTGGACGAGCGTGGCCCGGGCTCCTGGCCCTGGTCGCTGGCCTCTACCACCAGTTCGTAGCTTTCCATGTGCTCACGGTCTACGCGGCCGCTGGTGCTGATGAGGCCAGAGCGCGAATCAATCTCAAAAGCTGCTGTTGCTGCAGTGCGTGCAGCTGGAGGCCCCACAAAGCGGTAGCGCAGGTTGGCATTGGGGGGCGCATCGCCGTCTGTGGCACGCAACTGCAGGATGGGGTAACCCTCTTCCACATTCTCACGAAGTGTTTCCCGGTACTGAGCCTGCTCAAACACCGGCGCGTGGTCATTGCGGTCGGCTACTGTCACGGCCACCATGGTGGTGGCTGATAGGCGTGGTGAACCGTGATCCTGCGCTGTCACACGCAGGTAGTGGCGCTCCATACTCTCCCGGTCCAGAGCGGCAGCTGTGCGGATGAGGCCGCTCTGCGGGTCAATGCTGAAAAGTTCCAGCGAGCGGCTGTTCATGAGCGCCGCCAGCGAGTAGACTAGGCGCCCAGCCTCACCGATATCCGGGTCCTGCGCCACCACGCGTAGCACCACGGTGCCTGCCGCCTCATTCTCGGGCACCAGGGTCTGGTAGTTGTACTGAGGAAACTGCGGGTGGCGGTTTGCTGCGCGACGGGGGCGTGACCTGTTCACTGAAGGCATTCGCCAGGTTTCAGGACCCGCGGGCGGTCCCGGGGGGCGCGGCCCCGGGCGCTGCGGAAGGAAGCGGCGGCGGAAGACACTACCCGAGCGCATGCGCTGCGGCACAGGCTCCGGAGCTGTCCGAGACTTGAGGAGTGCTGAACCCGTTGTAGGAGCTGTCCTCGCCGCACGAGGTGCTGAATCCAGTCCGGGCCCAGATTCCACAGCCCCGGGAAGACAGTCCTGCCGAGGGACTGCCCTGCCCGCTTGGGATGCTGTGGCTCTCTCGCCCTGACCCCTGCGCCCTAGCGCCCACAATTCCCTGCAACAACGCAAGATTCCCACTCTTTTGCGGGAGCTTCTCCTAGCGTCACGCTGGAAGGACACTGGCTTTGGACCACTGGGCTGGGCCAGGAGGTCCAAACGGAAGGGCAAGCTGTTCCCTAAACCAGACCCCCCTGGGGACAGAGCCTCTGGCGAATGACTATCTCTCCGTCCGCAAGAGGAGACCTCTGGGCGCCAGCACAACAGGGGCCCTGGTCCCTGACCTATCTCTCGCTGCTCAGGGGCCCCTCGGCCTCCCCAAGCGCTTTGCCTTCCCCCTCGGAGCCCCATGAAGACAGGCTCCCTAACTCCCAGGCCAGATCTCCCATTCTCCTGAGCCCCAGGCGGCTCGGGACAAAGAGCCAAGGCTCCGCCGCAGATCTGCGTCCTTGGTCCCATAGCAGGAGCTACCCCCGGGTCCCAGCCCTGGTCTCCGCCACCCCCCAGCTCCTCCTGGCTGAGAGGGAACAAAGAGAGGAGGAGAAGGAACAGGAGTACCGGGGTCAACGGTCCCCCGAGACCCTGCCATAGCGGCCACCTCGCCATCATCTTCGTCCTCCTTGCACGGCCTCCACCACCCCCCGTCCTGGTCCGGGCCATGGGCCCGCCCCGCCGCTCGGGCCCCCTCCCGGGCCCCTGCCGCCGCCCCGGCCCCCCGCCCCTCGGCCTGTCGCTCCGCGCCGCTGCCTCCTTCTGGGCACCATCTATTCCGCGGCCAGAGCCCCTTTGGCATACGGCCCCGGCTTTCGCCGTCCCCACCACAGCATTCCCGACGCTGCTGCCGCCTCCCGCTGCACCAACATGGCTCCCGAACGCCCCAATGGTTCGCTCCACCTCCGCCCCGACGCCCCAAACCTGGTGGTACAACCCGTTGCGCATGGCAGCTCCGGCTGTTGAAGCAGATGCCGCCATCTTTATTGAGGACACAAGTGCTACCCACCATGCTGAACAGAACACAGAGGTTCATGGTTGTTAGGTCCGCCCTCCCGGCTCTTGGCCGCCGCCCTCTCCCGCCTCTCTCCTCTAGGGCGCTATCCCGGCTCCTTTTTCTAGCCTTTCTTCTGCTTGTGGATCTCTTGTCCCCTTCCTGAACCCCATGTCCGATTTTGATCTGAAAATTTGGTGCACATGATATGGTGAGAAAGTGCTCTTACAGATGGGCGGGGGTACCATGTGGAATCCTGGGGCAAGGGAGATGAAGGCCAGACCGCTGCCCGGAGCCCCTGAAGCCTGAACGATAAATAGCTTTAACTATCTGATCCCAAGTTTAACTTATAAGATACGTCGCGACTGCTTGTTAGGAGTGCCCCTGCGTAACAGGGACTGGGGATGCCACTGCTGAGCCAGGAGCAGAGGTCAAACTCTTCCCGGTCTTGTCCACCTTCAGCAATCTCCTGGGCTCGGGTTCCTCCCCTGGAAGCTACATTTACTCTCCAGGACACAGGTCCCGAGTGTTCTGGGATGCCACGTGGAGCCCAGTGCTGCCCTACAGCTGTGAGCTCAAGCTTCCTCAGATCCCCGCCCCTTGCCTACGACGATCACATTCCTTAACCCCTTCAAGGAACTGACAGAAGCTTAGTTTCCAGGGTCCTGATTCAATCCAGCTCTCTCAACGCGGTCCAACTCCTGGCACACGCGGGTCTCGATTGGCCAATAGCTGGACACGGCGCAACAGACGTCACAGAAAACGAGCTGAGGTAGGGGTAAAAGCAGAGCATTCCAATCAAAGAGTCATTGTTTCTATTGGCACAATAGAAAGCCCCGCCCCTCACGGCGGACTCATTGTAAGGGGAGGAGGCTTCGCGGGTTCCAAGCTAGGTGGGAGAGAGAACCTGGGAGGCTCTATACCACCAGCCTCCACAGATGGCAGCGATAACGGGCTGCAGTACCAGATGTAGAGCAACGCCGGCATCTTGGCACCAAGGAAAGGGTCAGGGCCAGGACTCGGTAACGCTCTACTGGGTGCGGGTCTCCCAACCGGTGGATCCTGCTTCAAACTGTCCAAGGACACAAGGCCTTAAGACCTCTGACCCTCCTATGACATCATCACCAACCAATCAGAGCATTCTCTCTTAGACTTCGGGGAGGCTGAACCTAACCGGTTAAACTTCCAAACGCCCCACTTGGCTGCTGGTAAATGGGTTTCAGCAATGACTGTTTACCCCCCACCCCACCTCGGGTATGTCCTAACACCTTCCCCAGGATCAGAGCTCCGTGCCGGTTGCACACTCTAGGTTCCTACAGTTTTGTGCACGCAGAGGTGGAGCATCTGCAGAGGAAAGCAGAATTCCTCTGAATGAAGACCAGTATGTGCGGGGACCAGAGGAGTTAGAGCCAAGACATGGCTTTAATAGCGCCCACTGCTTTTTGGGTTCACAGCGTAGTGACTGGAGGGCACAAAACCTGACACCGAGGAAGGATGAAGGAGGGGGGTGGGGCGCTAGTGGGGAGGAGAGGGAGGGGTTTCTGAGAATTGGTGCATTTGAGCCACCTTGGTGGTTTGAGAAGGCTTCCCACAGAAGATGCTTGAGTAATGCCTTTGAGGAAGGTGGCCCCGTGGGCAAATGTGCAGAGACCTACAGAGACTGTGGCTGAGGGAAATCAAGCCTTGCCCTATCACCTAACAGGGCTGGTCCTGGCTTCTGTGGGTACTCCTAGTGAACAGCAGCACTCCTTGACACCTCTGAGTAGTGATGTCCACTGCAGGTGGCTCTCCATGTTGCTCCCTGATCTACCTGCCTCCACTGTTTTCCTCTTTGTGGCTCCTGTTTTGTGAAGGCCACCTGCTGGCCTTGTCCTCCCATCTGCACTCATCTCTGTGCCCCATCCCCGGTGGCACCTCCCAATGCACTCCCTGTAAAGACAAAAATCAAGTGTCAGTGATAATTCCTCTCTCTACCTCAAAGTCCAGCCTTGCCCCTACCTGCTAGGAGCAATAATAAGACCCCTATATGGTTCATCCTCATTCTTTTCTTATCAGCTCCAAACTAGAATGTGTATCCAGGTCCCGGAGACCTAGATTTAAGGCTGCTGTGGAGGAAGTGGACAAAAGGCCAAAAGACCAAGAAGGTAAAGGTGTGGCCTTCTCAGCTCCTTATCTTTACCTCATATAATTCAATGCCTTATAGAATCCTTACAGTATTGCATGCCCTGGGTTCAATCCTCACACAGACACACACACACACACACACAGACACACACACACACACACACACACACACAAATAGAAGCCAGCACTATAACTTACCAGCTCTTTGCTGGGCTAAAATTTAACCTCTACTTAAAAACAGACTCTTCATGTATTCTTCACTTTTGGCACAGCAGAACATTGCTAAAGAAAAATATATAACCCTGATAATTGGCCTCATTTTACATTTGTGATCAAATTATGGGTGTAATAAAAATCCAAAGAACCTACAAATAAATTCTTAAAAGTGAGTTTAGAAAGTTGTTGAACAGAGTCAATATAGAAAAATCAGCCTAGTCAGGCTGGGGCTGTGGCTCAGTGGTAGAGCACTTGTCTAGCATGTGTAAGGCACCGGGTTTGATTCTCAGCACTGCATATAAATAAATGAATAAAATAAAGGTACATCACATCTAAACATTAAAAAAAAATTAGCCTGCTGCCATGGCCCTCACCTATAATCCCAGTGGTTCCAGAGACTGTAGGCAGAAAGATCACAAGTTCAAAGCCAGCCTCAGTAACTCAATGAGGCCCTAAGCAACTTAGAGACCCTGTCTCAAAACAAAACATAAAAAGGGCTAGGATGTGACTCAGTGGTTAAGATTCCCTGGGTTCAATTCCCAGTATGGAAAAAAAAAAGAGAGGGAGAAAAGAAAGAAAAGTTTGTTGTAATTTCTGTATGTTGGCAACAGAAAATAAACTTTAAAATTTTTTAAAATGCCATTTACAATAACATTAAGTAATATCAAATATCAAGGAGTAAATCAATGAAAGATATGTAAAGATTCTACATATATAAAAAACTATAAAAACTTGTTTAAAGAAATAAAAAAAAATGGAATGAAAACTGTCCTCAAAGATAGGAATATTGAATACTGTAAAGGTACTATTTCTCCCCAAATTACAAAATTTGAGTTCATACAACTCCAAATGTAATCCTAGCAGATTGTGTATGTGTAAACTGACAAACTAGATTCTAAAAAATAAGGACAGGAATTCCCAAGACAGTCTTGAAGAAAACCAAAGAAGGAAAACAAGACAAGATTTAAAAAGCAACAGAAACTAAGACTGTAGGGTGCTGGCACAGGGATGGGTGCACTAATGGAAGAAATCCAAGGACAGGCCTAAAGATATGTGTAAACTTTGATTTTGACAAAAATGGCTCTATAAAATTAACACAAGAAAAGGATGGACTTTTCAGTAAATGGCCATTTGGATATCTCTACAGAAAAAAATTAAATGAGATCGCTATCTTCCTAACAACTGCATAATCAATTCCAGATAGATTTGACATCCAGATATAAAGGGAAAGACTATACAGCTGCAAGAAGGAAGTGCAGGAGAAGATCCTAACAATAACTTAAGGATTTTTTTAACAGGACATAAAATGCACTAACTAAACCAAGTATGGTAGCACCCACTTGTAATCCCAGAAATTTAGGAGGCTGAGGCATAAAGATCCCAAGTATGAGGCCAATCTCAGTAACTTAATGAGACCCTCAGCAACTTAACAGACCCTGGATGAAAATAAAAATGACTAGGGAGGTAAATCAGTGGTAAATAGCCTCTGGGTACAAATACTTATTTAAAAAAAAAAAAAAGTAGGGCCGGGGTTGTAGCTCAGTGGTATAGTGCTTGCCTAGCACATGTGAGGCACTGGGTTCGATCCTCAGCACCACATAAAAATAATTAAATAAAGATTTTTTTAAAAAAAGTATTAACTATAAAGGAAAAAACTGATAAATGCAATTACATTTCAATTAACAACTTCCTTTTATCAAATGTCAAACATTAACAATGGAAACACCCTGGCACAGTGGCACATGGTAGTAGTTTCAGCTACTCCAGAGGCTGGGGCAGGAGGATCACTTGAGCTCAGGAGTTTAAGACATTCTAAATCACAGACTCTGTTCCCTGTCTCAATATATAAATAAATAAAAGAGTGAGATATTATAAAATGTAAAACCTAAGGACTCATATCCTGAATACATATTACAAGTCAATGAAAGATACAACTAATAGATACAGACAAGAGATTTGAATAAGCACATCACAAAAGAAAATATCCAAATGTTAAATAACCAAACTTAATGAAAAGGTGCTCATATTCTTTAGTCATCAGGGAACTACAAAAGAAAAAAATATCAGTGGGGCAGGGTGGTCCATGCCTGTAATCCAGCTACTCAGGAGACTAAAGTAGATGTATCACAAGTTCAAGGTCAGCCTCAGCAACTTAGCAAGACTATCTCAAAATAAGAAATAAAAAGGACTAGGCATGCAGCTCAGTGAGAGCACTTGACTAGCATATACAACTCCAGGGTTCAATCCCCAGTACTGTAAAAATATACACCACTCAGTATCATATGGATGGCTAAAATAAAAATGACTGAAATACCAAGTTTTGGGGAAAATATATTTGTGTGTGTGTGTGTGTGTGTGTGTGTGTGTGTGAATTTTTTTTTTGTTGGTGTCTATGGATTGAACTCAGGGTCTTGTATATGTTAGGCAGTGCTCTACCACCCAGCCATACCAAGTTTTGGGAAAGATAGGAGGAGAATACATTGCTAGAAATATTTGGAAAACATGGGCTGTGGTATAGCTCAGTAGTAGACCACCTGCCTAATATGCTAAAGGTCCTGAGTTCCATCCCCAGCACCACAAAGAAAGAAAGTATCTGCCAGTGACCCTATAATTCTACCCTTGGCAATATGCGCCCCACCCCCCCGCAATAATGCATATGAGCTACAAGAAAACATGTACACTAATGCTCCTGGTAGCTTTATTTATTTATGAGTACCAGGGATTGAACTCTGGGGCACTCAACCACTGAGCCACATCCTCAGCCCTATTTTGTATTTTATTTAGAGACAGGGTCTCATTGAGTAGCCTCAGCCTCCCATTGCTGAGGCTGGCTTTGAACTCAGCCTCCCAAGCCACTGGAATTACAGGCATGCACCACCATGCCTGTCTATAACACTATTTATAATAGAAATTGAAAACAATTGAAAAGTCACCAACAATGGATGGATAAATATGGATACTGTCCATAGAGCACTGGGAATGAACAAACTGCAACCAAATACTATGACAGATGAATCTCAGATATTTAAGGATATCGGAAGCAAGACAAGGGTTTTTATCCCGATTCCAAGCTGGGGGGTATAACTTAGTGGTAGAGTGCTTGCCTATGATGTTCTAGGCCCTGAATTTGATCCCCAGTAAAGAAAAAAAAAAACCTGTATACTGTATGATTCCATGGCAAAATTTATGATTAACTCCAGGAAGGAGGGAGCAGTGACTGAATGATTAAGTGAGCTTGGAGACTGTAACATTCTATTTCCTTGCTCAAATTGTGGTTATATCAGCATTTTTCACTCTAAATTCATTGTCACTCTTTAAATATTTTTTAATAGCATATTATTCAATAAAACCAAAAAAGGCTTGGCACAGTGGCTCACACCTGTAATCCCAGCAGCTTGGGAGGCTGAGACAGAGGGGGATCAAGGATGAAGGCAGCCTCAGCAACAGTGAGGCACTAAGCAACTCAGTGAGACCCTGTCTCTAAATAAAACACAAAATAGAGCTGGCGATATGGCTCAGTGGTTCAGTGCCCCTGAATTCAATCCCTAGTACCCCACCTCCTAAAACAACAGTTGTTCTCATTTATTTGGATCCTCTATCTTTTGGGGACTGAACAGGCAAGTGATCTCTTGGTCACCTGGAGTTGCTGTACATATGCAGTTGGGGTCCAGTCAATAGACACAGTGCCAGCACTCTTAAGCACTCGTTCCTAACCCAGAAGTCAGCCCCAAACTTCTTTGCAACCACCTACACCTTCTTTTTTGAACCCAGGACCTTTTGCATGCAAGGCAAGCATTTTACCAGATGAATTATATACCCTGCCCCTCCTGCAACTTCTTGAATTATCTTTTCAACTTTACCCATAAACACTCCCCTTTGAGTGCACTCATTGCCCTCTCTCCTAGCCACATTCTACATCTACCAACCTTTCAAGCAGCCTGAGAGATATTGTCTCAGAAAGTTCCATAAGAATTCTCTGGTTGATCATAATCTTTCTTTGTGATGTAACTCAGTGAGACTGTCATTAGGGTATTTGCTTGGGAAGTCCTGGACTCCTTGGACTCTTCAGAGCATGTTTGTTACCAAGACCCAGCATTTACATAACTTGTCGGCTAGGACTTCTGCAACCCTTACAAACACATGCAAGGGTCCCTTAGATGATCCTGCAAAAATTGGCAAGGGATTCTGCCATGGGGCCACACTTTGTCTATCCTAGGTGCCAGCACTGGGATAGATAGTATAATACAGCCCTGCTCTTCCCACAAGGTAAGTGCATGTTCACAGGGTACAGAGTAATCACAAGTGCATCAGATGTTCCTGCCTCAGCTTCCTGAGGGCCTGTGCTTTCTACTGTATTATACTCTTTTCAGAATGGTTCTCTGCCTTCAACACTAGTTGAGAAAGGAGTCATGATTGGAAGTCATTGATATTGGATGTGAAAGAGAAGGTAGAAAATCTCCAGGATGAAGACAAGTAACCAGGTTGTAACCCCCAGAGCCTGTGTGCTTAGCATTCTAACAATGCCTAAGGAAGGTCATCTCTCCAGCAGCCTTCAGTGCTGTGCTCCCATGGGTTTCCCAGCAAATATATATTCCTACCTCAACTTCCTGAGAACCTGCTTGCTGAGATTCCATCCCAAGCCTGCTTTGTGCTGTTGTGACATTAAATTATGAAAATCACTGCCACCTGCTGTCTACCAATGGGTACTGACTTTCCTTGCTCACTGTCAGTGAGAATCTTTTTGTTAGTCCAGGAAGAATAATAGTTTTTGTCAAACTCTAGCCTCTCATCACTCTAAAACAGAAGTGCAAATCCCATCCCTGTTAATCTACTCTTTTGCCTTACCAAAATGAGGGCATTGTAGATTCAATGAAAAGGGAAAGAGCGCTGGATGTGGTCATATATTCAGGGAGACTGGATATGGGAGAGGGCCTTCTTCACCTGAGAACAACTATGTAGGACAAGAGGGCTTAAAGAGGAAGAAGTATGACTTTCAGAGAAAAGAGGACGATGAAAGTGAAGGCTGGAAGTAGTCATTTCCAAATGGAACCCAGAGGCACAAGGCTGTGACTAGGCCCAGGTGAAAGGGAAACTCAGGGAATGGAGGCTGAAACAGGGCCCACAAGGTCTTAGAGGACAGGCATGACAGGGCCTATCATCTCTTCAGGATGCAGAAATAAATGCAAACTAGAGTGATGGATCCTGAGACCCCACTCACCCACTCATCCTCTCCCACCCTAGCATCATAGAGGGAAGTCCAATTCCAGATGCCTGTGATTTATTTCCAAAGGTGAGCTGCAGCACATAGGAAAATACACATGGCTTTTCAGTCTACATTTTTAGAGAAAATAGAATCTGTCACTGGCTTTCTCAGCTATCATCCAGTTCCATGAGGCTCTAGGACAAATGGCTTGTCTCCAAGATCCCAATTTCAAAGCAGCAACTTGGTCAAGGCCTCTGGGGGTAGAAAGCAAGGGGCAACAACCCCTATGGGGATCAGGGGAGCACATGAGCAGCACTCACTGCAAAGCTAAGGCAAAGAACAGAGCTGGTTGGAGGTACCTCCTGTCACCCCAAGGACATGGCTTGCTGAGGCCCAGGACCCAGACCAGGTGGGGTGGGGATGGGGGCTCTGGCCCAGCCTGGAGCAGCAGCAGGACTTTGCGTGTGTACAAGGGAATGGGATGGAGTGGGGGGCATGCTGAAGAGGCAGCCTACCAGGGGATAGAGGGGCTTCAGCTTGCACATTTCCTCTGCCCCAGTTTAACTCCCAGAAAATGGTCCCAAACCCTACATTTGGCCCCTTGTACTTCAAGTGGTGGGGGCCTTGCTCAGGTAACCTTCTACCCCCTTATCCCCTCAAAATGACAGTGCAAAACATTCTCCCCTGAGTCCCCTGCACCCTCACCAGGGCTGCAGGGAAGAAGGAAAAGGAAGGTGCTAGCTGGGGGCCTCCCCCAACACCGGGAATTCCTTGCACATCTCTCGGACAATCATGCGGTCCATCTGGCACTGGGGGGAGGCTTCCTCCTCAGCCAGGATGCGCCGTAGTGTGGCCTGCAGGTCAGGCAGCCGATGGCGGTGCTGCAGGTAGGGCGTGGAGCGGACCACAGCATGCATCAGGGAGAGGTATTCCATGCGCAGCTGTGGGAAGAGCAGGTCAGCTCAGGAACCTCAAGAAGGTACTGTAACCACCACCAGAAAAGGACTGGCCACTACTGCCCCACGGACCCCAAGGCTACTGACCAACTTACACTATTTGAATATAAGGCCTGCATTTCCAGCACCCAAAATGTACCTGGCCTTCAACAGTTGCTAAATAAAGTGAACAGATCAATCATCTCAGCCACAGAGAGTCCTAGAATGTGGCCTGCCTAGGGAAGTCCTGCCAATCCTTTAGAGGCCGAACTCTCAAGGTGTCAGGTCTGTCAGTTGGAGGCCCTCTTATTCTCACCCTATCCCTCTTCTTCCTTGGAAGATCTCACAGCTTAAAACAGGGACCCACCCTCTACCTAATGCCTATTGGTTCTATAAGCACCAGATAAGAATATCCAATTGCAAGCTTGTCACCTCCTGAACATCTCAAAAAACTTAAACCTACATATTCACCATCAAACTGAAGATCTTCCCCATCCTCTCCAAGCTGAAGGCTTTCTCATGTTCTTTATTGTAAGATAAAACAACACTACTATTTAGAAGCACAGGCATGAAATGCAGGTATCCTTTTTGATTCCTATCTTCCAAATACCTCATATCCAATCCATCTCCAAGACCTGGATATCTTACTTTCTATGTACACCCTGAACATATCTCTAATGCTTCTCCCCCCGAGCTCATACTCCCAGTACCTCTAGCTTAAGCAATTCCATCAGCCCTGTGATTTAACATCCAAGCTCTTCCTTGTTCTGAGACTCCAAATCCATTGGCCTGACTTTCTCCCCCTCCCCCCAGAGATATCCCTCATTATCTCTGATTAGAGAAATTGATACCAAAACCTCCTTTAGGCAGCATCACCTTAATTCCTAATCCTGGGAGTTAGACCAAGGTGCCTACACACCAAAATGCACGTATCTAAGCAATACACAAGTACAGTAGTTTTCAGGTTTGAACTTCACTCACTACCACAAACCTCAAAAGGATATGTGGCACTAGTGGAGACCCCACTGCTTTTCTTTGATGTGTTTGCTCTCCTTATAGAAGGTTTATCACTGTACACCTTCCCGGTCTTCCAAACCTAAACTGCCTGGCCAGCTGGACTTGTGCTTCATGGATAAAACAGAAGCAATAATTTTTGTTGTTGCATTACTGGGGATTGAACCCAGGGTACTCTACCTCTGAAATACATCCCCAGCCCTTTTTATTTTTTTGAGACAGAGTCTAAGTTACTGAGGCTGGCCTTGAACTTGTGATTCTCCTGCCTCAGTCACTCAAGGAGTTGGGATTACTATGCTTAGCTCAGAAGCTATCTTTTAAAATACCTTGTCTTTTGCATCCACATCACACCTGTCTCCACCTGCTGTGGCTTCTGTCCATGTGATCCTGGACACCCCTCACCCCCTGACTCATCTACCTGCCTCCTGAAGTGGCCCACTCTCCCCAACATGTTCACCATTTTTTAATACTTACTGGATCATCCCCTCTGACTTAGCACATGTACTGGTACTTCCTACCTTTAAAACACTCCCTGAACGCACATCACGTGTCTCTAGCCCTACTACCCCTGCTCCCCCAGTTTTCTGTTCCCTTCACAGAAAATTTTATGAGTTGTTTCCATTCTAATCCTTCCTTGTTTTTACTCCCCAATAACTTCAAATTCTCTTAACTCTCCATTCAGACTCATACTCCCACTCCATCAACACCGCTTGTCAATCAACCCCCTGACCTCCACAAGGCAAATTCAATGGCAAATTTTTAGCCCTTTCTTGGATTCCTGACTGTGTGGAGACAGCAGATCTCCTTCCTTCCAACATATGACTAGGGGGCCTGCTCACTTGGTTTTATTCCCGGGTTTCTCCTTACTTGTCCCTGGTGAAGCCTGAACTTCCAGCTGGCCCTGCTCATCTATCTCATTTCCTAGGTGACTTCACCACTGCAGGTTTCCCATAACATCTCTGCATGGACAGCTCCAAAACATCCCTCTGGTTCCAACTTGCTCCTCACTGCATCCCTGATGCCCTCAGTTTGGCAGGTAGCTCCTTAATCTTGACCTATTCAAAACACAACTCTTATCTTCCCAAAGTTCTCCCCATAATAATAATCAGCACTGAATTCACCTATTTGCTCAAAATAAATTCAGCAAGCTTTGCCAGATCCACATCCATCATATCCCAAACCTGACCTGTTTTCACCACCACCATGTTTCCCTCTGTCTCCTTATTTTCATTTGATGTTATGTCCCCACCATTTGGTTCAGATTCCACTCAGCTACCATCCCCATTGTGGTAACCACCAGGCACCTTGTCACCAGGTGACAGGTCTGCAATATGCCGCACAGTGATGTCAATGAGTGCCATCATGTCTGTGTGGTAGAAGATAGAAGCTGTGGCAGAGCTGCTGAACACATCCTGCAGGAACTTCAGGATAGAATGTGGTGGCTGTGGCTCATGTTTGAAGATGCGCACAGGGTCATCTAGGAGGCAGGAGTCATGGGGGTCAGAGTGATTCTTGCCAGGGTCCCAGAACCACCCCAGGAGTTAGAAGAGTCAAAGCAAGGGGTCATAGAGTAACAGGGTATCAAAGGGGTACCCACACGGATTCATGGGCCCTTACCCCCTCTGTTCAGAAGCAACAGCAGCTTCTCAGAGAAGATTTTGACATTGGCATGCGTACTCAGGGCAGCCATGATGACGTTCTGGTCAGGAGCTAAGGAAGGACATGGGTATAGACAAGAGCACAGGTGCAGAGCTTAGAAGGCTTCACGTTGGTTAACCCCCTCCCAGCTAGGACCCAACCTCACCTGGGAGGTGCAGGTTGAGAGCCAGAAGCAGGTTCATGCAGAGGTCTGGCAGCTGCTCTGTGGTGTCTGAAGGTAGCCCATCCTCAACAATGCTCAGCAGGAACTGGGCAAAGGGTGTGCCCAGGTGTTCTGGAAGAGGAGCGCACACAAGTCTGCAGTCCTATCCCTTCCCAACACTACCCAGCTTCCTGGTCTTTGAGTCTTGGGAATAATCAATCCCTACCAGGCTGTGGTCTGCATGTTCCCAGGCCTTTGGGCCCTGGGTCCTACCTCTGGAACCTGTGGTCAACTGGTCAAATGTTTGCATTCTTACCATAGTGTGCATAGGGCACTGCCTCCCCCATGGAGAAGACCATGGCCAAGACGAGAGCAGAGTAACAGAGCTTCTGGTGGTCTAGTGGAGAGAAGGTAGGTAGTCAGAGTTCCCGAAGATGGCAGAGACCCTCAGCAGAAGGTGTGAACCCTTTCCAGATGGCAAGAAACAGCCCCTGCCCCTGCCTCACCCTGTGTGTCCGTCTGCATGTCCCGTGCCAGCTCCACAGGCAGCACAGATGATACAAGCGTAGAGATGATGGCTGCATCTAGGCTGCACATGGCACCAAAGCACTTCAGGAGCAGCAGCCGAAGTGAAGCACGGTGTTCCTGGCAGAGGACCTTACATGCTCAGTTCCTGGAACCCCAAACCTACCTACATCCCTCCATGCCCCTTCCCTTCTGTTTTGCACACACCATTTGGTAATAGGCCACCAAGGCCAAGACAGACTCAAACTCATTCCTCTTGCACATTTTCTTGCAAACTTCAGGGTCTGCATCAGTCTGTAGGGAGGAAGTAAGAGAGTCACCCAGTTTGAGCCAAGCTGTGCAGCCACATGGGGGCGAATTAAGCATGTACGTGCAGGGAAGACTCATAGGCATTAAAGAGAGATGGTGCAGGGTGGGGGACACTGCTCCACATGGTTGGCAATGTATGTGGGCCCCCACCCCGCACCAGAATATGCAGCAACTCCTCCAGATAGCAGCGAATGACACCCTCGTCCTCATACAGGGCCCAGCTGCGCTGCTGGGCATCATCCTTCCGCCGAGCCAGGTCTGCAAAGATCACCTCCAGTCTCTGCTGGTCATGGCAGACCTGCCCTGAGGGCAGGGCTGAGCTCAGATCCTGGGGAGAGAAGGTGAGGTGCAGCTCAGTATACTCCCTGCTAGTGTCTGTCTCCAGCAAGTCCCCAGTATCTGGATCTGTGGGCCTACAGTCTGTGAGCTCAAGTCCTGCACTACCTACACTAGGCAGGGGGGCTCAACTGTGGTCTCGATGACCACTTAGGACAGGATTTTGCATGAGACATGTCTAGGGGTTTTCTAACAACTTGCTTCTCACCTTACACCTGGATAAATACCTTCCATGAGAAGGTTTATGGACTCTGTCATTGCCTGAATGTGACCCTGACACTCCATGCCCCCATTCCACACAGAGACACTAGGCCTGTCATTGACCCACCTCTCACATTTCCCTCAAACCCTTAACCAGGCACTGGTTGCTGTGCCCAGCACAGTGTCACCAGAGAGTAGATGCTGTATTGAGGCAGCCTTCTGAGAGATTCCCACCGATCCTAGCCCAGAGTCCCTGTACCCCCAGTACAGGATCCAGTTCCTCTACAGTTCTCACTCCCTCCTCCACAACCAGAACTGTAGGAGGAACTTAAGGTACCTTTCCCTCATCTAGCCTCCAAGATGTAGTCTGGACTCACTGCCCCAGTGCTGTGCCTAACCAATAGCCTTGGCAAGGTGGGGCTTGCCATTCCATGATGCCCACACACCTCACTCTCTCTTATTCAAGTGCCCTGTGTCCATACTTCCACGTAGCCAGAGAGAACTCCTGGCTATCCATATCTAGTCTCATTTGTCACCTGCCCCAGATCTCACCTCCTCCCATACCACCTGCTCCTTCACTGCCTGTTTTCTAGCCATGTTGGCCTTCTACTTTCTCTTGTGAGCCATGCTCAGTCCTGTTCAGGGCCCTTGTCCAAACTGAATCTCTGACTAGTCTGTTCTTCTCCCTTTCTCCTTCATGGGTCAGCACAAATGACCCAAGTGCCCAACAAAATGAAAGCCCAAAGCTTTAACTCAACAAATACTTCCACTTATAGGCTGGACAAATATATGAGGGTGGGAACAGGGTTGGGGTGTCAGGGTAGCCTGAAGGTGAGGAGGCTCCTGGCCCACCCTCACCTTGCCCTCTACCAGTGAGAGGAGGACCTGCTCCATAACAGGTGAACTGGCTGGCACGGAGGCCTGGATGTGACCCACTATGACGCCAATGGCCACGCGGCATAATTCATGGCTCAGGCCGGTGTTTCTCCGCACAAGTTCCATCAGCTCTGCCCCAATGGTCCTCGGCACAACCGTCTCAGCCTCAGCCTTCTCCTCTGTGGTCTCTAGGCTCAAAGATCTTAGGGCCTCCAGGTCATCAGGGGTTGAGGTTGTACCAGCTGCCATCTCCTCTGCAGGGGATTCAGGGACTGGTTCCTTGGAGGGAGAAAGCTGGGCTTGCGACACAATGGTGTGGGTGCCTCTACGGGGCACAGGTGGGGGCGTAGGTGAGTAACTGGGACCCAGCTCAGAGGGGCTGGAGCCTGTATAGAGCGTGTCCAAGGAGGTACTGCCGACTGAGGAACCACTGGACACAGAACTACCCCCAGAGGGCATGGTGTTACGACCACCTGTGAGCAGAGAGTAGATGCTGTACTGGGGCAGCCTCCTGAGAGACCCCACCCATCCCAGCCCAGAGTCCCTGACCCTGACCAAGGTCACACCCCAGTACAGGACCCAGTTTCTCTAAGAGTCCCTGTCTCTACCAAGCCCAGAATTCCCACCTGCCCCAAAAGGAGGCCCTATCTTCTCTGACAGAGCAACCATTCCAAGCAAAGTGTACCCCACCCCAATCCCTCCAATCCTGCCTGCTCACCACTCCCTGAGACTATCAGTGCCTCACGATCTCGGCGTTTCACAGGTGGGGGTGGTGTGGTGGGTGCTGCCCGGCGAGGCTGTGGTGGGATCTGGGAAGACAGAAAAGATCTTGTGGGGACAGGTTAGAGGCTGGGACCCTAAGCTCTGGACATGGGCAAGAATATACTCTGGGTGCATCAGTGATCCAAGTGGACCCCTTGAGCCTCCGGATGAAGCCTTCAGTTTTACCCACCACCTTCTCCAGGATGCCCTCACCATGTACCTGATAGAGGCCTCCATCTGTCCCAAGATGCTCAGAACTGGGCAGGCTGTGCTGCCTTTCAAACCCAATTCGGCACACTCCATTGGGTTGCCTAGCAGCAGCAGTATCCAAATGATGGTCACTGGTAGATGGGGTCATAACTGCAACACTGGAGGCTGAGGGGCCTCTACGAGACAGGGTCTCTTTCCGATGGTAGATCAGCTTCCTAATAAAGGGTCAGGGAGACTTTTGGGGAGGAAGACTTCACAACTCCCAAAGTCCTTTCCTGGTCCCTGTGGGATGCTGGGACCCCACAGCCCAGGCTTCTCACACCCCCATGTCTGCCACTGCCTACCCCACTTTGTGATAGTATTCCATACTATCCCCAGTCCTGACTCTACACATCTCTGATCCTCACTTAAGGACCCCACCCTTCCATGCTCATGGGAGGATCCACCCCCACTTCCCTACACTCACTGGAGGACTCCACGCTGTTCCAGGCTGTACTTGCCACCATCTCGCATGGCTGTATTGTGCACAGCCTCAATGGCCCGGTCAATGGCCTGGAGGACATCCTGTTCCAGGCCCTAAAAGTGGGTAGTGATGATCAGTTAAACGTGGAGCTCAAGTGGGGATACTTAATCCAGACTTGGCCCAGGATGGAACCCAGGTGGAGGACCACTACAGCTGAAATCCAGAATGACAGACAAGGGCAGAGACCAAAACTGGACTATGGAATGGGGTTCTCAGACTGCACCACTCAGCGAACTGGGGTACCAGGTGACCCTAAACCAGCTTACATATTGAGGATCTTGGCTAAGATGCCTCAAAACCATGAACCTAAAGCAAAACCATAGCCTAGGGGTTCCCAGCTTGTGACCAGGAGTATATACACAGTCTATTCCTGGGCTTGGTTCAGAGCCCCAGACTGAGATGCCAAGCAGGAAACCTCCATTGTCTGGAATCCTTAATAAGTCATTCTGATCTTGCTGACCCTTCACAAAACCAAGGTCACACCCCACAACAGCCTTATCCTCACACAGACCTTCACAGGCCCTGAGAGCAAAGAATAGACCAAAGGAACCTCCTCTCCCCATCCCTGCTTATCAGCCCTCATCCTCCCAAGCTGTCCCAGTAATTTTTTGTACCTACCCTGGGAAGCGGCTCTGTGTTTGTGTGGTAAAGGAAGGACATTAGAAATGAGCCTAGACCCTGCTCTAGGCCCTGTGTTGTCATGCCTAACAACCCAGGAATCTGGTCTACCTCACTGCATGTTATAAGTGTGGTGTGGGATCAGCTATCCCCATCCCTTCCCTAAACCTAGACACATGGTGCATCAGGCTACATAGGAGCCACAGAGCTCCTCACAATGGGTTGGGAAACTTCTCTGACGCAGACAGATGGATGTAAAGGTCAGCAAAGCCCCTGAGGTGGCATGGGGCATACCAGGGAACAGGTATACAGGAGAAGGAAGGGGGAATAGAAAGAGAACACACAGAAAGTAAGACAGACCTAGAGAGAGAGAGACTCAGAGGCAGGCAGAGGGAAATAAAGCAGGAAAACTGAGAGTCAGAAACAAACTGGGAGAATTGGAGGAAGAAAAGAAAACACCCAAATGGAGAGTCAGAATGAGACAGAGATGCACAGTCAGGGAAACTGAAACACAGGGAATATGCAGAAAGAAACTGAGAGATAGTAACAGTGAAGATGGTTGCCTCTCTGCTATCCCCAAACAACCAGTCCCACTGGTCCTGGCTCAGGCAGAGGCTTTACAAGCCCTTGACCTATGCCCTGTGGGGAAGAGGCAGGACTTCCACAGAGGCCTCCAATGAGATCCCATCTCCAAAAGAGGCTGAGTCTGAGTCTGACACACTCCAGACCTAGAAGGGCTCCCTATTCTCACCACAAGCATAGTTAGATGGAATCAACCAACCCCATCTGTGAGAAAACCTCTAAGGCCCAAGGCCCATCCTCTCTGGTAAGACCAGATGACATTTCCAAATTTATCCCATTATTTCTGTCTTGAACTGGGCTGGCACAGTTTATTTCCCAAAGGCTAGGGACTAAGACAGGACAGGAGTGTCTGACACAGGCTAGGTGTCTCAGCACCTTCCTTCCCACTGTGCTCATAACATACCAGCCAGAGACACTACACCCCAGTCCCTGCAACAGGGCTACTCTTGAGGGAACAGGAACTGGGACTGCAGCCTACCTACACTGGAAGAAAATGGGGCATGGTCAGACCAGGAGAAGTCAGGAGAATTCATTTCCTTACAATGGGAACAGCCCCTATTCTTGGCTGGGGACAGGAGGGACAAGCTCCCTCAATTTCAGAGGAAGTCAGTCAGGGCCTGAAGCTTGTGAGAAGGCATTGCCAGGTAGTGTTAACAAGAGCTTGGTTCTTGATTCAGAGAGTGTTCAGAAAGGGGGAGGGGTGTCTTGAAAAGAGTTTAGAGGGTGACTGAGTACAGGAAAGTGAAATACACTGAGATCCAAGGTTTGGGAGGCACCTAGGAGATGGGAGTGATCATGACTCCAGGTTTCAAATGGGAGGGGATTGAGGGCCTGGAGGATGGTTGGGGAACCAGTGGTATTCTAAGGTGGCTCAGTCTCAGTAGTGAGGTGAAGAGGATCTCAGTGGTAAAGGTAGTGGTTCCAATAGGTGGAGGAGGTGGGGGGTGGGGAAGGAAGAGTGCAGGAATTCTAGAGATCCAGGGAAGCCGTATATTAAGGGTGTGTGTGTGGGGGGGGTCCCAGGAATTTGGTAATTGTATTGGAGTTTCTGAGTCTAGCTGTAGAATTCTATTCAGATGGAGGTCTCCATACTGGGGAATATGCATGGGGAATTTGGGGTCCCAATGAGTATCAGTCCCAGAGTTAAGCTTTTAGTAGCTTAAGCTTTTGGTAAGTCTGGACTAAAATGTCAAGGGTCTATCTAGTCTCTTGCAGGGACTGCTGAACCTAGAAGTCCCAGTCTTCATGGGTCTTAGGTCTCAGGGTCAGGTTCTCAAAACTCCCTGTCTCCTGAAGGATCTGGAGCCCCTGGGTCGGTTCTACCAGCCTGTGAAAGGGCCCAGTCTCAAAGGCCACTAAAGCGGGCAGGGGAGGGGCACTCACCTGCAGGCGATGCAGGTAGGCAGGCGGCACGTAGCCTGTCTCGCCACTGCGCGCCCGCGCCGCTAGCCACCAGTGCGCGCTGCTACGCTCCAGGACCAGGAAGGTCTCGCCCGCGGCGAACGCTAACGCGTTGGGCTCCGCCGAACGGAACGCGTACAGCGCACGGTACATGGGGCCGAGTTGGGCCGCGCCGGTGCAAGGTACGCGGCGGGAACTGCTGAGCTAGGACACCAGGCCCGGCAGTGCCGCGCCGTGCTCGCCACGCCCCGTGACACTCAACGCGCGCGTGCGCGCGCGCGCCCGCCCTCCGCAGCCCCGCCCCGAGTGTCAACCCACGCAGTGGCGCGGGCGCCCCCTGTCGGCCCCAGAGACGCGGCGAGGAGGGGCTCAAGAGATTACTTTCTCTGCAGCATACCTCTTAGATTCAGGGCCGTTGATACATGGAGCCGGCCCCGTCATCCAAAGCCCAGGCCTCGGCTTCCCTCACACGCCCTTGGACTCCCATTTCGCTCAAATCCCAACGCTGCGGCCCTTCCTATATCCTGATGAAGATGTGTTCGGCTCTTAGCCTGTGTGCCCTGACTGTCCGGGGCAAGTGGGTACTGACCTACTAATTGTAAAGACGGTAACTTGGACAAGGTGCTTTCATTATAGGTTTCAGGAAGTGTGAGGATGGAGCATATGAGAATAGAAATCATTTCGGACTATATCCCTGTTCAAAGTCCTCCCATCTTTGCTCTCCCTGCCCCACCACCCTGAGTAGTCAAGCTCCCGCCACTATCAATCGCTATCATCTTACTTTTTTATTTTACTTACAGGACTTAAACCCCCAGATTATCTTACTTCGGATGCCCCTTTCTGAGGGCAGACAGGAGAGCTGGAAGAAGGTGGGGAGTGGAATGCCATATGGCTGTGAAGAATGTTTGACCCATCCAACAGTCAACCCTTAGTGAGTTCCTGAGAAGCCCAGGGAATATGTCCCAAAGGGTTCTGGGGATACACTCTCCACTGGGAGCAGGTGTGGACAAAAAGGCTAGGGTATGCAGCTGACCTGTTTTTAGGTAAGGTGGAGGTAGGCCTAGTGGGTCTTGGAGAGGAGGTGGCTGGAAAGTTCAGGTGAGGGACAGAGTTACTAGAACCTGACAACCAGACCCTGGCTTTTCTGCACCAGATCTGGCTCTGCAATTCCAGAAGCTCCCTCGGAGGGAGGAACCCTCCTCCTCCTCCCAGAGCCCCTACAGGCCCAGAGTAGTAGTAGTTAGGGGCTACACTGCACTGGCTGAACTTTTTTTTTCTTTTTTGTGGTGGAGGATTGAACCCAGGCCCTTGTGCATACAATGCAAACACAAACACTCTTCCAGCTGAGCTATCCCCAGCCCTGCACTGCCTGAACTTTTGTGAGGGATGAGATTGGTTAATTGCGGTAGAGCCCAGGACTGGGTAGAAGTAGTGACAGGTGGTGTGGGTAAGAGGATCAGCCTACCCATAACCCCTTTTATTGTGCCCTCCAACACAGGCTCCTTTTTCACACAGCCTATGGCTGCCAGTGGACCATAGCCTAGTGTTACTTCAAACCCCAGTATTGGATCCAGGACATCTGACATCACAATCTTCAGCTTATTAGTTGCTGCCAGCGGCACAGGAGGGAACAAGAGCTAAACCTAGGGGCTGGGGATACTGGTAGAGTGCCTGCCTCACACATACAAGGTCCTGGGTTCAACCCCCAGCACCATCACAAAAAAAAAAAAAAAAAAAGCTAGACCTAAAATTTGGAGCCTCTGCTGCCTAACTTAAGCTGCTACATAGGGGCAAAGTATAGTGTCAAAGTATAGTTTTGTTGTATGTATATGTGACTGTATGACCAATGTGATTCTGCAACTTGTACACTCAGAAAAATGAGAAATTATACCCCATTTGATTCAAATGTATGATGTCAAGGTCATTGTATTGTCATGTGTAATTAATTAAAACAAACAAACAAAAAGTGTAGTTTCTAGGTAGGGATAATGAGAGACAGGCAGCACAGATCAGGCAGACCTGGCTAAGGTAGGTCTATAGAGGTTTCTTTTTTGGTGACCTCAGGGTGCTAGGCTGAAACCAAGCCAAGACACTGTGGTAACTTTGGAATCCATGGGGTGTAGAAATAGCCAGGGGGGTAGAAATATTACAGAGCCAGGGAAGAGGTCACAACATATGGTAAGCTTCTGAGGTTTAGGAGGGGTGTTACATGCCCTGGTAAAGAACAACAACATGATGGATACAATAAACAAAAAGATCTGTATTAGAACATTTACACTCAGGGAACAAAGAGGTATCTGCATCATCAAATGTGGAATGTTGAAGAAATAGTTAAAATAAATAAAGACTCCCGAGTGCAGCTGGAGCTGGCTCGGGTTGGGGCTCACAGAGGCCACTGCACATCAGCTCCAGGCTGCAGGGACCCCTACCTGGCCATACTGGCCTCCTCCCTGACGCAGCACAGCTGTGTCTGGGACACAGAGTCTCTCTCTCAAGTACTTGAGCAACCAGCAAGTTCACTCTCCACTCTCCTCACTTATCTCTGTGACAATGTCTATCAGGCTCTGGAGCCCAAAGATATAGCCAGCATCCTGGCCCTCATGCACCACACTGTCCTCGCCATAGAGCCTGCAAGTGGTGTGAGCAAAGTCGATCATGCGCACATCCACTGAGCTGGCACCAATGGGCTTGTAGGCATAGGCACCAGCAGACTCATCAGCTGACTCCTCTGACAGGTCCTCCAAGTCCTCCTCATCCGAGTCCAGAGCCACTTCAGGCCACTCTTTGCCATCATAGATAACCAACAGGGAGCTTGAGTAGAAGCGGTAGGATTCCTGTCGTTCCAACACTGCCTTGAGCTCAGCCAGCTTCTTGAGCACAGGGCCCAGGAGCTCTCGACGCAGGTACCGACCGTTGTGGAAGAACTGGAAAAGTGCTTCCTTGAAGCCCTGCACTGATAGTTTCCGCCCATGGTACTTGTTCATGAACATAAGCTGCCCAGTACCTGCCTGGTATACCTGTGGGGAGATCAGCAAGTCAGTGGATGAGGCTTGGACACTGGGGTGGGGGAAGGTGATGGTGATGTGACATCTGGGATCTGCTCCTATTTTTTCTTTTGTAGTACTGGGGATTGAACCCAGGACTCCATGCATACTAGGCAAGCACTATTCCACTATACATTCCTCGCTCTTTTTAATGTTTTGAGACAGGGTCTCACTAAGTTGAGCAGGCTGGCTCAAACTTGGAATTCTCCTGCCTCAGTCTCCTGAATAGCTGGGATCAACTGCACCAGGCTCTGGATCTGATTCTTTGTTAATAAGTACACCAAGTCACACATGAGCTGCTGTCTTCTCTGATCAGCATCAACCTGCAATGCAGCCATCTGACCTGGGTTAAGTTATTGTACATCTGGGTCAGTGGAGACAGGCTAATTTTCTTGTCTTTTTCTCTACTCCTGTCTATAGGTTCTGGACTCAGCCTATCAGGACAGTCTCAAGAGAAATTACCCAGACATAAAATACATGCTTTCTTTTCTTTCTTTCTTTTTAACCAGAAAGCATCAAATTCATATAGGGTCATTCTGAAATCTTTAGAACAAATAAAACTACACCACAGTGGGGAAGCAGCAGCTACTGGATTCCCTAGCTAGCCCTTGTCTTGCACCAGCACACTACTCACCTGCATGCCACACACACGCACACCAATGACTGCAGAGGTGCTCTGCTGACATTTTCGGATCTGGTTAGCTGCTTTCTCCTCTGAAGCATCATCACCATGCTGGCGTGTGCCCATCTTAAGGTCCAAGACACAAGGCACCTCGTAGCGGGAAGTCAGGTTCTCCAGTAATATAAATTCTAAGTGGTTAAGAACTATATCCCCAAGAGAAAGTGCTACACATGATACCTTGGCACAGGGAACTGTGTGAATGCAGTGACCCAGAGAAGCCTAACCCCACAGGGGGCTCCATTAATTGTGCTGTCTCCTATATAGAGCGCCCACAGCTAACTAAAGAGCTAAGAGGAACTTCTTGTTAGGGAACTGGCATGAGAGCAGCTAGTGTCTAGACTTGATACAGGCCTGAGGTGCTCCAGGCTTAGGAGACAAGATTTCCTGAATTCAGCTATGTGTAGGATCAGAGTACAATAGCATACTGTCCTCAATTATACATAGAATGAGCTCAATAAATCCTGCAGCCTTAGATATAAATTGTAAACATCAATACAAATTCATAAAAAATATTTGTCTTGAAAAAACTATTTCCCAAGCTGTGTGCGTGGAAAATGTCTAGAAATAATGACCAGAAATAATAAATACCCCTAGTATGGTCTATTTCCCATTAATAGAAACCAGTGGTCCTTAGAGTAGGAAATGGTAAACTACAGTCCACTGCACACTATTGTACAATCTATGAGCTACTAGTGGTTTTTACATTTTTAAGAGATCAAAATAAATATAATACTTTATGATCCATGAAAATTGAATGATATTCAATTAGAGTCACAATAAATATTTACTGGAACACAACTACACTAGTTCATTTAAATACATAGTAGCAGAGTTGTGACAAACTATATGACCCACGACACCTAAAAATTTACTTGGCCCTTTACTGAAAAGATTCACTGACCCCTGCCTTAGGGGAATGGTTTGAGTTCACATCTGGAGCAGGAAATATACATGGTCATTTCCTAGACTCTTTTTCATACTAGAAAGCAAGGTAACTATCATAGACTACCACCACTGTGTCAAACTTGGTAAAAGTAACAACTGCAATGGATTAAAACACAAATATATAAACCATACCTCAAGCATATAGTTGATGAGGAAAAATTGTGTTTTATAGGAAGTTTCCAGCTTGTGAATAACAAAATTAGAAAACTACCTAATGAAAAATTAGATCTAAGGCAAAGAGAAAGACTCTGCTTCCCAATGGACATGTACAATATAATTTCTTGGGGATTACTGCTCCCATTCCCAAGAACTGAAACCAAATCAGTTCTTTAGATCTTTAAATCAAGCCTTTAGATCCAATCATCACCTACTGAAGACATCATATATGAATACATGACCAATGTAACTACACATCACATACAACCACAAAAATGGGAAGTAGGGCTGGCATTTGTAGCTCAGTGGTTGAGAACTTTCCTCATGTACGTGAGGCACCGGGTTCTATCTTCAGCACCATGTAAGAATGAATGAATGAATAAATAAATAAATAAAGCTAAAAAAATGGGAAGTAATACTCCATGTATGTATGATAAAATACTGTCATGTATAACTAAAAAGAACAAAACAAATAAAAAATTAAAAAAAATTTTAAATTTTAAAAAACAGTGGAAGGGGCTGGGGTTGTGGCTTAGTGGTAGAGCACATGCCTTGCATCTTGTGAAGCACTGGTTACCATCATTAGCATCACATTAAAAATAAAAAATAAAAAAATTACAAAAAAAAAAAAAAAAAACAGTGGAAACAGAGGGGACACAGTAAACACGTAGGAATGCAATCAGTAAAACCCAGATCATAGAAAACTCTTTTTTAGATGCACTTTTTTTTTTTTTTTTTTTTGGTAATAGGGATTGAATGCAGGGGCACTTAACCACTTAGCCACATCCCCAGCCCTTTTTTATATTTTATTAGAGACAGGGTCTCACTGAATTGCTTTAGGCTTTGCTAAATTGCTGAGGCTGGCTTTGAACTTGTGATCCTCCTGCCTCAGTTGGGATTACAGATTGCCTCAGTTGTTGGGATTACAGATGTGCACCACCATAGCTGGTAAGACATCATTTCTTTCTTTCTTTGTTTTTTTAAGGGTGGAGTCCCCCCCCCCTTTTTTTTAAGAGAGAGTGAGAGAGGGAGAGAGAGAAAAAGAGAGAATTTTTTTAATATTTATTTTTTAGTTATCGGCGGACACAACATCATCTTTGTTTGTATGTGGTGCTGAGGATCGAACCCGGGCCGCATGCATGCCAGGCGAGCGTGCTACCGCTTGAGCCACATCCCCAGCCCCTCTTCTTTTTTTTTTTAAATATATTTTTTAGTTGTAGATGGACTCAATACATACATACATACATTTATTCATTCATTCATTCATTTATGGCGCCGAGGATTGAACCAGTGCCTCACACGTGCTAGGCAAGTGCTCTACCACTGAACCACAACCCCAACCTAAGACCCAGTTTCTTTGATATTAAAAAAAAAAAAGGCAGTAGGGCATGGTGGCACATGACTATAACTCCAGCCACTCCAAAGTTAAGAGGCCAACCTGGGCAATTAGTGAGACATGACCTCAAATCAAAAAAAAAAGCTAGTGAGGCTGAGGTTGTAGTTCAGTGGTAGAGCACTTGCCTAGCATGGAAGGCACTGAGCTTGACCCTTAGCACCACATAAAAATAAATAAAAGGTATTATATCCATCTACAAAAAGAAAAAGTCTAGACATACAGCTCGGGGTAGAGTGATCCTGTGTTGCACAGAAAGGAAGGAAGGAATTATTTAATTAATTTCTAAGAAAAAATGTGAGTGATATTTAAAAACTTAAACATTTCGATCCAATGCAACTTACGTGAATTCCTATTCTAACAAACAATAAAAACATACTCACTGAAGACAATTAGAAAAATGTGAACATGAATTAGGTAGTTTATAGTTAGGAATTACCAATTTTTAAGAAATGAAAATGCGGGAGTGCTGGGGTTGTGGCTCAGTGGTAGAAGTGCTTGCCTACCATGCACGAGGCACTGGGTTCGATCCTCAGCACCACATAAATGTAAAATAAAGATATTGTGTCCCCCTAAAACTTTTTTTTTTATTTTTTTTTATTGGTTATTCAAAACTACCTAAAACTTAAGAATGAAAAAAAAAAAAGAAATAAAAATGGTGTTCAACTGTTAAAATAGTCTCATCTTTTAGAGAAACATGCTAAGGTATACAGATGAAATTATATAGCTCAGATTTGCTTTGAAAAGAGTATAGGTGGAAAAAATCTTCTGTTTAAAAACCAGGGGCTGGGTCTGGGGCTCGGTGGTAGAGCATTTGCCCGGCATGTGTGAGGCACTGGGTTCAATCCTCAGCACCACATAAAAACAAATAGACAAAACAAAGGTATTGTGTTCATCTACAACTAAAAATATTAAAAAAAAAAAAAAAAAAGTTCAGTGGTAAAGAGAATTTGCCTAGCATGCATAAAGCCCTGGGTTTCATCCATCCCCCAGCACAATCAAAAAGTCCAGGTATGAAGGGTAGTGGGTAAATAGAGAAAGTCATGACACAAGACTGACATAAGTGGGTTAACTGACAAACCTGGGTGGAGAAATACTCTGTCAATGCATTATTTTAACATATTTTCCTTAATAAAAGTTTAAAAATAAATAAAACAACCTCAGTTCTGAAGATTTTCAACCCATAAGGTTTAAAAAAAAAAAAAAAAAAAAAAGGATCCTGGCATAGCTCATATGCCAGACTGGTGAACCAGAACTGAAAGGTTAGTTTTCTCTTAACTTAATCCCTTAAGTTAAAGACGATTTGGGAATCTTCTGCAGGAATTTCAAACAGGGATCAGCTCTGTGCCATCTTCCCTAGGCTATCTAAAGTACACCTGATGTAAGGTGGCCCCTTCATGAGATATCCCTCATTCCCAGAAACCCCTTATCCCCCATTCCCTACCACCTACACTCAGAGGCCAGTCCCTAGCCCTAAGAGAAGCAATACCTATCCATGAGCATCACAGAAGTATTCTGGCACAACCCCAATAGAGGAAATTCAATTAAGACTTAACAAACCCAACCACTCTCTTCAAGCCCTCCACATTTTCCCTCCCCGCCCCAACAAGGTAGGGATGTCCCATGAACAAAGGATACTGTACTGGTTCCGATGCTTTGCATTCTCCTTCATTCTCTGTAACTGTTGCTGGTGACATTTCATGCTCCAAGGATTATAGTGTTTGAGCTGGGAACTTATACTCCCCTTTTTTTCTACACTGTAGTATAAGACTTCAGATTTCTTTAGCCATTCAAATTCTTCTTCTAACTTATGGCTATGAAGATATAAGGTTCCAATAAGTCATAATGTCAAAAAATTCAGTGTCAAAGATGCATGAGGGAGCTTTCTGGAGTGATGAAAAGTTAGATATTTTGATATGGTGATGGTTACAAACTCATTAAATACTTTAAATGGGTACATTTTATCATTGTACCTTATTATCATGACATCTATTTTATCTCATGAAAGTTAATTAAGGGGCCATGCCATCACTATTTTCTACAACAAGGGAAACCTAAGAAGCAAGATCAGCCTCTGCCTCCCAACTTCCAAGTCAGGCAGCTTCTACTCCCCTATTCCAGGCAATACCCTCAAACCCACATGTGGTACACAGGTTCATCTGACTTCCCATCTGGAGACTGGGAAAATCTTAGGTGAAATCCCATATTTAGTAAATCTACTTGGCCACATTTTATATATTTTTTTTTAATATATTTTATATATATATATATATATATATATATATATATATTTTTTTTTTTTTTTTTTTGGTACCAGGGATTGAACTCAGGGGCACTCAACCACTGAGCCATATCCCCAGCCCTATTTTGTATTTTATTTAGAGACAGGGACTCACTGAGTTGCTTAGTGCCTCGCCAGTTTTGAGGCTGGCTTTGAACTCGTGATCCAGCCTTCTGAGCCCCTGGGATTACAGGCATGTGCCACCATGTCCAGCCATATTTGATATTTTAACAAGCTTTGCTAATGTATGGTACTTGAAAACTCTGCCCAAACAGATCCTTGAGTTTCACAAATGTCCCCCACAATTAGTAGGCAACCTGAAGTAAAGGGGTAGGTAACTCCTGTCACATCTACAGGACCCAGGCTATAGCCTGGCACAGAGCAGCAGTTGAAGGAATGTACACTAAATCTCTTTTTACAGCTACTGCTTCAGCTATTTACCAAAAATGGCATGACCTAACCCAGAAGTTAATTAAAGAGACGCTGGGCATGCCATGTGGGAACTAATCATTGAAAGACAAGGCACCTGTAAGCCCACCATGAATTTTCACCTCCAGGGAACTCAGTCAGCTATAACTAAGAACCCCAACACTGACCTTCCCACAGAGCCCAAGGATTCCCCTATTAGTGTACCTACCTCTTCATCTTTTCCTCTTTCCGGTGCTGGCGCACCCAGTCCTTGGGGGTCTTTTCCGTTTCTAGCATGTGATGTTTTTTGTTTGTCCACCTTAGAAGCTTACTTTTTGGTTCACAGTCTGAATTGTCTACAAAGTCCACAGTTCCGTGGTCCCCTTTTAATGGATACGCTATTAAACACAAGTTCCTGTCTTCATCTTCTTCAAAGCGCACAGACACCACACCTGGAAATGGGGTGAGGAGCAGAAGGAGCTTTAATTCCACAGAAAGATGCTTTCTAAATAACATGATTGTAACATTTGTTGTTTTTCTTACCCTGTTCCTTAGTCTCTATGTTGCCAGAGGCCCCAAACTCATCTGCAAACCTAACAAATATCAAAACAGCTAGAAAAAAATGACACCATACAAGACAAGCAATTAGGGAGCAAACATGGCCGAGAGTCTTCCTCTCTAATGCACTCAACAAGGCAAGAGCCAAAGAATTACAAGACACATTTTTCCATCATTGAAAATGTTTTATTAATTTTTGTGTAATTCTTCTAATACTAAGAGAGATGCAAAAACATTGCTCTTTATATCTTGTGGAAATTTTTAATGCCCTGAACAGAAACTCCGACTGCCTGGAAGCTTGCTTTAAGGCAGAACCTGAACGCAAGGAAACACAAGTTTGTCACAGGGTAAGAGGCATCTAAAAGTAAGGAAGACTAGGTAAGCAAAGCAAAATAAAGGGGCAAACAAAACAAACCACACAGCACAACAGACACCCTAGCAAAGGCTTACTGTAGCACCCCCACTTAGGTAGGTGCCTCAAGCCTTTTGTCCTTCTCAATTATGCTTTTTATTAGTCTTTGCAGTTTCTTGTCACAAAAATAAATAAATAAGTAAATAAACAAATACAAGGTAGATAGGGTTGGACCAGGAGGACAGACACATTGTGGCCTTGAAAGCAGCTCTCCACCCTTGAGTCTCTAGAACCTGCCATGTGTAATTTAGACAGTCTTTGAGGAGGGAGCTGTCAGTAGGAGCATTTCAGCAGGTGCCGATGAGTGCCTTACAACCGACTGGCTGAACACCTTTCCTCCCAGGCCTCTCTGCCCCAGGATCACTCAATCTGCTCAGTCCTTGCTGCCCGCCCGCTTGCTTGCTGCAGGGGAATGCGTGCTGAGAGAGATGACACTTCTGAGGTAGCCCCCAGCTCTAGGTGCAGAGGAGCCAAGGTGGGGATTTCAGGGGGCCACACTTCCCTGTGGCCATGGGGAAAAGGACCAGAGGAAAAAAAGGGGCAAGGGTGGCCAGCTAACAAGGGAACTCTGGCTTTGTCCTGGAAAAAACAAGAGAAGGACCAAGTGAGGGCCCACAACTCCCCCACCCCCACCCTAACACACATGCATTTTAGAGTACAGAGAGGTGCCCAGAACATTCTGTTTTTTTAAAAAATAATGTTTAAACAGTCCCAGAAGAACCTAAATTGTTCTGGTTTTTTATATATCCAGTAATACCCACTTAAAATTAATTTCTTTAATATGTTCTCCTTTGATTTACAAAAGTTCCCCCCCAGACCACACCATGCTGGTGTCTTCTTATGTGCCCCCCCAAAGAATCATTATAAAAGGAAGAAAAAGCTACAATATATGAATCAACCATTTGCCTTCATGTAGCAATTTTGGGGATTTCCATAATTGCAAAGGGCTTCAGCTAATCAGCACAGTCCTCCCACTCTTGCATTCCATCTGACTCAACCCTGCTCCCAGCCTACCTAATCACCAGGGCTTCTGGTTTCCTGGAGGACAAAAAGCAGGCGGCAAGAATTCTGGGTAAAATCCTCCCAAAGTCTTCCCCCACTGTCCCCACCATGGGGGACTATGGGTTACTGTGATCAAGAGACACCTGAACATAAAACACAACTAAACTTCCACCAAAAATAAACTCAAAACAAATCCACAAAACAAAGCACAATTGAGCAATCTTACCAGGGCTTGAAAACTGAGGGTGTGAGGTGCTGGGCTGAGGGCCAGGAGGAGGGAAAACACAAAGTGAGTGGGAGGGGTGAGGGTTCCCAGGATGGCAGCCAGCGCCTTCCATGGCCGTGATCCCTCACATCTCCTCACCAGCCTGGCGACCCCTCCAGCAGTTGGGGGCTCACCTTTGTACTGGGGAGTGAATCTGCGCATCTCAGCTGGGAGGGTCTCGTAGAACTGATGCTCCCTCGGGACGAGGGGCTTGCACAGGGTCGTCTCATTGAAGCGTAGAACACAAGAGTGCCCCCCAACCTGGTGGACAAAGGGCTCCAGCAGGACGCCCTTGGTGCGGGGCTCCACGTCCATGGCCCTGAAGGCTGGGCTCATCCTCCGGACGCAGACGGCAGGGAAAATGGGGAGGCAGCAGGGTCTACGGCCAGCTCGTCCTCCGTCGCTTGTCTTGTCTGATCCTCCTTCTGTTTGGTCTCCGCTCCTAGGTTTGTGTAGGCCAGAATGCTCTGCCGGAAGCAAGCACATTGATTTGTGGGAACCGCCTTAGGTTCCAATTCTCCAGCAGAAAGGTAAACAGTACAAGCTCACTTAGGGTTCCGCCCACGCTGCCCACCCCAGCCCCGCCTCTTCCCTCAGAAAGATAAAAACACCCTGAGCTGAGGGAGGAGAGGGAAGGAGAAGGACGTGGTGAATGAGAACACGCAGAAACTGTGCTCCAACAGGGACACTACAGCATTACAAAGTCACCGTAACAGACAAAACACAAAGCCATGAAAAGGTAAAGATCAAAGATCACAATTTCAAACATTATATTCAAATTAAATCTTACCATTGTCTAATATGATAGACAAACTTAAGGTGAAAGGTGCTCAAATCTATCCATTTAATGCGATTTCTACAGGGAAAACCAACTTATCCATCATCTCGGACTTATCCGCCCAAGGTATCCACACATACTGCCCCAGTCCAAGGCCAAAGACAAGCTCCATTAACCTTATTAGCAGTGGAGCTTGGGACCAGCTTTAATGATTAACGTCTGTATCTAAAAACAACCGATCAAGGCTGGTTAACTGCATTTAAAAAGATACACAGTGTTCTAGGTCAACCAACTATTTTTATCAGTTCTATCCTGATCACTAAAAGCTGGGGCATACCTTTAAGCCAAAGTTGTGTTCCTGGGGCAGTCAGGGCTCTTATCCACCATAAGTCTAGGACCTTAGTTCTGATTATGCATCCAGACGCCCCAACTGGATCTCAGCAAAGCACACCTTTTTATACACCCTATTAACTGATTCAAGGCATGTCAGGCTAGGTATATTTTCTGGCTATAATTTATAGACAATGTAGTTTCTACTAGCATTCCTTACAGGGCTTAAACCACTGTATGTATATGTACAGGGATCTTACTGGGAATTTGTGCAGTTCCCATGACTCCATTTGCGACAGTTAGAGTGAAGAAGGGTTTGCTGATATGCTCAGCAAACCTGTAAAAAGCTCATTACAGAACTTCTTACTTGGTCCTCTGGATACTTTTAATGAGGTAGACACTACTCTCCCTACTGCAGGCAATGACGCCAATTTGAGGAGGTTAGAAAACACACCCACAATCACAGTTCTCAAATGAAACTTAAAATCCTAGACTGGAGGATGCCTTAATTTTGCTGCATATATGGGACATTTAGTTTGTCCTATAAAAGTGCTTTCAGGTGATAATGGCCAGATTATATTCCACCATTATGTACATCTATAATGCATCAATAAAAAAAGTTTAAAAAAAAAAAAAGTGTTTTCACCAAAATTTATATCTTCTGTAATAGCCTCTTTTAAAGAATTTAAGTTGGTGATTTTTAAAAAAAATATTTATTTTTCAGTTGTAGTTGTCAATACCTTTATTTTTTTATGTGGTGCTGAGGATCGAACCCAGGGCCTCACATGTGGTAGGCAAGTGCTCTACCGATGAGCCACAACCGAAGCCCCGACTGGGTGACTATTGACCCAGCCGGATTCAAGGATTCAAAGCTTTATTATATGCAAACAACATAGACCTCAAAGACCCTGATTTCTCACCTGATGCTACCTTCTCATTATTACAGAAGCCCTCTCAGAAAGGCAGGTACTGAGAAGAGTTCCCAAACCACACAGGCAAAGTGACTATAAGGATGAATACAACTCTTAGTCATTTCAGACTCTCTCCAGAAGATAGAGCTGAGGTGCCTAGTTACACAAGCCCTTTTACTTAGCAACTTAGCAAGAAGCAGTCTCAAAATTTTTTTAAAAAAAGAACTGGAGCTGTAGTGCACACCTATAATTCCCAGTGGCTTGGGAGCGTAAGGCAAGAGGATCAAGAGTTCAAAGCCAGCTTCAGCAACTTAGTGAGGTCCTAAGCAACTTAACCAGACCCTGTCTCAAGGAAAATTGTCAAAATGACGATATTACCAAAAGTACTATACAGATTTAATGCAATTCCAATCAAAATACCAATGACATTCTTCACAGAAATAGAAAAAGCAACCATGAAATTCATTTGGAAAAATAAGAGACCCAGAATAGTCAAAGCAATCCTTAGCAAGAAGAGTAAAGTGGGAGACATCACAATACCAGACCTTAAACTATACTACAGAGCTATAGCAACAAAAATGTCATGGTATTGGCACCAAAATAACATGTAGACCAATGGTACAGAATAGAGGACACAGAGACAAATCCACATAAATACAGCTATTTCATGCTAGACAAAGATGCCAAAAACATAAATTGGAGAAAAAATAACTTCAACAAATGATCCTGGAAGAACTGGAAATCCTTATGCAGCAAAATGAAATTAAACCTCTCTATCTCACCCTGCACAAAACATAACTCAACATGGATCAAGGACCTAGGAATTAGACCAGACTCTTCACCTAATAGAAGAAAAAGCAGGCCCAAATCTTCTTCATGTTGGCTTAGGACCTGACTTCCTTTACAAGAAATAAAATCAACAATCAATAAATGGGATGGATTCAAATTAAAAAGCTTCTCTGCAGCAAAGGAAACAATCAATAACGTGAAGAGAGTGCCAACAGAATGGGAGCAAATCTATCACATGCACATCAGATAGAGCAACCCAATCAATAAATGGGCTAAGGAAATGAGCAAACACTTCACAGAAGAAGATATACAATGAATCAACAAATATATAAAAAAAATGTTCAATATCTCTAGCAATTAGAGAAATGCAAATCAAAACTAAGATTTCATCTCACTCTAGTCAGAATGGCAATTATCAAGAATTCAAGCAACAAGTACTGGCGAGGATGTGTGGGGAAAGGTACACTCATTTCATTGCTGATAGGACTGCAAAATGGTACAACCACTTTGGAAAGCAGTATGGAGATTCCTTAATAAACTTGGAATGGAACCATCATTTGACCCAGCTATCCCACTCCTCGGTCTATACCCAAAGGACTTAAAATTAGCATACTACAGTGATGCAGCCACCTCAATGTTTACAGCAGTTCAATAGCTAAATTGAGGAACCAATCCAGAAGACCTTCAATAGATGAATGGATAAACACACTGGTATATATACACAATGGAATATTAGCCTTAAAGAAGAATGAAATTAGTGGCTGGGGTTGTGGCTCAGCAGTAGAGCGCTTGCCTCACACATGCGACACCCTGGGTTCAATCCTTAGCATGACATTAAAAAAATAAATAAAGATATTGTGTTCAACTACAATTAAAAGAAGAAGAAGAATGAAATTACAGCATTTGTAGGTAAATGAATGGAGTTGGAGAATATCATGCAATCCCAAAAAACCAACGGTCAAATGTTTCCCCTGATAAGTGGATGCTGATCCATGGGAGGGTGGAGATGGGTGGGGGGGAGACAAGGGAAGAATGGAGGAACTTTAGACTGGGCAGAGGTGGGAAGATGGTGGAATGAATCAGACATTATTACCCTATGTATGGGTATGACAGCATGAATGGTGTGACTCTACATCATGTACAACCAGAGAAATGACAAGTTGTGCTCCGTTTGTATAAAAACAATAAAAGTGGGGGGCCCTCGGGATGTGGCTCATTGGTAAAGAGCCCCTGGTTTCAATCCCCAGTACTAATAAACAAACAAACAGGGCCGATTTTACTTCCCCAACATCAAATCTGCTCCAAATTATAGTTCTATACAGACTGGTACATACTAGGTTTTATTTTGAGACAAGGTCTTTCTAAATTACACAGGCTGGCCTCAAGCTTGCAATCCTCCTGCCTCAGTCTCCTGAATAGCTGGGCTGGGATTACAGGTACGTGCCACCACACCCAGCTGTCCTATTTTATTTAAAACCAAAAACCAAAAACCAAAAACCAAAAAGCTGCCATTGAAAGAGTAGGTTATGATGGCACATGCCTGTAATTCCAGCTGCTGTGGCACCTGAGGCAGGAGAATCACTATTCAAGCTCAACTTGCACAATTTAGTGAGATAGTCTCAAGATTAAAAAAAGGGTAACTCCAGTGTAGTAGAGCATTTGCCTCACATGTGCAAGGCCTCAGGTTCAATTCACAACCACAAAAATGAAAGACTACTAGTTACCACTTAAAACCCAAAGAGTAGAAACTTGTGCCTAGCCTCTCTCCTCTGTTTCGCAAACCAGAAAACTAGAACTTAGAAAGAGGGAGCCAGAGGCTTTGAGGTCTCTACGTAGTTAAGTGGCAGAGAATCTAATTCCACCCCACATCTCATTAGAGTTCGCTTAGGCAACAATGAGCCTTATTTTCTCTACCTCTCTACCCAAGATGATGATGATGATTCTTCTGGGAGCAGCAAATTGTGGATTGCCAGAGTTCAAGGCAGGTGGAGGGGTGGCAAGGTGCCACATCATGATGTGGCAGCTAATGAACACCCTGGGGACAGGAGAGGAGGGAGAGGTGGAAACCTTTGCTGGCCCTTTTGGCCTCCATTTGCACCTATGAACCACAGTCCACAGAGATACCATGACGGGCCAGTTTTTAAAAATTTTTCTTTTTTTTTTCTTTTTTTAAGTTGTAGTTGGACACAACACCTTTATTTTATTTATTTTTATGTGGTTGAGGATTGAACCTAGGGCCTCACACATGGAAGGTGAGCGCTCTACCTCTCAGCCACAACCCCAGCCCAAGTGTCAGGTTTTGTTTGATTTTTCAATGGAGGTGGTAATGGGTAAAATACATGACTGGAAAAAGAGAATTTTCTACTTAATTGTATTCATTTCTGGGATTCAGACCTGAATTAGAAGGGGTTGTTAGCATCATTGCTAGCATTACCCTGATAGCAAAAGATTTTTTCCTCTTTGAGGCCAAAAGGGCCAACCATGCCCTACTCTTTCTTTTTTTTTCTTTTTCTTTTTTTTTTTTTTAATTTTTTAATATTTATTTTTTTTAGTTATCGGCGGACACAACATCTTTGTTTGTACGTGGTGCTGAGAATCGAACCCGGGCCGCACGCATGCCAGGCGAGCGCGCTACCACTTGAGCCACATCCCCAGCCCCCCTACTCTTTCAATAGTAGTTTTTGGTTTTAAATGAAATAGGACAGCTGGGTATGGTGACACATACCTGTAACCCCAGCTATTCAAGAGATTGAGGCAGGAGGATTACAAGCTTGAGGCCAGCCTGTGTAACTTAGAAAGACCTTGTCTCAAAATAAAAATTTTTTAATCTTAAAAAAAAAAAAAAAGTTAACTTCAGCCCAACTTAGTAGAGCATTTGCCTCACATGGCAGCAGAAACAAGATGATGAAGAGAACATTATCATTTGGATAGCATCATGATCATCATGATAAGACACACACATTGTGCCATTATTGTAGCTCTAAGGCCTGTCACCATCAGAAGTCGACCTGTGGCAAATGTGGCTACCCTGCCAAGGGCAAGAGAAAGTATAACTGGAGCACCAAGGCAAAATAATACCACCAGGACTGGTCAAATAAGGCACCTAAATTTTGTAATAACACAGATTCAGGGAGGGATTCCATGAAGGAACTCCTAAACCCAAGAGGGCAGCATCCAGTTCATCTTGAGAGTTTCAACAATTAGCCACCCAATAAAAATTCTGGCTTTAAAAAATTAAAAAAAAAATAGGGGCTGGTGTTGTGGCTCAACAGTAGAGCGCTCACCTCACGTGCGAGACCCTGGGTTCGATTCTCAGCACCACATAAAAATAAATAAGTGAAATAAAGGTATTGTGTCCTACTACAACTAAAAACTAAAAATATAATAATAAATAAAATAGCCAGGTATGGTGGTACATGCCTGTAATCCCAGCAATTTAGGAGATTTGAGGCAGGAGGATCACAAGGTTTGAGGCCAGCCTCAGCAACTTAGCAAGATGCTATCTGAAAATTAAAAATAAAAATGGCTGGAGATGTGACTCAGTGGTTAAGCACTAGTGTTACATACATAAATAAAAACAGAATCTATAGGCAGAATTAATATCATTAAAATGGCCATATTACCAAAAGTACTCTATAGGTTTAATGCAATGCCAATCAAAGTCCCAACAGCATTCCTCGAAGAAATAGAAAAAGCAATCATGAAATTCTTCTGGAAAAATAAAAGACCCAGAATAGCTAAAGCAATTCTAAGCAGGAAGAGAGAAAAAGGTGGTATAGCGATACCAGATTTTAAACTATATTACAGAGCAATAGTAACAAAAACAGCATGGTACTGGTATCAAAACAGGCGGGTAGACCAATGGTACAGAATAGAGGACACAGAGACCAATCCACAAAATTACAACTACCTTATATTAGACAAAGCACGCAATGGAGAAAGGATAGCATCTTTAACAAATGGTGCCGGGAGAACTGGAAATCCATATGCAACAAAATGAAATTAAATCCCTTTCTCTCACCATGCACAAAAGTTAACTCAAAATGGATCAAGGAGCTAGGAATCAAACCAGAGACCCTGCGTCTAATAGAAGAAAAAGTTGGCTCTTATCTCCATCTCGTGGGATCGGGCTCCAAATTCCTTAATAGGACACCTATAGCACAAGAGTTAAAATCAAGAATCAACAAATGGGATGTATTCAAACTAAAAAGTTTTTTCTCAGCAAAAAAAATAAGTGAGGTAAATAGGGAGCCTACACCCCGGAAACAAATTTTTATCCCTCACACTTCAGATAGAGCTCTAATCTCCAGAGTATACAAAGAACTCAAAAAATTAAACAACAAGAAAACCAATAACCCAATCAACAAACAGGCCAAGGATCTGAACAGACACTTCTCAGAGGAAGATATACAATCAATCAACAAATACACGAAAAAATGCTCACCATCTCTAGCAATCAGAGAAATGCAAATTAAAACTACTCTAAGATACCATCTCACTCCAGTAAGAATGGCAGCCATTATGAAGTCAAACAATAACAAGTGCTGGCGAGGATGTGGGGAAAAAGGTACACTTGTACATTGCTGGTGGGACTGCAAATAGGTGAAGCCAATTTGGAAAGCTAGAAATGGAATCACCATTTGACCCAGCTATTCCCCTTCTCAGACTATACCCAAAAAACCTAAAAAGAGCATACTACAGGGACACAGCTATATCAATGTTCATAGCAGCACAATTCACAATAGCTAGACTGTGGAACCAACCTAGATGCTCTTCAATAGATGAATGGATTAAAAAAAAGTGGCATTTATACACAATGGAATATTACTCAGCACTAAAAAATATCAAAATCATGGCATCTGCAGGGAAACAGATGGCATTAGAGCAGATTATGCTAAGTGAAGTAAGCCAATCCCTAAAAAACAAATGCTGAATGTCTTCTTTGATATAAGGGGGGTGACTCAAAACAGAGTAGGGAGGAAGAGCATGAGAAGAAGATTACCACTGAACAGGGATGAGAGGTGGGAGGGAATGGGAGGGAGAAGGGGAATTGCATGGAAGATGGAAGGAGACACTCATTGTTATACAAAATTACATATAAGATGGTGTGAGGGGGAAGAAAAAAAAGAGAGATAAATAAATAAATAAATAACAGAAAATTCAGATACATTCCTGCAGTTTTTTAAAAAAATATTTTTAGTTGTTGATAGACACAAAATCTCTATTAGTTTTATGTGGTGCTGAGGAGCAAACCCAGTGCCTCACACATGCTAGGCAAGTGCTCTACCACTGAACTACAATCCCAGCCCTGCATTCCTGCAATTCTTGTTTCAATTATGTTCAATCTCTCAGTATGAACCTCAGTATGACCTCACTGTGCAAAATATGTTTCACATTTCAAGGCACACAGAAGTGGAGCTTCTATTCTCGGGTCTCTTATAGGTTTTATACCTGTGAAAAAATGAATGATCAATTTCCCAAGAATTATACACAAAATCAACTTCCTCCCTAGGGGCCTTAGGCCAAAAGAAAGAAGGGCTCCAAAGCACCTGTTCTTTTCTTTTACCTGTTTCTGTGTGTATGTGTGTATATGTTTGTGTATGTATGTGTTTTCTACATGCAGTTTGAGCAGTAGGATCTCTTTTTTTTTTTTTTGAGAGAGAGAGAGAGAGAATTTAATGGTTTTTAAACATCCAAAGACTAAGGTTCAGTTTCTCAGAAATCCTGGATTACTCATGCAATGTGTGGACCATGTACCTATCTATGGAGATTGGGAATAACTACAAAATACTGGTTTCAGATTTAGCATCTCTTTAGCTTTCCACATTGCCTCACAGGTGTCCATGAAACTATGAACAGATAAGGAACATTTGAGCATGATCCTAGGCTAGGTAATAGCTTTTCCCCAGTTGATCCCCAAGATTTACAAAAGACTATTAAAGGATCTGCTGGAAACAATGCCTTAATATTCTAAACTTTTTAAAATACGCAAATAAATCACAGCTATAACTCATGAAAGCCTCTGAGCCCTTTATAAAGCCTCTGAGTCCTTTAAATCACTCATCCAGAATCTAGTTAATGATGTTACCAATGGGATCCACTGAGGCCACTTACTCTGCCTCAAAAAAAGCTCCAGGGTCAACATTGAGTTATGGCAGAAAAATAACCTTCATCACTCAAACGTCCTCCCAAATGAGCTCTAGAATCACCAGTCAGCACATATGCACACACAACTGAAGATTGCATCAGAGTCAGTTACTGAAATACTCATATATATAGCTAGGGATTACAGATGTGTACTACCATCCTATGTATGTTTAGTTTTATAAGAAATTGTTAAACAAATTTCCAAAGTGCTATACCTTTTTGCATTCCTATCAGCTATAGGAAAAGGTGGGAAAATTACTTAAGCCTAGGAATTCGAGATCAGCCTAAGCAACACAGTAAGACCTCACCTCAGGGGTTGGGGATATAGCTCAGTTGGTAGAGTGCTTGCCTCACCCTGGGTTCAAGCCCAAGCAAAACAAACACACACACACACACACACACACACACACACAGTTAGTAAGACCTCACCTCACGGGAAAGGGAAAGGGAAAGGGAAAGTCAAGAGGAAAAAAAAAGTTAAACATACCAGGCATGGTGGCACATGCCTGTAATCCCAGCTACTCAGGAGGCTAAAACAGGAGTTAAGGTGTCTCACCAAACGATACCAAAGAGGGTTGGAGCTGTGGCTCAGAGGTAGAGCGTACCATGTGTGAGGCACTGGGTTCGTTCCCCAGCACCACATAAAAATAAAATAAAGATATTATGTCCACCTATAACTAAAAAAAATAAGTATTAAAAAAAAAAAGAATTTTAGGCAAAATAAAACCAGGAAGCAAAGAGGAAAGCTATCATTATTTGCTTGGGGAGCACTAGACTGACCCACCTGGATACACGGCAACAAACTACAATTAACCTGAGAAAATGCCACAAACCCCAAGTCCACTGTTCCATAAAATCAAGTCTTAGTAAAACACCATTTATACCTTTTACTCTCTAACATCCAGTAATAGAAGTGGAATGAAACAAAAAGAGTTACTTTTACTCAAACTACATTATGTACTATTAGGATCCAATAAAAGTATTCTTACTAATTTTTTGGTTTTTTTAACCCTCCCCCCATTAATCTGACTTATTTTTTAACTGATACATTGATTTTTAAAACAGTTTATTTAAGCAAAAGAACAAGATTCAAGATTGTATAACCTATATTGTCTGGATTATAAAGACAAAGACTGATGGAAAGTACCACTATACCACTGAAATTATACACTTAAAAATGGTTAATATGGTCAATTTAGTGTATATTTTATCACAGACAATAACTAGAATAAAGTACCAACCACTCACAGGGGCCATGGCTATCAGTCCCCTAAATTCTAAAGAGCCTATGTAAGAAACCAGGCATAGTGACACATTTCTATAATCCCAGTGACTCAGGAAACAGAAATGGGAGGACTACAAGTTTGAGGCCAACCTGGGCAACTCAGCAAGACCCTGTCTCAAAATAAAATAAAAAGGGTTGGGCTGGGGATGTAGCTCAGAGGTAGAGTACTTACCTAGTGCAAGGATCTGGGTTCAATACCCAGTACCAACAAAACTCACACACACACACACACACACACACACACACACACACAAACAAAGCAACTTTGAATGCCCTGAAGTCTCAAATGCCCTAAAGTGAAAGAAACCTAATGCAGGTTTCCCAAATAAGATGACAATATACAAAATGAAACAACATATAAACTTTTTAAGTTTGTGGCACTGGGGATAGAACCCAGGGCCTCATGCATGCTAGGCAAACACTCTTCCTATAAGCCACATCCCCAGCCCAGAAAGAAACTTTTCTGAGTTGTCAGTAATAGAAAGCAAATGGATCACCATCCTTGAGGGCTGACTATGTAACCCTTCTGTTCTCTCACAGAAAGCGGTACACTGCGGTCACAGAAAGTATCAAAATAATGCCCAAAAGTGTAAGGGAAAAGTACTGCAGTTGTAGAAAAATCTGCTTTTTAAAATGTGTAAATTTTTGTGATTTCTTTTTCAATCCAAATCCATAAACAACACTTTCAATCTGAACATCCATTTCTTATCTAATTGTCTTCATATTGTAACCTCTTTTGTTTAAAGATGGTATTTGTGCCAGCTGCAGTGGCACATTCCTATAATCCTAGCGGCTCAAGAGGCTGAGGCAGGAGGATCGTATCATGCCAGACAGCAAAAAGCAAGGTGCTAATAAGCAACACAGTGAGACCCTACCTCTAAATAAAATACAAAAAAAGGCTGGGATGTGGCTCAGTGGTTGAGTGCTCCTGAGTTCACTCCCTAGCACAAAAATAAATAAATAAAGGTGAAATTTGTGATTATGTATTATTTACTTATATGTACATTATATATCAACTTCCAGTGTCACAAAACCTGTCCTATAGTAGGTGATAAGATCATCATTCCCTCCTTTTCAGTTTTCTGAATGTTTCTAACTCCTTGAAATATTCTTAAACTCTGAACATATATTGGTTTTGCAATGGGAAGAGAAAACAGGGCAGGGGAGGAGGATTCATGGGACAGAAACAAGAAAACAGGGCTGGGGTTGTAGCTCAGTGGTAGCGTTCTCACCTAGCATGCGTGAGGCACTGGGTTCTATCCTCAGCACCACATAAAAATAAAGACAAAAAAAAGTTCATCAACAACCAAAAAGAAATTTAAAAAAGAAAACAGATGCCAAGTTTTTGAAGCTTTTAAATTCATCTACAAGCAAGCACTAATGCAGTCACTGTATGCTAAGAGTTTTACTCCATGATGAGAGATGGATCACACAGAAACAAATGAAGATAACTACCCAATAAGGAATGTCCCTAAGGCATATATACAAGGCACACAAAGGTCAGAGGAAGTAGTGACCAAACTCCTCAATCTTCAACAACAATGAGATATGACTGTGCCAGAAATGAGAGCTCCTGTTTATTAAGCACTTACTGTTTAAATAGCTCCTCCATTCTCACAAATCCCTGGAGTAGATCCTATGATACTGTCCTTAAGTGATTACACTGAAGCACCATATCACCTAGATCTTGCTGCAGGAAAACAACGGGTGCCTGAGATTAAAGAATTACTGCTAAGTATGTTGGAATCACAGGTCTAATCTTTTGTTTTTTAAATTGTAGATGGACACAATACCTTTATTTAATTAATTTATTTTTATATGGTGCTGAGGATCAAACCCAGTGGCTAACATGTGTTAGGCAAGCGCTCTACCACTGAACCACAACCCCAGCCCCACAGAGCTAATCTCTACTTATTTATTTATTTGTTTTTGTTATCGGTGATTGAACCCAGGTGCTGAACCACTGATTCCACATCCCCGGTCCTTTTTTGAATTTTACTTAGAGACAGGGTCTCACTGAGTTGCTTAGGGCCTCACTATGTCTGCCTTTGAACTCCTAATCCTCCTGCCTGAGTCTCCTGAGCTGCTAGGATTACAAGCATATGCCACCACGCCCAGCTCATAGGTCTAATCTTAAAGGAGCTGCAGCTCATCTGGCTGTGAGGATCCCCCATGCCACACAGTCAATGAACCTACCAAAGCAGCAGGACCAGAGAAACGAGGCACAAAAGCCTTATATAAACTCAACTCCTGGGTTCCAACACTAGATGTTTATTTTTTACCTTCAACAGCATTTTATTCTAGTTTTAATTAAAAAGAAAGAGGGCTGGGGATGTGGCTCAAGCGGTAGCGCACTAGCCTGGCATGCGTGCGGCCCGGGTTCAATCCTCAGCACCACATACAAAGATGTTGTGTCCGCCGAAAACTGAAAAATAAATATTAAAAATTTAAGAAAGAAAGAAAGAATCCACAAGTTGTATAATTGGAACTATTTCATTAAAGTCATATAGCCATGCAGACCCTTTCCCCAAAGGCAAAGGGAAAAGTAAAACAGCAAATTCAGTTCCAAAAATCCGTACAAACTTTTCTGTAAGGGGCATAGCAGCCTCTCAGCTGCTTCTCCTCTTTCCAAGTACCAGCACAAATACATTACCCCATCTTTGCATTATCAGACTTAGATTTATGGAATGACAGACGATGAAAGACCTCAAGATCAAGTGGGATAGGTAGAAGGTGCTTTTGGCCTACCAAAGAATATGTTTATCAGAATTGCCTGCTAGAGTTAACAGAATTTTAACCATTGAAAAACTTTATTTATCAGCTAAAAATCAATTTAACTTCAAAATTATTTTTTTTTAAATCAGCACTATGAGAAAATATGTCTGCTATTTTAAGCCCCCCTCAAATTATTTTTTTTTTAAAGAAAGAGTGAGAGAGAGAGAATTTTTTAATATTTATTTTTTAGTACTTGGCGGACACAACATCTTTGTTTGTACGTGGTGCTGAGGATCGAACCCGGGCCACACGAATGCCAGGCGGGCGCGCTACCACTTGAGCCACATCCCCAGCCCCCCCCTCAAATTATTTTAACAAACAAACCCCAAAAAAATCTTCTAAAACTGTAGCATCACTCCAAGTAAATCTAAACTATTTATTCTGAGGTGTCATATGTGCCCTTTATCAAAATATCAAATTTTCTTGTAAATAGCTAAATGTATTCAATATAACATCAAGAATTTTCAGTCTTCCTTAAAAAGTCAATTATCCCTTTTTTAAAGAAAGAGAGAGAGAGAATTTTTAATACTTATTTTTCAGTGGACACAACATCTTTATTTTATTTTTATGTGGTGCTGAGAATCGAACCCAGCGCCCTGCTCATGCCAGGCGAGCGTGTTACCGCTTGAGCCACATCCCCAGCCCTCAATTATCCTTTTAGGGCAATTCTCTATCTCCAGTACCCCACCTGGTAAGAAAGTACATAACAGGAACTCATAAGTGACCCTCCTAGATTGGTCAAAATTGCTGTAACATACTATACATATTAGAAGCACATGTAAAAATGGAAATATTGGGAAGAAAATTTTATATGAAAAACTATGATGTAGAAATTTCTCAAACTAGCCAGGTATAGTGGTGCAACCTGTAATCCCAGTGACTTGGGAAGCTGAAGCAGGAGGATCACAAGTTCAAAGCCAGCCCCAGCAACTCGGTAAGACCCTGTCTCAAAATTTAAAAAGGGGGGAGGGGCCTGCAGGTTCAATTCAATGGTAGAGTGCCCCTGGATTAAATGGCTAGTATCAAAATAAACAAAAACTCTCAAGCTTCTTTCTTAGTTTCATATCACATGTTTAAGGCAACCTAGCATGTTCATGAATTTAATATCTCGTTATTTGAAGATGTCAAAAGTGATGGCACACACCCATTATCCAACTACTCGGGGAGAAGGATCACAAATTTGAGGCCAGCATGGGCAACTTAGCAAGATCCTGTCGCAAAATAAAAAGGGCTATGAATGTAGCTCAGTGGTGGGTTTAATCCCCAGTATGCCCCCTATACAAACACACACACACTAGAAGAACCAGTCCTAAGCCTGAGAATGTTCTGGAGGAAAGGGATAACAGGAGCATCTCTTCCAGAGCTATAACACCCAAGAGGCCAAAACAACTAAGATCAAGCTGACATCTCTTCACTATTCCCAGTCTTGAGATAGCTTGCTTCTTTCCTTCATTTATTTATTTTGGTACTGAGGAATGAACTCAGGGGCAAACAACCACTGAGCCACATTCTCAGCCCTATTTTGTATTTTATTTAGAGACAGGGTCTCACTGAGTTGCTTAGTGCCTCGCTTTTGCTAAACTGGCTTTGAATCTGCAACCCTCCTGCCTCAGCCTCCAAGCCTCTGGGATTACAGGCGTATGCCACCAAGACCAGCTCCCTGGGCTTCCTTCTCTTATAGTCTCTTTATTCAATTGGGGGGCTATCTTCCCTCACTCAGGTTCTGGGCCCCCCAAGGTACAAGAACTGTTGTGTCTCAGACATTTGTCCCACCTGGCATGACCTCTTTAAGGTCACCTCCTCTATTTCATGGCAGGGCACAGGGTCCCTGCCTTTTCCATGTACTCATGGGGCCTACTGCCCTGCAACAGGGAAATCAAGGAAGCAAGGAGGGCAATGAAACAGAGTTTACTACTTATCCACTGTGCTTAAACTTTCTGGGGTAGGGAATTAAACCCTCAGAGAATCTAAAACATCTATGGGTCTTTCTCTTGAAATAACTGAGAAGATACTGAATTAAGCTGCAGACACTTAAGGAATGGTCAAGCCCTCAAGAAAAAATGTTCAGCAGATAGCTGGAAGCAGTGGAACTGGAGCTGAAGTGAATCTAAACAGAAATCATATTTGGGCCAGGCACGTGGCTCATGCCTATAACCCCAGCAACTGAAACAGGATCAAAAGTTCAAAGCCAGGCTCAGCAACTTAGCAAGCCCTATCTCAAAAAAGGCTGGCAGGGGTGGGAGGTGGGGGGTGGAGTACAGAGAAGGGATGTAGCTGAGTGGTTAAGCACCCCTGGGTTCAATCCTAGTATGAAAGAAACAAAGAAAAGGAATGAAAAAAGGAGCAAAGAAAAAAATATATATTGGAGAATTACCTACAAAGGGTCAAGGCTTCTCTAACTATAAGCCTCCTATGAGCAAAGGGCACAACACAAGAGGCAGGACATCAATACCCTCCTAGAGGCCAAGAATCAGAACCTCCTCTCAATTCCACACAGAGCATGTAGCATTCAGAATATCTGGACGGCATAATATGGAGGAGGAGGATTTCTTCCTTTATGGTCCTTCAGGTCCCCAGTACTCATCACAGTTCAGCTTGGGGCTTTTTTTTTTTTTTTTTTTTTTTTTTTTCAGCTTGGGGCTTTTTTTTTTTTTGAGATAGTGCCTCACTGTGTTTACCAGGCTGAGTTCAAACTCATAATGCCCCTGTCTCAGCATCTCCAGCATCTCCTGGTAAACCTGTATACCAGGTTTAAAGGTATACACCACCATCAGCATGGGGCTCATTTCCAAATGAGACCTGGCAGTTTCTTCTCAACTTCTTCGCCAAAATAATACACAAGAATAAATTCTTCAAACCAGGCACCAGAGCCAAAAGGTATTAAGCACAGGGAGTGATCAGCAAAACCAGCATATGGGAAATTCCACCACACAGTTGCTTAACAGATAAAAATTACAAAAAAAAAAAAAAAAAAAAAAAGACCAAGCACAAATAAATTTAAAAGACAAAAGAGCCATTTCCATCAAATGCCATGTACAAAACCTGAAAAAAAAAATTAAGGAATTAACACTTTTTAGAAAGAGTAATGTTATTATAGATTCCATGGCTCTTTGTCTTTTGGAGATACACACAGAAATAGAATATTATGGATAAATAACTTTTTTTTTTTTTGGTACTGGGAACAAATTCAGGAATGCTTTACCACCTTTTTTTTTTGTGACAAGGTTCCACTAACTTACTGAGGCTGGCCTGGAACTTGCAATTTGGCCTCAGCTTCCCAAGTCAGGATTACAGGTATGTACATAGTGATAAAATAACATTTCTGAGGGCAGGGATTATAGCTCAGTGGCACAGCACTTGCACAAGACCCTGGGCACAGCAAAATAGAAAAAGAAAAACATTTCTGGGAAAAATAGGATTAGACATTTTAGTGAAGGCTAGGGATATAGCTCAGCGGTAGAGCACTTGCCTAGCATGGGCAAAGCCAATAGGTTCAATCCCCAGTACCACCACTAGGAAAAAAAAAAAGGCATTGAGGGAGGTCAGTGCAGAGAACAGAAGAAACAAGATTGGCTAGAAATTGGTTAACAGCTGAAACTGGTGATAAGTGACAGATTCAAAGCAAATATGCATCATCTTTGCAGATTGTCCTGCAAACTCTTGAGTGAACCTACATTCAATTTTTTGGGAAAAGGACATTTTAATGCCATCAAAATATATCACAAAATAGTACTCCTATTACACTGCACACAAAGAAGCAAAAACACAATTTATTTAAAAAACAAAAACATGCTTTAAAATATAACCACATAAAAAGTAATCATCTGCTTACTTTCTTTTTTTTTTTAACCTTTATTTATTTTTATTTGGTGCTGATTGAACCCAGGGCCCTGAGCGTACTAGGCAAGAGTGCTCTACCACTGAGCCACAACCTCAGCCCCTGCATCTACTTACTTTCTACAGTCCAAAAATGGGTTCAATTTGTTTAAGATGATCATCTCATTAAGTAAAATAACTTTACTTAAAGAAAAAAAATCTTCTCCAAAGCATCATCTTTATGAGCCAAACAATGGAAAATTTTCACCTCAGCAATCTGGCCTCAGGGAGGCTCATGCTCATCCCTGTTGCCTAGATACAAGTGACATCTCAGGAGCTTACACACTGCTCTGGCATCCTTTTGCAAGGGAGAATAGCTAAGTTTCATCAGTCAGCGATTGCTCTTTCCTGATACATTCCATTGCTCAGAAAGTCTTAGGGCTGATATATAGTGATCCATTCTGTCACCTACAAAGCTTCCAAGCAAAAAAGAAGCCTATCACATCTGCTAAACTGGTTTCTACAAGGAAATCAACTCTAATCCCAGTTCTTATCCACATAATTTCTAATAATGCCTGTGAGTTCTACTTTAAAATCACAATGCAGGAAAACCAATCTAAACAACAGTTCAACAGACTTTTTCTTCAAAGAAAAAAATTACTAGGCAATTAATGTCAAATATGATTAAGTATTAATTTGCCATTTCAAATTCTAAGTGGCTAAAGTTAAAACACCACCCTGAAATTTATCTTTTAAATACTTAATGCCAAGTTACAGGATGAAATATACAAACCCCACAGCAATAAACTACACAAATAAGCATCTTAAGTTTCCCGCTAGGTGTTATCCTGCTAAAAATGCAAATACAGCAAACATTTTAAATACTAGAACTCAACAAAATTACTGTAATTATGGTCCTTTATTAGGAAAAAAAAAAACTAATAAGCTCCAATGTTTTTGTTACTCTTCTAAAGTTTCAGTAATTTTTCTTAAATTATTCTTCCATATGATTTTAGTTTATTCTTGTTATGTGTGCAATTTTGCTAACGTTTAATTCCAAGCAGTGACTAGCTATTGCTACTTAAAGAGCACTAAATTTTACTGGCTTCTACATTTTGTTTTCACTCGTTTTTTTCCTGCTAGTCGGGCTTTCTAGATACTGAGAGCCAATAAAATCCTACAATAAAGCCATTAGAATGCAAGACAAAAGCCATCTAATCAAATTTGAAGGAAATTAAAGTTCCACTCAATGGTAGAAACATCAGAATAAAATAGGAGTCTTCTGATACACTGCAAGACAGTTTTAAAAATGTTGGGTGCGCTGATTCCCCCAACAAATACGACCCAACTGGCAATCAACACCCAAAATGGCTGCACATTTGCCAGCCTCAGGTAACAGTATCTGAGGCGCTGGGCTGACCCCTACACTCAAAGATGGAAGACCACATTCTCAAAAACCTGGGATATCATGATCGCCAAAGACCTGGGTAGATATTTCAACATTACGGAAAGTTCTCGTCCACCTAAAAACCTCGGAAGATCTCCTCAAAGGCGGGGGAAAAATACTACCCACCCCTCAAATTTCCAGGAGACCTCTCTCCAATGATCGGCGAAGATCCTGCCCACCCCCCAAATCCAGAGGGGAGCTTCTCTTCCCAGTGACCCAAAACTACGATGCTTCTCGCAAATGGCCAGGGAAAATATGGCTCCACGAAGACCCGGGGAGACCTCCTGCACAATGACAGCGAGAGACTACCTCCCAAATAATGTGGGGAGACCCCCAACGACCAGAGACCCTGTTCCCTAACAGCCAGAAAACAAAACAAAACAAAACAAAACAAAAACCTTCCCCCAAAGCTCCCGGGGCGGCAAGACCACAGGCACCGCGAGGCGGGCGTTACCTGCGGCCACAGACCGGTCCCGCGGCGCCTCAGTCCTATTGTTTCTCTTCCACCAAAATGGCGGCGACTGCTCAGAGCCCCGCCCCCCGCACCTCGCTCCCGGTGCCCCTAGCTATTGGCTTGTACCGGAAGCCGCGCACGCGGACTGGGCAGCCTGAAAGGCGCTGTTGCTAGGGCGCCGGGATTAGTTGCTGCAGCTTCCGGAAGGGGTGGGGAAGGGGAGGAGCCAAGTAGGGGAGGAGCTTTTCCCTCAGGCAGGGCAGGTGAACAGGGGGTCAGAGACGAGTTTGGAGTTAAAGATGGCTGAGGGCCAATAGGTCAACTGTAGGATTCCTGGGAGACCGATGGGTCAACCAACCATCTTGGTTTGCCCTGCAAAACTGGGAACATGGTCACTCTAGCAAATGGATGATACAGGACTGAATGCAGATGTCGCTAACATGGATGAAAGAGGGTTGTGAAGAGTAGACAGAAGAGTGACTGTAGACAGCCAACCAAGGAATGGTTATATAGACAGGTGAAGAGATGACTACGTGGATGGGTGCACAAACGAAGACATAGAGGGACAGACAGAAGAGAGGCAGTAGAATCTTCTGTGGACTGGTGGGTGACCCAATGCCTGACTCAGGTCCATCAAGCTCCACAGGGGTTGTCTAATGCTTATTTGTTCTGGGGCCTGTGTTGGTCAGAAAGGCTCTCACCTGAGTAAATGAATATCAATGTAGCTGGGAAAAGCAAGGGACATGGTGCTTAGCACCAAGAGTGGACAGAGCCACCCTATTGAATATCTGCTCTTTCTGTAAAGGAGGCTAATGTTGCTGCCTTATATCATGGGCATTTGCAAAGGTGTGGATTCACCCATGCACTTTTTAACTTGTTAAGTTTTTCTTAAGGACCTACACTCTTCTGTAAATATGGCAGGGAACAAAAACAGTAGATCAATTTAAAAAAAAAGATAAATAAAACAAAAATCTGGTGTTGAGGCTATAGCTCTGTGGTAAAGTACTTGCCTAGCATGCACAAGGCCCTGGTTCCATCCCAAACACAGGGGGAAAAAATCCATCTCTTTATGGAGCTGATTAGGAGAGACTTGCTATATGACCAACAGATCTCTTCTCTCTTAATTTCCAGGCTCCATTTCTTGTGATTTACCAGTTTTTCATTGTTGCCTGCTCTCTGTTCATTCTTACTTCCTGGTCATTTCATCCAGACTTATGGCTTTAAAATGTCACCAATATATCAATCACTCCCAAAGGTGTTTATTCAATTCAGACCCTTTCTGAGCACCAGATACAATGTCCAGCTATCAATTAGACATCTGCATTCTGAGTTGCAGTAAACAGCTTCTCAAATTCAACTTCTGCTATCTTAGCTCTGGCTCATCCACCAAACCTGCTCTACCCTATTATCCCACCCCCACAGATCAGGTGATGGAGCTTAGACCTTTTTTTTTTTTTTTTTTTTTTTGGTACTTGGGATTGAACCCAGGAGTGCTGTATCCACTGAGCCACATCCCCTTTTTATTTGTTATTTTTGTTCCTGAGATAGGGCCTCACTGAGGCTTTGAACATCAAATCCTTCTGCTTTAGCCTCCTGAGTCACTGGAATTACAGGTGTGTACCACTGCGCCGAGCAAGATTAGTCCTAATTGCTCAGGACAAACACTTCTCAGTAACCTTGACTAATTTCTTTCATACCTATATGCAGTGGGCCAGGAAATTCTGCCGCCTCCATTAGCATCATACCCAGAATAAGATCACTTCTTGCTATTACCATGGCTTCCACCAAGTCCAAATTTCCACAATCTCTCTCCAGGGTTATATCACAGCTCTCTCCCATTCTCCTGCTACTGCCCCTATTATCTTCAATCCATTCTCCACACATCAGCCTGTAAGTCAGAACCTTTTACACCTGCAGTAGCCCCTCCTTAAGGAAAAGAGAAAATTGGCAAGATTCTCATAATTCCTGTTACCTACCCAACTGCAGATGGCTGGTCTCTATTCTCACTGCTCAAAGTTCCTCACACATTACATCCTGTGCACCCTCCAGCTCTGCATTTCAGACTTTAATTACTCCTCTCTGCCTCCAGCATGCAAGATCACTTTTATCTCCTTGTCCTGCTCTATTGTTTCCTATAGCAATTACCACCTTCTCACTATTTTTGGGGGCGGGGAATACTGGGGATTGAAATCAGGGGCATTCAACCACTGAGCCACATCCCCAGCCCTATTTTTTTAATTTTATTTTTAGTTATCAATGAACCTTTATTATTTATATGTGGTGCTGAGAATCAAACCCAGTGCCTCACACATGTGAGGCAAGCGTTCTACCACTGAGCCACAACCCCAGCCCCCTCAAGCCCTATTTCGTGTTTTATTTAGAATCAGGGACTCACTGAGTTGCTTAGTATCTTGTCCTTCCTGAGGCTGGCTTTGAACTCGTGATGCTCCTGCCTCCAGAGCTGGAATTATAGGCATTCACCACAGTGCCCGGCTTCTCACATACTTTTAAAAATATTTTTTAGTTGTAGATGGACACAATACCTTTATTTCATTTATTTATTTTTATGTAGTGCTGAGGATCAAACCCAGTGCCTCACAAGTGCTAGGCAAGTACTCACTCTACCACTGAGCTACAACCCCAAGCCTTCTTGCATACTTTTAAAAGTAAATGTCTATTAGGCTGGGGATATAGCTCAGTTGGTAGAGTGTTTGCCTCACATGCACAATGGGTTCAATCCTGAGCACACACACACAAAAAAAGTAGATATTTATTATCCTTATTTGGCATTGTGCAGCTTCCCCCACTAGAACCAAAGCTCTGGGAGGTGGAATCTCTGTTTTGTTCAAGGATGTATCATGAATATCTCATACACCAGAAATAGTTGTAGACTGATTGCATAAAAAGAAGTCATATGGTATTAAGTGGAAAATATTGTAGAGGGAAAGAAAATAGGTCAGTGAGAGGTTGAGGCAGGGTGGGAACACCCCTAGTCAAGGCTAGTAGATTCTCTACACCAGGCAGGATTGCTGGAAAGCCTAGCCCAGTTCCTGCTCTTATGACTTCAAGACCTGTGACTGCTGAAAAAAAGCCCAAAAGGCACCAGATGTTCAGACCCTCACAGGTCACTCTTTCACCTTCGTCTGCCCACCCAATCTTACATTCCAGAGGCCCTTCTATACATGGGGTGGGAGGCTGGACAGTGCAGCCCTATGTAGAACTTTTCTGTTCTTTCCATAGTGTTTACTAACGGCTGACCTGGATTAGACACTGTGGATGTGTCAAGAATGGACATGTGGGGCTGGGGTTGTAGCTCAGTGGTAGAGTGCTAGGCTGGCATGTGTGAGGCATTGGGTTCGATTCTTAGCACCACATATAAATACGTAAAATAAAGGTCCATCAACAACTAAAAAACATTAAAAAAATAGACACGGCAAGAATTAGGGGTGAGGAGGGACAAGGGAAAAAGAAAGACAGTGGAATGAATCTGACATAACTTTCCTATGTACATATATGAATATATCACAGTTAATCTCAAAAAAGAAAAAAACAGAGGCAATAGAGCAATGGGGAAGGAGACAGAGGAGATGGTGGAGAGCTAAAGAAGCACCCAGAGTTCCTGCCTGATCTCTTGTGTTTTTTTTCCCTATAACAAGATGAGAGTCAGGCACAGTGGCACAGGCCCAGCAACTCAGAGGCTAAGACAGGATTTGGAATTCAAAACCAGCCTCAGCAACAGTGGCAAGGCTGCTAAGCAACTCAGTGAGACCCTGTCTCTAAATAAAACATGAATTAGGGCTGTGGATGTGGCTCAGTGGTCGAGTGCTCCTGAGTAAAATCCCTGGTACCCCCCCCAAAACCAAAAACAGAGGATGAGTTCATTGCTAGGGTCATGGTAGGGCTGCAGGGGATCAAAAAGTCTTAGGGCAAGGCAGCAAGCACTGCAAGGGCCCTGGAGATGAAGGATGTTGGGAGGTTATGAATAGACCTGGCCTGAGTCTGGTGAGCAGGATGAGGGGCCCTTTTGGTGCCAGGGTGTGTATGTGTGTGTTTGGTTGCTGCTCCCTTGCCAGGGAGTGAGGAAGCACTCTCTTTATCAGGATCTGGGTATGGGAGGCAAAGAGAGTTGTTTTGGGATCAAACATTTTACCCAGCTCCCTTTCCTTCATGTTTCTTAAACTGGTCACTATTCTGTAATCACCTTTACCCCATCTGGCGTAAATCTGCCCAAGGGCCTCAGGGTAAGCCATGCAGCTCCAAGCTGGGAACATGATGTTCCCATCTGGTAAGGGGATGGAACTCAGATCTCTTATGATCCCATCAGCATCCACAGCCCTAAGACATGGGCCATGCAGGGAGTGGGCTGGCTGCAAATCATTCCAAAAATATTCTCTCAGAACAAAAGGCAGGAAAATTACCAAGAAAAAGATCCAGGGTGGAGGGGTTCTCAGTTTGTCCTGGACATGTACACCCTGTCTCTAGTACATCCAGATAGCATAGAACCTGGAGAGGGTCAGCTGGGAAATTCCCATTGTGCTGGAAGGCTATCCAATCTCAGTGGGCCCCACCCCCGCCCCTACTCTTAAATGTACCATTGAGAACTAGTTCTCTCATGCAAGGTTAGCCACCGTCCCCTCACCCCCAGTTTTCAGTTATGAGGCCAGCTCTACATCGGAGAATGGAGATTGGTTTTGCTAGGAGCCAGAAATTAGAGGTTTTTTCTTTTTTCTTTATTTTGGTACTGGGGATTTAACTCAGGGGAGGTTAACCACTGAGCTACATCTCCCACCCTTTTTAATATTTTGTTTAGAGACAGGGTCTCACTAAGTTTTCAGTAGTACCTCATTAAGTTGCTGAGGCTGGCTTTGAATTCATGATACTCCTGCCCCAGCCTCCTGAGCACCTGGGATTATAAGCCAGCACCACTATGCTCAATTAGAAATTTGAGTTTCTAAGTGAGTATAAGGGTAATGATCATGTAGCATTAGACCCTACCCCCTTACAATAGTTGGGCCTTGGCCCAGACCAGGTAGGTGAGAGCCTGCAGGCAAAGCCAGGGGATCCGGGGTGGATGACCGGCCGTAGGCTATTGCCTTTTTACAGAGGAGACATTTGAGGCTCAGGACAAGTGCCAATCCTCCAGCCTCAGCTATGAATTTCCAGCCAGATGGAACCCCCTAAGCTCTAGGGTCTGAGGGGAATGTGTTTTCCCACTCAGCTGTCTATGCCCTTGTCAGAAAAGAGCTCTGTACCCCAGTGCTGCCAAGACTGCAGCTGCTGAGTTAACTGCTTCTTGTTGGGATTTGCTCTGAGACTTGGGGGTTGATGGGGAGTTTGAGCTTGGATGAAGCCTCATTTCTCACACCAGACTTGGGGTGCTGTACAACCTGGGACTGGAGGCCAGGAACCTAAAGAAGCATAGGGACAGCCTGGCCCCTGCTGGTCAAAGTGGTAAAATGCAGCATGGTTCTGTTATACACCTGAACTGATGTATATCTGTCCTAAAAACTCATTCCTGGGCTGGGGTTGTGGCTCAGTGGTAGAGTGCTTGCCTAGCATGCTTGAGGCACTGAGTTCGATCCTCAGCACCACATAAATGTAATATAAAGATATTGTGTCCACTTGAAACTAGAAAATAAATATTAAAAAAAAAAAAAAAAAAAAAAAAAAAACTCATTCCTGCTTGTCCACAGGCTGAGAATTAACTTCAGGTACCCTGCCTCTCCAGTTGCCCATGTGGTGGGCAACTTTTGGAAGGAATGGTAGACTGTACTGGAGGTGTCCCCTCAAAGCCCGTGCCTGGGGGTTCAGAATGAAAATGTCCAGTATGACTATGATTGGATGTTATGCTGTGATACCTAGTTTGCTTTATCTACTGGGTCTAGATTTCCGGTCTTCTTCCTTTTTATATTTTTATTTATTTATTTATTTTTAAATATAGTACATTATCATTACCATTAGTCTCCTTAATGTGCTTTTTTTTTAAGAGAGAGAGAGAGAGAGAGAGAATTTTTTAATATTTATTTTTTAGTTCTCGGTGGACACAACATCTTTCTTTGTATGTGGTGCTGAGGATCGAATCTAGCCCCCAGGCATGCCAGGCGAGCGCTCTATCACTTGAGCCACATCCCCAGCCCCCCTTTTATATTTTTAATAGACAAAAACAACTGAACATTCCTGTCCCATCATCATGGGGTCTGGAGGATCCTGTCTGACAGGACATTGCTGGATTCTGACTTCAAGCAGAATACACAAAGTGACTTTTGCCCCTTGGCCATGTGCAGTTCTGCAGGAGGAAGGAGTAGGCCTATGGCCAAGAATTTGGGCATTTGACTGGTATCTTCCATTTCAACTGCTATCCCTAGGAGCTGACTAGCCAATGTCCATTCTTTTGCCTATCAGGAGTGACTGGTGCAGAGTCAGGTTCTAGTATCTAAGAGAGCTCTTTCTCTTCTCTCACACTGCAGCCAGGCCTTTATGCCCTGTGGCATACCAATGATCTGGGCACTGTCTATATTTTTATACAAAGACAAATTAGATAACTGGTTTTATAGAATAAAAAAAGTATCCATAGGATCAAGGATTCTGGCTGGGGGGAAGTAAAAGATGAAGGGATAATATTTCATAGAGGCCGCGGCCCTCCGGCGTCCTTTCGCCCAGCTCGCAGAGCCTTCACCTCCCCGCCGCTGGGGAGGCCTGCGTCCATCCAGCAGCTAGCGACCTTGGGCCAGGACCGCCGCGGGGAGTTCCCGGCTCCTGCGTATCGCCTCCGTGGCCCTGGGTGGCTCGGCCCGCCGCCCACACTGCTCCTCGCTGGACCCCATGCTGGGGGACCCAGGCCGGGCCTGGGCGGCGGCGCGCAGGCAGCCGATGAGCTTGTCCGCGTGGAGCAGCTCAGAAGATAACAGTCCACTTTATAAACAATGATGGTGTAACATTAACAACCAAAGGAAAAGTTGGTGACTCTCTTCTAGATGTTGTGGTTGAAAATAATCTAGATATTGATGGTTTTGGTGCTTGTGAGGGAACCTTGGCTAGCTCTACTTGTCACCTCATCTTTGAAGATCACATATATGAGAAGTTAGAAGCAATCACTGATGAGAATGACATGCTCAATCTGGCTTATGGGCTCACAGACAGATCACGGTTGGGCTGCCAAATCTGTTTGACCAAATCTATGGACAATATGACTGTTCGAGTACCTGAGGCCGTGGCTGATGCCAGACAATCTATTGATGTGGGCAAGAATTCCTAAACTACTATAAGAAGAAATATTTTTGTGAAATCTTACCTATTTTTATAATTTTTAACATAATTAAATGAGAACATGGCTGAATGGGTTTATTCTTATGACTAGCTTTACCATTTTACTTCATCTTGTATAACTACTGAATTTTGTAATATTAAACATGCGATTTTTACATTGGTTATAAAACTATTAGTCAAATATTAGAAAATAGCAGAGAATGATGAAAATCTTATATAGTTTACCTTATTTGTGATTAGTGACTTAAGCAAAATGTTACCACATAATCTTATGTCTGCTTATTTAGAAGGTAGGTTAAGAAAAGCTATTATTACCCCTGCTTGATGTGGGTAAAGGCAGAGATCTAAAATGGCTTGTCCAGGATGATATGACTAACTAGGAAATTTGTACTGGAACCTGCATCTTATTATTTTAAGTTAGTTTTATGTTCAGATTGATACTGGAGAAATTATGAACATCTTACTTTTAGCACTAATTAAATGTAAATGTGTGTGAAAGAATATTCAGTGAATTGCTTAATTTCCAAGATAGCTATTAACTTTATAAATATTTCAAAATTTTATTCAAGAGAAATGTTTAGTATTCACTTAGACATTATGACACTGTCAAGTTGATGTCTGTTCTGACTAAACCATCTTTTCTATTTCAAGCAAGACAAACTATCTTAGCAATCTTTCGAAAATAATGTTAGTTTATAGGTTGATTCTTAGAATGGAAATCTTGTGAATTAGCCCCTGAGCCAGAGGATATGAGCAGGCTGCCACATCCCACTGCCCAACAGGCACCATTCTTCTCACTTCAACGTCTGCAGCCTGGGTAGCATAGCATATGCTACAGTCCCAGAAATGAAGGAATATCTTACCAATTATATATGGAAGATATTTGTATCCTTATCTTTGCTATAAATAAATTCATTAAAGGTAATAAATGGGTAAAGTGTACTCTTTAGATGTATAATAAAAACATCAACTAATGTGGACTAATGAGGAAGAGCAGAACAAATTACTAAAGAAAAACAGTTGAGTTATAAGACTGTCAAGTGAGTTTCAAGTACTTAAATGCAGTTTATTAATTTGTGTAAATATTGGTCAACTATAATACTTGACATACAACATTATTATGTTTGTTAGGGATGCAGAGATGAACAAGACAAGAATGTCTTCAGGGAACTCTATTAGGAAAGACAAAACGTGTATATATACAAATAATTTGCTTGAACCAAACTGATCAATTTGCCAAATGGTATTTTAAACTAATTAATATAGAAAAGTGATTGGGAAGAACTTGAGGCATCTTATGTTCATTTAGTGTTTAATGACTGTTGAGTACTTTCTGTATAGAATGCTATACTTTTTAAGTACTTCAAAGCAATTTTTTTTATCTTAATTAGCTTCATTATTTTGTATTCTTATATAGATCACCTGAACTCTCCAGGTGATCTATTTTAAAGATATAGTTTAATGATGATATTCAGCCAAAATATTCTAAGAATTCTAAATTTGAATTATCAAATTTCAAAATAGAAAAGTTCAAATTAATATAATTTAATTGTATTACTTAAATAAGACTAAATTTATTAAATGGAGAATATACTCTGTAAAAAAATATTTCACAGAAAAATTCAATTCTTGGCAGCTGTTATCACAGAAAGTAAACCTATCCCAGAAAGCCACCTCTAACTAATGTTTCTCATGTTTCAAATGACTAACATGAAGATGACAATTTATTTTTTTTAAATATCTTTTTAGATGTTGATGGACCTTTATTTTATTCATTTATTTATATGTGGTGCTGAGAATCAAACCCAGGGCCTCCACATATGCTAGGCAAGTGCTCTACCACTGAGCCACAACTCCAGCACGAAGATGACAATTTCTGAGGAGTTCTTACTTGGGAAGGGGAAGTCCTTCAGATAATAAGTCTAGTCTTTCTCCTTTCACAGCTACTCCAGATACTTTTTAAAATAATTTTTAATATCTTTATTTATTTATGTGATGTTGAGGATTGAACTTAGCACCTTGCGTGTGCTAGGCAAGTGCTCTACAACTGAGCCACAACCCCAACCCTCCTCCAGATACTTTTATAACTAGAATCAAATGATGCAAGGTAGAACTGCATGCTTTTGTGTCTACACCACTCATTTTATGAACAGGCAAAGGCAGCCTACAGAAAGAAGAGCTGCATGACAAAAAGCAACAGTCACTGGGAGCTTAATCATCCTTAAAATGGGAGACCACAGCTGCTATCTGCAGCAGTCTAGAAACTTCAGAGGATAAAATCAATCAGCGAAGGGAAGGTCCAAGAATTCCCTAGTAGACATCAGTACCATTAACTAGTTAATTCCTTGGGTATAAAGTGTCAGGAATGTCCATAGCTGGTCATCAGGGTTTGGTCAATGAACAAATTAGCCAAGTCAGATCTAATTTCTGATATTCCAATTTAGAACATGTTAATACTCATCTTAATTCACAACTGTTATTATGTTCCTAGTTAACACTCTGCATGTCCCCAGTCAAGTAACAGTATGTATCACTGGCCATCATCCGTGATGGGGCATTTTTCTTCAGAGAATGTGGGTACAGGATGATGCCTTGTGAAATTACCCCAGTTTCTTTCCACATTACAAGTGATACTATTTTAATTTTTTTCATTATAAAATTAAGTGACTAAGATCATTGAGAACATGTTTGTGTAACCCTGAAAGGACAAATTTCTAGCTTCCTGTTATACTAACACAGAAAGTAAAGTCCTCATGTAATGTTCCTTCTTTAAGACAGAGACTGTAGATATGATTGTGACATTGCTGTGGAATTTTTTTGTGTGTGTGTGAACCAGGGGTGCTTAGTCATCCCCAGGTACATCCCCAGGCTTTTATTTACTTTTTAAATATATACATATTTTTAATTTTTTTTGGTACTGGGGATTGAACTCAGGGGCATTTAACCACTGAGTCACATCCCCAACCCCCCCGCCTTTTTTTTTTTTTTTTTTTTTTTTGTATTTTATTTAGAGAAAGGGACTCCCTGAGTTGCTTAGAGCCTCAATAAGTTGCTGAGGCTGGCTTTGAACTCTCGATCCTCCTGCCTCAGCCTCCTGAGCTTCTGGGATTACGGGCATGTGCCAACCCCATCTTTACTGGTGCATTATTGAGACAGCCCTTTTATTGAGGCAGGATCTTACTAAAGTTGCTCAGGCTGACCTTTAATTTGCAATCCATCTGCCTTAGCATCTGGAATAGCTGGAATGACAAGCTGATACCATACCCAGCCAAGATTAACATTTAACTTGGTGGACCTCCCTAATGTAGGTGGGTGGGTCTCATAAAATCATTTGAATGCCTAAACAGAACAAAAAAGCTGACTTTTGCTGGGTGAGATGGTGCATACCTGTAATCCCAGCAGTTTGGGATGCTGAAGCAGGAGGATTTCAAGTTCAAAGTCAGCCTCAGCAATTCAGGAGACTTTGAGCAACTCAGCAAGACCCTGTCTCTAAATAAAATACAAAAAAAAAAAAAAGGGCTACAGATGTGGCTAAGTAGTTGAGTGCCCCAGGGTTCCATCCCTAGTAAAAAAAAAAAAAAAAAAAAAAAAAAATTTTTTCTCTCTGCCTTTGAACTGGCACATTGATTTCTGTCCTGCCCTCAGTCTCAAACTAAAACATGAGCAGTTCCTGGGGCTTGAGCCTGCTGACCTTCAGACAAGAGATACATCATTGCCTGGTTCTTGGGCCTCTGGATTCAGATTAGAACTAAACCATATGCTGTCCTGGGTCTCCACACTGCTGACTCATCCTGCAGATCTTGGGATTTTCCTGCCTCTACAATTATGTGAGCCAATTCCTTATAATAAATCTCTCTACAAACACCACACACACACCCTATTGATTGTTTCTCTGGAGAACTCTGAATAGTACATATACCCAGGTTTCCTCCCTAATTTTCAAGGGCTCATACACCAGTTTCAACAGTGTATCTTCCTGATGAACTCTGTGATCCATGGAGCCCAAAAAAAGAGAGTACAGGGGCTGGGGATGTGGCTCAAGCAGTAGCGCTCTCACCTGGCATGCATGCGGCCTGGGTTCGATCCTCAGCACCACATACAAACAAAGATGTTGTGTCTGCTGAAAACTAAGAAATAAATATTAAAAATTCTAAAAAAAAGAGAGAGAGTACAAACACATGACACAAGACTGCACCAGAAAACCAGACATGATTTGTCAGCCTTTATTAACCAAGAGTGAAATTCTGAGCACTAGAGTTTTCTTTTAAAAAACCCAACCTTGTTTATGGCAAACAATGATTAAATTCTGAATGAATTTTTAGTTATATGTTCAATATCTCAGAGCAAGGATTGACTGCTTTCTAATCACTTATTCTTCAAAGATTAAAATACAAGTGTAAAACAGGCTAAAATGAGATTCACCCCAATGATTTAAAAAGTAATTCCAATTTAAAGACACTTCAAACACCATGTATAGAACTTAGGACCAATGACCTTAAAACATTTTTACCTTTGAGGTAGCACTATAATGCTGAATTAGATTTCTTTTATTACAGTGAGTTAAAAAACAATGAGGAATCTAACCTTTGTTCAAGGTGGGCTGAGTGGTTTTCTGCAAATCCCCCATGAGGTTAGTGACAGTTTCACCATTTTTTTTTTTTTTTTTTTAAGTATAAAGATAGCCCTACAGTGTGTAAAAGGAAACCCATAGGAAGGAAGGCCGCTTCCCATAAAATAGACATTAAAATCACTGAGGAACGTCAGCAGTCAAGACAGGAGCAACAAGAGGTAATTGTAGTGAAAAATCAAAACAACTCATACCTTGGCAAGACTGGTTTACAAGTGCTTGTCAATAACAAAATTTCTACCATCAGCCAAATGAAAACAAAGGATAAAAGATGACATTCATGGGTCCTTTTCCTTTTTCTCTGTGCCAAATTCTTTTACTTTTTCTAAACGAGAGAAGACTGTATACTGTGACACGACATGAAATGCTGTGTGCCCAGGGTGCTGCTGGGTGCCAGTGGCATTTCTTAACTGACCACTTTACCATTGTGAGCAGAGAATATGGGCACAAAGAGGATGAAAATAATCTCTTATGATTGGAGAACTATTTTTTTTTGCCACTTTGCTGCTGAATTTACTCATTAAACTGCTCAAAAAAAAATTCTACCCTGATTTCTGAGAATCTATAGCAATTATATGTAACACAATTATATATGAAGACTATGGACTAAGAGGAAAAAAGCACATGAACCCTTCCTTCAGAGAATTAAACCAAGAGAAGACAGTGAGTGAGATAAGCTGGTGGTAAAAAGGAAGGACAATACTGCCAGCTGGACCTCAAGGCTCTCAGGAACCTTCTTACCATTCAAAATCAACAGAGCAAAGCCAGAAAAGAGGATGTGAAGCTCTCTAACCCTTGGAAGCTCTAACAGGATTCTCCCCATGAGGCTCAGCTATCAGTGTAGGTCTTGCTTAGCACAATGGGGATACCTCAGTCCTGAGTCAAACTTGGTCTGCTACATTTGATTCTCCAAGCTGCAGAGATTTGGAATACTGTCCCTGGCACTGTGGTAATGGCTATGTCCTTTTTCGCTCATGTTAGCCTCTGTCTCTTCCTCAGCAACACCCTCATCCCTTGCCACAGGGGCCTTATATGCAGTGAGGGTCTGGACTGATGATCCATACGTTAGACAGTAGTTGGAGCAGAAGGAGTTAGACCTGATGAATTCTGTAACTCTGTAAAACAGCAACCGTCAGTGAATCAGAGGTGTCAAAGGAAACACTAGACTGGAATGTGTGAGAACCTTCAGGAGTTAACTCTGGCACAGGAACCACAGCCAGCCCTATTTAAGGGTGGCACAGAGGGTGGGGAGGGAGCATTAGCTCAGTGTTCAAGAGTTTTTCTGCTTTCACTTCATGAAACACAAGAAAAAAGGAGGGATTACCAAGGTTTTGGTAGGTTACTCATTCTGGAAATCTCTTGGCCACAGTATCTATGGAAAAAGCAGAGTCTAGTTTATGTGGACAATGAAAGGTGATTGGGTGATTCCATCATTACCCACAACATGAATGATTCAAATGCCAACAAATAATCTCCTAGGGATTTACTGAGTTATACACATTTTAAAAAGGCCTTATACATATATTGGAAATGGCCTCTTGATTTAAAAGTTTTAAATACAAGCTAAACATCTCTAAGGGGAATTTCCTAAATAGAGAAATAATCTTCTTTAATTAAAAAATTAGCTGCTGCTTCTATAAAGTTTAAAAATTGATGTTTCAATAGTCAAGCTATGCAACAACTCTGGAGTAGAACAAAAGAGCTCTCTGGGTAATAAACTCTTGTCAGGATATTGTCATGAGCCAGTAGAAGTAACTGGAAACAAGAAATGGCAGGAGTTGCTCAGGAAAGTTTTTAGGTCATAAAAAGCAATGGCACCTCCAGATCCTGGCTTCTTATATCAGCACCATGCTCTAACCATTTGAGCTAACTTGGCTACCCCTGGGCTCCTTTTAAATGGATAGCAATTCACTCATGCAAACTGCATAGAGATTAAACAAAACAAAAACAAAAACCAACTATAAAATAAAAAACTAGAACCCTTAACCTAAAAAAACCTTTCCTGGCTCTCTACTACTGGTAAAAAGTGATGAATCCAAAGTTTCTGTTCTAACATGGGTCTCACTGATTTCAGTCTGTTCTAGAGTACTCACCTTCTGGGCCCTAGACAGGGTCTTTCCCTAAGCATCACTGTGGGCTTGGAGACAGCTGTAATGTGTGCAGCTGTCAGAAGACAATACAATGCCACTGGACCACAGACCTCTATTACATCTGCTGCCATTTTCTACCGTAAAACTAAAGGCAGCAACTGTGAACACACTGTGGACTTTCTCAAAAGACAAACAAGGAAATTGAGGCTGTAATCTTCCTTGAGAAAGATTGAAGGAGGATGTCTACAGTTATACAACAGGTTTCTGCAGACCTTATGGGTAATTCCAAAAGCAACAGTAGCAGCAAGAAAGGAAAGGAGGATGTTTACACTTTGGACTTTGTATCAGGCACTTAAATTGTTGGAGAGATGCCATTCTGAACCAAAGATGTGAAAACTGGGTTGAAGTAATCATTATAAGTCGTCTAATAATGGGCTTTCAGAAGCAAAGTGGAGGTGTGGGTCAAACCTCTCCCCATCCTTTAGTGCTGACTTTCAAGTTTTCTATATGCCCATAACCACAGCAATGGCAGCAGCGGTGGCAACAGCAGGAACAGTTTTGTCGTGTCTGTCTTCTGTGTATGTTCTGTGGCTGACCGAAAGTTTTTGGTGTCACACTGAGAAGGCTCTGGGATGTGGCACATTTACTGCCCAGGGTCAATCAGATCCATGCTAGAGCCAAACATCTTCACCAGCTGTTCCTCGTAGTGTGAGATGTTCCTCTTCATGATATCCATGCAGGGCCCCAGAAGCCTCTCAAATGCTTGAACATCCATAACTGCATTGTTAAAAAGAGGTGAGGGAGAGAATGAATTCTCTTCACTAATAATTTAAGTCATTTTCCTTAAGCAGAACATTAGACTTTGGGATACTGGGTATGTGGATAAAGTGATGTTTCTATATGAATGTAGCAGGACTGTCATTTAAGTTTAAAACTTGCAGAGTCCAGTGTCATCTGCCTATCCTGTTCCCCAAAAGCCCTGGACATGTGCCTCTTTTCACATGTTTGGAGGGCCTGAATGCCTTTCTTACTCACAGTGCTCAGTGCTCAGAAATATTTTCTAAGGTGTTGGGGTGTAGCTCAGTAATGAAGCATGTGCTCAGTATGTGCATGTGCAAGGCATTGGATTTAATGCCCAGCACTCCCCCTTCCCCACAAAAAAAGCATGCTGAAAGAATACATTTGTCCATCTCTGGTTGGTCATACAAACTACAAATTGTCCAGGCCTAGATGTGAGTGAGAGCTGGCAGAATAAGTCAAGGATTGCTGATGGGAAAATAGTAATATACTGACATTAGGAAAAAAAAAAGTATTAATGCATAAAGAATTTTTCTTACCTAAGCATTTGACATCTCCAACTGCATAAGCCGAAGCAGCTCTGGGTTTGTTGGTAACCAGTGCAAGCTCTCCAAAGTACTGTCCCTTATGGCAGCGGGCAATCTCAACCTCTTGGTTCCCACCATCCTTGTTTGTTTTAGTCTAGACAGGTAGAGAACATCACCTGGTCTGACTCTAGGATCACAGCTGGAGAGGTCCAATTGCACACACTCACATTCTCTTCTCAGCACACTCAACACTAAGGAAATTACTTTGCAGAAACTCTAACTGTACCATATAAACTCCATAGATTATTTTCAGTGCTCTGGCTTAATCAAGAGTTGGCATTTTGAGCCAGGTGCGGTGGCATACACCTGTAATCCCAGTGGCTGGGGAGGCTGAATCAGGAGGATCACAAGTTCAAAGCCAGCCACAGCAATGGAGAAGCACTAAGCAACTCAGTGGGACCCTGTCTCTAAATAAAATACAAAAAAAGGCTGGGGATGAGTGGTTGAGTGCCCTTGAGTTCAATCCCTGGTACCCTGCCCTCAAAAAAAAAAAAAAAAAAAAGAGTTGGCTTTTTGGATTTGGCTGGGTATGGTGGCACACATGTGTAATCCCAGTGGTTCAGGAGGCTGAGGCAAGAGGATCATGAGTTCAAACCCAGCCTTAGCAACTCAGTGAGGCCCTGTCTCTAAGGATGTAGCTTAGTGGTTAAGCCCCCCTGGGTTCAACCCTTGGTACAAAAAAAAAAAAAAAAAAGTTGGCTGGGACTGTAGCTCAGTGGCACAGCACTTGCCTAGCACATTTGAGGCACTGGGTTTGATCCTTAGCACCACATTAAAAAATAAACAAATAAAATAAAGGCATATTGTTGGGGCTGGGGTTGTGGCTATAGCAGAGTGCTTGCCTACCATGTATGAGGCCCTGGGTTCTATTCTCAGCACCACATAAAAATAAATAAATAAAGGTATTGTATCCATCTACAACTAAAAAAGAAAAGGCATGTTATCCAACTACTTAAAAAAAAAAGAGTTAGCTTTTACCTGGGGGTTTTAACTTCTGGTTTTTTTTTTTTTTTTCTTATAGTTTTTGGTCTCCTGATATATTTGTATACTTCTCAAATGTTCATTAGAACTTTCTGTTAAGCATATTGTGAGTGAGACCTAACAAATTTCAGGTAATAGCTAAATATCAACAGTAAGGTATACACTATTGGAAAATTATATTTTCTATGGAAGATCTCTCTCTATTTATAAATAAATTGTCGCGACCCCTTGCCCGCAAGGAAGACGCAACTCAGGAATCTTCTTTCAGCAGTTTATTCAGGCCTTGATTTAAGTATCTTATAGTGACTCACTTTCTTTCTTCTTCCTCTTCTCTTCTGAGGGCCCAAGCACAGCCTAATAAAGCCTCCCACGTACCAATCTTAAGCCGCCGCGTGGGTCTTTCTTATAGGGTGGCAAGAGATAGCGTGCCAACTCTCCACAAAGGAATTTGATTTATCACAGGCCACAGTGGAAGCCGGCGCCATCTTCTAATGGCGGCCACAATTTACAACAATGGCTTACTACAATAAATGTAAAATCTTATCTTAGATAAGAAGTCCAATCCTGAACTACTTTTCTTTGATTCTGTGCCTGTATTGAACTGTTCTTTTCTTTCTTTCTTTTGGAACCAGGGGTTGAACCCAGGGGTGCTTAACCACTTAGCCATATCCTCAGCCCTTCTTGTATTTTATTTTGAGACAATCTCACTAAGTTACTTGGGGCCTCTCTAAATTGCTGAAGATGGCTTTGAAACTCATGATCCTCCTGCCTCAGTCTCTGAGTCACTCAGATTATAGGCATGCACCACCTCACCCAGCTCAAGACTGCATTTTTCTTTTTTTCGAGCAGGGGCTACTAGGGATTAAGCTCAGGGGCATTTAACCACTGAGCCACATCCCCAGCCCTAGTCTATATTTATTTAGAGACAGGGTCTCAATGAGTTGCTTAGTACTTCGCTTTTGCTGAGGCTGGCTCTGAACCCGAGATCCTCCTGCCTTAGTCTCCTGAGCCACTGGGATAACAGCTGTGCGCTACCGTGCCCAGCTAAGACTGAATTTTTGACAAGCCTTCCAACTCCCCTTGCCATGCTGCTGTTGGTCTCACTCACAATATGCTTAACAGAAAGTTCTAATGAACATTTGAGAAGTACACAAATATATCAGAAGTCCAAAAACTATAAGATAAAAAACCCCAAAAGTTTTAAACTACTGTTTGATGTGAAACTACAGATCTATTTTAAATTAGGAATCATGCTATCTTATAGATGTGATTATCTTATCTTATAATAATCATAGTTTTCTTTCTCCATACTTATTAGACTTTACTAAATGTTTTGCAACAGGTTTCATAATAGGTTGATTTAGTATTAGAGATAACTCACTACTTTAACTAATTCTATGCTTCCCAAGAAAATAAAAAAGAGGGCTGGGGCTGTAGCTCAGTAGCAGAGCACTTGCACATGTGAGGCACTGGGTTCAATCGTTAGCACCACATAAAAATAAACAAATAAAATAATAAAAGGATTCTGTCAATTTACAACTATTTAAAAGAGGAAGAAGAAGAAGGTGGCAATCTGGTAATGATAGATTGATCAGTAAGGCTCACTCCTTCCACTTACAGGTCATCAGTTTTCTAGTTCTCCTGGAGATGTCCCCCTAACAGTAGGAAGATTTCTTCATATTCACCCCCTATATGTACATTTGGGGTGGGTATTGGGGACTGAACCCAGGATTTAGAGAAAGGGTCTCACTGAGTTGATTAGGGCCTTGCTAAGTTGCAGAGGATGGCTTTGAAATAGTGATTCTCCTGTCTTAAGTCTCTTGAGCCTCTGGGATTATAGGCATGTACCACTGCACACAGCTCCATATATACTTTTGTTTTTTAATTCACTTCATTCATTTTAAGCTGTGATGAACTTTTTTTTTTTTTGGAGGGGGGGTACTGGGGAATGAACTCAGGGGCACTCGATCACTGAGCCACATCACAGCCCTATTTTGTATTTTAAAGTACTAAGTTGCTTAGCACCTTGCCATTGCTGAGGCTGACATTGAACTCGCAATCCTCCTGTCTCAGCTTTCTGAGCCACTGGGATTACAGGCATGTGCCACCATGCCCAGTTCATATGTATGGTTTTTTGTTTTTTTTTTTAATGTAATTTCCCCATTTTCTTTTAGGGTTTTTATCTTTTTCTTATTTATTTGGAGGGTAATATTCCTCATAACATTTACTACATGACAAATGTAAAGGCAGTAGAGTAAGAGGAAATATACCAAATCCATATCAATAGATGGGCTTAACCATGTGTCTCTGGCAGTAACAATGATGGCTTGACCACATTTCACATTATTTAAAGCAAACAGTTACTTCTGTGTATACACCAGGCACCTGGCTCTTTGTAGCATCTCCCAGAAACTCACCTTGCTTCTAATCAAGATGCTCACTTCACCAGATTCTATGATGTAAAAGCTATCAGCCTTTTCACCCTGAAAGAGAGGAGGTCAGGTCAGAGTCATAGAGAGTACTGAAGAAAACCAGAAATAGACTGTTTTCTAATTGCCTGATCTCTTATCTATACTTATTTCCAACTCTACAAATAAATCATTGGCTAACAAATTTAGAACAAAATAAGAAGACGCTGGGGAGCAGGAACATTAACCCAACTATGACTGACACCTCTCAAATACTCACATTTGTCTCCATGAATATGCCCAGTGCACACAGCATTGCTGCTGATCGCTCATGTTGGTCTGCTACTGAAACCTAAGATGGGGCCAGTGACTAAGAATGCTGCAAATTAATGTCAAATTAGTGTCCTGGCTACACCTGAGTAGGGGGTCCAGGGACAATCCTGATCATCAAACAAAAAGATAGCATGGATCTGAAAGGCACTGCCTTGGTGAAGAAGATACTTTGATGCCACTTCATAAGCCTCAGGCTTTTATTTTGCTTGCTTTGATTTTAAACCACCTGGTCGTTCAGACAACTCAACAAATAATTTAATAAATTACTATGTACCAGGCACTTTTCTTAGCATGTAAGATATCAGTGGATACAACAAATATCCCTATACTTGTGACAGGTACAATCTGGTAGGATAAACAAATTATAAACAACCAACATCACAGTCCTGTTGTGTTAGAAGGTGGTAAGTATTATAGGAAAAGAGGACAGGGACTGTGTGTGGAGGAGGGGCTGGCTACTGTACACCAGTTTTATTCGAGAAGGTAAGATCTGAGCAACAGCTAGAAGGAGGTGAGACTTAAGCAAGCAGACATGGAAGAAGAGGCTTTCAGGCACAATTCAGCTTTTGACCCTTTTACTAACCAAATGGGCACCACATGTAGCTGATATTGAAGTTCCCGAGTTAATCTAATCCCAGGACACATTCATATCACTGTCCCATGTAAGCAAAAAACACAGCTTCTTAAAAGGCTTTCTGTGGGGCTATATTAGGTAGCCAAATCACCAGGAATTCTAACATTACACAAAGAACTACAGGATGGGAGCTGACAAAATATGGGGAGCCACAAGGAAAATCAAGGAGCCAGAGGCAGGGTCACCAAGAGGGAAGGATACATCTAGGTTTAAGAATATTTTCATAAAGCAAGAGCTTCTAGATGTAAGAAGAAAGTTTCATCAGTGTTCAGTACTGCTGGGAAATCAAGAGTAAGAAAAGATTCAAATGTGTGGAAACATACTGGTAAGTAAGAGGAAAGTAGTGAGTGGTAGGAAGATATGCAAAAGTGACAGATGGTGAAGGATGGTGCCCTTCTTATGTATATCATCCATAATTTAAAGTGCTCAAATTTCAAAGCTATACCTTTATGAAATTTTACATGTATGTAAACCCGTGTAACCACTCTAGATCAAAACAGAAAATACTTCCATTCTCCAAAAGGCTTCTGAAGTTCTTAGTCAAATCACTACCAACATCTAATTTCTGTCCTTGTAATTTAGTTATGGCTGTTCCTTAACATCATAGTCAGAATTATGTAATCTTTTTTTTTTTTTTTTTTCTGGCTTCTTCTAATCCACATTATTAGAAAACACCTTCAAAATGCCTGGCTATAAAAGGAATTAGATAGGCTAGTAGCTGTAGGAGAAACAAAGTGAGAAGAAGAGTATGTATGTGCTCAGGAGAGATTCAGTGATACATATAGGATAGGAGGAGGTATCGGGGACCCCATATAGAAAAGAATCTGTTAATGTTGTTGTGAATTCCCAGCAGGCACTCTGGTGAGTATTTTACATGTATTTTAACATTCCACAGCCAAAGAAGTCTGATAAAGTGAATACAATTACCACCTCATTTTTGTTTCGTTTTTTTAATGTGGTCCTGGGGATCAAACCCAGGACAAACACATATGCTAGGCAAGCATTCTATCACTGAGCCACAACCCCAGCCCCACCACCCCTTTTTTGTGGCCTAGTTTCTTCAGAAGCTCTTAAGCCTAGGAGGTAGGGAGAATAGCCAGTGGATTTAGGTTTGAGAGGCATGGGAAAGAATGTTACCTAGAACATGTGAGGAACAAACTGGCCTCAGTAGAAAATAGTGGACCTTCCTGTGAACCACAGGAAGGGCAGACTCCAATCCCTTTAACTTTATTGATTTGCTAATACCTCATTAAAAAGGATTAGGATAGCTCACAAACAATGCAAGAAAATAAAATTTAAAATAAAATGATGTATGATCACACAATTGGACAAAAATAATCTATCTTTGTGGCATCCAGGAAATGCACTGTTTTATATTTCCAGTCTTGTGAAACTGCCTTGTTAGGATAGGAGAGAGATAGGCCAGCACACACATTTCCTGCCTGCCTTGCTACAGTGTGATAGACATTCCACATGAGCTGGCTGTTTATAGACTTTGTAGGACTCTGCAGGGTAGACAGAGCAAAATAGGATGACTCTCTAGTAGAAAAAAACAAGAACTCATTGTAAGAATATACTGCTTTTCAAATTTTTGATTATATTAATAGGCTCTGAATACAAATCTCATAGGAAGAACATTCAATGCTACCTTTCTACATTCAGAAGTTTAAAAAATGGGGCTGAGGATGTGGCTCAAGTGGTAGAACGCTCAGCATGCATGAGGCATTGGGTTTGATTCTCAGCACCACATAAAAACAAAATAAAGATATTGTGGCCACCAAAACTAAAAAATAAATATAAAAAAAAGAAGTTAAAAAAAAATCAAAGTACACTGTATTTTACTTCTTTGTGACCATGCTCCAGGTACTTCCAAAAACAGTTTCTGAATGTCTACTATATGCCAGGGACTGACCAGGTTATTACATACATTCTGAAATTCACTAGGATTTATTAAATAAATACCCTTTTACAAATGATGATATATGAGACCTATATCCTACCATAAGAATGATTAAAACCTGTCGCACGAGGCACTGGTTCAATCCTCAGCACCACATAAAAATAAATAAATAAAATAAAGATTTGTGTCTATTTTTTTTTTGTTGTTTTGTTTTTTTTAAATAATGATTAAAACCTAATGTTCAGAATACAACCTTTTGGTTTAAGGGAAAAAAAAATTTTTTTTTTTTTTTTTTTGTACTGGGGATTTAACCCAGGAACTTTTTACCACTGAGCTACATCCCCAGCCCTTTTTGATTGTTGAGACACTAAGATGCTTAGGGCCCTGCTAAGTTGCTGAGGCTGGTCTCGAACTTAGGATTCTCCTGTCTTAGCCACCTGAGCCACTGATATTACAGGCATGTACCACTGTGCCTGGCAGAAAATGGAACTTTAACATTGATAACGTGACACATGCTTTTTGTTCAATATAAATGAGATTCTATCCACATTATTCTAATAAGCAAAATATTTCATCAATTAATTAAACTGTGCAAATTGTGCAACCATTATAAGGAACAGATGCTGATGAAGTTGAAAAAGACTTAACAGGACAAACTCTCAAGGGGATACCTGGCCAGGGACTTACCTGACAGCACAAATATGGTCTGGAGAACATCCAGAGACAGGATGAATTGCACATTAGGATCCCACCTTCCCTTGCAACTGGCAGTTAGGTTTTGTTTTTCCTGCTGTATCCAGGCCCTAGCTGGACATTTGTGCTAAGCAAGGCACCCACTATCATTACAACTCATAAATACAAAACAGTTGGGGTTCAGAAAGAAGTTATTGGCAGATTGGTACTGCAGTCACAGTAGTAAGAGCACAGATGTTCAAAGGAACTTAAGAAAAATTTCCAAATGCTGAAGATTAATGTGGTTTTTGTTTGTTTTGTTCTTTTTTTTTTTTTTTTTCTACCAGGGATTGAACATAGGAGTACTTAACTACTAAGCTATATCCCTAGCCCTTTTTATTTTTAATTTTCAGAGTCTCACTAAGTTGCTTAGGGCCTCACTAAGTTGCTGAGTCTGGCTTTAAACTTTCTATCCTCCTGCCTTAGCCTCCCAAGTCACTGGGATTACAGGTGTGCAGGACCATGCCCAGCCTGAAGATCAATATTTATAGATAAGATTGAAAATATTACATTCCAAAACTTGAGGGATATAGCAAAATTTCTATCTTTAAAATGCCCATAAAGGAAAATAAGATGGCTGAAAAGAGCTAAGCAGTCAACTCAAGAGAACAGAAAAAATGTAACAAAAAGAAAATACAAGGAAAGAAACAATAATTTTTTTTTAGCTATAGGTGGACATAATGTGGTGCTGAGGTTTGAACCCAGTGCCTCAAGTGTGCCAGGTGAGCATTCTACCACGGAGCCACAATCCCAATCCCAAAAAACAACAATTTAATGAAATAAAAAAGAAACATCCAAGCCAAATAGGGTGGTGCACCCTTATAATCCCAGCTACTTAAGAGGCTGGAACAGAAGGATCACTTGAGTCCAGGAGTTTGAGACAAGCCTAGGTAGTATAGTGAGACTGTCTCAAAAAAAAAAAAAAAAAAAAAAAAAACAGACCAAAAACCATAAGGTTGGTTCTTCAAAAAGACTGAAAGAGAGGAAGGCTGCATTTCCAGTTACTCCATGGCTCAGAATTCACGCAGTTAAGAGTACTGCTTCTCAGCAAAGTGGGTAAAAGAGGGAACTCATTGAAATTCAATACTGGATTGTCAGAGACTCTTAGAGACTCAGAAATTTGGGTACCTTGAACAAAGGACAAGAAAGAATACACTGTAGCTAAGTTGGTGGTGGTAGTGGCAGCAGCACTAGTTCACTAGAGTGGAAGAATAACAGAGAAACATAAATTTGGCAAGGAAAAAACCAGTAGAACAGAAAAGTTGTTTTAGATGAACCAGAGGCTGCACACTAAGGTATTTGAAAGTTCTGTTTCTCAACTGGTGAGGCAGGAGCCATCTTGAGGAGCCATGCTGCAGTTTGTTGTTGCTTGAGCCCGGGAGATCATAGCAAATATTTCCATATTGTCCTGGAAACTGCCAACAGGGTAGCCAAGGATGTACCTAGCAGAACATGTTTTAAAAAGGCACAGACATGGGCTGGGGTTGTGGCTCAGTGGTAGAGCACTCGCCTAGCACTTGTGAGGCCCTGGGTTCCATCATCAGCACCACATAAAAATAAATAAACAAAATAAAGGTATGGCACAGGAAAAAAAAAAAAAAAAAGGTACAGACATGATGAACCCAGGAGGAATCAAGTCAGAGATATAGAGTGGCATACAGCTCACCTTCCCTTTGAGACTGGTGATTTGTTCACATGACAGCTGAAGAGTGAAGAGAGGTGGAAAACTGAACAGGTGGGTGTGACTACACTCAAGGATTCCCATTCAGGGACTGAGTCTAGGAAAGCCTCACTTGTGGGCAGAGGAATGTGCAAGACCTATAGAGAGTTAGCTCCCCCATACTACTGAAATCCAGAGGTTCAGTAGAGATTGGCATTTAACCCGCCCTAGGGATGAGTTAATCTAATATCTTCAAGACAGATACCAAGGAAGCCTGATTAGAGCTAAACCCCAGGAGCCAGAACCTCTCATTTAAACTCAGTAGCAGCCCCACCCTGGAAGTACATCAATCTAGTCTGTCAAGGCAAAACTCAATTGACACTACTTCCCTTTCTATCCTTCCCTATAGTGGTGAGAAGGGAAGCTAAGAGATATTTCAACCAGCTACAGTTCCAGGCCAAGTCACTTGACAGCTCAGTGAGCAATACAGAAAGAGGAAGGTTCAACAACTTTCTACCCTTGCTCTAAAGGGTACACAGCCCAAGAAGAAATGGAGGGGCTGGGGATGTGGCTCAAGTGGTAGCGCGCTCGCCTGGCATGGTGCGCCCCGGGTTCAATCCTCAGCACCACCCACAAACAAAGATGTTGTGTCTGCCGAAAACTAGAAAATAAATATTAAAATTCTCTTAAAAAAAAAAAAAAGAAGAAGAAGAAATGGAAAGCTGATGTCTGGCATAGGGAGTAAACATCCATCTTTTTTTTTTTTAAATATTTGTTTAGTTGTCAATGGACTTTATTTTATTTATATGTGGTGCTGAGAATCAAACCCAGTGCCTCACACATGCTAGGCAAGCGTTCTATCACTGAGCCACAACCCCAGCCCTGAACATCCATCTTTATTAATAGTTTTGCCCACCCCAACAGAGATAATTCTTTTTCTTCTTCTTCTTTTTGGTACCAGGGATTGAATCCAGGGCGCTTAACCACTGAGCCACGTCCCCAGCCCTGTTTTACATTTTATTTGAGATAGGGTCTTGCTGAGTTGCTTAGGGCCTTGCTAAGTTGCTGAGGCTGGGTTTGACTTGAGATTCTCCTACCTCAGTCTCAGGAGTTGTTGGGATTACAGGCATGTGACACAGTGCCAGCCAAGATAATTCTTTAAGAGTATTTTTAGGAACTGGGGCTGTAGCTCAGAGGCAGAGCACCTGCCAGGTACGTGTAAGGCACTGGGTTTGATCCTTAGCACCACATAAAATAAACAAATAAAATAAAGACATGCTGTCTCATCTACAACTACCAAAATATATATATATTTTTAAAAAAATTTAAAAAAATAATTTCTTTTTTAGTTGTAGATGGGCACAATACCTTTATTTATTTTTTATTTATTTTTTTATGTGTTGCTGAGGATTGAACCCAGTGCCTCACACATGCTAGGCGAGTGCTCTACCACTGAGCCACAACCCGAGCCCCATTTTTAATTTTTTATTAAGAATTTTTTCCCTCCCTCCGCCAGAGTTCTTGCTGCAATGATTGGTTTGTAGATATACATACTTTTTAAAAAAATTTTTATCATTTTTAAATGTTTGATATTTTTCTTTGTTTTGTCTTTTGAGGGTTAGGGTTTGTTTGTTTGATTGGTTTTTTTTTTCTTTCTTTTCCTTCTAAGAGATAATTTATCTTGTTCTATTTCTCTTTGTTTTATTATTTTTTTTTTCTCCTCCTCTTTTATAGCCAGCATTTGCTATATCTCTTCTGATTTCTCTCTGCTCACAATTTGACTATTCTAAACTTTCTTTTACCCATTTTTTAAAATTCTTAATTGTTAGGCATAACTTGATATAGGCAATGCCATTTTGAAATATACCCTCCAGGACTGGGGTTGTAGCTCAGCGGTAGAGCACTCACCTAGCATGTGTGAGGCCCTGGGTTTGATCCTCAGCACCACATAAAAATGAATAAGTAAAATAAAGGTATTGTGTCCAACTACAACTAACAAATAAATAAAATATTTATATATACCCTCCATCAAAGAACAACAGTCACCTCATGGTCCCTCTGACCTAGCCTCCCCTTAAACCCAGATGATACTCCATCATTATTCAAAGAAACCACAGGCAATACTCCATCATCATGCAAAGAAAGAAAATTGTTATCTGGGACTGAAATCCTCAAAAACACCTAGAAGGTGACATCACAAGAACCCTGCCCTGACAACCCCCTAGCAATAGGCTAACCACCTCATCGCAAAAATTACCCTCTCCATCACTCCCTTATATTTACCATGGCTTGTAAATGGATGGGTTTAGGTTTATTCTGAATAAACCTGTCTTATTGTTGAACCACCTCACTTCTCTCTTTATTTCTTCATTCAGTTCTTTCCTTACATTAATGAAGTGTACTTGACATTTTTTAGAACTATTGGTCTATATATTTCCTGCCCCCACCATTCATGTTGTTGTGGTCATTAGTACTATGGATGGCACAGCTGACATTTGATATTTACTTTAATGACAAATGTAGTTCAGCCATATTGCTGTTGGCAACTGCTGAACTGCCACTCCTCTTTCTGTAGTAATTAATATTGTAGATGTCATAGTAGGCACCTGGTATTTATTTTAATTATGTATGTCATTTGGTGTTATTGCTGTTGTTGTTTGCTTCCCTCTTTTCTGTGAAGTGCTAGGAAATCTACTGGGACACTATGAGCTCACAGGATAGAGACCCTGCTACTGAGCTACAGTCAAAACAAGCCAAGACAGTGTGCCTTGATTCACAAACAAACTAACTGAGCTCAAACGTCAAGTCCCTGAGATTACAGGTAAATGGTTTAAACCCTCCAATTAAAAGACATAGGTGAGAGAATGGATTAAAAAGCAAAACTCAACTATCCTCTGATTGCAAGATACTCACCTTATAGGCAAACACAGCCACAGACTAAAAGTAAAAGTATGAAGATTGATATACCATGAAAATGGAACCCCCAAAGAAGCAGGAGTACCTACTCTCATATCTGAAACAGGCTTTGAAACAAAATTAATCTGAAAACAAAGAAGGTCACTTCATATTGGTAAAGGGAACAATCCAATGAGAAGATAAAATAAGAGTAAATATTTATATCCCAAATGTCAGTGCACCTAAAATTACTTGACATAAAGACTCAAAAAGACTCTGGTATAATACAGGGTGATTTCAACATACCTCTCCCACTAACAGACGGATTATCTAGACACAAACTAATTAGACTATCAGTAGAAACTATTTAGACTTTAAAAATCTTATAAATCAAATGGGCTTAAGAGATATCTATAGCCAGTCATGGTGATAATGCCTGGAATCCCAGCGATTCAGAAAGCTGAGGAAGGAGGATCACAAGTTCAAAGCCAGCCTCAGCAACTTAGCAAGCTTAAAGCAACTCAGCAGACCCTATCTCAAAAAAAAAAAAAAAAAAGGAAAGAAAAAAGTCATCTATCTATAGAATATTTTGTCCAACAAAAGCTGAATTCACTTTCTTCTCAGCTTTCATGGAACCTTCTCTATTTAAAACAGACCATATTTTAGGACCCAAAGCAAGTCTCAGCAAATACAAGTTAATTCCTGTATCTCTTCTGATCATAATGGAATAAGAGGGCTAGGGATGTGGCTCAAGCGGTAGCACGCTCGCCTGGCATGCGTGCGGCCCGGGTTCAATCCTCAGCACCACATACAAACAAAGATGTTGTGTCCGCCAAAAACTAAAAAATAAATATTAAAAATTCTCTCTGTCTGTCTCTCTCTCTCACCTCTCTCTTTAAAAAAAAAAAATAATGGAATAAGATTAGAAATCAGAACCAAAAGATAAAAAACAAAAGACTATAGAAACTATATAAACACATGGAGACTGAACAATACACTGTTAAATGATGAATGAATAACAGAAGAAATCAGAGGAGAAAATTTTAAGTTCTTAGAATCAAATGAGAATACCAATACAACACACCAGTACCTCTGGGATGCTATGAAGATAAGTTCTAAGAGGAAGGATTATAATAGCTATAAGAGCCTATGTAAGAAAATCAGAAAGAATCCAAATGTACAACTTAATGATGCATCTCAAGAGCCCTAGAAAAACAAGAACAACCCAATTCCAAAACCAGTAGAATCAGAGCTGAGAACAACGAAATACAGAACAATGAAATAGAGAATAAAAAAATTACAAAGAATCAACTATACAAAGAGTTGGTTCTTTGAAAAGATAAATTAGATAAACCCTTAGCCAAACTAACCAAAGGAAAAAAAAAAGAGAGAAAACCAAATTAATAAAATTAGAAATAAGAAAGGAGAAACACAGAATCAGACATCACAGAAATTCAGAGATCAGCTGGGCATCCCAGCAACTTTGGAGGCTGAGATAGGATCCCAAGTTCACAGCCAGCCTTAGCAACTTAACAAGGCCCTAAGCATGACCAGGTTGATTTCATTCCAGGGATGCAAAAATGGTTTAACATATACAAATCAATAAATATAATTCATCATATAAGACAGAATTAAGGAGAAATATATAGTCATTTTAATCAGTGCAGAAAAAGCCTTTGACAAATTCAGCACCCACTCATGATAAAAACCTGAAGAGACAAGAGACAGAAGGAACTTAAATACATCAGTAAGGTGATATGTGACAAGCCCAAAGCTAACATCATAGTTAATGATTAATGGGGAAAAACTGAAAGCATTTCCTTTAAAATCTGGAACAAGACAAAAATGTCTGCTCTCATGACTTCAATTCAATATAGCACTAGGAATTCTAGCCAGAAGAATTAGACAAGAGAAGCAAATAAAAGGGATAAAAATATTTAAGGAGGAAGTCAAATTATTACATTTTGCAAATTATATCATCTCAAACTTAGGAAATCCAAAAAGTTCTACCAGACGACTACTGGAGCTAATAAACAAATTTAAAGTAATAGGTTTCAAAATCAACTTGAAAATCAATAACTTCCTGTACACTAATAATGAACCTGCTGAGAAAGAAATCAGGAAAACAATCCATTTTACAACAGCTTTAAAAAAGAAAATACCTAGGAATAAATCTAACCAAGGAAATGAAAGACTTCTACAAAGGAAACTATAAAACACCGAGTAAAGAAATTGACGAACATACAAGAACATGCAAAGACCTCCGTGTTTATGAATAGGCAGAATTAATATTTTTAAAATGGCCTTACTGAGGCTGGAATTGTTGCTCAGTGGTTGAGCACTGTCTCCCATGTGCAAGGCCCTGGGTTCGATCCTCAGCACCACAAAAGAAAGGAAAGAAAGGAAAGGAAGGGAAGGAAGGGAAGGAAGGAAAGGAAGGGAAGGGAAGGAAGGGAAGGAAGGGAAGGAAGCAAGCAAGGAAGGAAGGAAGGAAGGAAGGAAGAAAAAGGGTGCTATGAAAAGTGAGCCAAACGTTTAAAAAAAAAAAATGGCCTTACTACCAAAACAATACACAACTTCAATACAATTCCCTTCAAAATACCAATGATATTCTTCACAGAACTAGAAAAAACTGTTCTTAAATCATTCTAGGCCCAAAACAAGCAATGCTGGAGGCTTCATTTAAGTCTCTTCAGATTATACTACAGAGCTACACTAACAAAAACTGAATGTGCTGGAATAAGACACATAGACCAAGACAACAGAGGACACAGAGAAAATCACCCAGATACAGTCATCTGATCCTTGACAAAAGAATCAGAAACATATGTTGGAGAAAAGACAGCCTTTTTAACAAATGGTGCTGGGAAAACTGGTTATCCACACGTAGAAAAGAGCCTGCACAAAATTCAACTCAAAATGGAGGTTGAGGCAGGAAGATCATAGTTCAAGGCCAGTCTCAGCAACTTAGTGAGGCCCTAAGCAACTTAGTGAGACCCTGTCTCAAAAATAAAAAGAGCTGAAACAGAGCTGAGATGTACCTCAGTGGTAAAGCACCCCTGAGTTCAATCACTAGTGCCACAAAAATAAAGGGGGGAGGGGGTTGAGAGAGAGAGAGAGAGAGAGAGAGAGAAGGAGAGAGAGAGAGAGAAGGAGAGAGAGAGAGGACTATTAATACACAGATACAGAGCAACTGGTATTTTCAGAAGTTGCTGGGTTGGGAGACATGCCTATGCTTGACAAGGAGGAGGGTCGATTCAGATTGGTTGGTCCATGCCTCGGTCCTGTAGGTAGAGCTGACCTCCCCATAACTGCAAGGACTAGTCAGACTTATCATTAAAAGGGGAGAAGGAAGCACCCACTGGAAGGGATAAAGGACTAAAAAAAGTATTTAAGTGTCCTCTCTAAATGTCTTTGTTTTCTAGGTACTCTTATTGTTGTTTTAATTCTTTTAATTAGAAGTTGGTTTGATTCTATATACATTTATTAAGATAAACTTGTAGTACTAGATATGAAAAGCATACATAGGAGAGTGTGAACATAAAAATGGAATCAATTCATATGATTTCATGGAGGAATGCCATTTGAGCCAGGTTTAAAGAGTAGGTACAATTTCAGAGTCTGGGAAAGATCTTTCAGGGCAAGAGAATGATATAGGCAAAGACCAGTGGTATCGGTGGTCTGAACTGGATTTCACTGTAGATATCCTAGTGTTAAGAATAGAGAGCTTGGGCTGGGGATGTGGCTCAAGTGGTAGCGCGCTCGCCTGGCATGCATGCGGCCCGGGTTCGATCCTCAGCACCACATACAAACAAAGATGTTGTGTCCACCGAAAACTAAAAAATAAATATTAAAAATTCTTAAAAAAAAAAAAAAGAATAGAGAGTTTAGTAGCAGAAATGGGAGATGTTGGCTGGCCACATTTACCACTGCTGCTGGGTTTTTTTGTACTTAGCATTTCTCAGGGTCACTTTATCACTGAACTACTGCGCTATATTCTCAGTCCTTGTTATTTTGAAACAACTTGCTAAGTTGCTTAAGGTCTCACTAAATTGCTGAGGCTGACCTCGAACTTGCAATCCTCCTGTCTCAGCCTCCCCAGTCACTGGGATTACAGGCATATGCCACCATGCCTCATTCCACTTTTGCTTCTGAACCTGAAATACTTGAAGTAGTTTTCAAAGGACCTCCACATTTCATCCTGAAGGTCCCAGGCCTGTGTCCTTCACATTAGGTTTTCAGAAGGTATGTCAGGAGATGTGACAAGCCACAGTACTTTCTAGGGTATCTGCATTCTTTTTTTTTTTTTTTTTTGAAGCAGGGATTGAACTCAGGGGCACTCAACCACTGAGCCACATCCCCAGCCCTATATTTTATTTAGAGACAGGGTTGCTTAGTGCCTTGCTTTTGCTGAGGCTGGCTTTGAAATCCAATCCTCTTGTCTCAACCTCTGAAGCTGCTTAGATTATAGGCTACTACTAGATTGTAGTTCTAGATATGAAAAGCATTTTCAGAACCACAGAGAAGCCAATCCTATTTAAGAAAAGCTAATCCTATTTATATATAATTGAAAATGCAAACACAGTAGGCAAAGATAATTATTACAAAATACTTTTTAATTACAATGGTTCAGTCCACTGTGTGGTGAATTTTACAATATACAAAAAATAACATGAGGGAGGAAAAAAGGCATAAAGGAAAGATTAAAGACATCTTACAGATCTGATTAACCACTGAAGACCAAGGACTCTGGTTTGTGTTTCATTAGCCAAGAGTATGCCTTGTATCAAATGTAGAGAAGGCAGAGGGAACAATCCTCCAATCTTTTCTAGGTTTGAATAGCAATGAATGAAGCTTACTCAGGGTCATAATAAAAATGACATTCACGAGCTGGGGTTGTGGCTCAGTGGTAAAGCATACTCGCCTCGCATGCGTGAGGCACTGGGTTGGATCCTTAGCACCATATAAAAAAATAAATAAACAAAATAAAGTTAAAAAAAAAAAAAGGCATTCAAAAGAATAAACCCCAGAAGACCAGCACATTTGAATGGAGCTAGATGCAGTGGTATATGCCTTTAATCCCACCTACTCCAGAGGGTGAGGCAGGAGGATTGTGAATTCATGGCCAGCCTCAGTAACTTAGTGAGATCCTGTCTCAAAAAGTGAAAAATAAAAAGGGCTGGGAATGTAGCTCAGTGGCAGAACACCCCTGGGCTCAATCCCTAGGTACAGCAAAACAAAAACAAAAGTGAATAGAAGCAAGAGATCTGCATTTGGTGAGATAGACATAAATAAGCTTCAGAGGACTCTGCAAAAGGCACGACCAAGTACCTTGTAACATGAGCTCTCAACAGTGGAGGACATGGAAATCTTACACTAGTCCTTCAGATGATGACTTCCTGGAAAGGAGCTGTGCAAGGCTGCAACTCACCTGAGTGATTATGCGCTCTCCATCCTTATAGATCTTTTCTCCTATCACATCCACAATCTTCATTCGTTCTGACACCTGAAACAATGGACACACTCACAAATTATAAGGAAAAGACCTTAACTGAAAGTCATATACCTATACAAGATAGAACTGGGTTAGGATAGTATGATTTGAAAAACCTAATAACAATAGTTTTAACAGTTTTTCATTCAGACTTTACCTCTAGTGATTTAAGGAGTGGCACAGACTCAATAAATGATTCAAACATCTTCCTCTTTTTTGCATTGTTTTTCACTATGATTCTTCTAAAAGTCACCCGATCCTACAAAAAAGAACATAAAAATTCTAGTATATGCTTGTTTCAGACCACAGGTTGTTACCTATGGTTTAGTTAACTAGACCACAGAAAATATTAGAGGACTATATAAGTTTATGTCAACTGAGTGTTAAATGACACTTCAATCTCAGAGTCATCACTGGAAGAAAAAGACCTGTAACCTCAGTCCCTAAGTGCTGCTTACTGTCTAGTGCACAATGGGTGCCAACCATGGGTTCATTCATAGAACATAAAACAAAAAACTTCCATCAAACATTCGTGAGTTCACAGTCATAATTCAATGTCAAAAGTCATCCTTCCAAAAAAGGAAAAAACAAAACAATGAAATGGTTCCTGACCTCAAGGAGTTTACAATCTTAGTGAAGAGATAATACAAAATATAAAGAAATTTTAAAAGTGTATAGTTTAAGACAGCATATGAAATGTGCTAGGTGAAACCAGAGAAGACAAAAGGGAGAAAATACTTGGATCTGTTGAGTCTGCTGTCTCTTCTCATTGAAGCCGAGAATTTCCTTGTTCTTGGTATGACAAGTGATTTTCAAGTATACTTTAGATATTTTGGATATGATATTATATAATTTCTTTTGTAGCCATTCACCCTGTTTAGGTATACCATACATGTACAGGTGGGAGAACATATTTAGCTCCCAAGTGGGACCTGTTGACACTACCCTAGCAGAGAAAGCACAGTACCAACTAGTAATAATATGCACCCTTTCATTTTGCCTCTTTGCAATTGGGTATGACTAGTAGTCCAACTTCCTCCTTGGCTCAGTGTATCATGGGGAGACATAATCAGTTTTTTTTTTTTTTTTTTGTATTTGAAGGAGTAAGGTGCTATTATCAAAAACAGTTTTCTGTTCTGCTGGCCACCCTCTTCCTGATTCTTTGGCTAGAGAGTGCCAGGTTTTCATGGGGCTATTTCTGTTGCACCTGTTGACAGATCTGGATTGTAGGCTTTCCTAGCAGCCTACCTTAGTTATATGGAAAAATACAGAAACCTAGGGAACTCACTGTTACATCCTTCCTCAAGTCCCAAGATCCCTAGTGAGAATGCCTTCTTCTTTCTACCTTTCAGGGCCTTCCTATGTCCAGAGGTTTGTTTGGGTTTTTTTTTGTTGTTGTTGTTGTTGTTGTTGGTTGGTTGGTTGGGTTTTTTTGTTTTTTGTTTCATTTTAAGAAGGAAGATTAACAAGGAATGGAACTATTCCCTCTTAGTCTGAGCCAGTAGATGCATTTAAAAACTGAGTTAATTCCCCGCCCCCTACTATTTATTATTCTTCCATATTTGAGTGTTTTTAAATCACTGGGTCCCGAAGTATGTGATCTATTCTTTTTTTCCTTTTCTTCTTTTTTTGTTACTGGGATTAAATCCAGAGGCACTTTACCACTGACCTATATACCCCAGTCCTTTTTATGTTTTAGTTTTGAGACAGGGTCTTGTTAAGTAGCTGGGGGTCTCCCTAAGTTGCTGAGGCCGGCCTCAAATTTGCAATCCTCCTGCCTCAGCCTCCCAAGCCACTGGGATTACAGTCATGCACCACCACCAGGCCCATCTTGGCAATATTCTTTTTTTTTGGTGGTGGGGTACTGGGGATTGAATTCAGGGGCACTCGACCACTGAGCCACATCCCCAGCCCTATTTTGTATTTTATTTAGAGACAGGGTCTCACTGAGTTGTACTTAGTGCCTTGCTATTGCTGAGGCTGGCTTTGAACTAGTGATCCTCCTGTCTCAGCCTCCCAAGTTGCTGGGATTATAAAAGTGTGCCAGCATGACCCTTCAGCAACACTCTTAATTTAACATCAGAATATCACAATAAAATGCTCTTTGATTTCTTTAAAATGTGATCTCAGGGCTGGGTTTGTGGCTCAGTGGTAGAGTGCTCTCCTAGCATGCATGAGGCACCAGGTTTGATCCTTAGCACCACATAAAAAATGATGTTGTGTGGGCTGGGGTTGTGGCTCAGTGGTAGCATGCTTGCCTAGCATGCATGGGGCACTGGGTTCGATCCTCAGCACCGCATAAATGTAAAATAAAGATATTGTGTCCACCTAAAACTAAAAAATAAATATTAAAAAAAAAGATATTGTGTGTCCACCTACAAATAAAAAATAAGGGGCTGGGGTTGTGGTTTAGTGGTAGAGTGCTTGCCCGGCATGTGTGAGGCACTGGGTTCGATTCTCAGCACCACATATAAATAAATAAAAATAAAGTTCCATTGACAACTAAAAGAAATATGTTTAAAAAAAGTATTTAAAAATAAATAAATAAATAAATATTTTAAAAATGTGATTTCAATAAGAAAATAAGTTGATAATTCTGTGCTATACATATAATTCTACTTATAAATTAAACAGAAACAAATTACTACAGATATCAATATTCTTTTATTTTTTTTAAAGAGAGAGTGAGAGTGAGAGAGAGAGAGAGAGAATTTTTTAATATTTATTTTATTTTAGTTATCGGCGGACACAACATCTTTGTTTGTATGTGGTGCTGAGGATCGAACCTGGGCCGCACGCATCCCAGGCTTGAGCCACATCCCCAGCCCATCAATATTCCCTTAAAAGTTCAGAGATTTTGGACTTAAACTTGATGTTGAAGAAAACAAGATGGGTCATGTACAATGGAAGACAGGTATCACAATAGTGTTAAGAGTAAAACATTCTGGAAAAGCTCTCTTTACTAGAACATGGCCATCAGCCTTTCTAGTGATCCAAGTCTATGAATATTGTCATGGACCAAGGAACAAGTGAATGGCTAAACATAAAGAAAAGTTGGTCCTGGGACATGTGGAGATAGAAAATGCTACTGACAAAGACTTTTATGGCATTTGTTTTTCTAAGCTACTACTGTTGCTGATGCTTTTTTTTTTATTTTGGTCCTGGGATAGAACTCAGGGGCACTCAACCAATGAGTCACATCCCCATTCCTGTTTTGTATTTTATTTAGAGAGAGGGTCTCACGGAGTTGCTTAGCACCTTGCTTTTGCTGAGGCTGGCTTTGAACTTGCAATCCTCCTGCCTCATTCTCCCATTTTTTTGTGGGGGGGGCGGTGATACTGGGGCACTTAACCACTGAGCAACATCCTCAGCCTTTTCATATATATGAATGAAATATATATATATATTTTTCTTAGTTGTTGATAAACCTTTATTTTATTTATTTATATGCGGTGCTGAGAATCAAATCCAGTGCCTCACACATGCCAGGCAAGTGTGTTACCGATGAGTCCCAGGCCCAGCCCCCTTTTCTTATACTTTATTAACAAACAGGGTCTCACTGAGTTGCTTAATGCCTAAGTTGCTGAGGCTGGCTTTGAACTCATGATCCTTCTGCCTTAGCCTCCCCCAAGCTGCTGGCACTTACAGACGTAAGCCACCATGCCTGGCTGCTTCTTGTATGGAGAATTATCTTCTCTCTCTACTTGTCTGATTAAAAACAAACAAAATATAACAAGAGCTATATACTACTATGGGGTCATAAGACGTAGTCGTGTCTCTGTGACTTGGAGTAACTTTCATGAAACCTTTCATTATGTCTTTCAGATAGTTGGCAATAAAAGAAGCTCAAAAGAAATACTATGCCATGCAATGGGAACCATTTCACTCACGCACCAATCCCCAAAGGGAGCCTTCTGAGGTGGCGACAATGGTAGCAGCTCTCGGGGTGTTGTACATCAGAGCTAGTTCTCCAAAACTGCCACGGTTATCATACTGACCAACAGAACGTGTTTGATTATCTTTTGTCACTAAAATGTCGTAAGTTCCCCTGGAAGAATGACAAAAAACAATTTAATTAATTACTTCTGATTATGAATTTACATATAATATAAAACATTAATAGGGGATTTCCGACATAATTTTTTTGGTGTATAAATTGCAACAGATCTTTCATTTTGACTGTATCCTGTAATCCTGCTAAACACTAGTACCTATTTTAGGTGGCACTCTTAGGATTTCTCATGATAGAGGATCATGCTACTTGCATGTTGTTATGGTTTGGATGTGAGGTGTCCCCCAAAAGTTCAAGTGTAAGACAATGCAAGAAGGTTCAGAGGAGAAATGATTGGTTTGCAATCCCCCTGGTGCGGTGACACACAACTGTAATCCCAGTGGCTCAGGAGGCTGAGGCAGGAGGATCACAAGTTCAAAGCTAGACTCAGCAAAAGCAAGGTGCTAAGCAATTCAGTGAGACCTAGTTTCTAAATAAAATACAAAAGGGCTGGGGATGTGGCTCAAGCAGTAGCACGCTTTCCTGGCATGCATGCGGCCCGAGTTCGATCCTCAGCACCACATACAAACAAAGATGTTGTGTCCGCCGAAAACTAAAAAATAAATATTAAAAAATTCTCTCTCTCTTTAAAAAATAAATAAATAAATAAACAAATAAATAAATAAATAAAATACAAAAAAAAAAATAGGACTGGGGATGTGACTCAGTGGTCAAGTGCCCCTGAGTTCAATCCCTGGTAACCCCACCCCCACCCCAGAGAGTCTTAGCCCTAACCCAATCAATGAATTAACCCCCTGATTGGGATTAACTGATTGATAACTAAAATGGTAGGGTGTGGCTGGAGGAGGCATGGCTTTGGGGTATATTTTTATATCTGGCAAGTGGAGAATTCTCTCTGCTTCCTGATCACCATGTGAGCTGCTTCCCTCTGCCACACTCTTCTGCCATAATGTCCTACCTCACCTTGAGTCCAGAGGAATGGAGCCAGCCACTTATGGACTGAGACCTCTGAAACCACAAGACTCAAAATAAACCCTTCCTCCTCTACAGTTGTTCTGTTGGGTCTTTCAGTTGCAGCAGTGGAAAAAGCTGAGTGAAACACATTTTACTTCATTCTTTCCATCTATATGTCTTTCCTTTCTTCCTTTACTGTGGTAGGCTTTCACGTCATGTGACCAGCGTTTTCCCCTCCTGATCGGTTGAGGCACTGTCGGTCATCCTCCCATGATTCTGGCTACTCTTAAGTTGCTGAAGACGGTAGCCCCGATCTTGAGGTAGAAATAATGCAACCAAATGTGTCTTCATGCGTAAGCGTGCCTTCCTGCAGCCCCATGGGTCGAGCTACGCTCACCTGTTCCTTTGTGATATTACCCCTTGCTCTGTTAGGGATAGAATGCTCCAAGGAAACACCCTTTATATGTCCCCTTCTCTTACTCTGCCCTTGGGTGTGGCCCTCAACCTGCTGACAGCAGATATCATGAAACTAGACTCAGCCCCTTGAAACTTAACCCCTGCCTCTTTTGAATGGCTTCTCCTCAATAAAAGGGGTCAGCACATGCTCTCTCTCTTTCTGAGGACCCTTAAGGTCAGAGGAGCTGTCACAGCACCCACAAAGATAAAGGTATTTCTGTCTCTTGTGTGGTTATTTCGTGCAGCCCAGTTCCCCTGGAGTGACCCTGAGTGTTTTAGTCATAAGCAACGCGACACTTTACTTTGCTTTTTGCACTGGTTAAGACCTCTGGTGCAATACTGACTGGAAGTGGTGAGTGTAGACATCCTTCTTATCCTTATTCTTCAGGATAGAATAATAATACATTCCACAAAATGCTTAAAATAGACTTTAAAGATTAGATTACATAATGTATGACCTAATGTAAAAATGTGTTAATGTAATAGAGACTCCATTTTATTTTTATTTTTTTGTTTTTGGGTACTGGGGATCAAATTCAAGGACACTCAACCACTGAATCACATCTCCAGCCCTATTTTGTATTTATTTAGAGACAGGGTCTCACTGAGTTGCTTAGTACGTTGCCATTGCTGAGGCTGGCTTTGAACTCACAATCCTCCCTGTTTCAGCATCCTGAGCTACTGGGATTACAGGCGTGTACCAAAGCACCCGGCTAAACTCCAATTTTGATACTTAGTTTTTGATAGTTTCAAACTCTATCATTCACCCTTTTCTTTTCCGTCCAACATCTGGGCAAGGTGATAAAAGTACCTGTGTGCTCCCTCCACTGGTACTGATGGGGAGCTCAAACAATATGCCATCTTATGTGAAAAAGTACCCTAACCCTATCCCTACTTTGTAACAACCATAAAATCCCAAGGAAGTCACCTCTCCCTATAGAACCTGACCTATAGTAGGCCTGGTATACAAGGCATTTTGGGTCCTGCTTAGGAACCTACCCTGCTATCCTCAAAAAGCTTTGTTATATGAATAACAAGACTTTTATACTCTTTTAGTGGATATGCAGCATCAACAGTCTTTATTGTCTGAACCCAGTTTTGGTTCAGGCATCTGATCTCTACAGTAAAGCATGGAATAAACAATGGAGGGATACATTCTGACAATGAGATTATTGCTAAATTATTTCTAGACTATTTTCATTTCATTTATTTTAAAAAACTATAATGGTGCACACCTATAATTCCAGAAGCTCAGGAGGCTGAGGCAGAAGAATCACAAGCGTGAGGACAGCCTCTGCAATTCAGTGGGGCTCTAAGAAACTTAGTGAGACCCTGCCTTAAAATAAAAAATAAAAAGGACTGGGGATATAGGTGAGTGATAAAGTACTTCTGGGTTCAACACCTAGTACCATAAAACAAAACAAAAAAATTGTCTATAAAAAGATATCACTTTTTAAAAATAAATATCACTTATTATATGCAAAGCAGAGAATAAAACCAAGCCACTCAATCAATTATATGGTACCAAATGTACTCAACAGAGAACCTGACATATAGTAGGCTTGGTATACAAGGCAAGTTATAAGGTCATAAATGAGAAACATGAAATTAAGAATAACTTCAATGAAGTGTTTTTAGTCTCTCTTCTAAAAGACACTAGAAACTTAACTTCAGGGAAGACAAACCAATTCAGACAGAAGTACTATAGAGGGCATCTCCCGACATCTCCAAATACTTCTTTAAATAATGGGACACATTTTATCACCATTTTACCAGCATTTACATAATAATCATCTATTTAAGGGTCTGTCTCCCTAACTAGAATAAGCTTTTTGAGATCAGAACTGTATCTTTTTACTTGAATGATAATCTTCCACTTTCACTACATATAAAGGATTCCTACAGGTGTTGACATTAACAGAATCATCAAATCCCATTTAAATGTATAATGAATCATTTCCTTTGTCAATAGGCATTTCAGACTTTAAGCTGTGGATGCCTGCAGATAGGTACTTATTTTTCAGATTGTAAAAGCCTGCTGGGAAATCTATTTTGGTGAGAAATACACAGAAGGTGTAAGGTGACTTCTGGACATGGAGATAACTAAAAATTATTCTTTCATTATTATCAGCATTTCTATATAGGAAGGATTAAACATAATAGGTAAAAGGTCTTTTCTTTGAAAAGGTATATTATCTTTACTGTTTATGTAAAAACATTTCCTTTTAACTATAATAATCACAGGAATCAAGAGCCAATAGGAAGTGAGAGCATTTTCTGTTCAAAAACCTTAACAAGCAAAGGTTTGAGAAGAAGGGGTCAACTGAACGTACCACAGGTACTTGATGGAAATCAAAAAAGCCAAAAAAAAAAAAGAACAAACAAGAAAATGGACTCAATAATCAGGGAAATAATTGGAAATTTAGAATAAAATCTGTACATTAAACAATTCGATGCAGTAGTATACAATTATCTGAGTGTTTTAACTGTTCTGTGCATAAGAAAATGTCATTTTAAGGAAATGCAAATTGAAGTACTTGGAGATAAAGAGCATTCATGATATCTGCACCTTACTCTCAACAATTTGATAAAGCAAATATAGTAGAACATTAACTTGGGGGACCCATATTAATAAGAATTTTCTGTACTATGTGTACAAGCTTTCTGTAACTCTGAAATTACTTCAAAAATTTTTTTCCCAAAAGATTAACAGATGATATTGGGTGAAAGAGCATCTTATTACCTTAGACTCTGGTGAAGGTGCTCCTTTCAGGACTGAGAGGAAGTCAGAAGGAACCCTACCACACTACAAGAGAATATTGTCAACTCAAGAGGCTAAGACACAATAAGGTGGGTGGATCAAATTCAGATATTTAATTTTTCACAGTATAGCTTACCTCTATTCCTTTAGAACAAAGCCAAAATGGGCTAGAGGAATGGAGGTCAAGGTAGTGTATTCATGTGTAAAATCAGGTTGAAATTCAGAGATCCAAATGATAATATAGCATCCTGGCTATTCTTTAAGGAAATCAATTTACCTTAATACTGACTAATGATATATACATAATAAAGCACATCAGGCATTCTTTGTCAAACTCCTACTATAAATGGTTGCTCCCCACATATAGGTTGCTCTGAGGACTCAAGACAGCAATGGAGAGGGGCAGGCTGTGACCCTTCATAAGGCTTTGGGAAGCTTGCTCACCCGCTGCTAAGCCTCTCTGCATGGACACAGCACAGAGTAAAGTATTTCCCTGAGTCATAAACCCACCTAAGTCTGGCAATACAATTGCAAAGCTCTATCTCCTACCTTTCTATGACATAAAAGTTGTCTCCATCATCTCCTTGGTCAATGACATGTTCATCAACTTTGACTATCCTTTCAAACATGGCATCGAGTACTTCAGAAAGCTGTTCCTACAGGGTACATACAAAGAGAAAAAGTGGCTTTTACATTTGCTAAAAAACATAATGGCCACAGCTATCTCAATTTATCTTCTATATAACAGAAGTTCCCAAAAGAATCTATTCCCCAAAGTTATGCAGAACTCTAAGAACTTTTGCAAACAACTGTTATTCTAGGATTATTCAGCTTTGTAACTCCAGGTACCTCAGTAGGTAGCACAATTACCAACTTTTCTGAGGAGTATTGTTTTGAAAAAGCTTTCTACAACTTACACAAAAATAGATTATGTAGATCATGGTCCCTGTTATCCCAGTTGTAGCTACATGACTCACCTGCCTTCATGGCTCCAGAGTATCATGTATAAAGCCACGTACTGCCACCTTCTTACAGGTGTTGACATTAACAGAATCATCAAATCTAAAGAGCTGTGATAGCCTTGGAGGTTATTTTGTGGAGTAGTACACTGCCTCTGAGTAGTCCAGTACACCATTAATCTCTCTGAACTTCAGGTTCTTCATTTATAAAATAATAAAATTTCAAAATAATAAAGTTGCTAGATCATCAATTTTTATAATTAAAGGAGAAAAATCTGGGGGAAGTATTTACCATACAACAAGTACTTAATAATGGGATTATTGCTTCATATATCCATAATATATAATTACTTACCAATATTACCCGCCACAAGAAGATAACTATGCTAATAAATGTAATAAAAAATACTATTACATCATAGCAAGAGAGCTTTTGCTATGATGTAATTCAGTGGTAGCATGCCTGAGGTCTTGGATTTGACCCCCAGCCCTACAAAAAAAAAAAAGGAAACAGAAAAAGAAAGAAAGAAAAAGAGGTGGGGGGAGAGAGAGGGAGGGAAGGAAGAAAGGAAAGGAAGAAAGAAAGGAAAGGAAGGAAGAAAGGAAAGGAAAGGAAAGGAAAGGAAGGAAGGAAGGAAGGAAGAGGGGCTGGGGTTGTGGCTCAGCGGTAGAACACTCGCCTAGCACGTGCGAGATGCTGGGTTCAATCCTCAGCACCACATAAAAATAAATAAAAAAAAATAAAGGTATTGTGTCCAACTACAACTAAAAAATGTTTAAAAAAAAAAAAAGAGTGCTGGGGTCATGATTCAGTGATAGAACACTTGCCTAGCATGTGTGAGGCACTGGGTTCAATTCTCAGCACAACATATAAATAAATAAAAGAAAAGTCCATCAACAACTAAAAAAAAAATATTAAAAAAAGAAAGGAAGGAAGAAGGGAGGGAGAGAAAGAAAGACCGACCTAACAAAATAGAGTAGTCTCAATTTTGGGCCAGCATTCCTCTGTATTTAGGGGACACTAAATACTAGCTTCAACTCAAAGAGACTTTATTTAGGGACAATGTAGATTGAGGACCTGGCAAAGAAATAATTTTTATTGCTGAATAATTCCATGTTATTTAATCTTCTGTCAGAGTGATGTGCTACCTAAAATAATATGACCAAAAGGCATCTTTAGGAAGGAAGGAAGGAAGGAAAGAAGGAAGGAAGGAAGGGAAGGAGGGAGGGAAGGAAAGGAAAGGAAAGGAAAGGAAAGGAAAGAAGGAAGGAAGGAAGGAAGGAAGGAAGAGGGGCTGGGGTTGTGGCTCAGCAGTAGAACACTTACTCGCCTAGCATGTTTCATGTGCTGAATACCATAAAAGCTGAAAATACTAAAAAGGACGGCTTAATACTCATACATTCGTGTGGAACGTGGGTCCAGTGTTGCTTGAAATCTCCTATTTAAATACTGGCAAGTTTAAAAAAATGCAGAAAAATACTGTCATAAATATAAATTTTCATGTATAATACAGATCAAACATACATCTATACCTGGCTTATGGGTTATCTCTTAGAAGCTGCTTCTAACTTTTCTTCTTCTAGTCTAGACTCTTCAAAAAAATCAGTGTCACAAGATATGGGAATACAGGGGGACAGGGGAGCATTCTAGGTTAGAGGGGGTAAAATGATACTACAACAACCAATTGCAATATGTGATTCAAGACTGAAAAACAAAACAATCCAGGCATGGTGGTGTACCTGTAACCCCAGTTACTTGGAAGGCCAAGACAAAAGGATTGCAAGTTCAATGCTAGCCTGCCTGGACAACTCAGTGATACATTGTCTCAAAATAAAAAGGTTTTATTTTATTTTAAAAACCTTTTTATTTTTATTTTAAAAACCTTTTTATTTGTCCTTTTTAGTTATACATGATAGTAGACTATATTTCAACATATTACCCATATATGAAACATAACTTCCCATTCTTGTAAATGATGCGGAGTTACAAAATAAAAAATTTTAAAAAAGGGCTAGGGATAGGGGCTATGGTTGTGGCTCAGTGGTGCAGCGCTTGCCTAGCATGTGCAAGGCAATGGGTTCGATCCTTAGCACCACATAAAAATGAATAAATAAAATAAAGGTATAAAAAAGTGTTGTATCTGTTTTATTTTTATTTTTTTTTAAAGGGCTGGGGAGAGTTGGTATGATGGTGCATGTCTGTAATTCTAGTGACTTAAAAGGCTGAAGCAGGAGGATCACAAGTTTGACGAAGGCTAACTTGGCAACTTAGTGAGGCCCTAAGCAGCAACACAGCAAGGCCCTGTCTCAAAACAAAAAAAAAGATTAAAAAAAAAAAAAAATGGCTGTGGATGTTGCTCAGTGGTAGAGCACCCTGATACAAAAAAAAAAAAAAAAAAAAAAAAAAAGAAAGGAATGAAAACTGTCCCAGATTGGAGGAAACTAAGAAGAAATAACAACCAAATGCAACGTGGTATTCTGGATTAGACCTTTAGAAGAAATGCACTAGTGAGGCTGAGCATAGTGGTGCACAACTGTAATTCCAGCTACATAGGAGGCTAAGGAGGATCACAAGTTTGAGGCCAGCCCGACAACTTAGTAATACTCTATCTTAAAATAAAAAGGGCTGAGATATGGCTCAGCAGAGCACTTACCTAGCATGGGAAGGCCCTGGTTCAATCTCCAGAACCACACACACACAAAAGAGAAGGAGCACAATTAGTGAGAAAACCAATTTGAACAAGGTGATTTTTAACTTATACTACTGTAATGATGTCAATTCCTTGGTTTTTTTGCACATGCTAGGCAAATGCTCTATTACTATGCCACAACCCCAGCTCCAATTTCTTGATTTTGATAACTATACTATGACTATGTAAGACAGTAATGTTGTTGAGATACTGGATGAGCGATGACTTATTCCCTTATAGAGATACATACTATTTTTCAAACTTTTTTTTTTGTAAGTCTACAACTTGTTCAAAATAAAAAGTAAAAATTAAAAAAGGGAGGAGGAGCTGGTTGCAGTGGTGCCCATCTGGAGATTGAGGTAGTAGAATACCGAGTTTAAAGCCAGCCCCAGTAATTGAGTGAGGTCCTAAGCAACTCAGCGAGACTGTCTCTAAATTAAATATATATATATATACATACATACATACATATATATATATATACACACATATATATATAAATACACACACACACATATACACACAGAGCTGGGGATGTTGCTCAGTGGTTAGGCACCCCTGAGTTCAATTAAAAACAAAAACAAAAAAAAAAACAAGAGGAAGAATGAGAGAGCGACCAAAAGAGAGAGAGAAGGAGAACGAGAGAGGAGGAAGAGAACTAGAGGAAGAGGAGGAAGAGGCCGAAGAAATGAATTACTGATATATACAAGAATATGAATAAACCACAGAAATATTATGCAACTTCATACAGAGTTGGGGATGTAGCTTAGTATTAAGAGCATTTGCTTAGCATACAAAAAGATCTGGGTTTTATCCCCAATATTGAATGAAAAAGAAATTTCATGCAAAAGAGTACATACTGCATCCCCCTACCCCAGGCTTTTAAAATTCAATACTGGGGTTAAACCCAGAGTGTTCTACCATCAAGTTACATCCCTTGCCTTTTTTACTTTTTATTTTGAAACAGGGGCTCGCCTTGAATTTGTGGTTCTCCCAGCTTAAATTGCTGGGATTATAGGCATACACCACCATGCCCAAATATATAATCCCATTTATATAAAATTCTAGAACAGGCAATCTAGTTTATTAGGCAATAAATCAAAACAGTAGTTGCCTCTGCAGGAGGGAGATAAGAAATAATCATTAAGAGGCATGGGATGGGGTCTATGGCTAAAGCGGGTAACGTGCTCACCTGGCATGCGCAGGGCGCTGGGTTCAATCCTCAGCACCACATACAAATAAAATAAAGATGTTGTGTCCACCGAAAACTAAAAAATAAATATTAAAAAATTCCCTCTCTCTCTTTTTTTTTTTAAAAAAAAAAAAGAGGCATGGGATGGGGGCTGGGATTGTGGCTCAGTGGTAGAGCACTTGCCTGATATGTATGAGGCACTGGGTTCGATTCTCAGCACCATGTATAAGTAAATGAGTAAAATAAAGGTCTATCAACAATTAAAAAAATATTTTTAAAAAAAGGCATGGGATGGTGGTAATGTTCTATATCTTAATACCTGCATATGCATTTGTCAAATTTCAAAGCACACTTAAGACAAGTGTATTCAATACTGAAGAAAACGTGGGGGGTAAGGAGCACTTTTACATTGTTGGGGGGATTATAAATTAGTTTAACCACTATGGAAATCAGTTTGTACATTCCTCAAAAGGCTAGAAATGGAACTACCACATGACCTAACTATACCACTTCTCATATTTATCACAAATAATTAAAGTCATCATACTATAGCAATGCATTCATACCCATGTTTACAGCAGCACAATTCACAGTAGCTGAATAATGGAACCAGCCTAGTTGCCAGTCAATGGATGAATGAAATATGGGATATATACATAATGGGGTTTCACTTAAGCATAAGAAGAATGAAAGAAAATCTGGCACATATACATAAAGGAGTTTCATTCAAGCAAGAAGAAGAATATAGCTTTAGCATATGGCTTTCAGAGTAGGGAAATAGAAACTCTGAAGATTCCCTATTGCTATAGGCAAAAGATATATGTTCTTCTCAAATTCACGTTAAAACCTAATTCCCGGGCTGGGGATGTGGCTCAAGCGGTAGCGCGCTCGCCTGGCATGTGTGCGGCCCGGGTTCGATCCTCAGCACCACATACAAACAAAGAGATTGTGTCCGCCAAAAACTAAAAAAAAATAAATATTAAAATTCTCTCTCTCTCTCTCTAAAAAAAAAAAAAAAAAAAAAAAAAACCTAATTCCCATCATAATAGTATTAAGGAGGTAGGGTCTCCTAGTGAATGAGATTAATTCTCTTATAAAAAAGACCCTTGCAAGTTCCCTCCTTTTTTCTACCATGTGAGGATACAGAGAGAAGGTGACCACCCACAAACCTTGAAGTAGGTCTTTCAGAGACAGAATCTGCTGTTATTTTTATTTTACATATCCCAGTCTCCAGAACTGTAAGAAATAAATTTCTGTTGTTTACAAGCCACCTGCACTCGGATGCCTATCCTTAGGAGGCAGTCCTTGTTCTCTATCTCTACCACCAAGAGAAGAACAGGCTACACCACAGATTCTAAGACATACATGACTTGCAAGAAGTTCTTTATGTCTAAGGTCTTCACCAAGAAGCAGGAGCCCAATATCTGAGGTATGAAAAATAATCACATAATTCTGGTGGGTTAACATGTTACCTTATGAAGAAAATTACAAAAGAGCATCTTTGGACAAATGAATCCATTTGCAGCATAAATTCAGACCCTCCAAACCAAGCCAGGCCAGAATCACGCAGACCAGAGCATTTTCTGGCAACACAACTAAATCACATGATCCTTATATTACCAGCATTATCTTTGAGGAAGTGTTGAAGCAGATCAGAAAAATATTAAAAGTCATGTGAAAAATCATGTTCACATTATGGTGGTCAACACAATAAAATATTTGTTAAGTAAAATGAATCTAAGATTTCATGTTTCATACAACTATGACTAAAATGCTACAAACATTTTTTAAATGATTAATAGGAAAAAAACTAAAAAGTAATTATAACAAAAATATTTTTAAAATCATTATTACCTGATCAAGATTTTTGAAAAGAAGAATATCTTTACAAGCTTCCTGAAGTCTGGATCTCTGTTCATCAGTTTTAGGATGAATCACCTGCCAAACCAAATAAAGTCAGGGAAAATAGTTTATTCCATTTAAAACTTACCTGCTTAAAAAGTGATATATCTCTTTCTCTTAAAAAGTAGGAAAAATTTGGGATTGGAGTTGTAGCTCAGTGGTAGAGTGTTTGCCTAGCATATGTGATACACTGGGTTCAATCCTTAGCACAACATAAAAATAAATAAAGGCATTGTGTCCATAAACATATATATATATATATATGTATATATTTTTAATTTTTATTTATTTATTTACTTTTTTAATATTTATTTTTTAGTTTTCGGCGGACACAGCATCTTTGTTTGTATGTGGTGCTGAAGATCGAACCCGGGCCGCACACATGCCAGGCGAGCGTGCTACTGCTTGAGCCACATCCCCAGCCCAATATATATGTATTTTTTAAAGTAGGAAAAACTAAAAGCATGTTTTCTATAATTTTAATTCTACACAAATACCAAGTAATATCCTGAATGTGAAGGAGCAATGTTATACAAGGGTGACGAGCATGACCCTGGAGCTATCTGATGGCTGTGTGACTGGCAGCAAGTAAACTATCCCTAAGGAGTCTCAAGGTCTTCATATATAAAGCAAAGGGTTATAAATTTGTTCATTCAAAAAATACTGAGTACAGGGCTGGGGATGTGGCTCAAGAGGTAGCACGCTCGCCTGGCACGCGTGCAGCCCAGGTTCAATCCTCAGCACCACATACAAAGAAACATGTTGTGTCCGCCGAAAACTAAAAAATAAATATTAAAATTTAAAAAAAATACTGATCACAGACTCAGTGCCAAGTACCATCCTAACTCTTGTCACACAGCAGTGAACTCATAGACAAAAATACCTACCTTTACATTTAATGAGTATATAAATATGTTAGAGAATATTAAGGCAAGGGAGATAAGAAGTATGAAGGGGATGGGGATGGGGGAAGCCACAAGTTAGGCCTCATTCAGGTGACAATGTGTACATATCTCAAGGAAATGAGTACAACCTGAGGGAGTAAGTCATGCTCTGTAAGAAGAGCAAGTAAAATCAAGGTTTTACAATGGGAGACTGAATATCAAATTCAAAAAATAACTAAGAGATAGATGTGATTGATGCAGAGTAAGAGGGAAAAATCAAGAGACTGGGCTGGGGGGTTGGGGAGAGAAAGATGCTCAAATCAGAGGTCATGGTAAATCATAGAGAAACTGGAATTTTCTCTAGCACCATGGGAGTGATTTGAGGATAATGACTGAGGAGGAAATCTGACTGTTTTTAAAGATACATACTGGATGCTAAATGAAGAAAAGTCTGAAAAAAGATTAGAATGGAAGCCAGGAAGCCAGAGTGTCTATCTTAGTGCCAGATGGTGGTGGTCTGAACCAAGGTGGTAGCCATGGAGGTGCTAAGAAGTACACAATATGCTCTGAAGACATGGGATTTATTGAAAAATTGGATGTGGGGGAAAAAAAAGAAGTAAACTGAAGGGGACTCTCAAGTTTCCGGCCAAAGCAAATGAACACTGGAGCTGGTATAAATGAAAACAGGGAAAGGCTGGGGGAGGAAAAGAATATTTAAAGGGAAATCAGGAGTTCTTATTAAATTGTCTATTGACATCTAAGTAAAGATGGTAAGTAAACAATGGCTGTATAAGCTAAAGTATTAACAATTTATTATTAGCAGGAGTAGTGGTATCTGCAAATTAAAGTTGTCATAAGGATTAAATAACAATTAAGGATTTAACTGTCATAAGGATTAAACAAATGATAATTTGCATTCATAATAGGTGGTCAAAACACTATTATTTTCATTATTATTATAGATAATGAATGCTTCCTGAACTAAAAAGAAATAATTACTACCTTACACTGGTATTATAATTGAGATACCTATCAAGTTCCCTCAAAGCAATATCTTCACTCTAAAAAAGTATACCATTTAATCTGACAGAAATGCCATTATTTTAAATATGTAATATTTAAGTTGAAAAAATGTGTCTTAATTTTTAAAAACATTAAGAATTTTATAGTATCCAGAATATTAAAATTTATCAATTTATTCTAAATGTGTAATTACATGATGGTAGCATTTTATCATTAGAATACTTCAAAAATCTTTCAAGGTTACCCATTTTAAAGTATAAATGATAAAACATTAAAGTGTCTTTAATTATCTGTATATACATAAAAACAAATACATAAACAGATAAATATATTTAAATTTTTATGTTATAAAATATTCTAAAATGTACCTCATACAAACATATATTCTATGCCATTATCCTGCCCTATATAATCATTTTCAATGGCTGCAGATTCTGTTGACTTGAATTTAACATAGTTTAATCCCTGGTATTCCTTTATTTAAGGTCATTTAGCTTGTTTCCATTTTTCACTATTACAACACTGTAATGGTCTCCATTTGTATATTCTTAGAAAAGATTTAACTGTTTATTAGGGCTAAATTCCCCTTTGGGTTAATAGTTGAATCAGTTGGTTTCATCATGTTTAAGATTTCTGACAGCTACAGCTAGGTACTCCTCATCACACCCTTAAACAGTGCTGCTTTCAATCTGCTAGATAAAAAATGGTGCCAGGCATGTGGCACCATTACCTGTAATCCCACATACTCAGGAGGCTGAGGCAGAAGGATCAAAAGTTCAAGGCCAGCCTTGGCAAGTAGTGAGGCCCCATTTCAAAATAAAAAAAAGTGAGAATGTAGCTGAGTGTTTAAAGTATCCCTGGGTTCAATCCCCAGCACCAAAAAAGATAAAACTTAAATTTAAAAAATTTTAAAAATGACATCTTATTATAGAGCTTTTTAATTTATATTTATTTTAATCATCAGTATGATTAAATTTTTTTTAAAAAAATATCTTTTTAGTTGTACGTGGACACCATACCTTTATTTTATTTATTTTATGTGGTGCTGAGGATCAAACCCAGTGCCTCACATATACTAGGCAAGAGCTCCACCACTGAGCCAACCCCAGCCCCAGTATGATTAAATTTTGGTATGTAAAAGAAAGGAGATAGTGAAAAATACAACAATTCTACAAAACTTTTGCTTTAGTCCTTACCCTTGGATCAGTATCTTCCTCTTCCTCATCAGGGTTATAGGTCTCTGCACAGACTAAAATTGGAGAGAAGAAACAGAGATGCATGACTTTAGGAAAAATAGGAAATGTACACAATTTCTTTTTATTCACTGTTTTCTAAAGTTCTAATGATTATTTTAAATTCCCTCTTTCAATTAATATATATATTAAGTACCTACTACTGTTAGGTATTCCCTTGGGTATTAAAAATCCAACTCTCTAGAGAATGATGATAGAAAATAGGAGAGAGTTTTGAACAACCAACAATAAAAATTAAAGAAAAAAAAATAAAAAGCATAAAAAAGGTCTAAAAATAAATAAATAAAGAAAGAAAGAAAAGAAAACAGGAGAGAGACTGTCAGGAGCTGTCACATAGGAACCGAGTGCCCCTTAGCCTTGAGTGATTAGAATGTGGAGATGTGGCAAAAGCCAGCCATGGGCTGTGTGTGAACTATGGGCATTGAGCCCACGTTGCCCCTCTGTTTGGTTAGGCTTTGCTCTGGTCTTTTCACTTGTTCTGCCATGATCCCCACACAGCTCATGAGATGGGCAAGGCTTCCCTAGATGTCAGTCTGGTGACAGCAGACATCAACAAGCTAAATTCAACCCCCTGAAACTTGACCCCTTGCCTCATTTTCTCCCCAATAAAAGGCTCAGCATGTGCACCACGTGCTCCCTCGCTCTTGTTCCCGTGCTCGCTCACGCTCGCTCGCTTGTGCTCTCTCCCTAAGGTCAGAGAAGCCTTCACAGGACCCAAAGAATAAAGGATTCCTCTGTCTCTGTGTGATTATTTCGTGTAGCCCAGATCACCTGGAGTGACCCTGAGTGTTTTGTCCTGAGACACAACAAGAAATGACAAATATATCACCTGCTAAATCTTATGGTAGTGCAAGTACAAATAAGAAGGTGCTATCTATGCTAAGTTATGAAACAGAGACTTAAAAAAAACATAAATATAATATATATGTACTATAAACACAAGAGAAACAAAGGTAATTACTCAAAAAAATGAATTAAAATACTTCAGAGTAATTATGTGCAGGTATAACTTTAAAACTCCTGAATTCAAGCAATCCTCCAGCTTTGGCTTTCTGAGTAAGCTAGGAGTACAGATCTATGATATCATGTCTCACAAATTTTTTTTTTTTTTTGTCAGTACTGGGGATTGAACCATCCACCTTCAGAAGAATATATTCCAACCTTAAAAAAGAACTGTGATTAGTAATGGAATAATAATTCTAAAACTCTACTAACACACTGATGTTTTATATTGGACAGGAGTACAAATATGGAATAAAAAGAAAGATTAAGACTAGAAATGCCTATATAAATCATTATCTTAGAATCTTACCTGTGGTATTACTGCTGGCAAATATACAATGAATTATTAGTGAATTTTTTTAAAAGGGGCTGGGCATGATGGCACATGCCTATAATCCTGGGAGGCTGAGACAGGATGATCAAGACTTCAAAGCCAGCTTCAGCAAAAGCAAGGTGCTGAGCAACTCAATGAAACCCTGTCTCTAAATAAAATACATAATAGGGCTGGGGATGTGGCTGAGTGTCGAGTACCCCTCAGTTCAATCCCTGGTACACCCCCAAAATAAAGGGGGGCAGGGCGTGGTGATGCAAGGCTCTAATTCCAACAGCTTGGGAGACTGAAGCAGGAGGATCGAGTTCAAAGCCAGTCTCAGCAATTTATCGGGGCCCCTAGGCAACTCAGCAAGACCCTATTTCTATATAAAATATAAAAAAGGAGCTAGGGATATGGCTCAGTGGTTAAGCGCCCCTGGGTTCAGTCTCATTACAAAAAAAAAAAAAAAAAGCGTTTGTACTAACAAAACTGTCTTGTCAAAATGATCTAGATGTGATTGTCGAGAGCTGCCACATAGGAGTCAGCATGAACCCTTAGCTTTGAGAGACAGAGGTGTGAGACTGGGCACCTCCGCTTTGGGAGTGGGTGTCACACCAATGAAACTGGCTACACCCCCCAAAACCCAATCCCTTGCCTCATTTGGGTAGAACTTTCTCAAGTGTCTTCCCCTCAATAAATAGGTTCTCAGGGATGCTCTCGCTCTCTTTCCAATAGACCCCTAAGGTCACAAAATGTTCCTGATTCCTGCAAGCAAAAGGTATTTTTGTGTATTACAAGCTGCTTTCACCATTTCCTTAAGCTATTGGTACAGCCAACTCTTGTGAACCTAGCTAGCAGGTGATATGTGATCAATGTGATCACTGATGTCACTCAGAATTCAACAAACCAAACCTTTTCCCTCTTTACAGTATAGATCATTACAGCTGGGGAAAGTTTTCTTCTTCTTCTTCTTCTTCTTTTTTTTTTTTTTTTGGTACCAGGGACTGAACCCAGGGTTGCTTAACCACTGAACCACATCCCCAGTCCTTTTAAATAATTATTAATAATTTTTAATAGAATTTTTTTAAAGAGAGAGTGAGAGAGGAGAGAGAGAGAGAGAGAGAGAGAGAGAGAGAGAGAGAGAGAGAATTTTTTGATATTTATTTTTTAGTTATCGGCAGACACAACATCTTTGTTTGTATGTGGTGCTGAGAATCGAACCCGGGCCGCACGCATGCCAGGCGAGCGCGCTACCGCTTGAGCCACATCCCCAGCCCATAGAATTTTTAATATTTCTAAAATCTCTAATATTTAGAGATGGGTCTCACTGAGTTGCTTAGGGCCTTGCTAAGATGCTGAGCCTTGCTTTGAACTCCTGATCCTCCTGCCTTGGCCTCCTGGGCTGGTGCAGCGGTTACAGGCTTGTGCTATCATGTCTGGCTGGGAAAGTTTTCTTCTAATAAAGCTTCATTAACTACCACAGCTGTGTGACCAGAGATGATTTACTGCAAATCTCCACCCTTTCTTCTGCATAAAGGAGTTCAAATAAGCAATTTTCCTCTGAATACTGTCCTAATGATTTAAGTAGATCATTACAGCTGGGGAAAGTTTTCTTCTTCTTCTTCTTTCAGGATGCAGTAAACACTAATTCTTTAAGCTATTACTGTTATTACTTTTATTTCATTTGTTCTGGTTTTCAGGAATACTAGTTATTGTTAGCTTAGTCCTGTTCTTTATATTAGCTCTTTTGACAACTGTTCTTCCTTCAATGCTGCCTTCCATCACAGATTTTTGCCCTTAACAACTTTTCTCTTTTTGACATCTTTAAGTATTGAACTGAGTTTCCTATTTATTCAGAATTCAAAAAGGTAACGTTTTCTTGCACTGTACTGAGTCTTTTTAGTGAATCTTTCTGGCCTTCATTCCTCTCATATCCTTAATTTGTTCACTTCATTCACAGGCCCTTATTGGTTTGTTGGGATTTCTCATCTGTTACCAGGCAAGAAAAAAAAAAATAGTTCTTGACCCTAAGCTCAATTCATTTGTATGATAGCTAAAAGACTACATATATCAGGGTTGTGGTTCAGTGGTACAGTGCTTGCCTAGCATGCATGAGGCACTGGGTTCAATCTCCAGCACCACATAAAAAAAAAAAAAAAAAAAACTAAATAAAGAGCTCTGAGAAGTCCTGTGTTATTTAAAAAAAAATCCATATATCTTAACTAGAGGATAAGCTAATATACACTCCCAATTTAAATCCCAGTTTCTTAAAGACACCTACTAACTGCATTCCTGGTCCAAATATATTCTAGTTTTCCATTCCTCAATGGTTCTCTGAATGCACTAAACATTTCAGAGATGGTAGCTTCCAGCATGTCCTGGACACAGGACTCTCCCTTTTCTGCCTTAATACTTTACTTGTGTGGGTCATGACCTCTGTTGCTATCAATACCCTGCCTTCTCAATGTGGACCTGGTTTCCTAAAACAGATACAGAAAGTTAAAGGAAATAATGTAAGAAAAGACACCATTCCTGTCCCAGAAACAGCATCAAATAATGTCCTGCAGGGTAGATGCCCAGGACCTGGCTGGTGTGGGTCTTGGTCACTGAGCCAAAGAAATAATAATGGAATAGAGTTAATGACTCACCACTTTTTCCAAGCATTTCTTCATCCTGGAGATGAAGTCAGGGTGCTTATCTCAGTTCTGCCCCAAAGATTAAGGTAGACACTTATCTTAGTTCCTGGACTATTTTTGCTACTACTTTTTGCATCTTCATAGGTTATTCTAGTAGAATATTGGGAAAGCTGCATCAAGGACATCTGAACAGACACAATGTTCTTTTTTTTTGTGTGTGTGTGGTTCTAGGGATTGAACCCAGGGCCTTGTGCGTGCGAGGCAAACACTCTACCAACTGAGCTATATCCCCAGTCCCAGACACCATGTTATTCAGATACTCCATGTTTAAGACTTTAAAATGTCTACTTATAATAATCCACTTTTAAAAATATTTATTACTTAATTGTAGTTGGATATAATACCTTTATTTTATTTATTTATTTTTATGTTGTGCTGAGTATTGAACCCAGGGCCTCACACATGCTAGGCAAGTGCTCTACCACTGAGTCACAACCCCGGCTCAATAATCTACTTTCTAAAAAAACCTTCACTATGGGAAAAAGAAGGATGCATAGGTATTACATTTTCTCAATTTTTATTTATGTATGAAAGTTTTTATTTAAATGTTTTAAAAAATTAAACCTTCAATGATAAAACTGACACAATTTTATTGATAGTGACACTTGATCTTGGGCAAGTTTATTTCTAGGCTGATTTTTCCTTCAACGTTGGAGGACAGTATTTTGTCAACTAGCTCATTTTTATATTTTTAGATATTAATATAACTGAGGCAACTAATGTTAATTATAGTCTTCAAGCCTTTAGATATACTACTATAATTTAAACAAAAGTAGCTGGGGCTGAAAACATAGCTCAATAAATAGTACTTCCTCAGCATGCACAAGGCTCTGGGTTCAACATCTAGACCACAAAACAAACAAAAAACCCAAAAGTCAAAAAGGGAATGCTTTTGTTAAAATTATTTATGTTCTATTTGTGGAAAGACATTAATGCATCGATTTTCCAAAACTGATTTTGAATTTACTTCCCTCTCCATTTCTTTATTTATTATGATATGAACATTTAATATGAGCTATCCCCTCATAAGAAATTTGCAAGTCTACAACACAGTATTGTTTATCCTGCATAACTAAAACTTTATACCCACTGAACAGCTAGCTATTCCACACTTCCCCCTACTATCAGTCCCTAGCAACCAACATTCTATTTTGTTTCTGTGAGTTCAATTTTTGAGGGGTACTTGGGATTGAACCCAGGAGTACTTTACCACGTAGCTGTATCTTTTTATTGTGAGACAGGGTGCTGCTAAGTTGCTTAGGGCCTCACTAAATTGTTGAGGCGAGTCTCGAACTTGTAATCCTCCTTTCTCAGTCTCCCAAATCACTGGGATTACTGAGCCCAATGAATTTTTTTTGAAGGGTGGCGGGCCACTGGACATCAAATCCAGGATCTTGTACATGCTACGCAAGCATTCAACCACCGAGCTACACCCCTGGCTCCTTGATGCTTTTAGACACCTCATTTAAAATAAGCATATGTCCTTTGTATTTGTTCTTCTAACACTATTTAATATAATGTTCTCCCCGCTGCTTTGAACTGTGTTCTCATCTCCTTCTCCCCTCTTTCTCTGTTGCTACCCAACCTCTCTACTTCCTCTTGTTCCCTAATTATTTCCCTTGTTTTCTTTTCTTTGTAAAAATTCTTTTTTTTTCTTTTGATTGGAACCTCAAACATGTTTTACCAGTGAGCAACACTGCCAGCCCCAAATCCATTTTTAAGTGTCAACTTGATTTGTTGCCCTGCTAGTTCTGCATATCAAGGAGCTTGTGCTAGTGCATGAGTTACTTGGAAAAGGTCCAGAGTCTGTGCCATCCTATACATAGCCTTGGGAACCACACTATGTATGATAAGATGCTCAAGATCTATTGAAAATGAAGATGAAAACAACAGCACAGCCCCTTGCTTAAGGAAATTTTGCTGTGGTTCTCCAGCAGATGTCACTAGTTAGTAACGTGATACTGTACAAACGAAAACACATTATCCAGCACAATTTCTTCCAAATTTTAATTGGAAGAAATATGAATCATTAAAATTTATTTGTGAGGGAAAGAAACCCTCTAATTTCTACAAAGAAATGAGTACAGATCTTGATCACAAACTCAAGGCCCTGTGCTGTCTACCTGCCCCCACAAACACTTGAAATAGCCTGGGTATATTAGTCAGCTGAGGCTGCCAAAACAAAATACCACAGATTGGGTGGCTTAAATAACAGAAATTTATTTTTTCATGATTCTGGAGACTGGAAGTTCAAGGTCAAAGTATTGACAGGTTTTGTTTCTCCTGAGGCCCCTTCCTTGACTAGCAGACAGCTGACTTCTCATTATGTCCTCACATAGTCCTTTCTCTATGTGTCCACTCTTGGTGTTTGTTCCTGTTCTTATAAGGACACCTGTCCTTCTAGATTAAGGTTCCATCCTGATGACCTTGCTTAGTGCTAATTACCTCTTTAAAGGCCCTATCTCCAAATACAATCACACTGGTATTTATTTATTTATGACAGTGCTAAGGATTGAAACTAGGGTTAAATATTGTTAAATATTTGGATCGTTGTAAGACTGTTTTGCCCTTTTCACTATTGAGCATTTGATCAGTTGAATTGTGGTATTTTTAAAATTCTTAAGCCATTCAGGATCTAATATAGACTATATTGTGGTGATATTTATCTTTAGTGATACTGTGTATGTGATGATGATGAAAGCAAGAAACAAAAAGGTATAAAGTTAATATTCAGTCAATATAGATAACATGTAACTTACAAGATTAAAAATTTCAGTTTGTGATATAGTCAATGAATTTCTTATATGACTTTAGACTTTTCAATAATATATCCTGAATTTTGCAGAAATTCAAATTCAATATATGAATTTGATTAAAAAAAAGACACAATTCAGTCTACAATACCAGGTTTCTAAATTATCTTAAGCAATACTTAATAATATTTCAGTTTAAGATAAATATGGGTGGAAAAATATTGTATACTCAGTGTTTTAGTATATTGTATACATGTAAACCTTACAAGACAGGGCTATCTAGTAAAGAGTATCCACCGTTCAGAAATCAGTGACTGATGTGGTACCAGATTCTCAGTGAACTATCCTGTTGACTTTCATAGTCATCAATAGATTCAGCATACTTACTGTCTAAATGTGGCATAATGCCAACAGATTTCTGATTAATGTGCTTTGAAATTCAATACATAATTAATAAATAAACATTTTCCTTTTCTGATAGAGTTTTGAAATTAATAAATTCAGACTAACATTTCAAACTCAAAGACAGTTAAAACTAATTTAGGACTATACCAAGGAAGCAGCACTTAAAAGAATTTATGAACTCTCTCATTCAATATATTTATCAGTTGATATAAAGGACTATTGTTTGGCTACAATGCAGAACTTGGAAGGCACAGCTTTTCAACTGCAATGCTTTGCAAGAGAGAGCAGCAGAGACAGACTACCTTTGGAGAGACTTAGACTGAGGTCTGAGCTTGGTGCCATCCACCCATTTACCTGCTGTTTCTTGATATCCCTGATCCTTGGTCTGTTCAATATTAAGAGGAGATAACAAAACTAGAATCACATAAAGGGTAAATAATAGAAGATAATATTTAAAATTTAGGGCTGGACTCACAGAAGACACTAACTGCTACTCTTCTATGCTGCTTTATGTTCCAGATTGTTCTTCATTTAGTCACCCTGAATTGTTAGAAAAGTCCCTTCTACAGTTTTGACACAGAATATGTGGTCACACAACTAGTTCTTGGGTCATGTTAGGATTTCCATTCCCTACCTCTGTTTCCAACTTTATTTTACTTGCTCTCCTACATCCAAAGCAGCCAGGGACAGTTCATCCCCCTTCAAGTCTTTACAACATTCTTTCATCTAGATGGCATTCTTCCTGGTACAAATCAAACAATAACCATGTGTTTCAATCCTCAGTGTAATTTTTGTCTCCTTCTAAGAAGTATTCTTGATCTCTTCTTCCTACAGTAAGCTCTCCTGATTTCTATTCCTTCCTTCTTTGCCTTTTTATCTATCCACTCATACATATTTACTCATACTACTCAAAGTGCTAGCTACATACCAATGAAAAAACAGAATTTTTACTTACACTCTAGTACAGAGAACCAGGTAACAAAATAATAAGTAAGTTCAGACAGACTTTAAATAAAGGGGTAAAGAAAATAAAATAAGGAAGGGAGACAGAAACAGAGTCAGAGAAAGATGGAGAGAGAGAGAGAATGTGTGTGTATATATGTGTATGCGTTTGGGAGAAAGTGGCGTGAATTTTATTTATTTATTTTTTTTTAAATAATTAAAGTGTATATTTTTAAATTTTTGAATTAAAATATAAAAACCATATGCCAACATTTGTAGAATGCATATGATATCCAGGCAGAAAACAGTTTTTTTTTTTAAATTGGTTGTTCAAAACATTACAAAGCTCATGATATATCATCTTTCATACATTTGACTCAATTGGGTTATGAACTCCCATTTTTACCCCAAATACAAATTGCAGAATCACATTGGTTACACACTCACATTTTTACATAATGGCATATGGCATATTAGTGACTGTTGTATTCTGCTACCTTTCCTATCCCCTACTATCCCCCCTTCCCTCCCCTCCCATCTTCCCTCTCTACCTCATCTGCTGTTGTTCAATTCTCTCCCTTGTTCCCCCCCTCTTTCCCCTCACAACCTCTTATATGTAATTTTGTGTAACATTGAGGGTCTCCTACCATTTCCATATGCTTTCCCTTCTCTCTCCCCACTCGTCTTTGTTTAATGTTAATCTTTTCCTCATGCTCTTCCTCCCTGTTCTGTTCTTAGTTGCTCTCTTTATATCAAAGAAGACATTTGGCATTTGTTTTTTAAGGATTGGCTAGCTTCGCTTAGCATAATCTGCTCTAATGCCATCCATTTCCCTGCAAATTCTATGATTTTGTCATTTTTTAGTGCTGCATAATACTCCATTGTGTATAGATGCCACATTTTTTTTTGTCCATTCATTTATTGAAGGGCATCTAGGTTGGTTCCACAGTCTAGCTATTGTGAGAATTGTGCCGCTATGATCATTGATGTGGCAGTATCCCTATAGTACGCTCTTTTAAGATCCTCAGGAAATAGTCCGAGAAGGGCGATAGCTGGGTCAAATGGTGGATCCATTCCCAGCTTTCCCAGGAATCTCCATACTGCTTTCCAAATTGGCCACACCAATTTGCAGTCCCACCAGCAGTGTACAAGTGTACTCTTTTCCCCACATCCTAGCCAACACTTATTGTTGTTTGACTTCATAATGGCTGCCAATCTTACTGGAGTGAGATGGTATCTTAGGGTGGTTTTGATTTGCATTTCTCTGACTGCTAGAGATGGTGGGCATTTTTTCATGTACTTGTTGATTGGATTGTATGTCCTCCTCTGTGAAGTGTCTGTTCAGGTCCTTGGCTCATTTGTTGATTGGGTTATTTGTTGTCTTATTGTTTAATTTTTTGAGTTCTTTGTATATTCTGGATATTAAGGCTCTATCTTGAAGTGTGAGGGGTAAAAATTTGTTCCCAGGATGTAGGCTCTCTATTTACCTCTCTTATTGTTTCTCTTGCTGAGAAAAAAACTTTTTAGTTTAACTAAGTCCCATTTGTTTATTCTTGTATTTAACTCTTGGGCTATGGGTGTCCTATTAAGGAATTTGGAGCCCGACCCCACAGTATGTAGATCGTAGCCAACTTTTTCTTCTATCAGACACAGTGTCTCTGATTTGATATCTAGCTCCTTGATCCATTTTGAGTTAACTTTTGTGCATGGAGAGAGAAAGGGATTCAGTTTCATTTTGTTGCATATGGATTTCCAATTTTCCTAGCACCATTTGTTGAAGATGCTATCCTTCCTCCATTGCATGCTTTTAGCCCCTTTATCAAATATAAGAAAGTTGTAATTTTGTGGATTGGTTTCTGTGTCCTCTATTCTGTACCATTGGTCCACCTGCCTGTTTTGGTACCAGTACCACGCTGTTTTTGTTACTATTGCTTTGTAGTACAGTTTGAACTCTTGGTATCGCTATACCTCCAGATTCACACTTCCTCCTTAGAATTGCTTTTGCTATTCTGGGTCTTTTGTTTTTCCATATGAATTTCATGATTGCTTTCTCTATTTCTACAAGAAATGCCGTTGGGATTTTGATTGGCATCGCATTAAACCTGTAGAGAACTTTGGGTAATATCGCCATTTTGATGATGTTAGTTCTGCCTATCCATGAACAGGGTACATTTTTCCATCTTCTAAGATCTTCTTCTATCTCTCCCCTTAGGGTCCTGTAGTTTTCATTATATAAATCTTTCACCTCTTTTGTTAGGTTGATTCCCAAGTATCTTATTTTCTTTGAGAATATTGTGAATGGAGTGGTTTTCCTCATTTCCATTTCAGAAGTTTTGTTGCTGATATACAGGAATGCCTTTGATTTATGCGTGTTGATTTTATATCCTGAGTGGCATGAATTTTAGACAGGCTAAGCTCACTGAGAATGTATCCTTCAAATGAAGGTCTGAAGAACATGAGTGAGCAACTTCAAAGATAGTCTGGGTTAGATATGGAAGCAAAAGGCTGATTAGAATGGGTCCAAGATGCTGCAGTCTGGCTGGGCACAAATCACAAGCCACTCAAGCAGGAACAAACTTTATTTCTGAACTCCACCAACACAATCCACACACTCTCCCCAGGAACTCTCCCCAACGCCACCCACGTGGCTCCTCCAGGAACCACCAACCGGAAATCCCTCCTCCAGTACTTCCCCAACTAATGTAAGCTCTCCAGGAATCCCCGTGAGAACTCCAAAGTATCCGGCCGAGGTGGACAGTAAAGGTCTAATACACAATTGAATCAATCCAGCATCATCTTAATGGCTCAGCCTCTCAACCATTACTTCTGGCAAAATGCCAGGGGCCATTCCGAATCAGCTGTGGCTCTCAACACCAAGACAGAACAGAAGCACAGAAACTAGAAACAGCAAATGTGGGCAACTCCTTTAAAGCATTTTGCTATAAAGGTATGGAGAGAGAAAAAGAGTGATGGTTGGGGAGAGAAGAGTGGTCAGAAAAAGTTTTCTTCTATATTTTAAGAAGGGAGAGCAGGGATGAGGTTGTGACTCAGTAGAAGAGTGCTTGCCTAGCATGTGTGAGGGAGGGCCTGGGTTCAATTCTCAGCACCACATATAAATAAATAAAAATAAAGGTATTGTGTCTATCTACAACTTAAAAAAAAAAAAAAAACAAAGAAAGGAGAGAAAACAATACATTTCTTTGCTGCAAAGTTTTATTTTATTTTTATTTTTTTGGTGCTGGGGATCAAACCCAGGCCCTCATGCATGCTCACTCTACCAGTGGGTCACAAACCCACCCCCAGCTAAAAGGTTTTAAATCCTTAATAAAATAGTAAAATCTAAAAAGAGAGATAATACTTTGTACTTGTTTGAGGTCTCTGCAAAGTTCAAGGAATAAACAATACTTACAGAAGACCAGGCAGCAATTTATGAATTAATGCCATCAGTGACCTCTGAAGGGGGTATCATTGTACTCTTCATCCATCAGATCTGTTCTACAGATACCAATGGATATCACTAATCTTTTTTTTTTTTTTAAATACCTTTATTTATTTATTTATTTTTAGGTGGTTCCGAGGATCAAACCAGGGACTCACACATACTAGGAGAAAGCTCTACCACTAAGTCACAACCCCAGCCCCGATATCACTAATCTTTTGGAGTCAAAAAAGAGAGATGAACAGAACTGGAAGATCCATACTCTATTTCTTCTCAGGAGATTGACCACATATGAGAATACATTCGTGAATCTCCTTTCAACAGATTTTGGAATAGAATGTTAGCAAAGGGTTTCCAAAAGCAAATAAGTTGATAAACTCAAAGAAAAAGATTGAGGAATAGAAAAGGGATTTCTAGCCAGACACACTGACATACTCCTATAATCCCAGCAACTTGGGAAGCTGGGGCAGGGAAGATCACAAAGTCAAAGCCAGCCTCAGCAATTTAATGAGGCCCTAAGCAGCTAAGCAAGACCCTGTCTCAAAAATTAAATAGTGCTAGGGATGTGGCTCAGTATTTAAGGGCCCCTGGTTTCAATCTTTCAATCTAGTACCAAAATAATAATAATAGGGCTGGGGATGTGGCTCAAGCGGTAGCACGCTCGCCTGGCGTGCGTGCGGCCCGGGTTCGATCCTCAGCACCACATACAAACAAAGATGTTGTGTCCGCCGATAAATAAAAAATAAATATTAAAAATTCTCTCTCTCTCTCCCCCACTCTCACTCTCTCTTAAAAAAAAAACAGTCTTTAAAAATAATAATAATAATAATAATAATAGAATTCATAGCCTTACAAGAAAATAAATAAATTATATGACAATTTAATATCAAGAAACTTTCCCAAGAGAATATAAAACAATGATATAAATGCTTACTCAGCAATTTTGAAACACATTAACATCCTAAATTAACAACCAAATAAATTCTACCTGTAACAAAGTCATTTTTCAGAAAATATATTTCTCAGCTCTATCTTATGAAAAATGGGTGAGATTCTTAGCTTAGAAGCAATAATTTTTTTAAAATGTATATTTTTTTTAAGTTGTAGTTGGACAGAATATCTTTATTTATTTATTTATTTTTAAATATTTCATTTGTTTTTATTTTATTTTTTTTTTATGTGGTGCCAGGAATTGAACCCTTTGCCTCACTCATGAGAGGCAAGTGCTTTACCACTGAGCCACAACCCCAACCCTCTTTATTTATTTTTATGTGGTGCTGAGGATTGAACCCAGTGCCTCACATGTGTGAGACAGGAGCTCTACCAATGAGCTACAAAAAATGTAAATTTTTAATAGATATTAACTGAATGCCTTCTATATACCAAGCAGTATTTGATATACTCTTTTTTTTTTTTTTTAAGAGAGAGAGAATTTTTTAATATTTATTTTTCAGTTTTCGGCGGACACAACATCTTTATTTCATTCTATGTGGTGCTGAGGATCGAACCCAGCGCCCCGAGCATGCCAGCCGAGCGCGCTACCGCTTGAGCCACATCCCCAGCCCCTTGATATACTCTTTTTGTTTTGTTTGTTTGGTTGCAGTACTAGTGACTGAACTCAGGGAGACTCCACCATTGAACTATATCACTAGCCCTTTCTAATTTTTATTTTGAGACTGGGTATGTAAGTTGCCCAGGCTGGTCTAAATTTATAATCTGCTTCAACCTCTCAAGTAGAGTATGTGCTTAAAACACACAAGGCTCTGAGTTCAACTTCTAGCACCAAAAACAAATAGTAATAATAAAATATAAATTAAAATTAGCAGCATGACTAACCAGGAAAATTTTTGATTAAAAAATTTCAAAAGGGAGGGGCTGGGGATGTGGCTCAAGCGGTAGCGCGCTCGCCTGGCATGCATGCGGCCCGGGTTCGATCCTCAGCACCACATACAAAACAAAGATGTTGTGTCTGCCGATAACTAAAATAAATAAATAAATAAATAAATAAATAAATATTTTTAAAAAAAATTCAAAAGGGAGCTGGGTGCAGTGGCAAAAGAATATTTATAATAGTATTTTATTAATTTAAAAAAAGTTTCTAGGCAGAGTGGTGCATGCCTGTAATCCCAGCAGCTAAGAAGGTTGAGGCAGGAGGACTGTGAGTTCAAAGTCAGTCTCAGCAAAAGCAAGGTGGTAGGCAACTCAGTGAAACCCTGTCTCTAAATAAATAGGCTGGGGATGTGGCTCAGTGGCTGAGTGCCCCAGTTCAATCCCTGGTACCCATGCCCCAAAAGATTTTTTTCAAAAGGGGTCTGGGGATGTAGGTCATTGGTACAGTGCTTGCCTAACATGCATGAGGACCTGAGTTCAATCCCCAGCACTGCAAAGAAAGAAAGAAAAAAATTATCAGAAGAGCCAGGCATGGTGGCACATACCAGTAATCCTACTGACTTTGGAGGCTGAGACAGGAGAATTTGAAGTTCAAGGTACCCTTGGCCACTTAGAGAAACCTTGTCTCAAACTAAAAACTAAAAAAGGGTTGGAGATGTAGCTCAGTTTTACAGCACCCCTCAGTTCAATCTCCAGTATTGAAAAACAATTTTTTTCTAAAAGGTTAAAAATCTGGAAAGTTCATTCCAAATCTAATTAAAATATAATCTGGTATAATCTGGACCATAATAGACAAAAGGGAAAATAATACCAAACTAGTCCCATACAAGAAAATACAAAAAGATTTCTCATATTTGGAACGCATTCATTTTTGCTAAAAACCAAAGAAATGATCTTAGGTACTATTTTATATACAAATTCCATATTATTGAGATGGGTGGTTGAAAAGAGACATAAGCAGGTTAACTTTATCCTGCAACCTAATTTGTAGATGATCTCTAAAGGAAGATACTGAAAAAACTAAAGCAATGTTTAGTCTCAGGCCAGAGAATACCACTTAAAGCATTATAACTGAAGAAATAATTCAAGTGATTCTAAAGGTGTAACAGAAGTTATAGTAAAATAATCCAGAATACCAGAGATAGTGACATGTGAAATAGTTTTTAGAGATTCTAATTATAAACATGGAAAACTGTTAACAAAATAAATTCTAGGAGACAACCACAGCAATTATAACAATATAAAAATTTTACATATACATTTGGAACTTAAAATGAAAATGAAATGAAGGAATCATAGATAATTTTAATTTTAGTCTAACATATTATAATGCTTATCTTTTTATTTAAAAGGTGAGTTTATTTTCACTTAAAATATTACTATATGAAAACAGCATTTTAGTAGTATATAATAAAAGAGAACACATACCTGATACTCGTCTACTAAATCTGCTAGGAACTGGAACTGCAAAACAAAAAAGCAACATTTAGTTGTCATTATGTCATGTGCCCATTCTTATCCCCCCCGCCCCGCTTTTATTTTAAATATTTTTTACTTATAGATGGATATTTTTTACTTGTAGATGGATACAATATTTTTATTTTTACTTGTTTATTTTTATGTGGTGCTGAGGATCGAACCCAGGGTCTCATGCATGAGAGGAAGTACTTTACCACTGAGCTACAACCCCAGCCCTTATCCTCCCCTTTTGGCAAAAATCTTGGACAACAAAACTATGTATCTTAAAAATCAAGTTGTGGGTCAGTTCATACTCTTCCATATTTAACCACAAATAACTGTTCAATATGATCATATAAAGACAATACAGAAATAAAATATCTCCTTAAAAAAAGTTCTTTATAACTTCAACATACTTAAAGTGGTAATTTTACTTCTGTTCACATTCATGTTTCATCCAATTTTTATCATTCCATATAAGAAGTCTTCCAAATTTCCTGAAAGGTTATGGTACCAAGTAGTGAAAATTTCCTCTTTAATATTTTTTAAAGATAATTCTAGACTTGCTAAATCATAGAATACAAATTCTATTTTTAAAGCAATTTAATCAGTATTACACTACAATTGAAAATAAATTGAGCACTAAGTTATACTTCTAGATATGGGTAGGTTTTCTTCTGCTCATAGTCAGTATATTAATCAGAAAAATGTATCACATATCTTTATTTTTGGGGAAGAAAACCTTTCTCAGTTATTTTTTTTTTCTACTTTTAACCCATCACATTATCTCTGGTGGTTATCTAAATTCCTATTGCTAAACTATATCATTTGCATAAGCCTTTTAATTTTTAATTTTTTTGTTTTTTTACTTTTGTGTTACTAGGGATCAAACTCAGGGCCTTGTACATGCTAGACAAATGCTCTACCACTCAGGTACATCCTGAGCCCTTTTATTTTTTATTTTGAGATAGAATGTCACTAAGGCTAAGTTACCCAGGCTAGCCTCAAATTTGTGATTCTTCTGCCTCAACCTCCTGGTGCCCGACTGATTATTTCTATTTAAAAAAAATTATATATATATATATACACATACACACACACACACACACACACACACACACATACACACACACACAGCTGGGCATGATGGTACACACCTGTAATCCTGTAATCCCAGTAACTCAGGAGACTGAGGCAGGAGGACTGCAAGTTAAAAGGGCAGCATTGGCAACTTAGAGAGACCCTGTCTCAAAAAAGGGCTGGGGATGTAGCACAGTGGTACAAAGACCCTGGGTTCAATTCCCAGTAGAAACAGACAAATATAAATGAATAAATGACCAAATGAATGAATGAAGGGAATAAATAAAATAAACTGGGAATATAAAGGAATGCCCTCAACATAATAATGGCCATTTATTAAAAACCCACTTGATAAAGTTGCCAAGAACATTCAATGGGGAAGACAGTCTCTAAAAATACAGTGCTAGGAAAACTCAATCTCCTCATGCAAAAAACTGAGGTTGGACCCTTACTTCAGACAGTATTTTAAAAAAATTAACTCAAGCCAGGCACACTGGAGTATGCCTGTAATCCCAGAGGCTCAGAAGACTGAGGCAGGAGCCTCAGCAACTTAGCAAGGCCCTATCTCTAAATAAAATATTTTAAAAGGGCTGGGGATGTGGCTAAGTGATTAAGTGCCCTCTGGGTAGCAAAAAAAAAGAAATCATAAACTTGAAAACTAAAATTATAAAACTCTTAGAAAAAAAGGTGAGAAAAATCCTGACGTTATATATAGGGAAAAAAAGAGATTCAATGAACTGCATCAAAATTAAAAACTTCTGTTCATCTAAGAACATAATCAACGGAACAAAAAGGCAAGCCATGGAATGGAAGAAAATTATTTGCAAATCAAATCAAATTTGAAATATGTAGACTAGAGGGGGGAAAAACACCCACAGCTCAACAATAAAAAATCAAATAGGGCTGGGACTATAGCTCAGTGGAAGAGTGCTTGCCTTATACATGTGAGGCACTGGGTTCGATCCTCAGCACCTCATAAAAATAAATAAAGATATTGTGTCCATCTTCAAAAAAAAACCAAAAAGGCTGAGTGAGTTAAAAAAAATCAAATAGTAGGGGAGGTAAAAATTATGTATTAAGGATTGAAACAGAAAATTATGATAATATGCATTTATGAATATATCAAAATGAACTCCACTATTATGTATCATTACAATATACTAAAAATAAATTTTAAAAATTTAACTAAAAAAGAACACAAACCAATTAAAATAGTGGGCAAAGGACCTGAACCAATATTTATCCAAAGAAAATAAACAGATGGCCAACAAACACAGACGATGCTCAGCTTCACTAGGGAAATACTCAAATTCTATGAAATTCTAATGAAATGCCATTTTACACCCATTATTGGGATAACTACTATGATAAAAGAAAAGCAGGGGTATGTGGGGGTGCTAAAAAGTATTGGCAAGAATGTGTTGCTGAGACAGGAGGATTGCAAATTCAAAGCTAGCCTCAGCAACGCAGCAAAGCGCTAAGCAACTCGGTAATACAAAATAGGGCTAGGGATGTGGCTCAGTGGTTGAGTGCCCATGTTCAATCCTTGGTAACTGCCCCACCCCATGTGGAAAAACTGAAACAAGTGCTGTTGGTGGGAATGTAAAAGTGGTACAGGCACTATGGAAAACAGTAACTCAGGCCCTAAGCAACTTAGTGAGACCTTTGATAATACAATGTATATATGTTAAGGAGTATCCATTAAAAAAGGACTGGGGATGTGGCTCAGTGGTTAAGTGACCCTGAGTTCAATCCCCAGTACCAAAAAAAAAAGGGGGGGGGGGTGTTGGGGGATGTAGCTAAGTGGTACACCACTTGCCTAAGCATGCACAAGGTCCTGGGTTCAACCCCCAGCAACAAAAACAAACAAAACAACAACAATAAAACCTTGTTAATTAGAAAAAAGATAGAATGTGCAACTTTAACCTTAGCCAGGCATGGTGGTGAGCACTTGGGAGGCTGAAACATGAGGACCTCTTGAGTCTAGGACTTCGAGACCAGCCTGCACAACATAGAAAGACCACAACTCAAAAAAAAAAAAAAAAAAAAAAAGTGAAAGCAAGATCTCCAAGAGATATTTGTATACCTATGTTAATAGCAACATCATTCACAATAGGCAAAAGGTGAAAACAACCAAAGTTTCCATCAATGGATGAATAGATATGTAAAATGTAGCATATATACACAATGGAACATCGTCAACTTTTAAAAAGCAAGGAAACTCTGATACATGCTACAATGGATGAACCTTGAGGACATTAAGTGAAATAAGCCAGCCACAAAAAGAAATACTGTTGTGATTCCACTTATATGAGGTACCGACAAAAGTCAAATTCATAAAGAAAGAAAACAGAATAGTTCTTACCTAAGCAACTTAGTGAGACCCTTGATAATACAACGTGTATATGTTAAGGAGTATCCATTAAAAAAGGACTGGGGATGTGGCTCAGTGGTTAAGTGCCCCTGAGTTCAATCCCCAGGGAATTACCAGGGGATAGGGGAAGAGGGGAATGGCGAATTGTTTATGGGCATAGTGCTTCAGTTTTACAACATGAAAAGAATTCTAGAGATAGATGGTGATGATGGTTGCACAACATTAATGCCAATCAATTGCATACTTAAAAATGATAAAGATGAGCTGCGCATAGTGAGGCTTGCCTGTGATCACAGCAACTCAGGAGGGCAGGAGTATCACAAGTTCAAAGCCACCTCAACAACTTAGCAAAGCCCTAAGCAATCTAGTGAGACCTCATCTCAAGATAAAAAAAAAAAAAAAAAAAAAAAAAAAATTAAAAAGGACTGGGGGAGCTAGGGATATAGCTCAGTTGGTAGAGTGCCTGCCTTGCATGCACAAGGTCCTAGGTTCAATACCCAGCAAAACACACACACATACACACACACACACACACACACAAAACTGAGGATCTGGCTCAGTGTGAGTGCCTCTGGGTTCAAACCCTGGTATAAAAAAAAAGGTAATATTTTAAATTTTATATTATATTTCACAATTAATTTTTTAAAATATATAAATTAAAACTTGATAATACAATGTGTAAATGTTAAGGAGTACCCATAAAGAGAATGAAAGAGAAAGCAAATGTGGCAAAATATTAATGAGTGGTAATTTAGGAGTTCACTGTTCTTAATGGGGTTGAAGTTTTTCCAAAAAATATTTTAAAAATCTTTGTAAATATACATCCTCAAATCAACTATGATAAAATTTCATTTTTATTCTATTGTCAAATCATGTTTATAACAAATTCAAAGTTGAATGCATGAATTATTTAAGTATTTATAGTTGTAGATGGATACAATACTTTTATTTTATTCATTTATTTTTACCTAGGGTGCTGAGGATTGAACCTATTGCCTCACATGTGCTAGGCAAGCGCTCTACCACTGAGCTACAACCCCGCCTACATGCATTCTTCTTTAAAGTAAATTAAAGTTGTTGAAATTTGCTTAATTTTATAATACACTGACTTAAAATTTTTAAATGGCAAACCTATTCATCACTATTAAGTTAAAAGGTTATAGTCACTATTTAAATTTATCATGCAATTGTTTTGAAAATTCCTAAAGCATTATGTTTCTGTGAAATTAGTTCAAAAGCATTGAAAGAAAAATGTTGACATTGTAATGGAAAATATAATTAAATATGAAAGACCTCAGGCATTAACTTGAATGAATGAGAGGATGAAAAGATAAACAAAAGGGGTAAAAAGGAAAATTGCTGCCTGATAAATTTAAAAGGAAAGTGTGACAACCAAGGCTTAATGGGAGAATTGGAGAAAAGGGAAAGTAAGAACCCTCTACCAAGTACCAGGGAAGGCAGTAAACTCCTCCAGTATAGAATACCTGTCTCATTCCATTGATTCTCCATCTGTAGGCTCCCTGCTTTCCCACTATAATGGTCAGCCATTAGACCACTGAAAAGAGACTGGGAAATCTGAACACCCATAACAAGGCAGAATTGGACAGAACCAGCTGGGAAAGTTCCCTATGAATGAATCAGCAGTGGATACAACACTTCTGTTACAATATGAAGAAACTGGAATCTCTGTACACTAGATTTTATAAAGATCACCATGGAGTCAGGCATGATGGCACACAATGAAATCCCAGCTACTTAGGAGACTGAGGCTGGAGGATCACAAATTCAAGGCTAGCCTGGGCAACTTAGCAAGACCCTATATCAAAAATAAAAAGGACAGGCAAAATAAAAATAAAAAGGGATATGGCAAGTAGGTTTCACCTTACTTGGGAACTAACTGATGTCACTGGACCATCCTTGACACTACTCATCTACTTCATTAACAATTTCACCTCCTCTTCTTCCCACTTCCTCTCCTGAATCAGTCTATCCTTTTTCCATTCTCTACTATCCTAGTCTGAAGTACATAATTTCTTGCTTAATTGACTTTAAGTAGCCTCCAAACCTTTTTCCACTGCCAGTTTCTTCAACAACTATCTTCCCACACGGTCATCAGTAATCTTAAAATTGAGGAGACAATTAGGGAACATCTATCAAAATTTTCAAGTATGAACTGCATTTAACAATAATTTAACAATATATTCCACACATATATAGACATATGTGCACACTACAAAGGTTGTTGTTATGGTTTAGATGTGAGATGTCCCCAAAAAACTCATGTGTGAGACAATACAAGAAGATATAGAGGATAGATGATTAGGTTATAAAAGCCTTAACCCAATTAGTGGATTAATCCCCTTATGGGGATTAACTGAGTGGTAACTGAAGGCAGGTAAGGTGTGGCTGGAGGAGGTAGGCTTTGGGAGCATGCCTTTGGGGGAACATATTTTGTTTTTTTGTTTTTTTGTTTTTTTTTAATAGAAGGGAGAGCAGTAGATTGAGGGAGAAGAAGGAGGAACAGGATTTTTTTTTTTAGAGAGAGAGAGAGGGAGGGAGAGAGAGAATTTTTTTTTTAATATTTATTTTTTAGTTATCGGCGGACACAACATCTTTGTTTGTATGTGGTGCTGAGGATCGAACCTGGGCCGCACGCATGCCTGGCGAGCGCGCTTACCGCTTGAGCCACATCCCCAGCCCCAAGGGAACATATTTTGTATCTGGCAAGTGAAGTCTCTCTTTCTGCTTCCTGTGAGCTTCTTCCCTTCGCCCACACCCTTCTACCATGATGTTCTGCCTCACCTTGAGCCTCAAGAAATGGAGCCAGCCTTCTATGGATTAAGACCTCTAAAATTATAAGCCTCTTAATAAATTTCTCTTCTAAAATTGTTTTTGTCAGATCTTTTAGTCACAGCAGCAAAAAAGCTGACTATAACGTATGTATATGTGTGTTTATAAATACCATAATCACTAAAACATATAATAGCAAAAAGAAGGGAAATGAAAATTGCCTAGAAAAATAAACTAAGGAAATACTGGCACTGATAGAGTATAAACCTCTACACATCCATTAAAATGGATGCAATAAAAGTATACAGACTGATATGGAAAAACCTTCAAGAAGTATTGTTATGTAATTCTGGGCATGGTGGTGCATATCTAAAATCCCAGTGGCCTGGAAGGCTGAGACAGGATTACAAGTTCAAAGCCAGCCTCAGCAACTTGGCGAGGCCCTATGCAACTTAGTGAGACCCTGTCTCAAAATAAAAAATAAAAAGGGCTGGGGATGTGGGTCAGTGGTTAAGCACTCCTGGGTTCAATCCCTGGTACAAGAAAAAAAAAGTATTGTCATGTGAAAAAAGTTGCATATCAGTTAAAAAAACAAATGAAAAAGAATTTAAATTAAAAAGTTGTACAAGGGCTGGGGATGTGGCTCAAGCGGTAGCGCGATCGCCTGGCATGCGTGCGGACCGGGTTTGATCCTCAGCACCACATACAAACAAAGATGCTGTGTCTGCCGAAAACTAAAAAATAAATATTAAAAAAATTCCCTCTCTCTAAAAAGAAAAAAATAAAATAAAAAAAAAACGTTGTACAAGTACAGCATGATATAATACTAATTTTTTAAAGTTTGTTTTTAATAAACAAATTTAATATCCTCACAAATCCAAGTAGTGCTATACATATATAAAATAATTAAGGAATGATATAAATTATATAAATAATAGATAACATTGATGTTTTCAGAAAAGCAAGTCACAGAAGAAAAGTGATTGTGTGTATGCATGCATGCACCTGCATTTGGAATTGAACACAGTACCTTATGCATGCCAAACACAAGAGTATTGATTTTAGGACTGGGGATATGGCTCAAGCGGTAATGCACTCGCTTGGCATGCGCGGGGAGCTGGGTTTGATCCTCAGCACCACATAAAAATTAAAAAAAAATAAAGATGTTGTGTCCACTGAAAACTGAAAAATATTAAAAATTCTCTCTTCTCTTTCTCTCTTTTTAAAAAAAAAAGAGTATTGATTTTAAATAAGCAAGGAATATGAGGTGCATGCACAAAAGATTGGAAAAGATCACAAAATTTAGATCACTCTCAGAAACAAACACAAGCATATAAATGACTGCCAGGAAAAACAAAACATGAATGTTTTTTATCACGCTTTCATTGATTTACAGCACGTGCCTGGCTTCCCCCTACCTGCGCAGGTTCATTCCTCTACCATCCTATTCAGAGGAGCCCTCAAGATGCTGTGTCTATTAGTCAGAGGACTCTGCTCTTCTCCCTCCCTCCTTCCCTCCTTCTGTCCCCCCCCTCAAGATCTAATTCACACTCACAATTTCTAACACTGACGTATCTTTTTTTAAATTTATTTTTTAATTGTATATGGACACAATTCCTTTATTTTATTCATTTGTATGTGGTGCTGAAGATAGAACCCAGTGTCTCACACATGCTGGGCAAGCACTTTACCACTGAGTCACACAACCTCAGCCCCCTGACCTATCCTTAAACACCTGTTATCCACAGACAAGAATTTCCAACTGCAAGCTTGTCATCTTCTGTATATCTCAAATGCCTCAAACCAACATATCCACCATCAAACTCATCAAACTCATGAGCTTCCTCATCTTTCCCAAGGTGAAAACTTTCTTATGTTCTTTTTTTTTTTTTTTTTTTTTTTGGTACTGGGGATTAAACACAGGGTTGTCAGGACTCATATATGTATTTTTTTTTCCTACAGTGTTGGGGATCCACCAACTCAGAGCTTCATCCATGCTAAGCAACCACTTTCCCACTGAGTTATAGCCCAAGGCCCCATTTCAATTTCAAGTACAAGGAAAATGGGTAGGACAAGAAAAACAGTACAGTTAATTGGGCCTCAATATCTGCAGGGGATTGACTAATCTCCCATGGAGGGGGAAATTATGGGAACATTTTTGGATATCCAAATGGATAAAATGTTTAAAATCAATTAAAATTGTCAAACTTAGTTCAAGGTTTAAATACTGTAGGGGGAGGGGCTTGATGTGGGAATTGATACCAGGGGCTCAAATCTACTATCCAGCTACGTTCCCAAAGCTTTTAATTTTTTTTTGATACAACATCTCACTAAATTGCCAAAGCTGGTCTTGAACTTGTGATCCTCCTGACTCAGCCCCTCCCCAAGTTGCTGGGATTACAGGTGTGCACCACTGTGCCTAGCAAAATACATCTTTCTTTCTTTTATTTTTTAGTTGTAGATATATACATTACCTTTATTTTATTTATTTTATGTGGTGCTGAGGATCAAACTCAGTGCAAGAAAGAAAACTGAGCCTCACTATTCTCACAAATTCAATAAGAGTAGTCCTACTCACCACAAAAGACCTGAAAGGTGGACTCAATGACCTTATGAATGAAGTGCTGAGACTGTAAAAATGTTAGAGATTTCAATTTGGAGAGGGAGGGGTGTTTATTTTTCAAAATCATATGTGGGGACAAGTGTAAGGAGTACTGCATACATGGCATACGTTAAGGCTGTCTGAGTGGCAGACCACGCCCCTCGTGCTAAGCAGCCCTGGGCGTGAGGCCATGTGTTGCAGTCCTGGCACTTGCTCCACTGCCCGATCCTGGATTCGCTGCAAGGATAGTTAGCAAGAAATTGTTATTGATGGCTGCCTATAATCTTCCTAGCTACTGCCCGAGTATATATACATGGTAACTGTGCAATTAAATCAGACCAAGGTTTCAGCTTGGTCTCCAGAGGTCTTGATTAGCAACTCCACAGCCACATTCTCCTCTACCCTGTTCCATGGACCTCCCTCCTCACTGGACGAGAAAGAGCCAGGCAACACGCAATCATATATATCTTTAAAAGATTGAAATCATCTTTTTTTTTTTTTTTTTTTTTTTGGTACCCAGGGCCTCAATCCGCAGCCCTTACTAATTTTATTTTCAGACATGGTCTCCCTAAACTGTCCAGGATGGCCTGAAACGTGATCCTTCTACCAGTTTCCCAATTTGCTGGGATTACAGGTATGTACCACGAGCCTAACAGCTACATATTTTCGTTTTCTTTTATAAATTTTTAAAAAATTTTATTTATTTAGCCTTTTCAAACATCTTTTCTTGGTTATATATATATTTTTCCCCTTTTTGCAGTACTGGGCAAGTACTGCACTTGCTAGGCAATTGTTCTACCAGAGCTACCCCCCCAAGTCCTTTTTTTTTTTTTTTAATTTTGGGACCAGGTCTTGTTATTGCCCAGGCTATTGCTTTAGCCTCCAAAGTAGCTGGGATCAGAAGTATGTACCATTGTGCTTGGCTAGTTACAATTTTTTGAGTCTCATCATGTGCAAATATCATGCCAACCATTTTAAAGATATTATCACATGTAATCCTCACAACAATCCTATTCCCATCTCATTTTGTTGCTGAGAAAACTGAGACTCAGAGAACTGTCCCCTAGGTCATATAGCTAGGAAGTGATCAAACTAGGATTTGATTGATCTAAATTTGACAACTGCGGAAAAGTAATGATGTGATTAAATAGAAAGTTCACTTTATACTTTAAAAAATAAATTCCATCATTCCATTATTTAATTATGGATCCAAAGCAATATATTAGAATTCCCTCCAATTTTCTCCAATGGAGGGATCATTATATCATGTTGCCTGCTTGCATGCTGTTGCCCCACTAGATGATAAGCACCTGTAGGCAGAAACACTGTTATCTTCCCCTGTCTCAGTGCTGAGCAGAGTGAGCATCTGCTAAACTACAACAGAAAGGCAGAAGGGAGGGTGAAGGCCACTGCAGGGTTTTAGCATCTCCAGTGAGTCCACTACTCCACCCCTCTTCTTCCTTCTAGTTAGATATTTTAGGAGTGGTCTCTCACAGACTTGAAGTCCTTGTGGAGCTTCTCTTCCAACCCTGTTCTCCACTTTTAACTTGGTCACAGGACAGGATGCATGATCCAAACTCAGCAGATTACAGTGTTCTCACTGCTCCAGCATGGTAATTTGTTCCAAAATGGGAACCTGACCCAATGCAAGCCACTTAGGGTTGTTCCCTAGAACATACCAAATGAACATAGAAGAATAACTCATTATCTAGTTTGGATCAAGAACTATCAAATGCACTAGGGAGTCAATGGAGGATCTTCTACAAGGCAATATCATAGAAAGATAATTCCAATAAGAATATCATAATGAAAGACCAGTATTGGGCCTATTGTAATAGCCCTACAAAAATAGTGAAAAGAGAGCATATTAGGGCTGGGGTTGTGGCTCAGTGATAGAGTGCTTGCCTAGCATGTGTGAGACACTGGGTTCGATCCCCTATACCACATAAAAATAAACAAATAAATAAAGGTATTGTGTCCATCTACAACTTAAAAAAAAAAAAAAAAAAAAAAAAAAAAAAGCATATTAGGAAACACTTTGGGATTGCTTTGTGCCTTACTGAAAATACTGCCCTGAAAGGGAAAACCTATGCCCTTAAATCCCTTGTATAGAGATGACCACTGTGAATCATTTATTCACACAATAAGTATTTGCGGAATATCTAGAAAGCATTAAGAGAAAAATGGTTAAAAGCATGGAGTATGAGCCATGATGTTTGAGTTTAAATCTCTACCTCACTTCACTTACTAGCAGACCTTTAACAAGTTAGTTAACTTCTGAGTCTCAATTTTTCTCATCTGTAAAAGCAGAATGATAATAATACCTATTTGATAGGGTTGCTGCTGGGCAGAAAAGGAACCATTGAACTAGTTAGTAAAAGACAAGCAGCAGTTCAGCAGGAAAAAAGAGGGGGAGGATTAGTACAACCACTATGGAAATCAATATGGAGATTCCTCAAAAGACCAAGAACAGAACCTGCCATATGACAGTTATCTCATCCTTGGTATTTATCCAAAAGAACTAAAATCAGCATACTATACTGATATAGGAACATCAGTGTTTTGGTAGCGCAATTCACAACAGCCAAGTTAAGGAACCTGCCTAGATGCCCCTCAAGAAATGAATGGATAAAGTAAACATGATATATATATATATATATACAATAGATTTATTTAGTAATAAAGAAGAATCCAATTATGGCATTTGCTGGCAAATGGATGGAACTGGTGAACATCAGGGAAAGTGAAATTAGCCAGACTCATAAAGTCAAGGGTCAAATGTTTTCTTTTATATGCGGAAGCAGAGTAAAATAATAAACAAAATTTAAAAAGTGGGTGTGTGGTGTGTGGATCTCACAAAAATAGAGTGAAGATCAGTAGAGAAAGGGAATTAAGGTGGGGGAGGAGGAATAGGAAATGGGAGGAACTGCAGAATAAAATTGACCAAATTATGCTATGTACATATGTGAATATACCACACTGAATTCCACCTTTATATATATCTATAAAGCATCAATTTTTTTTTATCATGATTTCTTTTTTTTTTTAAATATTTATTTATTTATTTTGGCGGACACAACATCTTTGTTTGTACATGGTGCTGAGGTTCGAACCCGGGCCACACGCACGTCAGGCGAGCGCGCTACTGCTTGAGCCACATCCCCATCCCCTAAAGCATCAATTTTAATAAATAAATAGGAGGACAACCAGTAGAGTAGAAGAAGGGGAACAGGGGAAGGGATGAAGGCAGGGAACGAAGAAGCACTAGAGACTAAAAAGGAGAAATTATATTCCATGCACATATGGTTATATCAAAATGAACCCCAGTGTTATAATTATAATGCATTAATAAAAACATTTTAAAAAGAAGACTTGACAGGGAGGACAGCATTCCAAGCAAAAAGGAAGGTATATGCAAAGGAAAAAAAAACATGAAAAACATAGCTCAGTGATAGAGGCACCCCTGGGTTCAAGCCCAAGACCATTAAAAGTAAAAAGAATGAAAATACTGACTGGGGTATTGTTCAGTGGTAGAGCACTTGTTTAGCATGCCTACGGCCATGGGTTCAATTCCCAGCACACACAAAACAAAACAAAAACTGTTAGCTGCTAGGCAGGCTGAATAAATGTTAGCTGCAGGGTGAGCTAAACACTCAATCCCCACCAGTCTGGTTCCTTACTGCTTGTTTGCCTCAAGGCTTTACACTCAGCCCCACTCAAGGCTGAACACTGGACCCCCACTCATCTGGTGCAAGGGAAACCCACATCTGGCCCCTGCCCGGTCTGCCTGAAGGCAGAAGATGACACCCTTAGCAACTACAGTATGATCCAATCACCACAGGCCTTGGCTTACAGACCCAGAGACCCCATTAGATTTTGGCCCCTCTCCCCCCTCGCTTTGCTCTCTCCCTCTCTCTCCCTTTGCTCTTTCCCTCTCTCTTTCCCTGCTCTCTCTCTCTCCTCTCTTTCCTCCTATCAGACACTGCCGCAATAAAGATCTCTTGGTGGCTACAAGTGTCTTGGTCACTTTCCTTTCAAAAACAACAATGGAACAACTAAAGCTGGGTGGCTATCATAGAGCTAGGATATAAACCCAGGTCTCCCTAATTCCTGTTTAAGTCAATCTCTAGTGAAATTAATTAATATAAATCAATTCTCTATTTAAAGCATTTTACTTGATCGCAAGTTCAAAAGCCAGCCTCAGCAATTTAGCAAGGTGCTAAGCAACTCAGTGAGACCCTGTCTCTAAATAAATTTAAAAAAAAAAAAAAATAGAACTGGGGATGTGGCTCAGTAGTCAAGCACAACTTTCCATTTCTCTGGTTGTACAAGATGTAGAGTCACACCATATATGCAGTCATACCTGTACTTAGGGGAATGATGTCCATCTCATTCCACCATCATTTCTGCCTCTCTTTCCCCTCCCCTGCCTCCCCTTTGCTCAAAGTTCCTCCATTCTTCCCATTCCCAGTCCTCCCCATTATGGATCAGCATCCACTTATCAGAGAGAACATTTGGCCTTTCGTTTTGGGGGATTGGCTTATTTTTGTTGGCATGATATTCTCCAACTCCATTCATTTACCTGCAAATTCCATAATTTTATTCTCTTTTAATGCTGATGAATATTCCATTGTATGTATATATATATATATATATACATACATATATATATATATATATATATATATATATATATATATATATATCACAGTTTCTTTATCTTTTCTTTTCATCTACTGGAGAACATCTAGGTTGGCTCCACAGTTTAGCTTCTGTGAACTGAGCTGCTATGAACATTGATGTGATTCCATCACTATAGTGTGCTGATATTTTAATGTTTATTTTTTAGTTGTAGTTGGACACAATACCTTTATTTTATTTATTTTTATGTAGTGCTGAGGATCCAACCCAGGGCCTCACACGAGCTAAGTGAGCGCTCTACCACTGAGCCACAACCTCAGCCCCCCCCCCCACTGTGCGACTATAAGTCCTGTGGGTAAAGACAGAGGAGGAGTGGGATAGCTAGGTCAAATGGTGGTTCCATTCCAAGTTTTCTAAGGAAACTCCATTCAATTTTCCAGAGTGGTTGCACCAAATTGCAGTGCCACCAGCAATGTATGAGTGCACCTTTTCCCCCACATCCTCACCAAAACTTATTATTGCTTGTACTATTGATAATTGCTATTCTGGCTGGAATGAGATGAAATCTTAGAGCAGTTTTGATCTGCATTTCTCTAATTACTAGAGAAGTTGAACATTTTTTTCATGTATTTGTTGTTTGCCCAATCAATTTTCTTTATTTTTTTTTTTTAGTTGTTGATAGACCTTTATTTTATTTATTTATATGTGGTGCTGAGAATCAAACCCAGTGCCTCACACATGCTAGGCAAGTGCTGTACCTCTGAGATACACCCCAGACCCCCAATCAATTTTTTAAAATTATTTTTTAGTTGTAGTTGGACACAATACCTTTATTTTATTTGTTTATTTTTATGGGGTGCTGAGGATTGAACCCGGGGCATCACATGCGCTTAAGCAAGCTCTCTACCGCTGAGCCACAACCCCAGCCCCCCCAATCAATTTTTTAAATCAAACTGCTTGTTTTTGTTTTTTGTCATTTGGTAGAATTTTACAGAAGGCTTTCATCATCAGAATATCCTGGTTTCAGTTGAAAAACCTTACAATCTTCCTGCCTCATCACCCCCAGTTGGTAGGATTACAGGAGTGCACTACTGTGCCCAGGCTCAGTAGAAAAACCTTTAAAAAAAAAAAAAAAATGACTCTAGGTAACTGTAGGTTGACACAATATCTTTATTTTATTTTTTTGTGCCTCACGCATTCTAGGCAAGTGCTCTACCTCTGAGCCACAACCCCAGCCCTAGAGAAACCTTTTCTTTCTTTTTTTTTAATCTTTATTTTTTAGTTGGACACAATATACTTATTTATTTTTATGTGGTGCTAAGGGTCGAACCCAGGGCCTCGCATGTGCTAGGCAAGCGCCCTACAGCTGAGCTACAACCCCAGCCCCTAGAGAAACCTTTTCTAAAAACATTTAACTTTGAACAAAGTACCAGACTACACAAATACAAAATGAAAACAGCATTTTAACTCAACCAATAGTAGTCATCATAAAAGGAGTAAGTCACCTAACTTCACTAGGCACTGTTTCCTTTTTAAACTGGATACAATAAAAAAAATATTGTCCACAAATAATATTGCAGCTCTATGTAAGGTTTCAGAAAATCTTCAACTTCATGCTTTAACAGTAATGAAGTGAATGGCATCAAGTTTTGGAACATAAGGGGAAGGTGATCACTTTCTATAAATCTTACCCCAGTCTTGAGTAGCTAGATCTCCATCCATCTCCTCCTCTGTATGATCTCCTATAGTAGTCCCAATCATCATAGCCTCAATCGTATCCTCTGTCATAGTAAACCTAACAGTGTGAGCTGCCATAAATAAATCTTACCATGTAAATAAATGGCTAGTGCTGGGATATGTGGTCTTTTTGTTACAGAGAAATCAACTCTGATTCTATGTCCAACAAACTCTATTGAGTAAGCATGTTGTTTAGCTTCCCTGGCATCACCTACATTTTCAAAATAGACAAAGGCAAATCCTCTTGCCAGGTGTAGTGACACATGCCCATAATCCCAGAAGCTTGGGAGGCTGAAGAAGGAGGATTGCAAGTTTGAGGCCAGCCTCAGCAACTTAGCAAGGCCATAAGCACTAAATCTCAAAATAAAAAATAAAAAGGGCTGGGGACATGATTCAGAGGTACAGCACTTTGGGTTAAATCCCCAATACCAAAAAAAAAAAAAAGGCAAATCCTTTTGAATGCCTAGACTACCGGTCATATACTATAGACACATGAACAAAGGGGCCATATTTAGAGAACACTTCTAGGTCTCTTTCTGTGCTATACAAGCTAAACCCAAACATTCGAAGATAACAGTTGGGGTCAGGATTTGTCCAACTGACAACATGACCCCTCTGAGTAGATTGTAAGTTCAAGGCCTACCTCAGCAATTTAGTGAGACCCTATCTTGGAAAAAAAAAGGGGGTGGGCTGGGGTTGTGGCTTAGTTGTAAAATGTCTCTACAAACAAACAAACAAAGGTTTGCTGAGCTTCGATCAAAAGTTGCCAACCTGTTCCTCCTTCATTATATAGGGTTCACGGCAGACACACAGGACATACACACTGTTTTCTTAGCTTTTCAGAACCAAAACACCCCGCACCATCTCCAAATAGGCTCTAAGTCTTCCTAATATTTTTTTAGGGAGGGGGATGTAGCAGGAATGGAACCCAGGGGGCACTCAACCACTGAGTCACATCCCCAGACTCTTTATTTTGAAACAATGTCTCAGTTGCTTAACGCCTAACTAAGTTGCTGAGACTGGTTTTGAAACTGCTATTCTTCTGCCTCATCCTCCCCAGTCACTGGAACTAAAGGTACATGCCACCCTCTCTCCCGGCTTAAATCTCCCCAATTTTTGGCAATAGTACTGAGACAATTAAATGAGAAAAGAATAGTCTTTTCAAGCTGGGGTGTAGCTTAGTGGTAGAGTGCTTGCATAGCACATGTAAGGCACTGGGTTCAATCCTCAGCACCACACATAAATAAAATAAAGGTGTTGTGTCCATCTACAACTAAAAAAAAAAAAAAAAAAAATTAAAAACAGAACACTGGATATCCCTATGCAAAATGTTGTAACTCGGGCTGGGGATGTGGCTCAAGTGGTAGCGCGCTCGCTTGGTATGCGTGCGGCACGGGTTCGATCCTCAGCACCACATACAAGGCAAAGATGTTGTGCCCGTGGAGAACTGAAAAATAAATATTAAAATTCTCTCTCTCTCTCTCTCTCTCTCTCTCTCTCTCTTTAAAAAAAAAAAAAAAAAAAAAAAAAGTTGTAACTCATGTTACCAAAAATAACTCAAAGCCAGAGGCAGTGGCACACACCTCTAATTTCAGCAGCTCAGGAGGCTGAGGCAGAAGGATCCCAGGTTCAAACCCAACCTCAGCAACTTGGCAAGGCCCTAAGCAACTCAGTGAGACTCTGTCTCAAAATAAAAAGTAAAAAGAGCTAGAGTTTTGGTTCAGTAGTTAAGTGCCCCTGAGTTCAATCCCTAGTACCAAAAAAAAAAAAAAAAAAAAAAAAAAAAAAAACCCTCAAAACGTGTCAAAGGACTAAATGTAAGATCCAAAAGCTACAGAATTCGTAGAAGAAAATACAGGGGATAATCTTCATGACCTTAGATTTGGCAATGATTTCTTATATATGACCCTTAAAGCATAAACAACAAAAGAAAAAGATACATTGTACTTCATCAAAATTTAAACTTCAATGCTTCAAAAACCACCAGGCAGAGGCTGGGAGTTAAGTTTAGTGGTACCATGCATACAGCATGCATACAGCCCTGGGTTCAATCCCAAGCACACACACACAAACACAAAATAGAAAACTTCAAAAAAGTGAAAAAGAATTGAGGGCACAGGTCAGTGGTAAAGTGCTTTGTCTAGCATGCATGAGGTGCTGACTTCAATTCCCAGCATTTAAATAAAAAGTAAAAAGACAATCCACTGAATAAAATATTTATAAACCATGTATCTGATAGAAGATTGATATCTGAAATATATAAAAACCTTCTACAACTCCAAATAAAAATATTTTTAGTGGTCAAAGGACCTGAAGACAATTCTTCAAAGTGATATATAAAGGACCAACAAAGGGTTGGGGCTGTAGCTCAGTGGTAGAGCACCTGCCTTGCACATGTGAGGCACTGGGTTCAATCCTCAACACCACATAAAAATAAATAAATAAAGATATTGTGTCCATCTACAACTAAAAAAAAATTTTTTTAAAAAAGGACCGACAAATACCTAGAAAGATGCCCAAAAACATTCAGTCATTAATTAGGATAATGCAAATTGAAACCATAATTAGGTACTAAGTTGGCTCTAATAAAAAATGCACATGGGTGCTAATAAGGATGTGGAGGAATTAGAACCCTCAATAATAACAGTTATAATATAAAAAAGCGTAGCCACTTAAGAAAAGAGTCTAGGGCTGGGGATGTGGCTCAAGCGGTAGTGCGCTCGCCTAGCATGCATGCGGCCTGGGTTCGATCCTCAGCACCACACACAAAGATGTTGTGTCCGCCAAATACTAAAAAATAAATATTAAAATTCTCTCTCCCTCTCTCTCCTCTCTCTCACTCTTTCTTTAAAAAAAAAAAGAAAGAAGTACTGGGGGCTCAGGTTGTTGCTCAGTAGTAGAATGCTTGCCTAGCATCTGTGAAGACCTGGGTTTGATTCTCAGCACTGCATATAGATAAAGAAAGTAAAAAAAGAAAAGAAAGGTCCACTGACAACTAAAAAATGTTAAAAAAAAAAAAAAAAAGTCTACCAATTCCTTAAAAGTTTAAATACAGGATTATAATATGACCCTGTAATTTTTTTTTTTTTTTTTTTTTTTTTTTTTTTTGTGTGTGTGTGTGTGTGTGTTGCTGGGGTATTTAACTCAGGGCCTTATACATGCAAGGCAAGCACTCTACCAACTGAGCTATACCCCTATCCTACGGCCCTGTAATTCTACTTCTAGGTGTATACTTCAAAAATTGAAAATTGAAAACACTACAATAGGCATTGTGTCACATATCTGTAATCCTAGGAACTCTGGAGGCTGAGGCAGGAGGCAGAATAGCCAAGTTTGAGGCCAGCCTCAACAACTTAGCAAGACCCTGTCTCAAAATGAAAAATAATGGGGCTGGGATTGTGGCTCAATGGTAGAGCACTCGCCTAGCACATGCGAGGCCCTAGGTTCGATTCTCAAAACCACATTTTAAAAACAAATAATAATAAAAAGGGCAAATGTTATAGGTCAGTGGTAAAGTGCCCCTGAGTTCAATCTCTATACATTCACCACAAACTTGTACACATGAATGTTCACAGTAGTATGATTTAATAGTTACAAAGTGAAAATCATATAGTTCAACATTAGGGATGATCACTTGAGTCTACAACCAGACAGCAAGAACTTGTCTCAAAAAAATTTTAAAAATGAGGAAGTGAGGGGCTGGGATTGTGGCTCAGTGGTAGAACCCCTTCCTAGCATGGATGAGGCACTGGGTTTGAACCCCAGTGCCGCATATAAATAAATGAATAAAATAAGTCCATCAACAACAACATTTTTTTTTAAATGAGGAAGTGATATATGCTACAACATGGATGAATTCTGAAAACATGAAGCTAACAGCTGGGCATGTAGCTCAGTGATAGAGATTTGTTTAGCACACATGAGGCCCTAAGCCCATTACCCAACACTTCCAGAGGAAAAAAAAAATTATGCTAAGTGACAGGTGTGAATCACACGATTAATTTATATGAAATGGGCCGGGGTTGTGGCTCAGAGGTAGAGTGCTCACCCTGCATTTGTGAGGCACTGGGTTTGATCCTCAGCACCACATATTGTGTCACACCTACAGCACAACGTATTGTGTCCACCTACAACTAAAATATAATTTTAAAAAAATATATAAAATGTTCAGGATAGGCAAATCTATAGAAAGATTACAAGTTGCCTAGAGATGAGAGCAATGAATAAGTGTTGGTGGGTAATAGTAAAAGTTTATAGGGCTTCTTGGGCTAGGGATGTGGCTGAAGCGGTATGCATGCGGCCTGGGTTCGATCCTCGACATACAAACAAAGATGTTGTGTCTGCTGAAAACTAAAAAATAAATATTAAAATTCCCTCTCTCTCTCTCTTTAAAAAAAAAAAAAAAAAAAAGTTTATGGGACTTCTTTTTTGTGTGTTGTCCATAGGAATCAAACCCAGAACCTCATGCATGCTAGGCAAGTACTTTACCACAGCCACACATTTCTTTTGGGGTGATGAAAATGTTCTAAAACTGTGGCTGAACACAGTGGTTTATGCCTCAGGAGGCTAAGGCAGGAGGATCCCAAGTTCAAGTGTCAAAATAAAAAATAAAAAGGCGGGGCTGGGGATGTGGCTCAAGCGGTAGCGCGCTCGCCTGGCATGCGTGCGGCCCGGGTTCGATTCTCAGCACCACATACAAACAAAGATGTTGTGTCCCCCGATAACTAAAAAAAATAATAAATATTAAAAATAAATAAATAAATAAATAAATAAATAAAAAGGCTTTGGTGTGTGGGGCTGGGGATGTGGCTCAAGCAGTAGCGCGCTCGCCTGGCATGTGTGTGGCCAGGGTTTGATCCTCAGCACCACATACAAACAAAGATGTTGTGTCCACCGAAAACTAAAAAATAAATATTAAAATTAAAAAAAAAAAAAAAAAAAAAAAGGCTTTGGTGTAGCTCAGTGGTAGAGCACATCTGGGTTCAATCTCCAGTACTGAAAAAAAGGATAAAAAATTGATTGTAAATTATATCTTGGCTTGGCTGTTACCAAGCCAGTTGTAGTAGCACACACCTATAATCTCAGCAACTCAGAAGGCTGATACAGGAGAACAGAAAGTTCAAAGATAGCCTCAGCAACTTAGCAAGGCCTTAAACAACTTAGAGAGACCCTGCCTCAAAAAAAAAGAAAGAAAAAAGCGGTTCCAAAAGAAAAGTTGGGAAACTCACAAATAATAAATGTTTTATGGTGATTACAAAAGTGAATCAAGGGGGCTAGGGTTGTAGCTCAGTGGTGGAGCACTTGCCTAGCACTCGTGAGGCACTGAGTTTTATCTTCGGCATCACATAAAAATAAATAAAACAAAGGTATTGTATCCCTCTACAACTAAAAAAAAAAAAAAAAATGAATCAAGTCTGAATGCCAGTTTATTGTTCTTCTGCAGATTAATTTATAAGTCTGTATTCTTCCAGCTCTCCACAAATAAATATTATTTCATACTTTGATATTCTGTTACTGGAGTTAGCGTGTAACTCAGAGGTAGAGCATTTGCCTAGCATGCACAAAGTCTTGGGTTTGATCCCAAGCACCACCACCCAAAAAAAAGAAAACAAAAAGAAAAAAGATGACAAAGAATGAAGACATAATACAGAACCCTGTAAACTTATCTGGGATTAATTCCTAAAATATTAATGTTTTGTGTAAATAAAAATTGATGTGAGGCAGGTTATAGCTCTTATAATTTATAAATAACAAAGAAACACACCTAGGAGTCACTCAGAAATAATGCTTTTAAAAACACATTTATCTCTGGGAGATTGTTGTCACTGCCCTCATTTCAAAGATAAGAAAATCTGAAATCAAACAGGTTTGACAACTTGTTCATGACCTCGAAGCAAACCTGTGTCAGAGATTTGGAAATTTTCTTTTCCTTTTTTTTTTGGTTGAGGGGGTAACTTGGGGATTGATTGGTCAGGGGCATTGAACCACTGAGCCACATCCCCAGCCCTATTTTTTGTATTTTATTTAGAGAGAGGGTCTCACTGTGTCGCTTAGCACCTCACTATTGCTGAGGCTGGGTTTGAACTCAAGAGCCTCCTGCCTCAGCCTCCTGAGCCGCTGGGATTATAGGTGTGTGCCACAGCCCTAGACTGGAAAATTCCTGATTTCCCCCAAATTCATAATGTAACATGCAAGGGAAACACAGAATAACAGTATCTACTCTTTAAACATGAACAAATTTAGGGACACTTTTCCACTGAAGCTTATACTCTCCCACAGAAACTCTTTGCCAGCTGTGACTTGAAAAAGTCCCCCGCAGTGTGATCTAATAACACTAAGATTCTTCATCTCTCAAATGTTTTCACTATTTTTCTAAATTCTATCACATAAAAAGTAGGATACTGGGGCTGGGGATGTGGCTCAAGCGGTAGCCCGCTCGAATGGCATGTACGTGGTGCTGCTGGGTTCCATCCTCAGCACCACATTAAAAAAAAAAAAGAAAGATGTTGTGTCCACCGAAAAACAATAAATATTAAATAATTCTCTCTCTCTCTCTCTCTCTCTCTCTCTCTCTCTTTTTTAATTGGTTATTCAAAACATTACAAAGCTCATGACATATCTCTCTCTCTTTAAAAAAAAAAAAGTAGGATACTTATATTGTTAAATTGGCAAATCATATGCGAAAGAAATCAAGAAAATGAAACTGCTTCTAGACATTCCTTGCTTAAACAAGTTGTAAAAAGTGTTGTTTTCTTTCATGCAATAAACTAAACAAGATACTGTCTGCTTATCAAATATTATTCAATTGTTTTAAACAAATTAAAAATATATGGGGCTGGGGTTGTGGCTCAATAGTAGAGTGCTCGCCTAGCATGCATGAAGCACTGGGTTCATTCCTCAGCGCCACATAAAAATTAAATAAAGATATTGATTCCACCTAAAACTAAAAAATAAATAAATTAAATAAATGTGTGTGTGTGTGTGTGTGTGTGTGTGTGTGAAGAAATGCATACTCAAGGCAGGCGCAGTCAGTGGGGGGGGCATGCCTCCAATCTCAGAGGCTCTTTAGGTTGAAGCAGGAGGATCTAGAGTTGAAATCCAGCCTCAGCAACTTAGCGAGACCCTGTCTCAAAAAATAAAAAGGGTTGGGGATGCAGCTCAGTGGTTAAGTGTTCCTAGGTTCAACCTCTGGGAAAGGAAGGGAAGGGGGAAGGAGGAAAGGAAGGAAAGAAAGAAATGCAAGCTGGGATGAAACGATCTGACACTTGCTTTAAAATTCTTCAGCGATGGGGGAAAAAGATATATGTGAAACATTTGTGATACATATTGACATGTTGAATGTGATAGTATAAAAGGTTCATTCATCTTTTTCTACTGTCTATGCTCAAAAAAAGTTTCACAATAACCTCCAAAATGAATTATTTTCAAATTTACTGTCCTGGTTATTAAACATGCCGGATGTGAATGTTCTGATCTTCGGAACTAAAATAGGTTAAGGGTCTCAAGCAAAGGCGAAAAATTTTTTGGCGGGGGCCGAAGTGGGCTCCACGCCTCTCCGGCCCTCTCCGCCACCAAGACTGAAAATCCTCACGCTTCCTTCAGGGCTGAATCTGACTAATCACTCCGTTTGCTCTCGGACTCAAGAACCATGCAACTCAATTTGGAAATGACACACGCTGGGCGCAAGCCGGCGGCTCAGGAACCCAACAAACTCCATTAGAGAGCTCCCAGGTCCAGGCCCTGGACAGTCGGATTGGCCCGGGCGCAACGCCCGACCCACCGCACCGCTCTGGAGACCTCTGAAGACTGCTTGCACCCCTCCCTCGGTCCCCACCACGAATCCTGGCCGGGTCCGCCGCATACCTTCCAGTTCCACGTCCTCCTCTGAGTCGCCGTCCGCTTCAGCTACAGCGTCCGGGCAGGGCTCTGGAGCTTGTAAGTCTAAAGGAGGGGCGGCGGACGGCAATGAGGCTCGGGCGCGGGCCTCGCGCAGGCGGGTGAAGTAGTCCACCGCGAAGTCGACGAGGTCAGGAGGTTGCTGCCGCAGCACCTCCACTGTGTACCCCTGCAGCAGCTCTGTGAGCCCCGGCGGGATCTGAATGTGGCTCATGCCGGCGGCGGCCTCGGGGACTGGCGAGTAGGGGCCGCCGGTGGCCACAGCCTCCGCGCTCCTTCACACCGGCTTCTCTATAAGCGCCCGCGGTCTCCTAACGAGCGGCCCTGGTTTACCTTCCTCGCGTCGCGCCCCTTTGGCTGAGTCTGTTTCTGAGCCACGCAACCCTACGGTACCGCGGCCAGTCTGGTGCAGCCGCTGCTGTCTCTGGGCCGCCGCCGCCACCGCCGCCGGGGGCACCCACAGCGAGGAGAGTTGGACAGGAGGGGCAGGCGCCCGAGTTGTGACGCACGCGGCCGCAGGCGTGCGCGTCCTCGCCAAGCTCTGGTCCTCAGTGCGCGTGTGCCGCTGGGCGGCACACCCTCTGGCGATCTGTTCTAACGTTCTCAAAGTGCTTGACCTGCTGCTCCCAGCGGGGAACAGGGGAAATTAAGTAACAAGTGGTCTACCTACGAAGCAAGGTGGTTAGTGCCTCTCATTTGGTCAGAAAGACCCTTCATTTATTCTTTTAAAATATGCTAAGAGCCTCTTAGAGGACAAAAGGGATACAGATGCAAAAACACATGCCCACCCGACTGTTGCCTCTGGTAGAGAGCAAGAGGGCCCGCTTTAGCGGGTAAAGTCACGCTGACCCCAAGAAATGAGCAGGACCCGCCTAAAGGAAGATATGGAGGAAAACCATTTTAGCAAAGAGCACAGCAAGAGCAAAGAAAGATTTAGTCAAATCAAGGCCACTCTGGATGACAGGTGGAATGACTAGAGGCCCTTTGGGAGTCTGGCATGAGGTGTGTGACATGTCAAAATGGGAAGGCCTTATAGGAAGTAGAAATTTCAGTGAGAAAATAATTTGAGAGCCACCAGCAGAGAAATAACATTGAAAGAGGTCACTCAGCCAGCTATATACAGTGAGAAAAGAATAATGCCCAGAGCAGAAACAATTTTTTTTCCCTGTTCTTCCTAAGGTCACAGGTCTAGATCTGTGAACCCCTTCTCTCTTCACATTTCACCCTGGACCCTGGGCCAGCACTGCTTGATAAAATTGAGTAGACCATAAAGTATTGTTATCCTTTGCACAGGTGAACAAAAGAAGCAGGACTACTACCCAACTTACTTCCCTCCTCCCACTAGATTGGAATGGAATAAAAGGTATTCCTTCCTGGGATGTCCATGCTAGAGGCTAGCTACTGACCAAAGACCAATAAGCATAGAACAGTCCTTCCTCTCCCTTTTCCTGCCAGGCCCAGTCAGTGATTAGCTATAGGCTTGGGAAATGAAGGGCATTTGGGATAGTTAAGCACCACCTGGTAATTACACAGTATTAATTAAAATCCTCACTAGCACCTCCCATATAGCTTGGCACACACCCAGGAACTCAGTGCTGCTGGGAACTGTGCTGCTGGTAGCAGGAACATCTCATCTGCTCTGGTGGAGAAACCAGTCCAGGGTTTAGGCTACATAAGCCTGTGATTGCAAACAGGAGTATCTCCAAGAACAAGCTTCTTGATTGTAAGGAGGAATATTTGACCATCAACTTTGTGAAAGGAAGAGCAGTGTCCAAATTTTTGCCTGCTGGGTCCTTATTGCACACTCCTAGAGAGGGTTTACTAATTGAATGAATGAAAATTTCAACATAGCAAGCAGAGCCAAGGAAACTGCTTTACTTACCTCAGTCTCAGAACTAGAATCCTTTTCTTCAAATTCTGCTGATCTTATGATATGAAGACATCAGTATGGATAGGCATTGAGGGTGTTAAGGGTATCTTGACCCTTCCAAGTTTCCTAGAGATTAGCCCTTGACAGGGATACTCAGAAATCCTGGTGTGACTCTCACTACACCACCACACCAGAGGATCTGTCCCTCTTTATGCAATCCTACAGCCATTTTTTGAAAAGGCAAATTCATAATTCCACTCCAAAGTGTGGCCATACCATCAGGTTTTATATATTTTAAAAGGGGGCAGAGAACTGTACAATTAGGACTCTGACCTAAATAATAAAATAGAGGAGAGAAAAGCTATTCCAAAGAATGGGGTTGTAGCTCAGTGGTAGAGCACTTGCCTAGCACATGTGAGGCACTGGATTCAATCCTCACTAACACATAAAAAATAAATAAATAAAGGTATTTTGTCCATCTTCAGCTAAAAATATTTTTTTTTAAAAAAAAAAGGTCTGTTGACAGCTAGATATGAGCAAGTTTTCCCAGTCCAAGTAACCTCCACTGGCCTCTGCCAGAAGCAGTTCTGCCCGACTTGTTCTTATATGTCCCACAGCTCCACCAGTCAGCCAAGCCAGCACACAGCATTCAAAAGACATCCTAGCTGGTCACAGTGACACACACCTGTACACGGCTATTTGGGAAACTGAGGTAGGTAGGAAGATCACAAGTTTGGCATCAATATGGACAACATAGTAAGACCCCCATGTAAATAAAAAGAAAAAAAAGTGGGCTGGGATGTAGCTCACTAGTAGAGTGTGAGCTTCAGCACAAGCCCCTACATTCAATCCCCAAACACACACACATTAAAAAAACTTCTTAAAAGGAATGAGGACCACAGAAACTGGAACTCCTATACCTGCTGCTCACCTGTCTCCACAGACCAGACTCGAGTCAAGATGAACAGCCAGTCTCCATGTCCAACTTGACTCCTTCCCTCAGCCCTTGACCCCAGAGCAGGGGTCTATCTCTACCCCTTCTGGCCAATCCTTCATTAACAAGTGGAGCCCCAAAGACATTCATGACTACCCATTTGAGCTTTCCAAAGATGGCCCTATAACAGGAAAGACTATCAGGAGCCTGATCCCTGCATCTTCCACCTTTATCCTGAATCCATCCTGCTTGCATTCAAGTTTATCCAGCTGCACCACTGGAGGTTACCATGGTAACCAAAACCATAGGCTACCAGTAACTAGAAAACAGCAAGTGACAGTGGGTAGAAAAGGCCAAAACTTGAGACCCTTAGAAGCAAAAGAAATAGGAGAAGACTCCATAACCCTGAGTGATATATGCTGTTCATAACCAGCAGGCAGTCAACATCTTGCATAGACTACCATATCACCAACCCCAGGCACAGACTTGGACACTATGGGGCAAATTATCAGAGATGTTTACAATTTTACAATTAAGGATGCATAATAGCACAGGTGGGACATACAGTGGGCCTTGATAAAAATGACAACTTCTATTTCCAGTGGAACAGTGAATTTTTGTGGGTTTTTTCCCCCCTTTGCAGTGTTGAAGATTGAACCCAGGGCCCCATGCATGCTCGACAAGACTCTACTACTGAGCCACATCCCCAGACTCTTCATGAACTCTTTTTTAAAATTTTTTAGTTGTAGGTGGACACACATTCTTTATTTCATTTTTATGTGGTGCTGAGGATCAAACCCAGTGCCTCATGTGTGCTAGGTGAGCACACTACCACTGAGCCACAACCCTAGCCCCTCTTCATGAACTTTTTTAAGATAGTTTTTTAGTTGTAGATGGACACACAATATTTTTATTTATTTTATGTGGTGCTGAGGATCGAATCCACTGCTAAAGCTCATACTCTACTAGTGAGCTACATCCCAGTCCACTTTTTTTTCTTTTTCTTTATGTGGGGGGCGGGGGTCTTACTATGTTGTCCAGATTGATGTCAAAGTTGTAATCTTCTTACTTCAGTTTCACAAATAGCGGTGTACAGTGGTGTGTGTATCACTGTGACCAGCTAGAATGTCTTTTGAATGCTGTTTGTTGACTTGGCTTACTGGCGGAGCTGTGGGACCTATAAGAACAAGCCCAGTAAAGCGAGGCAAGCGCTTTACCACTGAACTACACACAACCTCTTTGTGAACTCTTAAAAGGTTTATTACTAAAAAGCTGTCTCCCTCCCCCATATCTACTGCACTTCTCTCCAAGAAGAAGAGAAGCCCAAACTCCTCCAAAGCTCTACTCTTGGCCCAGACCCCAGGCTTGCATACCTTATGCCCTCTGCCTATTGGGGGAACTCAGCTGCAGCAGGAACAACTCCCAGGTACCTGACCAAGGGTCCACTTCTCTAAGCCACTCCAGTCTCCCACCTGTTTCCTCAAACCTGCTGGTTATCTGACCACCTCTGCAAAGCAGCCCCTTGCTGATCCAGTCCTCACAGTTCACTAGTACCTATCATACCAGTATCTGTTTCACCTTAGAAATGTTAATGAGCTGGGCATGTGGCACAAGACTCAGCTGAGGTAGGAAGATTGCAAGTTCAAGGCCAGACTCAGCAACTTAGCAAGGCCCTAAGTGACTTAGTGAGAACCTGTCTCAAAAAATAAAAAGGGCCGGGATTTAGCTCAGTAGTTAAAACACCCTGGGTTCAATTCCCAGTACAAAAAAAAAAAAAAAAACTTCATGAGCCTATAGTTGGCAGAGGGAATTGGGAAAGTGGGCTGTTTTTTCTATCCTCACTCAAGCTGCCCTTTACTCTCCATAATGCCTCTCCCTTGAGGCCACTGCCTTTGGTCTGATCTGTTTTAACAAACATCCATGTTACAGGGAGCAGTTAATTCCCAGGCCACCTGTTTCTGTACCTGTGAGTCAACCCCTTCCCCAGGACACTGTGTCCCATGAAAGTGTCAGTCTCTATGGTAAAACCGCAGTCTTTTTCTGAGACACCTCAGGGCAAGGAAAGAAGCTGGAAAGCAAGGGGAAATCTAGACAGAGAATCATACCTGTATACTTACCACAACAGATAAAGCAGAAAACAGAGCCCTCAGGGAACACTTAGCCTTAGGGCCTTCTCAGAGCTTATCAGGACTCTGTGTGCCACCCTTGACCTGATTCACAGGAGAGGTACCTGGGCTTTGACCCAGCAATACAGACAGGCCTCCTGGAGCCTGGGTCAAGTAGCTCCAAGACAGCTTCCGATAGCATCACAAGTCTTTCTTCAGCATACCCAGACACCCTGTCTCCATTCTATTATCAACTTGTCAATAACTTTTACAAATTACTTTTTCCAGTCTGAGCTTTGGCTTCCACATCTGAAAGTGAGGGTAAAAATCTCTACTTATTAAACTTTTGAGTTACATGGTGAAAAAAAAAAAATAGAATGGGAGCTAAGCATGGTGGTGCACACCTGTAATTCCAGCAACCTGGGAGGCTGAGGCAGGAGGATTGCAAGATTAAGGCCAGCTTTGGCAATTTAGCAAGACCTTAAGCAACTTAGGGAGACCCTGTATCAAAATTTTTTTAAAAAAGGGCTGGGGATGTGGCTCAGTGTTAAGCACCCCGAGTTCAAGCCCTGGAACCCCCCCAAAAAATTTTAAAGGACTGGGGATGATGTAACTCAATCGTAAAGCACTCTTGGGTTCAATTCCCAGCACTATGATAGAGAAATCATGGGAGAGGACCCCAATTCCCTAACCTGCCTCCACCCTTCATAACCCTGCCAGGAGAGAAGAGATATATCAGGAACAGGTGGCATTTCAAAGTGCATCATAAAAGGAAGCCCCAGTCAGGAGAAAGTCACTCACCATCTGCTCTGCTCCCTTCATAAATATGTTACCAAGGACTTCCCAGTTTGATTTAACATCTATTTAACACTAAAAGGAGTACAAAAATCTGCCACCACTAAGAAACCAGCTGGGCAGGGTGGCACATGCCTGTAATCCAAGCTGCTCAGGAGACTGAGGCAGGACTATTGTGAGTTCAAAGCCAGCCTCAGCAATTCAGTGAGGCCCTAAACAACTCAGCAAGACTCTGTCTCTAAATAAAATACAAAAAAGGGCTGGAGATGTGAATCAGTAGTAAAGTTCCCCTGGGTTCAAAGGACTAAAAAATAAAATAAGAAGAGCTTCAGGAGAGAGTATGAGATATTAAAGATACAATATATGAGGGAGCAGGCTTAACACTGAATTAACCTTCCCAGGCAGAGGACTTGCAATTTTCATCTTTAAAAAACTATATTTTCTACTTGATCTTAATTCCTCTCTGGTCATATAGAAAATATCTTCCCAGGAATAAAGCCTCCTTCCTTGAAGTTACAGATCAAGTCACCCTGTTCTCTCCACCTTTCCTTGAGTACTTAGGGCAATCAGAGAAGTCTGGGCAACTTCCTCCTTCTCCTGCTAGAGGCCTTGCCTAAGGCTCCCAGGGAATGATACTGGATTCCTAATGACTTCCACCATGGACACAGATTGCCAGCTGAAATGTCACAGAATTGAAAGAAAAAATATCACACAGTGCAAAAATTAGAAACAATATTTATTGTTTCCTATAAAATTGGGTGCTTTCATGAGAAAAAAGTTGAAAAAAGAGCCTTCATATATCTTGGGCTTTCACACTTATCCCAGTATGTTGGTACTGTCCTCACTGGGTAGGAGGGAAAATTCTTCACCTCCTCCTGGGAAATTAGGCTACTCTAGCTTTATTTTTGTGTATTTTCTTGCGTTAAACAAAAAATCCAATGGTTAACAGGTTATCTGTTCCTAGGTATATCCACTAGTCCACTTTTATAGACTGATATGGTCTCTAAATAAGTTCACATCTTTATGAGCATCCCAGGATTAGATGGCACCCTGGACATCAGTTGGGTTTTCCTGGCTAGGGATTGAAGATCAATCAACTGATTAGCTAGCTGAAAATCCGCATAGTGATGCCAATGAGAGGCTGAGATTACCTTTTGGGTATCATTTGGGTATAGTAGGGCTAGCAGTCAACACAATGTAGCACTCTGGCCACAGTGGTATCTGTTCTAGAAGCTACTTATTTCATCTCCATATTCTCTTGAGATCCCCTAAATTGACAAGAGTGAATTCAAGTTTCAAAATGGCACTCAAGTTATACAGGGTAGAGGACGTCATTAAGGCAATAGTTTCACCAACTCCATGCACAGAGGTCTGATCCCACCATTCCCCTCCCATCACCCTTCAGGACTGCCTAGTCCTGCCCTCTGCTTCTCCTCAACAACACTTTCCAGCATCGAGAAGTCTTGAACAGTCTTCAGCCTCACAAGTTGGGGGCCACCCAGTTAAGGAACTTCATGGCAACTTCAAAGCCAAGGAAACAAGCCTAAGAAGGGGTTGAGAGAAAGAAAAAAGCCAACAAGAGTATGACTATTCAGAGATACCACCCATAGCACCATGCTTAGATGGCCCTGTTAAGACCAGAACCCCTCCCTAACCCCACTTCCATCCCAAATCAAGGAAGCAAGCTATACTTTCATTCCTAAAAGGAGAAGAAAACAGGTCCTACAATTGCCCACTTCTGATGGCCAGATCAAGATATAAAATCCCCTTACCCCAAAGAACCTTAAAGGCAGATCCTTCTGACAGCTTTAGGAAAATGAGCAAATAAAGGAGACTGTGGCTAAAGATGGACTAGGGGGAAAACTGAGTCTCTAATGCAATCCCAGGAGCAAGCAAAAGCCAGCCCATGTGTACCCTGCTCTGAGTCCAGAAGGAAAATTACAACCCCTGACAGCTACTCACTGCATTGGCTGGGAAGGCTCGGATCATCACTGCATTGAACCCTTTATACAAGGATGTGATTCCTTCATCCCGGATCAGCTCTCTCAGTACATCTCTGAAACCATTAGGATATTTTCCTGGAGGTGCTGTGGGGTAGAACCCAATTTTTAAGGCTTCAGGAAGCTTCCTGACCTTACTCTGGCAACCCTCATGGGAACAATCTAAGAGTTAAGTCTTCCTGTAAGGTCAGGGCCAGAATCAAGAGGGGTGAAGAATTAAAAAGGAATAGGGGTAAACTCAGTGGGTTCTAGTCATGCTAGGGACTAGCTTAGCATGAATAGAGGGAGAGGGATGGGGGAGGGGCAAGGGGAGGAAAGGAAAGGAGAGAAGGGGAGAAGAGGAATGGAGGAAGCAAGAGGAAAATTTTAAAAAGTAAAGAGAAAAGCAAGCTTTCTGGTTATGCAGGGGAGGAAGAGTGGATTTGACTTCTTTATTTTTTCCAGTACTGGGCACCCAAGGGGGCTCTACCACTGAGCCACATCCCCAGTGCCACCCTCACCTTTTAAATTTTGAGACAGTGTCTCACTAAATTACCCACTAGATCTTGCAGTCTTGCCTTAACCTCCCAAGTGTAGCTGCCACACCAGGCTTGGATTTGACTTATATCATTTATTTGCTTAGGCTGACAAGAAAATGAATCTAAGGTTCTTGGGACATGAATGACTGTGAGGTAGAAAGTTAGTCAGACAGATGCTGGGTGCTTACATGGAAAGAAAAAGTATCCCAGGGTCTTAAGAGTTTTGCACACCAGGGATAGCCAATGCTAACTATCCACAACCACCACACTCACCAGTCTGGAAGCGGGACTTGAGCACATCTGGGGGGATTGCTACAGCCCAGTTGAAGATCCCTGCAATGCCCCCAGCCACCAGGATCCGAGGTGCACTGAGTTCACTGACACTGCAGAACAACCACCACAACCCCAGTCAGACAAAGACTGTGAAAGTGTGGTGTTCAGACCATCCCCCGTGTTGCAAACAAGGAAGTTACTGATAGAGAGAAACTGGCTGAAGAGGAGGTCCAAGGGCAAGACTCTCCATCCACTTCTTGGAGGCAGCCTATTTCAAATACTTGTTCCACTTGGTGAGTCACAAAGTAAGAGGTATTAGCTGGACCTCAACAGACATGACAGGAAAGGGTACATGTAGGAAGAACAAAATGTCACTTCTGCTCTTTCAGACTACCCACAGGAGAGGACAACCCATCCATGAATGGAAAAAGTAGCCAACCCATCCATTAATGGAGAAAGTGGCTTCTAATATTTAATGTTCTCACCTCTTTCCCTCTGGAGTCAAAATGTTTTTCAGCCATTCATATGTCATGAAATACATTCCACTGGCTGGAACATCTGTTAATAGCAAAAAAGAGGTGAATTAGTCTATAAAACCTCCATAAACTACTTGTACTTAGAAGAGGCAAGCTTGATGTTAGAACATTCAAGATTTCCTGAGAAGTTCCTCAGTAGCCACATCATATTTGTTAATCACTTTGCAGTTATAGATGTTGCTCTGGCCCAAGCACTGCTATAAGTGAGTATAAATATACATTTCATCTTTAAAATCCCCTCCAGGGCTGCAGTTGTGGCTCAGTGGTAGTGTGCTTGCCTAGCATATGTGAGCTGTAATCACCACTGATATGTTAAGAAGTTGTATTAAGAAGTTGTAATTGTAACCACAGGTAATAAATCTGGCTTTCCTTTAAGCTGCCATCTCAGGATAAGAGTAGGATTATCTCTGTTTTTTCTAATTCCACCCCAGCAGAACCTGCCTCTCAAAACCACTCTGGTGATTTGGAGACGGCTGGTGGGTATAGCCATGCACGAAACCCTGGGTTCTATAGCCAGCACTGAAAACAAACACACACCCCAGGAAATCACCAAGTCACTCATCCCTTCAGCCAGGATTTTCATCTACCAGCCCATCCTTTTCAACCACCACTGTCATGATTTACTCTCCTGAAGACACACAAGAAGAATAGAAGGTCCTTCCATCCTTCTATGTCCATATAAGCTAGAGTGAGACTGCCTAAAACCAAGTCAAACACTGATGGTCTTGGCAGAGCTGTGGCATATGCCAACACTAATATGGAAATCCTCTCATGACCTTTTGTGGTATACCTTCCTCTGGTGACCTCCCCAGGTGACTTCAGATGAGGGCCTCAAAGGTTACCTCGCATGAGGGTAAGCACAGTCCCTTTGTAGATGCCTCGGATCCCAAACTCCTGGTATATCTTCTTTGCACAGTCCAAGGTACCAGTATATTTGGTTTCCCCTGAAGAAGCCTGAATCTGAGAGGGAGAGAGGTCATCAGGTCAGAAACAGCAACATCAAAGTCAAACAGATCTAGTTGAGCATGATGGTGCATGCCTATAATCCCAGCTACTCAGGAGGCTGAGGCAGTAGGATAGTAGGTTAGCAAGACCATGTCTCAAAAAAAATAAATATAAAGGGCTGAGCTCAGCATGGTAGCACAAATATGGAATCCCAACAAATCAGGAGGCACGAGGATCGCAAGTTCAGGCCAGACTCAGCAATTTAGCAAGGGCCTCAGCAACTTCATGAGATCCTAAGACAGAGTTGGGTAGAGCATTTGCTTAGCATGAATGAAGCCCTAAGTTTGATTCCCAGCACCACAAAAAGATAAAAAACATAAGCATGGCCCGACATGGTGGTGCATGCCTGTAATCTCAGCAGCTCATGAGGCTGAGGCAGGAGGATTGTGAGTTCAAAGCCAGGCTCAGCAATTTAGTGAAGCTCTGAGCAACTTAGCGAGACCCTGTCTCTAAATAAAATATAAAAAGGGCTGGGGATGTGGCTCAGTGAGCATCTCTGGGTTCCATCCCTGGTACAAAAAAACAAAAACATAAGCATGTTTATGTTTTTATTACTAATGAGAATGACACAGTGGGGAGTGAAAAACTGATATTGAAGGAGAAAGAAAGAGGAAATATAAAAGCACAGGTCATCCTTGGTAAAAACAATCAGGTCATGTATGGATGTACCATCACATAGACAGGTGGTGGTGATTGATAGAAGGCATCTGATGAAGTCCTCTCCTGATGGTTTCAGATTTCTCAGTTAAGCAGGAGCCAGGCGTTATGGTTTAGATATGAGGTGTCCCCAAAAGCTCATGTGTTAAACAATGCAAGAATTTTTTTTTTGTTCTGAACATCTGATTTATTATTTGATATGTTTACAAACATATTCTTTTTTGTATCGCCTTTATAAAATATTTTGAATTAGTAAACAATATCTTGTCAAACAATGCAAGAATTTTTCAGAGGTGAAATGACTGGTTCTGAGAACCTTAACCTAATCATTGGATTAACCCACTGATAGGGATTAATTGAGTAGTAACTACAGGCAGGGAAGGTGTGACTGAAGGAGGTAGAGGTAGGTCACTCGAAGTGTGCCTTCAAGGTTTATATTTTGTCCCTGGTGAATGCAGCTCTCTCTACTTCCTGGTGCCTTTGCCTGAACTGCTTCCCTCTGCCACACCCTTCTACCATGTTGTGCCTCACCTTGGGCCCAGAGCAACAGATTCAGCCATCTATGGACTGAGACCATTGAAACCATGAGTCCCCAATAAACTTTTCCTCCTCTATATTATTCTTATCAGGTTTTTTGATCACAGAAGCAAAAAATCCCAATTAAAATACCAGGTCATACACTAGAGGGTAGGGGTTTAAGAAGAGGGAAGAGACAAAGTAGTAGCTCAGCAGAGTAGGGAAATGCAAGAGAAGAGTACAGATAGGTCAATGTCTGATCTAGAAGTAGAAAAGGACTTTAGGCATAAATGAAATGAAAAAAGTCATAAGAGAGGGCTGGGGTTGTGGCTCAGTGGTAGAGTGTTCGCCTAGCACATGCGAGGCCCTGGGTTTGATCCTCAGCACCACATAAAAATAAACAAATAAAATAAAGGTATTGTGTCCAATTACAATTTTAAAAAAGTCATAAGAGAAAATATTGATGTTCAAAGCTACTGAACAAAAATATTCCTTAGAACAAAATCAATATCCAGGTTTTCGCTTCTGAAAAGATGCTAAATCTAACAAGAAAACTATGGATGCTGATTTTTAAACAAACATAAAAGACTCTGAAAGTTTGGAGAAAAGATATCAGACCAGCTACAAGGGACACTGAGACTTTAGGAATAAAGTGGTGAATTTCCAGAGTTTTCTTTTTATCTCTTCTAACTCAAGACTTGAAGCTGAAAGGACTGGGAACCCAGAAACTGGCACGAACCAAAAATAAGATACAACAAAGCTGCAAAGACCTTCTCCATGAAGGGCCAAAAAAGGAATAGTCTAGAGAGAAAATTTTTAGACATTAAGCTCTCTACTCCAGCCAAACACCATAGAAAAACCTTGGCCTCCCCTGCATACATCAGCAAAAAAACAAGTGGGAAGCCTAGACTTCCACTCTTATGAAGCTGTAAGGAAGCATGCAAGCATGCAACATGCTACTGGGTAGAGTCAGCAAAGACCAAGTAGGGAACTAGGACTTTCATCCCTGATAGCCGGTAACCATCACTCTCCCACCCCATAGTATCAGTAGAGACTTTGGAACTCCCACACCCAGTAGTAAAAAAATGCCCTCGATGTCAACAGAACCCAAGGCAAATGGGAAGCCTAGGCTTCTGCCTCCACCTAACAATAGGAAGGCTTCATCCTTCCCATTTCTGCTAGGGTACTGACAGAGAAAGTCAGCTAAAACAGAAAGTTCCTAGAATTTCTACATAATACATAAATATCCAGCTATCAATAGAAAAATTACTTGGAAGACTGAGGCAGGAGGATCACTAGTCTGAGGCCAGCCTGGGCAACTTAGTAGCACTATTTCAAAATAAAAAATAAAAAGGACTGGGTATGTAGCTCTGTGCTAGAACACCCCTGGGTTCAATCACCAGTACTACAAACAAAAATAAAGAAAAATCACTTGTCACACTCAAAACCAGAAAATCTTACACTGAACCAAAAAAGAAAAGCAATAGATGCCAAGTAAGATATCAAAGCTATCAGAATTGTCTGACAACAATTTTAAGGCAGCCATGATCAAAAGAACCTTTAAAAAGCAAGTATGAACATGTTTGAAATGATGAAAAATAGAAAGCCACAACAAAGAAATAGATATGTTTCAGAAGAGGAATAGAAGATTTAAGAAAGAACCAAATGGAACTTTTAAAGCTGAAAAATACAGTGAAATAAAAATTTTGTGAATAGCTCACTCAATGGCAGAATAGAAAAAAAGAGAGCAGAGGAAATTGGTGAATTAGAAGAGAGAACAATGGAAATTAGTCATTCTGAACAACAGAAAAGAAAACAGAATGAAATAAACTGAACAGAACTTCAAGGAACTCTGAAGTTATAATATAAAACCTAACATTTCTATCTTCAGAGTTTCAGAAGAAGAGAAAACAGGATGGGACTAAAAAAAGGGTAGTGTCGTGTTCCTCACGACTAAAACACACAAGTCACTCCAGAGGAACTGGGCTGCACAAAATAACCACATAAGAGACAGAGATACGTTTTTCTTTGGGGTCCTGTGACAGCTCCTCTGACCTTAAGGGTCTGCAAAAAGAGAGAGTGCAGGCGAATGCTGAACCCTTTTATTGAAGAGAAGCTATTCAAATGAGACAAGGGGTCAGGTTTCAGGGGGTTGAGTCCAGCTTCCTGATGCCTGCTGTCAGCAGGTTGACTGACATCTAGGAAGGTCACACCCAAAGACAGAGCAATAGAAGAGGACACACAAAGTGCTTCCATGGAACCTTCTATCCCAAACAGGGCAAAGGGGTAGTATCACAAAGGAAGAGGTGAGCATAGCTAAATCCATGGGGCGACATGCCAATGTCTGAAGACGTGTTCTCAAACTTCCGGGAACGGGGCAGTGTCCAGGTCACTATGAGATGTAGTGATGGCCGGGATGGAGAATGTGAATCATTCAAACTGGCCTCTCACAGGGTAGAACTGAAATAACTGCTGAAAACTTCCCAAATTTGTCAAAACTTAAACTTATAAGTTTAAGAAGTTCAGTGAATACCAAACAAATAAAACTAAAGAAATCTATGTCAAGAAACATCACAACTTAACTTCTGAAAACTGAAGACAAAGAAAAAACTCTTAAAAGTAGCTGGGGTGCAGTGGATAAAAATCACCTTTCCTATAGGAAAACAGCAATTTGAATGACAGAAAAAAGGGAGATAAGAAGGAAGTGGCCAAGTGACAGCAGAGGCCTAGAATCTTCACGACTTGGGAGGCTGAGGCAAGAGGATGCAAGAGGATTGTAAAGTCAAGGCCACTCTCAGCAACTTATTGATACCCTTTCTAAAAATAAAAAAAGAAAGGAATGGGATATAGCTCAGTTATAAAGCATCCCTGAGTTCACTCCCCAATATTGGATTTAAAAAAATAGCCAGTACACATAGCAATCCAAAATGCATGTAAACAACAACAACAACAACAAAAGCAATTTAGCAACACCCTGTCTCAAGACATTTTATTTTTTAATAAAAAGGGCTGGGAAGGGGCTAAGGTTGTGGCTCAGTGGTTTAGAGCGCTCATAGCACATATGAGGCACTGGGTTCGATCTTTAGCACCACATAAAAATAAATAAATAAAATAAAGGTATTACGTCTATCTACAACTAAAAAAAAAAGAAAGAAAAAGAATCTAAAGATAAAACTACTATGCAACCAAGCAATTGTACTCCAAAGCATTTATCTCAAAGAAATAGTTATTTTCTCACAAAAATATCTATATATAAATGTTATACCAATTTTTTTCAAAATGGCCCCAAACTAGAAATAACACAGATGTCCTTCTATGGAAAAATGGCTAAAGTGTGATCCATCTATCCTATAACTACGACTAAGCAATAAAAATGAATGAACTAGGGGCTGGGGATGTGGCTCAAGCGGTAGCGCGCTCGCCTGGCATGCGTGCGGCCCGGGTTCGATCCTCAGCACCACATACAAAGATGTTGTGTCTGCTGAAAACTAAAAAATAAATATTAAAAATTTCATTCTCTCTCTCTCTCTCTCCCTCCACTCTCTCTTTAAAAAAAAAAAAAAATGAATGAACTATTCACATACACAGCAATCTGAACAAATATCCAGAAAATTATACTGAGTTGAAAATGTGGTTCTGAAAAGTACATACTTATCGTTCCATTTAAACATTCTTGAAATTACAAAATTATAGAATGGAATACACACTAAAGGTACTGGGCTTCTGGGAAGTTTACAGAGATACACAACATCTCAAGCAGGAGCAGCTTCCCTTCTACTTCTGATGAAGCATGACTCACCTTTTAGAGTTCCTAAAATGGCTGCTAATAAAAGTGGGTAGGTCTGGGATGATGTGTCACGAGTATGACATTTTTTTTTTTTTTTTATGTGGTGCTGAGGATCAAACCCAGTGCCTCACACATGTGAGGCAAGCTCTCTGCTACTGAGCCACAATCCCAGCCCCAGTATGACATTTTTTTAGTTTCATGTAGTGTCCTGGTTCTCAATTCTATTAAAATTGCTTTCATTTTCCTGTAAACGCTGAAATTTGATTTTGGGTTTTTTTTGGTACCAGGAATTGAATTCAGGGGCACTCAACCACAGAACCACATCCCCAGCCCTATTTTGAATTTTATTTAGAGACAGGGTCTCACTAAGTTGCTTAGTGTCTTGCTGTTTCTGAGGCTGGCTTTGAACTCACAATCCTCCTGCCTCAGCCTCCCTGGGGCTGGGATGACAGGCATGCACCACTGTACCCGGCTCTAAAATTGTCTTTTCAAAGGGTAAAAGGATATAAACACGCACACAAAATTGTACACTAAATGGAGAAAGCTAGCTGCCTCCCCACATATCACACCCTTACCTGTAATAAGCACTTGATCCGTTCTCCAGGGGTCATAATTCCTGTAGTGAACACACCAGATAACATCCCAGCTGCAAATAATTGAGGGTAGCTACATTGAAAACAAAAACCAGAAATGAGCACCTGTGATTAACCACCAAAGACAAAGCAATCCCAGCAAAGTGGATGTTTTGTAAGAAAAAGATAAGAACTTGTACTGGAAAGAAGCACAGCCACAAATAAATCAGATTTCACGTAAAATCTAAGTTCTACCAGGCCCAGTGGCATATGCCTGTAATCCCAGTGACTCAGGAGGCTGAGACAGGAAGGCCCCAAGTTCAAAGTCAGCTTCCACAACTTAGCAAGACCCTGTTTCAAAGTAAAAAATAAAAAGGACTGGAGATGTGATTCAGTGGTTAAGTGCCCCTGGGTTCCATTCCCAGGACCAAAAACAGAGCCAATTTCCAAAGAATATTCTGTTACCCAGATCAAGGATCTCAGTAGCAAGAACAATGGGAGCCTAGTCACGAGGCCCACTCACATGAAGTGTACAGTCAGAATCCCTCATTTATGGAAAAAGCTTTATACTATGACATGGTTTCCACCTCTGGAACTACCATAGTGACTATGGACAAGTTCCCAGGCCTCTCAGAGCCTGGATTCCCCACCTATAAAATGCTGGGCTATTGGCAGGAAAAGGCTTTAACCCAAAATCTGGACCTCAGGAGACCCCTGTTCCCCTCCAATCTTATTTCCCCTAGACCACCAAGGGCCTGAGAATGCTCTAAGCCAAGACTCAAGCAGGACCACTTCAAAGCCAAGAATGAATGTCTGTGGCCACCTCTACAGGCTGAGCAGTGGGTAGGCCAGTTACAACGAATGTATGGTAAGAGGTCAATTAAGACTAAGTTAGGGATGGTACTAAATTAGGATAATGGCTCCTGTAGCCCCTGTGTGAGGAATGGTTCCCTGGGAGCCAGAGGTATGGGTTCTCACTCTGGCTCCCATAAAATCTCCACATTGAGTATGAGGAGGACCTAAAGCTCCAACTGTCTATCACCATAGCTGTCTATGCCACTTCTAGCACCTTCTTTTCTCTTTGGGAATAGCAATACCACCGTGGTCTAGAGACAAAGGGACACAAAACCACATTCAGCATTTCAATAGTCTCCACAACTTAACAAATGTTGCTGAAAAACTTCACATAGACCTGAGCCCCAAGATCCTGCTGACCCCAAGTGTCTCATAACTGAGCCTTCAGGCCAGTCCCACCCAAAGAAACCCAAGGCCTAGGGAACAAATGCCAAATGGCAGTTGGGAGAGATCTACTATAGATTCTTCTTTTTACGTACAGGTCCAGCTTAGCTTCCACAGCCCTGTTTTTCCAAGTACTCATTCCAGGCAGGACTCACATGTCTACCTCAGACATACTAGGCAAGCATATAGGCTGACTATTGAACAGACAAGAGACTTGCTTTTATTCATAGCCAGTTCCAAAGCTGTACTTTAGCCAGGCACAGTGGCATATTCCTGAAATCCCAATGACTTGGCAGGCTGAAGCAGGAGAATAATAAGCTCAAAGCCAGTCTTCGCAACTTAGTGAGGCCCTAAACAACTTAGCGAAACCCCTAACTCAAAATAAAAAAAATAAAAAGGACTGGGGGCATTGCTCAGTGGTTAAATGCCCCTGGGTTCAATCCATGAAACAAAACAAAACAAAAAATTCTGGTTTACACTGTTGTCCTTAGAGGAGTCCTCTCAGCAAATAAATTTCCTCTTTAAGACCAACGTGCTCCATTCTTTTCAGAATGTCCAACCCTAGGCTGGACACACCTTATATCCTGGGACAGAGGACTTGACTTTGCTCTGGATGGGATCTCTGTATGTACACAGGGCACCTTGTGGACACTATGATCACCTGGCCTATTTGGCCATTCACTTCCTACTCCCATCCCAGGGAGGGAACTATGAGTACTGGGCCTTTCTGAGCTTCTACCCCAAGGCTCTGGTAACACTCCTTTCTGCATCATCCCCAAATACCACTGGAAAAAAGGTGAATACAGCAGGGCTGACAGGATTATGCAGGTGATGTCTTGAGTGTCTTCGGCTTTGTTCAGGCACAGGTTATTTCTCTGACAGCTGATGTGACTGTACAGGAACACACCCATAGGCATGGTCCTGGTACAGCTTGTGAATAGGTACATATGCTAGAAGACCAGGTGTTCAGATTGAACATGTGTCCATGAAACACTTGGACTACCAATAGTCAAACAGCTTCAAAATAACCCCTCACATTTGGTAGCCATTGTGGTTATTTATAGAAGCATGGCATATTCCGAGGGTCACATGAACACCAGAAATAGTTTCCTGTTACAAGAACCACTATCTATATACTAGACAGTCACTCAGCCCACCATGACCTGAAATGGTGACAGAATCAACCACATGGCACAAAGGGATTCCTCCCTTGAGCTCATAGATGCCAAGCCTATCCAGCCTCAGCGGTTCCTGTACTAGCTGCAGCCCTCCCAGAGGTTGTTACCCGCATGCCTCAGATTACGTGGACATTATCAACCCAAGTTTCCACTCAGAATTCCCTTGCATCTTGAAACACCCATCTGTTTTCATTAAAAGGTTTTAAATTTTTGAGCTATTATTCTGATTCTGCTGCCTCTTTATGACTCAATTCAACTTCATAAAGTTTGTTTTTGTTTTTTTGTAGTACTGGGTATTAAACCTAGGGCCTCATATATGCTGGACAAGCACTCTATCGCTGAATAACATCCCTAGCCCTTTTCAATTTTATTTAACAAGTCAAGGCCTTACTAACTTGCTCCAGTAAACCTTGAGCTTGTGATGCTATTGCCTCAGTCTCTGATTCATTGGGATTACAGGCATGCAGCACCACTCTGGTTTAGTGGATTTTCTTTGAATAAACTTTACACTAGGCTTGCTGGGCATACCTATAAACCCAGCAATTCAGGAGGCTGAACGACAAAGATTATAATTTTGAGGCCAGCCTAAGCAACTTAGCAAGATTCTATTTCAAAATAAGAAAATAAAAATGGCTAAGGATATAGCTCAGTGGTAGAGAATCCCCGGTTCAATTCCTAGTACTATTAAAAAATACACTAACGGGCTGGGGATGTGGCTCAAGCGGTAGCGCACTCGCCTGGCATGCGTGCGGCCCGGGTTTGATCCTCAGCACCATGTACAAACAAAGATGTTGTGTCCGCCAAATACTAAAAAATAAATATTAAAATTCTCTCTCTCTCTCTCTCTCTCTTTCTTTAAAAAAAATACACTAACTTATTTCACTTTCATAAGAAATTATTTATAATCACAATCATATTATAATTGCATTATAAAAATGAAATAAAACAAAAGTTCCTCAACCAAGTGACAGAAAGCAAGGCTTGCTGCTGTAGTTACAACCATACCAGGTGCTTCTCACAGCATTTTACACATATTTTAGCATTCAGACCTCCCAACTGCATGTATAGTTGGTTTTACTAAGATCCCCAGTAATCTATATTACCTCATATAAGACATGACAATCTGTCAGGGAAGGGATTTTTTCTTCCTTTTCCCCTTAGGAACTCTTAGGAGTCAGTCTTGAGAGACCATGAGACAGCCACCGCCTATTTGTCAAGAAACTTTCCTTTAACTCATGTCAAACCACCAAGCAGAATAGCATCAAGTGTACTAGGCCTGTGAGTACTCACCTGAGTACATCCTCTGGTGACTTCTGTTGTAGTTTCTTCCCCAAACCAAACCCAAAGAAGCATACAGCAAACATAGGGGTGACCCCGATGATAGGGGCAGCCATGCCCCGGTATAGCCCCGTGATGCCCTGTAAGGAATCACAGAAGCAGAAATTGTTTACAGATACCTCTACTTTTTATATCACTAAAACAGAAAAGCTATGACCTCTAACCTGTGGCTTCCTTATCTTCTATAAACAAGAACTTTTAAAAGGAAATAAATACACACATGTATCAGAAATAATTGTCTTTTTTACACTGCAGAAGCCAGAAATAGTTTCCATTCTAGAAGGCAATCTGGCAATTAGTAACATAGCATACCCTTTTACCCAGAAATTCTCCCTCTAGAATTTGCTTTAAAGAAGTACTACAGACACATGCCTGTAATCCCAGTGACTCTTAGAGGCTGAGGCAGAATGATTAAAAGTTCAGGCCAGTCTTGGCAACTTAGCAAGACCCTATGTCAAAATTGAAAATAAAATGGCTGAGGATGTGTCTCAATGGTACAGTATCTCTGAGTTCAATCCCCAAAACTGCAAAACAAGAAACAAAGAAAAAAACTCAGATGTGAAAAGAATGACATCAACTGGGTGCAGTGGCCCATGCCTGTAATCCCAGTGGCTCAGGAGGCAGAGGCAGGAGGATCGTGAGTTCAAAGCCAGCTTCAGCAACAGTGACGCACTAAGCAATTCAATGAGACCCTGTCTCTAAATAAAACACAAAAAAGGGCTTGGAATATGGCTCAGTGGTTGATGACCCCTGAGTTCAATCCCTAGTACAAAAAAAAAAAAAAAAAGGAAAGAAAGAAAGAAATTTTTGGAAAAAAACTTAACAGTTGACAAATAAGAATACCATAAATGAACTATCACACAGCCATAAAATCACATTGTGATATGAAAGGGATTATTAAGGGGGGGGAGTGAGCTACAAAATAGGAAGAACAATGTTATCTAATTTCCTTGGGGATGATATTACAAGTGATTAAGAAATTTTTGTGCCAGATGTAGTTGTACACACCTGTAATCTCAGCACCTCAGAAGGCTGAGGCAGGAAGATAGAAAGTTTGAGCCCAGCTTCAACAACTTAGCAAGACCCTCAGTTACTTATCAAAACTGACTCAAAATTAAAAATGAATGAAAAGGCCTGATGATATAGCTTAGTGGCAAAGTACTCCTGGGTTCATTCCCTGGTGGCAAAAGAAAAATAAAAAAGAAAGAAATTTTTGTATTTTCCAAGGTAGTTTTGATGTTTGGTGGTACTGGGGATTAAACCTACTACCTCATACATATAAAACACACATTCCAATAATGAGCTACATTTCAGTTCTCTGTATTTTCTGAGTATTAAGATGTGATTTTTGTCCAGACTGCACATCAGTTTTCATGAGTACAGTGTGGTAATGAAAGTAACTATGTAGTAGGCAATAAATAATTAGACAAGGGCTGGGGTTGTGGCTCAGCAGTAGAGTGCTCATCTAGCACGTGCAAGGTGCTGGATTCGATCCTCAGCATCACATAAAAATAAATAAAATAAAGGCATTGGTCCAACTACACTAAAAAAATATTTATAAATAAATAAATAAATACATAAATAAATGATTAGACAGCCAGGCATGGTGGCGTACACCTATAATCCCAGCCTCTCAGGAGGCTGAAACAGAAGGATCAAGAGTTCAAAGCCAGGGCTGGGAACGTGGCTCAGTGGTAGAACTCTTGCCTAGCATGTGTGAGGCACAGGGTTCGATTCTCAGCACCACATGTAAATAAATAAAGATTCATTGACAACTAAAAAATATACATTTAAAAAAAATAATTCAAAGCCAGCCTCAGCAAAAGCAAGGCACTAAGCAACTTAGTGAGACCCTAAATAAAATACAAAATAGGGCTGGGGATGTGGTTCAGTGGTTGAGTACCCTTGAGTTCAATCCCCAGTACAAAAAAAAAAAAAAGGGAAAAAAAACATCATTAATTAATTAGGCAGAAAATTAGCTATCACAACCTAACAAGATAATAAACCCAGGAAGAAGAACACCTGGGATTTGGGAGACTAAGGATCCAGTCCAAGGGAGATGAAGTAGATTTATAGAATGTCACTAGGTATGGTAGACCTGAGAAGCAGCCAGTTCACACAAGAGTAGAAGAATGGAAGACTCCAGGATGGAGCATTTAGGATACAGAATGACAAAAGACAAGCAATTCAAAGAATGATTAATATTTGAGGGGAAATAGATATTCACTGTGATTTGAACATTATGCAATGTATACATGTATCAAAACTTCACATGGGGACTGGGATGTAGATAAGTGGCAAAGCACTTACCATGCATATGTAAAGCCCTGGGTTTGATTCCCAGTTCCAAAAAAGAAAAGACAAAAAAGAACCCCACCAAAAAAAAAAAAAAAGAACCAAAAAAAAAAAAAATTCACATGGTACCCCATAAATAGATACAATTTTGCTGTGTCAATTAAAAAATTAAAAAGAACAAGAAACAAAGGAAATTGACACAAGAATTACTAATCCAATCCCATGGGAAACAAAAAAGTTATACAACGGATGTCTTCATCCATATATAGAACATTACTTGATTAAAAGAAAAAAAATATAAAACTAAATCATGAAGGGCTGGGGCTGTAACTCAGTGGCAAAGTGCTTGCCTAGCACATGTGAGGCACTGGGTTCGATCCTTAGCACCACATAAAAATAAATAAAAAAACACATGCTCTCCATCTACAACTGCAAAAAAAAATTTTTAAATAAAACTATAATAATGAAAATAGTGATTTGTGAATCATGAATCAGTGATAGAAAATACTAATCATCTTAGTATTCCTGAAGCACTGGGTTCAATCCCCAGCAACAAGAACAAAAAAGCAGATTGAAATAAAAGACAAAATGTGATAAAATTATATGGATGGGCAAGGGGGCAGAAAGAAGGGATAGAAAGTATAAGAATTAAAATAATATGATTGTGGCTCAGTGGTAGAGTGCTAGCCTAGCATGCATGGGGCCCTGGGTTCGAACCTCAGCACCACATAAATGTAAAATAAAGATATTGTGTCCACCTAAAACTGAAAAATAAATTTAAAAAAATAATAATATAATCTAACACTAATAGGTAGCTAAAATACATTTAAAAATGTATAAAAAAGCAGCACATGGTGGCACACACCTATAAACTCAGCAACTCAGGAGGCTAAAGCAGGAGACTTCAAAGTACAAGGCCAGCTAGGCATGGTGGCACATGGATGTAATCCCAGCAACTGGGGAGACTGAGGTAAGAGGATTGTATATTTGAAGCCAGGCTCAGCAATTTCACAAGACCCTCAACAACTTAGTGAGACCCTGTCTTAAAATACAAAATTAAAAGGTCCAAGGGTATGACTGAATGGTTAAGCACATCTGTGTTCAATTTCCCCCAAAACAAACAAACAAACAAACATAAACCCAGAAAGAAAAAAAGAAAAAGAAAATTTCAGGCCAGCTTAACAAGGCTTGCTTATCAAGGTCCTAAGTAACTTAGCAAGACCCTGTCTTTTTTTTTTTTTTTTTAATTTTTTAATATTTATTTTTCAGTTCTCAGCGGACACAACATCTTTGTTTGTATGTGGTGCTGAGGATCGAACCCGGGCCGCACGCATGCCAGGCGAGCGCGCTACCGCTTGAGCCACATCCCCAGCCCAAGACATTGTCTTAAAATAAAAAATAAAAGGGCTGGCAATGTGGCTCTGTGGTTAAGCACCCCTGGGTTCAATCCCCAGTTTAAAAAATTTGTATATAGATATAGATATAATATAGATAGATATGTAAAGGTAAATAAAATACAGTAGTGAATGTGTATTATAAATAGGTAAAAACAACGTAAATAACTGAAAGAGCTAAAAGTAGCTACCTCTGGAGAATGAGATAAAGACCACTCTGTTACTTGGTTATAATATAAGCCTTTCAACAAGGAACTAAGGGCCTTTATCACTTCAATAAAAAATAAGAATTCTGGGCTGGGGTTGTGGCTCTGTGGTATATAATCAAATAATTCCAAACCAATCAAATGTCTCTGTCTAGAGTTATAGAAACTCTGTTGATCTCTGTGTTTCAAAGATGGGCTGACTTTTCCTCTGTACTTCACAGGCACTTCTGATATGGAGCCCTGTCAAACTGATTGACTCAAATGTGATTTCCATCCATTTCATATCTTCAATTATTCCTAGTTCTCAATGGTGCCTTACAAAACAGAAACATTTTATTGACTTCACTCATCTGTATAGAACAGTAGCTGAAATCATCAATGACTACAGAACAGATAATAATAGAATACTTATGTCCTAACATGTGGAACAGACCTCCAGCACAATCAAAGCTGTCCTATCACCTGGGAAGGGGTTAACAAAACAATTCCTTGAATGTGTTCCTATGAGTAAGAGGAATGGCCAGCACCAGATATCATACCTCTCTAATAAGAGTCTTCCGGAAGCAGTCAATGGTCCCAGAGTACATAGGTGGCTGCCCAGGCAAACTTGGTGGCTGTGTCTGCAGTCGGACCTGAAACCAGAAGTTAAAATAAATTACCCTCCAGAATCATATCTATCTGTCTGTGGCAATGGCCCCACTGTCTATCAAACTGAACAAGGAAATTTGCACCTCTGTACATGTCTTTAGCATTCCCTTAACCTATAAATTGGGACATCTGTTTTATTTCATTAGTATTTCATTCCTTTTTTTACAGTAAATTGTAACATTATGTAACATCATGATGTAAATTACTTATTTGCATGTTATTATACAAATACTATGTGATGCAGAAAGCACAAATCCTGCCTGGCATTTGAGTATGATGTTTATGTATCCTAGTGAAATATTGCTAAGTACAATTTCAAGAGCAAAGAAGTATCAAAGAAAACTAGAGGGCTGGGGTAGTGGTTCAGCGGTAGAATGCTCACCTATTGTGTGAGAGGCCCTGGGTTCCATCTTCCCCACCACATAAAAATAAATAAATAAAACAAAGGTATTGTGTCCAACTACAACTAAAAAATAAATATTTTTTAAACACTAGAGAAAATCTGTAATCTTCTAATCAATGATACTCTCACAAGAACACTAAATATATTCATGGATAGATAAGCTTTATTCAAAGGTCTGCATAAATATGACTTGATGTCAAATGAGAAGAAATTTTTACAAAGGGCTAAAATTTACTGAAAGTAAAATTCGGTGCTTCCCTTTGGTCTGTCTCTGAATTTAGCTGACCAACACATCATTATTAGTAATCTGCACTCACTACTCATTTTCATCACTCACAATTTCTCAGATCTTTGGGTGGCATTTCCCATTTCTCTGGAAAGCTCTTAAATTGCATTTAGTAACAGAAGGACAGGGTTTTTTATCCATTCCTTTCTACTCCAGAGGCAAAACTACATCCCTTGATTATCTTGTTTTCATTGTGGCTGTTTGCAAATGGTGTGCAATTGAGGAACTTAATATACAAAAATATGGTATAATCTTTGTGTGCTAAAACAATAACTTCATTTTAATTTTTCATTAAAGAATTATTTTTATTATTTCTCCACAAAGAAGAAACAATGTAAAAATTGTAAAAACACTGAAATAACTCTTTAAAATCTTTGATTGATGGGGCTGGGGTTGTGGCTCAGTGGTAGAGTGCTTGAATAGCACGTGTGAGGTCCTGGGTTCCTCACACCACATAAAAATAAATAAAATAAAGGTATTGTGTCCAACTACAACTAAAAAATATTTATTAAAAAAAAATCCTGGGCTGGGGATGTGGCTCAAGCGGTAGCGCGCTCGCCTGGCATGCGTGCGGCCCGGGTTCGATCCTCAGCACCACATACAAACAAAGATGTTGTGTCTGCCAAATACTAAAAAATAAATATTAAAAAATTCTCTCTCTCTCTCTCTCTCTCTCTCTCTCTCTCTCTCTTAAAAAAAAAAAAAATCCTGGCTTGATGATGGGTACCTTGTCAGCACATGCCTATAATTCCAGACACTTGGAAGGCTGAGGCAGGAGGATCACAAGTTCAAGGCCAACCTCAGCAATTTAGTGAGAGCCTATCTCAAAATAAAAAATAAAAAGGGCTGGGGATGTAACTCAGTGGTCAAGTGCCCCTGGGTTCAATCCCGAGTACTAAAAAATTTTTTTTAATTAGAATAAAATAAAATCTTTTTTTTTTTTTTTAAACATTTATTTTTTAGTTATCGGCAGGCACAACATCTTTGTTTGTATGTGGTGCTGAGGATCGAACCGGGCCGCACGCAGGCCAGGCGAGCATGTTACCGCTTGAGCCACATCCCCAGCCCTAAAATAAAATCTTGAGGGTTGGGACTGTGGCTCAGAGGTAGAGTACTCACCTACCATGCATGAGGCACTGGGTTCTATCTCCAGCACTACTTACAAATAAAATAAAGATATTGTGTCCACCTTTAACTAAAAAATAAATATTTTAAAAAATAAAATAAAATCTTGAATGGATATATCTATAATTTATAACTAAGAATAAAGTGCTAAATTCTATGAGATAGAATTTCTGAATTATTTTGATTGGAATTTGCTAGGAGGAATCAGAGAAATTTCAGGCTGGGAGTAGAATGTATGCTTAGCATGTATAAGGCTCTAGATTTGATCCCTAACATCAAAACCAAACAAAACAAAAAAATTATTTCTATTTCAACTCCCAATTTAGTTTTTAAAAGCAACACATTGTTGAAGGCACTAATGATATTAATCTGGAAGGCAGATATTTATACGTGAGGAGAGGCGGAACCTTTCATGCAACAAATGCAAGTGCTCTTTTCCATTACATTTTCAATAAAAGTACAAATATACATATGGTAAAAAAATGCATATAGTACAGAAAGATTTAAAATAATAAGTAAATATCCTTTTCCTATAACATAGCAGATTGATGTCTTCAAAATCCTTTAAGAGTCATATGAGTAACATACCAACTAAGTCTTTTCAGGCCTTTGAAACTGTGTTGATTGTCTCCTATAATACCTCTGCTACAGAGGAAACAAGCAGTCTTCTCCTTCATAAAGAAAATTTAAAGGGCAACAGGCACACACTGCTCAGAGAGAGCAAAATCCAGGCAGGACCTCAGGTCTAGCTGTAGCTCCAGAGAGTCCTAGGTAACATCCAGAGCCAAAGCTGCAGGAGTTCAGCAAAGTGCTTCTTCAATGCTGCGGATCCTCCTGGCCAGCTGCACCTCCTTGAGGAAGAGGAGAGGAGGTAAGCATCCTCAAAGAGGTGGACTAAAAATGCTTCTGCCGCCTCTTTAAGGGCTAACAGGACGTGGGCTTGCCATCTGCAGTACTCACCACGTGTCAATTTCATACGTATTTCCATTGCCAGGCGGCTGTAGGGGTAGTTCCTTATTAAGAGGTCTGTTCTTCTGCAGCTTTTTGCTCATTAATCCAGCCAATTCTCAGCCACTACATTGACCCGAGGAAGAACCCAAGGAGGCTTGCTGTGGCGGCGGGGGGGGGGGGGGGGGGGGGGGGGGGGGGCTGGGGGCTGGTGAGGGGGCGGGGCGCCTCATCGGCCCGGGGCGTCCCAAGGTTTGGGAGTTAAAGGCTGGCTGTTTACTGAGCGACAGAGGAGGCAAGAGCGCATGGGCAGCGTGCCAAGGAGGAGCTGGTGCTCCACCATAGTCAGCGTACTTTAGCATAGCCTTCCATTCAAATCTCCCACCTCATTCTTTTTTATTGGCAAATAATATCCTATTGTATATCACATTTTGTATATCCATTGATCAGTTGATAAACAGTTGTGTTTTTACCATTTTTTTGGGGGGGAGGGGGGAGAATGCGTGTCTCCTATGGTTGAACTCCTGGGCTCAAGGGATCACCCTGTCTCAGCTTTCTAATAGTTGGGATTATAAGTGTGTGTGCCAGTAATGCTGTTATAGATATTCATGTATCTATATGGATGTTTTTATATGGATGTATTTTCAATTATCTTGGGTACTATATTGGTCAGTGTTACCTAGAGAAACTGAACAAAAAGGAGATATATAACTCAAGAGATTTATTATAAGGAATTGGATCATGCCAGTATGGAGGCTGGGAAGTTCCAAGATCTGCCATCATCAAGCTAGAGACCCAAGAAGATCCAATATTTCAGTATGAGTCTGCAGGTAGGAAAAGTCTGATGTCTCAGTTCAAGCAGGCACACAGGAGCAGCTTCCTTTAACAGACTTTTCTATTCAGGCCTTCTCCTGATTGGATAAGGTCCACCTACATTAGGGAGTGCAGATCTGCTTTATTCACTCTACTATTCAAATGTTAATATCCAAAAACACCCTCACACCCAGAATAATGTCTGATCAAATATCTAGGTACAATAAGATTCAGTAAATTTTTTTTTAAGAGAGAGAGAGAATTTTTTAATATTTATTTTTTAGTTTTCGGTGGACACATCTTTGTATGTGGTGAACCCAAGCCGCAGGCATGCCAGGCGAGCGCGCTACCGCTTGAGCCACATCCCCAGCCCCAGATTCAGTAAATTTGACACATAAAATTAACCATCTCAGGTATTCAGATATTCATCTATGATTAGAATTTTGGATCATATGTTAATGCTATTTAACTTTTGTGTGTGTGTGCATGCATGATGAGGATTGAATCCAGGACCTGGGGGTACATGGAGTTCATGTTCTACCACTGAGCTACATACCCAGTTCCTCTTTATAAGCATTTGAGGGTCCATCAGACTGTTTTCCCTAATAGCCTCATCATTTTATATCCCCACCAGCAGCTTACAAGGGTTCCAATTTCTCTACAACTTCATCAACACTTTATTATTTTTAAAATTATAGCTATAGCCATCGTAGTTGGTGAGGTATATAGTGAGTGGGGTATTTCATTGTGATTATTGCTGGGTATTTTGTTGTTTTTTTCAGTTTTAAGGCTTGAATCCCCAGGTTTCACACATGTTAGGCAAATGCTCTATGATAAATTATATCTGCAGTCCTTTTTATTTTTTTATTTTGAGACAGGATCTTACTAAGTTGCCCAGGCTGGCCTCAACTTGCTATCCTCTTGTGTCAGCCTCTTAAGTAGCTGGGATTACAGGCTCGACCACCACATCTGGCTTCTCACTGTATTTCCATGATGCATAATGATGTTGAACATCTTTTCATGTGTTCATGGGTCATTGGTTCATCTTCTTAGGATAAATGTCTAGATCTTTCACCCATTTTTAATTCGATTATTTATCTTTTCATTATTGAGTCGTAAGTGTTCTTTATATGCTATGGATGCCAGCCAACTTCTTGATTACAGCCTCAAAAAAGACCCTAAGCCAGGGCTGGGGCTGTAGCTCAGTGGTAGAGCGCCTGCCTTGCACGTGTGAGGCACTGGATTCGATCCTCAGCGCCACATAAAAATAAATAAAAGATATTGTGTCCATCTACAACTAAAAAAAAAAAAAAAAAACCCTAAGCCAGACAATCTACCCAAGGTGCTCCCTAAAAATCTGACTCACAAAGATTGTGAGAGTTGATGAGTAATTATTGTTTTAACCCACTAAGTTTTGGGTTAAATTGCTATAGTTCAACAAATAACTAATGCAACCAGTTACTTCTGTAGTTTTTTTTCCGGCTCATTATTCCACTTAAATCCTTCTTAAGCATACCACCATACTAACTTTTCTAAAACATCTTTTTTAACATGTTGGTCTCAAACTTGCCATCCTCTAGTCTCAGCCTACCAAATCTCTGGGATTATATGTGAGTGCCACCAAACCTGGCTATTCCTTTTTTCTTTCTTCCTTTTAAATATTTTTTTTTTAGTTTTAATATAAATATTTTTTTTTTAGTTTTAATAGACCTTACTTTATTTATTTATATGTGGTGCTGAGAATCAAATCCAGTGCCTCACACATGCTAGGCAAGTGCTTTTCCACTAAACTACAACTCCAGCCCCCTTTATTTCTTTTGAATCTTTCACTGATGCATTTGTTAGGGCCTTTCAGGCCACAGTACAGAAGTCATTCTCTAGGTAATAAAGGTAACATGCAAGTCTGGGTTTATGGTATAGAACAGTAGAAATGTACAGAGGCTACCATTATTTTTTATCCAGAATCTCTTATATTGGCCTTCAGGTCAGCTATAACTTCCAAGGTGAGCCAAGTGGATCAAAAACTGACTTGAGCCAGTGCTTGCCTAGCATGCAAAAAGTTTTGAGTTCAATTTTTTAAAAAACAGGATTTCTGATTGATACTCTTTTGTGATTTTTTTTTTGGGGGGGTACTGGGGATTGAACTCAGTGATACTCGACCACTAAGCCACATCCTTAGCCCTATTTTATTTAGAGACAGGGTTTCAATGAGTATCTTGGCTTCTCACTTTTGCTGAGGCTAGCTTTGAACTTGAGATACTCCTGTTTCAGCCTTCTGAGCTGTCGGGATTACAAGTATGCACCACTGCCCCTGATTTTTTTTTTTAATAAACCTTATACCTGTCATTATGACACCAGCCATCCCAACCAGTGAGAATTTTAAAGTCCTCAGTTGGTGTTATTTTACATTCTGACACCCTACTTCAAGCCCATATTTGCCTTCATTCTTGCCAAAAACATATCTTAGAAACTTAATCCAAATGCATATAAGTCATATAGGAGGTGTTTAGATCATGAAGGCTTCGCCCTCATAAATGGATTAATGCCAACTACAGAAAGGCTCAAGGCTTGAGTTCAATCTCTTGCGCTCTTGCCCTTCCACCTTCTGCCATGGGAAGACACAGTACAAAGACCTGGCTAGATGTGGGCCCCTGGATTTTGAACCTCCTAACTCTGAAACTATAAGAAATAAATATCTATTCTTTATAAATTACCTAGTCTCAGAGATTCTGCTACAGTAGCATAAAATGGAGTAAGATAACTTCCCATGCCAAATTGTCTGGGTCTCCCTACTCTTTCAGTCAGAATTCAGCCAGCTCTTCAATGTTTGCCCTAAGAATTTTTCCAAGTCCCATCTCTGTGGTATTGCAGTTCTTGGCTTATTAGGATATATGGGCAACAGGTCAGTTGCCTTGAACCCCTGAAAGTACTTCAAGGTTAGGTTTTAGTTGGGCCAATTTAACTTTCTGAAGCCAAAAGGACAACAGTCAGCAATTTGTGGATTTGATTTAATTAAAAAGAGCCTTTCTGAATGTCAAAATGCCAAGGAGTATTTTCAGTCATTTACAATTCAGTATAGAGGTCACTGGGCCCTTCCTGGGAGTAATATCAAGAACAAGAGGATAGGGAGATAGAAGCAATATATACATAAGGCAGTAAATAAGGGTCTTTTATTTATTTTTTAAATTTTTTTTTTAGTTGTCAATGGACCTTTATTTTACTTTATTTATAAGTGGTGCTGAGAATTGAACCCAGGGCCTCACACGTGCTACGCAAGTGCTCCACCTACCACTGAGCTACAGCCCCAGCCCAAGAGCCTTTTATACCATAAAAATTAAGGCCCTATATACTATTGTCTGAGAAGCACCAACACACACTGTATTTACCATGTGCTGAATAAACATCTGATTTCATGTTGCACAATGCCCTAACCAGCCCAGCTGCTTTAAATCTGGTCATAGAATGACCCCAGTACAAGCTATACCTCAGGGCAGTTTCCCTCTTGAAAGACATCATACAACCTATTGCCAAGCCTACTGAAAGGAAGGAAGGAGAAGGAAACTGGATCCAACATCCTAACGAACCCCACACATTTAGGTTTGTATAAGACACCTGTCTGCTCCCCACAGGCCCACCCTGGCCATGACCTGTCATTTTCCTTCAAGTCTGTGTCCAAGAAATAGTTAGAAAATTAGGATAAAGTTTCAAATGCAAAGTCACAGGATGTGGACTTTGATCTCTAGCAAGGACTTGCTTAAAGCGTTGCAAGAGGAAGAGTTGAGAAGTGATATAAAAAAGACAGCGGAAACGATAAATCTCCTCTCTCCTGGAGACTTTGACCATGGTTTCCTCACTGGAGAACTTTTGTTTGTTTTTTTCAGAGTTCTAGGAATTGAACCCAGGGCCTTATTCATGAAGGCTCTACTACTGAGGTACCCCCAGTCTTTTCACGAGGGAGTTTTGAGCATTAGCCTATGGATCAGCTTGGCCCTTGGTAAAGCTGGACATCTGTTTTCCTTGGAAAGGGCTTAGCCATTGAGGACCTCATTATTTCCCACAGGGGAATCTCTACATAGTATATGGTATGGAGGCTACTGTGGGTCACAGAGTGAAAATGCCTTGTTGAGCAGGGAAAGATGCAAAAGAGATAGAGATGAAGCACTCTGGTCCCAGAGTAGTGTGTCAAATGACATCTCCAGAATGAACATACCACTGTCTTTAGTTGTCCTCCTGGGACGGGCTTTACAAGGGACCTGTTTCAACCTTGATGATAAAACCAGGGCTTTAGAAAGCCGCTTTCTCTTTTCCACCCAAGAAGCAGTGGCCCGGGGTCAGAAGACTGCGGGACAGAGAGCTCCTGAAAAAGCAGTTCAAGGCTGCTCACTTTGCGCAGTCTGGCTCTTTGGGGCGCTAGGTACAGCTTCTGCCCACTCCTGAAAGGGAGTCTCTAGACCTTTCTCGGAAGCTCATATGGGCCCCCACTTCTGTCCGGGGGCAGAGCTTCGCCAAGAACACTTTCTGAGCCCTCTTCAGGCCTCCTCCCCAAGCCCGCGCCCCAACCTCCCCTCACCTTGACGGTGTCCAGAGGATGCCCCACGAACACCAGACACACGCCGCCAAAGCCGCCAGCCACAAAGTTCTTGAGCGGGCTGATAGTCTTTGGCTCGTCTGCCATGGTCAGTCCGTCCGTCAGTCTGCCTGTCAGTTCCTGGCAGTCTTGCTCCGGCGCCCTAGCTGCAGCACCAGCGCCGCAGACCTTTCACCTACTTTAGATTAGGCGGGGCATGAGCCGGGGCAGGTCAGGAGGAGGGCCCAGTTGGACTAGCGGAGCTTCCGTCAAGATGCTGCTTCCGGCTGCGGCCCCGCCTTAACGGGCGTGGCTTGGGTGTGACTGACCTTCGCGCGGTAGGAGTAATATTAGTTGGGTTTATTCCTCCTAGGTGTTAAGTGTTTCCTTCGCAGGGCTTTTGGACTCACATTCATTTACTTACTACACAAAGGTCTCTTGCACCCTGCTCTCGTACCCGGCACTCTTTCAGGTCCTGGAAGCGCAGCAAATGTATTTCTGCCCTGTAGAGTTTACACATCATAACAAAGATAAATGAAAAATGCGTAGTATATCAGATGGTAAAAGCCGCTGTAGAGAAAAAAACCGGGAAGAGTTTGTGTGAAACAAGTAATTTGCAATTTTAACTAGTTGAGTAAGGGGGGATCTCTTTAAGGTGACTGTATCCAAGATCTGAGAAAGTGGGGGAAGTGAGTCCTATCCATAGATACAGGGTGGAAGATCAGAGACCTTACAGGCAGGGGGAAAAAGAAAATGCAAAAGCCAGAGGTGGTTTGTGCTTGGCCTGTATGAGGAATCACAGAGAAGGAGAGGAGGAGCTGTTGAGGTTAGAAGTAAAAAGAAGCACATCAAGACTTGATGCTTCACTGTGAGGGCATCAGCCTCTTTTCCGAAGGAAATGGGAGTTGTTGCAAGGTTCTGAGCAGATCTGACTCTGAGCTAACAGATTCACTCTAACTATTGGTGAATATGGATTGTAAGGAACAAGGAAGAAACAAGAGAGATTTGACGAGGCTTAAAGCCATGGCCAGAAATATTGACTTGGACAGAACATGGCAGAGGAGATGCCATGGTAAGAAGTTTTTAGATTCTGGATATATTGTAAAGGAAAACCTAAAGGAATTGTAAATGAATAGAAGATGACATATGTGAGAGAGAGGTTAGGGAGTGATTCTCCTGTTTTTGGCCTTAGCAACTATAGAAGAGGCATCACCTTTAATTGAGGTACATGCAAGAGGAGCTCAGTGGTTAAATGCCCCTGAGTTCAGTGCACAATACCAAAAAAAAAAAAAAAAAAAAAAAAAAATTGCAGTGGCAAAGCAGCAATGGTTATACTCAAAGCATAAAGTGAACCACTGTTATATTTCCCCACTGTCAATTTCTACATTTCATTTCTATGGAATATGGGTGATGACATATTGCCTGCTGACAGAGGGCAGAGTTGGGGAAAGTTACCTGAAGTCCTTGTTCTCTATTAGGTGGGGCATGGACAGTTAAAGGTATTTAGCATCAGGGCAGTCCAGAGGCCCATAGTGGCAGTTGATGGGTGACTGGACAAGGCACACATAGGATAGGTATCATGCTAGGATAACAATAAAAACAGTGAATTATTACATTTTTGTAAATAATTAGCACAAAAATATTTCAGTCAGTCTCTAAAATCATGAAGACAGTAACTCATACAAGGGAAAAACAGATTGTGTTTATCTGTAGGTTTATCCTAACCTACAGATTAGGAGGATTTGGAGTCTATTAGATCAGGCTCAAATTGACTCAGGACAAACGATTCTAGTGTCCTTTGTGATCATTTTTATTAGGCACTCCCACACAAGAACCCTTCCTTTATAGCCTCCAGCTTTACTTGCTTTTGGTAGGGCTTGTTAGCATAATTGCAGCCATCTTCCTTTTCCCCACCCCCACTTTGTAAGTACTGTTCTTATTCCCAAAAAATAGAAAGTAGAGAGATAAAACCTACTGGCCTGGAGACATGCTGGTCTCTCGTTGTTCTCTCCTTGAGAAATAGTAGACAATTTACCGGCCCCTGAGATGAGGACGTATTGGTGTTCCTGCTTTCTCCTTGAGAAGATAAAGGGACATGCTGGTTTCCCTGTTCCCCCTTTGAGAGATAGGAAAACTTTCCCAAGAAACAAACTTGCCTTCCACAAGAACACGGGATGCCAACTATGTCAGTCAAGACTAAACCCACCCCTAGCATGCCATGATTCTAGCCTATAAAAGGTAACATTCAAGGGGAGTTGCTGCTGATGTCCCTTTCTTTTTGTCAGAGCAGCCGTGTCAGGCTCCTGACAGTAAACCCGCCTCTAATCCCAGGTGTGTGTGTGATTAGTCCTGCGCCACTTTTCTTTCAGGGCTAACACTGGTGTAGATCTTAAGTAACATTTTAAAAAATTGTCTTTCCTTTTAAATGTATGACTGTGCTTTGGTCATACTCTCCTGCCAGGTGTTTAAGACCAAGTTGGTCAAAATTAACCTTGTTTTTATCTACCCTTAGGGTCAGCTAAAAATCCTCAGAGATCATTCTGAAGAACATAGGAGAAGACTCTTGGCTCCTTAAGCCTTTCTCTACCTGTTCTGCCATCTGCCAGGATGGGTCAGAGACTGGCTGACCACATGTGGTTTACTTTTGAAGCATCAGACATTTCCCTTTCCAGTGAACCTCCTCTTTGCAGAATGTGCACTGCTTGGCTTCCTGTTCTGTAGGGGGAGATCTGGAGACTTAATGGAATTACAGAGCCCTTGGAGGCATCCTGTCATTCTCTGGGTCCTGGCCCGACCTTAGAGGAAAAGGGCCAAAATATTGGCTTGCTTTTTCCTAGGTCATTTTACTTCCTAGTCTTTGGTCTCCAAGTTTTTGGTTTTAAATATCCAGCAGATGGACTTGGGGTTGTAGCTCAGTGGTAGAACATTTGTCTTACACGTGTGAGACACTAAGTTCTATCCCCAGCACCACAAAAATATAAAATGAAGGTACTCTATCCATCTCAACTAAAAAAAATTATAAATAAATAAGTAAATATTCAGTAAGTGGGTTTCACCATGTTGTTTGTTTGTTTTGTTTTGTTTTTGGTACCAGGAATTGAACCCAGAGGAGCTTAACCACTGAGTCACATCCCCAGCCCTTTTTTATGTTTCATCAATTTTTATATGTTTTAATATTTTGTAGTTGTAGATGGACACAATACCTTTATTTTATTCATTTTAAATTTTTTTATTCTAATTAGTTACACATGATAGTAGAATGAATTTTGACAAATTATATACAAATGGAGCATTACTTTTCATTTCTCTGGCTATACATTGTACTGAGTTATACCAATAGGATAATCATACATGTATATAAAGTAATAATGTCTCATTCCTTCCCATCCCCACTACCTCACCCCTCCCCTCACTCTCCTCTACACAATCCAAAATTCTTTCATTCTTTCCTACCACCCCTTATTCGTGTATGTGTGTGTGTGTGTGTGTGTGTGTGTATTTTATACATACACAAGAACTCTACCACTGAGCTATAACCCCTGCTCTTATATTTTACTTAGAGACAGGGTCTCTCTGAGTTGCTTAGAGCCTCACTAAGTTGCTGAGGCTGGCTTTGAACTCAGTCTCCCAAGCCACTGGGATTACAGGAGTGTGCCACCACACCCAGCTCACAGGTCCTAAAGTGGGAATAACAGGTTATAATTTAAATATCTGTAATTTTACAATTGTCTCTTTCATTTAATTGGCATCAGTATTAGAACTGGAAGCCAGTATTATATCCTATCTGTCCTGTAGGTGATGGCTGTCTTAAATTAGCTCAGGTTGTTCTATTACAAGTAATATTTCTGCAAAACACTTATAGGCAACAGTTATACAATTTTACAAGGAAAATACAAATGAACACTAATGTTTCTTTGGTGTCTAAATATTTAGCCTATTTTTTAAAATTGTTTTTGTAGGGGCTGGGGATGTGGCTCAAGCGGTAGCGTGCTTGCCTGGGTTCAATCCTCAGCACCACATACAAAGATGTTGTGTCCGCCGATAACTAAAAAATAAATATTAAAATTCTCATTCTCTCTCTCTCTCTTAAAAAAAATTGTTTTTGTAGTTGTAGATGGACACAATGCATTTATTTTATTAGTTTATTTTTATGTGGTGATGAGGATGGAACTCAGTGCCTCACTCATATGCTACGCAAGCGCTCTGATCCTGAGCTACAGCCCCAGCCCAAGATCTGTGTGTTTATTAACTTATTTACATACAATTTTTGTTTTTTAAAAAAAATACACACACACACACACACACACATATATACACATACTTAGTTGTGGATGAACCTTTATTTTTATTTATTTATTTGTATGGAAAGCTGAGAATCAAACCCAGTGCTCACACATGGTAAGCACTCTACCTCAGCCCTACAAGTTTACTTTTTTTTTAGTTGTCCAATGACCTTTATTTTATTTATTTGTATCTGGTGCTGAGAATCAAACCCAGTGCCTCACACATGCTAGGCAAGCGCTTTACCACTGAGCTACATCTGGACTTTTACTGGGCTAGTGTTGTGGCTCAGTGGTAGAGCACTTGCCTAGCAAGTGTGAGGCACTGGGTTGGAGCCTCAACATCATATAAATATAAATAAATAAAATAAAAATATTGTGTCCATCTATAACTAAAACAAAACATACACATACACACACACACACACACACATACACACACATTAAATTAAAACACACACTTTAACCAACCTAACTACCTTTTACAATTTACCTAAACTTTTATTTATTTATTTTTTTGGTGGGGTGTACCAGGAATTGAACTCAGGGCACACTGACTACTGAGCCACATCCCAGCCCTATTTTATATTACTAAGTTCCTTAGTGCGTCACCGTTGCTGAGACTGGCTTTGAACTCTCAATGTCTCAGCCTCTCGGATTACATAGCCACTGTGCAGGCTATGTAAACCTTTACTTAAATATCACTAGGTGTGGTGGTGCACATCTGTAATCCCAGCTTTTCAAGAGGCTGATACAGGAGGATCACGAGTTCAAAGGTAGCCACAGCAATTTATTGAGGTGCTAAGCAACTCAGTGAGAACCTGTACCCCCAAAAAAGTTTTATATTATATCTCCTGTTACTTTGAGATCACAGAAATCTTTACAACAAAAAATATTTATCTTTTAAACATAACTTTGAATAAATTTAATGCTAGTCTACTTTGGAGCCATCCTAAGATGGAGGATAAGAGGAAGATCTTAAATTGGGTGAGGCTGGCCTTTCTAAAAATCTTAAAAAGTCTTATTTCTTAAAAAATCTTATTTCTGAATCTGATTTTTGCACTTTTTAAAAGTGTCATTCTACAAAGTTCTCATATATTATTTCCTGAGACTATCTGAATATCAGTTAACATAATACAACATTACAATTGAAACATTATCAAACAGAAAAGCTAAGAGAGCTCTTAACTTACCTTTGTGGAAAAGGTGGCAGAATATTTTCATGTTCCACGTCATTAAAACTGTGAACAAATCAGGGCCCCCTTATTAACTTCTAAAAATATATCTAAATTCCCATCCCAGTGTAAAGAGTAACAAAATTTAGATATAACTTATTGACAACAGGTTACCTTTATCCAATTACAAAACATTAAATTACATAAATACCAATACAATTTGTTATTTTTATATAAATCTGAAGGAGATGATTGCTACAGACAATTTTAGTTTAAAGACTAACACCTTGGTAAAGTGCTCTTACAAGCTTTATATTTTAAAAGGTTTGTATACTTGAAAAGCATGAATGCATCTAATTATGGGGAGGTTGTCCAGCACCTCATTAGGGGGTTCTTCTTCCTGCCAAAGAGGGCGTAAGCCACCTAATAAATTAAAATCTAGAATAATTAGTAAAGAACAAAAGACAAAGTCAGAATTAATTTCAAAGGATTGGGGCACGTGATAGGTTCAGTCCACATAGGAGCTGGAACTAGACAATTAGAAAATGGCTCCCGTTGTTTATTTAAGAGGGTACATCAAAGGCATGGGTAAGATTTCAAGGACAGAGTTTTTCTTCATGACATCTTGCAGTCAGCAGGTTGATAGGTATCCTGGCAAGTCCCACTCATCTCAGAGGGACCATTTGGCTGGTTGGTTGTAGCAGGTCACCCCACCTCTGGTGCTGTGTGGGACCAGGCAGAGCAGAATAGGGCTTCAATGTGTCTGGGCAGTCAACCAGAGGAGATATCTACTGGAAGTTCCAAGACACCAGATTATCCTATTCACTAGACTACAATGTGCAATATAGTCTACATACAGTCCATGGAAGGCTCTCAATATCTAGTAATACAAATAAGCCAGTAATGGTTAGTGTCACAATTATACAGATGGCCTTATATTAGCTAAGTTTAACTTTGAAGTTTAGAATCGATAGTGTACAGTAACAATAATCACAGGTTTTTGCATGGCTTAGCAGTACTAGCAAGAGTTAAAGGATAATCTTAAATCTCTTAAACATTTAGAAAACAGTGTTAATCATCAGGAATAGACTTAGTCAAAGCTAACAGATATAAGCCAAGTCTTCAAATGGCAGTGTGGCACTTCTATGTCAGATACAATATATAAAAGAGAGTATTTATTGGTTACCTTGCTAGTAAACCTACTAAACTTTCATTTTACAAAGTTCAGACAAATGGAGGCTGGGGATGTGGCTCAAGCGATAGCATGCTCGCCTGGCATGTGCGGGGCGCTGGGTTTGATCCTCAGCACCATATAAAAATAAAATAAAGATGTTGTGTTCACGGAAAACTAAATATTTAAAAATTCTCTCTCTCTCTCTCTCTCTCTCTCTCTCTCTCTCTCTCTCTCTCTTTAAAAAAAATTCAGACAAACATGTTTCTCAAATGTATACATATCTCTAGTCACATATATTTAGGCTATAAACTATTTTGTAATAACCTAAAATATCAGTTGTTTATTTAACCAGTTACAAAGTAATCATTTAAAAGACTTTATAACAGGTACAAACCCTAATTCATTTAAGGCTTAGTTTCCCTGAGTAATAATACCTAACAGGCACACACACAAAAAAATTTTTTTTGATACTGGGAATTCAACCTAGGGGTGCTTAACCACTGAGCCACATCCCTAGCCCTTTTTTACCACCACACTTGGCAAGAAAATTATCTTAATAGATAAAAGCAGATTGATGTTTCAGACTTTGCTTCATATCAATACATTAAAATTCTAATAACCTTGTCAATTATAGTCAATTTAATCAAATAAAAAACTTTTTGAGATTTACCTTCCACTAACCTTCTACAACTTACTTAGACATTCTACAACTTGTTTACATCCTTAGTTTTGTTCTCTTTTTTATATTGGACTTTAGCATAAGAATATTTTCCCATCCAGTAACATTTATTTTATCATCTAATTTTCTGTAATAAAATATATTTCCATACCTATAACTTTCTTATATCTTTTTTCTAGTTTCAGACCCTTTCTTAAATTCATATTTTAAAACAATCCTTATGGGGCTAGGATGTGGCTCAAGCGGTAGCGCGCTCAGCTGGCATGTGTGTGGCCCGGGGTTTGATCCTCAGCATCACATACAAACAAAGATATTGTGTCCGCCAAAAATTCTCACTCTCTCTCTCAAAAAAAAAAAAAAAATAATAATCCTTATGAATGTTATCTGTGCATTTAATTTACATAACAAATTTCATCCCATGAGAAGGTCAGAAAATCTGTCATATACAAAATTGCACCTTAATTTTTTTTCTCTCAGGTTGCATTCTAGGTGTTGAATAACAGGATATTTTTGAACCTAATATATATCTCTTACCATTATGACAGTGCCATCAAATTTAAGTGAGATTCCCATTGCTATTTATATCTAGAGTCTCCTTTTGGGCCTTTTTGTTATACTAGGCATATTGATATTCAATGGAGCAGGCCCTTTCCATCCTTCTCTTTCAGCTTCCTAGAAGATCCCTTTGCAGAGGATGCCAACAAAATACAGGCTAGCTTTAGTTTCTGTTTTTTTTTTTTTTCTTTTCTGGATGCAATTGTTTATCCTGCTGATCTCCCCATGCACTTAGTTTTTTTGGGATACTATTAAAACTATTAAAACAAGAATGACACAAGCCTGTAATCCCACAGGCTCAGTAGGCTGAGGCAGGAGAATCTCAAGTTCAAAGCCATCCTCAGCAAAAGCAAAGCACTAAGAAAATTAGTGAGACCCTGTCTCTAAATGAAATATAAAATAGGGATGGGAATGTGGCTTAGTGGTCAAGTGCTCCTGAGTTCAATACCTGATACCTGAAAAAAATAACTATTCTGCCCCAGTGATGGATATCCCCTTGCCATATGGGGTGTCCTGTCAGATTTTAAAAGGAGAATCCATTCTTGTCCTCAGGTTGTAAACTAACAGTGCTGGAACCTACTGCCATGTCCTCTGTAGCCAGTAGTCTTCCACCCACTATGGGCAGAAGGGACTAGAAGGCAGGGCAGAGGCCAGAATCTCTTTGTCCATTTTTCTAACTCCAGGCAGCTTTCCTGGGATTTTTTTCCCTAGTCTAGGGCTGGTATATTTTATGTTTTGTTTTGTTTATACCAGGGATTGAACCCAGGTATGCTTCACCACTGAGCCACATCCTCAGCCCTTTTAAAATTTTATTTAGAGACTGGGTCTTGCTAAATTGCTTAGGGTCCCACTAAACTGAGGGTTGGTATTCTTGACCCACATCAAGATTATCTGTGGCTGCTCTTTACCCACATCAAGATTATCTGTGGCTGCCTAAGATCAGGCTGAGAAACAGTACTGGGACTGTCAGCACTGGGTTGAAATGATTTAAACCTTTTGTTTAATCCTTTCTTCTGGTGTCCTGCTATCCTTGCACTCCCCAGATGCAGTGCCTTTTTGCACCCTTCAACTTAGTTTCTGACTATTCAGAAACTACATGAAACTACAGAAATTCCTGTACACACAGAATTTCTTCCTCATATTTTAATTCTGACAGACCAACACCAATGCAAGATTGTGTAATAAACTCATTCAAAGGCCAGATTGTGTTACAGTAAAACATTTTTCTCTTAGATAGACTTATACCTATCCATGGCCCATTCAGCTGAGATCTTTCTTCTCAAGAGACAACTAAAAGATCAACATAGCAGGCTGGGGTTGTAGCTTAATGGTAGAGTGCTTCCCTAGCATTTGTGAGGCACGGGGTTTGATTCTTAGCACTGTATATAAATAAATTAGTTAATTAATAAAATAGAGGCCCACTGACAGCTTTTAAAAAATCTACTAACACTGTTTTTTTTTTAATATTTATTTTTTAATTATAGTTGGACATAACACCTTTATTTATTTTTATATGGTGCTGAGGATCGAACCCAGGGCCTTGCACGTGCTAGGTGAGCGCTCTACCGCTGAGCCACAACCCCAGCCCCACTAACACTGCTTTAAAAAAAAGAAAAATCAATGTAGTGTGGCCCACTTCTTAAAGGGCAAGTAACAAATTTAAAAAGAAAAGAAAGAAAGAAAAGAAAAGAAATACAGAGACAGCCAACCATAAAGAATCCCCCAAACTATGGCTGACATACGAGAATCTTTAAAACAGACAGACCAGGACATACAGAATTTCTTATATATACTTTATCTCTGAGAGACCAATTCCTTGGGGCTGGGGATGTGGCTCAAGCAGTAGCGTGCTCGCCTGGCATGCGTGCAGCCCGGGTTCAATCCTCAGCACCACATACAAACAAAGATGTTGTGTCTGCCGAGAACTAAAAAATAAATATTAAAAATTCTCTCTCTTTCTCTTTAAAAAAAAAAAAGAGAGAGAGAGACCAATTCCAATTGCAAGATTGTATAATAATTCAGAAAGCTATTCAAGGACCATATTATAATAAAACATCATCTTTTTCTTAGCTTATACCTATAGGTGGACCATTCAGCCAAGATGTTTCCCACACACTACCTATAGGATCAACACAGTATTGCCCATGTCTTAAATGGGGGCAGTAACACATATAAACAAAAACAAGACAACCAGATATAAGAAAGCTATAGGTATGGAAATATATTTTATTACAGAAAATTAGATGATAAAATAAATGTTACTGGATGGGAAAATATCTGTACACTCAGAAAAATGAGAAATTATCCCCCATCTGATTCAAATGTATGTTATGTCAAGATCATTGTACTGTCATGTGTAAATAATTAAAACAAACAAAAATAAATAAATACATAAAATGATCAAGGGGTGGGTGGTAAAGTGGCCAGTATTCTAATTGATTTTCTAAAGTAACCAATGAGGGTGATATACTTTGATCAGGTATCATGAGGTAACTAACCAATGACAGCAAATGGGGTAAGGTCTCCAATCAGGTTCCTATAAGGAAGAGGACATCCCACAGCTCAAAATATAAAACCCTAATTTCCAGACATTGAGGCCTTGAGCTGTTCTTTTTTTTTTTTTTTTTTTATTCCTCTCTCTTTAATCCTCACCCCACCTTTCTCCCTTCTTTCTTCTCTCTCTCTCCCTCCCCACTCCACAGTACCTGACAGAATTCTCTCTTCATTGGGGCTGGGGATGTGGCTCAAGTGGTAGCACGCTAGCCTGGCATGCGTGCGGCCCGGGTTCAATTCTCAGCACCACATGCAAACAAAGATGTTGCATCCGCCGATAACTAAAAAATAAATATTAAAAAAAAAAATTTTTTTCTCTCTCTCCCCTGTCTCTCTCTCTCTCTCTTTTAAAAAAAAAAAAAAAAAAAAAAAGAATTCTCTCTTCACTTTCCGTAAATCTGTACTTTGCCTGTTACTTCTGTGTGTCTTGCTCAATTCTCTGTTTGGGTACACCAAAGACTTCATCTGGACATCCCAAAGGTAACAATATAAAAGAATATTGAAAGCTTTTAGAGGGAAAAAAATTGAAGAACAAGAATCAGAACACATCAAATTTCTCATTTGCTATGCTTATTGCAAGAAGGAAAAAGAAAATAATTTCCAACTTCCAAGGTAAAATAATTTTTGAAACTAAAATCTTATACCCAGCCAAACTGACAATCAAATGAGAGGAAGGAACAAAAGAAAAAGAAAAAGAAAGTTTGCTGTCCAATTCCTTCTCTAAATAATTACTCAAAGATATGCTCTAGTCAAATATATCCAAGAAAGAACAGTAAGCACAGAAACTTTGGAAATTTGTATGTTTTTATGATTAGTGATGATAAAACAAAAAATAACAATTTGGTACAAAAATTCCAGAAGAGTCACATGAGAGGTAGCATCTGGTCTATAACCAATAGGATTCTTACTAGATGTGGTTACAATCAGTCATTCCTAAGTTTTTTGTTGTTGTTGATTTTTGTTTTTTTAGTTGTAGATGGATACAATACCTTCATTTTATTTATTCATTTTTATGTGGTACTGAGATTTGAACCCAGTGCCTCACACATCCTAGGCAAGCACTCTTCCACCAAGCCACATCCCCAGAGTTTTGCTTTGATTTTTGTGGTGCTGGGGATTGAACCCACTACCTTGAGCATGCAAGGCAAGCACTCTACTACCTGAGCTATATTCCCAGTCCCCTCATTCCTAAGTTTTAAAAGTTAGAATAACCTCATACCAAAATACAAAAAAAAAAAAAAAAAAAATCAAAATTAAATATCACTTACTATCCCAAAATATTAAAAGTAAAACATTAGCAAATCAACTTCATCAGTTTCAAATGGATGAGGTATTGTGATAAGCATGGTTTAAAATCAGTGGATGCCATAATTTAAAAAAATTTTTTTTTTAGTTATAGATGGACACAATGTCTTTATTTTGTTTTTATTTACTTTTATGTGGGGCTGAGGATCAGACCCAGGGCCCCAAATGTACAAGGCAAGCCACTGAGACACAAGCCCAGCCCATGGGTGCCATAATTTTTTAATCACAATCCTAACATGGTAAAGAATAAAATTCCTGGGAAAGGAGGCAGTTAGTAGGCTTTAGGAGCCTTTTCTGATGGTGGTAGACTTGAAGCACTTTAAAGGACCAGACCCAGGGAAGAGGAAATTGTAGAGGTTTAGGAGAAAAGGATTGAATCAATTGCCCTTGGTGTTCTTTTTTCAATTTAAAATCTACAGGGGCTGGGGCATGCGTGCGGCCCGGGTTCGATCCTCAGCACCACATACAAACAAAGATGTTGTGTCCGCCGAAAACTAAAAAATAAATATTAAATTTTCTCTCTCTCTCTCTCTCTTTCTTTAAAAAAAAAATTTTTAAATCTACATTGGAACCATGGGTTCAGTGTCTTTTTTTTTTATATCACCATTAATAATCAACCTGCTGGAAAAGTTGTTTTTGAATTATTTTCTGATGTGTGTCCCAAAACAGCAAGGACTTTCATTGTCTTTGTGGGTGAAAAGGGGACAGGGAAATCAACTCAGAAGCCATTGCATTGTAAGAGTTGTCTCATCCACAGAGATGTCAAGGATTTTATGGTTCAAGGGTGATGACTTCAGTGAAGGAAATGGAGGAGGGGGGAATCTATTTATGGAGGATGTTTTAAAGATGAAAGTTTTGCTGTTAAACACAACAATGAATTTCTCTTGTCAATGGCCAACAGAGGGAAGGATACAAATGGTTAACAATTCTTCATAACAATAAAACCAATTCCTCATCTAGAGGGGTATCATGTTGTTTTTGGGCAAATGATCTCTGGCCAAAAAAGTTGTGAGAGAGAGAGAAATCCAGAAAACAGAAAACAGCTAGCAAACTATTTGCTGAAGTACAGATGCTGAGTTGTGGAGAACAAATTCCCAAAGGTAAAGTTAAGAAAGAAGAAAAGAAAGGCATAAGTCATCATCATTTTCCTCATTGTCATCCAGTAATTCAGATAGCTCAAAAGATTCTCAGTCCTCTTCAGATGCTTCTGACTCTGAAAGTGCTTCTGAAGAGAAGTCAAAAAAAAGAAAAAAGAAACATAGGAAAAATTCCCAAAAACACAAGAAAAAAACGAAGAAGCGAAAGAAAAGCAGAGAAAAAAAAAAGCCGATCTAGTGAAAGTAAAGCAGAAAATCTTGAAGCACAACCCCAGTCTACTATCTATCCAGAAGAGATCCTTCGTATACCAGAAAATAGATTCCTAATGAGAAAAAGTCCTCCTAAAGCTGACAGAGAGAGAGAGAGAGAGAGAGAGAGAGAGAGAGAGAGAGAGAGTGTAATCTACCTAATTCCCAGCCTGCTTCATACCAGAGACATCTCTTAGTTACTAGGTCTGGCAGGAAAATTAAAGGAAGAGGACCAAGGCATTACCGAACAACTTCCAGATCCAGATCAAGGGATCTCTTCAGATGTTTCAGACATGGTGAGACTCCTCCACATTGGAGGCAAGAGATGCTGAGAGCTCAAAGAATGAGCATTATGAAGTGATGAAAGATGGATCAAAGGGGATAAGAGCGAGTTAAATGAAGTAAAATAAAACCAAAGGAGTCCGGTTAGAGTAAAAGAGAAAAATAGCTGATCGCAGGCATGTGTCTGAGACTTCAAACAGAAAAAATGAAAGGGAAAAGGAAGTTAAAGACCATACATCCAACAGCAAAGAGAGCATCAGAAGAAATTCAGAAAAAGATGATAAGATGATAAATATAATAAAAACAGGGGCTGGGGTTGTAGCTCAGTGGTAGAGGGCTTGCCTCACACTTGTGAGATACTGGGTTAGATCCTCAGCAAAACATAAAAAATAAATAAAATAAAGATACAAAAAATAATAAAAGCAAAGTGAAGGAAAGGAACAGGGCTCAGGGGAAAATCTAAAAGTAGGAATAAGAACAAAGAAAAATTTAAGAGTAATGAAAAAGATCCAAAACAGTAGACATGAAGAAAAGAGGATGAGGTCAAGGAGTAAAAAAAGGGATCATAAAAATGTTAAAGAAAAAGAAAAGCAGGGGCTGGGGTTTTGGCTCAGTGGCAAAGCGCTTGCCTTATACTTGTGAGGCTCTGGGTTCAATCTCAGCACCACGTAAAAATAAACAAACAAAATAAAAATATTGTATCCATCTATAACTAAAAAATCTTAAAAAGAAAAAGAAAAGCAGCCTGATTCTAAAGGAAAAGATCAGAAAAGGAGTGGAGTAGGGCTGGGGATGTGGCTCAAGCGGTAGCGCGCTTGCCTGGTATGCGTGTGGCCCGGGTTTGATCCTCAGCACCACATACAAAACAAAGATGTTGTGTCCGCCGACAACAAAAAAATAAATAAATAAATATTTAAAAATTCTCTTAAAAAAAAAAAAAAAGGAGTAGAAGTAAAGAAAAGTCTAAACAGAATCAAAAAGTAATAAGTATGATCATAGTAAAGTTGGTAAAGATGGTACCCAGAGCGCTTCTCTTCTGGGAGCTCAGGTCCATGACACACTGAATGGCTCGTGAACGGTCACCTCCAATCCCTGTTAATGGCGCGAACTTTGAATGGCGCACCTCCAATCCCTGAAGTGGCACGAACTCTCAGCCAATGAAAAAGTAGCAGCCCACTCACCTTGCTCCTCCTCATCCTGTGTTAAGCTCATAAATATCAACACCCTGTTCGTGCTAGTTCTCTTACTCTCCCTTTCTCTCTCTCTCTCCCTCCCTCCCTCCCTCCCTCTCCCTCTCTCTCTCTCCCCCACCCCCTTCTCTTCTTCGACTGGCCACTACAGTCCTGCTAATAAAATCTCGGACAGGTAAACCGGTTGTTTTGGAGCTTTTCCACTGTTCCTTACAGTAAAAGAAAAGGATAGATGTGTCCTGGAGTAGGGAATGTGATATAATAAAGCTAAAGACAGTTACAACAGTAGAACAAGGAAACAAAGCAGAAGTAGTGACTGGAGTGGAAGAGTGGGATTTCAAAGCTATGACAGATAGAAGCAAAAGCAAAGAGTACCATAGATACAGAGAGCAAGAGTAGAGGAGAAGAGAAAGGTCAGGAAGCTAAGAGTTAAGAGCAACACCAGGAAGATAGAGAAGTAAAGATAGGAGGAGAAGAACAGATTCATGGAGCTCAGAGAGAGAAGAAAGTCAAAACAGAAACAAAGACAAATATAGAAACCAAGAAAGTAAGAATTCACACAGGAAAGAAAATACTCAGGGTGAGAAAAGAATGTACTCTAAAAATTGTGATCATAGTAGCTCAAATAATAACAGGAGGAAAAAAGTCTAATAGGGAATCAAAGTCCATTCTCAAAAATTAAAAATAAATAAATAAAAGCAGTCAGGACAATTAATTAAAACCCTCCACATTTCTCCACAGAAAAGCCCTCTTCACTATGGCTGATTTTAGGACTGTCAGCAAAAGAGTCCAATGTAGATTAAGATAAGTTACAAGGGCTGGGGATGTGGCTCAAGCGGTAGCATGCTCGCCTGGCATGCGTGCCGCCCGGGTTCGATCCTCAGCACCACATACAAACAAAGATGTTGTGTCCGCTGAAAACTAAAAAATAAATATTAAAAAAAAAAATTCTCTCTAAAAAGAAAAAAAAAAAAGTTACAAATGGGCTCCGTGGTAACAGCTGGCAGGGAGAGGAAAGAAAGAAGAGAAGAAACTCTCCCCTTCTCAGGTGTTGTCCTTGAAGAGTTAACTTGCCCAGAACAGTGAAAGAAAAAGCTGGTTTTATGTGAACTTCTGCGCCCCTCCCCTTATATGCTGGGTATAAAACTCTGAAACTCCCTGAACTCGGGGTTCCGGGAATTCATTGATTACAGCAAAAGCTGTGCCCTCAGAACCTGGCTGCAGCCAAATAACACTGTTTCCTGCTATCTTTGGTGCCTTGTCTTGTTCGTCCCTACAACAAAAGGATCAAATTTTTAAAAATTTGATCATGAATCAATCCCTGGAACAGATGAAGACAAAAATGGATGAGTTGTGTAAACATTTCCTTTCTGCCTCAAAATTTAAGTTTTAGAGACTTGCTAATGAATCTCTTTATGTTTTTTTTTTTTTTTTGAGTTGTTTTAGGTTTGTCTTTTTATTATTTTTTTTTAAAGAGAGAGAGAATTTATTTTTTTTAGTTATCGGCGGACACAACATCTTTGCTTGTACGTGGCGCTGAGAATCGAACCCGGGCCGCACGCATGCCAGGCGAGCGCGCCACCACTTGAGCCACATCCCCAGCCCCTTTTTTATTATTTTTTAAAATGTGGACTTCATTGAGTTGAAGTCTGCAACCTGGGTAATTTGTACTGCCAAAGTTTTAATAAACTTGAAATGAGGAAAAAAATAAAATTATTATGAGCATTTCAATATATGACAAAAGCATTTGATATTTCTGGTAGGCATGGAGTTGAGCCACCCAGAATCTCCTTCAGTGTGGTTCTCTCATTATGCCCTATTCTTTCTGTTTTCCTGTAAAAAGAAGAACCTTTACATACATTAGTTCAGAATAAATATCTTGTTCTCTAAATTCCATCTCAACATTTTTTTGGGGGGGGGTATAAAGGACGATGAAAAAGCTCCCTAAACTCAACAAGCCAAAACAACCATTTACCTGTGCGAGATTTTATTAGCAGGACCGTAGTGGCCAGTCGCAAAGAAGGGAGGGGGGGGAGAGAGGGAGGGAGGGAGGGGGGAGGGGGGAGAGAGAGAGGAGAAGGGGGAGGGAGAGAGGAGGGGAGAGAGATGAGAGTAAGAGATCAAGAGTTAAGAGTAAGAGAACGAACAAGAACAGGGTATTGATATTTATAGGCTTAACACAGGATGAGGAGGAGCAAGGCAAGTGGGCTATTACTTCTTCATTGGCTGAGAGTTCATGCCACTTCAGGGATTGGAGGTGCGCCATTCAAAGTTCGCGCCATTAACAGGGATTGGAGGTGACCGTTCACGAGCCATTCAGTGCGCCATGGACCTGAGCTCCCGGAAGAGAAGTGCTCTGGGCGCCATCTTTACCAACAGGGGGTACTGGAAATTGAACCGAGGAGTGCTTTACCATTGAGCCACATTCCCACCCCTTTTTGTGTTTTATTTAGAGATAGGGTTTCACTGAGTTGCTTAGTGCCTCGCTTTTTGCTGAGACTGGCTTTGAACTCTGGAGCCTCCACTCTTGGCCTCCCAAGCCACTGGGATAACAGGCATGTGCCACTGTGCCCAGCCTTATTATGAAGTGGCACCCCCTTTCTCTGCAGAATCTTCAACATAGCTGATTTTAGATCTGTCAACAAGAGTCCTTGCAAAAGAGTTCAATGTAGATAAACTTCCTATTTTCGTGTCGCCCTGTTTTACTTGCCCACTGGCTGGGAAGATACCAGCACTCCAGGTGCTGGAGACCCCCTTACTAGTTTCTCATAAACATGTATCCAGTATAGTAGTTTGTAGAAATACGCAAACAAGGCCTCTGGCCTTGAGCTGGGCTTCACAGAGATGTCTACATTTTTAAGATAAGTTACCAATCGGACTGTTTACTGGTGATGAGTCCTTGCTTCCCCAATGCTGAAGTATAACACCAGAGAAGCATGCCGAGGCAAGTTTAGAGTAGAAGCTTTATTAAGGACAGCAGAAAAGACTTCTCCCCAGAGGAAGAAGGGGACCCAAGAGGTAGAATCCATGGAAGAGAAAGATCTTCCCTCTTTTATAGCTAAAATCTTCTTTCACTTTACTGCATTCCTGCCCCTGGTTCTGTTATCTTGCAGTGTTGGAATGTAGGTGGGAAGGCCCAAAGGGTGGGGGACAAGTGGGCCAAAGGAGTAATCTGGGCGGGGACAGCTGCTTCATTAACATTTCCTTGGGATGGGCTCTGGGCCTTGGGGACATTTTCAATTCCCCTTTTCCTGGATTCCATTCTCAGTATGGCCTTCATTCTCGATATTAGACCCGATTTACCTAGGGTAACAGCTGGCAGGAGTAGGAAAGAAAGGGGAAAAGAAGCTCTCCCTTTCTCAAGTTGTACTTGAAGGGTTAACTTGCCCAAAACAGTGAAAGAAAAAGCTGCCTTTATGTGAACATTCGTAGACTGTGAACTTTTGAGCCCCTCCCCCGTACATGCTGGGTATAAAACTGCCTGGACTCGGGGGTATAGCTGTGCCCTCTGAACCTGGCTGCAGCCAAATAAAACTGTTTCCTGCTATCTTTGATGCCTTGCCTCATTTGTCCCTACAACATTTTAACTTTGAAACAGGTCTCCCTTAGTTGCCCAGGTTGGCCTTGAAATTGCAATCTTCCTAACTCAACTTCCCAAATAGTTGGGATTAGAGGCCTGCACCATCAAACCCAGATTGAGTGAGTTTTTAAATTTCTACATATTTTTATTTGAGGTAGAAGGGGATTAAATCCAGGAGTGCTTTACCTTTTGGCTGTCCCCAGCTTGTAACAGTGGTCCAGTTTATGCTTTGAATATAGCCCTTGCTGCTCTGCCACCACAATTTATTTCATTTATTTGTTTTATTATTTTTAACTGTAGATGGACACTATTGGCATCAGATCAATATTGGCATCAGATTCACCATTTTAGGTCAGGAACCATTTTACCTAGAGGCTCCAAAGTTTAGATTCTGAGGCAATGCTGCTTAACTTCCTGGAAGAACATGTGCCTGCTAAATGATCAACCCCACCCCAGCTTATAATGCAATTCCTAAGAAGCTTATAAAATTCCCTTTGGGGGTTGGGGGGAGCTGGGGTTGTGGCTCAGTGGTAGAGAGCTTGTCTAGCTCTTGTGAGGCCATGGGTTCAATCCTCAGCACCACATGAAAAGAAAGAAAGAAAATAAAGGTATTGTGTCAACTACAGCTAAAAAATACTTATATATGAAGATGTGAGGAAAAAAAGAATAGCGTTATCTTAGATTAGGTAGAGAGAAGTGATGGGAGGGGAGGGAAGGGGAGGGGAGGGGAGAGGTAGGGGAGATAAGAAGGATAGTAGAGGGGCTGAGGATGTGGCTCAAGCGGTGGCGCGCTGGCCTGGCATGCGTGTGGCCCAGGTTCGGTCCTCAGAACCACATACAAAGATGTTGTGTCCGCCAAATACTAAAAAAAAATAAATATTAAAATTCTCTCTCTCTCTCCCTCTCTCTCACTCTTTCTTTAAAAAAAAAAAGAAGGATAGTAGAATGAAACAGATATTACTATTACTGTGTGTATATATGTGACTGCATGACCAATGTGATTCTGCAACCTGTATACTCAGAAAAATGAGATATCCTGTCTGATTCAAATGTATGATATGTCAAGGTCATTGTACTATCATGTGTAACTAATTAAAACAAATAAAAAATTTAAAAAATACATATAAAAAGAAAATCCTCTTGCGGGCTATAAAGCTGCTCTGTGAGTGCCAATAAGCTGCTGCTCTCCTTGGAAGGACTGCCTTCTCAGTTTGCCTTGTGTTACTGACAATAAATCTCTTATGTGATCTTAGGTGTGTGGCATGGCCTTTGGACTTTGTGTGGACTCTGCAAGTGTCCTTTCAAAGCCCTTTTAAGGTTTTTGTGTTTTGTTTTTTATTTTGGTACTGAGAATTGAACACAGGGGCACTTAACCACTGAGCCACAGTTCTTTTTTGCATTTTATTTAGAGAGAAGGTCTCACTGAGTTGCTTAGGGCCTCACTAAGTTGCTGAGGCTGGCTTTGAACTTGTGATCCTCTTGCCTCAGCCTCCAGAGCTGCTGAGATTACCAGCATGTGCCACCCCCTGTGGCCTCTAGTTTTTTGAGACAGGGTCTTTCTCAATTGTTGAGTGTCTTAGGCTGGGGGTGTAACACAGTGGTAGAACACTTGCCAAAATTGTTGAGGGCCTTTCTAAATTGCTGCAGCTGGCCTCAAACTTGCAAAATCCTGCCTCAGCCTCCCAAATCACTGAGATTACAGACATGTCACTACACCAGGCTCCAACAGGATTTTTGTTTGTTTTTTTTTTTATTTTTGGGGAGCACTAGGGATTGAACTCAGGGGCACTCAACCACTGAACCAAATCGCCAGCCCTATTTTGTATTTTTTTTTAGAGACAGGGTCTCACTGAGTTTCTTAGTGTCTTGCCTTTGCTGAGCCTGGTTTTGAACTCATGATCCTCCTGCCTCAGCTTCTCAAACCACTTTGAACCCAGTGCCTCACACATGCCAGGCAAGTGCTCAACTGCTGAGCCACAGCTCCAGCCCTCCAGTGGATTTTTAAAATAAAACATGTCACCCTGAATTATGCAAATGAAAAATTTTATTAGATTACTTAAGAATTTTTTGAAAAAGATATGTAAGGGCATCTTGTTCTACTGTATAATGAAAACAATCCATGTTAAAGCATTGTGGTCCTGGATATGGTTCAGTGGTAGAACTCTTGCCTAGCACATACAGGCCCTGGGTTTAATCCACAGCACAGCAGAAACAAACAAAACAAATAGGCAATGTGGCAGATACCTGTAAACCCAACAATTTAGGTTGCTGAGGAGGGAGGATTTCAAGTTTGAGGACAGTCTAAGCAATTTTATAAGACCCTGCCTCAAAAAATAAAAGGCTTTTGGATTGTAGCTTAGTGGCAAAGCACTCTGGGTTCAATCCTCAGTACCAAAATAAATAAATAAGAATAAAAATAAATGTTGGGCCAGGTGCAGTGGCACATACCTGTAATCCCAACAGCTGGGGAGATTGAGGCAGGAAGATCATGAGTTCGAAGATAGCCTCAGCAAAAGTGAGGTGCTAAGCAACTCAGTGAGATCCTGTCTCTAAATAAGTACAAAATATGGGATGTGGCTCAGTGGTCCAGTGCCCCTGTGTTCAATCCCCAGTACCAAAATAAATAGATAGATGATAGATAGATAGATAAAAATAAATGTTGGGTCCTGTAGTGGTGGCACATGCCTGTGCAGGAGACTGAGGCAGGAGGATTGTCAAGTTCAAGGCTAGTTTGGGCAACTCAGTGACATCCTGTATCGGAATAAAAAATAAGAGCTAGTGATATAGCTCAATGGTAAAGTGCCCCTGGATTCAATCCCCAGTATCAGGAAAAAAAAAAAAAAAAAAAGCCTAACCCTAAAAACAAGAATATAAAATATTAGCATTTTGTTGGTGTCCTTTCAGGATCCTTACAGTGTGTTTACATATATATGTTTAACTACAGCTTAACATACACAAACTTTTGCAAACTTCTTTTTTTGAGGGGGTATTGGGAATTGAATCCAGGAGTACTTATCCACTGAGCTACATCTCCAGCCCTTTTTAATATTTTATTTAGAAACAGGGCCTTTTTTTTTTTTTAAGAGAGAATTTTTTTATTATTTATTTTTTGGCAGACATAACATCTTTGTTTGTATGTGGTGCTGAGAATCAAACCCAGGCCACACGCATGCCAGGCAAGCGCGCTACCAATTGATCCACATCCCCAGCCCCTAGAAACAGGGTTTTGCTTAGTTGCTTAGTGCCTCACTAAAATGCTGAGACTGGCTTTGAACTCACAATCCTCCTTCATCAGCCTCCCAAACCACTGGGATTACAGGCATATGCCACCTTGCCTAGCACCTTTTTTAAATTAAAAAAATACTATTATAAATATTCGTTTGCTCTTTTCACTCAATATAAAATGCTGTTATTATTCCTGTTTAACCAATGAGCAATCTAAATCACAGACATGGGTGAGATTCCTTGCCCAAGGTCACACAGCTAGGAAGCTTCCAATGGGTTTCTAACCATTGCCTAGCTAGCTCTAGGCACTACCTTCTATAGACCTATATGGCCAAGCCTGTGGGAGGAAGTTGGAGTGTTATGAACAGGGAAATAACATGTTTCATGCTTTAAAAATATCTTTCTAAACAGTGTAAAAAGTAAATATAGTAGAATAAGAGTAGAAGCAGGGAGACTAGTTAAGGGACTATTGCTCACATCCAGGGGTATATGGAGTGGCTTGGGCAAGAACAGCAGATAGAATTTCAGTACAAAAGTCAGGACTTGACCACATGATTTCATTTGCTCTGTTTAGGCATTAAAACAAATATCTTTTTTCTTATGGAAAAAAAAAAGTCAGGACTTATGTTGGAATTGATTTTAGATTGAATGTGAATTTTTTTTTTAGTTGTAGTTGGACACAATACCTTTATTTTGTTTATTTATATGTGGTGCTGAGGATTGAACCCAGGGCCTCACACATGCTAGGCAAGAGCTCTACCACTGAGCTACAACCCCAGGCCTGAATGTGAAATTTGATAAGGGAAAGAAAGATTCATGGATGTTTCATGAACTTTTGGCCTAAGTAAACAAGAGAGACAGCAGTAACGAGCCAGGAAATACTGTGAGAGTGACAAATTTAGGAATAAGTTTGAGAAATTTATTTGGAACAAGTTAAATTTGAGTGTCAATATGATCTCCAAATGAGGGTATTGAGTGAACAATTGAATATATTGAGTGTGACATTCAGGGAATTAATTAGGACTAGAAATGAATATTTGGAAGTCAATAGTGTATGGGAAGAACTAAGGCAAAGACATTGTATGAGATCAATAGAGCATGGGTTTAGAGGATGGAGCCCACCTACTGTCATATGCAGTACTGGCCACAGAGGTAATTTCATCCTTACTTGAATTATTCAACTAATTTCTGCATCTCTTGCTAGACCAAAGCTCCCTGACTAATAGTACTATGGTTGCCTTTCCTCACCATTATGTTTAATGACATGATACCTGGCCTTTAGCCAAGTGGAAAAAAAAAAGAGGCATTTTAAAAAATGTCATCAGGGGCTGGGGATGTGGCTCAAGCGGTAGCTTGCTCGTCTGGCATGCGTGCAGCCAGGGTTCAATCCTCAGCACCACACACAAACAAAGATGTTGTGTCCTCCAAGAAGTAAAAAATAAATATTGAAATTCTCTCTCTTAAAAAATAAATAAATAAAAATGTGATCTGATACTATCCATTACAATGTAAAATGAGCATATCAGTTGGCTCACCAAATCCATTTCTAGGATAAAAGCCCCAGATTTTCACAATTATGCAAATATATGTACATATAAAAATATTCACTGAAACACTATAAATGTGAAAAATTGGAATGAGGATATCTGCAACAGAAGTGTGCTCAAATAAATGACCTCATTTTTTTTTTTTTTTCTGGTACTGAAGATAAAAACCAGGAATGCTTCACAACCGAGCTACATCCCCAGCCCCTTTCATTTTTTATCTTGAGATAGGGTCTCACTAAATTTCTAAGGCTGGCCTTAAATTTTTGCTCCTCCTGCCTTAGCCTCCTGAGTAGTTGGGATTACAAGTGTATGTCATCACACCCTGCTTCAAATAGATAATATATCCATAAAATGAAATGCAGAAAAAGGATACAATACCATGCATGGAAAGAGTCAGATGGCCAGTGTTAGAAATCTTAGCTTGGGGCTGGGCATGTGGCTCAAGGGGTAGTGCGCTCCCCTGGCATGGGTGCAGCCCGGGTTTGATCCTCAGCACCACATACAAACAAAGATGTTGTGTCCGCCGAAAACTAAAATGTAAATAAAATATTAAAAAAAAAAAAAAGAAAAGAAAAGAAATCTTAGGTTGACCACTCTCTCTCTGTCTTCTTTTTTTCTTTTGGCAGGGTGAGAGGAACTGGTGATTGAACCCAGGGTTACTGTACTGCTGAGCTACTTCTCTAGCACTTTTTTGTTTTACCACTTGTGTGGGCAAGCGGTCTACCACTGAGCTACACCCCCAGTTGTCACGAACTGCACAACAGTTAATTCAGGAAACTGGACAAGGGGTGATGGGGATTAGGAAAAAAACAGACACACACAAATAGAAAAAGCTGAGACCAAGTGGGTACTACACTCTGATGGAGTACAATGACACAGAGTCAGCTCAGCACATTTATTATATAGATTATATCATTAAAAAGGATTTATTGTGGCTGGGGATGTGGCTCGGGCGGTGGCGCGCTCGCCTGGCATGCGTGTGCCGCCCGGGTTCAATCCTCAGCACCACATACAAACAAAGATGTTGTGTCTGCCGATAACTAAAAAATAAATATTAAAAAAAAAATTCTCTCTCTCTCTCTCTCTCCCTCTCTCTTTAAAAAAAAAAAAAGATTTATTGTGAGCAAGTTTCTTCAAAGCACTCAAAGTGAAGGACAAACTTCTGTGCATCCTAGTTATAATTATTAGCTTGCACCCATAACTCTCTACCCACTGGGCAGCTAATGTTTGAACCCAAGGTTATGAACTAATAAAATTCTGTGGCTGTCACAAAATCTCCCTTTGAACAGGGTGTCACCATAACAAATGGGCAATCTTCAATTAGGGCCTTTGCTCTTGAGAAATTCCCAAGGAAAGTATAGTCTCTGTCTCTGGACAGTTCAAGGACCATAATTCATTTGTTGCTCTCGACATCCAGTCTTTTTCTTTTTCTTTTTCTTTTCTTTCTTTTTTTCTTTCTTTCTTTTTTTTTTTTTTTCCTGATACAGGGTCTCTCTGGATTGCTCAGGAGGACCTCAAACTTGTGATTGTCCTGCTCATTCTCACAAATAGTTCGGATTACAATTGAGCATCACCATAAGACATTTACATGCTTTTCTTACACAGTGATGGTGTTACTCCAGTGAGGGTTGGGCTACATTTATTCCACGAACCAAAGGGACTCTTGTAAACTCTATCATTGGTATATGATAGAAATAATGCTTTGTGATTTTGAAGGCTAGGTCAAAAGGTCAAAATAGCTCCTACCTGGCTTTCAGTTTTCTTGGGGGAGGAGTACTGGAAATTTAACCTAAGAGCAATTTACTGCTGAGATACATCAGCAACCCTTTTTTTTGGGGGGGGGGGTACCAGCAATTGAACCCAGGGCACTTAGCTACTGAGCCACATCCTCAGCTCTTTTTATATTTTTTAGACAGGGTCTTGCTATATTGCTCAGGGCCTCCCTTAGGAGGTTGCCCTTGAACTTGCAATCCTCCCTTGAACTTGCAATCCTCCCTTCTCAGCCTCCCAAACCACGGGGATTTATAGACACACATCACCATACCTGGCTTGGCTTTCTCAAGACAATTGTCCTTGGATGTCATTACTGTTATCAGGAAGCAAAGGCCACATAGAGAGATTATATACATATATGTTCTGCCTTACAATTCCAGTGAGAACCCTAGATGACAGTCACCATAGACCACCAGATAGATGAGTAAACAACCCTCCCTATGACTCCAGTCCACACCCAGAATATTCTTGCTGAGGATCCAGACTTGGTATAGCTGAGATAAACCATCTCCATTGTGGCCTGTCTGGATTATTGTTCAAAAGAAACCATGAAAGGGCTGGGGTTGTAGCTCAGTGGTAAAGCACTTGCCTAGCACGTTTGAGACACTGGGTTCAATCCTCAGCAAGGCATACAAATAAATAAAGATATTGTGTCCATCTACAACTAAAAAAAAAAAAAAAAAATTAAAAAAAGAAGCAACCACGAGAGACTTTCTTCTTCTTTCTTCCTTTCTGGTACCTGGGATTGAATCCAGGGACACTTTATCATGGAGCTACATCCCAGCCCTTTTTTAAATTTTGAGACAGGTTCTCACTTTGGTTGCTTAGGGCCTCACTAAATTGCTGTGGCTGTCTTTGAACTTGCAATCCTCCTGCCTCAGGCTTCTGAGTCACTGGGATTACAGGTGTATGCCACAATGTCTGCTTATATTTATTTATTTTATATGCATTTGTATTTTGAAAATGGAGTTTCTTACAAATGGCTTTGTATCCTATTCTTTTCACTTAAAGAGTATTTTGCAAACATCTTTCCATGCCAATAAATTGCCTCAGAACAGCTTTTTGTTTGGTGATGCTGATGATTAAATCCAGAGCCTCACAAGTGCTAAGCACACACTCTATACCATTGAGTTATACCCTCAGGCCAGAACTATATATATATATATATATATATATATATATATATATATATATATATATATATTTTTTTTTTTTTTTTTTTTTTTTTTGGCACCGGGATTGAACTCAGGGACATTCGACCACTGAGCCACATCCCACCCCTACTTTGTATTTTCATTAGAGACAGGGTTTCACTTAGTTTCTTAGTGCCTCACTATTGCTGAAGCTGGCTTTGAACTGAAATTCTCTTGTCTCAGCCTCCTGAGTCACTGGGATTATAGGCGTATGCACCATACCCTGCAGAACAACATAATTTTTAACAGCTTTCTTCACTGTATTTTCTTTGTGTGGCACTGGGGAGTGAACCCAGGAATACTTTACTACTACTGAGCTACATCCCCACCCTTGGTTTTCTGTACCTTATCCACATCTGATTCAACTGCAGACCCAAAATATCAACCCCCCCACCATTATGTTTATACAAACTTTTTTCCTAAGCAAAGGTATAAAAACTATTTATATATCATTTTAATTGAAATAGGTATTCTAAGCAATCCAAAGTATATGGGAGAATGTGAATAAATGTATATGTGCATATATAAATACTGTGCCATTTTATATAATAGACTCAAGCATCCTTAGATTTTGGTACCATGTCCTGGATGCAATTTCAACCCTCCACTCCTGCAAGTACTGTGGAAGGACTATACATAGGATTCCAATATTCTGTATATGTATGCACTTGATACTTAGACATCATCATTCTATATTTTGCAAATGCAGGAATTTTTTTTTCTTTTTGGTGCTGGGAATTGCTAAGGTACCAAGGGTACCTTACCACTGAGCTATATTCTGTTTTAGTCAACTTTTTCAAGGCTGTAACTAAAAGACCCTGACCAGAACAATTGTAGAGGAGAAAAAGGTCATTTGAGGGCTGATGGTTTCAGAGTTCTCAGTCCATAGACAGCTGACTGCATTCCTCAGTACTCGAGGTGAGGCAGAGCATCATGGCGGAAGCGTATGGTAGAGAAGAGTGGCTCACATCATGATAAGTAAGCAGAAGGACAGAGAGAGAGAGAGAGAGAGAGAGAGAGAGAGGTGTCTCCATTTTCCAAATACAAATATATACTCCAAAACTTTGACCCCAATGCCCCAGTCACAGTCCCCTGCCTTCAACTGCCATTCAGTTAATCCTATCAGATGATTAATTCATATCTCCTCTAAACCTTCTTGCATTATCTCACACATGAATTTTTTTGGGGACACCTCACACCCAAACCACAACAATCCCCAACCCTTTATATCTCATTTTATTTTGTTTTGAGACAGAGTCTTGCTAAATTGCTGAGGCTGGCCTTGAATTTGAGATCTTCCTGCCTCAGCTTCCCCAGTAGCTGGGATCACAGGGCCACCATACCTGGAGGTTCAGGAATTTTTTTTGTTTTTTTTTAGTTGTAGATGGACACTTTATTTATTTATTTGGGTACTGGGGATTGAATTCAGGAGTAGTCGACCACTGAGCCACATCCCCAGTACTATTTTGTATTTTTAAGAAAGAGTCTTACTGAGTTGCTTAGTGCCTTGCTTTTGCTGAGGTTAGTTTTGAACTCGCGCCATCCTCCTGCTTCAGCCTCTAGAGCTGCTGGGAGTAATCCAGTGTTCATCACTGTGCCTGGCTTTTATTTATTTTTATGTGGTGCTGAGGATTGAACCCAGTGCCTCATATGTGCTAGGCAAGTGCTCAACCACTGAGCAACAATCCCAGCCCTGTTCAGGAGTTCTTTAGAAAAAGACTGAAAGTGGGCTGGGATGTAGTTCAGCAAAACGCTGGCTAGCATTTGCAAATCCCTGGATTAGATAAAAAAGACTTAATGTTCTCTTCTACTCAATGGAGTAAACTTAATACTAGTAACACAAAACGATATTTGAAATTTCATTTGCAGAAAATGTATTTTGGGTCTTTTGCTAGTACCATAATAATTTACATGGATATGTTTTGTCACAACAAAATGAAACAAGTACACTGGATTATAGTATGTAGATCTTTGTGTTGCTAATATACAAAACTCATAATCTTACAACATATTACTCATTAGTATTAATTTTCACTTTAATTAATTTGAGTCTTTTTAATACTTGATTATACCTGATTTATGTACATGATCTTTGAATTATTTGGAAGCTGAAAATCATGTGTTTCTTACAGGAACTACCTAAGAAAGCCTGTTAGGCATAGGTATCTTGACTATTAGTATACAAGGGACTTCAGTATGGGTAGAGAGGCTTTCGTTGTTATCTATGGACCTGTACTGCCAGGAGGCACCCTAACATCATAGGTTTCACTCTGGCATTTCCAATGTGTTGGAGCAGCAACTTGAGGAAGACTTGGTCCTACCTATCAACATTTGCAATCCAGTCCTAGAAAGTAATGGAAGTCCTAATGGCAATTAAGAAGTGTGAGAGGGGCTGGGGATGTGGCTTAAGCAGTAGCGCGCTCGCCTGGCATGCGAGCCCGGGTTCGATCCTCAGCACCACATACAAAGATGTTGTGTCCGCTGAAAACTAAAAAATAAATAAATATAAAAAAAGAAATTAAAAAAAAATAAGTGTGAGAGTAAATTGAGCAGCAAAGCAGTTAAGATGCAATTTATTTAATTTTATTTTTGGATACCGGGGATTGAACTCAGGGGGCACTCGACCACTGAGCCACATCCCCAGCTCTATTTTATATTTTATTTCGAGACAGGTTCTCACTGAGATGCTTACCATCTCAGCCTTTGCTGAGGCTGGCTTTGAACTCTTGATCCTTCTGACTCAGCTTCCCTAGCCGCTGGGATTACAGGCGTGCGCACCCGGTAAACTGCAGTCTTATACAGCGAGTGGAAGCCAGAAAACTGCATAACCCATTCATGGCGGGAAAGCTGAAGCCTGCAGCTGCATTGCGGCTCGCAGACCACCTAGCAAACTTCTTTGGAGAAAAGACAGCTCCCCTTGTCTATTCAGCTCCCCTCCGGTCAGAGAGCTCCTGGGAAACCAATGATCTTTTATCCACGCTATGGATACCAAGGTGTGAGAATAAACAGTGGAATCAGCAGCCAGTCGTAAAAAAAAAAAAAAAAACAAAACAAACAAACAAAAAAAAAACAACCACACACACACACAAAACAATGGATAAGGGATGGGGTTGTAGCTTGAGGCACTGGGTTTGATCCTTAACACGGCATAAAAAAACTAAACACCTAGCTCACCTAGCACTTGCAAGACCCTCGGTTCGATCCTCAGCACCACATAAAAACAAATAAGTGAAAAAATAAAGGTTTGCGTTGAACTACAAGTTATTAAAAAAAAATAAAGGCATGATGTCCATCTACAATTATTAAAAAATTAAGAAAGAAAATGCGATGATATAAAAAATATCTCGACCATCCTTTTGAACTTCTGGGCAGTGGGCAGTGTAGCGGTATCTTGACCCCACTCCAGTAAAAAGCAAGTTTCCAAGAAAGCAGCCCCTGGGAGAACCCTTGCCTGCCGGGCGTAGCTACCCGGGCGACCGCGCGGCGACCCCGACCGGAAGTGACGCCAGTGTACTGAATACTTCCGGAGCTGCGGGGACGACTCCGCCAGAGGAAGCAGCGCGGGCCGGACCGGCGTCGGCCCGCAGCTTCCGCTGCCACTTGCACCTCAGTCTGTTCGTGTGGTCCGCCTGACCTGGTCTGGCCCGCTTGTGCTCTGCATCCGCGAACCCGCGGCTCCTGGTAAGTGCGCGACTTGAGTTGAGGCCTTGTTTACCCTGACTAGCCGGTGTGTGTGTGTGGGGGGGTGGAGTGTTTCGCGCGCCTCCCGGACCGGGCAGGGCTCCGCCTTCACCGCCGCCTTCGAGGCCCCCGGCGCCCACAGCCTACCGTATGTGGTTCCAGGGTCTCTGCCGCCTGAGAGGGACGGCAAGGGCCGGTGAGCCAGAGTTTCTCTGGCTTTCCTTCTCATGCAGCTTTTTCAAGTCGCAGAGAGATCGGAGGCCAGCGCCTCTGAGCGGCAGGCGCTGGCACGTCTGGGCGCTCTCAGCCAGGCGCTCCGAGGCTCTCCACTCGAGTCAGTTTTTGGGAGTTCTGGTAGTGGTGTCCGCGCGGTTTGTTAACGCCTGTTCTCTGAAGGGTCTCCCGCCAGCTCGTGAACTCGTTGTCCGCGCGGGTGTCGCGTTGACCGCACCTCTGGAATAATATACAACTAGGAATTGCGTCTCCACCTTTCCTGAGGCTGCTGGGTTACCCTCGAGAGAGGGAACCGTGTTCTCTTATGACTTCGCCTTAGTATTGATTGTTATTATGTCCCATAGAACTTTCTGTCACAATGGATATGTTCTGTACATTTGCTGTTCAGTATGGTAGCAACTAGTCACACGTGGCCATTGAATGTTTGGTATGTGGCCGGTTAAACTGGGAAACTAAACTTTACATTTTACCTTTTAAGTTAAGTTTGAAAAACCGGACTACCTTATGAGACAGGACAGATGGAATGAAGAGTTTTGAAACTAAGTTCCTTGTTCATGTTTTTGTGCCAAAACTGTTTTCTTTGGAAATGTTGTTAGTAATGACTTGTGCTAGATAATCATTTCTAAAGTAAACGTCCGTCAGGCTTGCCAAACGTCTTTTTGTTATTGTGAACTTTGAGAAATCTTCAGTTTGGACGCTTTTCCGTGTGTGACCAGGCCTGATGAGTGAGCCTAGGGTGGGTGGCAGATCGATAAAAATATGACTTTGGCTGGGGGAAAAATGGTTTTAATTACTCCATATTTAACATCCAAATGAAATCGAAGCATTGCCATCAGTTTTGTTATAAAGGGAATAATAAGGCAGGTACAGTGATGTACACCTATTATCCCAGCTATTGGGGAGGTTGAGGCAGGAACACAAGTTGGAGATATGCCTCAGCAATTGAGTGAGACACTATCTCAAAATGAAAAATGGAGAGGAAGGAGATATAGTTCAGTAGTAGACCACCATGGGTTCAATCCCCAGTATGGGGGTGGAATACTGACCTCTTTGAGCAGGGTCAGCACTGATACTGAACTTTGAAAAAAATAAAATTTTTGTTTTTGTTCTTTGGCACTGGGAATTTAACTCAGGGACACTCAACCACTGAGCTACATCCCCAACCCTATTTTTTGTGTTTTATTTAGAGACAGGATCTCACTGAGTTGCTTAGTGCCTCACTAAGTTGCTGAGGCTGGCTTTGATCCTTCTGTCTCAGCCTGTTGAGCCCCTGGGATTTCAGGTGTGCACCACTGCACCCAGCATGAAAATAATAAAAATTAATTATTATTTACTTTTTTGACAGTATGGAGATTGAATCCAGGGATACTCTATTACCAAGTTATTTTCCCAACCTTTTTATTTTTTATTTTAGGATAGGGTCTGCTAATCTGCCCATATTGGCCTTGAACTTGCAATTCTCCTGCCTCAGCCACCCAAGACACCTGGGATAACGGGCATGTGCCACTCCAATTGGCCAACTTTTAATTTAAATCTGGACCTAGAATACCCATGAAGTAGAAATAGAGTTCTTTTTTTCCCCATAATTCTTGAATATTTGGTTGATAAGAAGCCTCTGGTCAACCTCTTAAGCACAGATCTTGAGGATAAATCAAAAGAGTTTGAAAGCACATTCTTTTGTTGGTGTTATCCCAGAGGCTCTTCCTGTAGCTTTCTATCGGGCTCTGTGGGAAGGTGATAGCTAGTTATGAATCCCCATAGACTATGGGTCTAATGGAATACTGATGTTGTATTCTGCTTTTTGTCAGTGGTGTGATCCTGGGCAAGTAAATTACTTAACCTTTATAGACTGTAGCATACTCATTGGTAGGAAGGGGAAAATAATCACTTTGGCTGGAATGGTGGTACATGCCTATAATCTCAGCAACTCAGTAGGCTGAGGCAGGAGGATTACAAGGTCAAGGCCAGCCTCAGCAAATAAGCAAGGCCAAAAATAAAAAGGGCTGAGATGTGGCTCAGGGGTTGAATACCTCTGGGTCAATCCCAGTTCCAAAAAAAAAAAAGCCACTTTATAGGATTATGAAGATTAAGGCTGTTCTTAAATGAGATCTGTTGTTATAATTTTTTTTTTTAAATATTTATTTTTTAGGGGCTGGGGATGTGGCTCAAGCGGTAGCCCGCTCGCCTGCCATGCGTGCGGCCCGGGTTCGATCCTCAGCACAACATACAAACAAAGATGTTGTGTCCGCCGAAAACTAAAAAATAAATATTAAAATTAAAAAAAAATATTTATTTTTTAGTTATCGGCGGACACAACATCCTTGTTTTGTATATGGTGTTGAGGATCGAAACCGGGCCGCACGCATGCCAGGCCAGCCAGCGCGCTACCGCCTGAGCCACATCCCCAGCCCTGTTGTTATCATTTTTGACAGGGTTGAACTCAGGGGTGCTCTACCACTGAGCTACCCCCCAGCCTTACACTCACATACATAAACACACACACACACACACACACACACTGGTACTGGAGATCGAAACCAGGGCCACTTAACCACTGAGCCACATCCCCAGCCCTTTTAAAATATTTTAGAGTCAGGGTCTCACTGAGTTGTTTAGGGCCTCACTAAGTTGCTGAGACTGGCTTTGAATTTGTAATCCTCCTGCCTCAGCTTTCCAAGCCGCTGGGTACAGGCATGTACTACTGAGACTGGCTTTGAATTTGTAATCCTGCCTCAGCCTCCCAAGCCGTTGGGTACAGGCATGTACCACTGCTCCTGGCTACAATAATTTTTTGAGAGGGTCTCCATAAATCGCTGAGGCTGGCTTGAACTTTCACATCTCCTGCCTCAGCCTCACTGAGATTACCTGCATGCACTACCATGCCCAGCTAATGAGACCTATTGTTTTGGGGTTTTTTTTGTGTTTTTTTTTTTTTTTTTTTTTTTTTTAGTATTGGGGATTTAACCCAGGAATGCTTAACCACTGAGCTACATCCCCAGCCCTTTTTATTTTTTATTTTCAGACACAGTCTCTCTAAGTTGCTTAGGGCCTTGCTAAATTGCTGAGGTTGGTCTTAGACTTGTGATTTCCTGCCTCATCTCCTGAATTGCTGGGATGATAGACATGTGCCACCATCACCTATTGGTAATAATGATTTTTTTTCTTGTAAATGGTAGCAATATTCACATTAAACTTGCCCAATAAGTAATATCATATGTAAAAATATAGATAAAGACGCTTTGAAAAATCAATTCCTCCATTCTTCTCCCCCCTCCCCATACTGGGTGTTGACTCCAGGGGCACTTTACCACTGAGCTGCTTCTCCAGCAGTTTTTATTTTTTATTTTGAGAGAGAATCTTGCTCACTAAACTGCTGAAGTTGGCCTTGAACTTTGCCATCCTGCTTCTACCTCCTAAATTGCTGGGATTATATGTGTGAGCCACTATGCCCAGTTTTCATTATTTTGAAAATAATCTACAGTTATTGTTCAGACTTAGATTTCACTTAGCTTATATTTTCTATATCTGAATTATTTTTCTGGAAGTTATAAACCTGTTTTTTTACGAAATTTTTTTCTTTCTTTTTTTTAAGATGTTCATGGACCTTTATTTTATTCACTGAGAATCAAACTAAGTGCCTCACACTTGCTAGGCAAGCACTCTCCCACTGAGCCTCAATCCCAACCCCTTTTCATGAAAATCTAAAGAATAAAAGCAACTGACATTAAATTTCTTATTGAATAAGCAGGTAGTACTTAGTAGTCTCTTAAGAAAGCCAGATGTCCCAGGAGGAGTAAGTCAGAAGAGAAATGGGAGATGGATATTAATATTTCCTATTGGGCACATTTTTATTTGAGTATTAACTTTTTCATAATATTTCATACTGAAATATTACCAGTATTCTGTGTTAATTAGCACAGCAATGGTAACTTTATAGTAGTCCAAGTCAGTTACATATTTTTTTGTCAACCTCTGTGTAACATTCGGAATTGAAATAGTGGTATTTAGGGGCTGGGGATGTGGCTCAAGGGGTAGCGCACTCGCATGGCATGCGTGCGGCCCGGGTTCGATCCTCAGCACCACATACAAACAAAGATGTTGTATCCACTAAAAAAAAAAAAAAAAGGAAAAGAAATAGTGGTATTTAAGATAGGATCTGTGAAGATTGGAGTACAGAAATAAGGAAGTAGGCCTTCAAACTGGGGAAGGGGAATTGGGAAGCATTTCTATCACTAGTACCCCAAGTTAAATTATAACACTGTTAGCTTTGAATGCTTTCTCTTTTTAGAAGATAATGTAATTCTTGTAAGTATGATATATGAGTTTTTTGGGGGGAACCTAAAAGAAGATAGTAGTTTCTCTGGTCCTTTGTTTTTTTCTGTTCATTTATTTTATGGTGCTGGGGATTGAACTCAGGGCCTCATACTTGATAGTAAATGCTCTACCACTGAGCTATATCCCCAGCCTATACTTGTCTTTTTAAATCTTTGCTTTCAAAAAAATTAATTTGTAAAAGCAGGTACTAGTTTTAAAAATATAAATATTCTGTGTTTTCATTTTAGATGGAAATCATATGACAAAATATTTGGGTGACAGCTGCCTGAAGGGTCTTCAGAAATTACAGGTATTTTAAATTAAAGATTAACATTATTGCAGAGGAAAAAAATACCATTTATAAGTTCAGTTGTAATTAGGAGATTCTACAAAATTTGTTAAAAGCTAAACTGCAAACATCATTTTGCTGCCCTGTGTATATTTTTTCTTTTATTTTTTTTAAAGTGGTACTTTTATTAGTGTATTATAATTATTCATAATTTCTTTCTTTTTTTTTTTTTAAAGAAAGAGTGAGAGAGAGTGAGAAAGAGGGGGAGAGAGAGAGAGAATTTTAATATTTATTTTTTAGTATTTGGCGGACACAACATCTCTGTCTGTATATGGTGCCGAGGATCGAACCCGGGCCGCACGCATGCCAGGCGAGCGCGCTACCGCTTGAGCCACATCCCCAGCCCAATTATTCATAATTTCAAGGTTCATTTTGAAAAAAATCATTCTTGCATGGGTTTTTTTTTTTTTTTTTTTTTTTTTGGTGGTACTGGGGATTGATTCAGGACTTTGTTCATGTGCGATAAGCACTGTACTAACTGAACTATATCCCCAGCCCCATGCATGGAATTTTATTTGCTCCATTTCAGTGCTTGGTGCCCCACCAGGAGCCTATTTATTTATTTATTTATTTTTATTTATTTTATTTTTTTTAAAGAAAGAGTGAGAGAGAGAGATTGGGAGAGAGAGAGAGAATTTTTTAATATTTGTTTTTAGTATTTGGCGGACACAACATCTTTGTCTGTATGTGGTTTTGAGGATCGAACCCGGGCCGCACGCATGCCAGGCAAGCGAGCTACCGCTTGAGCCACATCCCCAGCCCGAGCCTATTTATTTATTTGTTTGCTTGTTTTGGTGGTGTATATTAGGAATTAAACTTACTACCTCATGTGTGCTAGGCAGATGCTCTACCATTGAGCTACATTTCCAGCTTTTCCCAGTCGTTTTTACTTTTCATTTTGGGACAAGGTCTTGCTAAATTGTCTAGGCTTGCCTTGGAATCATTCTGCCTCAGCTTCCCAAATTGCTGACATTATAGGCATGCACGACTGTGCCTGGCTTGATTTGTTTTTTTTTACTACCTCCCCTCCTGTCTCCATTTTTAAATCTAAACACTAGTTGATTTTTTTTTTTGTTGAAAGTCATCACTTGAAATAGTATTTGTTGGGCTGGGTTCGATTATCAGCACTGCATATAAATAATTAAAATAAGGGCTCTTGACAACTAAAAAAAAAAAATAGGTATTTAAAAAAAAAAAGAAATATTATTTATGGAGAGAAGTTAGTATTTCCTTGAGTAGAAGTTAACATTTGTGACTGATTTGCTTTCTCAACTAGTGTTCTTTTTTCATTTACATATAACTGAGTAACATTTTGATCTGTGAAGATTTTTCAATGGCTGGTTGGATTTAAACTCTTGTTTCTTCATCCAATATAGATTATGATTTTTCCTAACCTTGATCCTGGTAGAATATGTGCAGTTTTTTCTTCATTATTGAATCACTTTTCTTTCTCAGTACCTCTTTAAAGCTTCAGCAGACTTTTTTTTTTTTTTTTCACACTGCTTTTTTTTTTTAGAGAGAAAGAGAGAACTTTTTAATATTTATTTATTTTTTTTTTTTAGTTTTCGGCAGACACAACATCTTTGTTTGTATGTGGTGCTGAGGGTTGAACCCAGGCCACACGCATGCCAGGCGAGTGCGCTACTGCTTGAGCCTCATCCCCAGCCCTTCAGCAGACTCTTATTTTGTTTGAGATGGTCTTGCAAAGTTGCTGAGGTCCTCTGTAAATTGCTAAGGCTGGCCTCAAACTTATGATCCCCCTGCTTCATCCTCTGGAGTAGCTTAGATTATAGGTGTGCGTGACCACATCTGGCTACTCACAGAGCCCTTTTTTTTTTTTTTTTTTTAATAATTTTTTAGTTGTAGGTGGACACAGTATCTTTATTTTATTTATTTATTTTTATATGATTCTAAGGATTGAACCCAGTGCCTCATGTGCAAGGCAAGTGCTGTGTCACTGAGCCACAGTCCCAGTCCCTCAGCAGAGCCGAAGAGCTATGTGGTTTTTATTTTTCTTTTTATTTTTCCTTTCTTTTTTCTTTTTCTTTTTTTTTTTTTTTTTAACCAGGGATTGAACCCAGGGGTGGTTAACCATCGAGTCACATCCCCAACCCTTTTTTTAATTTTGAGACAGGGCCTTGGGAAGTTGCTGAGGCTGTCTTTAAACTTGATATTCTTATGCCTCAGCTTCCTCAGTCCCTGGGTTTGCAGGTGTGTGCCACTATGTCCTGTTTATTTTTCTTTTCTAACTGTGTACCTATTTTCCAGTCATCTGAGATGGATGTCTGTGAAAAAATATTTTCTTTCCCTTTTATTATACCAGGAAGGAACTGTCTCCCTAATTACATACTATCTGTGCCACCATTCACTGGGACATGCTTAGCAAAATTTTGAACTTTGATAGCTAAACCTTTGGATTATCTCTTTATGCAATCAGCTGAAAGAATATGCTGCTTCTTTAAGGACTTTGGCAAGAAGGGCAATTCCATTAGAATTTGACTTCCTGCCCTTTTGTGCCAGGCCCTTCTTGTGGTTTCATTACCAGCTTCTTTTGCTTCTAGAGGGAGGGTTTCCCTTTGATAAGCTTGAGTCAGGGAGATGATGGTAAAGAGTCTTCACGTGAAACTTAAGTTAGAATATGCCATATTGGGCATAGGGCCAAAGCGATGGCATTTTTATTTTTTAATGGTTTTTGTTATAATTTCTCATGGGGAAAGTAATATTTCTTTTTTTCCTTTTTTAGAAGACAAAAACACTAATGCATTTGAGAAAGCGGTAAAGTTTGGGGGGAGGGAGAGAAAGCAACTCCTTTCCTGATCTGCAACTTGACTGGATGCTAAGATGTCTGTGGACATGAATAGCCAGGGGTCTGACAGCAATGAAGAGGACTATGACCCAAATTGTGAGGAGGAGGAGGAGGAAGAGGAAGAGGACCCTGGGGACATAGAGGATTATTATGTGGGAGTAGCCAGCGACGTGGAGCAGCAAGGGGCTGATGCCTTTGATCCTGAGGAGTACCAGTTTACTTGCTTGACATATAAGGAGTCTGAGGGTGCCCTCAATGAGCACATGACCAGCTTAGCATCTGTTCTAAAGGTGAGTAGTGTCAATTCCAAGTGTACTCTCTCCTGTTAAATCCAAGATGAGCTGTTGTTAACTAATGTCTCTTTTAGACTGATTGAATGACCTTGTAGCTTGAAACTAAATTTAAGTATATGTTGCATCATCTGGTTATTTTGTTACATTTACTTGTTTTCTGATATGTGCATGTCCTGAGATTCCCAGATTATTAAGAATTAGAAAGGAGGGTAGAAAGGTTTTATGGTGGTAGCAAAATTGTACAACTGGGTGTTTCAAGAATGTGATTCTTATGCAGTAGATAAGCATCAGAATTACCATCTTTTTTTTATTAATTTTTTGTGGTACAGGGGATTGAAACCAGGAATGCTCCACTACTTGAGTTATATTCCCAGCTTTTTTTTTTTTTTTTCTTTCTCTTTCTCTCCCTTGAGACATGGTTCACTAAATGGCTTAACCTGGCCTCAAATTTGCAATCTTTCTGCCTTCGACTCCTGAGTTGCTGGGATTACAGATGTACACCATTTGTACCCAGCTACCATCCTCTGTGTAACACTGTTTGATAGTGTCTTGAGAATATTGACAACCTTTGGGTTTGCTCTAAATAATCAGTGCCTTTGGGTTAATGAACTCACTGGTTTTGTATACTGATGACTACTATCTGATATTGAAAGGGATTTAAGCAACAACTATAAGAATAAAGTAGGTTTGTATTTAAATTGATTTGGAGGGGTATTAGTATTGACATTTTGAAGAATGAACAAAGTTGGTTATTCCAGTGAGGATTATATTTTCTTGGTACTTAACATAGCATACATTTGGATCTCTTGCACCTCAGGCCAGTTATTGTTGCCAGTGTTTTTTATAGTTATTTAGAGTTTGCCAGCTTGTTTCCTTCTCCAACGTTGGCCATCATGTGAATGGCGGAACATTTCTCTTACTTCATTGTGTTCACTGATCTTCCTTCACCAACTATTATGTGGATTTTGTTGTCTGATCAAATTTGAAGCTTAGAAGGAAGAAGTGGCATGCTTTCAATCAAATAAATTTTCTTCTTTGTGTTTAAGTGGAAATATCTAAAATGTGCTGTGTATGATTTGTGTAAAAGTTGTTTTATTTACTAGTTTAAGAAATTTTTTCCTCAGATAATCAGCAAAGGTAAATACCTTGGATTTAGTTAATTAAGGCATTGTTAGCAACTGACTGGGAGCTGAAAACAGCTTTTTTAAAAATGTGTGATTCATTTCTAGAAATGATTGCAAGATGTCCTCTCTTATGCTTAGCAGAAAACTGATGAATAGAGCCCTTGGAGATACTCTGGGTCTGGAGTTTTTGTCCCATGATTATAGCAAAGATGCTGGGCTCCTCTTTTGGAGGGCATTTCCCTAGTAGAGAAAGGCATTAGGTTTCTTCTTTTCTCACCGTGTACACTTCTCCTTTTTGTTCAAGTAGTTTCTTTGCTTTAAACATACTGTGAGATTATACACAATATTGGTATTTAAAATTGGAAAAGGAATTGGAGAGTTTGTGGATGTACATTGGATAGTGTCATTTGACCAAGGTCAATAGGAGTCTCCCATTTTATGCAGTTATTGTTTGTCAAGATCTCTGCATTGGACACAGTGGTGCACTCTTGTAATCCCAGTAAGTCAGGAGGCTAGGTAACAGGATCATAAGTTCTAGCCTCAGCAATTTAGGAAGACTCTGTCTCAGAATAAAAAATAAAAAGGGCTGAGTATGTGGCATATTGGTTGAGTGCCTCTGGGTTCAATCCCCAGTACTGCCCCTTCCCCCTCTCCAAAAAATCTCCGTGCCAACTTTTCTGGCCTACTTGAAACATCTGAGGGGCCCCAAGACCTGTCCTTCCTCCTCCTCCTCTTCCTCTTCTTTCTTCTCTTGTTGTAAAATAAACATAACATAAAATTTACTATTTTATTTCCTCTTTCTTGTGATATGGTCAGGCCCCTCCAAAGCCTTCCCTTCACCTCCTCACCTTTTCATGCCCTTAGGACTTCTTCAGGGTCTAGCTTCTACTTTTCCCTGAGTCAGGCTACTTGAGAGCTCGAGGTCACAGTGGTCAGGGCCCTCCTTTGGTCTGTACTTAAACAGTATAGGTATGTATATTTTTAGTCTTCCAATTGCTTTATTTTATTTTTCCTTTCACACATTTTTCATGATCATTCAACTAGATTTTTAGGGTCTGGCCACTATTTCTGCTACAGTATTTCTTAGATTTGTATGCACACCATGCTAATCAAACACTCCATCACTGAGCTATATCCCTAGCCCTGTTGCAGCATTTCATCCACAGTAGATGTTGAATAATTTCTTGGATACTTTTGGATTTTTTTGAGAGAGAGAGAGGGAGGGAGGGAGGGAGGGAGGGAGAGAATATTTTAATATTTATTTTTTAGTTTTCGGCGGACACAACATCTTTGTATGTGGTGCTGAGGATCGAACCTGGGCTGCACGCATGCCAGGCGAGCATTCTACCACTTGAGCCACATCCTGAGCCCAAGGATTTTTATATTTTTTAAATTTTTGTACATGGGATTGAATCCATAGATGCATTGCTACTGAGCTACACCCTAGCCCCTTTATTTTTATTTATGTATTTAAATTTTGAGACAGGGTCTTGCCAGAGATTTTTTTTTAAAATTTTTTTTTTTTAATATTTATTTTTTTAGTTTTTGGCGGACACAACATCTTTGTTTGTATATGGTGCTGAGGATCGAACCCAGGCCACACGCATGCCAGGCGAGCGCGCTACCGCTTGAGCCACATCCCCAGCCCTTGCCAGAAATTTTGCCACATTGCTGTGGTACTTGAACTTGTAGTCTTTCTGCCTCAGCCTCTTGATTCTCTGGAATTAACAGGAATGTGCCAGTCAACATGCCTGGCAGTCCTTGTGGATTTTGTTATTGATGTTGACAGTAGCTACTGTTGTTGATATTAACTAAATTCCTAATCCTTGCTGTACATCCTTTTCTGTTGTCATGAAAGGGCATTATTCTGGACTTTAAGATCAAAAAGAGAAGCAAAAAACAGAAATGAGGGAATAAAAAGAGATGAAAGGGAGTTGAAACAGAAGAAAAGGATAAAAAGGAAATGGGGCAATGAAGTGGAAAAGTTTCTTTGGTAGTAGAATAAAGATTTTGTTTATTTCTCTTCCTTATCCTCTGTAAGGAAGGAATGTTTTTTGTTTTTCAGGGACTGGGCATCAAGAGTCATAGGTTAGCTATACCTAAAAGGCACTCAGTGGTGTTTCAAGTGGCTAAGAAACTTTGCTGAAGAGACTGAACTGAAGAAGTTGATTAAGAATAAGGAAGGGGCCTGGGTGTGGTGGCACACACCACACCTGTAATCCCAGCAGCTAGGGAGGCTGAGATAGGAGGATTGTGGGCTCAAAGCCAGTCTTAGCAACAGCAAGATGCTAAGCAACTCAGTGAGACCCTGTCTCTAAATAAAATACAAAATAGAGCTAGGAATGTGGCTCAGTGGTTGAGTGTCCCTGAGTTCAATTTCCAGTACCTACCCCCCTCAACAATAAATAAAATAAAGAAGGGGTAGGGATGTGGTCTGTGTTGTCCTAGCCCCTTGGGAAACTGAAGCAGGGGAATCACTTGAACAGTAGTTTAGGACTGTTCTGAGCAACATAGCAAGATCCTGTCTGGAAGGGGGTGAATAGTAAAGGAAAAGCAATCTCACACAATTTTTCTGTATTAATTATGGAATTAGAAATTTAAAAACTGGCATTGCTTTTATTTCTGTAATAGTTTTTGAGGAAGGGAGGGAATGGTTTAAGAGCTGAATTTGCCCAGTGGTGTTTATAATCTAGTTCCCTGCTGGGTGCAGTGGTGCATGCCTGTAATCCCAGTGGTTTAGGAGGCTGAGACAGGAAGATAGCAAGTTTAAAGCCAGCCTTAGCAGCGGCAAGGCGCTAAACATCTCAGTGTCTCTAAACAGAGTACAAAATAGGGCTGGGGATGTGACTCAGTGGTCAAGTGCCCCTGAGTTCAATCCCTAGTACCAAAAATAACAAATCATTTATGTATTTAGTTCCCCTGTTGCACGTGTCTTCCTGAAAAAGAGACCAATAGTGACAGTCAACCAGATTACCCCTGGTGTGCCCATCAATTGTGCTATTTGTATAATTCTGTGACATTGAGATATTTAATTGTTTTGTATAGTTTTACCAAAACTGTTTGGTTCATAGAAATCGTTAGGTGTATATGTAACTTAAAATTATAGCCTGTGAACAGCTATCTATGAATAAAATCTGTATGTTTAAGGAGTGGCTTAAATTTTTCACTGTTACTTGTTTGTTGTGTCCTGGAAGTTGCCTGTAGATGAGCCATATTACAGTTTAAAGTTAAATAAGCCTTTTAGGATTTGAAGTCTTTTAACTTGTAAATTCTAATTTTATGGGATACTGGGTTTTTAGTTTAAAGAGAACCCTGGTATTAGACAGTAACCAGGATTACTGGGACTGGTCTCTGAGTAAGATTATTAATTGAGAAAGGTACTGGGTGTGGTGTCATACACCTGTAATTTCAGCCAATGGGAAGGCTAAGGCAAGAGGATCTCAAGATCAAGGCTAACCTCTGCAACTTAGCCAAACTCTGATTAAAAATAAATGGAACTGGGATCAAAAAGGGGGGGCTGGTAGCTGGGATGCATTTTAGTAGAACAACAACCATGGGTTCAGTCCCTAGTATAAATATAAAGAAGACCAAGGAAGGAAGAAGCCTAGAAAATCAGACGAAGAGCTGAGGCTAGAGAACAGAGAAAAGGTTATTATTGGAGGAAAACTACAGATATTCAAATAGTGGCAAAATAGCTCTCATACTACACGAATAAAATAGTCATGAGAGATGAGGTGACTGCCAAGTGAGATGTTATGTCGTAGGAGTAGGAAGAAAATCTCTGACAAACAGGTATTTTTAACAATCATATATAAATCTTTAAAGAGGGAGTTAACCTTCATTACTTCCTACCTTTTTATGTGAATTTTGTACAAAGATTTATTTGCCATAGATGAAAGAAGTCCTTTTTCATATTAATAGGCATTTTATTACAAAATATGTAGTAGTTAGCTAAGAAGAATTTTGTCACTTGTTTAGTAAATTTTGTTAATAACATTCCATGAAACTTTTGAGATGTTTACTGACTGCTCAGAAAGTGGTTCAACCTTGGTAGTGCTCCAGAGGGAGCCCAGGCAGTCATGACCCTGGCTTTTGTTGGTGATAGACCAGAAGTCTCTGTCCATGTATGCTGCTTTTCTCAGGGTTGTGTCCAAGGGGAAGCAAATGTTGTTCAAGGGCCCACTCAGTTGCTTTATGAGGGAAAAGAAATAAGACACTTTGGACCAAATTTAGTTTAGGAACTATAGTAAGCTACCTGAGCTTTTGGTTGAGGCAGGAGGACCTTGATGGTGACCTGCAGAAGTCCATACTCCATAAGACAGTGAGCAGTGGAGGTAAAAAAGTTACCTTCAGGGCTAGAGGAAGAGACTTAAGATGTATAGGTAAATGAGATTAAAATTTAGAATTAAAATTCAGAATCATGAATGTGGTCTGAAGTGTCTTTACTATTAGAGGAAAGGAATGTTTTTTTAAAAACTTCCATTAAGTTGTTCATAGTGGCATAGTGAACTACACTGTTCATTTCTCAGGTCTTATGTTCCCCATATAGGATTGGAGAAATAAACCAGTATTATGACCGTTCTTATTGTAGTTCTTGTTTTGTGAATTGCTGTATTAACTACAGTAGAATATTTCATTCTGCCACCCTGTGCTTGAATTTGTTTTAAAAATTAGTGTTTGTTCCAACAAAATGTGGATAAAAAACTCTTTAAGATTCTTCTTTTTTTTTTTTTTAATATTTATTTTTTAGTTTTCGGCGGACACAACATCTTTATTTGTATGTGGTGCTGAGGATCAAACCCAGGCCGCACACATGCCAGGCGAGCACACTACTGCTTGAGCCACATCCCCAGCCCAAGATTCTTCTTTATTGGCTCATTTTTTCCCTTTTGTTGGTGAATCATAATGACTTTTCAGAACTTTTCACTTTTTTTCTAATATATATTTTTTAATTGTAGTTGAACACAATACATTTACTTTATTCATTTATTTTTATGTGGTACTGAGGATCAAATCCAGGGCCTCACACATCCTAGGTGACCGTTCTTCTGCCGAGTCACAACCTTAGCCCCTGAACTTCTCACTTTTAAGTGTGGAAATGTTTATAGTCTTCTGTTCAAATAAACCTGATTTCTATGCCTTTGTCACATGATCAATTAATGTTCTTAACTCAAAATACTGATGTTTATTTAGCCTTTTTATTAAAGAGCATCAAATGTATATATCAGTGAAGATTTTCATGTTAATTATTAAATCAACTTTATTTTATCCTGGTACAGCTGAATTTTAAGACTATTTACAGAGTCGTTAATTAACCAAGTATTTTTTTTTTCGTTGTTAATACTCATGGGAAAGTATTTTCAAGCTGAGCCTAGCGATAGTGTTTCTGAACTGAGCTGCTCTCTGTTTCTATTTTTGTGTCCTGATATCAGATTTTTTTCCATGCCTGTATCAAAGTAGAATGTATATTAAATTCCTGTTTTTCAAGTAGTTGGCCGTAGATTAGTGTGTTAACATATTTCATGATGCTTTAAGTCTGATGTAATTTTTTACTGGTACATAAAGTTATTTTTAAAAAGGAAATAAGAAATGTCTAGAGTGACATTGAAAATTGCCTGAGCACAACTGGTGCAAAGTTGTATGTATCTGGCACACTTAAAAAGGTTTTTGTCATTACTTTGTGCCTGGAGTCCCTCACAACATGCTCACCACCTTCCATAAGGGCTCTACATCAGATCCAGGCCAGCTTTCATTCTAGTCTTCTTGTCATGTGTTTACACTGCCTAAAGAACCATGCAAAAACTGTGTGCAGTCAAGGGGTGATTTCACATTTGTGTCCTTTTTTTTTTTTTTGTGCCAAGGATTGAGCCCAGGGGTGTTTAACCACTGAGTCATATCACCAACCTTTTTATTTTATGTGTTGAGTCAGGGCCTCACTAAGATGCTGAGGCTGGCTTTGAACTTGTGATTTTCCTGCCTTAGCCTCCTAAGTCATTGGTATTACAGGTGTGTGCCACTGCTTGTGTCCTAATCTTGAAATTATTTATGTTCAAGTTTTTATTGTTAAGATGTTACTACAGGATTGAAGTATATCATTCATGATTCTATTAACCTTAAATAAGTTTTATTTCCTGTTCATTATCCTTTAGTTCTTATCCATATTCATACATATTACTGTGCTGCGATTCACTCCTTCAACCAATATTTACTGAGTACCTATTATGTTCCAGGCACTGGAAAAATACTGTGAACAAAACAGACAAAAATCCTTGCCCTGCTTGGTATTGTAGAAATCACTTTACTCACATACTTATTGTCAAGCAGAAAGGAACCATGGAACAAGAATGAGGCACCAGGGGCTGGGGATGTGGCTCAAGCGGTAGCGCACTTGCCTGGCATGAGTGCGGCCCGGGTTCAATCCTCAGCACCACATACAGACAAAGATGTTGTGTCTGCCAAATACTAAAAAATAAATATTAAAATTCTCTCTCTCTCTCTCCCTCTTTCTAAAAAAAAAAGAGGCACCAAAAGAAGGTTTATTGGGAGGGCACTTCTAGAAGAGGTTCACTGGTCAACAAAAGGGTGAGAGCCGGGAAAGCCACAGGCTGAAAAGGCAAGAACAATGCTAATAAGCGAAACTGTAGGTAGGAGGGCCTATGCATCTAAATTGCAGCTACTGATGGCAGGTTGGCAGAGCCAAGTTTAGGGGGATTGTGTCTGTTGCGGGTTGGTCAGGGGTGATTGAATTGATTGAGCGATTGCTTCCACCGGTGGGAACCCTTGGTGGTTGGGGTCCATTGCCATGTCAGCCTCTGATTGACTTGGGTCTCCTCAGCCAGGTGGAAAGTCCCTGCCCATAGCCACCATGAAAGGGGAGGAGGAAGGATAGCCTGCTGTCCTAATATCCTGACCTTTTTGATGTTATAGGGCTCTGTTCTCATCTGGCTACTTCCTGCTGTTAGGGGGCATTGTTTAGGGAAGGTTGGGTGTTGGGGGCTCATTGGGAAGGAGGTTGTAGGGGTGGAGGAGCATCTGATTTACTGTTGCCTGTGAGATTTTGCACATGTGGTTTTGGATAAATCTGAGGAGACAAGGGGCAAGACACAGATCATGAGGATGGGGCCAACAACCAGACCTAACCAAGTAGTGAGGACCAAGTTCCACTATCCCGGAAGGAGTAAGGTGGATTGCTGCTGTCTTTGTTTCAGTTCTTCATTCAACCAATGTAGCACATCGATGTTTTCTTCTACTAGGCCAGTCTCGTTGATGTATTAAAAACATTCTTCCCTGGAAACGCCAGTGGTAGTGTTGGGGAGCACCTGTAGGGACAAACTGAAGAGAAGAAGCGGGAGGCCCACAGGTGATCTTGAATTTAGTGGATCCCACCAATTGGGATGATCAGGACTTAGGGCCTGGGGCAAGCTTCAGGCGAGAAACATGATACCAAGAGGAGTAGCCTAGTAGTTTGGCTGATGTAGGAGTGGTGAGAATCACTGTATGAGGTCCTGTCCAGTGTGGTTGAAGTGACCGATGGAGTTCCTTTAAGAGGACAGAGTCTCCTGGTTGGAGTGGACCCTCAGAAGGTGCTAGTTTTGTTGGGGGCAGGAACATGGTGGTCTTCTCAGAGGAGGTTGCAGACCAAGGTAAGATAAGGTAGATATGAGGCCAGAAGTGGGGATTGAGTGGGAAGGTTGTGGTTAATCAGGGAGAGGTGGCCATATAGCAGTTTGAAGGGGCTAAGCCCTGTGGGAGCTCCTAGGAGCAGCTTGGATTTGGTTAAGAGCAAGGGGAAGTAGTTTGGGCCAGGAGATTCGAAGCTCGGTTGAGAATTTTGTACGGTGGTCCTTGAGGATCTGGGGGGCCCCCTCAACCTTATCTGAGGACTGCAGCCAAAAGGAATATGAAGTTTCCAGGAGATGTTGAGACTTTCTGAGACCTGTTGGATTATTTGAGAAGTGAAGGCAGGGCCATTGTCTGACTGGATGGATGTTGGAAGGCTGAACCTGGGGATGATCTACTCAGTGAGGACTGAGGCTACAGTGTCCGCCATCTCTCGAGAGGTCAGGAAAGCCTCAATCCATCCTGAAAAGGTATCAACCAGGGTGAGTAGGTATTGGAACTTTTTGCGTCTGGGCATGTGAGTATAATCTTCCTGCCAGTCTCCACCTGGTTGGTGTCTGATGAGTGGGGACTGTAGGCCCTCTTGAGGTGTAACAAAGGAACATATTGAGCATGTTGAGTGCACCTATGTAATGAAGTCACGCATGCCGGGTAAGTAAAAGAGGTTGGAGGAATTGAAAGAGAGGTTGGGGACCAATATGAAGTGAATTTTGGAAGTCAGAGAAGAGATCTCGAGCTTGGAGTTGAGGAAGGGCAATCTTGTCTCCCAGGAAAATCCAGCCCTTATCTCTGATCTGGCCTCCTCGTGCCAGGAGATCAATCTGTTCCTTAGGCCAGGTTGGTGAGCATAGTGAGAAAGAGAATGGGAGCCATGGGCGGCTTGCTGGTTAAGCTTTTAGCCGCCGCATCCGCCTTGTTGTTTTCCAAGATTATGGGGTCGGAAGTGGCTTGATGATTCCGACAGTGTGTGATAGCAACTTGGGAAGGGAGGTGGAGTGCCTCGAGGAGTTTAGAGATGAGAGAGGCATTAACTATAGGGGAGCCCTTAGTAGTTAGGAATCCTCTTTCCTTCCAGATGGCTGAGTGAGAATGTGCAATAAGAAAGGCATATTTGGAGTCAGTATAGGTGTTAACTGACTTGCCATTTGAAAGGTAGAGAGTTTGGATGAGGGCAAAGAGCTCTGCCTTTTGAGAGGTTATAGGGAGGCAGCTGGCCTCCAGGACTGACAAAGCAGTAAGGACAGCACAGGCTGCTCTGCGGCAGTTGTTCGGCCCAACAGTTAAGCTTCCATCTACAAAAATTGTCAGGTCTGGTGATGGCAAGGGGTGGTCAAAGAGGCATTCCCGAGATGTACATAAGGCCTCGTGTACTTGAGGACAAGAGTGGGTAGTTGGAGAGGTAGAGCTGGATGTTGTGAGAAGAGAAGCCAGGTTAAGAGGTGGAGAGACATAGAGAAAAATGATGGGATTTTCGATGAAAAGTAAATGAAACCCCTGAATTCGAGAGGGGCCCAGGAAAGAGAGATTTATGTCTGAGGAGGTGCTGGAGTCTATGGGTGGACAAGAAGGAGGGTCAACTTTAGAGATTCTTTGGTAAGTTCGGCTGCTGCCGCGAGAGCCCAGAGTCAGGGCAGCCATTCCTGTACTGTAATAGAGAGTTATGCTACATGACAGTAAGAGGGTCCAGTGGGCGGGGCCAGAAGACCAGTGGCAATCCCTTGTTTTTCATCTGTAAAGAGGTGGAAGGGACGGGGTTGGGGTTGCGTAGGGAGAGTGGAAGTGAGGAGATCAAAGCATCTCTGAGTTTGAGGAAAGAACTAGAGACCTGTGCTGGTCATGTCAACGGTCCAACAGGAGTGTCTAGCTGCCTGGTAAAGGGGCTTGGCAAGAAGAGCAAAATTGGGAACCTAGTGTCAGAAAAATCCAGTGAGCCCCCAAAACGAGAGGATCTGGTCTGCTGACTCAGGAGGCAGCAAGTTCCTATGAGCTTGGATTCTGTGTATAGTGAGGCTTTTGGAGGTAGGATTTATTTTTTTTATTTTTTATTTTTATTTTTTAAGTCTACAGTTTTGTTTTTTTTAAAGAGAGAGAATTTTATTTATTTTTTAGTTTTTTGGCAGACACAACATCTTTATTAGTATGTGGTGCTGAGGATCAACCCGGGCCGCACGCATGCCAGGCGAGCGAGCTACCGCTTGAGCCACATCCCTATCCCCTGGAGTTAGGGTTTAGAAGAATACCCAGGTAGATAACTGAGGGGACGAGAGTTGAACTTTGGTTGGGGAAACATGGTATCCTCAGGAACCTAAAAAGTTGAGTAGGTGGGCAGTGTGTTCCTGGGAAGTTTCTAAAGATGGGCTGCATAAGAGGAAGTCATTTACATATTGTAGGAGGGTACTGACTCTGAGATCACAGGTAGCTAAATCCTAGGCCAGTACCTGTACAAACAGGTGGGGACCATCCTGGAAGCCTTGAGGGAGGACATTCTAGGTTAGTTGAGAGGTGAGGGTGTCAGGGTCCTCCCATGTGAAAGCTAACAGGAAGTAAGAATCTGGATGAAGCGGGACTGTAAAGAGGGCGTCTTTGAGATCTAGAACTGTGAATGAGAGGTTGAGGATGGTATGTGAGAGAGGAGGGTATAAGGGTTAGGGACCACTGTATGAAAAGGAATAATTGCTTTATTGAATAATTGGAGATCTTGTGCTAAGTGGTATGCTCCTAACGGTTTGCGGACAGGTAGGATAAGAGTGTTGCAGGGAGAGTCAATGGGAATAAGGAGGCCTTGATCTAGTAGTCGCTCGATGATGGGCTTGAGTCCCTTGCAGTGAGGGAAAGAAATGGGAAATTGAGGATAGAAGGGAACTTAGAGGCGGGCTTTAGCTGAATCTGTACTTTTTGATGGTGTGTTGCTATTACTGGTTTGAAAGTGTCCCAGACTTGGGTCTACGAGGTCTGATGGGAGGGGATGAGTGATGGTGGGGGAGGATGTGTCCATAGTAAATTGAATCAAGGGGAGGAGGAGTTGGGAGTAGGGGCATGGGGTGAGAGCTGGAGGGTAGCCCCCAAGAGCTGGAAAACGTCTCATCCTAGGAGAGGAACTGGACAGGAAGAGATAACTAAAAAGGAGTGAGTAAAAGGATTCCCTCTAGGGAGCAAGTCAGACTGGCTATTCTCTTTGGGAAGGAGGGTGTTCCGTCTCCTATGACTGAGATCTGGGAGGGAATATAAAGGCCTGGAGTGGGCAGGCAAGACAGAATAGGTAGCCCCCATGTCCACAAGGAAGGTAATGGACTTATCTGCCTCCTGAAGCCTTACCCTGGGCTCAGCGAGGGTTATGGGGGCCCTTGAGTTTAAGCTTCTTTAGTCGTCAGCCAGTCCCAGAAGCTCAAGAGAAAGGATGGCCTGTCCGGCCATACCCCCATGTTGAGGTGCCAGTGGGGCACCAGCCAGGGAACAGTCACTTTTCCAATGTCCAGCTGCTTGCAGCTGGGGGGCCGAAAGGGAGGCCATGGGTTTGGCCCCTTGTCTGCATTTGAAGCAGGCCCTGGGTGGGGCAGACTTCTGAAGATCCCTGGGAGCCCTGGTGGGGGCCAGAAGTGGCCGCAGAGCTAGGACCAGGGCTTGTGTCTGGAGTGCCACCTTTTTCTGTAAGTGGGCCTGAAGTGAAGGCTAAGTTTAGCTGTTTCCTCACAGGCATTATAGACTTTATTTAAAGGCCATTTTCAGTAGGTCTGGGATGGGGGCTTCGGGATCATCCTCAGCCCACTTTAGCTTTTTTCTATTATTGGGGGCTGACTGGGTGATAAAATGAGTGGCCAGAATGGTCACCCCTGAGGGAGATTCAGGGACTAAACTAAATAGAGAGCGAGGGCCTCTATTAAGTGGTTAAGGAACATTGCAAGCCCCTGAGTGACTTCTGTTAGTTTATTAAAATTAACAACCTTATTAGAAACTGCCTGCATGCCTGCCAGCAGACATTGTATCATCTGGGCACAGCAGCATTTTTTCCATTTTGAGAGTCCCTGTCAGGTTGGTGTTGGGGACTGCTGCCGTGCCTGTAGGCATGGTGTTATCAGTCAAATGAATCTGGTCTGCATGGTCCCGGGCAGCTACCCAGACTTTCATCTGGGGTAAGGGTGGAGGTGAGGATGACATGAATATCACGCCAAGTAAGGTTATAGGATTGGGAAAGGTATTTAAATTCTTTGATATAGGTAGTGGGGTCAGCAGAAAAAGAGCCTTTTTCAATTTGGGAGAGGTCTTGTAAAGAAAAAGGAACATGAGGGCTGGGAATGTGGCTCAAGCAGTAGCGCACTCGCCTGGCATGCGTGCGGCCCGGGTTTGATCCTCAGCACCACATACAAACAAAGATGTTGTGTCTGCCAAAAAAAAAAAAATAAAAAATAAATATTAAAAAATTCTCTCTCTTTCTCTCTCTCCTCTCTCTTTTTAAAAAAAAAAAGAAAAGAAAAGAAAAAGGGACATGAATCCAGACAGTGCCTTCAGATCCTACCACCTCGAGGAGAGGACAGAGAAGTTCAGGATCTTGGGTCATTTGTTGAGACCTGGTATAGGGGAAGACCTTACTGGGGAAGAGACAGGGGAAGGAGGGTCATCTAATTCAGGTGGAGCTGGTTCTGGATAAGGAGGAAGGTCAGGAGGACAGAAGAGTCTGGGGGGTGGTGAGGAGAGTGTCTCCGGAGGTACAATAAGTGGAGAGGGATCTGGGTCAGGAGCAGGGGAGATTTGGAAGGAGGAGTTTCTTTTGAGAGGAGGACTTGGAAAGTGGAGCAGATAGAGCAGAAAGCGGGGAGAGAAAGCAATCCCCAAAAGGCCTGAAATAAAGAACCCCTAACCACTTTTCCATCTCAATTTGGAGATTTCATGTATAAACACCCCAAGGGAGTTTTGGGGTCCAGAGTGGACTCTGATGTTTCGACCTACACCCTCCCCCCAGCAGGAAGGAAAAAACCGTCCCAGTTACCTACTCTGCTCACAGAACAGAGTGGCCTAGCCAGGGACTGAGATGTCTCTTCAGGCCACTGGCGCCTGGACGTGTGGGGAGGGAGTCTTTGAAGCAGCTGTGATTTATGGATAGAGTCCCTGCAATCTGGAAGGAGTCCAAAGATCAAAGAGAAAGGGACTTAGTCCACATCTGCTGGATCCGATGAGGGTGAGTGGTCTTAAGATCGCAGTTAGTTCTGGTGGCGGAGAATGGCAGCCTCAACTCCTAAGGGGAAGCTTTGAACTCCTTCCTGTTTTGGCACCGAATGTAAAGCAGAAAGGGGCGCACAAGATCAGGAACCATGGAACAAGAATGAGGCACCAAAAGAAGGTTTATTGGGGAGGGCGCTCCCACAGAAGAGGTTCACCAGTCCTCAAAAGGGTGAGGGCCAGGAAAGCTGCAGGCTGGGAAGCAAGAACAATGCTAATAAGAGAAACTGGAGGTAGGAGGGCCTACGTCATCTAAATTGAAGCTATTGATAGCAGGTTGGCAGAGCCAAGTTTAGGGGGATTGTGTTTGTTGCGGGTTGGTCAGGAGTGATTGAATTGATAGGGCGATTGCTTCCACTGGTGGGAACCTTTGGTGGTTGGGGACAATTGCCATGTCAGTCTCTGATTGACCATTTCAGGTCTCCTCAGCCAGGTGGAAAGTCCCCCACAGCCACCATGAAAGGGGAGGAGGAAGGAAAGCCTGCCATCCTAATATGTTTTGCTTTTGTGTGTATGCCCAATGTTTTCTTGTTTTTCACTTAGTCCCCATAAATACTTAAAATGGCCTTATAGCACACCATCTTGTTGTTGAATCTTAATTTTCTTCACCTCTCCTTTTGGGGCATTTAGGTGAGTACTTTTGTGTTACAGTTGTTGGGGACTGATTGTATTGCCACAAGCATCTTCACGGATATGGCCTTTGTGTCTGTTGGGCTTTGTCTAGAGCTTGGGGTAATGGTTAGATGATATGGTTCCAGTCCTTTTTTTTTTTTTTTTTTTTTTAAGCTATTTAATATAATGTGACCCAAGCAAGTTCTTCAAAGTCTCTTAAGCTTCAGTGTCCTGATCTATAAAATAATGATTTACCTCCTTCACAGATTTAAATGTGATTATAATATGTGTGAAGTGCTTACACATGAATATTGAAACAAACATTGCATTGTATGGTGGAGGTAGTGCAAGAATGGAGCAATGGAAATGTCATTTTCATGTTTGATGTGATTCCTTAAAGACACATTCTCAGAATTTTGCTTCTTGGGTGGTAATGGAGGGGTCACATTAAGGAAGGTTTTGGGCAACACTGCTTACTGGTGTTGCTAAACGTGCTTATGATATTAGATCATAATTGGATACTTTTGCATAGAATTTCTGGTGCTCTTCTCTTGGGGCCCACTGACAAGAAATGTGAAAACATAAAATGAATTTTACGTAAGGGCCAGGAAAAGGATACAGGAAAATGTAGCCTGGTTGTTATTCCTTCATTTTGGAACAACTGCATTGTTTGGTGTTGACAAGCACTACTTAAAGAAGTGCTTAGTTGATTTGGGTTCTCTGTTATTGAGGTACTCCCTTAATTTTCTGTAACTTTTGTTCTATTCCCAGTCTAATCCTCTTTTTTTACTTTGTCTTTGCCTCTGTTATTCCAGGAATAATTTGAGGGATTAGAGATGTCAGCCCCAAAGAGGGAGGAAAGACTAAGAGAAAGGTGCAGATTGAGAAAGCAGAAAGCTTATCTTGCTTTTCATGAAATGTGTCTGCCTGTGGCTTTATTGCTTAAACTGGCATAAACAGTCAGAACATGGACTTATTGCAATCCTTTTTTTTTTTTTTTATGGTACTGAGGATTGAATTCAAGCATGCTTAACCATTCAGCTAAATCCCAGCCCTTATTTATTTTTCATTTTGAGACAAGGTATCAGTAAGTTAACCTAGAACTTGCAATCTTCTGCCTCAACCTCCCAAGGTGCTGGGATGGCAGGCATGTACTATCACTCCCAGCTGTTGTTTTTTTTTTTTTTTTTTTTAAGTTATTGGTGGATACACAATGTCTTTACTTTATGCAGTGCTGCGGATTGAATCCAGAACCTCACGCATGCTAGGTGAGCACTCTACCTCTGAGCCACAACCCTTGCCCCCAGCTGTTTCTTTTCTTTGATAGTCACAAATCTTTATAATCAGAAATGGTTTCTCAGTGATAACCACAAGTTGTACAAACAGGAGAAGTGCAAGGTTTGTTTGAAGACTTTTAATTGGAAAACAGAGCTGTCCTTATATTTGTGAACAAAATGTTATCTCTATCTGCTAAGGATGATCTCTGTGACTAGCAGTTTTGTTTGTTTTTTTTTTCATGGTCAGCTCTTATTTCTTTTATCCCTTAATTTAGGCCTTTATCAGTCTCACCATCACTTCCCAGTCTATAGACAGCCTTGTCTAGTTTTTTCTGTCTTAATTATTGGTACCACCATTCACCAAGCTGTAAACAAGATTTCCTCTTGATTTACTTTTCCCAGGCAGCCTTTCCTTATCTCCTGAGTCTGTTTAGTTCTTGCCTCTGTACCATTTTATGCTTATTTCTTGGTATGCTTTTCTAGGATTACAGATTAACAGTTTGTAAGCCAGGGTGTGAATTCTTTTGAGATGGAGTTCCACTTTTTTTTTTTTTTTTGCATATTAACACCTACCAAAAATGCCCAGTTATCTTGTGTTCTTAGTAAGTTGTCCTTGTTAACTGGCTAAGCCCATGTCAAATTCAAAACTGAAGAATTTGTTTTTAATTTGTTCTACTTAGTTGTTCATGACAGCCGAATGCATTTCAATTCATTATACACAAATGGAGCGCAACATTTCAATTCTCTGGTTGTATACAATGTAGAGACGCACCAATTGTGCAATCATACATGTACATAGGGTAATGATGTCCCATCTCATTCCACCATCTTTCCTATCCCCATGACTCCTCCCCACTCTCCCCTTTGCACAATCCAAAGTTCCTCCATTCTTCCCATCCTCCCCTTTCCATCATGGATCAGCATCTGTTAATCAGATATTAATATTGGCCTTTAGTTTTTTGGGTTGGCTTACTTCACTTAGCATGACATTCTCCAGCTCCATCCATTTACCTGCTAATGCCTTAATTTTATTCTTTTAAAATGCTGAGTAACATTTCATTATGTATACATATCAGAAAAACTCTTGATAATTTAACCCCCAAATGCTACTGTATGCTCCCACTTGTAAACAAAAGACATACTTGTCAAAGGACCTTTTTCACGAAGCCAGCTGGCCTCTTAATTAGAGGGGGTGTAAATCTGAATATATGATTCCTGGCTTGTGACACATATCTAGGTTAATTTAGGCAATTCTCAACAGAAACCTGAACTTTATATACAGTTGTAATGAAACAGTCTTCAGGAGTGAGGTTAAAGCCTTTTATATTTTTGTATTGTAAATGTATTTTAAAAATAGTTAAATGATTCGGGTTACTGAAATGAAAGACGAGTGTTTGCTTTCTTTGACTGCTGAAAAGTTATGTGTCCGGTGTTTGGAATGTACTGGTTTCATAACCATAGTGGGACTAGGCCATAAACTGCCCAGTTATTCTATTCTCACAAGGTGGATAGGCTTTCTTTAATATTTTTGATGTCTAAATGTAACTCATGTTTTATTGATTATCAAGATAAAAGGTAAGTTTTTATGCTTTTGAATAATGAGTAGCTGTAAAGACACTATCTATAATCATAACTATAATGAGTTTTAAAAATTTTGAATTTTATTTTACTATAGTAGAACATGCCAAATCTTTCAAACTTACTAACAGCAGACTCTGCCTCAAAATGATTGGCTGCACTCACATTCTTTTATGTTCCCTCTATTTGTTTTTGTTTGTTTGGATATCAGATGTTTGTAACAATTTTATTTGCAATAGCCAAAAACTGGAAACAACCTACGTATCCATTAACAGAAGAATGAACACACAAATACAGATCTAGTATCCCTAATCTGAAATCTGAACCTTTTTTAATACTGTTGATGCTCACTGGTAAAGTCGTGTGTATGTGTATGTGTATGTGTATGTGTATGTGTGTGTGTGTGTGTGTGTGTGTGTGTGTGTGTGTGCTTGTCTGTCTAAACCCAGGCCTTACACACGATATGCAAGTGCTTCTACCATTACTTCCCCAGCCCCTTGACTGGTAGAATAAATGCAAATGTTCCAAAACACTGAAATCCGAAAGGCTTTTGGCCCTGAGTATTTTGCATTAGGGATATTCAGCCTGTAATGGGACACTCTTAGAACAGCATACTTCTCGGTAATATAAAGAGAATTAACTACTCATATAGGGCTGGGGATGTGGCTCAAGCGGTAGCATGCTCGTTTGGCATGTGTGCGGCATGGGTTCGATCCTCAGCATCACATACAAACAAAGATGTTGTGTCCGCCGAAAACTAAAAAATAAATATTAAAATTCTCTCTCTCACTCTCTCTTTAAAAAAACAAACAAACAAACAAACAAAAACAAAAAACTACTCATATAAGCAGCATTGATTAAACCTCAAACTAAGTATGCCACATGAAGGAAACCAGAGGGAAAAAGGATTGATACGTTATCATGTCAATTGTGTAAAGTTGTAGAAATGCAAATTAATCTATTGCAAAGTAAAATAAATCAGTGGTGGTCTGGAGGACTGGAGAGTACAGAGAATTATTAAAGGGAATGAGGTAAATATGAGTCCCCCTCCATTTTTAATTACCATGAAAATGAAAGTAGAGGCACATACATGTTATAAGTTCATGTGGGACATAATTAAACTTGGGAGCCAGTTTGTTCAGCAGATCAAATTTGACAAATAAAAGCTGGAAAAGATAAGTGTGCTGCAAATATGGGGATTAATTAAAGATATAAATTTTATATAAATTAAAAATAGAACAATCAACCCTGCCCCCATTTGCAGGAGAAAAAAATCTGCTTATTTTTAAGAAATAGAATAAATTGGGGAGAAATAGGGCCCTTAGAATATAAGATTTGGCCAATTTAATTTATCCCTTGAGTTATTTATTTATTTTTTTTTAAAGAAAGAGTGAGAGAGAGGAGAGAGAGGGAGAGAGAATTTTAATATTTATTTTTTAGTTTTTGGCAGATTCAAACATCTTTGTTTGTATGTGGTGCTGAGGATCGAACCCGGGCTGCACGCATACCAGGCGAGCACGCTACCGCTTGAGCCACAACCCCAGCCCAAGTTTTTTTTTTTTTTTTTTTTTTTTTTTTTTTATATTTTTAGTTGTAGGTGGATACTTTTGTTTTATTCATTTATTTGTATGTGGTGTTAAGGTTGGAACCCAGTGCCTGTGCTCCACTTCTGAGCTAACAACCCCACCCCCCTCCCTTGAGTTTTGAATAACAACTGCTTCTAATCCTTCACCCTAAAGGAAAACTTGTCAGTTGACAAGTTCTATCCATATACACACGTCTTAGGGTTCATTTTCCTGGCCCTTGTCTACTTTTAAGAAAATAAAGGTAATATCATAAAACATTAAATTAACCATTTAAAGTATGCAATTCTGAGCTGGGGATGTGGTAGAACACTTGCTGGCTTGTGCAAAGCCCTAGGTTTGATTCCCAGCACTGCCCCCCCAAAATCAAGAGCATATGCTCGGCATGCACAAAACCTAGGTTCATTCCCCAGTACCAAAAATAAATAATGTGTACAATTTAGTTTTATTTAGTACCTTCACAGTGTTGTATAGCTGCCATTTCCATCTAGTTCAAAAATATTTTCATTATCCCTAAATGAAACCCAGTACTTATTAAGCATTATTCCCACTCCCTGCTGCCAGTAATATTTTCTCTTTGTCAATTTACCTATTCTACATATGTCACATAAATGGAATTATGCATTACATAACCTTTTGTGTTTGTCTGCTTTTACTCAACATAATACTTTTGAGATTCATTCAGTTGTAGCACACATCAGTACTTTTTTTTTTTTTTTTAATAGTGACCCTTTGTTTCTGAATGTGAAGGGCTAACCGAGAATCATGAGATATTGAGGAAAACATGCAAAATGAAAGAGACATAGAAAAATTAACTTTAACCAAAACAGATAGTAGATAATTTTGCTTATCTTTTTTTTTGTTTTGTTTTTGTATTACGGATTGAACCCAGAGGTACTTAACCACTGAGCCATATCCCTGGCCCTTTTTAATATTTTATTTAGAGACAGGGTCTCATTGAGTTGCTTAGTGCCTCACTAAGTTGCTGAGGCTGGCTTTGAACTTGGGATTCTCCTCCCTTGTCCTCCCATGCCAGTAGGATTACAGGTGTGCGCCGCCACACTTGGCAATTTTGCTTATCTTTAATAGTGGACTATTTAATATTCTCTAGGATATTCAAGATGTGACATCCATAAAGCTATCAGATTCCATCAGAAAGAAAAGAAAAGAAAAAGAGCTCATAGGACAAGTTAATAAGTTTGCCAAATTAAAAAAAATATTCCATAGATAGATCAGAAGAAGATTTTTCTCTTTTTTTTAATATTTGTTTTTTAGTTGTAGATGGACACAATAATCTTTATTTTATTTTTATATAGTGCTGGGGATTGAACCTAGTACCTCACATGCACTAGGGAAGCACTCTACTGCTGAGCCATAACCCCAGCCAGTCCAAGAAGATTTTTCTTGCCAGGCATGTGGCACACATGTGTACCAGATATTACAGGAAGCTTCTGCAGGAGAATCATAAGTTTCAAGGCCAGTCTTGGTGACTTATTGAGACCCTATCTCAAAATATCAAAGGACTGGGGATGTAGCTATGTGATAAAGGGCATCTGGTTCAGTGTCCAGTACTGGAAGAGAAAAGAAACATCATTCTCAAAGTACAGGCAAAAATATATGTAGGAAAAAGGAGATATCAATGCAGGAAATACAGCATCTATCAGAATTTTTGGAACATAAAAACAAAAAATTATTAAAGAGAAGAAAATGATGGCAATAAAATAAAAAGAAAGTTTTTTGGATCTAAAAAGAGGCGCAGCCTATGGCTTTCATATTGAAAGGGTCTTTCCATTGTTCAGAAGGCTAAATAAAGACCCAATAACAATATACCAAGTCTTCCATAAGAAATGGAAATCAGACATCTCATCAGGAGGAGTGACAAACAGAAGTCAGTAGAATAACAATCTTCAAAATCTTCTTTTTTTTTCTTTCCAGTACAGGGGATTGAACCCAGGGGCGCTGAACCACTGAGCCACACGACAGCCCTTTTTATTTTTTGAGACAGGGTCTTGCTAAATTGCATAGAGTCTCGGTAATTGCTGAGGTGGGCTTCTAAAATTTCAATCCTCCTGCCTCAGCCTCCCCAGTTGCTGGGATTAACAGGCATGAGTGCCACCATGCCCAGCTCTTCAAAATCTTGGGGCGGGGGGAGGTGGTTTTTTTTGGGGGGGGATTATTTATTTATGTATTTATTTGGTACTAGGGATTGAACTCCGGGGTACTCAACCACTGAGCCAAGTCTTATTTTGTATTTTATTTAGAGAAAAGGTCTCTAAATAAAATACAAAGGCTGAGTTACATAGCACCTTACTTTTACTGAGGTTTCCTTTGATCTCAAAATCCTCTTGCCTCAGCCTCTCAAACTGCTGGGATCGACAGGCGAGTGCCACTGTGCCTGGCCCTGGGGGTGGGTGGGGGAGATTTAAAACTTAGAATCTTCATTGCAAGTAAACTTGTTTTCAGGCATGTTAGGATTCCCCAAATTTATTTCCCTTTTGTGTTTGTGTGTTGGGGGGCGACATTGGTACTGGGAATTGAACCGAGAGCCTTGTAGCTTTCTACCATGGAAAGAGAGCTGCATGGTAGAAATTCTTTTTTGAATTAGTTACTTGAAGATAAAAATTAAAAAACAGCAAAAAGAAGAAAATAGAAAGAATGGAGTTAGTAATCACTAGAAGAATCTAGACAAATGACTGGAACACATTTCTCCTGGATAGGAAGACTGATAATGGTGGAGAGGAATGTGATAGCAGTATCATTCCTTTTTATCAATGTTTTTTTTTTTTCCCTTTTGGTATCAGGGATTGAACCTAGGGGCACTTAACTACTAAGTCACATCCCTAGCCCTTTACTTTTTTATTGAGACAGAGTCTCATTAAGTTGCTTAGGGCTTTGCTAAATTGCTGAGGCTGGCTTTGAACTTGCAGTCCTCCTGGCTCTGCCTCAAGCCCACTGGGATTACCTGTGTATATATCACGTTACCCATCAGAGTGATTTTTATGAACGATTGGATTTTCTTTGTTCATTGGTAATTGGGATAGGTTAAAAATTGTTTCTCAGTAAATTTACTGAGTACTTTCTTAAAAGAGCTTAAAGGTTTCTTTACCTTTAATTTTGGTCCTTTCACTTTTTAGGATGATGAGAGCAGTATTTATAAATAATAAAACCTTTTCTACTTCCACTTTAGATTTTTCTGATAGCGCCACTGCAGATATCTTTGATTATCTTGTTCTATTGAAAAACAGTGACTTCTTCAAACTCACCTTAAGAACAACTTTATATTGCTCTTCTCCCTAACCCATATACTTGAATTTTTGCCGCCTCAAACTTTCTATCAGCATCTCTGCTTTTCCTGCTAACCTCAGGACACCTTAGTTGCCCCATCTTTTTTTACTTTCTACAGAGGAACTTTATCTGGGTGTATCACTAGATTGAGCATTGCTGAAGGCTTGGAAGGTCTTGTGGTCTGCCAGCACTTAGAAGGCTGTGGGTATGTGATGACTGGAGGCTGGACTACAAGGAGACAAGCAGAGGGTGGTCTTAACAGATGGTACAGACATTGCCCCAGATGCTTGAATATGTTAGAAAAAGAAACAAAGCAAAACAGACAGACAAAAACCCCGCCTTCCAGGAGCTTGCATTCTGTTCCTTGTTGTTTATGAGGTTTTTCATAAAAGATATAAAAACTGGATTATGTTTTTTTTGTTGTTGTTGTGGTGGTGGTGCTGGGAATTGAACCAGGGCCTTATGCATTTTAAGTGCATGCTCTATCGCTGAGGTACGTCCCCAGCCTTGGATTATGTGTTTTGAGCAAAGCAGAGTGGATAGCTTAGGTTAGCAGTCCACGGGTAGAAACTGTCTTTGATACTTGCTGTTGAAATCTGTGGCTTCGTCATTAAGATGTGCTGGCCTCTTAGGTGTCCTCCCTTTGGAGAAGAGGAGAGACACAGATTGTACTGCCTAGCTGGTATTTAGTATTCCTTTTCTTTTGCCTGGTGGGAAGAGACAAAATATTGTTTGAAATAACATTTGAAAAGATGGGATTGTGGTTGTAGGAATAGAGATTCAACTTTTACTTATTGTGTGTGGTTCATTTGCTACTGGCTCCCATCTACATTTCTTTTGATTGTATTTGCTAGAATTGACCTTCATCTGCTGAAATGAAGTTACTGTATGTGATGCATCCCTGGAAATTCTAGAAGGGACTGAAACTAGCATTTTGTACTAAGTACTTCCCAGAGGGTTTTCAATTAAATGCACCCTAAAAAGATACTCTGGCTAAGATTTGCTTCACAGTAATCTGGAGGGTGGGAATGGAGACACAGTGGGCCTGGCCACAAGTTCATGTTAGAGCTAGGTGATAGATAAGTGGTTTTTATTATTTTCTTTACTTTTATAGATGTTTTGAGATTTTTCATAATAATAAAAAAGTACCCTTACGGTCAAAAAATGACTTTGTTTTCATTACTATATTTTGCATAAATAAACTCTTATTGAGTTTTTCAATGATTGGCAACCATAGTAGTGAGACTAGGGAAAAATTTTCAAATTTGTTTTTATTAATCAGATTTGAGGCAAGTATAATGTGGGTGCCTCAGTTAAGTCAGTCAACCTTCTAGTGAGCCTGTAAAGTGAAAGGGGGTAAAGTTATGATCAGGTGCCTGAGATTTAACCTTTATAGAGACTGAGAATATGTAGGTGTGAAGTATGGGAAAAGTGAAGTTCCACCACTTAAATTAGACTTTCGGATAAGCCTTGTGTATTAACTCAGAAGCTCTCTGGGACATTCTCTATACCACCACCACCCACGCTCATTTTTCCCCATCCTATACTGGTGTTCACCTATTCCTTTGTCTCTGTGCCTTAACCTTGTTTCTCCCTCTTACCCCTTTATTACCTTCTTATGTCCTTCCCCTCTTTGACCTCCTAAGACCTGAATCCATCCATCTTGACCTCTTTAGGCTAGATTTCCTGTATCATATCCCCTTCTACCCCAAGATCAGAAGCTGACCCACAATTCACTCTTTTTCTTCATCTCAACATTTTAGTGAATGACCACTAGTGTTTGTTAAAAAAAAATGTGATTGGACCACGGAGTGGCTTAACAGAGGCTGAGGCATGAAGACCCATTCATGTAGCCTTAAAAGATTTCAGGCAGTTGGCAAGTAAGAATTTTAAATAAAAATTGAAACTACCACCTGTATTTTTTCAGGCCGTTGATGCTCACTGCCATCAGCTGCATCCTCCCTATGGCACTGGTAAGTTTGGGAAGGGCTGTTGACAGTTTTGGTGGGCTGCTGGATTTCTTTTTTCTGGGGAAATAATTTGCAAGCTGTGTTAACTTGTCCTTGAGGGCTAGACAGCTTGAACCAGCTAGAGAAAGCTAAAAAGATGAAGCAACTGATCATGTTCATGGATTTCCTTGGGGGAATTTTCAGGAACAAAAGCAATTCAGTATGTGCCATGATCTTTATATAAAATTAGTATGTTCTGTGTATTGTTTTAAATATAAACATACACTCCAAGTACTCTCTCTGGGATGTCAAATAATGGTTAAATTTCCTGAAACTCTTTAAAACGTTTGTCTGAAAGAAAAATGTTGGCTTGTAGAAAAGGTCTTAAATATCAAATGTGCTTGGAATTTCCTTCAGTAGCAGGATATATCTTATTTGGTATTTTAAATTTTTTGTGGTTAGGGGACCCAAATGTTTGTTCCAGTGATTAATTTGAAATTTTGATAGACTCTAGCCTAAAGTTTTTAGTTTGAAGAGGCTTAGTGGAAACCAGAAAAATGTGACTGTCACTTACTAACACACTTCATGTAGACTTAAAGTTAAATTTCCTGAAACTCTTTAGAACATTTGTCTGAAAGAAAGATGTTGGCTTGGGACTTAAAATTTGAAAAATGATTTCACCACAGTCTGCTTTCTGTTTAGAGACCTAGAGGAGAAAGTAAATACTGATTAAAGTTGAAAAATAAAGTGGAACAGCAAGTCACAAAATTGTAAAGTGTATGCCCACAACAAAATTCCTGTTGACATTGTTTCCTTTAAGATTTTGAATCCCTGCAACTGTCTCTTTGTAATGAGTCTGTCAAAGACCATAGAGATTCAGAAGTTTTATTTTACCAGGGTAGTTTCCATTATAAACTGATAGTTGGAGTTCATTTCTCTGATCCCTAAAACCTTTTGAGACTGTGGAAGAAAATGCCTCCAGAACATCTTATAAAATGCTGAAGTTTTGGTTTTGTGTGCCGTGCTATTGATCATGTCAGTAACTGCTTGCTGGTAACAGCAGTTAAAGCATTCATATATACTTCATTGTATGTCTGTGAGAAAAATCTTAGAAAAATTAACCGGTATCCTGGATTTCCCCTTGGTCTCTGCTCTCAGCTGTTCAGCTCAGCTTGCGGAGCAGGGATAGAATTATATGGTGCATTAATTAGTTTTTTGCAGTACTGGGAATTGAACCCAGGGCCTTCACATATGCTAGATAAGTGCTCTACCACTGAAATAAATCTCCACCCCTTTTTGTTTTTTCTTTTGAGACATGGTCTCACTAAGTTGCCCAGGCTGGGCTTGAACTAGGAATCCTCATGTTTCAGTCTCCCAAGAACTGGTATTATAGATTTACTAGTTCTGTATTAAAAAGCAGAAAGAAAAATTTGACTTTGTAGCAGCTGACTTATTTATGTATCTGTGCACAGTGTAACCAAGTGGCTACTACTAAATGTGTTTCAGGCCCTGTGTCAGTGATACATACCTTTCAAGTTTCTGTCATAAACACAGGCTCCTGACCTTCGGAACTGATCAGAAGCAAAGTTCTTTTTGACATGCATAGCTAAATGCTTTGTGAAATAAAGATCTGGAAACCACCAGGTAGTTGAGGTTTCAGTGCAATAGCAAAACAAAGCTCTATTGGTTTGAGGCCTGTGGGTAATGCGGAGCAGTTTCTAGAGTAAACGATAACAAACATGAACCCACAGTCCTTTGAGCTGGAAAGGAAGCTCCCCATCACTGTCTGATTCATTGTGGTATGGGTTTTGAGGGCAGAGGGAGAAGAGGGGGGAATATGGGATATATTAGGCCTCTGCTCTGACCCCATTTTGACCCACAATTCACTCCTTTTCTTCATCTCTATATTTTAGTGTAAAAGCCTTCTTTCTTTAGGCCTCCCAGAAACTTGTGGGCATCTTCACTCTTTAATGAACTTTGTACCATTGTTTGTTTGCCTCTCCTTCCCTATCTTGTGCAGTTAAACTACCTTTCTCAGTTGTCAGCAAATGAAAGAAGAATTCTTGACTTTTGTGCTTATGTTCACACCAGTTAAAGTTCAGGCACAAATTTGATTGCTCAAAGATAGGACAGAGAGTGACAAGAGTGAGAGCCATATCTTGAGGAACAATGACAATTATGCTGCTGACAGATTGGAAGTAGAGTATCCGGTGGGAAACTAAGGAAGTTTGGTCAGGGAGATAGAGAAAGGCCAAAGTGTTGAAGTTATTAACATTGTAAACCTGTGTGGAAATTATATAGCTTTATACTAGAATTCATAATGTATAATCAACCTTTAATTAAAAGTATGTTAAAACTCTAAAGGGGAATTTTTATTTTTGAAGAAATAGTCCAAGTTATTTGATACAGTAGTATAAAGGTCAGCCATTAGTATATTGTGATATTTGTTAATGCATGCAGTTGCTATTAAATTAAGTTTGACAAACTTTCCCCCTCTTTTAATATGAAAACTTATAAACATCTATAAATTTGAAAAAGTTGTACAGTGGATATCCATATATCTGCCATCCAGGTTTTTAATTGCCGATCTTTTACTACATTTGCTTCATCAGTCAGCTTTCTTTTTTAAACAGCTTTATTGAAGCATTACTATTAATTTCATTCATCCTTGTGTACCATTATGTTTTAATAAATTTATATATCTGTGCAGCCATACCACATTCCCAGTTTTAGAACATTTTCATTACCCAAAAAGTTCCCTCTATTTGCAATTAATAGCCACTTTTAGCCCCAAGCAACTGCTAATCTTCTGTCTCTAAAGCTTTGTCTTTTCTAGAAATTTTATATGAATGAAATTATAATTTGTATGTTTTTGTGCTTTGTTTGTTTGTTTGTTTATATTTTTGTTACCAGGGATTAAACCGGGGGCGCTTAACCACTGAGCCACATCCCCAGCCCTTTTCATTTCTTATTTTGGGACTGGGTCTCAATAAGTTGTTTGGGGCCTTGCTAAATTGCTGAGATTGGACTCAAACTTGTGATCTTTCTCCATCAGCCTTATGAGTTACTGATATTACAGGCGTGTACAACTGCACCCAACTTGCCCCTGTCTTTTAACATAATGTTTCTGCGATTCATTCATATTGTATCACGTGTCAGTTTCATGCTCCTTTTTATTGCTAAATAATGATTTTCCATTGTATGGATATTACACATTTAGTTCATGCATCCATTCATCAGTTGATGAATATTTGGGTTGTTTCCAATTTTGGGCTATTATAAAATATGCTGCTGTGACCATTCATGTCCAGGGCTTAATGTAGATGTGTGTTTTCATTTCTCTTGTATAGATATCTAGGAATGGGATTGCTGGGTCACATGGTAAGTGTATGTTTAACATCTTAAAGAAATTGCCAAACTGTTTTCTAAGGCAGCTCAGTTGTTTTATCTTTCCATCAGCATTCTACCTTCTTGCTAACCTTGGGATGGTCAGTCTTTTATTATTATTATTATTATTATTATTATTTTTATTATTATTATTATCATCCTAGTGACTCTGAAGTGTTATCTTTTGCTTTTAATTTGCATTTTCCTAATGACTAATGATGTCATGGTAATTAATGTAATTAATGATTTTTCCTTGTGCTTATTTGCTATTCATTCCTTTTTGTTTTTTTTTTTTTTTTCCTTTTTTCTGGTGGTGAAATGGTGAAATGTCTGTTCAAATCTTTTGCCTTTTTTTTTTTTTTTTTTGGTACCAGAGATTGAACCCAGGGAGCTCTACCACTGAGCTACATCCCCGAGCTTTTAGTTTTAATTTTGAAACAGGATTTGCCAAGTTGCTGTGGCTGGCCTCAAATTTGCAATCTTCCTGCCTCAGCCTTCTGAGTAGCTGGAAGTATGGTGTGTGGTACTGTGCCCTGTTTTTTGCCCATTTTTAATAATTGGATTGTGGGGTAGGGGGTATAGCTCAGTGGTAGAGTGTTTGCCTAGCATGTGTAAGGCCCTGGGTTCAATACCTAGCATTGAAGGGGGGGGGGAGTTTAAAAATTGAGGATTGTGTTCTATTCTTGAATTATACGAGTTCTTTATATATTCTGAATTAAATTCTTTATCAAATGTAAGATTTGCCAATATTTTCTCCTAATCTGTGGCTTCTTTCATTTTTTTAATAATGTCTTTCAAAGAATAAGTTTAATTTTGATGGGATCTAATTTATTCCCTCTCTCCTCTCCTCCTTTCCCCTCTCTTCCCCCACTCCTTTTTTAGGATTGTACTTTCAGTGTTATATCTAATAAATCTTTGCCTAAATCAGGGTTGCAAAGCTTTTCTTTTTTGTTTTCTTCCCAGTGTTTTTTATTTTTAGGTTTTACATTTAAGTCTATTTCTGCATTTTGTATGTTTTATATACATAATTACTCATTGATTCCAGAACCATTTGTTGAAAAGATTTTCCTTTCCACTATGAAATTAAATTGGCACCTTTGTTGAATATTGACCATACACATAAGAGTTTACTTATGGACTCTGTTTTGTTGATTTGTGTCTGTCCTAAACCTGTATTCTCACTGTCCTGATTACTATAGTAAGTCTTGAAGTCAGATATTGTGTCTTCCAACTTGGGTCTTCTCTTTCAAGATTGCTTTGGATATTCTAGATCCTTTATATTTGCACAAATTTTAGGATCAGTTAATGATTTGTACAAAATAGCCCTTTGTGATTTTGATTTTGGCTTTAATTTTGTGTTAAATCTATAGTTGTATAACCTGGTATAATAGCTATGGTCCTTTGTGGTCACTGAGCATTTGAAATATAGTCAGTTTGAATTGAGCTGTGCTAAAATATAAAATATGCCTTGGAATCAGAATGAAAAGAAGGCATGAAAATATTTTTTGTGCATTACATGTTGAAGTAGTAGTTTGGTATATTGGGTTAAAATATTAAATTTGAGTTGTTTAAATTTCTCTTTGCCATTTGTTTGCAGTTATCTAAAAATTTGATTCTGATATATTGATCTTGTACTTTGTTAACTTACTAAATTCATTTTTTATTTCTAGTGCTAATTTTGTAGATAACTTTAGGATTTTTTGCATAGACAGTCATTTTGTTCAGGAATATCTTTTCTACATAAACAATCGTTTTTTTATATTTGTTTCTTCTTTTCCAATATCATGTCTTTTTTTTCTTTGCATTAGCTAGAGCCTCCAGTATAATATTATTTGGTATGAGTATTTTTTGCCATTTTCCTTATATTAACATTGACTCTTTCATCATTGAGTGAGTATGATGTTTTTCATAGAAGCCCTATGTTGGATTTAGGCAATTCACTTTTCTTCCTAATTTGCTGAGAATTTTTATCTTGAATCAGTATTGAATTTTTTCAGATGGTTTTCTGCATCTATTGAAATGATGATTTGGGTTGTTTCCCCATTATATAGTTAATTCAGTGGATTATATTCACGAGAATCCAAAATTAAATCAGCCTTGTATTCCGGTGCTGAACTATACTTGATTATAATATATTATCCTTTTCTGAATTCCTAGATTTAATTTTCTGGATTTTTTTGAATTAAAGATTTACATGTCTATAAAGAACATTGGTCTATTATAAATTTTTTTTGGTTATGCTTTTGTCAGAGTTTTGTGCTCATGAAATGAATTTGGAAGAAATGTTTCTTCTCAAGTTTCTGGAAGTGTTTGTGTAAAGATTAGTGTTGGTAGAATTCACCAGTAAAACTCCTAGGTCTAGAATTTTGTGGGAAAGTTTTTGATAATGAATTCAATATCTTTAATAAAGAGATATTTTATTTTTCATTTTGTGTCAGTTTGCACTGTGTGTGAGTGTGTGTGTGTGTGTGTGTGTGTGCGTGTGTGTGTGTGTGTCGGGGATCAAATCTGGGGCTCTCTGCTTCATGTCAGTTTTTGTATTTTTCAAGGAACTTAAATTTTATCCAAAGTCTATTTTTTTTTCTGAAAAAATAAGCAAATTGTTCATAGTGTTTTCTTATTTTCCTGTTAATATTTCAGATTTTTCTAGTAGGTTTGGGATATAACCCTTTGGTAGTACAATTGCCTATCATGCTTGAGGCTCTGGGTTCTATCCCAAGCACTGAAGAAAAAAAAATTGTACGGATAATCCCTCTTTAACTTTTGCTTTGGTGTCTTGTATTCTCTGTCTTTCCTTCCATAATTGCATAAGGTTTTATCAACTTTGTTATCCCCCTTTTTTGGGTGTGCTGGGGGTACCAGGGATTGAACTCAGGGGCACTTGACCACTGAGCCACATCCCCAGCGCTATTTTGTATTTTATTTAGAGATGGGATCTCACTGAGTTGCTTAGCACCTCACTTTTGCTGAGGCTGGTTTTGATCCTCCTGCCTCAGCTTCCCAAGTTGCTGGGATTACAGGTGTGAACCACTAGGACTCTTATCTTTTAAATAATCAACTTTTAGTCACTCTGGTTGTAGCTCAGTGGTGAGTGCTTGCTTAGCACGTGTGAGGCACTGGGTTCAATTCACTGCACCACATAAAAATAAAATAAAAATATTCTGTTCATCTACAACTAAAATAAAAAAAAATAAATCAGTTTTTTTTTGGGGGGGTGGGGGGCTACTGGGTATGGAACCCTTTATATGTTTTATTTTGAGACAGGGTCTTTTTGCTGAATTGCTGAGGCTGGCCTCCAACTTTCTATACTTTTACCTCAGTCTCCTGAGTTGCTGAAATTATAGGCATGTGCCACTGTACCCGACTGGACTTTATTGATTTCTGCTGTTACTTGTTTTGTTTTTTATTGATCTTGTTTTATTTTCTTTCCACTTAGTTTGAGTTTGGACATCTTTTTCTAGCTTCTTAAGGTAAAGCCTTATGTCTTTGATTTGGGGACGTTCCTAATATAAACATTTACTTACAGTTGTAAATTTCCCTGTAGGCTCTATGTTAGCTGCAAACCCCACCCCCCATATTTTGTTATGTGGCTTTTTCATTATTATTTATTTTAAAAGGTTTTTTACTAGTGATTTCTGCTTTGTCACATGTGTTCTGTAGAAGTAATTATACTTGCTTGCTACAAAGATGGTCATTTTTGGCAGAGAACAGTTAGAGAAATACATGGGAATGCTGGAATAATTTGGTTTGTTGCTATACTCCAAAGAGGGTGGTGTTTCAATGGTAGGTCCTGTTGACTCTTACAAGGCATAAAGTTTGTCCTTAGTACTAGAGAGCAGTAGTGTGTTTTAAACAAGTAAGAATGGGCAACATATAATGACTCTGTAAGAATTATCTGATACTTACTGTTAAATAGCATGTTGGGAAGCCTACTCCAGGATAATGAAGTATAGGGGTCAGGACAGTTGATAGGCATATGCATGAACATTGACTATTTCATCATTGAGTGAGTATGATTTTTTTCATAGAAGCCCTATGTTGCATTTAGGCAGTTCACTTTTCTTCCTAATTGGGTAGTAGTGAGACTTTCTGGGTAGTAGTGAGACTTTCTTGATGGGAGTGCTGAGGAGATGGAGTACTAGAGATTGGGAAGTGGAATGAAGAAGGTGAAGTGGTAAGGAAGAGTGAGATGTGGAGTCAAAAGTAAGCCTACTTTGAAAGGTATGGGAATATGGTATGCACCGCACCCCCCACAGGACCAAATCCTCCCCCACCCTTCTCATCAGTACTGCCAAAAATTAAAAAATAAAACATGAGGGCTGGAATTGTAGTGCAGTGGAAGAGTGCTTGCCTAGCATGTGTGAGGCACTGGGTTTGATTCTCAGAACTGCATATAAATAAATAAAGTGAAGGTCCATTGACAACTAAAAATTAAATAAATAAAATAAATAATTTTAAGAAGTATAAGAGATGGTTGTTGAATTTGGCAACAAGGGAGTTTGTATTTATTGTCTAGTGTATATGTATAATGAATATCTTAGAATAACTACTGTTGGCAATTCTAAATAGATTGAAATTTAGTGGTTGAAATAAAAATCGTCACATTATGAAACGTGAAATTAAAATCAGAAATAATCCAAGAGGATTTTTTAAACTGAATTTAGTAATCAAAACCACTAAACTTTCTGAACTATTATATATAAATTATGAACTCTTAAAAAATGGCTTTAACATAGGGGCTTGATTGTGGCTCAGCAGAGCCACAGTGGAATGTGGCAGAGCACTTGCCTAGCATGTGTGAGGTACTGGGTTCGATCCTCGTACCACATAAAAATTAATAAATAAAATAAAGGCATTCTATTAATCTACAACTAAATTTTTTCTTTTTTTTTTTTATATGGCTTTAATATGTAGTTTAACAATTGGGATGGGGGAAACATCTCTCTGCTGTTGAGAGTTTGTTTAAATTTATTGTAATTGGGCTGGGGATATAGCTTAGAGTATTTGTCTACCATGCACAAGGCCGTAGGTTTGATCCCCAGCACTCACAGCCCCAACACACATTTCTTCACTCATGATCTTGTAAGTGTCCCAAGTAACTATCAGAGATAGTTTTCTCCTGGGGAATAGTGAAATAAGGATTTAATAGAAATAGCAACCCATTCCCATTGAGAGGGAGTCTTTGGCCCCTGAGATGAAGAGAACAATAAAAGTAGGTTCTATCTCTGTGATTACAGATGCAGATTATTCTGCAAGTAATTATCTTGGGAATGTGAATTTTTGGACAATGTACTTTCTAGTTCTTCATTTATTTATTTATTTTTAAAATATTTATTTATTAATTTTTAGGTGTAAATGGATACAACACAATGCCTTTATTTTTACTTTTTAAAAATGTACTGAGAATCGAACCCGAGTCCCGCTGGTGCTAGGCGAGCACTCTACCGCTGACTCACATTCCCAGCCCCTAGTTCTTCATTTATAATGTTTTCCTTGGTTAATATTTCTAAAGTAGAAAAAATATTCATAAATCAATGTGACTTAAAAGCCTTTTATTACATTGATCTAACAGAATATTGATTATATATATACCTTCTTAAGTAATAAGTTTTGGAGCATGTAATGATATATTACTACCCTGGACCCATTTTCCTTTTGCTGAAGGTTTGTCCTTTTCCTTATAAGTCATCTTCATAATACTTAATCCTTACTACAGATTGTTAGCCCAATAGCACAGCAAGAGTTCCGCCTAATCTGTTGGAAGATTTCTCTCCATAGAACATATACTGAATGGACAGAAGGGGTGAAGGACCTTTCTATAACTAGAAGTGTTGGCTGTTAATAAGTTCTGAGTAGATTGCTGAGCTCATTCCCTTGTGTGTGTGTGTGTGTGTGTGTGTGTGTGTGTGTTGGGGGGCAGGTACTAGGAACTGAAAACAGGACCTTGCACATGCTCAGCAAATATTCTACAACTGAGCTATATCCCACCCACCCACCCCCTTTTTTTTTCTTATATTGTGAAACAGGGTCTCACTAAGTTTCTCATTTTGGCCTCCAACTTTTGATCCTCCTACCTCAGCCTCCTTAATACCTGGGATTATAGACATGTACCACTGAGCCCAGCAGATTGCTGAGCTCTTGGAATATATTTTTTTTTTTAATATTTATTTTTTAGTTTTTGGCGGACACAACATCCTCGTTTATATGTGGTGCTGAGGATCGAACCCGGGCCACACACATGCCAGGCGAGCGCACTACCGCTTGAGCCATATCCCCAGCCCCTCTTGGAATATTAAATAGCATGATTTGAACACTAGTTCTGAGAAAAATCGGCTATTTGCACAGAGACTGAGTTTTTTACCTTTAATCTGGCTTAATATCACCCCAAAAGTCTTGTCCTATCTCTTCTGCCAGGAAGCCACTTCTTCCTTGGGAAAACTACTGGGCTAGGTGAGTAGGTACAGCCAGTTCTTCATTGTGACCTAAATCAGGAAAAGGATAGCTTCCCTTCTGAGACAATATTTCAGAATAAATTCTTCTAGAGTACCATTTTCTCTTTGTCTTCTTCCATCCCTGTGCTACTTTTACTTACAGGGCTTTTTGGAACCTGGTGTCCATTACTGAGGTGCAGTCACACTTTTATTTTTGGTACCGGGGATTGAAATCAGGGGCACTTAACCACTGAGCCACATCCCCAGCCTTATTTTGTATTTTATTTAGAGACAGGGTCTCACTGAGTTGCTTAGCGCCTTGCTGTTGCTGAGGCTGGCTTTGAACTCTTGATCCTCTATCAACTCTTGAACTCTATCCTGAGCTGCTTAGATTACAGGCATGCGCCACCCTACCGGGCTGTCACACCCTTTTAATTTTGAGACATTGTCTCCCTAAGCCTGGGAGGCTGGCCTTGGACCTATGATCCTGCTACGTCAGCCTCCTCAGTAGCTGAGTTACAGGTGTGTGCCACCTTATCCAGTCCTCTAGTGGATCTATGGACACTATATGGGCAGTCTGTCACTGCTGTGACTTGGTTATCAAAATAGTTCCTCCTACGGAGGCTGGTGGGAGATTTGTGTGGCTGACACTTGAGTGTGTCTATCTTTTGTATATTGATGTATTCCTGGCTGTTTTTAAAAAATATTCATGTCATTCCACTTTTATAAAGGGCTAGTGTCTCCCTGCCCTGATTCTTCTTTAACCGGGCTATGTTATCTGTAGGTGGACTCTACCTCATGTTTTATTCTGAAGCTTTGTTGTGTTGCTATTAGTGCTGTTGAGATAAAGGTCTCAGATTTATTTCAGTGTTAAACTTTCTTGACCTTCCTGAAGAAATAGCAGAATTTATTTTTAAATGCATGTTATCATTTAATAATCAGCATAACTGAGTGGCCATTCTGTATCCAGTCTAGTTCTGGGCTCAGTGGATCTGAGAGGAGCATAGTGAGACATATAGGAAGCAGTGGGTGTGATGCTGATTAAGCCTCACTAGGTAAAAGAACAAGTTTATCCAAAACAATATAGTAGTAGTATAACTGTCATAGTTTTGTTTATGTTTTTGTTACTGGGGATTGAACCCAGGGGTGCTTTACCATTGAACCACATCCCCAGACCCTTTTTTATATTTTATTTAGAAACAGGGTCTCGGGTCTCGATGACTTGCTTAGGGCCTCACTAAATTGCTGAGGCTGGCTTTGAACTTGATCCTCCTAACTCAGCCTCCCAAGCCACTGAGATGACAGGTGTGTGCCACCATGCCCATAACTCAAGTTTTTAAAAAAGTGTTTTTAAACAAAAGCTACATTCAGTTGTTAAAGTTTAAACCAAATGTCTGGTTTCTATTTTCATTTCATGATAGTGGTCTGTTGTAATGAATAGTTTTTGTTAGGGCCACAATTAGAAAACATCAGCGCTAAGTGAGGAAACAGGCCTTCCATGGGCCTCAGTAAGAGAATACTTGGGCAACATGTGTGGCTCCAGATGCTTCTTACAATTTGTGGAAGGCAAGTGGGGACCCCTGCTCCATTTGAAGTAAACTGTCTTTGAGTCCTCTAGATAGACAGACTGTAGGACAGGAAGACATTCATTGGTTATTTAGCCTTTGACAATGAGTGTGCCCTTTTAAAAATGTTAAGTTTAGTCTCCTTTCAAGGGTGACTTGAGCTCCAGGGATGTGGATCACATATTGGTTACTTTGTCTTCCTCCTGAAGTTCTTTTTTGTGGACTAGGCAGGCCCTATCTTACAAGTCATTAGTGGATGCATGTAAGGACTCAGTCCAGTGAGCAGAGTATGTTCTACATATTTTTCCAGCCTGAAGTTTGTTCCTTATTTCTTGATTTAGTGGTACCCTCATATTGGTACATAGTGGTACATTGCTGTCTGGAAAGTTTGATCTAGGCCTCCAACCACATCCCAATCTTTTGTGGACACACCCTAGTTTTGACACTAAAGGTGAATTGTTAGCTTTTACTTGACAATTACCAAGATATTAAGGCTGATATTATGACTATAATATGCTATCTCACTACTTGCTTTTTTAACCTAATATTGAAATGTGAAATTCTTTCTCTCAATAAATATCTACAACGTTCTTTTAAAAAACTACATTGTAGCCTATTGCGTGAATCTGTCATTATATTATTTACGTAGCTCGTTTTTTGTTGGACAATTTAAGTTAGTCTAACTTTCTACTATTGTAAAATACCCAGTGGCTCACTTATCCACTGTCCTTTCTAAGAAGGAGTTTGCAAAAGGAATTGCTAGTTTAAAATACCTTCTGAGGCTCTTTAATAGCTAGAACCATGTGCTTTAAATGTTCCCTAATAGAATGTCTGGGCCAGAACGATTGCCCACAAACGTTTAAAAAGTCTTTGCAGTTAATGCTCATCAGATGCTAGGAATCCAGGGATTCTAGACAGGAGTTTGGTTATTTTCTTTGTGGAATTCATACAAGGAAGTTGAGGCTGGGAGATTTTCTGCAATATAAGGTCTAAATAGAGGTGTATGACCTCCTATGACACCCTGTAGGAATATACATTACATAAATATACATTACATAAAATCATTAGGATTTTATGAGTCTGAACTTAAGAGAAAAACAGTATCAGGAGAAAAAAATGGAACTCAAGCCTGAGCCTCGGATAGATATGAATATATGCATTTCTCAAAGTATATAGCACTCTAAAAGCAACTTCAGTTAATTTGATTTTTCTTTCTTCTTTTCAGGTATCTCATTCAGTTGCCAAACTCATATTAGTTAATTTCCACTGGCAAGTCTCAGAGATATTGGACAGGTAAGGTCTTTAGGGGAGAGGAGATGACATTTTCCATAGCTCCCTGCTCTGCCACCTCACCCACTAGTGATTACTGTTTTTATTTTGGAGTATATTTTTCTAATGTGCATATGAAATTTTTAAAACACTGGATAATATTGTACATCCCTTTCTTTCAGTGTATTATGAGCATTTCCCCATGTCTACAGCATATTCTACCTCAGTTTTAATGCTAGCACAGTATTTCATTATAGACCTTCCATACTTTATCTAAATTTCTATTGTTAGTGAAGTTAGTTGAAATATTCTGTGCTATTGTTGATTTTAATCAGTTTCCTTCTAGATAACATTGCCAACATCTCCAGCTACTTCTTTTGGATATATCAAGTAAGGATGTGTCGTAATACATGGCATATTGCCTTTAGAAAAAATCGGCCATCAACAGACCTGGAGACACATGCCGGTGATCCCAGCTACTGGTGAGGCTGAGGCAGAGGATTACAAGTTTGAGACCAGGCTCAGCACCTTAGCAAGGCCCTAAAGGAACTTAGTAAAATCTTTAAAATAAAAAAATAATTGGGCTGGGGTTGTGGCTTAGCAATAGACGTGCTCGCCTAGCATGTGTGAGGCCCTGGGTTCGATCCCCAGCATCACATAAAAATAAATAAATAAAATAAATGTTTAAAAAAAAAAAAACTGGGAATGTAGCTCAGTAGTAAAGTGTCCTTGGATTCCAGTCCCAGTACCAAAAAATAATAAGAAGAAAAAAGCCCATGCAGGGGCTGGGGATGTGGCTCAAGCCGTAGCACACTCGCCTGGCATGCGTGCGGCCCCGGTTCGATCCTCAGCACCACATACAAACAAAGATGTTGTGTCCGCTGAAAACTAAAAAATAAATATTAAAAAATTCTCTTTAAAAAAAATGCTGAGTCAGGAAAAGTTGACAGGTTCAAGGTCACCCTCATCAATTAAGCGATACACTGTCTCAAAATAAAAAATGCTAGAGATGTAGTCCAGTGGTAGAGCATGTTCCTGGCATGTTTGAGGCCTTAGGTTCAATCCCTAGTACTGTTAACAAAACAAAAAGCCAGCTATGGTGGTACACACCTGTAATCCCAGTGGCTTGGGAGACTGAAGCAGGAGGATTAGTTCAAAGCCACCTCAGCACTTTAGCAAGGCCTTAAGCAACTTAGTGAGACTGTCTCAAAATAAGAAATAAAAAGGGTTGGGGATATGGCTCAGCAGTCAAGCACTCCTGGATTTAATTCCTAATACTAAAAAAAGAAAAAAGGGGCTGGGGCTGTGGCTCAGGGGTAGCACACTTAACGGGCATGTGTGAGTCACTGGGCTCGGTTCTCAGCACCTCTATTTATATGGAGGTCTATCAACAACTAAAAAAAATTTGAAAAAGAAAAAGTGGCCATTTTACCACATACCTCTGCCTTAGGATATTTGAGTGTTCCTTCTCACCTTCTCCAGAACCAGAGTTCTTTTTTCTTTTTTTTTTATTCTGTTTTTTTTTTATATTTATTTTTTTTAGTTTTCGGCGGACACAACATCTTTATTTGTATGTGGTGCTGAGGATTGAACCCTGGCCACACGCATGCCAGGCGAGCGCGCTACCGCTTGAGCCACATCCCCAGCCCAGAACCAGAGTTCTTGAACCTCAGACCTTAGAGATATTTTAGATGTTGTCATGAAAAGGTGTCTTCTTCCTCTTAGGTTCTCTAGATAGATCTCTTGTGTCCTACCTTCAGAGGCATATGCCTCTTTCTAGCTCAGTGTTTCTCATCCATAGCACATTTTGGGCTATATCATCCCTCCCTCCCTCTCTCCCTTCCCCTCTCCTCCCTCTTCCTCATCTCCCCCCCCCCCCCCCCCCCCCCGCTTCCTCTTCCCCTAAGAAGGAATTTGCAAAAGTGGAATTGCCAGCTCTTTCCTTCTTTCTTTAGATCCTTCAATCGCCTTCCCCTCCTTCTCCTCTTCCTCCTCCTAAAAACAAAAAAACAGTACTGGGGTTTGAGCCCTAGGCCTTGCCAATGCTAGGCAAGCACTTTTCCACCAGACAATATCCCTACCCCTTTTAAGTTTTTCATGTTTGGATATTTTTTTATGTCTCACTAAATTCCCCAGGCCGGCTTTGAACTTGCAATCCTCCTGCCTCAGCCCCACTGGTAGCTGGGATTACAAATATGTGCCACTGCATCCAAGTGGATAGTTCTTTGTTTTGTGGGGCACTGCTCTCTGGGTTATAGAATGATTGTTAGTGCCTCTGGATTTGGCCTACTTGAAGTCAGATAAGGAAAGTCATCCCTAAGACTTTGACAGTAAAAATGTCTTTAGACATTTGTATGTCAGATAATCCCTGGAGAACAAAATTTCCCTAGGTGAGAAGCAGAATTGCTATCTCCACCCACTTGCAGTGCAGCAAGTCTTCCTTTCTCCATGTAGTGTGTTTCCATTGATCTATGAAAGAAGATTATGCCTTCCGTTCTTCAAGCTATATATGGATGGGGTAGCCATATCAACTAGAGCAGCTCAGTACAATCAGGAAAAGTCAAATGATTTCTGATTCCCTAACTTTGGCATGCTCTGTACTTCAGAGCTCAGTATGTTTGGATACAATTGCAGATGAACTTTTATTACTATTATTGGACATGGGTTCTGGTAATGGGGTTTATCTCAACTGTCCAGACTCTCCAGCATAACTTGAGAGTATATATTTGAATTGCTAAAAGTGTTTAGAACACTAGTTTGAGAACCAGGTATAAAACAGATCTTCACAACTTTATTTTATCTGTTTGTTTGCTTGCTTGCTTGCTTATTTATTTATTTATTTATTTATTTATTTATTTATGTGGTGTTGAGTATTGAACTCAGTACCTCACACATGCCAGGCAAGTGCTCTCCACTGAGCTACAATCCTAGCTCCATCAGCCCTTTTATTTTTTTATTTTGAGACAGGCTCTCACTAATTTGCTTAGGGCTTCACTGAGTTCTGAGGCTGACTTGGAACTTGCTATCCTTCTGTCTCAGCCTCCTGAGCCTCTAGGATTATAGGAATGTGCCACCACACCCAGCTATCAGCTCTTCTTATTTTATTTTGGGACAAGGTCTTGCTAAATTGTCCATACTGACATACTGACTTTTAACTTGCCATCCTCCTGCCTTAACCACCAAAGTGGCTGGAATTATAGGCGTGCGTCCCCATACCTGCCCCAAATTGCTCTCCAAAGTGTTTATTCAACTTTGTTTCCATCAGTGGTATTTGAATGATCCTGATACTATCTTACTTAATTTTGTAATCTTGTAGTAATAAATGATATTTCAATGTTTCTCTCTCTCTCTCTCTCTCTTTTTTTTTTTTTTTTTGTTGTTGGTTTGTTTGGTGTTTGGATTATTTTGGTACTTGGGATTGAACCTAGGGGCACACTTTAGTACTGAGCCCAACCCTTTTACTTTTAGTTTTTTCTTTTGGATCAGGGTTTTACTAAGCTTCATAGACTGGCCCTGAACTTGGAATTCTCATGCCTCAGCTTTTGGGTAGCTGGGATTTTTTGGTACCTGTGCCACCATCCCTGGCTTTTGTTTTTAATTTCATTTTTTTTTTTTTCTGTCTCCTGTGTGAAATGCCTGTTCTTTTTCTTGTGGTTTTTTTTTTGTTGTTGTTGTTGTTTGTTTTGTTATTTTGTCTTTTGAAATGGACTTTTAGTTTTAATTTCTTCTTATATTAATTCTTTGCCAGTTTATAGATAAGAGATACACACAATTGGGGCTGGGGATGTGGCTCAAGTGGTAGCGCGCTTGCCTGGCATGCGTGTGGCCCGGGTTCGATTCTCAGCACCACATACAAACCAAGATGTTGTGTCTGCCGAAAACTAAAAAATAAATATTTTTTAAAAAAAGAGAGAGAGATACACACAATGATTATCTTCCAATATATGGCAGGTTTTCACTATATGGTATCTTTTGATAAACTTAAATGCAGCATAATTTGTTAGATTCTTATATTTTGCCTTTTGAGTTTTAAGGAATTCTTCTATCTTGAAGACGGTATTTGAGATATTTGCCTATATTTCCTTAACTAGATCTAAAACAGATCTGGTCTATCATAAATATTTTTGTAGTTCATTAAGTTTGAAGCAGTTATTTTTCCTTATACTGATAGAGAGCTGAAATGTTGAAAGAGAACAAAATCTTTCTACTCAGATAAAAATGAAGTTTAGTTCTGTGAAAAGGTAATGTAACCACAACATATGGTGGTCTTTTCTGTTCATTGTTACTAGTAAAAATGTCTTTAGCTTCTGATTTCCTTTATTTCTGCTTTCTGTTTTGTAGATACAAGTCCAATTCTTCTCAACTGCTTGTTGAGGCACGAGTTCAGCCCAATCCATCAAAACATGTAAGTATCTTCGATTTGAGTGAGGCGTCTCTGGATTCACATTGTTCTTGCTAAGGCTTAATATCACGGAGAAACATTTTCGCTTTGTTTGTAGCAAGCATGTCCAACCAGTGAGCATGCCAGACCTAAATCTTATAGTTTCAGGCCAGAGATGTAGTTCCAGAGTGGGACATTTGTATAGTAGATGTGAAGCCCTGGTTACTATCTTTAGTACCACCAGCCAAAAAATGTTTCCTTTATAGAGAGTAACTCATTGCCTGTCCCTGGGTTCTTTCCAGCCTTGCCTTACCTTCCTTTCTGTCTGCACTTACACATAGCTTGTACTCCCTTCCTTCTAGGTTCTTTGGTATTGTCAAGATCACTGCATACCTCTTTGATTCTGTTTATGCCTTTTCTGACCCAAAATGTTTGGACTCTGTCCCCATATTGACTTGTAGGAATGAAATTTGCCTTCTTTTTCCCTCAGTATTGGTGATCGAACCCAGTGGTCCTCTGTCACCTTATCTCTTTATTATTTGAGACATGATCTCACTAAGTTGGCAAGGCTGGCCTCAAACTTGCAATTCTCCTGCCTTAGCCTCTAAGTACCTAGGATTATAGGCATTTGCCACCACACGTGACTGAAATTTACCTTTAAAGATAAAGGGGTAAATTTACCTTCAAATCCAGGGGCTGGGGATATAGCTCAGTTGGTAGAGTACCTTGCCTTGCATGAATAAAGCCCTGGGTTTAATCCCCAGCAACACACACAAACACACACACACACACACACACAAAAAAAAAAAAAAAAGATTCAAACCTAGCCAGGCATGGTGGCATTGGCCTGTCATACCAGCAATTCGGGAGGTTGAGGCAGAAGAATCAAAGTTCAAAGCTAACCTCAGCAACTTAGCAAGGCTCTAAGTAATTTAGTAACATCCTATCTCAAAATAAAAAGTAATAGGGCTGGCTTAGTGGTTGAACATCTCTGGGTTCAATGCCTGGAACTAAAAGAAAAAAAGATTTCAAATCCAAGCCACCATTTCACAAAGCCTCTTCCCTGAGATCATTTCTCTCCAAACTTGTCTGATTATATATACATTGTGTGATGTAGTAATTAATTCATATCTTACCTCCCTACCATAGGAACTGTCTTAACAATGAATAGCAAAATCCTGGGTATATTTAGCATACATTTGTCCAATAATTTTTAAGTGAGGGCTGTGTTAAAAGAGCTCCGAGGAAAAAGAATTGGAGCCTAGATCCCCAAATGGTTTCTGTACCCTCTTAGGAGAAAGGTTTCCAGAAGCATACTGGACAAACAGAATATAGGCCTTTTCCTCAACTTCTTGTTTTCCTAATGAATCAAAAAGAACCTAACGAAACTTGTAAGTGGAATTTTCCATTGGCTTGTAATTTTAGCCAGGGTATCCAAATTGTCTTTGCCGATTTATGTATCATAGTGTTAAAGTGACTTAAAGCTCTGTGGTCATTTATCACATTCTAGAATAGTTCCTTCTTTATCCCTCCAAGTTAATTATCTGTGACATCTTTTTGATATATTAAGGATGAGTTGTAACTTGGTAAAATTTATAATATTTTGTGGTTTGGTCAATGTTTTGTTTTTGAACTGGGGATTGAACCAAGGGGCACTTGACCACTGATCTACATTGCAAACCACCCCGCCATCCCCGCTCCGCTTTTTTTTTTTTTTTTTTTTTTGAGGCCAGGTCTCCCTCTTGTTGTTTAGAGGTTTAAAGCCTCATTAAGTTGCTGAGACTGGCCTTCAACTTGCAATCCTCCTGTTTCACCTCCCAAATTGGTGGGATTATGGGCATGCACCCAGTGATTTGAGCATATTGATATGGAAAAACCATTGTCCTTGACATGTAATACTGCAGTATATGCTGTGAGAAGCTTCACAGACTCAGCTTCTAAGAACCTTTATGACTGGGTTTGTACTTATTGAGGACCAACTCTGTGCTGTGCTGAATGGGAGTAGATCCCCCTGCCTCAACCTCTCAGTTTGCTGGGATTATAGGTGTGCACTACCATGCCTGACAATACTATATAATCCAGTTTAATTCACTGAACCTGGTTTACATTATAAATAACTGTAAATTTTAATTTCATTCTCTCTTCCTCTGACTCCTAGTGATTTTGCAAGCTCAGCTCAGTACTGTTTCCTTCAGAAAGCCTTTCTGGTATATTTTATCCCTTTTGCTACTTAGTCCCTTTGCTACTTAACCCCTTTGGGACTCAAGAGTCCACACATTTCAGTTAGGCTTTGACACTTATTGCAAAGTCAGGATCACCTTCCATGTACCCAACTACTTGAGGCTGTCCTCACGCGTGCAAAACACTGAGCTACAGCCCTAGTTCCCAAGCATTTTTTATGGAATCTGAATTTGTTGTTTGAACCCAGTGGGCAAGTATTATGTCTCCTACAATATGGTTGTCCATCAGGTTTTTGCTCACATGGATTTACTTCTCCCCAGGTCCCTACCACCCATCCCCCTCATCACTGTGCAGTGTGTATGCAATTTGTGCGGAAGGAAAACCTACTCTCTCTGGCCTGCCAGCACCAGTTTTGCCGCAGCTGCTGGGAGCAGCACTGCTCGGTTCTAGTCAAGGATGGCGTGGGTGTGGGTGAGTCTGTCATGGAACTTGTAAAAGGCTGGTATATGAAGTACTTATCTTCAAATCTGCCTTTTCATACTCTATTTAACTTGACTATTTTCTTCTAAGACTGAGCTTTTTAATCATCAGAACTAGTGATTTTTAAACATATCAGCTCACATAGTGGCAGAGGTTGCCCCAGTGCTCAGCAAAACAAGGAAATTAAAGCTATTGTAAATACTAGTGTATATGCACAAGGTTATCTCTCTCACCTTTTAGATGAACAGCCCTTTAAGCTGCTTACCCTTATCTTGGTGGCAGCCATAACTCAGAAACACCTAAGAGAGTTTGCTGCTATTTAGACAACATAGCGTAAATCAAATTTAGTGATTAGCTTCAAGAGTATTTGTTTTACTGACTTGATGACATTGATACTAATTATCACATTTAATGGTATCTATAAAATCTCATTGTATTAATAATAATCATAAGCACATAATATTAAATATCAGAGTTATTATACAGAACTATCTCATTAGTCAAGACATCTATAAAAAAAGGATTTATAGAAATTGGTATTTGTGGTGTTATTGATATATATGTATATATAAATGTGGATCAGTATTTTTGTTGCATTGCTATGGAAATGTGTAGGGTCTTCTCTTAGAATAAATTCTGTTGCTTCAAGCATTTCTTTTCTTTTTTATAAAAATGTTTATTTCTTAGGTGTAGATGGACTCAACACAATGCCTTTATTTTTATGTGGTGCCGAGGATCGAACCTGGGTCCCGCTGGTGCTAGGCAAGCACTCTACCACTGAGCCACAATCCCAGCCCCTTCTTTTCTTTTTTTAAATTTTTTTTTAGTTGTAGATGGACACAATATCTTTATTTATTTATTTTTATGTGGTGCTAAGATTTGAGCCCAGTGCCTCACGCATGCAAAACACTGAGCTACAGCCCTAGTTCCCAAGCATTTCTTATGGAATCTGAATTTGTTGTTTGAACCCAGTGGGCAAGTATTATGTCTCCTACAATATGGTTGTCCATCAGGTTTTCTTTGTTCAACAGGAGTCTCTTGTATGGCTCAGGACTGTCCACTCCGTACACCAGAAGACTTTGTGTTTCCATTGCTTCCCAATGAAGAATTGAAAGACAAATATAGGCGCTACCTCTTCAGGGATTACGTGGAGGTATGACTGACCCCTGTTTTTCTGCCCTCTCTTTAATTGGGCTTATCTAACTATTATAAGTTCTTCTTCTTATTATTATAACTATTTTAAGTTATTATTAATAGTTATTAATAATAACTATGGTTACCATAGTTATTTTATAGGTGAGGCTTCTTTAGGTATTGTTGTTTGGAGAGATAGTTCCATGGCTTTAAAAAGGTTCAAAAACCACTAGAGTGGTAGTGAAGAACATAGGCCCGGTAGTCAGGTAGACCACTGTGCAAATCCCAGATATATTGCTTCCTTGTTTGTGATCTTTGACTAATTCGTTTACCTCTCTTGAGTCTTGGTTTCCTGTTCCATAGACTGGACAGAAATCCCTACTTTATACATAGTTGCTTAAACAAGCTATTGTATATTGGAATGAACACAAGTCAGGTGAACCTCAAGATTCCATTCAGTTCACTGTGATTCTGCATAGAGAAGGGATATTTCTTTTTTCTTTTGTTTGGGCGGGGGGTGGTTAATACTGGATATTGAACCCAGGGATGCTTAACCTGAGCCACATCCCCAAGCTCTTTTTATTTTTTACTTCCTAAATTGCTGAGGCTGGCTTTGAACTCATGATCCTCCTGCCTCAGCCTCCCCAGCAGCAGGGATTACAGGCGTGCTCCACTGTGCCTAATAGGATATTTCTTTTTTAGCATTTTGAAACCTCATCCAGAATTCCATCATTATCAGTTTTGAAATTTTTTTCTCTCTTGAGCTCTTGTCTGGTGATGATAATTCCATGCAGCACAATTTTCATCTTTGTGTTTTATGTCTAAACTTTTTTTTTTTTTTTTTTTTTAAATATTTATTTTTTAGTATTTGGCGGACACAACATCTTTGTCTGCATGTGGTGCTGAGGATCGAACCCGGGCCGCACGCATGCCAGGCGGCGAGCGCGCTACCGCTTGAGCCACATCCCCAGCCCTAAACTTTTTTTTTTTAAGAGAGAGAGAGAGAGAGAATTTTTTAATATTCATTTATTTATTTATTTATTTTAAAAGAGAGAGAGGGAGGGAGAGAGGGAGAGAGAGAGAGAGAGAATTTTTAATATTTATTTTTTAGTTATCGGCGGACACAACATCTTTGTTTGTATGTGGTGCTGAGGATCGAACCCGGGTCGCACGCATGCCAGGCGAGCGCACTACAACTTGAGCCACATCCCCAGCCCAATGTCTAAACTTATTGGGTTGATTTATGATCTCATGCACATGGTGCAGGATAAGCAGAAGGCCTTCTTCTTTGTGATATTTGCTGCCTTTAGTAGATTCCTGAGGATCATTGAGCCCTCAGAGCTATCATATTTACAGCTGAGTGGAATGTGTTCCTTTCCAGCCCAAGTCCATATGTATTTTCATCTCAATGATAGTTCCCTGCCCCCCTTGAGATGATTTCTCATGTTACCCAGGCTAGCCTCGAATTGCTGGGCTCAAGTAATCCTCCTGCTTCAGCCTCCTGAGTAGCTAAAATTACAAGCACCTTCCACTGCACCTGGCCCACAGATACATTTCAATATTTGATTTTGTAATATAACCTTAGGTCATTCTAGTGAGTGGTTACCAGGTTTAAGTTAAACTTTTATAGTTCTTCTTCACTATCTGGCCAATGTCTGATCTTTACAGCATCTGTTCTGAATTTGTATATAGCCTCTTAATCTTTGTCAACAAGTGGAAAAACAGAAAGAAAGCATTTTAGCACTCAACACAGGTCTGTTTTGGAGGCAGCACATTGGCAATATTCTCATTGTTTCCCTTTGCTGTGTTCACAGAGTCATTACCAGCTCCAGCTGTGCCCTGGTGCAGACTGCCCCATGGTTATTCGGGTACAGGAGCCTAGAGCTCGCCGAGTGCAGTGCAATCGGTGCAATGAGGTCTTCTGGTAAGATTGAGTGGGTGTCTAAGCAGCCCTGGGCTTGTGCTTCATTCTTCTCTGTAGCACCACTGTTGTTGCTCTGTGTGAAGGTGGGGCTGAGAGAAACAGGGTCTCTGAACCAGAAAAGCAACTCTGCTCTCAGTAGGCAGGTTTGTGCCCAGCACCTCATGTTCCATTAATGCTCTGTCTGGAGACAAGGAATAGAATAGTTTCTTAAAAGAAAATGTGTAATGGTTTATGCTACTCACAGCCTAGAGATTTTGTTTGTGTGATTCTACCTGCACAAATGATTGACATTGATATGTGTTTGAAAGGTACAACACTCAGTGTTTTTTTTTTTTTTTTGTTTGTTTGTTTTTATTTGTTTGTTTTTTTAATATTTATTTTTTAGTTCTCGGCAGACACAACATCTTTGTTTGTATGTGGTGCTGAGGATCGAACCCGGGCCGCACGCATGCGAGGCGAGCGCGCTACTGCTTGAGCCACATCCCCAGCCCCTCAGTGTTTGTTTTTTAAGATTTTTTTTAGTTGCCAATAGAGCTTTTATTTTATTTATTTATATGTGGTGCTAAGGATCAAACCGAGGGCCTCACACATGCCAGCAAGTATTCTACCCTTGAGCCATAGCTCCAGCCCCAACACTCAGTGTTTTAAATTTTTTTCCCTGTCATGATCTTTCTTGGCTAATTTTTGTAAAATGTGAATTTATAAATGTATTCTACATCTACATTTGAATGTATATTTGGGTTTACTTTATACAGCAGATAGTGTAATATCTAACTAATGGCTTACCTGATGACAGGTACTGTCCTGATTACTTTTCCTGCATTATCACAACTGTATGATTGGCTATATGTAATAGGTAAGGCAGTTAGGATACAGGCTAAATTGGGGTGATAGTAAATGGTAGAGTCATAATTTCAGATCTGTCCTACTTGGCAACTTCCTGGAATATTCATGATGGGGCTTTAGTGGAAGTACATGGAAAATGTGATGTGTGTGTACATGTCTTCTGTCTTTTAAGACATCATCAAGGGACTGTATGTCGAACCAAAAGTTAAGAATAACTAAATAGTTGTTCTTTATTCTTTTTCCCACATTATGAACTTCATTTTTCTAAGGCATTTGTTTGTCTTACCACCCAAGGGCTTTTGCACAGAGTACTGATAGCTTGGACAAAGAGGAAGTTGAAAACATGAGAGCCTAGACCAATGGGTATCAGAGTCTTTTTCTTTTCTGATTTTAAGTTTTAAATATTATCAGATATATTTTGACTCTGCAGATTTTGCAAGTTCTGGAATTTGTGCATCCTCATAACTAGGAGGTGAAGTTAGTCTTTTGGGTCTGAATCAAGGGGTCCTTCTTAGAGCACCTTACCATACTCTTTAAGAAGCTGGACTCAGGTGGGCATGTAGGTCAGTGGTACCTCACTTGCCTAGCATGTGCAAGAGTCTTAGGTTCAATCCCTACCACTGCAGGTGGGGGGAAAAGAAGCTGAGGTCAGGGATGGGACTGTAGCTCAGGGGTAGAGAACTTGTCTAGCCCTGCTTTTGTCCCCAACAACAACAACACACACACACACGCATATTAAGAAGCTGGGTTCTCTGTTTTGACATCCTTTCAGAAAGAGTTGACACCACACAAGTTGTTTAAACAGAAACATTTTATTTGTATAATCCTGGTTAAGTAAAGGTTCCAAAGGCTTTGAAAGGTGACTTTGTCTCTTTGAAAATCTTTAATTCAAGTTCTACTGGCTTGAACAAAAGGAAAATTTAAAACGTTGGACCCTGACTTAATGAATTTTTGAATGTTTTTCTTTTCTAATTTTAAGTTTCAAGTGTCGTCAGATGTATCATGCCCCCACAGACTGCGCCACAATCCGGAAATGGCTCACGAAGTGTGCAGATGACTCTGAAACGGCCAACTACATTAGTGCTCACACTAAAGATGTAAGGACTATATCTTACCTGTCATGAATCTGCCCTCAGTGCTGTCCAGGGCCCTCTGACTTGGAGATTTGCCATCTGAGAATAGAACACATAGAGTCCCAGGGTTTTTTCTAGGGGTTATGGATATTCACCCAGAGTGGGCAGAGTTTGTAGCAATTTGTCATAGGGTGCTTTGGGTAAATATAATTTAATAAAATGCCAAAATATTTGGGAAAGTTTGACCCAAAGGAAAACTAATTAAAAGAAAACTAGTTTTGATTGAATGCTTTTATCATCTATACCTGATAAAAGAGCAAAACAGCAAAGCTGTGATATGAGCACAGACCTGTCCAATTCTCATTTCCCGTGGGAAAGAATGTCCTGCAGGCTTTAGAGGCCATTGTACCCTGGGCCAATTAACTTACCAAGTCAGTGTGCTCACAAGCACAGTTATGGCTATGACAATAAACAGTCTCTTTCATGGTGCTGGGAGACACCGCATCAGACTAGTCTACATTGCTGTTTGGGATTTCAGTGTCCTCTTCTGGAAGCAGAAGTCCAGGCAAGCCAACTAGGACTTAATCCAGTTTGGCAGTTCTAGGCTTCTTTGGCAATATTCCCTAGCAGGTAGGCCTTCTGCTGATTCAGCCTGTGCTTAATCTGAGCAGCTTCATGGCAAGATACATGGTGGAAGACTTAGTGGGGTTCAGCTGGTGCTTGAATTGTTTCAAAGCCAAACATGCTGACCTCATTTCCTTGAATTGCTGTTCCAGCTTCAGCGACCTGCCACATTTAAATGAGATGCTCCTCCCCAGAAGTGCTCGCATGATGAGCTACTAGGCAAAGGAGCCAGGAGTTTTGTGTAATTTGTCTTAGAACTGGCCTGATGGTGCGTGAGCCTAATGGCACCGTTCTGTCTCCTCAGTGTCCCAAGTGCAACATCTGCATTGAGAAGAATGGAGGCTGCAATCATATGGTGAGCAGAAGCCTGTACACTTTGCATGTATGACATGGAGCCTTTGGTCAGCGTGCCCCTAATGTGTTCTCTTCTGTTTCCCTCTGACAGCAATGCTCCAAATGTAAACACGGTGAGTCCCAGGCCTGGTGCCTAAGGCCCAGTGGCACAGTCTATGTTTCTTGTGCTTGGGTCTCCACTGCTTGTTTAGTAAAGTTCTTTTGTAGTGAAATGACAAAATAAAGGGGAATCTTAGTCACTCGTAGTCATCATAAGGCATAAAATAGCTTTTTATTTATTTATTATTTATTGGTCCCTTTGGTAATCCCACTGAAGAGTGACAGCCAGATGTTGTTGTATGTGTCTATGCCTTCTGACGTGTAGTCAGAAGTCAAGCTTGGGATGAATCTGTGATCCTCGGTCATCTAAGAAGATTTTAACTTTATTATTTTTTAATGAAGGTAAGTAGCAAGGAGCTTATCTGTGCTACCTTTAGATACTTGAGAGCAGGTTGTACCTGGATTTACCAGATGTAGTAAAATCATACTTTCCTATCAGAGGAATTTTCAGAGGCTTTTCATTTCGCTTTTCAGATCTCCTTTATCTATCAGGAACACTTCTCATAACTAGAGCCTGTTGATTTTGCTTTCCTTCTTGCCAGATCGAGAAACAAAATTTTTCCAAGTAGAAAAAATATTCAAGTAGCCTTCTACATGGCTTCATTGATGTGGACTAGGAAACTATAGTAGGTTGTTTATAAATCAGAATGCATATTACAGGATCCTAGATGGAAAGAGTGACTCTGAAGATGTTTGAATGAGGTAGAAGTATATCATACACAGAACACAGAACAATGTTAGGCAAACATGTTTTAAAGAAGAGTGACAGCCAGGTGTAGTGATGTGTGCCCTTAGTCCCAGCTATTCCAGAGGCTGAGGCTAGAGGATCACTTATCCCAGAAGTTCAAAGACAGCCTGAGTAACATAGACCCCCTCTCAAAAAATAAAAATAGAAGATGACAGATACTCTAGTACCTACCATATTCCTAATGCCTCAGAAGACCCCTCTGCCCCACCCTTAGCTATAGTCTTCCAATTTCCTAACACCCAGAGTTAATGATATACAATATACTTTTTTTTTTTGAGTTGTTGTGGGTCCTGCTAAATTGGTGAGGCTGACCTTGGACTTTTAATCCTCCCGCCTCAGTCTCCTGAATTACAGGCATGGTCCACCAGGATTATAGGCATGTTCCACCATGCCCTGTTTATACTTGAAACAGGAACAAGCACAACCTAGATGATTAAATAGACAGCAATATTACCAGTGTTAATATTTATTTTTTATTTGTAGTTGGACACGATATCTTTATTTATTTTTATGTAGTGCTGAGGATTGAACCCGGGACCTTGCACATGCTAGGCAAGTGCTCTACCACTGAGCCACAATCCCAGCTCTCTTTTTTTTAAATTTTTTAATAACTTTATTTTGGGCTGGGGATGTGCCTCAAGCGGTAGCGCGCTCGCCTGGCATGCGTGTGGCCCGGGTTCGATCCTCAGCACCACATACAAACAAAAATGTTGTGTACGCCGATAAATAAAATAAAAAAAAAAACAACTTTATTTTATTTATTTACTCATTTTTATGTAGTGCTAAGGATCGAACTCAGGGCCTTGCACATGCAAGGTGAGCGCTCTACTGTGTTGATTTCTTTATTATGGAAGCAGAATTATAATTCAGAGTATGAATTGTTGCCTGAATATAGCTTTTATAGAAAGAGCTCTTAAAAAAAAAAAAAAAGAAAGAAAGAAAAGAAAAAGCCTTTATTCCCACCTTCACATATAAAAACTCTGTCAAGAATAAGCAGGGGTTGTGAGGATCAGAGTCTCGATGATCAGGTAGGCCTCACTTGAACAAGTTTTTGCTTCTTATAATGACATCAACATAACAGACCAGTGACTATACATTCAGCATCTGTTTATGAGATCAGTAAGGTGCATAGCACATGAGCTTATAGAATGGAAAGTATGCATAGGCTGTCATTTTTATTGACCAGCACAGGATATGGGGACAGTAAGATGTGACTGGGATGAGAGATAGACATTCCTTCTGGAAAGAGGCGCCATTGAGAGGTTCTGCCCCTGTGGAGCAGGGTCTGTTCATCTAACTGCTTTGCCAATTTGGGTTTTCTTATGGGTATAATGATCACCCTCTGTTTTGCACAGACTTCTGCTGGATGTGTCTAGGAGATTGGAAGACTCATGGCAGTGAGTACTATGAGTGCAGTCGGTACAAAGAGAATCCTGACATTGTCAACCAGAGTCAGCAAGCCCAGGCCAGGGAGGCCCTCAAGAAGTACTTATTCTATTTTGAGAGGGTAAGTATTCTCTCCAGCACCTGCTGTTCCATTGTAGGGTTCTTTTAGTTGACTTCTTGAGATAGGATAACTGGGGTAACTGAAGACCAGAGCCAGTCTTTTCACACAGAAGTCAGTGAAGGGAGCTTTTACAGCAGCCTTGGGTGTTGTCTCTTTAGATGTGGCTTTCTGGCTATACAGGGCAGCCACAGCTGACTGGGAAGACCTGGTACTTAACTTGGTTGAATGATGAGTTGTAGGAAAATGAAGGGCATAAAGTTTTTCCATAAGTTAGAGGAGTCTGTGATCATGTCCTGATAGCCAAGGTGGCTGTCCTGAACGTCTATGTGGACCTCTGTACTTTCTTGGGATTCTTGTACTTTTCTCCATCCTCTCTGCTTTGTAGTGGGAAAACCACAACAAAAGCTTACAGCTGGAGGCACAAACATACCAGCGGATTCATGAGAAGATTCAGGAGAGGGTGATGAACAATCTGGGAACTTGGATTGACTGGCAGTATCTACAGAATGCTGCCAAGCTCTTGGCCAAGGTATCTACCAACTCACTCTTGGGTTTTCTTATGGGTATAATGATCACCCTCTGTTTTGCCTAACCCTGTCAGGGGCAGACTTCGGAGACCCCATCTCTAAAGAATAGAGGGATTTGCCATCCTGCATATACATTCATGCTTGTTTATGGATTTACATTTCTTTGTGTTAGGACCCAAGGACCTTACCTTTTAAGAAGAATCTTTCACTCCTCTGCCTGCAGGAAAAATTGGAACCCTTTTTCTTCTCATTTTGTTGCATCTCTGCATCACTCAAGGGAAAAGAGATTATTATCTTTGGACAAGTAGTAACATAGATAACTGGACTCTGATATTTGATTTAAGAGGGAAAGTTACGAGGCAGCTACTGGTGATTAGTTTGAAAAAGAACTTTGGGTATTCTCAGTCCATGCTTTGTTGTTTCAGTTTTCCCCTAGTTTATTCTTTCTTTAGTTTGGCTTCATTTCTTTCAGTCCCATACCTACAGACCCTGGTTAATTTGCATGGTGAGGTAAGAGTTGTAAGAGCCACCTGAGAGGTAGGTCGGTTAGAATCACAGATACAGGTTTATTTTCTTTTCCTCCTATGCAGTGTCGATATACCCTGCAATATACCTACCCATATGCATACTACATGGAGTCTGGCCCCAGGAAGAAGCTGGTAAGGCAAAGCAATCCCTGCATGCTTGTCCTATAGCTTCAGAGGCACCCTTGTCTACCAGCACTTTTGCAGGAGAACAGGGATCTGACCCTGGGTATTGGAAGGTCAAAATCAAAACAAAACTTGTCTAATTGCAAAATTCCATTTCTATTCTGGGGATTCGGTACTGTCATTTTGTGTACTGGAAAGGCAGATGCACCTAACCTCTGAACATTGATGGCCATTGGGCCTGGTCACATGCTTATAATCCCAGCAACTGAGAAACAGAGGTAGGAATATCACAAGTTAGAGGCCAGCCTCAGCAACTTAGCAAGACTCTGTCTCAAAATACAAAACAGCTGGGGGTATAGCTCAGTGGTAAAGTGCCACTGGGTTCAATCCACAGTACCTCCCCTTTTATTTAAAAAAAAAAAAAAAAAGTGTGTGTGTGTGGTGGGGCAATTGGCCAAAAAGACCTTTGTCCATTTACCCCTTTGAATCTGCTCTCTTCCCCCTCAATCTCTAAGTTGATTATTTTCAATCCCTTTATTTAATTCTTCATCTTAAATATGGTTGTTTCCTGCTAAAGCAAGTCCTATTTTTTGTTTAAATGTTGGAAAACAGAGAAACATTTATATCAGCCATATTCCCACCAAACAGAAATAACCATCATTATCATTTTCCATGCTTTTAAATTTATATTCTGGGGGTTGGAGGTGTAGTTTGGTGGCAGAGCACTTGCCTCGCATCATTGAGGCTCTGGGTTCAATCCCCAGCACCACCACACACATACAATATGTGTGTGTGTGTGTGTACATATACACGTACATATGTATAAATGTACATAGTAATAAATGTAACATTTTATTATTACCATAATTAATTTTGATAATTGTCACTATTTACCAGACTGGTAGATTCCTTTTTAAAAATGGCTTTTTCGGGGCTGGGGATGTGGCTCAAGCAGTAGTGCGCTCGCCTGGCATGCGTGCGGCCCGGGTTCGATCCTCAGCTTCACATACAAACAAAGATGTTGTGTCCGCCGAAAACTTTAAAAAAAAAAAGAATATTAAAATTCTCTCTCTCAAAAAAAAAAAAATTTAAAATGGCTTTATCAGTTTTCCATTTTGTGGTTATACCATCATTTGGGGCATTGATTGTTTCTGTTTTTTACTATATAAATAAGACATTGAGGAAAATTGTTGTGCTTTCTCTCTTCACATGTATAATTAGTAAAACAAAAAAAAGAGAAATGTTCAGTGTGAATACAGTGTCTGAGCATATCCATTTTGACTTTTTGCAGCATCTGTTTCCCTATATGTTGGGAGCCTTTTTTTTTTTTTTTTTTTTTTTAAGAGAGATAGAAGAGAATTTTTCAATATTTATTTTTTAGTTTTCAGCGGACACAACATCTTTCTTTGTGGTGCTGAGGATCGAACCTGGGCCGCACGCATGCCAGGCGAGCGTGCTACCGCTTGAGCCACATCCCCAGCTCGGGAGCCTTCTTTTTAATGTCTTTAAATTCTTTCCCTTTCCTTGGTGTATGGTCTTGCCATTTGGCCATACTCTTTAGTTTGCCTTTTGTTTGGAGACTGTTAGGGGTTGAAGTGAGCCTGAGGTACTGCATGTGACCCTCTATCTTCAGGCTCTGCCCAGCTATATTCCCCTCTCCTTTTGACCCTCCTGCTCTACCCATACAGTTTGAATACCAGCAGGCTCAGCTAGAGGCTGAGATTGAAAACCTTTCGTGGAAAGTGGAGCGAGCGGACAGCTATGACAGAGGGGTAAGTGCCTGTTGTCTTCTTGCATTGCAGGTAAGGGAAGATGGGTAGGGTCATAGATGACAGGGTGTTGGTATGCGAACTGGAAGCTGCTGCTGAGAAGGGTGGAAAGGGCATTGCTTTGGCTCTTTGGAGCCCCTGATATGGTGGGTGTGACTTTGGTTACTCCCTACTCCTGGCACTGAACCATGCAAGCACCCATCCTTGCTTCCTTTGTGCAGGACTTAGAGAACCAGATGCACATAGCAGAACAGCGGAGAAGAACCCTGCTGAAGGATTTCCATGATACCTAAGTTGGGACATGGACTTGCCGGGATGAAATGTGGCTGCAAGGACTCCCGGCTGCCGTACTGCATGCTGCAGGCTCTGCCTTTCACGACTCCAGGCAACAGCCAGGGCCCCACTCCTGAGAGACACTGGCAACACACCTTTTAGTTAATTTGTTTTCTTCTCATCTTTTTGCTTTTTGTTTCTACCAGGGTAGAGTTCATATTGAATTGGCTTCTTTTCAGGACTTTTAATTCACCCAGATGGTTGTTGGGAGGGAGGGAATGTTTTGTTTGCTTTGTTTTGTTTATTTGTTTTTGAATGGCTATTAATAGGATTAGATCATTACAACTTATGTAATTTTCAAAGATTGTACAATATTAAAAAAAAAAAGGCAAACCATAGGATAACACAGAGCCCTTTTAAAAAATAAATTGGCATTGGAGTGTCTTACCCTGTAGCTATTTTACTTGGAATGTAACATGTGCTGCCCACCTACCCTGCCTCAAAAATATCTATACTGCAAGGGGCCCTGGAGTGGTCTCTGCTTTCCAGCTTCACATGTTTGGCCACAGCTAGAGTCCCAATGAAAGAACATGTGACAGATGGTAGGGAATTGAGTTGGCCTTTGTCACGGGCATGGAGCACAAGGAGTCACATCATGCCTCTTGCCTTAGTTGGACAGTAAGGAGATAGTACAGAATAGGTGGTCTTCTGTGGGTTCATCTTTATTCTTGAAAGTGAGGTTTACCTGGGTCTGGCATTTGAAGCCAGAACCCACAGCAGAACATAGGTGGACTTGTGGCCACCCAGACTAGGGGACGCTGGTTTAGCACCATGCTTCCTTTGGTCTCCTATAGAGAATCATTTCGAAAGGGAGTTGTTCCTTAAAATAAATTTGCTTTACCTTGGTCTCTCCTTTTGTGCCAGTATTCAAGTGGTGTAACTCTGACCAGGGTCACATGCAGCCATACCTGACATTGACCTGCTGCACTCTCCTTGCAAACATCAGGGTCAGAGTTCAACATGGCCCACCTCAAGGGCATTGGCCTTCCTGGCTCAGGGGCTCAGTTTGTGCAAGTTGTTTTCATATTACTTGGAGTGTGCCCAGCAGCTACTCTGGTGGCAGAATGTGTTTCCCTTTGCCTGGTTCCAGCTGTCAGAAGACCCCACCTCTAGGGTCTGGGAGTATAAGGCCAGGAGAATCCTTGGTTTATGGTCCCAGTTTTTGTACTGGGAGGAAAGGATGGCCAGAGGATAGGAACAACTTTCACATACTTGAGTGCAAGGGAGTAAGCAGTTTGCCTTGTATCCTGCCTTTCTTGAACCTGGTCCTGTGGGCCTTTGAACAGTTAGATCTGTGATCTCTGGGGTTTCTGAGGCTTTATTCAGTGCCTCCACTCTGAGACTGGCAGAGCTGTCTATACTTGACAGGGCCTCCTTCACCTCCTAGGAGAGCCTATAGGAAAATCTGTGAATATTATAGTGGGAGTTCTTCAGTGTCCATACGTTTTCACTTCCAGTCAGCAATTTTCTAGGTACTGAGTAAGCTGTAAACGGAGTCATTCTTGAAGACAGAGGACAGCTGTGACTTTTAAGGTACATGGCTGACTGCAGGTTCACTTTCTTCCCTCTAGTTTTATCTCTTCATATAGTCCCCAACAAGGGAGGGGATTTGGGAGAACAGGTTAGGAATGTAGCAAATGAGCCCAGAAAGGGACAACAGGGAGCTAATTGTGAACAGAAGGTACCTCCTACAAGACCATGGGTGGGATGTGAATTCTGCATTGGCATATGAAATATCTTCATGTCTGGAGCCTTTACCTCTTTGTCAAGTCCTTCCTGTAGCACTGCCAGGGCACAGAACAGAGTTGTAGCTCTGCATCTTTGTCACACCCTGGCTGGGTATTCTCTGGACTTCATGGCTGCCACATTCTTTACTTACATCCAGTTGTGACCCTGACCACTAGAGCTACAGGGGGTTCTATGTCCAGAATAACCTATAGCACTTGACCTGTGGAGAGCTTCCTTTTGTGTACCCAGTGGCTATCCTTTATTAACATTACTAGGAAGATGGGAGATGTCAGGCAGAATTCCTCCACCCCCCCTGCCAAGGGTAGAAGAGAGGCACAGTGTTTTCATGAATTTATCATATATCTTGTTTTTCTTCAAAGAAAAAGTTAATTGAAGCAATGTCATCTGCTCAAAGTTGAGTGGTTTATTCAAAATAAACTTAAGTTTCTGATTATAAAAATGTGTGTAGAGTCTTTCTTCAAAGGATACAGATAGATTCCCAAGTCCCAGATTCTGGCCAGTGAATACCAGATGAGGGTACTCCTGTTTGCCCTCTCCCCACTTGGGTGCTGTGAAGGCCCTACTGGTCAGATTTTTTCCCCTTTCTGGCTGTATGGGAAAAGGGTATCTGTAAGGTGGTCTCTGCGGAAGGAAGTAGAATATGCTGGAAGTTTTGACTCTTGTCTCTCTGGGTGTAGGCTGAATCATTCCCTACCATAAACATCCCAAGATGTGGTAGGGTAAATACAAATGTGCCAAACCCTTTATTCAGACCTCTGTGTTCCTCCAAAGCAGATATAGGAAGGTATGGCAGTGGACAGTGTGGCCTCTGGAGCCCTGAGGGTTATGAAGAGACAACTCGGGACATAAACAAGGATTTAGGTCCTAATCCCAAGGGTGAAGGACAGGAAACAGGGTTTGGGTTCTAATTGACAGATCCATATTTGTGTTGTCAGGAATGCCAGCAACTTTAGTGGTAGGAAGCTCTGTGATAAAGTCATCTTCAGAACTGGGTAGCATGCACAGGAGGACAACTGAGGCCAGCAGAGACCTCATACTCCCCATCTAAATTAAATGAGAAGGTATGGCATCTGAGCCTCAGCTGTTCAGTTGGCTCTATTTTGGGCACAGGCCATCAATCAAAAAACCAGACTAGTGCCTATACCCCAAGACAAATCATGCTAATGTTGACTGAGCACATACTCATGTCCTCATGATAACCCTGTGCAATAGGTGCTGTCAGGGTCCACATTATATAACTGTTTAAAAAGAAAATACAGGTATGGCACACACCTGTAGTTTCAGCTACTTGGGAGGCTGAGGCAGGAGCATGATGAGTACAAGAGGAGTTTGAGACCAGCCTGGGCAATATAGAATCCATCTAAAAAAAATAATAATTTGCCCAAGGCTGCCACTGCTGGTAAATGGTAAACTGTTTACTTTTAGGAAGTTCAACTTTTGTAATACAAATTAGAACGTAGCTCTGCACAATGCTCAAATTTGGCAATATGTATCGGCTGTTGAGGTAAGACTGCCCTAGAATCAAAAAGGTCAGAGGGTTTAAAATGTCAAAAGTCAATTTTATGGTGATCTAACTGATTTTAGAAGGCGAGAGAGATCCCTACATTGGTACCAGGAAATTATGAGATCCTTGGTAAAATTGTGGTTCTATTGGTTGACATTTATCTATAATTGAGAATTACACCATTTTGGAAACTTTGAATTATTTCTATTGTAACTATACTCAGAAACAGATTTCTGACCTAACTAGAATTAATTAAAGACAGGCTGCAGAAAATTCGAACAATCCTGAATTGGTAAATAGAATTTTTGTATATTGGACTCAATATACAAAACAATTGATCAGTGATTATATTTCCTTTACAATTCATTTTAGGGGAAAGGTACTAGGCCCTTTACTTCCTCTGCCTCTCTGCATAAGGAGGTCCAGACCTAGCTAATTCCCTCCAGAGCTGTGGGTTCCCATTCCCTCTGATGTGAGATGTGGACTGCTTTCTGGTGGTAGTGTTTGGTTAGCATCCCAACTTTGGCTCACAACAGCTATTGCTGTTGTTTCCCCTCTGTGCAGAAAAAGCCCAGAACCTCTCCTTTTGTGGAGTTAGATAAATAAAGAGGGGTGGCTAGATTAGGGCACTGATGAACCCTGTCACTGTAGAATCTTGGGGATAAGGAAGTGGTCCTGCCCTGACTGAGAAGACCAGAAAATTCAGTGTTGTTCTTGAATGCATGGGTGGTTAGAGTGTGTGCATATCCTGAGGACAACCCAAACCTAGAAAAGCAGCACAAAAATATCTTGGCACTGGGCCACTGTATGTCCTTCCACTCCCCATTTTTTATGATAATCTGAGGTGATGGTGTTTCAATAGTGGAAAAGTCCCTTTCTCCCTCTTACTTTGTGCCAGTTCTAAGACAAAGTGTTCCTTACATGGAGCACCTCCCGCATTCCTGGGTGTTACTGTGGTGGTAGTGACCTCCCAAAGCTGACCTTCCTGATGTCAGGGCTCCTCCAGGAATCCTCTGACCTCCCCAGAATCCTCTGACCTTCTCCCCCTTCCCCGCGCACACACACACTCAGGCAACTTCTTCCTAAGGCCTGATTCCTGCAGGACTCCCTAGAAAATGTAGACCCGCTGTGGTATGGACCTACAAGAAGGTCGTGGGACCTGCTACATCATCACGTGCTCCGTCATTGGCCTCCGCAGTATTGAGTCATCTTCTGGTGCTGTCTCCCCCTTGCGGCTACTCCCTTCCCCAACCCCCACTCCTGGGAGCAAGATAATGGCAGATCTATACTTTTCTGGGTGGGAGAAGGGAAGGGGGGGGTCTTAATCAAGGACAGATAAATTACCAGATGGATTTGCCTTAATGGTGCGGCTCCTGTCTAGATCTACATTTGGTGAACGGTCTGCTCTGGGGAGTGTTTAGCTCCTGGAAAAGAAAACCCAGTGTGGGCTGGGGTTCAAGGTGCAGAGAGGCCGAGCACTATGTGCGACAGTGGCAGGTGCTTGTCCCCAGGAACAGTCTCCTGGTGACAGCAGTGTGCGCGGACTCTGAGGCTGTTCTCCTAGTGACTGCGCAGCGCAGGCACCCTGTGGCCCCTCCCCTGGGCGCGCGCGTGCGCGCACGAGACCTAGGCGCCATGGCGGCTGCGGCTGCAGCTACAGACCTGTGTCCAGAGGCCGCAGTAGCGGATGAAGCTGCGAATCCGCATTGGGTGCCGCCGGAGCACAGCTTGGCTGGGGCAACAACCCGGCCAGGCGATGACCAAGATGCACCGGTGCGGCCGCTGTGCAAGCCCCGCGGCATATGCTCACGCGCCTACTTCTTGGTGCTGATGGTGTTCGTGCACCTGTACCTAGGCAACGTGCTGGCTCTACTGCTCTTCGTTCACTACAGCAACGGCGATGAGAGCACGGATCCCGGACCCCAACGCCGCGCCCAAAGCCCCCGGCCCAAGTCAACTTTGGGCCCCCTGACCCGCCTCGAGGGCATCAAGGTGAGGACAACCAGCCCCCACGCCGCGGTCCAGGCCCTGTCCCCCACACTGACCCACAAGCCATGCGAGTCCCACGCACTGGCCAGCTGTTGAACCCGTTTTGAGTAGTGTGACCTGGCACCCTGGCACCTCATCTATCCGCTGTGCACCTTTCCTTTAGGTGGGGTACGAGCGTAAGGTCCAGCTGGTTACCGACAGGGATCACTTCATCCGAACTCTCAGCCTGAAGCCGCTGCTCTTTGGTAAGTCCACCAAATGCTCCTGGGAAGGGCCAGGGGCTGCTGTGGTTACTTCAAGGCTCTTTCTGACCACATGCTTTCTATTTTGAAAACGGCTCCTTCAAAGTAGCCCTTTCTTTATCCATCTAGATGATTACCAATATGAAGTACCCACTCCCTTCTCCATGATAGGGTAATAGCCTTTTCATTCCCCCTCTCAGATCCATTATTCCCTGCAGCAGATTTTTTTCATCACATGGCCAGGCAATGTGACCCTGAGGCTAGCATCCAATTTCAATTCCAATTTCATTGAAATTGTCTTTAGACATTCCATGCCACAACTAATTCTGTCATCTTTTAGAATAGGGGGAAAGTGGGGGTCTGATAACCAATTCCCAGCTGATCACAGGGCCTGTGGGATCTTGTGAAGAGAAGCAGGCTATTCAAATGTGGATAAACTGATGTCCCCAAGTATGCCAACTAGGACACCAGTCAGAGGCACAGTTTTTGCTGCCAGCATTCTAGGAATCTTCTTAGTGTTCTTTTTAGTCATCATGGGCAGAACCTTTCAGGGTGATCCCATAGCCGTATCATAGTTCATGTTTTCTGAGTGTGTATGTATACATATATACACTGTAGATGGACACAATACCTTTATTTTATTTATTTATTTTTCTGTGGTGCTGAGAATTGAACCCAGTGTCTCATTCATGTGAGGCAAGTGCTCTACCACTGAGCCGCAACCCCAGCCTGTCTGAGTTCTTATTACATGATAGGCTTCATGTGATTGTTTCATTTAATTCTCACAAACCCCCTTTGAGGTGGATGTAGATGCTACCCACAGACAAGAAGGTGAGAAAATGAGGCAGAGTCCCTTGGCTAAGCTCACATAGTAGTTCAGTGGTCACATTAGGATTAGAACCCAGGCAGCCTGCCTCTAGAACTTGCTCATAGAAGCCACAGTGCTAACTGGGAAGATCCAGAAGCCTTCCAAAGATTATCAGAGTCAACAAGGTAAGGGTCCCCAGACCTATGGAATTTGTCAAAGATAAATTTGTACAGCCCTGTCCTGGGTACCTGGCCTCAGTGACATATATAGATAGACCCTGGACAGACCCTGGCTGCGAGGGAATGAAGTTAATAAGGAGTTTTAAGAAGGGGGCTGAGGCAGAGCACCTAAACATATGCTATTGTCCCTGTTGCAGAGGGCTCTGACTGGGGATTATGACTAGACCTGTAAGTATGTCACATGCATCCTATTCATGGGGAATTAGGTTATGCTGTCAGTTCTGTTGTGAGAAGGGCCCTAAAAGATGATGGCTTTTGTTATCAATATTACTACTGAAAGACATTGAATCCTATACCAGGCACTATTTTAAGTGCAAGGGAACACAATATGGAACAAAAAATGAAGGGAACCATAACAAAACAAAATCCTGAAGCTGACATTCAGATGGAAACAGATAAACAAACAAATAACTATACATCAGGTGTTGATATATGATTGCAGACCAGTAAGGCAGAATTTCACCTGGGGTTGGAGCTCTTAATAGGGTAGCCAGGATAGGCCTCTTTGAGAAAAATATTTGAGCAAAGACCTATAGGAAGTACAGGATCAAGTAAAAAGTGATCCTGTCAGGGAAAGGTGATCTAGGCAAAGGGTACAGTGTTTGCCTTATTAGTACCATACTGCTGTGGGTTGGAGATGTAAACTCTGTGGTAGAGTACTTACTAGCATGCATGAGGACCTGAGTTCAATTCCCAGCACTGCTGTGAACAGATATACTGAGTGATTTTGTTTTCTTTCATCAGCCTTCCTGGAACCTGTATATATCTAATTCAAATCCACATTAGGTTAAGTGAGCCATGAAGCCAAAATCCTTCTAACATGCAGCTTGTCCTAGAAAGCAGAGAATGAGAAACTCACTTCTGAAGTCCCCCAAAATAAATTACAAGAAGCAGAAGAGATGTGATAACAGGTAAACTATTCTGGTTAGGCTATCAGATGGGCCCCTGTTTCTGCAGTTACAAAGGGCACAGCCAAGAGATTTGGACAGCTGTGGCATGGACTTCCTGTTTGTAGTCCTCATTTTCTCCAAAACATTTACATTGCCTGCTAGTCAGTTGGGGGAAGATCCCAGGTTTCATCCTGAAAGCCCTGGAACATGCTGCTTGGTGAAATGAGGTAGGTGAATGAAAAAGAGATCAGGGGTTATGAAAAGTCCAGTTGTGAGGGAGGGAAACCACAGGGGAGAGTGTCCAAGGTCAGGCATTTCCAGAATGCTTTGGTGTTGGATGAATCCAAAGGATGCCTTATCCTAAGAAGAAGCAGTATCTGTTTTGTGTATTTGTATGTCCATCAGTTCATCATTGGTCTGGAGTTCACTGTTATCCTAAAAAGACAGGCAGAGCCCAAGGAGAGTGTAGGTTGTGCTCTCTCTGCCCTGCTGTTCCTGGCTCCAAATCTGTGACATGCCAGCCTCAGAGACTCAAGGTGACAGGGCCTGGGATGGATACCTAAGATGTTAGTTGGGAGCCAGGGATTGTGGCACACACCTGTAATCCTAGCTACTCAGGGAGACTGAGGCAGGAGGATTGCAAGTTCAAGGCCAACCTGGACAACTTGGTAAGACCCTGTCTCAGAATAAAAAGGGAAAGGACTTGGGATGTAGCTCAGTGGTAAATGCCCACTGAATTCAATCCCCAATACTGCGAAAAAATAATAATAATAAAAAACAAAAATAGGGCTGGGACTATAGGTCAGTGGCAGAGCGCTTGCCTAGTAGAGGTGAGGTACTGGGTTTGATCCTTAGCACCACGTTAAAATAAAGGAAATTCTGTCCATCTACAACTGCAAAAAAATAAAAACAAAGATTAAAAAAAAAAAAAAAAGATGTGAGTTCATTCTAGGGGGCTTGGGTTCCATCCCAAGATGCCTACTTCTCTGTGGAAAAGAACCCAGCCCTGCAGGAAACACTCCATGCAGCCTCTCATCTCTCCCTTTGGGGAACATTTCCTTTTCCCTGTTCCTTGAGACACTTGGCAAGTGGGATCTGGACCAAAAGGCCCTACTCTGAGTTACATAAGGGTAGTAGGTATTTTTCAAAGATGTGGAACACTAGGAATCCATTTCTGAGTCATTGTGACCTCTTTGGGAACATTGCCTTCTTAAATGTGGCTTACATTCTCTGAAACACAGCTTCTTCATCCTTGTTCTATCTTTAAGCAACAGATTAGGTCTTTTCTCTTCATATCTTAAAAGTCTCCAAGATAACCCCCTTTCATATCTCTCTCTCTCTCTCTCTCTCTCTCTCTCTCTCTCTCCCTCTCCCTCTCCCTCTCCCTCTCCCTCTCCCTCCCTCCCTCCCTTGCAGTGCTGGAAATTGAACCCAGATCCTTGAGCATACTAGGCAGTACTCTACCACTGAGCAATCCCATTTTACTTCTAGGTCTTACTTGGTGCCTCAAAGCCCTCTTACTTCTTAGACTTCATCTCCTGCCACTCTCCCTCATTCCCTGAGGATTCTCAGAGACACCAAGTTCACTGCTGCCTCAGGGCCTTTATATGTGTGGTTAGGCTCTTCCCATAGATGGGGCTTTATCTCCGTTTTCTCAGATGTCCCTTCCTCAGAGACCTTTCTTGTCTTCAAACCAGTCTTGAGAGGTTCCCAGGCATCCCGTTACATCGGCCTGTTTGATTTTCTTCTTAATGCTTAGCATTGCTAGAAACTGTTTTGTTCTCTCTGTCATTTGTGCCTCTACCCACAAAGATGAGCTGCGTGTATGAAAGGCTTGATTTGTTCTGGCTATGTGTTTAGTAGTCAAGAATTCTGTCTTCTGCTGATAAATTTGGGGTGGTTTGGAGGGGTTGACTGGATGCTCAGGCCTGTCTGCTTGCTCAGAGTGTGCTCTGCCGCCACCCTCCTGACTTGGTACCCTCTTCAAGGGCAGCAGTTAGCACCTCTAGTTAGTCAGTGAGAGTTTTAATCCATTTTTCTTAACTACTTAATTAAGGTGAATGAGTAATCATCACTAGTATATAAAACAATTTATTTAAAAATCTTGCCTGCCGAGTTGCTTAGGGCTTCACTATGTTGCTGAGGCTGGCTCTGAACTCATGATCCTCCTGCTTCAGCCTCCTGAGCTGGGATTACAGGTGTGCACCACTGTGGCCAGCAAAAAAAGAATTTTTAATGTGCATATAATTTCAAGTTTTTAAGCATATTAATATAGTTTTCTCTGTGGACTGCCGCTTTCCTCTAGCCACATACACACTCCTACTGTTTCACTGGCTGGCTGCTTGGCAGACTTAACAGAGCTCATGTGGATATAGTTGAGTGTGTTTGGGACTGGACAAGCACCATCTTGCCCAAAGTGAGCATAGCCCAAGGATGTGTGCCTGCTCTGAAATACGGCTTGGGGTGCTAGGGCTTGTGGACAGTAGCAGGGCAGAGTCTAGACTGTCTTCCCAGGCCTGCTCAGCATACTCCAAGGAATCTAGCTAGCCTGCATGCCTTCTGGGCTGGAGAGAGCTAAGAAAGCAGACCCACCCTGTTTGAGATTGGGGCCTCTCTGTTCTCTGGTCTGCAAATCCCCTTGGCAGGGGCAACAGAAAGAGGGTTCAATGTGTGTCCAGGAGAGCTTACATGATTAGTGTGACCAGTGCAGAGGCCATGGCTAAAAGTCCAAGGCTTTCTTTGGTATGGTTAGTCCCTGTTCTTGGCACTGGTAATAGTAACACCTATGATTTTGGTGGCTCCGGCTCCAGGCATAGGCTGTGGTTACCAACAGGTGGTTGCCCTGCATCCTCTCACTTAATACATAGGTCCCTGTGTGTGCCTTCCTCACAGGAGATTATACACACATGTGACATCCAGCTGCAGCCAGCGTCTCAGGGTAGGCACTAACTCTGTGGGGAGCAGTGGTCCCATCTTCAACACATCTAGTCTTGAATCCAGGTCATGGTCCCAGGGGCCAGAGGATGTCCTGTTGCATCAGAAGAGCCTAACCTTCACTGCTGAATGGAATCAGAGGGGCCAAGTGATCAGCTGGACTTCCAAGAGTGCCCCCACCCATCCCCTGGCTACTGAACTCTTGTCTGATGCTCTCCCCTTGGAATCAGTCTCCTAGGGATGCCACCCTCCTTAGCAGAATTTTTGTTTTATTTTGTTTTTAGCAACATCCCATGCTTATAAAGGAATTAAGTTTTCAGCTCTAATCAGGCATATTTGGATATTTTCTTAATATTTGCCTTAGTACTGAGCCAGGTAGACATTGTATAAAGGATACTGTCCACTCAGGGCTTATAGTACAAAGTCACGGTGCAGAGTGTGTCCAGGACCTCCTGGGGTAAGCTTATATTCTACAACTCACAGTCTCTGCAGCTGGCATGTGACACTGGGAGGAGAGACTCAAGTGAGAAGGCAGGCAAGAGGTGTGTGTGTGTTGGGGGGGGGCAATCAACGAAATCCCTCCTGTCTGCCCCTCCTGTTTTACTCTCTTTGAGACAGATTGCCTGCTCTAGGGGTCCTCTTCCCTTTCCCCCGACCAGTTTACCTGATCCCCTCCTAGAATGACACAGTAGACAGCGGGTAAAGACCTGTGGGGAAGTCACACAGAGAGTCATCAGACATGGCTGAGATACAGAGATCATGGCCCACGGGGAAGCATCCACGGTTCAAGATAGCTGGCCAGAGGTAGCCATAGCCAGCCGTGATGGGTGAGCAGCTGGCCTCTATTTCCTCACACAGGCTGCAGCACAGGTAGATGACCCTGCAGGGTGGGGAAAACAATTGGTGTGACTAGGCTGGTAACTGGGCACCCAGATCAACCTGGAACTTTCCATGGTTGCTTGGCAACGACACTTTGATCACCTAGCAACAGCCCTGCAGCCTTGCTTCTCTACTTGTGCCACATTTTAGCCCTCAGCTCTGCCTCCCGACTTATCTGCCTGTAACCTAGCTTCTTTCCAGCTTTTGAAACTCCCTCTCCAGCTCCAAGGTTATCTAGTATCAGGTGAGGGATGTGGGAGGCCCTGCTCTCTGGCCTTCACCCCTCATGTCAGAGGGAAAAAGCAGGCCCTCCCTTTTGTCCTAAAAGACCTTCAGGGCACTGCAGTCTCTGAACAGGGCTGGTGCTGGCACAGAGTGCAGGGGGCCCACCCTCCAATTCTGAAAGAATCCATTCTTGTTGGTACTGACAGTCAAAGAGATTCCAGGAAGGACTTCCTCTGCTGGGTGGGGGAACTGAGGTAATGTTCACAGGAAGGTTAGGCTGGGGAAGAAGAATTAGCCTTATGACCTCGGGGCTTTAGGAGAAAATGTCACCAGATGGATCTCAGCTCCATCTCTTGCCAGCATCCTGTGGGCAGATTAGAGCTTCCACATTTCTCTGCAAAGGGGCTCACAGACCCCAGCCTAAAGCATCCAGCCACTTGTCCCTGTCTTGACATTGAAGAGCCTTTTATAGGTTGTGGGTATAGACTGAGGGACCAGCCCCACATGCCCACCATTGATGTTACCCTGCCCAGTGATGGTCACCTCTGTCCCCTGGGTATCTGTTTCCTTCTACTGGGAACACTCATAAAAATAATTCTTCATTTTCCTCCTTGCCCCTGTGAATAACCAGCAGTGACAGGTGCTCAGAGGATTAGTGAAGAGCTCAACTGCCAGAGCAGGACCTGGCTAAGGACATCCTCCCCTCTATCTGCCCCTGCTCTACCTGTCAAGGCACACAGGGGCAAAGAGGGAGCAAAGGAAGAGGCCAGCATCAGGGTGGCACTCCCGAGCAAGCAGGGGCAACCTGCTGTCTGTCTGTTTGATGGCCTCAGCTGCTGTGTCATGGTCCAGCAAGTTGTTCAACCGCCTCTCTGTGTAGCCAATATCATAACATAGTTTCATTGCTTGGGGAATGAGCATGCTCCGTGTGTAGCTCCAGGGAGCCCCAGCTGCACCATCATTCCACAGTACCACCAGCAGCTACAGTCCTCTCTCCATCACCTGCCTTCTCTATCCTGGCCTCACTGAACTGAGGTCCAGGGCTTTATAGGGCTGTACCTCCAAGGAACCAACAGAGGAGGAGGTCCTGCAGGTGTTTGCAAAGCTCCCAGGTACCTGCACCCACCTGATTAGGCCACAACATACTGACTGGGCTGGCTGTTTTTGATTAGCACATGATGAAGGGAATAGAGACTGAAATCATCTCCACTAGGCCTGTGGACTTACTGGCACCTAATAAACTGAAGAAAACTCAGCCTGTGTTTTCTTTTCCTTTTTGGCTTGCTTTTCTTTCTTTTTAAATGTTATATGTTAAGCAATCAAGAGGTGACAATTAGCAGTTTGGTCTAACCCATTGTCCAGCAGTGCTGTCTCCCAATGGCTGACTCATACCTTTTCTGGGTTTGATGGTTTGAGAGTTATGCATGCCAGGGGTGGGGGGGCCTTTGTTCTATCCTTAATGTTATCACATCTGGGATCATGTCACCTACCCCTGGGATTTGATCTGGATTTGAGCATAGATTCTGAGAGAACAGCCTGGGTTGCCCTGGGCAAGTCTGTGCTTATGATTTCTCATAGATTGAAAGGGTCAGTTAATGGGGCCTGGCTTTCAAAGATGAATATAGGGAACTAAGGAGTTGATGTATACAAAGTGCTTTAAGAGACTGTGCTACCTGAGTGTGATCTGCTATGATCACTATTAAAAATCACTACCATCCTGGCTCTGAGAGATCTTTACCTTACCCTGGGCAATGACTGGAACTTCATGCTGGGAGTATGACTGAGAGAAGTGACAGACCACTCTGTAGATGGCAGTTTGGCCCCTCCTCTAATCTGTTCTTTTGTGAACCTCTTGTTCCCCAAGGAAGTTCTCCTCCTAGGAAAAGGAGAAGGAAGCAGGACCTAGGCTTCTGACCTGAAAGTACCTGGGCTATTATGTTGGGATATAAGGCTTATATTGCAGTTCTACCAAGCCACCTACAAACTGTGGCCAGTGTGTGGACAGCCAGCCTTTCCTAGGTCTCAAGCATGATTGATCTTTACTCACGAGCTTAGAGGCACAGAGTAGGTGCTAAGTTAACACCCCCCCACCCCCCACCCCCACACACACTCACTTCCCAGCACTAGGCAACTCAGCCCTGGTCAGATGACCAGAACCTACTTATACGGGAGAAGAGAGGACAACCTTTGGACGAACCTACACTATTGGATGTCTGGGCTTTGTTTGTTTTTATTTAAATAATGCTTGAAAGCAAGAGCCAGCCAGCATTTCTCTGCTTTAAATATATATACCTGATGTAAATTGGGCATGGTGGGTCACACCTGTAATCCCAGCAAGGAAGGATAAGGAAGGAGAATCACAAGTTGGAGGCCAGCCTAGCTAGGCAATTTAGCAAGATCCTGTCTCAAAATAAAAAATAAGCCAGGTGCAATGGCTCATGCCTGTAATCCTAGCAGCTCGGGAGGCTGAGGCAGGAGGATCCAGAGTTCAAAGCCAGCCTCAGTAAAAGCAAGGCACTGAGTAACTCAGTGAGACCTCGTTTCTAAATAAAATACAAACAGGGCTGGGGATGTGGCTCAGTGGGTGAGTGCCCTTGAGTTAGATCCCTACCCACCTCAATAAATAAATAAATAAATAAGAAAGGGTATAGGGATATAGCTCAGTGGTAAAATACCCCTGGGTTCAATCCCCAGTACCAAATAAATAAGTAAATATTCCCAGTAAGAAGAAGAGGTTAACTCTCTGCCCTTCAAGACCACTCTCTGGCCTTTAGTTCCACTCCAAGGTGGGTCAGCCCATATCCATTTTAGCTATAGCCTGCTCCCAGTAACCCCCCTGGAAAATGTGTGCTGTCATCATCAACAAAAGAGGCCCTGCATTCCAATGCTGGCCAGCCTTTGCAGGACATAAGAACACATTAATGTAAGAACGGATATAAAGGGGAGTGTGGACTCTTCCAAACATTGTGACCACCAGGGGACAGAGAGGACCCCTGAAACCCTGCAGGGAGGAGGATAATCAGTGCACAGTGCCCCAGCTCAGTCCTTGGCTTCACCCACCTCCTCTTATGGCAGAAATTCCTGGCTTCCTGAGTGACGAGGAGTGTCGGCTCATCATCCACCTGGCACAGATGAAGGGATTACAGCGCAGCCAGATCCTGCCCACTGAAGAATATGAAGAAGCAATGAGCAGTATGCAGGTCAGCCAGCTGGACCTCTTCCGGCTGCTGGACCAGAACCACGATGGTCGCCTGCAGCTCCGAGAGGTTGGGATCCTGGGGCCTGAGGAGGCACAGGGAGGGAGTTCCTAGAATTACCTTTCTGGTGGCCATGCCATTTGTCTGGCTCAACTGGCCCCATACTCAGATGCCAACTCAGGCCTTCTTGGGCATGCCCAGCCCCAGGGTCGCTCTTTCCTCTCTATAGAGTCCCTACTACCCTGGAAACCCCAGAGGATTGCAGGAGGATCCACATGGGGGTGATGGCATTTATCACCACAGTTTGGAATGATATTTCTTTCGTGGTCTGGATTCCTTGCTGCCATGGCTAGAAACCCATTATGGTGGATGGGGTTGGCAGCTCTGATGTAGCCAGCAGCCTGCATCTCTCTTCACGTGCCTCTCACACCTGGGCTTCTGAGAGAAATCCAGCAGGGTGTGTGTTGGGGGGTGGGGTATTGGTCCATTGCTCACACAGAGCACTCCACTGAGTCTGGTCTTCCTGAGGGTTCTGGTGGTGGTCATGTCCTGGACAAGTCTCCCCCTGTTGCCTCTTCCCTCTTTATAACCAGACCTTTGGCTCTCCCTTCCTCCACACTACCTGAGGTATGTGAGTGTGATACAAGGCCAACAGTGCTCCCCTGAAGACCAGAGTCCCAGCAGAGCTGGGTATGCCAATGGTCCTCATGCCTCTTGACCCTTTTCCTGGCTTCCTCAGATATCTCTGGACCTCTCTTCAGCCCAAGGACTTTGGGCTCTGTCCTGAGTCCTCACCCATTCCCTATTACTGCAACCCTTAACTCCATAAGAACTGGTCCTTTTGTGCTCTGATGGCTCTTTACCCCTAGGGTCACCCCACTGAGGGACCCTCTTGTACCTCAGGTACTGGCCCAGACTCGCCTGGGAAATGGACGGTGGATGACTCCAGAGAATATTCAGGAGATGTACTCCGCGATCAAAGCAGATCCCGATGGTGATGGTGAGCTCACATCCCTCCACAGTTCTGTCCCTGTGAGCCACCTCCTTTCCCCAGACTATGACAGTCTAAAGGGCAGCTCCTAGAGATCATTTTGACCTTATCAGGCAGAGTTTATAGAGTCTGGGGCACAGGAAACAGGACTCCTAGTTGGGAAATGGCAAAGTGAGTAAAGTGGAAGCAAGGAGACATGAGGGCAGCTTGAGTTTTTCCATTCACCCTGCTCCATCTGCCTTTCCAGGCCTCCCTCATCTCACTGAGACCTCTCTCCCTTCCTTTTGCCCACCTGGAGTTTTAATGGAGCACTGAAGTGGTAGTGTTACTAATTTTGCTATCTGCAAGGAGCAACAAGAGGTTTCTGAGGTGTATTCTTAACCATTATGCCCAAGTTATGGACCAGCTGAGGAAGAGATAGAGCAGTCAAATAGGTCCTGGAAGAACAATCTTGTGACTGGTGAACAAAAGGTCTTGGAAGAATGGCCTGTGGCTATTGTCATATTCTTCCTAGTATAGAAATGGTGTCAGATTCACAGTGTTTGGGTGTTCCCCATCCTCAGGGGAATCTAAGCCAAAGGGTGGAAGTTATCTCCCTTGGGTCAGCTAGAATAACCTGGAGCAAAGACACCAGATCCAGAACCCCAAGAATGTGGGGTCTCTGCTTTCTGATTTGGGCAAGAACAGGGAGAATGTTCTCATTTGGAGGACATGGCCTGGCTTTCTTTGCTAAGTTGAGCTGGTAGTTCAGCAGGCAAGACTGGCTAGGTTTGTTCCACCCAGGATGGGACCTGAGTTCATGAGGGTTTCCCTGGGGACTTGCCCTGCTTGCACCCTACCATGTGGGAGGCCCTGGGTGGACTCAGCACTTTGCTGCTCTCTTTACCTTCTACAGGTTGGAGTATGGCCACCACACTCTATATGGCCAGGCTGGAAGGCGTAGGGTGACTCATGGGCTGAGGTCCTGGCCATATGGCTCGAGTTCCTTTGGAGACCCCACTCTGGCACTCTAATGGGTGTTGAGATTCTTCCTTTTGGGAGCCAAATCAAGGCTTAAACTGAGAAAATGAACTTCTCTGGGTCTTCCCTTAGGGCCCGATGTGACAGAAACCAGGTTCATCTGACCCAAGAGTCCAGGTGGGGACAAGTGCACATGGCCCCCAGTGCCTGAGGCCAGGGGCTGCTGCTGCCTTTGGGGTAGGTAGGGAGGTGCTGCCTGCCACTGTGGTCCCCTCTCATGGGCCTGGCAGGCACTAATGGTGGGTGCCCTGTACAGGAGTGCTGAGTCTGCAGGAATTTTCTAACATGGACCTTCGGGACTTCCACAAGTACATGAGGAGCCACAAGGCGGAGTCCAGTGAGCTGGTGCGGAACAGCCACCACACATGGCTCTACCAGGGTGAGGGTGCCCACCATGTCATGCGTGCCATCCGCCAGAGGTGAGCACTGAGGCCATTTTCCCTGGGGCAGGGTCTCCACATAAGTCCTTGGAGGGGGCTAAGAGGACAGAATTGATAGCCAATGGGGATTAAGTTCCACTTGTTAGACCAAGAATGGGACCCACCGAAAGGCAATTAGCAAAGGCAAATTATCCCCAGTGTGGGAAAACAATGTACATATGGGATTAGAAATAAATCAAGTTTTTGTTTTCTGCTAATTAGAAAAACGACCCCTTATCTTTGCTCATAGTAGCCCTGCCCCTGAACCAGCAGGAGTTTTAGATAAATAACCTCCTTCTTGAGAGGACTTCAATTCTCCCCATCCCCCCCAATTTTGTGAAAATCTCATCTTTCCCAAATAGTGGGTGGCATTTAGGAAAAAGGGTTCATCAAGAGTAGCTCCTTCCTGCTCCAGTAAAGCCAATCTTAAATGACTCTTGGAGCTGAGCGTGGTAGCACACACCTTTAATCTGAATGATTCAGGAGAATCACAAGTTCAAGGCCAGCCTCTGCCTCTTAGGGAGACCCTCAGCAACTTGGCAAGACCCTGTCTCAAGAAATAAAAAGGAATGAAGATGTAACTCAGTGGTAAAATGCCCCTGGGTTCAATTCCCAGTACAAAAACAAAAACAAAAACAACAAAAAAACATGGCTCTAGGACTTCCATGGGAGGTGGGCAAGGGTAGAGCTCGTGGCAGGTCTTGGCTAGCTCCTTTAGGTTACCACCTTACATGGTGCTGCCCAGCCAAATACCTGCTACTCACCAGGGTGCTGCGCCTCACTCGCCTGTCACCTGAGATCGTGGAGCTCAGCGAGCCACTGCAAGTTGTGCGGTATGGTGAGGGAGGCCACTACCATGCCCATGTGGACAGTGGGCCTGTGTATCCAGAGACTATCTGCTCCCATACCAAGCTGGTGGCCAACGAGTCGGTACCCTTTGAGACCTCCTGTCGGCAAGTACTTCCCACCTGGGGGTTGGCTTCAATTCCCAAATCAGGCATCCTCATAACACTGGCACAGCCTGACACTATGGACCTGACTCTTAGAATGGAGTCAGGAAGGCACTTGGCCATCCTGGTCAATGATGCTCTCTTCCCAAAGTTGTTTACCAAATGACAGAAAAAGCTGGCTACTGGCCATTTTGTCCGCTTGAGTCAATGTAGACTAAAGTATCCAGAGACACCAAAACTTGCTCCCAAAACTTTGAAGCAAGGGACAATGCTAGCTACTCAGCTCTTACAATCTACTCCCCCAGTTATTGATCTTGACTCCACTGCTTGGAGATCTTGGTCTCTCTCTAAAGCTGTGTCCCTTCCCCTGCCAAGGCACAAAGTTAGGTCTCTCCTTTTCATGTGGCTTTCTGGCTCAGCCTTTTACAGTCCCCACAGAGACCTTGTGCATGATCTTCCTGCTTCTAATAGCTAACTTTCCCAGCCAGGCCCTTAGTCATGTAACTCAGCTATGTGTGATCTTGTCCAAAAAAGCATTGGCACACACAAAAAGAGACTGGGTTTGTGGAAAGAAGGAGGGGCTAGAGATACTCTGGCATTGGACTACCTTGTTGTCATCCATCCTAGCCTGTCCCCCTGACCCCTGGGAACCTGGGTAGCTTTTCCTACCCACAAGTAAGCCCTTGGGAATGTCTGCAGCTAGGAACCTGCTCAGAAGCCCCCCTGCCTTACAGCTACATGACAGTGCTGTTTTATTTGAACAACGTCACCGGTGGGGGCGAGACTGTCTTCCCTGTAGCAGACAACAGAACCTACGATGAAATGGTAAGGGTCAACTGGGCTATTCTTGTGGGCTGGCAGGGCCTTGGGCAAGTGTAATACACACCCCTCTGGTCCTGGGATGAAAGCCTAAGTGGTCCCCTAGGCACATCTGGTTGTTTTTCCTCTAGCCATCTTTGGCTGCCTGGCCATACAATGGGGGCCCCCCTGAAAACACCATCACCTTGCTGCCCACAGAGTCTAATTCAGGATGATGTTGACCTCCGTGATACTCGGAGGCACTGTGACAAGGGGAATCTGCGTGTCAAACCCCGGCAGGGTACAGCAGTCTTCTGGTACAACTACCTGCCTGATGGGCAAGGTGAGGGCCTACGGCTAGACCAGGGGATTATCTGAGGGAAGCTTCCCCTTACCCTCTCCTGTCTGCCACCCTGGAGAGCTGTTTCTGGCTGTCCTCCAAATGGTTTTCTGTCTTGGTGTCTCCCAAAGATCATTGTCTAGTTTCAGTAGGCCTCTCCAGCATCTGTGCAGCTTGTTGGGTTATCTCAACCCCTATCATTCCCTGATGCCTCACCCTTCCTTCTTTCTTCATTCTGGAGCTGGAGACATATGTCTCTCACTAAACCAGGCTGGGAAGAGCTGTGGACAAGGCTCAGCAGCAAGAAAACTGGTTTCAGAGGGCCAGTGGTGTTTACTATAAATTAGTGGGGAAAGGGCCAAGGTATGCACAACTGGCCCTACCTTTGCCATGCTACTGGTCTTTAGCTCAGGTCAGCTCAGCCTAGGGTCCCTCCAAGCATGTCCTTTCTCATGCGACGCTCCTTTCGTAGGTTGGGTGGGCGACGTGGACGATTACTCCCTGCATGGGGGCTGCTTGGTCACACGCGGCACCAAATGGATAGCCAACAACTGGATCAACGTGGACCCCAGCCGAGCACGGCAAGCCCTGTTCCAGCAGGAGATGGCGCGTCTGGCCCGCGAAGGTGGCGCCAACTCGCAACCTGAGTGGGCCCTGGACCGGGCCTACAGTGATGCGCGCGTGGAACTCTGAGGGGAGGGTTAGTCCCAGCCCTCAGTTGCGGGTCTCACGCCACCCAAAGTCACTGGTGCCCAGCTGGTCCCCATGTACTGCTTCAGACTCAAGTTCTGGCTGATGTCTTATCCCACCCCTGCCTCCAGCCGCGATTACGGCGCAGAAAGTATATTCTTGTTATTTATTGTGTACAGCTCCTATGGTGTTCAGTCAAATAAAATCACAGGGCTTCGAGTTGCCTGGCCAACAAGCTCCAAGTCGGTGTTGGGGGGGGTCGGGGGAGACGCCACCCGCTACCCTGCAAGCGTCATGTGAGGGGGCGGGGTGAGGGTTCCCTCTGCGGGCTTCGCCAATCATCAGCTGGATTGTGTGGGGCGAAGGGTCTTCATTGGATGTCCGCAGCTGGGCGGCCCTGGCCTCTGCTACCTGTAGCTAAGTGCTCAGTTGATCTGCAACGCGGCGCGCTGGGAGAGCTCGTTCTCGCGAGAGTGCAGCTCCCTTCTTGGCGGTGACAGCCAACGCTGCCAGAAGGCCGACATGGACGCCCTCGGTGACTACGTTTGGCCGCGGGCAACCTCCGAGCTCATACTTCTCCCAGTCACGGGACTGGAGTGCGTGGGGGACCGGCTGTTGGCGGGTGAGGCTTGGTTCGAGGCGCGCTAGCGGGCTAAAAAACTGAGAGCCTGCTTGGGCGGGGCCACAGGGACAAAGGGATGCCCGGAGGTGGACTGGTGGCCAGATGAGGCCGGCTGGAAGATTGGAACTGAGACCATTAGATGGCGGGAACGAGGGCCAACTAAAGAGGGCTGGGCCCGAGAGACCGAAAGTTGATTTGGTTGTTACATCCTCACGTTGCAGCCAACGTGGAAAGAAAGGGTGGGCAGAGACGCGGGAAGGTGCAGAGAATGCAGTCGTTAGAAGTTGGGGGAATGGGGTGCATGTCCCGAAGAGCTGGGCGGATGTTTGGCCTCTCCTGAGGACGCCCTAGTAAATTGGTAGGTTGAGAATTTGGCGCCCCGGGGGGGCGTGGCAGGGGTGTGGCCTCTCGTGGGCTGGTGAGGCTCTTCTCCAGAAGCTAAAGAGTTGATGGAGGTCTTCTGAAGAGGGTGGGGTCGCGAAAGATTGCGCGTGAGACCTCTTAATGGAGCAGTGCCCTGAGAGACCAGAGATGAGGCCCCCACTAAGTTGGTTGGGGTACCTGAAGACTGGTGGGGAAGCATATGCCTTGGTACATATCAGCAAAGGCTTGGGACCCGAAGTCTCAGTCCTAGGCTTGACGTGAAACCGCTAGGTACTGAAGATGGTGCTGTGAGCTTTGTAAGGGTTCCTAGGCTGGGCACTGGCCATCAGGCCTCAGTGTGCTACCACCTAAAAGGGTCAAGTGTATGAATGTGCACGTGGCGGGGTGGGATAGTATAGGTTTTTTGGCTTTTAGTTACTGGGAATTCCCCACATGGCTCGTGCATGCTAGGCAAGGGCTCTACCACTGAGCCACATCCCCAGCCCAAAAGTTTTAAAGGGAAAACATAATTTATTGGTTTTTTCATTTTAAAGGTCAGGGATAGTAGGTCTTGGATGTAGCTCACTGGTAGAATGCTTGCCTGCTATGCGCAAGGCTTTGGATTCTATCCCCAGGGAGGAAAAATGAAAGAAAAGAAAAAAGTCAGGGGTAGTTACTGGCATGACTGACTCCAGATTATTGAGTCAACAGGATTCTACATTTCCCAGATCTTGGCTTCTGGCTCCATTCTCATCAGGCAACATTAAGGGTTTTAAGCAGGAGAAGGGCTTGGGAAATAAAGGTTAGGAAGCACTTCAAGTGAATTCACCTATTCATATGGGTTATCTGTTTATTTTGAAGTCTGGGGATTGAACCTAGGGATGCTCTATGAGCTACATCCAGCCATTTTTATTTTTTATTTTGAGACAGGATTCTTGCTAAGTTTTCCAGACTAGTCTCAAACTTGTGATACTCTGGCCTCAGTTGCCAGAGTAGCTGGGACTATAGACATGTGCCACTGTGTCTTGTTTAAAGGGCAGTTGCCTGGGTGCCTCTTAGTCACGACATGACAAGCAGGATACCACTATACTTAGGAGGTTGACCCCAAGATACTTTTATAAAATTACATTTTTTTTCCCTTTTGATACTGGGGATTAAACCCAGGGATGCTTTACCACTGTGCCACATCCCCAACCCTTTGAGACAGGGTCTTGCTAAGTTGATTAGGGTCTCACCAAGTTGCTGATCTTGGCGATCCTCCTGCTTCATCTGTGTCACTGGTATTACAGGCATCTGCCACTGCGTCTGGCCTTTTTTTTTCTTTTTTCTTTTAAGATGGGGTCTTGTGGGCTGGGGTTGTAGCTTAGTGGTAGAGGCACTGGATTCAATCCTCAGCACCACATAAAAATAAATAAATAAAATAAATGTATTGTGTTCAACTACAACTAAAAATATATATATTTAAAAATACCAAAAAAATAAAGGTATTGTGTCCATCTACAACTAAAAATAAATTTTTAAAAAAGAAGGGGTCTTGCTATGTTGACTAGGCAGGACTGAAAGTCCTGGGCTCAAGTGATCATCCCAGTTCAGCCTCCCAAGTAGGTGGGATGACAGGCAGGGGGTTGCTAGGTTGCCAGAATACTCTTAAACATCCCACACCCTTCCTTCCTTCCTTTTTCAGTGTTATTGGGGATTGAACCCAGACCCATATGCTAAGTACATGCTGTATTATAGAACACATCCCAGCCCTTATCTACAGCTTAAATTCCATCCATATACACCTATAATCTAAAGTTAGCCCTGTTCTCTCATGAAAGAATTCTAGGTCTAAATACACAAGTGCTTACAAATAGAAATATTCCTGCCACTTCCAGTGGTCCTCCAGCTAGGTGGTCCTCCAGCTGGGTGGTCCAGCTCTGCAGGAGAACACCAACCACTTGGGTGCCCAAGACTGTACCACACTTTCCAAGCCAATCTAGATGACTTTTATTTCATGTGGTACCTGTCTATTTCTCTGCTTTTATGATCATCATGTTCATGACCCCCTTAGTTGCATCCTCTCTAGCCTTTTCTTGAGCCCTTCATTTCCTGCTACGTTACCCAAAGCTCTTGCACACTTTAGGGCCTGTTGTATTCTCTGCCAATTTCTTCCTTCCTGTAGCTGACAGTTCTTTAAGATTGAACAAGGTTTCTCAGTATTGCCACTATTGACATTTGAGATCAGAAAATTTGTAGCATGTTTAGCAGCATCTCTGGTCCTAGTTGCCTACAGCACAACCCCTAGTTATAACAAAAAATGTCTCTAGACATTGCCGAATGTCTCCTGGGGGAGTCTTGCTGAGAATCACTGGATTACACACACACACACGCCCATGTGTATATCTCAAATATATAAAATGCAGGGGTTGAACCCAGAGCCTTTTGCATGTCTAAGTACATGCTCTACCACTGAATTACACCCCTAGTTCCTTATTTATTTATTTATGCAGTACTAGGGATTAAACATTGGGCCTCCCACATACTAGACAACTGCTGTACCACTGAGGAAAATCCCTAGCCCTTTTTTTGAAAATTTAAGATAGGGTGTTGCTCTTATAAGAAGAAAGAAAGAACACCCCTGCATTCAGTCCCCAATACCAAAAAAAAAAAAAAAAAAAAAAAAAAAGGAAGGGAAGGAAGAGAGAAACAAATTGAACACATTGCAACAGAAGCCAGAAGAGATTTTTGCTTTTTGTTTTGTTCCTGGTATGTGCCAAGCCCTGTGTAGGCTCTTGATGACAATACAACTATGCCTTCTAAGGGCTCTTTGTGTTGCTGCTGTGCCAGAGCTCTCTAAGCCTAAGTCTCCATATACAGAGGGGCCTTTCACAGCTGAGCAGTGGTAGGGCAAGAACTCAAGCCCACACTTCTGCCACCAAAGTGTGGCCTACTGCCTGGTGTGGAAGTGTGCACCTCTAATCCCAGCAACTTGGGAGGCTGAGGCAGGAGTATTGCAAGTTTGAGGTCATCCTGGGTAACTTAGCAAGACCCTAAAAACAGGGTTGGGGTGTAGCTCAGTAAAATGTTTGCCTAACATGTGCAAGGCTCTGGGTTCAATCCCCAATACAACACACATACATACATATACACATATGAAATGTGTGGACTGCCTCTGCTACTTCCCTTCATTGATACTGAATATGCTCATATATTCTGCAGTCCAGGGAATAGGTTGCTATGGCCCCAACACAGGAAAGTTTGCCTTACTGGGCATAGCCGTGCTCCTGATGGAAGGGGAATCAGGAAGAATGAATGTAGAAATAGAGGAAGCTGAGGATTCAGGAACTAAAACTGAGGGAGGGAGTTCCCATCTGAATGTGAGAGGGAGGGGGACTGTGAGTTTGAGGATTTCATGGTGATTAATGAGGAGAGCAGAAAGTTGCAATGGGAGAGAGCTAAAGATGAAACCAAGGATGTTTGAAGGTTCAAGCTAGAGGATTTTGTGACCTGATTTATTCATAGGCTACATGCTGAAGTCTCCTTGCCCCCATCTCCTCTCCATGGGTCATCAGAATTAGGAGAGTGATTCTGATATGGCTCTTTGCCTCTGTCTAGGTGAGGGACCTGATGTCCTGGTGTACAGCTTGGACTTGGGCGGGCATCTGCGGATGATGAAGCGAGTGCAGAACCTGCTTGGCCACTACCTTATCCATGGTTTCCGAGTGCGGCCAGAGCCCAATGGAGATGATTCGGAGGCCATGGTAGCTGTGTTTGGGAGCAAGGGACTCCGAATTGTGAAAATTAGCTGGGGCCAGAGCCGCTTCCGGGAGCTCTGGCGCTCTGGCCTATGGAATATGTCCGACTGGATCTGGGATGTACGCTGGCTTGAGGGCAATGTCGCCTTGGCCCTGGGCCACAACTCAGTGGTGCTATATGACCCTGTGATAGGATGCATGCTACAGGATGTACCCTGCACAGACAGGTGTACCCTCTCCTCCGCATGCTTGATTGGAGACACCTGGAAGGAGTTGACCATTGTGGCAGGTGCTGTCTCCAATCAGCTTCTAGTCTGGTACCCAGCAGCTGCCTTAGTAGATAACAAGCCGGTGGCACCTGACCGACGAGTCAGTGGCCATGTGGGTGTCATCTTCAGCATGTCATACCTGGAAAGCAAGGGCTTGCTGGCAACAGCTTCCGAAGACCGAAGTGTCCGTATCTGGAAGGTGGGCGACCTGCGGGTACCTGGGGGTCGAGTGCAGAATATTGGTCACTGCTTTGGGCACAGTGCCCGTGTGTGGCAAGTCAAGCTCCTAGAGAATTACCTCATCAGTGCAGGAGAGGACTGTGTCTGCTTGGTGTGGAGCCATGAAGGTGAAATCCTCCAAGCCTTTAGGGGCCACCAGGGCCGTGGGATCCGGGCCATCGCTGCTCATGAAAGGCAGGCATGGGTGATCACTGGGGGTGATGACTCAGGCATTCGGCTATGGCACCTGGTAGGGCGTGGCTACCCAGGCTTGGGGGTCTCAGCTCTCTGTTTCAAGTCTCCTAGCCGGCCAGGTACCCTCAAAGCCGTGACACTGGCTGGATCTTGGCGACTACTGGCAGTGACTGATACAGGAGCCCTTTATCTCTATGACCTTGAGGTCAAGTGTTGGGAGCAGCTGCTAGAAGACAAGCACTTCCAGTCTTACTGTCTGCTGGAGGCAGCTCCTGGTCCTGAGGGCTTCGGACTGTGTGCCATGGCCAATGGTGAGGGTTGTGTCAAGGTTGTCCCCATCAACACTCCAGCTGCTGCTGTAGACCAAGCCCTGTTCCATGGGAAGGTTCATAGCCTGAGCTGGGCCCTGCGTGGCTATGAGGAGCTCCTATTGCTGGCATCAGGCCCTGGTGGGGTTGTGGCTTGCTTGGAAATCTCCGCTGCACCCTCTGGCAAGGCCATCTTTGTCAAGGAACGTTGCCAGTATCTGCTGCCCCCAAGCAAGCAGAGATGGCACACATGCAGTGCCTTCCTGCCTCCAGGTGACTTTTTGGTATGTGGTGACCGCCGCGGCTCTGTGCTGCTATTTCCATCCAGACCAGGTCTGCTTAAGGACTCTGGGGTTAGAGGCAAGGCTATTGCTGAGGGACCTGTAGCAGGTAGTGGCAGTGGGAATGCTGTGGCCGGGTGGGGCCCTGTATCTACCCTCCATTCTCTGCATGGGAAGCAGGGTGTGACCTCAGTCACCTGCCATGGTGGCTATGTGTACACCACAGGGCGTGATGGCACCTACTACCAGCTCTTTGTGCAAGGTGGCCAGCTTCAGCCAGTCCTGCGCCAGAAGTCCTGTCGAGGCATGAACTGGGTGGCTGGGCTTCGCATGGTGCCTGATGGGAGCATGGTCATCCTGGGCTTCCATGCCAATGAATTTGTGGTGTGGAGCCCCCGGTCACATGAGAAGCTGCACATCATCAACTGTGGTGGAGGGCACCGCTCCTGGGCCTTCTCAGATACTGAAGCAGCCATGGCCTTTGCCTACCTTAAGGATGGAGACGTCATGCTATACCGGGCTCTAGGTGGCTGCACCCGGCCACATGTAATTCTTCGGGAAGGTCTACATGGTCGTGAGATCACTTGTGTAAAGCGCGTGGGCACCATCACCCTGGGGCCTGAATTTGAGGTACCCAGCCTTGAGCAGCCTGATTACCTAGAGCCTGGTAGTGAGGGCCCTGGTCTGACAGATATTGTGATTACGTGCAGTGAGGACACTACTGTCTGTGTCCTGGCACTCCCCACAGCCACAGGTTCAGCCCATGCACTCACAGCTATATGTAACCATATCTCCTCGGTGCGTGCTGTTGCGGTGTGGGGCACTGGCACCCCAGGTGGTCCTCAGGATCCTCGACCAGGTCTGACAGCTCATGTAGTGTCAGCAGGGGGTCGAGCTGAGATGCACTGCTTCAGCATCATGGTCACTCCTGACCCCAGCACCCCAAGCCGCCTTGCCTGCCACGTTATGCACCTTTCATCTCACCGGCTGGATGAGTACTGGGACCGGCAGCGCAATCGGCATCGGATGGTCAAGGTGGATCCTGAGACCCGGTAATGTGCACTTTCAGGCAGGGGAATAGGGTGGAAATATGAAGGGCAAGTCCTGGGTGGTGTCCCCAGGCTTTCAGACTCCATCTGACAGCTATATTGTCTCTACTGTAGGTACATGTCCCTTGCTATTTGTGAACTTGACCGGGCTGGACTTGGCCCCATTGTGGCTGCAGCCTGTAGTGATGGGGCAGTGAGGTGAGAGCATGGGGCCCAGTAGGTGGGGTGACAGGGTATAGGTTGTCTGACATAGCTTCTAAGCTGGGCCACCTCCTGGCCCCCAGGCTCTTTCTTTTGCAGGACTCTGGGCGAATTCTACAGCTCCTTGCCGAAACTTTCCACCATAAGCGGTGTGTCCTCAAAGTCTACTCATTTACCCATGAGGCACCCAACCAGCGGCGGTAAGGGGCTGAATGACAGTCCTGCATGGGTTAGGTGGGGAGTTCCTGCTTCTCTCTCCATTCCTCACTGACCTGGCTGCCTTTTCCTGGCTCCTAGGAGGCTGCTTCTTTGCAGTGCAGCTACTGATGGCAGCCTAGCCTTCTGGGATCTCACCACGGTGTTGGACCGTGATTCCATGGTCCTGGAACCTGCAGGACACCCTGGGCTTCCTTACCGTGAGTAGCTAATGTGTAGCCATGACTGTCCCTTCCCACCTCTCACTTTGCCCTTACATATAAGGCAGGCAGGGCCCTAAAATCCAACCTTTTATTTCAGAGCTGGGTACTCCCTGCCTGACCCTCCAGGCTCATAGCTGTGGTGTCAACAGTCTGCACACCTTACCAACATGTGAGGGCTACCATCTTGTGGCCAGTGGCAGTGAGGATGGCTCCTTGCATCTCTTCAAGCTTGCTGTGGAGATACCAGAGCTGGAAGATGCTGTGGGGGAGGCTGAGCTGGTGCCCCAGCTGCGTGTGCTTGAAGAATACTCTGTCCCCTGTGCACATGCTGCCCATGTGACAGGCCTCAAGATCCTAAGCACAAGCCTCATGGTCTCAGCCTCCATTGACCAACGGCTAACTTTCTGGCGTCTGGGGCATGGTGAGCCCATTTTCATGAACAGCACTGTATACCATGTGCCAGATGTGGCTGATATGGATTGCTGGCCTGTGAGCCCCGAATTTGGCCATCGCTGTGCTCTTGGGGGCCAGGGGCTTGAGATTTACAACTGGTATGACTGAGGTGTCCCACAGTGGCTGGTGTGCTGGGCAAGGGGTCTGCTCACAGATAGTGGAGCAGGAGTCAACTGTCTGTGCTCATGCCCAGTGTGCCTTGAGGAGGGGAGTAGGTGGAGGCTGTGGGTTCCTGACTCCACAGCAGGAGCTAGAGGTGAGTAGAGTATTGCCTAGGTGGACCAAGAATATGCCCCACTCCCCATAGTAACATTGTAACAGAAGCAATTTATTTTGGCTTTAAGCTCCCGAAGTCTATGGAGTTTGGCATTTTTCTTCCAGTTGATAATTTTACAAACATTCCCAAATACTAGGCCCTCTGTGACTTTAGATGTGGTTCAATGGAGGGATGCCCAGCATAGCCAGGCCAGTATGGAGTATCTCACGCACGGCTTTCAGAAGCTGCAAGCGGGCAAACATCTGACCAAAGAGGTGTGGCCGAGGCTCCTGGAGGAGAAGGGACCGGCTGGTCTCATTTTTTGCTTCCCTTGCCTTTATTCTGAACTCCTCTGCCCTTCCCACATATTCCCTTTCGCTGTGTACTCACCCCTAGGACATGTATCCGGTTATAGTATGAGCTGAAATCCATGCTGAGCTGTATCAGGAATTTGCAAACCTAGACACAGAGATAGTTACTGGCCCATGTCTTTTTGTGCCCCATCTTAGAATAAAGAATAGAGTGTGACATGTCTGGTCTGGTCTTCTGTGCCTCACCATCTCTGTGTGAGCAGTGACACGGAGCCCCGGGGATACACAGGTCAGGACTGCAGTCTGACTCAACAGATCCGAGAAGGGAAGGACACTGTTGAAGAGCAGCAACCACTCGCCCTGTGGGGTACAAGGGTGCTGGGAGGCAAAGTCCAAGGGTACTGCTTGTGTCAGATACTCAAGAAGGGCACTCACCTCATCTTGTAGCAGCGAGAAGTCCAGACTGCTCACAGGTGGGAAAGTGGGGTACAGACCTTGTTCCATACTGCGTTTGTAACCCTCAAAGAGTGTGGCAAGACGGGCACAATTATACATGACAAAGGTGCCACTCTTTGTGCCCTTTGTGGAGATGCTACTGTCAGTCAGGGCCAGATGGAGCTAGAGAATGAAGAAACAGTTTCAGAGAGAGTAGACATCAAGCCTTAGTCCTATGAGGTGTCCAGACTCACCTGACTCTGTGGGGCTGTGCTTAGCATCTCAAACTTGATGGTAGCCACAGAGAGAACCCCAAAGATCTCTATCCAGGCTGGGTCTGGGGGAATATAAAAGTTAGTATTTCAGTCTCTGCAAATGGAACGGGTACAAAAGACCTGGCCTTACTCCAGGGCACAGCTAGGGTTTCCCAGGTGCACCTTGTGCCAGACCACCACCGTGCTTCAGAGCTGAGGCCTTGCACACCTGGGTATGTCGGGACCTGCATGTTGAAAGAAGAAAGCCAATAGGCACAGTCCTAATAAAAATCTCTACCTCCCAATCTCAATCTCCCTGCCTTGGGTTGGCCTTCCTTCCAGTTTCACTTACTCATAGTATTCAGGGGCAGTCATCAAAGTTCCAGGTGCACCAGCTACTTTTACTGGGCCACAGACCAGGTGCTTCTGTAGAAGACATCAGGGGTTCAGCCCAATTGGCACTGCATTACAGCCATTCCATTAAGGAATCCAAATCTGGTGCCTCTACTCCATCCTCCCTCCAACCTGTATTCACCAAGCATAGTGCCTCCCTTTCAAGCCCAGTTCCTCAAGGCATGGTGCAATTTATCTTTTTATTCAATGTTCCTAGGATGTGCCTTCAGATTTTACCTTCTCCAGGGCTTCTGCAACTGTTACATATGCCTGTTCATTTAGTCTCCCGCAAGCTCAAGCTCAAGTCTCAGTTTCTTGATCTACCAGCTAATGAGCCTCTTTCAGTTTGGGGGAGTCTATTATCACTAACCTACCTGTCTGAGTGGAGCCTGGTCATCCAACTTCCACCAAAGTAGGTCCAACTTTTGTTGTTGGAACTCCTCCTCACAGCTCACCACATGTACAACTATGCAGCTGTCTACACCAGCATCTGGAGCCACCGTCTTATAAAGAAAAACGACAGTTACTGCAAAAATGCAGGATATTTGGTTTGCCAGAGGCTTATGGAAATGGAAGTTACTAACCAGGCTTTGGTAGTTGTCTTCTGGCCAATGCTGCACAGCTTCCTGCAGCTCAGCCAGCACAGAGAGCAGGTCCTCGGTCACTGCAAACAGAACAATAAAACAAGTACTGAGACTGAGAGAGATACTTCCTCCGTTCTGATTCTGCTAGGCACCAGGTCCTACCAAGACAGTTGTCCACACTGGGGTCATAGCCAGCCCTGTGGCCCTGTTCTTCCACCAGATCCTTCAGGCACAGTCTTCCCAAGACGCCAGGGGGCAGTGTCTCCCCATCATGCAGAGAGGTTAGCTCTGCTAGCACACGGCTCCTCAGGGTTTCAGTAGACGCTCTTGCGGAGGCAGTGGGCCAGTCCACCCTCAGTTTCTGCAGGAAAGTTGGCATGTGCGGGTCCCGCACAGCGGGCACTAGGTGCACACACATCCTGCAAAGCGAGGGTGGTCACCTCAGCCTGGGCACCGAGTCCCAGATCGCTTCCCCACTCTCCGAGGATATCTCCAAAGATCCCGCCTTTCTCCATTCTAGCCTCAACTCTGCACTTACCCTTGAATACGCAGAGTTCGCGCCAGGTGATCCGCCACAAGTACTGCACGCAGCTGGCTCAGGCGGAGTGCGTCAGGGCTGCAGCGCAAAGCCGGGCAGTGCAGGACTACTCGCGGTCTTGGGGAGGCAGGTCTGGTGGGCGTGGCATAGGAGGCAACTGAGCCGAGGACACGCTGAAAGACTGCAGGTCGCTGCAACTGGAGCGCCAAACCCGCTGGTGTCGGCGCGCAGCGCAGCACCGGGGCCACACCGGGACCCTGCAGGCTAGCGACCGCATGGAACACATGCTCCGGCACCTACGAGCAGACAGGCGTGTGAGCAGGCCGCAACTTCCCTGAAACCCTCGACCTTACATCCCCGACGGGCTCCCGCACACCTGCTCGTCCCCGAAGCGCGCCCGTAGAGCTTGTCGCGGTGCCAGGAAGTCTCGGACACGCAGGTGCCGGGCACGGGTCTCCTTAAACCACACCGGACCCCCAGGTCCTAAGGCAGCGTTAAGGGCCCCCAGCGTCTCCCCGACCCCAAGTCGCCCAGCCGCCATGGCGACCGGAAGTTAAATATTCGGAGGTGGAACTTCCGGGTGAGCCCCGAACCGCTCCGGGAGGATTTGGTGGAGGTCTGGTTAAGTGGACAGGTGCGCTCTCAAGTGAGCCGAGTGAGCCGCATTCGACCTACCTACCCAGTGTTCCCTCCGTGTGGCCCTCCTGCACTTCTGGGCCCCGAGAGTGCCTAGGGTTCTTTATTGTTGCTCTGCATTAGCAATCAATAAAAGAATTCTTGTGAGGGGTGGGGGCACAGACAAGAAATCTTGTCATCAGTCTCAAATGTGTGTTCGTGTTCATTTTAAATAATGTTTCATTTCCCCCATTTTAGACGTGATGAAAATGTCAGAAGTACCAAACGAGTTGTCATTGGAATGCGGCTGTAACATTAAACACTTTCACGACCTACTTTTAAAAACCTTATTTTTAAAAGAACTGTGTTCTATGGTTTCAGGTTATTGGCAAGCCTTCTCTTGAGATTCAAGTAGTTTTTACTCCCAATAAATGCCCAATCTGATAGAATTGCCCGTTTCCTTCTCTTGACACCTGAGGAATTAGAACCATCATGGACCATGCTCGGATTCACATGCCTGTAATCCCAGCGGCTCGGGAGGCTGAGACAGGAGAATCAGGAGTTCAAAGCCAGCCTCGGCAATGGCGAGGCCCTAAGCAACTCAGTGAGACCCTGTCTCTAAATAAAATATGAAACAGGGCTGGGGATGTGGTTCAGTGGACAAGTGCCCCTGAATTCAGTCCCCAATATCCTCTCCACAAAGAAAAAAAAAAAAAAAAGAACCATCATGGTTTCCAGAATTATCAGTTCCTTTAACCTGATGTACTTCACTAGCGACCCTTTAATACTTAGAGTAAGCATTAAAATAATACACAAATAAACAATGTGACTATGAGAAGACTCAACTAAACAGGTCATAGGAGTATCCTGCTTTTATACCAGCAGGAAAGCTCTTTTTCTGTATACCAAAAGGGTTCCAAATGTTTTCATTTTAATGTAACTTAAGCCTGTGCTGCCCTTCTAATAGCGATTGAACCAAACTCATGATCTCTGGAATAGGGGATGTGCCCAGAGGTTGGACAAAGAGGGAATTCTAAGGAGAGGGAAAGGTTAGCAAGGTCCCTTTCTGGGCTGGGGCTATGAGGCCCTGTTGGAAGGCTCCGAAAGAGCACTGGGCGGACACGACATTCCCGATGGCTTCTTGGGTGCCCACTCAACGGGAGTGATCGTGTCATTCCAAAGCACTTTCCATGCCACAGGCGAAAGACCTGGAGACAGCTGCTAGCAGGGGCCCACCAGCAAGCTGGGGACCTCAGCTACTCTCAGTCCAAGAAGACGGTTGGGGTGGTTTTTCCCCAGGAAATGAAGGGCTATCTTTAGCAAGACGTGGGCTGGGGCGGCCTGTGGGACTCACCGCCATTGCAGCCCTACCCGATGGACCCAGGTCCTCCCTCACCAAGCTCTCATGGAGTTCCAGTGAGGGCCACCAGCCCCAGCTCTTCGATGTCTACGCTTGCCATCTGCAGCCTGAGGGCGCACCTGAGAGAGGGACGGAGACCAGAGTGGCCCAGTACAGTCAGTGTGCCTGGGGATCAGGGGCCACTCCATCTGGGCTAGGGCGCTGCTCAGGCAGAAGAGCAGGGAACGAAATCCAAGCGCAGCTGGAATGCTCTGGAGACAACAGCTGCTTTTGGGATTCCGTTGCCCGCTGTCCAGCCGTTGGAGGGGGGCTCCTGCCCCCAGGTCACTCGCATTGGGATCAGCTCAAAACCCACACCCATCCCCAGTCCCAGGGTGTGGACTAGGCAGAAGTAGGTGGTGTAATCGAGTCTAGTGAGAATGAGGCGCTCACCTGGGCCCCAGAACAATAGGAGGGACGGTGGGCGCCTCCCCTGGGACCAGGTCCGGATCCGGATTAGATCCGCAGGGCAGGATTAGCCCTGTGGGTCCCACGCAGCTGGAGCCACTGGTGCGGTGACGGTGGTGGGGCGAGGTTCGGAATCTGCCAAGAGGAAAGCGCGCCCGTGGGGGCTGGAGAGGAAGTCAACGCGCGCGCCCACTTCGGGGACACCCCCGCGTTCGGGGGCCTTTGTCCGCTGACGCTGCCAGCGTCCATACAGCCAGGGGCCGAATGGGCCCACACAGTAGTCACCGGACAACTGGAAGGCCGTTGGGACTGGCCCTGGCAAATCCAACCCCAGGCCAGACTGCGCTGAGCCTCCTGCCCACCCGACCCCGCGGGTAGCAAACGCGACAATGTCTCGCTGAGGCCACCACAGAGCCAACGCGCGGAGATGTCCGAACCCCGCGCGGGCGTTCGTGAGTCTTGCGCCAGTAGGCCCTTTACTTGGCTGAGAACAGGGGTCAGGGAAACCCGGAAGGCGCGAGCAGAGTGAAGGAGGACAGGATGATGTTCCAGGTGCTGTGCAGTTCACGTCTGGTCCGGTTCGGCCCAGTTAGTCCCACCTGAACAGCTACATTAGTCGTGCTGTGGCGTGCCCTTCCGCTGGCTCTGGCTGTCCTCAGGCTTGAAGCCATTTTAAGGCGAAACCACCTGGCCACGCCCCCTCGCGCTCCCGAGAAGCCAATCCACGCGCGGCCACGCCTTCTGCAGCGCGCGGCAGTGCAGCCAACGGTCGCGCGAATGACGGTTGGTGAAGGCCGTGATTCCGAAACTAGCTAGGGAAACCTTAGCCACCCGTCCCGCCCACGAAGCCCGACACCGAAAAGCCTGGGATTAGGTGCTTGGAGGCTGGCACCACACCCTGGCCAGGTGTGCAGCAGAGGACCAGGTGCTTGGTCGCTCCGCCCCTGGTCCCGGGAGCCCTGCAGAATGCCTGAGAGCCTCGGGGCCAGGTCGAGACTGCGGCCCAGGCAATGCCCGGAGGACGGCGACGGGACCAGGTGTCCACTCCCTAGGGACGATGGGCGGAGAAACGGGGAGGGGCTGGCAGCAGGTGCGGTCACCCGAGCGGCGCCTGGAACGCGAGCTCTTGAGAGTTAAAATTGCCTGCTGGGCCGGCCTAATTGCGCAGTCCCCTCCCGGACGTATGGGGCGCTGTAGCTGCACTAGGTCAGGCTCCGCTACCTTCTCACTATTCCTGCCGAGGACTCGCTACGCTCAGAGGAGCCATGGCCACCGCTTTCTCGCTCCGCTACCTCTACAGAGCACGACCAGTGCCGCGCTTCCTACATGTTGCGCTGCAGTGGTAAGTCCGGACCCCCGGGCCCCGACCTTCTGCCCCCCAGCTCCAAGATCTGCACAGCCCCGGATATGCGCCCGACCTTGCCCCTTCCGCAGGTTTCCACAGCGTGGGCACCGACTGTCGCTAATTGATGATGAATTGTATCAGCGGACTCATATTTCTCTGCTGCAACGGGAGTTCCCGCATATCATGTACATTGACAGCTACAACAGCCGAGGCTTCACTATCAACGGAAATCGAGTGCTTGGTCCTTGTGCGCTGCTCCCGCACTCGGTGGTACAGTGGAATGTGAGCCCTTCCCCGCAGCGGGCAAACAGGCCAAATTACAGTCCTTCTCCCTGCTTGTGTCCCCGGCAAATTTGGCCTTTCCTTGTTATTCGGTAGTCAAGAGTTTGGAGGGCGGCGGCTAGAAGGTAACTTGGGTATATTTGATTGTCCTATTGAATTGGCCCCCACCCATACAGGTGGGATCCCACCAGAACATCACAGAAGAAAGCTTCTCCCTCTTCTGGTTGCTGGAGCCCAGAATAGGTATGAAGGGTAGGGGAAGACTGAGGTGCTCTGAGCCCGGAAAGGATACCTGATCCTCTCAACAGACCTGATTGTAAAATAGCCATCTCTCACTTCCCTAGAGATTGTTGTGGTGGGCACTGGAAACAGGACTGAGCGGCTACACTCTAAGGTGCTGCAAGCCATTAGGCAGCGGGGCATCGCTCTGGAAGTGCAAGACACAGTAAGTCTTGGAATTGCTGTGGGAACTCAGACCTAACCCCAAGGAAACTAACGACTTATCTTTGCAGCCCAGTGCCTGTGCCACCTTCAACTTCCTGTGTCATGAAGGGCGAATGACAGGAGCTGTTCTCATCCCCCCACCTGGAGAGACTTCACTCATATATATGAGCCAAGATGCAGAATGAACATGAAGTGATCAGCTGTTCAGGAGGGACACTTTATAAAGTGCAGATGTTCCCATTGTTTTCACAGTCCTCTCCATTGGCACTAAACACTTTTCATGCTTGACAAGAATATAATGTATACAATTCTCCCGTTTTTTATCAGGTGTGTTGCTGGCCAGGGGTTGCTGGGTCAGTGGGCCACTGGTGGAGGTGAGGAGAAAGCAAAGGGTCACTATTTTATCTAGACTATTCCTGATTCCCTGTTCTTCACTTCAGAGGTCAGGAGGCAGATGTTTTGTTTCAGATCTTCAGGACATTCATATGAGTTTCTCCAGGATCCTTTTAAAGATTCATATTAGGGAGTACATGTCCAAGTCTTGAACTAGTCCCATGCAGCCAAGCTTTAGGCTAGCAGGAGGCTTTGTATACACCGGTTCCAGACTATATAATGTGACACCCCCAACTCCTCAAGAGCAGAGTTAAGATTCTCAGTGTGAAAAAAACCCTAAGAAACCAGAACTGATTTGAGAACATCCCCCTATGGAATTTATGTATTTTTTAAAGTCAGATATATACTAATACATTTGTTTTTAGGAACCCAGTGCCTCACATGTGCAAGGCAAGTGCTCTACCATTGAGTTACAACCTTAGCCCCCAGGAAGAAGTTTTTAAATTGGAACTACCTTCTTTGAAGGACCATGGAGCACTTTTATCCATGGAACAAAACGAGGTTGCTATTTGTATCTGCAGATCCCCCATGTGCCTGGTGACCCCAAAGATCAGGCATCACTCTTTTCAAACTTTTATTGAAAAACTGAGGAGGCACGCTGGATCCCTTTTCAGAAAAGCCGCTTCTCATACCTGTAGGCAGAGACCACTTGTGAGTTTAGGGCAGGAGGAAAGAGGTATGAGGCATGGAAGATGCTCTCAGCTAAGGATAGGGGTTACTTACGAATGGAGACTGTGGACGCCACCTTCCACCTGAGCTGAGGATGTTCTCTTCTCAAACTTAAGTTCCCCAGAGTACATCATGGCTCTAAAGAGGGACAGGGATCAGATGTAGGTATTAGCTGACTCACTAAACAGTCCTCCTGCCCATGTCTCAGGTACCCAAGCTCACCGGACTTGAGTCAAACTCTTGGCACCAATATCCTGGCAGGAGTGCTGGATGCCAGCAATCAAGTAGGGGACAAATTTATGGATGGACCCTTTGTCCTGCACAGCCCCTGATACCCCTTGGGCCACTTTGATTTTGTCGGCTTCACTATAGGAAGAGGTAGAGAAATGGGTGAGGTCACAGCAGGGATGAGATTTGTCAGAGTTGGGATAGGGTGATTGGTCTGACTGTCTCACCTGAAATATCGGTTCTGGCTGCTGAGATGCTTGTCCATGGCATCAAGAGAGCCCATACCACGATATTTCTTTAGCCGGATCCCATCCGAGAAGAAGTACTCACCAGGGGCCTCAGTGGTAGCAGCCAGGAGGGAACCCATCATGACTGTGGACATATGTGGAGTGCTCAGGGCAGAATCTGGTGAGAAGGGGTCCCACCAAGCTCTAGGGGCACTGAGCCTCACCTGTGGAGGCCCCAAGGGCCAAGGCTTTGGCAATATGGCCCACATTCTGGATTCCTCCATCAGCAATGACAGGAACACCAAAGCGGCGTGCATATTCAGAAACCTTGTACACGGCTGTTGCTTGGGGCCGCCCACAGGCCAACACTGTTGAACAGATGGGTGGGTGGAGGTTAGTGGGAACAAGCAAGAGGCCACACTTAGCACCCAGGAGCTTAGCTACATCTGTACCAGGATGGCAACTGGACTGACCAGATGTCTGGGATGGCTGCTGTCCCATCTGCCTTTTTAATAATTCAATTAGTTGTGCTGGCCTCATCCCTGCATGTGTGCGTGCGTGGGTGCAGGGTTCAGGGCAGCCTCAGGCACATGCAGTCTTAGCAGCCGGGAAAGGCCCACCCAGCTGGTAGCAGATGGGGCAGGAGTCACCGTGCAGTTAGTACCCAGAGGCACCATGTCAACCCCAGACTTTCCTCTCTGAATACTGGACACCTGGGGCAAGTTCAGGTACAGGCTACAGGGCTGATCCTTGAACAACTACTACAGAAGATGTGGACAAAGCATAGCCTGCCTAGGGAAGCAGGTCCTGCTGTGTAAGCACCCAGGAAGAAAAAGGAGCTGTGATCTCAAGCAGCCCCCAAACCATGGTCTGTACATCTGTTTGCCCTGCCCACCCATTAGCACCACAAACTCCGGGAGCTACAGCTACAATCAACCAAGCAGCTGGGCAGTGGGCAGCTGGGCCGGCCAGTGGGCCGGGCCGGACTTACTATAGCAGCCCGTGACAGTAGAAGGGCATTTGGGGCTGTGGGACTTTATGTCTGGAGGGATCTTGGGAGCCGCTAAATAAAACAAACAGACCAGAGTTTAGAGAGGGTACAGAGCAGGAGCAAGGAGGCCAGGCTAGGCAGGGAAGTGGCAGGTAAGGGATGACAAGAATTCGTCTTGCTTCCAGCCATGTCACCCATCCAAGAGGCCTATTTGGCCTCAGAGTTGCCTCTATTAGAGGACTCATTGTAGTTCCCATTAAGAGTGCCTGATCCCAGGGCATGTGAGACCCATTGCTAAGGTCTCTGGGCCGTGCCAAAGAATATCCTTACCTTCCTGGGTGATGCAGATAGAGCCACTTCCCATGCCCACCCGCAGGGCATCCACACCTGCATCAATGAGGTTCTTGGCCTGAGCTGCAGTGACAACTACAGTAAAGGAGAGGAAAAGGCTCATATGAGGGTCCAGATGACAGTCCAGCTCTCTATCCCACTCCACATTTGTCAGTGCCCGGTCTTGGCTTACCATTTCCTCCAATGACTTGGAGATTGGTATATTTCTCTTTGATATACTTGATCATATTGATCTGGAAGATGGAATTTCCCTGGGAAGAGTCCTGAGACAAGAAGGAAGTCCCACGTAAAGACTGTGATGTGGCATTAGTCCTGTCCCATCCTGTTTATATACTAGCTTACCAAAACCACTACGTCCACACCAGCTTGAGCTAGCAAGTCCAGTCTATACTTGTCATCCTCATGAGTGCCAATGGCTGCCCCACACAGTAGCTGCTTCTTGGCATCTTTGGAGGCTAGTGGGTAATCCCGGTTCTTCTTCAAGTCTGTCCGGGCAATGATGGCTACCAGCTCATCATCTTCATTCACAATGGGTAACTTTCCTGAAGTCAGGGTAAGACATAAATCAGGTACCTGAGCATCAATTCTGTCTACGCCCCTTCCCACCTCTGGGACTCACCCTTCTTGCTGCGCTGTAGAATTTCATTTGCTTCCTTCAATGTGATACCTGCAGGAGCTACCACCAAGTCTTCTCGCTTAGTCATGATCTGAAGGGAATAAGTGATGAAGAGAGGCCAGACCTCTCAGACCCTGCCCTTACTATAAGAGGAGGCTCCAAAGACCACCATTCACATACCTAATCCCAAACTATACTTCTTTAAGGGAACTTGGTAGTTCCTACACCAGCATAGTATACTAATACTGAGTAGGAAGGACTACACTGTATAGAAAGCAGCCTCTTACACTGTAGAAAATTGCACAGGAGTAATGAAGAGGACCAGAAGAAAAAGGCTGATGGATGGTCCTTGAGCACTGCACTCAACTTGGGGGTGTCAAAGAGCAAAGCATGAATGCTAACAGGAATTTTGGAAGTTTGAGACCCTGGTAGAGGGGAAGATGAAATGCAAGAACCTCATGAAGCAGTCAGAAATGTGGCTAGGTATTCAGTTTCCTAAACCGAAGAGAAATGTTATATGGGCAACAGGCCTGCTTTCTTCAGTGTAGGCTGCCAGAGTTTAGCTGTGCTCTGCCGGTGACACTTACTTCTTCCAAAAACAGGTCATGCTCCTCCTCCTTGAGAAAATCAATGTCCCTTGAGGAGATGATGCCCACCAAGCGACTCCCCATCCGGCCTGTATCCGTAATGGGTATACCGCAAAAGCCATGCCGAGCCTTGGCCTCAAAAACATCCCGAACGCGATCCTTGGGGCTGAGGACCACAGGGTCTGTGATGAATCCCTGCTCATATTTCTGGAGGGAATGGTAAGAAAAGGCATTGTATCTGATCACTTTTTATCAAACTGTTGGTTTAGGCACAGGGTCTATGCCTAAACTACCCTTTCGGTAGTGCTATAGGATCAAGTCAAACCAATCCCTCTAACAAGAAACATGGGTGGGTTGGAGACACTGTGCACCTGGTGCTCTTCTGATGGCTTAAGAAACTGGATGTCAGGCCCTTCTCCTCAGTAACTGAACCCCACAATGGGAAGAAAGGATCCTAATTTAGCAGAACAAACCTCCTACTCCCACCCCACTGCACCTCAGTGCAATTCCCAGAGTTCTTCACCACAGTCCCTGCCCTTCTGACCTTCACTTTCCGAACTTCATTAGCCTGGAATTCAGGTGTACAGTTGTGGTGGATGAAACCAATGCCGCCAGTAAGCTTCAGGATAAACAGAGAGACACCATTGCATGTTTCTTCGGGCGATGGTATCCCTGCTTTCTCCCATAACCCCATGAGGCTCACCGCCATTGCAATGGCCATCCCAGCCTCTGTAACTGTGTCCATGGGTGAGGAAACCAGTGGGGTCTTCAGAGTGATCTTCTTGGTCAGGGCAGAGGTCAGGTCCTGAGGAGACAAAGGACCACTAGTGTGGCCAAGTACCTCTTATACTACAGGGTGGTATCAGAGACCCTGCAAAATGGGATCTGACTTGCATGCTGACAATTCTATAGAATCCACCCCCAAAACCCAATCAAGTAAGGTAGCCCAGAGACCAGGCAACAGCAGCACCTTTATGTTCAGAACCCAATTCCTGGTCATACTCACCACCTGGTCTGCAGTGAAGTCGATGTACCCAGGGAGAATGAGAAAATCGCTGCAGAGGAGGGGAGTGAATTGGGAGTAGGGCTCTGAGTTATGGTACCATGAGACATCAACTCCACACATCAACCCACAAGGAATAAGAGCAAAGAGAGGCACTAACTGAACTGAGGTGTCACAGGCAAAACAGAGCACAGCATGGGGATGGTAAACTGGGGACCTTTTCTGCCACTGAGCTGTCACCAGTGCTCCTGGAATCCTCACAATTCCACGTGTTCAGAGAATGGAGTCTTCTCAACCCTGAAATCCTAAGTACTGTCGAGATGGCTCCCCCTAACCCAACCCCGCTTTGAATCTGTCAAAATGAATCCCGGTGACAGGTGGGTAATTTCCGGATCCTGTCCCCCAAACCCGCACCGAAGAGGGCTCCATTGAAGCCCTCATCCGGCCTCTTAGACCAGAGTGCCTCCCCTCTACTGGCCCTGGTGAAACCCCAAGGCCCGCACTTGTAGGTGAGGCCGTCCCCGCAGTTGAAGAGCTGCTGTGCTGTGAGTCCGTCGTCTGGCACATAGGACGTGCCCCCGCTAATCAGGTAGTCCGCCATGGCCGGCGCGGAACACTACCGCGTGTTGCCGAGAACCGCGCCGCAGAGGCCTCCGCCGTCAGGGCGGCGCCAATATAAACCAGCCGATTCCGTCACTGCGCCGCGCGCATTGCTGACGTCACGGCGCAGAGCGCGCGGGCGGAACTGCAGCGTTCCTGCGGCAGGGGCGGGGCTGATTGGGAGGAACCGGCGCATGCGAAAAGCATACACCAACCATACCCCCGACGGAGTTGGGCTATTTCCTGTCCCACCCCCTCCCACAGGACCTTGGGTAGTTTCAAGAACCGTGAAGGCTTAGCTGCTGCTGTCTTGCCAGGTACCTCCCCAAATAAAGACACATTGTTCACTAGTATATTGAAAAGACGTGCTTGTCATTCTTAATAAACAACTAGAGTAAGAATACATAAGAGAAACAGAGTGGTATCTTTATATGATACACAAGTGTATGTTACAAGAATTCCATCAGGCACAGGAGCCTCAGGTTTAAGGCCTCAATGTTAGGCCAAAAAAAAAAAAAAAAAAAGGCATGGTAAAGTTTTTACTTTAACATCTAAAATGTCACTTGTCATAAAGGAGGTTGTAAATAGAAATTGTCTTTAATAAATCATAATTGAAGTTCCCCTCATTTTTCTTCCATTAAGATGCTAAGTTTATGTCAACATGAAGAGAAGGTGGCTCCTCTAGTGAAGTCTGCCAGTCCACAGTGAAAGCCAGCTGGGGAGATTCCCTGGAGGGTCGATCCATCATTAATTCCATCTTTCTTGAAGAAGGGACGGGGTGGGGGGTTCCACATTTCTCCCAACAGTCCAAGCCCTTCCCCCAGGGCCCAGACTGGAAAAAAAAAAAAAAAAAAAAAGGCCAGTAACTTTCTAGGACACCTGGCTCTCAGTAAACCTAGAGCCCCCATGGACCAAGGATTTTGCCGCAGGTCTATGAAGATGGAAAGAGGGCAAAGTTTTCTTTTACATTTTAAACAGAAGTAGCCTGGAAGGCTTCATAACTACCCAAGATAAAAGAAAAAAGAAAAAATGGAGGCCTCTTCTTTAGTGTGCAAGTCTGTCCAGTTTTTCCTGGCTGGGTTTTCTTGTAGTATGACTGAGGCATCTCAGTGGATGGTGCTTGCGTTGGCCACTGCAATGGCCTCCTGAATTTCTCGTATCACCAGGATCCGGGTCAGCATTTGTCCCATCTGCTCTCTGCTGATAGGCTGGACTGAATACCAGATTGGGCTGTTGGGGGCCACCACTGGCTCAGGTGTTAGGTAAAAGGTGTCATTCCGGCCTTTTACACTCTGGGGGCTAAAGAACATGTCAGTAAAAGCTAGGTAAACACCATTACAACTTTAACCCTCCCAGCCTGAACTTCCCAGACAGAGGTAATCTGAAAAAGTTGGTAAGGCAGCAGCTCTGGATGTTTAATAGGTAGCACAGTTACTGAATATAGCTATCATATACCACCTCGAGGACTTCTAGTGAGGGCTACTATGAATGTCAGTGACAGGTTGTCTCCTTTCTGACCCACCTTTACAAAAGCCAGCCATGATCAATCACAGATGTACTAAGTCCATCTATTTTCCACTTGGAGCCAACCTCACTGCTCAGATAATCTATCTCCAAGTGTTAACACTGTTATGTATCCATATTTTTTCCAGGGGAAAAGGGCAGGAGGGAGTGGTTTTACTGGGGATTGAACCCAGAGGTGCTTTACAACTGAACCACATCCCCAGCCATAAAAATTTTATTTTGAAACAGGACTTTTTTCAAAGTTGCTGGGATTATAGATATGTGCCATCACACATGGCTCACATTGTTATCTACAAAGTAACAGTAGTCATGATGCTGGGGCTCTTACCTTGCTCACCCACTCTGCGGTACTACATCCATACATACTCAGCACACACCATCCTCTAACATTTACTCATTCATTCAAGGTTTACTAAAAGGCTACTGTGTGCCAGGTATGCAAAAGATGCAATGTTAAAGAAATAAGTAGAGGGGCTGTGGATGTGGCTCAAGCGGTAGTGCGCTTGCCTGGCATGCGTGGGGCGCTGGGTTCGATCCTCAGCACTACATAAAATTAAAGATGTTGTGTCCAACGAAAACTAAAAAATAAATATTAAACAATTTTCTCTCTCTCTTAAAAAAAAAGAAGAAAGGAAAAAAGAAATGAGTAAAGATAGTAATTCCTACCTCATGGCGGTTATAGATAAGGAGAGCAACAATAATTAAAAAATACACACAAAAAATTATACAAATACACAAAAAATGGTACCGTAGTTAAGTGCTACAGAGAAAACAGATGGAACAGGTAGGGAATTTGGAAATTGTTCCTTGAAAAAGCTATGTTTAAGAATGGTAAAGAGGAACTGGGTTGTGGCTCAGTGCCTAGTACATGTGAGGGACTGGGTTCCATCCTCAGCATTACAAAAAAATAAATACAGGGGCTGGGATTGTGGCTCAGTGGTAGAGCGCTCGCCTAGCACATGCGAGGCCCTGGGTTCATCCTCAGCACCACATAAAAATAAATAAATAAAATAAACGTATTGTGTCCAACTACAATCAAAAAATAAATATTTAATAAATAAATAAATAGGGCTGGGGTTGTAGCTCAGTAGTAAAGGGCTTGCCTACCACGTGTGAGGCACTGGGTTCGATTCTCACACCATATATAAATAAATAAATACCCACTGAAAACTAAAAAAAAAAAAATATAAAAAAGCAGAAAATATAGCATAATACCCAAGTGGAAAGGCATTAGTATAGATTGAGAGCTCAGAGTAGTATCAACATAAGGTTAACAAGGGGGAGTCCTTGTCCACTATTAAGGATTATTCTGTAAAGTGATGACAAAACACTGAAGGTTTTAATCTAAGTGAGATACTAAGATCCAAAACAAACAAACAAAAAAAATCGTCTGGCATTGCTATGAAAATGACATGCCAAATTGGAGGAGGAAGAAAAAATAAAAGCTAAAGGAAGGAGTCTCCCCAAAGTTGACAGTGGCAATGATAATAGGCCAGGGCCAGGATGATGCAGGACCTTATTTAGCTTGTGATGAAGGTGGCCTCTCTGTAGCATATCTTCTCCATAAAAGGCAGGAGGAACAGCCTCAACAACTCAGCAAAACCCTGTCTCCAAATAAAATATTAAAAAGGACTGGGGATGTGGCTCAGTGGTTAAGCAACCCCCAGGTTCAATCCTCAGTACCAAAAAAAAAAAAAAGACTGTTAGGGTTCAGGAACCCTTTTTATATCAATGTCAAGCATACCACTTTGGGAAAGTCACACAGTTGTTTCTTTACTTAGATTTTTGGAAATGATTTTCCTCTGGGGCTAGAGAATACCTCTTTCCTTTGATAACATATGCATATAAGTAAGCATGCGGACAAACACACACACACATACATTAGCCAATTTATAAAGCCTCCTCACCATTTGAAGAGGTAGAAATCGTAGAGCTTGATGGGACACCTCAGTGGATTCTCTGGATTTTCTGTCTGTTCTGCATACATGTCATCTGTAACTATAAAACACCCCCCCCCCGCCGCCACCACCACCATCACAGACCTGGCATAAGGACTGTCTTAGCTCAGGCCTAGATTAGGAACCACAGGTATTCAGCCATCCTATCTAGGAAATATTAGGTAGGAAGAGGAAAGGAATGAGGCATGAAATAACTAGGAAGGGAATAGGCTATCTTGTCCAGAGCTTCCCTGCTTCTAGGAGAAAAGTTTTTGGCTGGGGAAAAAGGAATGGAAAATTCCTACCCAGTAAAACCCCCCTCCACATTTATTACTAGCCTGGTAGATACAGGGTAAGGTGCCACCTTTCCCTACCTTTCTGGCCAGTCTGATGTATCCCAAGGGCCTTCAGGTACCGGATACTCGTGCTTTTATCCTTGGGATTAGAGGGGTTTTTCTTTGTCTGTCGTAAGACTTTGGAGAAGGCCAGCTTCATGTGCTGGTCAACTGTCTTCAACAGGAAGTACCTGAACCACAAGTGAAAGCAAGGCAGAGGGTGCCAGACACCATGATTTACCCTACACCCATCTGTATTTCAGAGGAGCCCACACTCCCAGATCTGGGTAGGCCCATACCCAAACACTGTAGACAGTGGAGAAGCCACATCGAAATAGATAATAGAGTTCTGACAAGGCTGTTAGATTCACTGGTCACCACAAAAAAATGTAGTCAAGTGGGGCTGGAGGCTTTCAGTAGCTCAAGGTTCTCATAAATGTCACAGGAATTCAGAAGTCCTCCTAAAGTTTCCACCCACTTCACCAGGAAGAAGCCAGCAGAGGCCAAGTATGGACATTCTAGAAAACTTACTTGGTGTTAAAGAACATGAGGGTGGTCAATAGGGTGGAAGGGGAGTGCGCCCCAAGCTGCTTGCATTCCCATAGCATCTCCTCAGTCACATGGCTGGGCAGAACATAGCCTAGGAGGAACAGAATAATGCAAAAACAAATAGATGGAAGGAGGTACCACAAAGGCACAGGATGGGAGGTGTGAGGCATATGGACCACAGGGACATAAGTCTTAACAACAGAAGTCTCCCTGGGGTGTTGCAAAATAATTTGGAAAGGTTGTTAAAACATAGAGGGTCACAACCAATGTTTCTGAGGTGGAACCCAAAATGAACATTTATTTCTAACAAGTTCCAAGGTGATACTGCTGCTGCTCTGGGAATCACAAATTGAGAACCACTACCTCACATGATTACTCTTACTTGATAAATTCCTCTGTAATCCAAGGCTAATATAAGACAAAAGGATTGCCTTCAGGTTCATGAATACATAAAACTATAAACCAAACATGCATACATGCTCTCTCTTCTCGAAGACAACTTCATTGTATTTTCAAGGTGTCTAAGGCCCAAAGACCTGGTAATGTATACCCCTCTTATTATCTATCATTTCTAGGAAGAAAGCCCATTTCATCACTTCTCTGGATAAAAAGAACACTGATATTTGAGCAATTTCAAGTTTTTATTAAAAGGATAGGTGTAACTCTTAAGACCCAGGTTCGATGACAAATCTAGACCTAGGCAGGGCTAAGGCCAATTTAGATATGTGGTGTCCCCCAAAAGCTCATGTGTGAGACAATGTAAGAAAATTTAGAATGAAGAAAAGGGAAGGGAATTTGGAAAATGGAAAGACAGCAGAATAAATTGGGTATAACCTTCCTATGTTCATATGTGAATACACAACCAGTGTAACTCCACACCATGTACAACCACAATAATGGGAAGTTATCCTCTAAGAACAAATTTTTATTTGTTATATTACAGAACAAACAAAACCCCCCCAAAAACTAAAAAACAAAGTTTAGAGGTGAAATGATTGGGCTATGAGAACCTAGTCAGTGCATTGATCCCCTGATAGAGATTAACTGGGTGGTAAATATAGGCAGGCAGGATATGGCTGGAGGAGGTGGGTCATTGCAGCTGTGGCTTTGGGCTTTATATTTTGTTGTGGTGAGAACTCTTTCCACCCACTTCAATAAGGAAGAAGCCAGCAGAGTCCAAGTGCTTTTTTCCACCACACACTTCTGCCATGATGTTCTGACTTATCTCAGGCCCAGAGGAATAGAGTCAGTCATCTCTGGACTGAAAACTCTGAAATTGTGAGCCCCTAACTAAACTTTACCTCCTCTAATTATTTTTGTCAGGTCTTTTGGTCACAGCTACAAAAATCTGACTAAAACACCAACAGTATGAACAAGAACCCTGGGCAGCCAGGACTGCACTAAAGAAAGATAAATATGGGTTTTACCATCAAGCTACCTTCATTTGCTCAATTCAACAACTATAAGTGTTTGTGCACTGAGGATATAGTAGGGTGCAGCAGACACAGCATTTTCCTACAGGGTTTCAGGATTCTCTAGACAGTGAAAGTTACACTTCCTGGAAGCAGAAAAGGAAGAAGACTCTGCACAATACAGTCCACTGTCTATTCTTCCCACAGGCAGAACTTTGACCATGTAGTGTACTTCTCTCTGGTGCTGTTTTTGTCCGCTGTTTGGCTACTCAGTGGTATAGCAACAATGGGAAGCACTTTCTTGCTCTTGGACATATTTGAAGCATCCAAGATGCAGGATAAGCAACACAACACAGCTTCTCTCAGGAAAAGCTATTTCCCTAGGAGTAACTCCTGCCACAGCTTGGTATACTTTTCTCTTCCTTCACTCAGCCACATACCTCCTCTAGTGGCATTTCTATAACATTATTTTATTCCCAACAACAAACTTTAAAATTAATTTTATATTCAGGATGCTGAAGCAGGACAATTTGAAGTTCAAGTCCAGCAACCTCAGCAACTGAGGGACCCTTTACAAAAATAAAGAATTAAAAAGGGATAAGGATGTAGCTCAGGATAAATAGCCCCTGGGTTCAATCCCCAGTTCCAATAAATAAATAAACAAATAGATAAATAAAATATACTTTAATGGCTAAGAACCAGGATTCCTGGCTAAGAGCAAGGAGACATGGAAAAAAAAATTATATAAGCCTTATAAATTTGATTCTCAACAGCAAGCATAAAAATGATGTATTTTATCTTAAAAACTTTTTATTTTATCTTTTAAAACTTAAAAACTTCTGCCTAGTGAAGGGCACAGACACAATGACCAGTGCAGGAGCAATGAGCATCCCTAACATCCAAAATGTGTATTGAAATACCTTATCCCACTAAAAGCAACCAGTTTCATAGAGAACTGATGGATTTCACAAAGGAACAACAAATGTTTGAAAAATGAAATGTTCTGTCAAATCAGAAAGTAAGGAAGTTGCTGGCTATGGCAGTGTACACCTGTAATCATAGCTATTCATGAGGTCAAGGCAAAAGGATCACAAGTTCAAGGCTAATCAGGGCAAACTGGTGAGACCCTATCTCAAAATAATAAAAGAGAAAAGGCTGGGGATGTACCTCAGTGGTTCAGCACCCCTGGGTTCACACACACACACAAAGAGAGGGGGGGGGGAGGGAGGAAAAAAGAAATGAAGGGAGTAGTCAACAACTATTAGAATTAATATAGGTACCAACCTAAAGATAATCCAATTGGTCAAAGATGGAACAGTCTGCACATCAGTAAAAATAACTGCTGCAGTGGATTGAATCATATCAAATTATCAAATGTTTAAATGCACGAGGTCACAATGATTCTTAAAAAACAAATAAAAAAACCTTATTTTACATTACTGGGAACTGGGAAAGCTGGTGAACTAACTGATTACTGTGAAAACTGATAAGCAAATAAAGAAAATTTCTAAAGCCTTTATTCTGCCTCGACCACATAATGTGGAGTGCTAGCAATCCAGAAATTGGAGTGACAAAGTCTTTTTTTTTGTGTGTGTGTGTAGTACTGAGGGCTGAACCCAAGAACACTACCACTGAGCTTATATGCCTGGCCTTAATTTTTTTTTTTTTTTATTATTTAGCATTTACTTATTATTTTGGCATTGGGGATTGCTCAGGGGCACTCAACCACTGAGCCATATCCCCAGCCCTTTATATTTTTTATTTTGAGACAAGGTCTCACTAATTTATCTAGGGCCTTGCTCACTGGTCTGGACCTTGAAATCCTCCTGCCTCAGCCTTTAGAGCCACTCGGATTACAGGTGTATGTCATCATGCCCAGCTTATTTTAAAAATTTTGAGACAGCATCTTGCTAAATTGCCCAGGCAACTTGTAATCCTCCTGCCCTTGCCTCCTAGAGTAAGCCACCATGTTTGGCTTTCTAGTTGTTTTTAAAAATTATGATAGTGTCCCTGTGGTATGTCAAAAACACTTTTCAACACATTAAAAAAATTTATAGATAGGGTTTTAAGAATAGTTCAGTGGTAGAGCTCTTTCCTAGCATGCATGAGTTCCTGGATTCAATTGCCGAGAACCAACCCTGACCTCCCTCGAAAAAAAACTGAAAATAAATATTTATGGATAGAATGTCTGGAATTTCCTTCAAACTAGCATAGGAAGAAAAGCTCAGGAAATAATGTCAAGAGTTAATAAATGGAATAAGAATTGTAATGCATTCCGCTGTCATGTATTTAAAAAATCAATTAAAAAATTGGAAAAAAAAGAGTTTATAAATGGGACAGGCATAGTGGCAGTTTAATGAAGAAAGGGTGTTTCCAGCACCATTTGTTGAAAACACTACCCTTTCTCCATTAAACTGCCTTTCTCCTTTTTGTCAGTTAAATTTACCATACTTGTGTGATTGTATTTCTTAAGTTTCTCATTCTCTCATTCTGTTTCATTAATTTTTGTATGTAGGGGGCAGTGCTAGGAACTGAACTCAGTGGTGCTCTGCCACTGAGCTACATCCCTAATCCTCTTTATTTTTTATTGAGAGACAGGGTCACTAAATTGCTCAGGCTGGCCTCAAACTTGTGATCCTCCTACCCCTGCCTCCTGAGTACCTGGGATTACAGACACAAACCACCCCACCTGGCTTATTTGACTATTATTTACCAAAAACCTGCACACAAATGTTTATAGCATCTTTATTCAAAACTGCCAAAACCTGGAAGAAATAAAGAGAAAATGTCTCTCAGAAGAATGGATAAAATATAGTTTGTCCACACAATGGAATATTCTATGCTAAAAAGAAAATGAACTATCAAGCCATGAAAAGACTAACTTTAAATGCATATTGCTAACTGAAAGAAATAAATCTGAAAAGATTATATATTGAATTATTCCAAATATATGACATTCTAGAAAAGACAAAACTGGCAATAGGAAAAAGATCATTGGTTGTCAAGGACTCAGGGCAAGGAAGGGAAGGAAGGCAGGATAGAATGCACAGGCAGATAACAGGGATTTTATTTGGGGGGGGGGTGTGTGTGTGTGGAGGGGTACCAGGTTTGAACCCAGAGGTGTTTAAGCTCTGACCCATATTCTCAGCCCTTTTTTAGATTTTATTTAGAGATAGGGTCTCACTGAGTTGCTTAGGGCCTCACTAAGTTGCTGAGGCTGGCTTTATTTAACCTGCGATCCTTAGGCTTAGGCACCCGAGCTGCTGGAATTATAGGCCTGTGCCACCACAACCAGCAAGAGAAGGAATTTAAGACAGCAAAACATTCTGTATTGATACTATAGTAGTAGATTCATGCTTTCAGACATTTATGAAAACCCACAGCACTACAACACAATGAGTAAGCCCTAATATAAACTATAAACTTTAGATAATAATGTATCGATATTGGTTCAAATTTTAACAAATGTACCATGCTAATGTAACACTATTAATATAGGGGAAATTATATGAGGGTGTGCCAGCACAGAGAAAGTTTCTATACTTTTTTCTGAAATTCTTCTGGACACCTAAAACAGCTCTAAAAAATTATGGATCCAGGGAACAACAGGACACCTCTAAGGGCCCTGCAACTCCAGATTGAGAGGACCCTAAAGAACAAGAAGGCAACCAGTATATGTTCTGCAAAGAGGATGGTCACTGGCAAAGGGCATGTTTCTTATGGTTCCAAAAAAAGCCACATGTGGTCAGCAAGAACTCAATCCATCCTGGCAGATGGCACACTGGTAGAGGAAGGCTGAAGAACCAATAATCTTTTCGAAAGTTCCCAAGAGCTATCCTTGAGGAATCACGCTGCCTCTTAAGAGTAGATGTCAATTTTGACCAAGTTGGTCTTTTTTTAAATTTTTACCCAGTGCTTCACATGTGCAATGCAAGTGCTCTACCACTGAGGCACAACCCTAGCCCCCAAGTTGGTCTTAAACACCTGGCAGGAGAGCAATTAATATGTGGACTTTTGGGGGGGGGAGGTACAGGCAATTGAACCCAGAGGCGCTTAACCACTAAGCACATCCCCCAGTCCTTTCTATATTTTATTTAGAGACGGTCTTGCTGAGTTGCTTATGGTCTCTCTAAATTGCTGAGGCTGGCTTTAGTCAAGCAATCCTCAGCACTATATAAAAATAAATAAATTAATTAAATAAACAAATAAATAAATAAAGGTATTGTGAACTCGTGATGCTCACTGCCCCGCCTCCTTAAGTAGCTATTACAGGCACATGCTACCATACGCAGCATAGGTGGACATTTAAAAGGCAAGACAACTTATTATTTTTTTTAATCTAACTTCAGATGTACACTTGTGTCAACCCTACCAAAAGTAAAGCTGGAGGCTATAAAGGAAGAGTGGAGTGCCTAAGAATAACTACTACAAAGGACTCTAGAGTTATAAGTTTGTTCTGAGTCAATTTGAGCCTGATCTGATAGACCTACAAGTCTTCCTAACTTCCTACAAAGATAACTTAGATCTGTTTTTCACTGATAGTATTATCTAGCCCCATATTTATTCCTCAGATTAGTCTAAAAGATGCAATGTGGCACACAAAAGGCCTAACTAACTTTGCCAGTAGAGTCCTAAATGACACAGTTAAAGGGATGCCTCTACTGAACATAGAGGTAATACTAATGAGAAAGCTATTTTACAGAAATAAGATGACAATAAATATCTTTTAACTACATCTCAAATGGACACCATTATAAAAACTAAATATTGAATATATTTCTAACAACTCTACTCAAATGCCTTAAATGGCCTCCTCGCAAATCAATGGCATGTTGGATCCCACCTTAAGCTTTTGCTTAAGGTTTTAACGAGTTACTGTCTTCATGGTTTTCAGAAACTGGCTGAAATACTAGTTGCTTTCGTGTTAACTGTTTACAAAACAAGTAAAGCATTGCTGTCTTGTTTACTGTTGTCCTAACATGATTCCTGCCCAGACCCACCAAATGCCAGCATGGACCTCTAGGTTGCTCTGATGCTAAATACCCTCAATTATCCATGCCCCACCTGATAGAGAACAAGAACTTCAGGTCAATTCCACACAACTTTACCCTCTCTCAGTAGGAAACAGCTTGGAGATGTCACACCCATTTTTCCATAGAAATGGAATGTAGAAATTGACAGTAGGGAAATGTAAAAATGGTCTACTTTGTGCTTTGAAAACAGTTCTTGCTGCTCTGTCACCGCAACTTATTTTTTAAACCAGACATGTTTCTTTTTCTTCCTCTCCCTCTCTCCCTCCCCCTCTCTAATCTGAGGCAAGGGAAAGGATTACCATTCTTCCCCATCCCAGATAGTAATCTGTCCTTGAGCACAGACCCACCACAGCAGAGAAGTAATTCAGATTTCAGGGATGGCACCAGAAGATCTAAGAAATGACTATCTCCCAAATTAACAAGCAAATCACAACTCCCTATGTAGAACATATGAAATGTAGTCTTTAATTCACCTCTTTAAAAACCCTGTTACTGGCTGGGGTTGTGGCTCAGTAGTAGAGTGCTTGCCTAGCATGTGTGAGGCCCTGGGTTCGATCTTCAGCACCCCATAAAAATAAATAAAATAAAGATATTGTGCCCAGCTAAAAAATAAATATTAAAAAAAAAAAACCCTGTTACCCCTAATTGCCAGAATTACAGCCTCTGAGACAGGCATCCCCTGGTTCCATCTTTGCTGACAAATAGAACTTTTTCTCAAAAATAAATAAATAAATATTTATTTATGAGATTTTTTTTTAAAGAGAGAGGGGGAGAGAGAGAGAGAGAGAGAATTATAATATTTTATTTTTTAGTTATCGGCGGACACAACATCTTTGTTTGTATGTGGTGCTGAGGATCGAACCCCGGCTGCACGCATGCCAGGCGAGCGTGCTACCGCTTGAGCCACATCCCCAGCCCTATTTATAAGATTATGTTCTACAGCTGAAATGATTCTTAAAATTTTTGAGTAGGGGGTGCAGTTGTGCTGGGATCAAAACTAGGGCCTTCGCATGATAGGTAAGTGTTCTGCCTTTGAGTGCTATTCCCAGCACTATTCCCAGCCCCTTTCAATTCTCTTTCTCGCTTGTGTCCATTGTGTGTGTGTGTGTGTGTGTGTGTGTGTGTGTGTATGTGGTACTAGGGATTGAATCCAGGGGCACTTTACCTCTGACCTACATCCCCAACCCAGCCCTTTTTATTCTGAGACAGGGTCTAAGTTGCCCAGGTTGGCCTCAAACATGCAGTCCTCCTGTCAGACTCCTGAGGCTATGTCTTGAGATAGGGTATCACTATGTTGTCCAGGCTGACCTGAACTCCTGGGCTCAAGTAATCCTCTCCAGTAGCTGGTACTATAGGCATGAGCTACTGCACCCAGCTAGGATTCTGACTGACAGCTATGATTCTGAGTGTTATTATTAAACACCTCCCACCCCCATTCTGGAGAATAAGCTCAGGGGCATTTTACCACTGAACTAGATCCTCAGACATTTTTATTTTTATTTTGAGACAGGTTTCACTAAGTTGCCATACTGAACTCAAACTTGGCATCTTCCTGCACTAGCTTCCTGAGTAGCTGGAATTTTAGGCATGTACCACCACACCTGGTCAATCAATAAATTTTAATAGAAAAATAAAAATAAAAAACATAGTAACCACTCCACTAGTTTCGCATGTCTCTGGGTCCTTGCCACACTGGGACTAACAGAATTCTCTGAAGAGCAATGCCCCTTCTGATATCAAGCAAAGCAGCACCAAGGCCAATACTGTTGCCTGGGATTTATAAGTCCCATGCCCCCTTACTATAATCATAGCCAGCCACAGAAACTGCCTTTTTTTTTTTTTTCCTCCAGGTACTGGTGATTGAACTCAGGCATACTTAACTACTAAGCCACATCCTCAGCCCTTTTTATTTCCTATTTGAGACAGGGTCTCACTAAGTTGCTAGGGCCTCACTAAATTACTGAGGCTAGTCTCAAAACTTACAATCTTTCTGCCTCAGCCTCCAGAGTTGATGGGATTATATGAGTGTGCCACCACATTTGGTGCAAAACAGCCTATGTTTTAGAATTCAAACAGGAAAAGGCTCCAAAGACTTACCAAGTGGAGTGACCCGAGGCTGAACATCCTTCAGAACTTCGTGGAGCCACTCGGTGAATCGAACATAATAAAGATCGGAGAAAATATCATCTACCCTTCCATTTTCAAAAAGATACTAAAAAGTAAAACAATCAATGAAAATTATTGGTTGTTTCTTGAATAAACTTTTGGGAGAAATAAACATTTTTCCACTAGCACCACTACCTCTCCCTACCACATCAAAACTGTCCAAACTACTAACAGTGTAACCCAAATCATGTGAACTGATTCCCACAACATTATAGAGTTAGATCAATGATGATTTTCTGAATGTTATTTTACCTAAGCAAGGCATTGTCTGTGGTAACAAAATGATGAATAAGCTTTGAGGACAGATATATAGCTTTTAACTTGGGGCTCAGTTTTCTTGTCTATAAATGGAGATGACTATACCTTTTTCTTTTTTTTAATGTATTTATTTTTTTTAGTTGTAGATGGACACAATATCTTTGTTTTATTTTTACGTGGTGCTGAGAATCGAACCCAGGGCCTCACACATGCTAGGTGAGCGCACTACCACTTGAGCCATATCCCCAGCCTGACTATACCTTTCTTTTAGGACTGGGCATAGCATAAGTGAAGAGATCATGTAATGTTATTCACATGGTATCTGGGTTAGGGCCAGAAAGAAACAGGAACAAAGTGGGAGGCAGGCTTTTCTCAGGACCAGGCACCAAATTCCCAACAAGTAAGTCCTACTCAATCATATTATGAATTCTCCAAAAGACTTCAAATACTAAAAAATGCTTCCCAAACTGCCAATCTGAGCTCCTATTTTATGCTTCACATTATGTGTCCTAAAAGTCTAACAATATTCATATACAATTCTAATCAGACTTCTTCAAATAATTGCTTTGTGTTAACATAGTATTAATGTGAAAAGCTATGTTAGCACCAGACTTTGTTCTAAATAAGTTACTTTTTAATAAAAACAATGTTCATTTTAACAGAAGAGTGTGAAATGCTTTGTGATTAAAAAAAAAAAGCTACTAAGGTAATAACCAAATAATTTAATAGAAGTTTTGCTAGATGGTAGGATTTTAGATGTTTGTCTGCTTATTTTATGGTCTAAAGCGAACATTTAGGTCTTTTTTTCCTTTTTTCTTCTTTATTTTCTTTTGTGAAGCTATGCTGGGGAGGAAACTCAGGGCCTGGTGCATGCTAGCCAAATGCTCTAGATCACTAACATTTAGGTCTTTGCAATTAAAACAGTTTATTTTAAAACTCATTGTATAGCTAAAAAAGAATTTCTTTATTTTCACTTCAAGTCATTTTACTAAACTTGACTAATCAGCAAACACGAAATGGGAACAGAGCTTAAAAATATTTCTATGTAGAGGTGCTTCCTACCTTTTGAATACACAAGAAAATATAGTAGAGCACATCCGGATCATAGGGTTCACCATCTCCATTTCGAGCTTCCCGTGTCATTAGACAGAGGCCATAATTCAACTCAGCCACAGCAGAGGAGATGAGATCTTCCTGGAATCGCAGCAATTGGCGCCCTATAACACAAGTCTCAAAGGTGAGTGGGAGTCTGGGTATAGGTGTCTCTTTATTGGGTACTCATTTTCCTGAAAGGAGGGCTCAGAGAATCAGGTTGCTGGTACAGGAATGTTCATTTCTATTTATGATCAAAACCGGCCTACTAAGGCAGTAATCATATATAATATTACACCAAGGGTTTCTTTCTTATAACCTGCCTCATCTCACATATATCCCCAAAATTATTATTAGGATCAAGAAGTAAAAGCAAGGAAAAAAAAAAAACAGAATCCACTCTATAACATGGGAAAGTATATAAATCTAATGGCAAAGAAGGGCATTGAAAACACTCATTGGGCTCATGTTTTTTCCTAAAGGTCACTTTGCTCTGGTCTGCTAGATTGACTCTAGAAAGCCATGTATATAAAAATGCTTGGTTTTAGCCCACAAATCATGATCATCTGTACAGGGTCAGGCTTGCTTGCTGATAGTCACGATACAGCATACTATTTAAGAGGGTGCTCTCTTCAGAGCCAGAGGACACCAGTTACTATAGTCCTGTTATTTAGATTATAGACATCTCCCATCTTCCCCAAACACTCACTCCCAATGGGTGCCAATCTATTCTGAGCATCCTTTTCTAGTTCAGCATTCTTGGTCTGGGCCCAGCTTTTCCATACTTCAAGCCCTTCTTCTGGTTTCAAAGAATTTGGAAGCAGAAGTTCTGGGGAAGGCTGTGGCTGTGACTGTGGTTCAACTTCAGCAACCTGGACAGTTTGAGCCTATGAGAGGAAAACCATCAGAATGAGTTAATACTATTGTACATTAGGTCCTTTAGCAAATTTCCAAAAAAATATTAAATTCATTTAACTAAAAAAAAAAAAAAAAAATCTCTTTGCCAGGCACACTGGCACATGCCAGAGACAAGAAACTAAGATAGGAGGAGGATTGCAAGTTTGAGGCCAGCCTCATTAATTTAGCAAGACCCTGTCTCAAGATATAAAATAAAAGGACTGAGGATGTAACTCAATGATAAAGCATTCCTTGTACCAAAAGAACCAAACAAATAAACAACAACAACAAAAAACCCTCTATTCTTGTTGTTCTACCTTGAAGTAGCTTTGGGTACTTATTCTTGGGACAGCAAAGGCAACTGAAATAGGCTTCTCAGCCTTGGCTGCACTTTGAGTATTTTATTTAAAAACAACAATACCCTGGCTAACCCTAGAATATGTCTCTGGAACCTAGATATCAATACTTCTAAAACTACAAGTAAAAAGTTAATTCCCTATCTAGAGACTGAGGCAGGAGAATTCCTAGTTCAAGGCCAGTCCGGGAAATTTAATAAAACCTGTCTCAAAATTAAAAAAAAAAAAAAAATTTTTTTTTGAAGGGTTGGGATACAGAATGCCCCTGGATTCAGTAACAGGATGGACAAGGGAATGGAGGGAGCACATTCTGATTGAAAAGATCTAGGGTGTGACTCAAAGATTGTGCCTTTCTAACAAATTTCCAATTAGAATCAAGGTTGCTACTCTGCAGATTTTAGTTGCAGTAGCAAATGTGCCGAGTACTGAGGCTTAAACTTAGTTGCACCTTAAAATCCTCAGAACTACATTTTGAGAGTATCTATAACTGTGTCTTATCCCAACAGACTGAACTTTATAGTTGTTCTAAGGTGAAGGCCTGATGTTAACATTTTTTTTTTCCCTTTTTTTTTTTTGGTGATGCTGTGGCTTGAACCCAAAACCTTGCACTTGCTACGCAAGGGCTCTACTCCTGAACTATATCCCCAATATCCTCCTTTTATTTTTTCATTTTGAGACACAATCTTACTAAATTGCTCAGGCCAACCTCAAATTTATGACCCTCCTACCTCAGATGGGATTAAAGGCATGCACTACCACACTGAGCCCCTGGCATTGTTTGTTCCTCTTTTTTTTTTTTAAACAGTGCTGGGGTTTGAATCACTTTACCACCAAGCTACGCCCCCCCCCCTTTTTTTTAACAGGATCTTGCCTAGTTGCTAAGGCTGGCCTCAAACTTTCAACACTCCTGCCTCAGCCTCCTCAGTTGCTGTGATTATAGGTGTACACCACAAAGCAAGGACCACTATCAAGAAACACAATAAATTAGTGGTGTTGTATCCTCTGCCATTGTAAGATATAAGACAGGACAATTGTTATGGTTTTTCTAGCTATAAGGTTCTAATTTTTCCATGCTTCTTCTGAAATTAAGATTCTCACACTCATAAGGACATAATCCATTTTATAGAAACAGGAGACAACATTACACCTTCTTCCTTTCAAAGGAAAAATGGCCCCATCATCAATGGTCTGACAGCCAAGCCACATGGAAAAGAGATGGAGTATCATTCTTAGTCACAATCCCCAAAAGGTTAGATGGATACAAAGACGCCAAGTGCAGGTTTCTGTTTTTGGTTTTTTGGGGGGAGGGTACTAGGGATTGAACTCAGGGGACTCAACCACTGAGCCACATCCCCAGTCCTATTTTGTATTTTATTTAGAGACAGGGTCTCACTGAGTTGTTTAGTGCCTCTCCATTGCCGAAACTGGCTTTGAACTCTTGATCCTCCTGCCTCAGCCTCCTGAGCAACTGGGATTACAGGTGTGCACCACTGCGTCGGGCACAAGTGCAAGTTCTTGGGTCTCATACATACTATATCTCTGTTTTCTGATCAAATCCCCTTGAGTTCAGAAATTTTATGCCACAATCAAAACCTCCCTTACTCAAAGAGCTGAGGAATATGAAAAAATCATTCCAACTGAAGGCAAAAAGTTTCTACATGACACAAATTTACTTACCAACAAATAAAAATCTATTAGCTTTGATAAGATACTTTTAAATGGGGAAATAGAGCAATACAGTTTTTGGTGCTATATATCAAGCCTCAAGAAAACGTCCATGTTTTGACCTGGAACTCTATCCTAAGGAAATCACCAATATTTTATGTATCAAGATACATAAGGGGGTTGGGGCTGTGCAGCAGTAGTGCACTTGCCTGCATGTGTGAGGCACTGGGTTCGATCCTCAGCACCACATATAAACAAATACATAAAATAAAGATATATCAACAATTTAACAAAAAAAAAAAAAAAAAAAAGGATCAGATGGCTGGGCATGGTGGCACACACCTGTAATCCTAGAGATTTGGGAGGCTTGAGGCAGGAGGATCACAAGTTCAAAGCCAGCCTCAACAACTTAGTGAGACCTTATCTCAAAATAAAAAATAAAGCTGCCCAAGATGAAGCTGAATATCTCCTTCCAGCTACTGGCTGCCAGAAGCTCATTGAAGTGGATGATGAATGCAAACTTTGTACTTATCATGAGAAGTGTACTGCCACAGAAGTTGCTGCTGATGCTCTGGGTGAAGAATAGAAGGGTTATGTGGTCCTAATCAGTGGCAGGAACCACAAACAAGGTTTCCTCATGAAACACAGTGTTGTGACCCATGGCTGTGTTTGCCTGCTACTGAATAAGAGGCATTCCTGTTATAGACCAAGGTGAACTGTAGAGAGGAAGTACAAATCTGTTTGAGGTTGCACTGTGAATGCCAATCTGAGCATTCTCAACTTAGTTATTGAAAAAAAAATGAGAGAAGAATATTCCTAGACTTACGGATACTACTGTACCTCATAGGCTGGGACACAAAAGAGCTAGTAGAATCTGCAAACTTTTCAATCTCTCTAAGGAAAATGATGACTGCCAATGTGTTGTCAGAAAACCTTTAAACAAAGAAGGTAAAAAAACCCAGGACCGAAGCACCAAAGAAGATTCAGTGTCTCCTTATTCCATGTGTCCTGCAACACAAGTGCCCATGTATTGCTCTGAAGAAACAATGTACTAAGAAAAATAAGGAACAGGCTATAGAATATGCCAAATTTTTGGCCAAGAGAATGAAAGAGGCGGAAGAAAAGCGCCAGGAACAGACTGCCAAGAGATGTGGACTGTCCTCTTTGCAAGCTTCTACTTCTGAGACTAGTCAAAAATAAGAGTTTTTAAGAGTAGCAAATAAGATCAAACCTTCAAAAACAAATAACTAAAACATAAAAAGGAATGGGGATGTGGCTCAGTGGTAAAGTGCCCTGGGTTTAATCCCCAGTATCCAGAAAAAGAAAAGAAAAAATGATGAATTGCCTTCTAATCAAGGTGTACATCTGATACTAAAAAGCAGTTTGCATTAAAGAAAAATCTAAATTATAAATTAATGTGAGCAGCCTGGCGTTGTGGCTCAGTGTTAGATCAATTGCCCAGCATATGTGAGGCACTGGGTTCGATTCTCAGCACCATATACAAATCAATAAAAATAAAGGTCTATCAACAACTAAAAAAATATTTTAAAAAATTAACGTAAGGGTCCAACAAAAGGGACCAATTAGGCAAATTATATTATACCCATATAAATGGACTACAAAGCAGACATTAAACATGTTAACTAACTAAGACTACATGGGGCTGGGGTTATGGTTCAGCAGTAGAACACTTGCCTCACACGTACAAGGCCCTGGGTTCAATCTTCAGCACCACATAAAAATAAATAAAATAAAGTCATATATATTTTTAAAAAAATGTCTGCTGGTCTTCAAGGAGTAAATTTATAAAAAAATTATAAATAAAAATATAGAAAAAAGGCTATAAATAAATTTATTTTACTTACATAATTAAGATAAAAGAAACAAGACCCAGAAGTATAGAATGAGTATACAAACAACCATGTAAATAAGCCTGATTATCCTTTATACTCGAACCATAAAAGAATGAGGAATAGGGCTGGGGATGTGGCTCAAGCGGTAGCACGCTCGCCTGGCATGCGGGTGGCCCGGGTTCGATCCTCAGCACCACATACAAACAAAGATGTTGTGTCTGCCGAAAACTAAAAAAATAAAATAAATAAATATTAAAATTCTCTCTCTCTCTCCCTCTCTTAAAAAAAAAAAAAGAATGAGGAATATATGAAAAATGACAAAAAACTTTCTATTTTCTAGCATTTCTAAAATGGAAAAAAAAATTCATTATCCTCCCCCCACCAAGAAGTGTGATGGTTTTACATAAACAGACCGGAAAGGCAAGTGTCTAAATAGACAGGAAAATGTCTAAAATCTAAATATAAATAGGCAGGTATGTGTGGTGGTATATGCCTGTAAATCTAGTTATTCAGGAGGCTGAGGCAGGAGGATCATTTGAGCCAGGAGTTTAGCTTGGATAGTATAACAAGACTTGACCTCAATTTAAAAAAAAAAAAAAAGGTAGAAATAATAACCTTTACATAACGTTAGGTCCACACTATTAATGTCTACATGGGTTTCTAATCAAGGTATACATCTGATGCTTAATAGAACAGATTTGGGGGTTGGGGCTGTACCTCAGTGGTAGAGCGCTCTACCACTGAGCCACAACCCCAGCCCCAAAATACCCCCGTTTTATATATTTGATCAATCCAACAAACATGTATGCAAAGTTTTGTCTTAGGCTCAAGAGTGCATTAAACCACAGCCTGGGGCAAAGAGTTGACTGACTCTGTAGTGATTTGAACAAAAACCCTAGTATGCGTTTTTCTTGACTCCAGTGGCTATTCTAGAAGTCACTAAAGAAAACCTTTGCTCCAAGACATGTGAGTACCTGTAATCCCAGCAGCTTAGGAGGCTGAGGCAGGAGGATTACAAGTTTAAGACCAGACTTAGAACCTTAGGAAGGCCCTGTCTCAAAAGTAAAAAAAAATAAAAAGGGCTGGGGATGTGGCTCAAGCGGTAGTGCGCTCGCTTGGCATGCGTGCAGCCTGGGTTCGATCCTCAGCACCACATACAAACAACGATGTTGTGTCCGCCAAAAACTGAAAAATAAATATTAAAATTATCTCTCTCCTCTCTCTCTCTCTAAAAAAAATAAATAAAATAAAATAAAATAAAAAGGGCTGAGGCTGGTAAAGTGCCCCTGGGTTCAATACCCAGTATCAAAGAAAGATGGGGTGGGGTGGGAAGGGGCATGAAGACAAATGGGCCCATTTTCTAGCCACAAGATGTCACTGCTCACCCAGACAAGAACAGATTCAGACAGGAGTCAATAAGAAAACTGAAGCTGAGCACAGCGGCTTACTTAATGGAGAAGCTAAGGCAGAAACATCACTTACATCCAGGAGTTCTAAGCCAGTCTGGGCATCAGTGATTCTCCATTTTTAGGGAAAAAAAAAAAAAAATGATGGAAAACAAGTAGAGCCCTCTGTGCAGATAATACTTTTAAGAACTCCTGAGAAAAAAAGAATAAAGCAGAGAAATGGAGCAACAGATGGTGGATATCAGATCAAAAGAAAGTTTTACCATAAATCTGGTTTTAAGAACAAAAAATATGAAAGCTTTCATAAAAAGTTATTGCCCTCCTCAATCCAAGGCAGCAGAGAGCACAACACTATTACCAGCTCTCCTTAGGATTCAACTCATATAACATATCTATTTTCTCCTTGGGTTCTAAATGATCCTAAGGTAAAGGAGCCTGTGTTGTTAACTTTATTCCCCAACACACAGCCCAAAGCCTGATGAGAAAAGGAGAGGCTTATTTGTGATCTATACAAACATACTCACCTTTCCCTTGTGATGGGTATTCTCAGGTTTTCTGATAATAAAACCTGACATAAATTCCTGTAAGATTGCTAAAAGAGAGACTCTGATGAACACTAAACTCCAGAAAAGAGCTTCTCATACTAGAGGGCCTAGACAGATAAGTTACAGAGAACAATAAGCTCCAAAGAAAGCCTCACCTGCAATTGAACCATTAGGTTAAAGAAAGCTGAGGGAAGGCCTAATGTGCTCTACCTTTATGAACAAAAGCTGAGCAGAGCCCCATTACAAATCTTCTGATTCTATATACCTCTGCTTGATTGCTCGTGTCACATTATCCAGAAATTTCAGATTTCCTACCACAAATCAGATCTAATCCAACTCTTCACTTTGAAAAGACATCACTCCCCTTCCTCTATCCTAACTCCTCTCTCATGGTTCCCCTCTTATGTTGCCTTTGGCAATGTCCTATTGGTTCATCTCTGTATTTATGATGTTCCATTCTTCTTACAGCTTAGATGCTGTAAATTATTCTCCAGAGACACCACTGTTTACTTTTTTTTTTTTTTGTGGCTGTATTAGGGATTGAATGGGTGATTGAAAGCTACACCTTTAGCCTTTTTATCTTCAGACACGGTCTCCGTAAATTCCTCAGTCTGAACTTGTGATCCTTCTGTTTCAGCCCCTCCTGAGTAGCTCTGTTAACTTTTAACCTAGAATTTCTGAATTCCCAATTTGTTTGTTTATGTATCATGCTGTCATTCTTAATTATGCTGCCTTATAAATAATTCAAAAGAAAAGAAATCATGAATTCCTTTTTTTTGTGTGTGGTACTGGGGATCAAACCCAGGGCCTTATACTACTAGGCAAGCACACTCAAGCACTTTCCCACTAAGCTACATCACCCGCCCTTTTTCCCAAAAATATTGAGACAAGAACTCAGTAAATTGCCTGTCTGACCCTGATCTTGTGATCCTTCTTCCTCAGTCTCTGAGTAGCTGGGATTAAAAGCATGCACCAGTGCTCCAGGCTTGCAAATCACAACTTCTTACTCTCACAACTAGATTCAGTTAAACAAGGACCATCTCAAGCTGGGGTTGTGGCTCAGTGGTAGAGCACTCACCTAGCACATGTGAGGTACTGGGTTCGATCCCCAGCACTACTCAAAAATAAATAAATAAGTAAAAATAAAGATGTTATGTCCATCTACACTTAAAAACTTTTTTTTTTTTTTTTTTTTAAAAGACCATCTCTTTCTACTTCTAGGCCTGACAGCCAGGTATTTAATAAGTCATCCAAGATGATACAATGTTTTCTCCATGAAACAAACTAAACTGGTCAGCCTTTACTTAATTAGTTGCTTAGTTTGATTAGTAATTTATGGTCTGAGTTTCTGAGTGTAGTGCTTCATCTAACTTGCTTGTGCCAGCTCCTTCACATGCATTCCCAGAAGCCTATGCCCACTGAGACATGCTACTTTCAGCAGTCCCATAAGACCAGAGGATCTGTATGCTATTCTAAAAGTCTACTAGAAAAGGGTCTAGAAAGCTTACTAATAGCCTAAACAGATTAATCTATTCACACCTCTGAGCTATTCCTGAGATTAATAATTAGAAAAAATAAGAGCTACACAATTTAAAGTTAAAATTTTTAACAGTAGACAGTGCCCACTTGTACAGTGCCACTGTAAAAGTTAAAATTTCAACAGTTTTTGAGAACTTTTCTGCAATCCAAAAATTTTGAAGTAATTGGACATGGGCATGTACACCTATAATCCCAGCAACTCAGGAAGCTGAGACAAGAGGATTCCAAGTTTGAGGCCATCCCAGGCAACTTAGCAAGACCCTGTCTTTAAAAAAATAAAAATAAAAAGGACTGAGGATGTAGCTCAGTGGTAGAGAGCCCCTGGGTTCAAGGGTTTAAGCCTCAGTACTACAAAAATAAATATATTAATAAATAAATGAAATATAGAAATAAAAAGTCTGGGGATGTAGCTCAGTGTTTGTAAAGCACTCCAGGTTCAAATACCAGAATTGGAGGAGGGAGTGAAAAAAAGTTTTCAACATAGTTGCCATGTCAGAAAATCCAATTAACCAAGGCTTATCTTGACTATTTTCAAGCAAGATATGCTTGTGAGGTACCACTCTATAGGTAACTTACTCAAGGCTCCCAAAGGTGTTAACTTTTAACAGGTATTTTTTTTTTTTTAAATCTTTTAACTTACCTACACTGATTATAGACAATAATCAGAGAAGGTTCATAGCCTTTCCACCATGATGAGTTTACAAGCTATGTGCTAAACTATAATGGTTTCACTAGAGTTGTTCACTTGTGATGCAAAGTAACAGCACATGGAAGGCAAACAATCTTCGGAGTATCCTATTTATCCCTACCTCTAAGTTTATTCTTCCTAAGAGAATACAAAAGAAGTGTTCCAGGCATTCAACACTTAAAGCTTTAAAATTACAAAGTAGTTACTGATCATTTTGAACCATCAGGTAGTTAGAAGATACAATCTGTTTTATAGTCTAATCAGCTGCTTCTCTTCCTTCCTCAAAATGCTAAATACTCTTACCACTATAAGACTAACATTTTGGCAGAAAACAAGCTTGACACTGCAGGCAAGTTCTGTGTTTCACAGGTCTCTGAAGAAGCAGGGTGCCCTAAAGGTAAATCTCACTTACTGAACAAGTAACCTGGAGCTGTTGCTGCTGTTGCTGTGGTGGTGGTGGCGTCTGTTCTTGGGGAGTTTGTTGCTGCGGCTGCTGCTGGGGGTCCCATATATGAACAGTCTGAGCTGTATTTTGGTACGTGCCTGCCACGGCCTGCACAGCCACTGGAATGTGGATGTTGCCATTCATGAACTGTGCTGGAAAGAGAGAGTTTGCAAGGGTCTGCACTACCTCTTCATGGGAGTTCTTCACTACAGACGTGGTGCCCACCATCTTCTCCTTGTCATCCTCCAGCTTTACAGCTGCCAGGGCTGTGGGTGAGCCACTGACATGAACTGCGTTGTAGGCTTCCTGGGGAATGGCAATGTGGGTAATGCTCTGCTGCTGAGGGTCCCCCCGGGGCTGGGCAGAATAAACAGGGATGGTCCAAGTTTCTCCTGTAGGGCTAGTAATGGTCCCAGTGGCACTGTACAGGTGGGCACTGTCTACTGTCAGTAAGTCTGGTCTCAAAGACACATAACTCTGCTGCTGGCCCTGTGGTATGGCCAGCACGGTGGCCACCGGCTGCCCTGAGATGGCGTAGGACACAGTGATGGGCATGTCCACTTTGCGTTTCTTCACAGGCTGGAGGACACTGGCCGTGCCAACCCGCCGCTCCCCTTCCCGAGGTGAGCCCTGCTGGGATGGTGGTGGGGAAAGGGCACCCACGGTCTGGATTTGAATCTGCTGACCCCCAGCAAGAGACTGGCCAGCCACGAGCTGAGCCTGGATTTGCTGATGTGGGATGTGCTCCTCCGGGATTTCTGTAGTCTGGATCTGCTGGGCCGCCTGCACGTGCTGCACCTGGATCTGGGCTGCTTGCAGCTGCGAGGGGCTGGGACTTTGTAGAGACGGGGTCTGGATAGAAGGGGCTGCTGACTGCGGTGCCTGGCCCTGGATCTGCACCTGGACCTGGATGGGCTGCTCGGCAGGCTGGTGAACGGTGAGCTGCGGGGAGAGCTGCTGAGCCGAGACCTGCTGCGGAGACTGCTGTACCTGCACCTGTACCTGCAGCAACAAGATTCACCAATGAGTGAGCCAGACAATATTGAGAATCCAGCCCCCAGGGAAAACAAAAATCTCAGAGAGGGGCCCTGTGTGATGTGAAAGTGGGTAGGGGTGCAGCCCAGACAAAGCTTCTAAGGATGCCACAATCCCCCAAAATGTTCTTCAGCATCATATTGCATTCAGAGTGAGAGATACCTACCTTAGAGAGCAAGCAAGTCAGTCAATTGAGCATAAGAAAAAAATTAATCAGAAATTTTGCTAATTTTTAAGTTTATTTAAAAATGCAACCCCTATGCTTTTTGTATATCAATACTGTGGTACAAGATATAATTTATGAATATATGATTTAGAAATATTTTATCTCTGGGGGCTGGGGATGTGGCTCAAGCAATAGCGCGCCAGCCTGGCATGTGTGCTGCCCGGGTTCGATCCTCAGCACCACATACAAACACAAGATCTTGTGACACAAGATATTGTGTCCGCCGAAGACTAAAATAAATGAATGTTGAAATTCTCTCTCCCTCTCTCATAAAAAAAAAAAAAAAAAAAAAAAATTTATCTCTGGAGCAAGTGACAAAAAGAGTGGGGTCACCTATTCTACGAGGCCAGAAAAAACAAACACAACCCATTCTCAACTGCTCAACTCAGGATCAAACCTATTTCCTATTATGAACAAGTAGAAAATATAACAGGGACAAAGTTCTCGCAATCTCCTCTGGAGTAATTTCCAAATTTGCTGTTTTAAATTCAAGCACTGTTGCATGTGTCTTTAGACTACTCAAGATACTTTTGTTAATGGAAAAGTCATTTAAAAATAATAATGATACTCTAAAGAATCCAGATAATTTATTCTAAACAAGATTACTATATGCTAGAAACACATTTGGGAAACAATGTAGCTTGTGTCATTTTACTGTTATTTCAGCATACAAAGTAGCACGAAAAGATGCTAGTTATACATACTATGGAATTAAAAAAAAAAAAAAAAAAAAAAAAACCTTTCCCTAACTACAGGTAGAAATTAGGAAGATAGAAAACAAGGGAAAAGAAAAGAAAACAAAACAAAACAAATGGCAGATATTAAGAAAGCAGATGAGGGTGTAAATCAATCTAATAACAGAAAGATACACATGACATAAGATAACAAGGCTGATGCTGGGATAACTGGATATCCACATGTAAAAGAATGAAGTTAAACCTCTTCCTTATATCATGAACAAAAAAATGGAAAAGAATGTGAATAGAGGTTTCTTCCAAAAAAATATACAGCCAGGTGCGGTGGTGCACAACTGTAATCCTAGGCAGCTCAGGAAGCTGAGACAAGAGGATTGCAAGTTCAATGCAGCCTCAGCAACTTAGTGAGGTCCTAAGCAACTTAGAGAGACCCTGTCTCAGAATAAAAAACAAAAAGAAAGCTGGTGATAAAATGCCTCTAGGTTAAATCTCCACTATCAAAAACAAAAACAAGGGGCTGGGGTTGTGGCTCAGGGTAGAGCGCTTGCCTAGCACATGCAAGGCCCTGGGTTCAATCCTCAGCATCACATAAAAATAAATAAATAATTTTTAAAAACACAAAATTCCATATGCAAATGGCCAACATAACTGGTTATTAAGGAAATGCAAATCAAAATCAAAACCACAATGATACCCACTAGGATGGCTAAAATAAAAAAAGACAAGCTGGGAATAGTGGCACACACGCCTGTAGCCCTGGCTACTTAAGAGGCTAAGGCAGAAGAATTCTAAGTTCCAGGCCAGCCTGGGCAAAATATCCAGACACAGTCCCCTGCACACCCCCCGCCAAAAAAAAAAAAATCTACGAGTGTTGCTGACGATGTGGAGAAATCAGAATGCTTATATAAGATACATAAAGTTGACACAGCCACTTTGTCACACTTTGTAAAGTGTCTGACACTTCCTCAAAAGGTTAAACACACTACATAACAAACATGATAAATAAATCATAAGATTCAGTAAATATCTTGGTATCTTCCCAAGAGAAATAAAAACATCCATAAAAACTTGTACATAAATGTTCACTGCAGCATTATTCGTAAAACAAAAGGTAGAAAGAAATCCAAAATATTAAGCTAATGAAGTCCATCACAGGAGACCACATCATACGATTCTGTTTGTATGAAATGACTAAAAAAGGTCTATTTTCTATAGAAACAGAAAGTAAATTAGTACCTTGTAGATACAGGGGCGAGGAAGGGTAGGGGTTAGGGAAAACATGCAGTATTACTAATGGGAATAAGATTTTTTTAATAGGGTGGTTAAAATATTATAGAACCGACAGTTGTAAAAACTCATTGAATATACAAAACCGCACTGAACTATATGCTGTTTTTTATTTCTTTGCAGTAGTAGGAATTGAACCCGGGGCTTAGCACATAGTAGGCAAGTGCTCTACCATTGAGCTACATCCCTAAGTCCTGTATACTTTACTTATTCATTTATTTGGTGCCAGAGATCAAACCCAGAGCCCTACACATGCTAGCATGCACTATTCCACTGAGCTATATAACTACCAGCCCCTAAACTGTATGAATTACAATGTGTAAATTATATCACAATAATGATGTTTCTCAATTAAAAAAAAAAAAAAGATAAGCCATCAAGTTGTGTAAAGAGTTCAATACTGAGATCACCGACTTGGCTTTGAAGTCCATGAGTAATATGCCAGCCTTTAAGTCTCAGTTTCCGCAAATATATACACAGGGAGGGAATGTCCACTTCCCTATAGAAGAAAGTGGGAATAATATTTAATAATAAAGTAGTAAAATGCTATAAAAGTATTTTATTCCTTATTTTTTTCCATGGAGTAAAGTCACATCTCTTTACAGTCACATCTCTTTACAACATCAAAACATAGTTCCCTGCCCTTCAGTAGATGAATGGATAGGGAAACTTTGGTATATATACACAATGGAACATTACTCAGCATTAAAAGAGAATAAAAGCATGGCATTTGCAGGTATATGGATGAAGTTAGAGAATATAATGCTAAGTGAAGCAAGTCAATTCCAAAAAAACCAAAGACCCAATTTTTCTTTGATATGAGGATGCTGACACATAATAGAGACTGGGGGCGGGGGGAAAGCATGGGAGGAATGGAGAAACTTTAGATAGGGCAAAGGGGAGGGAGGATAAAGGAGGGGGCAAAGGGGTAGAAATGATGATGGAATGAGTTAGACATCATTACCCTAGTACATGTATGAGACACAAATGGTGTGAAAATACTTTGTGTACAATCAGTGTCTTGAAAAAGTGTGCTCTATATGTATAATATGAAATGAACTGCATTCTGCCACCATGCATAATAAATCAGGTTTTATATATATATATATATATATATATACACACACACACGCACACATATACATATATATATATATATATATATATATATATATATATATATATATGTATGTATGTGGCTCCCAGGCCAACATCATCAGCATCACTGAGGCATTTATCAAAAATACACTGTCTTCTTTTGAGAAGTGTCTGTTTAATTCAAAAGAGTAGCTTGAAAATTTTTTCTCCCATTCTGTATGTTTTCTCTTCCCCTTTTTTCTTTTTGTGGTACTAGGGATTGAACACAGGGCCTTGCACTTGGTAGACAAGTGCTCTACCACTGAGTTACATCCTCAGTCCTCACATTCTTGTTACCTTGGCTGTGCAGAAGCTCCTGAGCTCTAGGAGTCCTGGTGAGAAAGCCAGTGTTTATGACTATAAGCTGGTGTGTTGACCCTGAGTTTTATTCTAGGAGTTGCATAGTTTTTGGTCTAATTTCTAGGTCTTTGAGCCATTTTCAGTTGATTTTTGTGCAGTGAACACAGGGTCTTAAGCATGGTAAGTACACACTGTATTACTGAGCTATAACTCCGAGCCCCAATAACATTTTGTTTTGTTCTCGCTATTTTAAGTATTAAACTGATATTTTATTTAATGGAAAATAAGATGGGTCAGTATTTTGGATTTCCAAATTCCATCTCCTAAACAGTAATTGAAAAAATTACTGGCCATGCACAGTGGTGCACACCTGTAATCCCAGATGCTTAAGCAACATAGCAAGACCCCCTTCTAAAAAAGAAGAAAAAGAACCAACAGAAAAGAAAGATAATAAATTACATTTCTATTTCCATATTTCCCTAAAGCTACACTGGTCTAGTATCCATTAATTACATGTATCCAGCAATCACTCAAAATGTGACTAGTCAAATTACAATATGCTCCAACTGAAAAACACATACCAGATTTGAAAGATGTGTACAATAAAAGAACTCATTAATAGTATTGTATTAATTACATATTAAAATGATAATAATAAATGTGCCTCAGTCGTAGATGGCTTACCTCACACGTGTAAGGCTGTAAGGCACTGAGTTCGATCCTCAACACTAGATAAAAATAAATGAATAAATAAAGATTTTGTGTCCGTCTACAACTAAAAAAAAGATAGGGGACTACTAAAATATATGGAGTAAAGCACTCGGCTCACATCATGTTTTGAGTCCCACTGAGGAAGGACCACTGAGAATCGTGCTCAATGTGCCACAAAATTCTGAATCACAGCACCTGTACTCCAAACCCATCTATAACTTTTAACAATTATTCAGCAAAACCTTAGAAATCTTGGTAGGATTTTACTGCTCACATAATGTTCTTCTGCAGGTCGTCTTTACCAAAATATTAGACACTTAACAAACTTTTGATTATTTATCAAACGAACTTAAAACCATGGTTGGGAAGAGATTTAAATGTGGTAAAAGAATATAAAGGTCCAGAAAAGAGCAATAAATGGCCCACTAATCCTAAGTGATGATCAGGATCCAAAAGTGCCAGTAAGTAAGTAGCTGATTTAAGTGCTACTTTTGGCTGGAAACCTTATGTTTGCATAATACACCATATATTATGAACACTGCCGCCTCAAGGCAAGTGCCAGAATCACTTTCCCAACCTCTCCCACAGCTGAAGTGTAGGCATGTGACCAAGGCTTCCCAAATTAGACACACAGCATGAAATCTGGACATGGGCAGCAGGAACCAAAGACTGAATTTTCTGGTGAAAGTGGGAGGATGTGGCAAAATGCAGCAGGATGACCTAAGTCCCAGGAAAGACTGTAGTGTGAAGACCTGTGCCCAAAAATGGGGCTGAAAATCTCTACCAAAGCAGGCTAGCAATGTGACCCAGATCTAGTTACTGGTTGGATAGCCTTCAATGTCTATTCTCTGGCTTTCTCATAAATCCTTTGAATTACCTTCTATTCTTTAGTGAATGGTTTTTTTAGTAAACTTGGAGGAGTTGTAGTGGTCCTTCAGATTATCTTATAACTAAAAAGCTGAATGGAGAGGCTGGGGTTGTGGCTCAGTGGTGGAGTGCTTGCCTAGCACATGTGAGGCCCTGGGTTTGATCCTCAGCTCCACAAAAACTAAGTAAATAAAATAAAGGGATTATTTATAAATAAGTAAAAGATATTGTGTCCAATTACAACCAAAAAAAAAAATATTAAAAAAAAAAAAAAAGATGCTCACACTGTTTGAACTTCATGTATTTACCCAGGGGGAGGGGATATTCACAGAGGATACTACAGATTCCAACTGATCTGTGACACTGTATGTCTAAAAATAAAAAAGAAGAGGGATAATGCTGGGATGACAATGACAAGGAATGAAAAACACACTAAAGCCTTCAAATTTCACTTCCAGCAACAAAGAGACCAAGTGCTGAGAAGTGCCTTTTTTCCAAAGTATTCCTCATTTAGCAAACTCTAGCAAGGCTAGGCTGACCAACCAGCCTTATGTGAATGCTCAGTTCTTTCCCTGTGGAAGGGCAGAGGAGAAACAAGCAATTCTATGGGTGCCAAGGAAACCAAACCTTGGCATTCATCATCAGGTGTTTCCTCTGGCACACTTACTTCTTTTGGATGCTTTAAGAAGCTCTGAAAAACAAGTTTCAAGTGAACCTCCTTCACTTAACACAGAAAGACTTAACAGTAACAAAGAAGTTAGCACTCCCCCAATATTATCCACACTTAAATGGGAGTTCTTAGCTGGGAGTACGCTCAGTGGTAAAGCACTACCTATGACACATGAGATCCTAGGTTAAGTCCCCAGTAATGTAGGAATTTTGTGTGTGTATGTGTGTGTGTGTGGTGCTGGGGATTGAACCCAGAGCCTGGTACATGCAAAGCACGCACTCTACCAACTGAGCTATATCCCCAGCCCTGGAAAAAAAAAAATTTTTTTTCCAAATATTCCTTAGTACTCCACTCTCCAACTCAATTACTATTTGGGGTTTTACTATTACTGTTCAAGGACCACTACATTCTACATGCTAAAAACCAGGGTGAAGGCAGGCATGGTGATTCACATCTGTAATCCTAGCAACTAAGAAGGCTGAGCCCAGAGGATCCCAAGTTCAAAGCCAGCCTGGGCAATTTAAAGACTATATCTCAATATTAAAAAAGGGTTGGGAATGTAGCTCAGTGATATAGCACCCCTAGGTTCAATCCCCAATACCAATGGAAAAAACAAAATTAAAAAATAGGGTGATATCAACTGATTTTTTTTTTTTTTTGAGGTACTGGGGATTGCAGCCAAGTGTATGCTAGGCAAGTGCTCTACCCCTGAGCCACATCTCCAGCCCCCAAACTGGTTTTGAAACTCAACAATCTGCTAAGCATCCTCCCCAATCAAGATGTATTATCTATCTCATTCTTCTGGCCACAAAGGACAATACAATACAATTGTACCATTATCTGCCATTTTTCTTTCTGAAAGAGACTTGTTTCCAATATTGCTACTATAAGCAATACAACAGTGAATATACACATATATCTATAAACATAAATTAAAGGCCAGTACTGTCAAATTCATTTCCAACAAAATTATGCAATTTTATTCTAACTTATTCTCTCATACCCTTGTGTCACCCTGAATGATATCTTTTTTTTTTCTTAATTTTCTTTTTTTGTAGTTATGTATGGACAGAATGCCTTTATTTTATTCATTCATCTTTATGTGGTGCTGAGGATTGAACCCAGTGCCTTACACATGCTAGGCTCTGTAGCTCTGCCACTGAGCTACAGCCCCAGCCCCTAAATGAAATCTTTGTTTTCCTATATAATAAATGAGATGATCTCATTTAAAATTTTTACATTTCCATAATCACTAGTAATATGAAGGATTTTCTGGTATGTTTATTAACACCATCTATATTCTTTCATGAACTGTCTACTTGTAACATTTGTCCATTTCTCTACTAGATTATCTTTTTGTTTGTACATGTTTTCTGTATTCCAGAAATACTAGTTAAGAGCACAGGTTTGGGGACTGGAGGCAAAGTTCAGTGATGGGAGTGCTTGCCTAGCATGTGGAAGGCCCTGGGTTTGATCCCTAGCACTGCTCTCCCAACCCACCCTGCCCTGAAATAGAATATAGGTTTAAGTCAAAACAACTTGGGTACACTTTTTTAAAAGTTCCCTTTGTTTTATTTGGCTTATCTGTAATTTATTTATTTATTTTTTGCAATGCTGAGGATACAACCTATGGCCTTGCCCATGAGAGGCAAGCACTCTACTACTAACCTATATTGGCAATCCCTAGTTTCTGCTTTTAACTGACATATAATAATTGCACATATTTACAGGATACAATATGACATTTCAATACATGTATACCATATGTAATGATCAGATTAGGGTAAAGTATATCTGTCACCTCAAACATTTAGCAATTTTTTTTGTTGGAAACATTTGAAATTCTAGCAGCTATTTTGACAACTCATTGTTGTCTACCGTATAGTGCTACACGTTAGAAGTATTGATTCCTCCCATCCAATTGCACTCCTGTACTTGCTAACCATACATCTTCCCCTAAAAATTACACTTATTTTAAGATAAGTTTAAAGGGGAAGGGGACATAGTTCAGCACATGCCTTAGGTTCAATCCCCAGCACAAACATAAATATGTACGTGTATATTTTACATACATACTTCTATATCCCTCTTCAGAAGAATACAGAAAAGAACAAGAAACCAACACATGTGTATAATATGTAAACACTATGCCTATATCTGAGTCTGAAATCACTCAGAAGGATTTTTTTTTTTTTTAATGGTGGTAGGCATTTTACCACTGAATAACATCCTAGCCCTTTTTAATTTTATTTTGAGGCAGGGTGTTGCTGAGTTGCTGAAGGTGAACTTGCAATCCTCTGCCTTAGTCTCCCAAATTGCTGGGATTACAGGCATGTGCCACCATGCCCTTTGCCAAGAATACATTTAATAAAAAGTCTTAAATACATCTGTATCTTTAACCATATACTTTTTTTTTTTTTTTTTTAAACTACTGAGCTATCGTCCCAGCTCTTTCTTTTTTATTTTAAGACAAGATCTAACTAAGTTGCTGAGGCTGGTCTCAAACTTGCAATCTTCCTGCCTCAGCCTCCTGAGTTGCTAGGATTAGAGACAAGCACCACAGTACCCACCTACATTTTTTTTTAAACTGCTGTGTTTAGCCATATTCACCTTCATATTGTCTGGTTTATTATTTTGGTAGCTTTGGATTTATTACCACTTCCAATAACTTTTCAAAAAAGTAATATTAGAAAACTCAATTTATAATATTCGTTTAAATTAAATGTGCAAAGTCCACAGGTTAGACAAATTAAACCCCATTTTATTTATTTGCCTTATTGGTTTTTTTTTTTGGGGGGGGGTAGGTACTAGGGATTCAAGCAGGGGGTACCTAACCACTGAGACACATCACCAGCCCTTTGTATTTTTTATTTTGAGAAAGAGTCTCACTAAGTTGCTTGGTAAATTGCTGATAATGATCTTGAACTTGTGACCCTCCTGCCTCAGCTTCCTGAGTTGCTGGGATTATAGATGTGCACCATCGTATCTGGCTTGCATTTTAAATATTATGATAATGAAAGACTAAATTAAAAATAGTCAGCTAGACTTAACTACCCATTTATTCAAGAAAGCTTGGCTAAAAAGTCTTATTTTTATAGGACTGGGGATTGAACCCAGGGTGTTTTACCCCTGACCTTTACCCCAAGACCTTCTTATTTTTTTTATTTTGAGACAGGATCTTGCTAAATTGCTGAAGAGTCTCACTAAACTGCCGAGGCTAGCCTCCAACTTCTGATCCCCTTGCCTCACACTCCCAGCCAAAACATCATTTAGCACTTTACCACTGACCTACTTCCCCAGACTATGTTTTTGCTTGTTTGTTTTGGTATCCAGGATTGAACCCAGGGATGCTTCACCACTGAGTGATATCCCCAGCCCTTTTTTTTCTATTTTATTTAGAGTCAGGGTCTCACTAAGTTGCTTAGAGCCTTGCTAAGTTGCTAAGGCTCACTTTGAACTCTCGATACTCCTGCCTCAGCCTCCAGAGCCACTTGGATTATAGGCATGGGCTATCATGCCCAGCTTTTTTACATTTGAGACAGGAAATCATTAAATTTCCCAAATGGCCTTGAACTTGAAATCCTCTTACCTTGGCTTCCCAAATAGCTGGGATTACATGCAAACACCACTGACCCTAGATAATCTTAACCATTTTATATACAGGACTTAAAAATCCAGAATTTGGTATCTGCAAGGAATCCTAGAATCAATCTCCCATGGTCACTGATGAATGACTGTATGAATGTGTACATGAATTCTTTAAAATCTTTGGTCAAGGGCTGGGATTGTGGTTCAGTGATAAAGCACTTACCTAGCATGTATGAGGCACTGGGTTTTATCCTCAGTACCAAATAAAAATAAAGGTATTGTGTCCATCTATGACTTAAAAAAAAACCTTTGGTCAAGTTGGGCACAGTGGTACATACATATAACCCCAGTAACTTGGAAGGTTAAGGCAGGAAGATCATAAGTTCAAGGCCAGCCTCAGAAACTGAGAAAGATACTGTCTCAAAATAAAAAACATCCAGGATGTAGCTCAGAGGTAATGTGCCCCTGGGTTAAATTCTCAGTACAAAAAAAACAAAAAATAAAAAGTTTCAGAGATCCCCCCAAATAATCTCTTGACCTCTGTACAGACATATTCCTACTAATTAAAACCTTAACAATGGCTGGCGCAAGCCTGCAATCCCAGCAGCTCAAGAGGCTGAGGCAGGAGGGTTGCAAGTTCAAAGCCAGCCTCAGCAAAAGTGAGGTGCTAAGCAATTCAATGAGACCCTGTCTCTAAATAAAATACAAAAAGGGCTGGAGATGTAACTCCATGGTTGAGTGCCCCTGAGTTTCACTCCCGGTACAAAAAAAAAAAAAAAAAAAAGTTTTAACAGCAAATAGTATATTTAACATACTGTACATTTCTCTTTTACCTGAACCTGCTGTGGCTGCTGAACCTGGATCTGCTGCTCTGGCTGTGTTTGTGGCTGAACACTGGTGGTGACTGGACAAGCAAGTTCAAGCAAAGACCCAGCCACTTCAGTGCTGTCTGTGTAAATGCAGTTCCCACCCTGTTGGTACACCATGGTAGTGGTGGCTGTCTGCTGGAACTCCTGAAGGGCTTCTGGACCCTTAGAGGCCAGTGAGTCCAGAAATTCCTTCATCCTGTGTTGTGGGACAGACCGTGCCTTCACTCGAATATACTCTTCAAAGGAGATGGTGTTCTCCAGAGAATTATTCATATTGCAGAGTCCTTAGGGTTCCTAAAAATAAATGAGCAGAAGTCAAATTATGCTATTATTTTTATACCTTAAAGTGTATAGAAGCAATCAGCCTGGTATCAGAGTAGAAAATTCTGGAATCCAAAGTAAAGTTTTATTGTATCACCTTACTTTTACAGTGGACTGTGTCTGAAAACACTTTTTAACATTTCTTAAACGAGCTGTATCACACTGAAAACAGAAAATAAAAGCATGCTTCACAGTACTGAATGAGACAAGCTGAAAACACATTCCCCATCCAGCACTAGGCCAGTCCCATCTTCTCTGCAGAGCCAAGCACTGGACAGTAAATGCCACATGCAACAACTGTTCTCTGACCATCACAGAGAGTACAAACAGACAAAAAGAAAGGAGATAGGAGCAGAGATTCCGTATGACATATTATTTCTGTTCCCAAGTATGTCCTTCACTGGAGAGACAGGTATGCCACCTAGCTGTGGAAAGAACCAAGAGACAGGGGACATGTTCTTCATCTCTCATCAGAAACACACACAAAAAAATCTCATTTTGTCATAGACTGCTTACATTCTTTTGTAGAAAGGCTTAAGAGGATGAACTCTGAAATCAGTATACTTGAGTTCAAATCTCAACTTGATCTCAACTGTATAACTCTAGACAAGTCAATGAACTTTAGTTTGTTTATAAAATAGGAATAAAACAGTACTTACCTCTGAGTTCATGAGGATTAAATATATAAGAAGCACTTAGAAAAGTACCTGAGACAAACAAGCAACACTATGAAAGTATTAACTAATTTTATTAAAATAATTGTGGGGAGAGAATTGAAGAGTACTTGAAATAATTAGGTCACTACTAAAATTCAAAAGTCAATTCTGCAGATTTTTCATTAGGTATTTATTTATTTAAGAACTGATATGCAGAGCTTGACAGTAACTCAATTACCTTGGAACAATCATGCAAACTAAGAATACTGAGTGAACTGCAGCTTCCACCTTTGCACCACCATCCTTTGACCAATACTACCTCCAGAACAAAAGCAGAAATGGATGAAAGAGTAATAAAAACCAAGTGAAGCTTCTTGACAAAAAGAACATTCAATCTCAAATGTCTGAAAACGTGATTTATTTCTTTAAGCAATCATGCTACAAATATTAGTGTTTTTTGCTATGCAGGTGCTCTGCATTATGTTACAGATTTCAGGTATGTAGAAAACCATCTCTTTTCTTAAACCTGGTTTTTAACTGGCAGACAAGACTGCCCTCGTCATCTCTAAATAGCTCACACATGAAAGGTGCTTCTTCTAAACCTGTTGCATTTGGAATTCAATATGGAACAGGAAAATTATAATTCCTTCTTCCTGTAACATCTATAACTTACCACCACAAACCATACAATCTAGTTATATATAAACACTAGGGAAAAGGCATATACGACTTTTCCCTAGTAAATAGTTAATATACTATATATATATATATATATATATAAAACTATATTTATATGAAAAAACTATACATCCAGATTCAAGAGGGAATGCAAAGAAATATGTATTCACTGCTATTAAATTACCCATGCTGGCATTATTTCTGTGTGATACTATATATTAATACATAAATTTACATTTGGGTACTTTCAAACAGAACAGATCAGCAATGAATCTTAACTATGCATACAATGTATTATGAATATATTTCTCCAAAAATAAAGAACATATTTTTTTCTTAACCTATCTGAAATCAAAATTTCCAGACCATTACCCTTAGGAGGGTCCCTACTTCTCAGTAAACCCCAAGCACAATTGACTGCAGAGAACAACTACTACATGTCATGGAGGTGTAAGGTGAAACCCTTGCTGATAGCCTCTTCTTTTCTGAAACAACACTCGTTTGCCACTTTTCCACTACTTTTTTGACCACTTCCCTAAATCCAGCTTTCCTTTCTCCCTGCTGCAGGGGCTTTCAGTTATCTTGTTTCAAAATAGAAAATTAAATCTACTATGAGACTTCAAAACAACATTATCAATGATGTCCACAGCACATACAAAGAGAGTATCAAGGCCAAGCATACTGTCCTTCCAATGGATTCAGAGAAGGCTACTCATTGTGGGTGACCCACAAGTACTCACTCTACAAATCAGTAAAGAATGTGTTAAAGTTTTCCTTTGTTTAATAGCCTCAAGGCTGGATTTCCTTAAGGTATCTCTTACAATAAAGACCCAATTCACAAGGGGATCTGTATATAATCATATATACCCCACTGCTCAAAAGTGGTCAAGGGAGAGATTATGTGAGAAGCTTTTACTGGGTCCTCTACAATGCCAGTGCATTTCAGTTTTTCACCTTCATTATAAAACAACAGCTAGGTCGGGTACACACTTCCCAGATACTCAGGAAAAGCACTTAGGAGTTCCAGGACAGCCTGGGCAATTCAGTGAGACCCTATTTCAAAATAAAAAGGGCTGGGGATGTAGCTCAGTATTCCTCAGTACTGGGGGGAAAAAGAAAAAGAATAGCAGGGCTAGTGATATTGCTCAGTGGTGGAGCACTTGGATCCCAGAACTTCAAATAAAAGTAAAAAAAAAAGGAACAGAACAGCTGCAGGCACAGAAACGCCTGACTGTAATGTCAGCGATTCAGGAGGCTAAGAAAGGATGATCACAAGTTTAAGGCCAGTCTCAAAAACTTAGTGAGACTTTGTCTCAAAATAATAAATAAAAAAGGGCTGGAGATGTGGCTCTGTGGTAAAGTGCCTCTGAGTTCAGGGTTCAATCCTTAGAACCAAAACAAACAAACAAAACAAACCAGCAAAGGTCAACTGGAACTTAAATTTCCTAAATTTATTTTCTTCAACATGTAGTTGAACTAGGAATGTGCTGTACCAGTAAGGCTCTGGGTTCAATCCCCAGTACTGCCAAAAAATAAAAATTGCTTTGTCACAGTAGCTATGATTCTAGTACAGGCAATTTTGAAAATTCAAGCAATCTCAAGTTGGGTTGTTTTTTTTTTTGTTGTTGTTGTTGTTGTTTTTGGTCCTGTTTGCTTTTGAACCTAAGGCCTTGTCCATGTGAGGCAAGCACACTGCCACTAAGCTACATCCCCAGTCATTTATTTTATTTTGAAATAGGTATCCCTAAGTTGCAAAGGCTGGTCTCAAACTTGTGATCTTGCCTCAGTCTCCTATGCTGCTAGTATTTTAGAGTAGCTGGAATTACAGGTGTGTGCCATTAGGCTTGGCCGTCAAATCAATTTTTAAAAAAGCAAAGACAGTCATGCAAGAAATACTTTTTTTGTCAGCAATCTGGGAGATAATAAATACAAGTAAACACCCATTCAAAGAAATACTTAAAGTTACAGAGCTGGAAAACTTTCATATGAAGAATTGCCCAGTAGGGGCTGGGGTTGTGGCTCAGCAGAAGAGCGCTCACCTCACATGTGTGAGACCATGGGTTCGATCCTCAGCACCACATAAAAATAAATGAACAAAATAAAAATATTGTAGCCCATGTATAGCTAAAAAATTTTTTTAAAAATTAAAAAATGAAAAATAATAATTAAAAAAGAATTGCCCAGTAAAGCCAGTCCCTAGGTTAAAAGGTTTCATTTCTCCTCACTCAAATCTCAGAAGTTCAAGTAGGACAGATTAAGCTTCATCTCAGGTCTGATATTAAGTATGAAGAATTTTACCACCATTTCTTCCTAGATACAAACTTCTTTCAATATTCAATTTAGAATTCCACCTAGTTTTTTGTTATTTTGTTTCTTAATTTTTGAGATTTTTTTGGAGGGGGCAGTGATATGAAGCCATAAAATGTAAAGTAAAAACAGCTAAAAATATGTTTTGACCTCTGGTTTTTGATCTACCAGTCTTAAATATTTATCAATTGTCCAGGAGAGTTTAAGGCATTTAAATCACCCTCCTCTCATGATAAACCTCTGCCAATCACATTACTTTTTTTTTTTTTTTAATGATTTTTTAGTTGTAGATGGACACAATACCTTTACTTGTTTATTTTTATGTGGTGCCAGGGAACAAACCCAGTGCATCATTCATTCATGCTAGGCAAGTACTCTACTACTGAGCAACAATCCTAGCCCTTACTTTCTTTTTTTATTTTTATAATAATAAGGATATTGAAGCCCAGAGACACTCCACCATTAAGCTAGATTCCCCAGACTTTTTTTTGAGACAGTCTTGCATGTTGGCCTAATTTTCAATCCTCCTGCCTCAGCCTCTGTAGTTGTTGGGATTACAGGCATGAGCCACCACCTCTCCCTTATTTATTAATTTTTTTAAATTTTTTATTTTATTTATATGATTTGAACTCAGTGCCTCACATGCCAAGCAAGCATTGGATCACTGAGCTACATATAACCCCATTTATTAATTTTTACAACCCCTATTTATTAATTTTTAAAATGTGGTAGCTTGTACATGACAATGCACATGCTTTACCACTGAGCCATACCTTAGACCCCTTTGCTCTCTGACAAGCAATTAGCTTAGTATAGTTTCTATTTAATAAATCTTTTAAATAAGAGCATTTCATGCCACAATAAACTAGAGCATTTTTTTAAACCAACATTCCAAAGACAGTAAAAACCACTTGGCCCATGCCATCTCCAAACAAATGCTTCCTATCAAGATTTCTAGAATAGTACATTCAAAAGAATTACTACAAGAAAGTCTAATCCAAATATAAATTTATTCCCTGAGCAAAAGAGTAAACAGTTGGATATTAAGTTCTCAGAAAGAACTGAGCAAAAGCTTCAAAAAATAGATGCCTATAAAGAAGCAAAATGTATTCTTTAGGGCTGTGTGTATATCTCAATAGTAAAGCACTTGCCTAGCATATATGAAGCCCTGGACTGGATCCCCAGCACAAAAATAAAAAGAAAGTAATTCCTTAAAATTTTCATCAAAAGGGCTGGGGTTGCAGCTGGGTGCGTGGTGCATGTCTGTTGTAATCCTAGTGGCTCAGAAGGCTGAGGCAGGAGGATTTTGAATTCAAAGCCAGCCTCAGCAATGGCAAGGCACTAAGCAACTCAGTGAGACCCTGTCTCTAAATAAAATACAAAATAGGGCTGGGGATGTGATTCAGTAGTTGACTGCCCCTGAGTTCAATCCCCAGTATCAAAAAGGGGTGATGGTGGTGGTGGCTGGAATTAAAGTGCAATGGTAGAGCACTTGTGAAGCATGTGTGAAGCACTAGGTTCCATCCTCAATACCACATAAAACTAAATAAAAGTATTGTGTCCATCAACACACACACACACACATAAAGTTTTTTTTGTCAAAAAATAAAAAGAACACTGGGCATGGTGGTAAATGCCTGTAATCTTGGCTCAGAAAACTGAGGCAGGAGGATCAAAAGTTCAAAGCCAGCTTCAGCAAAAGGGAGATGCTAAGCAACTCAGTGAGACCTTGTCTCTAAATACAATACAAAATAGGGTTGGGGATGTGGCTCAGTACTCGAGTGCCCCCGAGTTCAATCCCTAGCACCCAAAAAATAAAAATAAAATTTTTTAAAATAAAAAATAAATAGACCAACAAAGTTTTTTTTTTTTCAAAATACTTTTTAGATGTAGATGGACACAATACCTTTATTTATTCGTTTGCTTTTACATAGTGCTCAGGATCAAACCCACTGCGTCACACATGCCAGGCAAGTATTCCTGCACTGAGCTACAACCCCAGCCCCCAATAAGGTTTAAGTAGAAAAAAAAAAATTATAGAACTGTTAGAAAATGCAAATACACAGGTATTTATCATATTCTTCTCTATTCTTAGAAATGTTTGATGTATTCTATAATAGGGCTGAGGTTGTAGCTTAGTGGTAGAGTGCCTAGCATGTGCGAGGCACTGGGTTCAATTTTCAGCACCACATATAAATGAATATATACAGTAAAGGTCCATTCAACAACTAAAACTATTTTTTTAAAAATTCTATAATGCTTCATCTTTTGTTAATCACTGGTCATGTATTTAAAGTGTTTTAGACCACAGAGTACAAAACTCTCTGCTGTGCTCCAATGGTAGGTGGGGGCTTGAAGCAGAAATCTCTGCTTCTCAAATGCTATTTTCTGTAAAATTCCACAGAATTATTTGAGAATCACTGAATCAGAGGACAGTAAGAGATTTTAACAAATAATGGATTCAATGAAGAATTTAAGAATTTTTAATGGAAAAGACAAATTTGAAGAAACAAATCTGTTCATTTTTACAGACTAAATCGTTTCTGGTTTCCTTTCTTGTCCTTTCAATTTGCCCTCTTGAAGTATCCACCAGACTTACCCATCCCAATAATAAAACCTCATCAAGTTAACATTTGACCTGACACATGCTGACAAGTACATACTGCTTAGAATAATTAAAGCTTCAGAAACATATTCAAAAGTCCTCTCCAGCCAGGTGTGGTGGCGCACACTTGTAATTCCAGAAGTTTGGGAGGCCGAGACAGGAGGATTGTGAGTTCAAAGCCAGCATCAACAACAGCTGAGGAGCTAAGCAACTGTTAAGACCTGTCTCTAAAATAAAATACAAAATAAGGCTGGGGATGTGGCTCAGTGGTTGAGTCTCCCTGAGTTCAATCCCCAATACTACCCCCCAAAAAATAAAAAAGTCTTCTCAAAAAAAAAAAAAAAAAAAAAAAAAGCCCTCTCTACCCATAAGATCAGATTATCATTTATCTATAATATTTGTTTTCAGCATACTTTTTGTAATATGGAATACTTCATGAACTTGTGTGTCATCCTTGCTTGGGGCCATGCTAATCTTCTCTGTACTATTCCAATTTTAATATATGTGCTGCCAAAGCAAGCACTTTTTTCTTTGGTAGTACTGGGAATCAAACAAGGGCCTTATACATGCTAAGCATGTGTTCTACGTCTGAGCTGCATCTCTAGTCCCTCAGAACACGTTTTATTAAAATATTCTGGTCCATTTAGAAGTTAATTTTGCATAATGTGACCTAATAATTTGTCTCTGTATCACTTATTTTTTCACATTTCTTAAATTGGTGCATTTTAGTTATATATAATAGTGGGATTTGTTATTCCATATTCATACATGCAAACAATATAACAATATAATTTGATCAGTAATATTCCCCAGTATTTCTACTTTCCCTCTCTGTACCACTTATTGAATTATTGAAATTCCTTTGCCTATTCCCAGTATTTCTACTTTCCCTCTCTATGCCACTTATTGAATTATTGAAATTTCTTTGCCTGACAAACTGAAACATCAATGTTATTATAGAACTAAATCATATGAATAAGAACTGCTTCTTTTTGTGTGTGATTCCACTGACCTTTCTATCATCTGATTAGCTTTAAAAAAAAAAAAAAAAAAAACAGCTTATTGGACTGGGGTTGTGGCTCAGCAGTAGTACCCCCACCTAGCATGTTGGAGGCCCTGCGTTCAATCCTCAGCACCACATAAAAATAAATAAATTAAATAAAGGTATTGTGTCCAACTAAAATATAAATATTTTTAAAAAAAGCATATTAACATGGGGTCATGGAATTTCTTGCCCAGAACGTTTTGGTATTTTCAAATACTTAATGACACTGAGACACATGTGTAAAAAAGCAGTCAACACAGTTTTATTACTATATCCCAGTATTGTTTAATTATACATTAGGAAAAAAAACTGTCAAAATATATCAGAATACTAACAGTAGTTATGCCCAGCTGATAGAATAACAGGATTTAAGTTACTTCCTGTTTAATACTCTGTTCTTTTCACAAGTTGTATTAAGTCAAAAAAGTAACTAAAGTCATCCTTTTCTACACAGTGATCAGACTGCAATAACAGTAACAGATATGAAGACAATTCTTGTAGATGGCAATATAATTTTCCCTCAATATCTGAAAATAAAACCATCTAGCACCAAAAACTTACATAAGATTGTTAACTTCTTCAAGATGATACTCACAATACACAAAGGCTGAGCCTTGGAAATAAAGAGAAGCTTGAGAATACTACCCTCCATAACCCCAAAGAGACAAAAGATTCTTAATTAGCTCCAAATCAAAGACTTGGTGAGCAGAAAAAAATTAAAATACTTCTATAAACCAAGAATCTGTGAGGATCTTTGAGCACTCACAATTTCTGTGAGTCAAATGAGATTAATAATGAAAAAAAAAGAAAATACACTAGGACTAATGGAGGGTATAGAGTCTATAAACAAGTATTTGCTTCTAAATACTTGAAGTAGAGCTGCTTTCAGAACAATAAAGACAAATTAGTCCCTCATCAACAGATCCACATTTTCACTACTAAGTACAAACAGATCATTGGTACAGACCCGGTATCTGCTCCTGAGGAGCTCAGTACAGTGTGCAGAACAGTCCCTCAACACATAAGCTATTATTTTATAACTAGAAAAAAAAATGGCACCATGGAAAAACATCACTCTAAAACAATAATCATTTCCATAGGATTGGGGTTTTTTGTTTTTCTTTTTTTGCTAATTTCTTTTTTTTTTTTTCTATTTAGGTACTAAGGGAAGATCTAGGTACTCAGCAGAATCACCCCCTCTTGGGTCACTTCCAGACTCTCTATACAGCTCTGCTGAATAGGTCTTGAATTTGTGACGGGCTAAGATAATCTGAGCTGCCTCAGAGAGTCCTGCCTCTTCCTTGGGCCTCAACCCCTCTTAAGGATCCCATCTACTCTAGCAATGGCTCCTCATAGTTTACTTCAGTCTGATTTGATGACTACATTCATAAGAAAAAATTAATTTCCATTTTGAGGAGTTACAGTCATACTTGTCATAATTAACATAAGGAATTAACACATGCCAGACAAATGCTTTACTACTTAGTCATGTTCCCAGTCTCTCCCTACATATCTTTTTTTAAAGATACTAACCTACTACAAGGTTTGTGATAGAAATTACAGAAATTATCCCACTGGGCCACTCATCTGACCCATTATAGGAATCTCTAATTTGGGGACATTTTCACCATGTTTCTATTCTGGGACAACACATACTTTCAACCAGAAACTTAAAATTCATATTCCTACCAAGTACTGATAGGCTGTCAAGTGGCACAAACACCTGCATTAGCTAGTGAAGTTAAAATATCCATTTCATAACACCAAGCAATCCTGCCCCTAGGTATATATGACACATTCATTTGTGTAAAAGATACTTATATAGAATATAATATTGAAAAGGGAATCAACTACAGCTGCAAACATGGACAAATTTGAAAAGCATAATGGTACAAGGAGGTGACAATAATGAAGCATGATTCCACTTATATTTTAAAAACTAAATATTATGTTTAGGAATACAAACGTGGGAAATGTAAAATGAAAAAGAAACAATGGGATTATCACACAAGTCAGAATAGTAATTGTCTCTAAGTACTGAGAAACTGTGACCAGGAAGGGACACCATAAAGATTTCAGAGGTTTTGGCATTGTTCTATTTCTTAGAGAAGTAATTATTTCTTAGAGAGTTCACTCCATAATTTCTCTCTCATTAAACTGTGCACAGATCATATCTGTACGTATAATATATACAAATAAATATTTCATAATTGTCTTAAAAAGGAAAGTGTCAGCTTTCTGCCACAATTCATCAGCCCTACCTACATTTTGCCCTGACGTAAACACTGACCCAAAGACCATTCCTTTTCCCCTTTCAGCAAAGCAAAAAAATTAATGTGTCAATTTTTCATGCAGTCACTTCAGTTTAATAACACAAATCACAATGGGGAGGGGGGAGCTTGATGGTTGAGCATGTGTTAGACATGCACTAGGCCCTGGCCTATCCAGAAACAAACAAACAAACAAACAAAAAAATCACAATCCAATAGGACAGGTGAAAAAAAAACACAAAGGAAGCATTTAAGTCAAGCCTGAAGAGGACTTAGAACATCTGGAACAAAATGCGGAGCAACAAAGTAACAGAAAAGAACAGGTGTTCAGGGCTGGGGAGGTGGCTCAAGTGGTAGCGCGCTTGCCTGGCATGCGTGCGCCAGGGGTTCGATCCTCAGCACCACTTACAAACAAAGATGTTGTGTCCGCCGAGAACTAAAAAAATAAATAAATATTAAAAAAAAAAAAAAAAAAAAAAAACAGGTGTTCACATAACATCTAATTCTGAGGGCAATTCAGAAATAAAAAACCCTCACAAATAAAAGGTGGTCATTTAAAAAGCAGACAAGCAAGAAGCATGAGAACATCAAAAACAAATTACAGCTGATCAAATTAAAAGAAAACATGCAAGCTTAAAGGAAGACATCCCTAAATTTTGAAGCTTCCATAAAGGAGGTCACCCATACCCAAAGCCTCTCACTATGGTCATTTTATTGGAACAATTCAAACTTTGAAAAATTCAACTCTATATTTCATCTTTTGTTGAAATGGCAACATAAACTGAAAAAGAGATGTGGAACTGTAGAATTTCATGAAGAGATACACAAACAATTCATCACAGAGGACAAGATAACATCTAATAAGAAAATCTCAGTTGATGAGATAATGGAAACATTATTTACAAACAGCAATTTAAAAGATCTCTACCCAGATCAAAACAAATATGATCCAAAAGGAGGTGACAATAATGACAAGAAGGTGACAATAATGAAGTATTAAAAAAAAAATAAAAACAAATTAAAAAAACAATAAAACAGTATAACAAAAAAACAAGTATAATAAAATTATAAGTATGTCCTAGATAAACTTATGTTTTTTTGTTTTGTTTTGTTTTGCATTTAGGACGTTAATTAATGCTTTGCTATGCTAAGGTTGCAATGACACTTATATTTTAAGAGAACAATGTTCAAGCAACAAACTGTGGCTGGTTTTAAAGATGTAGCAGTCTCCCACATCTTCAGTTTTCCAGCACTTAGCAGATTCTGGCAGACAGTACCCAGAATGACTGACAGGATTGTAATGTTTCAATAATAGCAGGAAAAAAACTATGCACACATACTTCTAGCATATGAACAATTTTAACTCACCAGTCACCATGTTGCATGTATTTCTGCTGCTTGTCCTGAGTTCTTAAGACTTCTAACATTCTGAAGAAGATAGAACAAAGAAGTTCCTTCCATCCTCAGCCTCTTTTTAAGTTTTAACTTTGTTCTTAAAAAAATACAGTGTATTAGAAAAAAACTACCATTATCAAATTTGATTGTTAATTTATTCCTCTTAGCTTCCTTTCCTTCAATTTTAATGATTTGAGAATTTAAAATTAACTGGCAGCTATTCTGTCTTTATTTCTTTTGGACAAACCTAGAACTCCCTTGCACCAGAAAACAGTGCTGGAGTGAAGGGAAAAAAATTAAAGGATTTAAGTCATTCGACTTCTACAGTGATACTTGGACAGATTTCTGCTGGGGAAATGGGGGGCGGGGGAGGGTGGCGCGGAGCATTGTTTTTTAGGTTGTTCAAATTTGTTCTAGGTAACTTCTTGGCTGAAGTAAGGCCGGCCCTTAGACTAAAGTAAGCCCCTCCCACCCACGCGGAAGAAGTAGAAGAAAAAAAAAGACAGCATTTAAAGATTTAAAGTGACATTTTAGAGCTCAGTGTTTTCATATCGTCCACATAAGAGCATTCCCTTCCCGAGCGCACAGAGGTGACGTGTATGAATTGCGCTTATGGAAAAACTGGTTTCTAATGAAACGAAACAGGTAGTACAGAAGGGCCTTGAAATGTTAACCTTCCCTCCCCAGCACAAAGCCCCAGTACAAGCTGAGGAAACCCGAGGGGGCTCATTGCCCTCTCGTGGCAACAAGATTCGTTTTTTGAAGCAAAGCAACACCCTCCACAGGCACCCACCCTGCACATGGGCCTAGGGTAACCGCGTTCTTTGAGGACAACCAGCTATCTCGCCAGCCTCGCGGAGAAGCGGAGCCGCAAGACACACAGCAAAGCCGCTAGATTTCTCCGCAGACATAGGTCACGGTTGTCCAGGGACGTCACCAGAGCAAGAAAGGCTAAACCCTCAACCTTCCCCAAACAGCCAGCCGTCTGCCCGCAACCCCCCAGCTCAGAAGAGGCGTCCTGCGCGCTCTCGAATCGGCACCGCCACCCAACAGCAGGGCGCGCGCCCTAAAACTGAGGGTCGCGGGCGCGCGCCCCGGAAGCAACTCTTGCCCATGGGCCACAGCTCTGGGAGAAATATCCGGGACGGGAACGCGCACGTCGGCGGCCACGCGCACCAGAGGGCCGCACAGCGCGCGCGCCCCCGCACGTAAAAATAGGCTGGGGTGCGCGCCCGCGCACCGCGCCCACCCGAATCCCCGGCCCGCCCCTCCCCCACCCTCGGGGCGGGGGTAAGCAAGCCCAGGGACGTTCTCAGCTCCGGAGCCGCCCCGAAATCTCCTGGGCCCTGCGGTAAAGGCCCAGCCGCCCCCGCCCGCCGTTGTGTGGGGTTGGCCCCCTGATCCAGGCCCGCAGCCTCGCCGCATCCCCGCCCCCATCAGAGCCCTCACCCGGCGACGTCACCGCCGCCGCTGCCTCCGCTCTACCCGCCGGCCCCGCCGCACCGCCCGGGGCCCCGGTTCTGCCGTCGCTGCTCCAAGACCGACAGGATTTTCTCCTCACAGCTCCCTGGGCGCCATCTTACATTCAACCTTTACAGCCAATGAGTGCCGAATGCCCCTCTCGCGAGAATCAGAGGATCGGATCCCGCGAGAACTAGGACTGCCTCCCGGCCAGACTTAAAGTGAACGCTTCAGACTAGGAGGCCGCTGGGCTCCTGGAGCAGAGAGCAGACCCCGAGGTGGGGGGCGGGGTGTCCCGCCCACGGACGCTTCTCCATGACAGGCGGAGCCGTAGTCGGGGTTCAGCCTAGCCGGAGACGCTAGATGGGCTGGGACTTGAAGCTTGCTCATTGAACCCACCTTCTGCCGCCCGCTGGAACCTCCTTTGGTCTAGCAGCCCCACGTGGGGCGGAGCCCAACCCATCTTGGCCTCTCACTTAAGGTGGCCTCCACAAACCTGACCTGGGCCCAGCGTCCCCAGCCGTACCCGGCTCAAGAAACTTATAGGTCATTTATATCCTAGAGGGCCCAGCATCCAGGACCCTTGCAATCTGCTGCCATCTCAGCTCCGCCTTCCGCACTCAGGTCCACCTTAAAGCGGGCCTCGGGTATCCTGGTGTTTGTATACAGGGAAAATGTGGAAGGCAGTTAAAGCTGCAGATACAGGTATTGCCAGCAGCCCCCATTACCCCAGAGGGCATCCAGCCTATTGTAATTCCTTATTGCCTCCAGAGCTTTGCACTTGTTCTCTTGTCCTGGCAAACTTACCATGGCCCCTCAGAGATCCTCATAAGTCATTTCCAGTGTGGATCAGAAACATCTTCGCACCTTTGCACTGGCTTAAGGAGATGGCTCACCCACCCTGTTTGGTCACCCACATTTCCCTTTTTCTAAATGAATTTTAAAGCTTTCGCAGCGTTTATGCCTTATTACTCGTGCCTGGCACATACTGGATGCCCAATAATTATTTGCTGAATGATGGGAAATAGGCCTCTCTCCATCTGCCTGGCACAGACATAAACCTATATCCCCTTTGGCACAGGGCTCCTAACTATGAAGCAACACTTCCAGAACCCTCCAGTCCCTCAAGACAAGGTGCAGAGGATGTTAATTCCACCCAAGGCCCTGCCTTCCACCACCAAGAAGTGCACCAATGATTTCAAAGCTGTCACAAGCCCAACCCCACCATCCACAGCATGTCTCCAGGGCCCTCAGACGCTAAAAGGGTTGACAACACAGTCTCCAGTGGAATTTAGCTATTCTTTATTGACATGGAGTGTGGGGTGGTGAGGGCACCCCCTGCTTCCAGGAGGATGAGGTAGGTCCGCAGTACTTCCAGTTCACACCTTTCCTGGGTCCTCCTTTAGTGTGACTGTTCGGTTGAAGACAAGCTAGAGGACATAGGGAGAAGAATAACCACCAGGCCAGGAGACCTAGGTAGGTTTCACCAGATAAAACCTCCCAAAACTCCCTCCTCATCACAGAGGAGCTAAGGGACCCAGGGGGTCAGGAGACCCAGGTTCTCAATAACTTTATGACTTGGGATAAGGAGTTGATGGCCCTGGACCTTAATTTCTTAAGGATAACAACCCCTATGCCTGCCACTACTTGGGGTTCCTATAAGTTTGTGCATGGACTTAACCTCTGAGATTTCTCAGTAAGTGACAATTAACTAAGGCAATGTGGGCAGAATGCTTAATGCAACAAATGGCAGGGAACATTACTGTTACAGAAAGGGGCAGTTGGGTAAAGCAAAGTACCTGTCCTTGGCGGCTATCCGGATCCACGGAGAAGTACCCGAGGCGCTCAAACTGGAACTTGTCAAAGGGTTTTGCCAGGGCCACAGAACAATCCACTAATGCTGCCTCCACCACTTGTAGTGATGCCTGCAGTTAGGGACGTCAAAAAGCTATCCAGTCACAGAGGCCCACCACCCTTGCACCCCAATCCATGATCCTACCGGATTCAGATCACTTAAGAATCCACCTGGCACCTCAGCAGGATCTTCAGGGTTCTTGTGCTGGAATCTGTAGTCAAGAGTGAAGGTCAGACCCATATCTGGGCAGCCACAGCACACAATGCCCATCTTGTAACTGCACCCATCTCAGCTCTGTTCACTCACAGTCGATCATAAAGGCGAATTTCGCATATCAAAGGCTGTGAAACCCAGTGAATAAAAGCCTTGGGCTTCTCTCCAGCATCAGCCCGTCTACAGGTCACCTCCAGGCTCTCCACACAGCCACTAGGATCCTGGAAGTGGGGAAGTTTGCAACCAGACCAGGGAATCACCACCAGGACTCTTGGCTAAACACAAATCCTGAACCCAGCCTCTTACCTTGATAACATGCTGCAGCTCAATGACATAGCCTGTATGTCTCAGGCCCACAGGCTGGCCCCAAGCTAGACGCTTATAGCCTGGCTCTGGCTCCTAGAGATAGGAAGTGGGATAAACACAAGAGATTTTAAGAAATCAGACAAGAATAAGGCTCTCTTCCACCTGCATGTCCAGCAGAGATTGGTTTATCTGAAGTAGGAAATGGATTAGGAGATGAAAGAGCCCCAGGGCAAGACAGCAGCAACAGGACCCTCTTCCCCACATTTAGGTCCCTCTATCCCCTATTCACCTCCTTGAAGTCAGTCCTCTCAATGAAGACTATGGTTGCAAAAGGAACCTGGTGGAAGCCCTTGGTTTCATCAGCTGGAAAGTTGGGCACCTGGATGTCCAAGGGCTATAGCAGAAGATAGGTATCTGAATCACACCAGGCAGTAGGACCCCCATACCTAGGCACATACCCAGCCACCTATATATACACACATACAACATGGAGGCAGGCCCACCTTGGCAGCAGGAAAGTTGGTAATGACAACCCGTAGTGACTCCAGAACAGCCATAGCCCGTGGAGCCGTATCGTTCAGCACATCACGTACACAGGCTTCAAGAAGATGTGGCTCCATTGTGGTCTGTGCTACTGTCACTCCCACCTGGCAGGAGAGTTCATCAGTTATAGCCACAACCTCAAATTACCACACTCAGCCTCTATCTGCCCACCTAGCCCACTGGGCTATACCCGAGCACAGAAGTTGTTGATGGCCTCAGGCGGAAAGCCCCGCCGTTGCAGAGCAGTCAGTGTGAAGAGTCGTGGGTCATCCCAGTCCCTGTGGATGAGGTGGTGAGAAGGCCTTTGGAAGCACACACCATTAGTACCCATCCAAAAAGCCACACTTACCGCACAGCACCAGCTGCTACGAGCTGAAGGATCTTCCTCTTAGAGACAACAGCATAGTGTAGATTGAGACGGCCATACTCCCACTGCACAGGGCAATATACGTCCAGTGCATTGCACAGCCAGAAATAAGAAGAACGTCTAGGATAGAAGAGTAGGGTTAGAGCTGGCCACCTTTGGGACAATGGAGAAACCACAAGAAGGGCTGCTAGAATCCCACTGATCCCACCCACCCTACAGCCCCAGCTCCCTCACCGGGCCTGGAATTCCTTAGTGCAGAGTGAGTGGGTAATATGTTCAATGGAGTCACAGAGGCAGTGTGTGTAGTCATACGTGGGATAGATGCACCTATGGGGCATAGGCAGTGGGTTATACCATCTAGTCCCTCTGCCCTATCCCATTGCCCACTGGCCTGCTCCACAGCTCCATTACACCATCCCATGCCCACACCCACCATTTGTCCCCTGTACGGTGGTGTGGTGTATACTTGACTCTATAGGCCACAGGGTCCATCTTGCCATCTTCCATCACCAACTTCATCCGCAGTGTAGCCTCTCCCTCTGAAAATTTACCCTTGCGCATTGCCTGAAGGAAACAAGGACTCAGGCTGCCTCTAAGCCCAGGGGCATCTCATCCTCAGCTTCTTGGCCTACCCAAACCAAGCTACCCTTCCAGAAGCCCACCTCAAAGAGCAGCAGTGACTCCTCTAAGGGACGGTCTCTCCAGGGTGAGGGCAGAGGGTTGTGGCCTTTGAGCTCCTCCCCTCGCTGATGGCACACATAAGCCTGACCCCTGTGGGGGAGGGGTATGAGTAGTACCCAGCAGGGCCATGATCTGGTCACTCTACCTGGCTCTACATTATGGTCGTGGCCTCACCTGTGGATGAGCTCCACAGCCCAAGCATAGAGCTGGTCAAAATAGTCAGACGCATATGTCACCTTGTAAGGTGTATAACCTGGGGCAATATGAAACACAGTATGAGCAACCAGCAAGAAATACCCAATGGCAGGCCATGGCCCGAAAAGAGGTCCACTGACAACCAGCCCTGCCCACGCCTCACCCAGTCTGTACCTAACCAGGCCACCATGTCACAGATAGCAGTGAAGAATTTTTCTTCCTCTTTCTCAGGATTGGTGTCATCAAAGCGCAGAAAACAGATACCATTGTTGGCCTAGGAGAGTCAGAATATCTGTGACCACCCACATAACTATTAAGCCCACATAAAACTCATAAGGGTCATAAAGGTCCTGAGGATTTGGCTCATAAAACTAGGAGATTCTCAGAGCTCTTTCATATCAGAATTAAAAATGCCTTCAATAACTTCTCTCATCTTCCTACATCTAAACGCTCCATAGGGCCAGGCGCAGAGGCGCACGCCTGTAATTCCAATGGCCTGGGAGGCTGAGGCAGGAGAAATGTGAGTTCAAAGCCATCCTCAGGAACTTAGCAAGGCCCAAAGAAACTTAGCAAGACCCTGGTTCAAAATAAAAAATAAAAAGAGCTAAGGATAGAGCCGGGCATAGTGGCACATGCCTGTAATCCTAGCAACTTGGGAGGCTGAGGCAGGAGGGTCTCGAGTTCAAAGCCAGCCTTAGCAACAGCAGGGTGCTTAGCAATTCAGTGAGACCCTGTCTCTAAATAAAATACAAAATAGGGCTGGCAATGTGGCTCAGTGGTCGAGTGCCCCTGAGTTCAATCCCTTGTATCAAAACATAAATAAATAAATAAATAGATAGATAGATAGATACACAGATATATCAATAGATAAATAAATAAATTTTTAAAATAATAAATGCCCCAGAGAAGGCACCTCTTATACAAAGTTGGGGTAACAACATAATCTTTTCAGAATTTTTTCTCCAATATGTCCAATAGGTTCCTATGTATTTGACATACATGTTGTTCCCCCATGGCCTCTGCCCACCCAGACACATTGAGAACAAAAAGTAAGACAGGATCACCTTTCTGGTATTCAGTCATAGGAAGAGACAGAGGTTATCTTGCTTGCCAGGGCCCTTGACACATGCTCACCTTGGCATAGCCGAAGTTGAAATTGATGGCTTTGGCATGTCCAATATGCAGGATTCCGTTGGGTTCTGGCGGGAACCGGGTACGTACCTGAGATAAGGGGGATGGGAGGAGAGGAAAGAGGCCAAAGCTCAGACCTAAAAAAACCATATGGTCCAGCTAGGTGTGATATGCACACCTTTAATCCCAGTGGCTCTGGAGGCTATGGCAGGAGAATTGCAAATTCAGAACCAACCTCAGCAACTTAGCAAGGTTCTAAGCAACTGAATGAGATCCTGTCTCTAAGTAAAGTATAAAAAAGGGCCAGGATATGGCTCAGTGGTTAAGTGCCTTTGGGTTCAATCCCTGGTATACGGGGGAAAAAAAAAGAAAAAAAACATATGCCCCTTCCCATGGAAATGGATGAGATGAGGTAGTATGGAGGTACTTCCAAGGAGGTACTTGATGGCACTAGCTTGCTTGGCCATATGCCTATACCTGCCCCCCAGTGATCTCCAGGTGCTGCCTCAGTAGATCCATGGTGTGTGGAGTGATCACATAGCCTGGGGTTTTGTAGTTTTCACCTGCCAAGACCAGAACAAACCTGAGGACCAAGCTATAGCCCAACGATCCTGACCCTAGGGGCCTGGCTGCAGGAGTCATTGCCAAGAACTAGTCCCCCTCCCCCAACTCCAGTGTTTCAACATGCCCACTCACCAGGTTTATGGAACTTCAGGGCTTCACCCCGGAGCTGCTCCATCAGAGACAAGGTCTGTCCAGCAGCCTCAACTGCTGGTGAGAAGGAAGAAACCAAGAAAAATTTGTCCTTTGAATATAGCCTCCATTTTCAGCTCAGAGAGGTTCATATCACTACCATCCTTATCCTGCAATCAGAACAGCTCTGAGCATGCCCTTCTTATTCAATTCCAGAGACATGATATAGAGAGTCAGACTTCTGAAGCCTCCTAAGACAGTCTCTGGAGAAAGGGAACAATGGAAACACCAGGAATCCCAGTTTTGAGGCAAAAGGCATGGTGCTGAATAAGCCAAAGTTGTGAGGAGCCTGGGCTGTAAGGACTCTTCAGAGAGAATGCCCAGAAGAAAGAGAGCTAAATGTAACAGGATTCTAAAGTCTCTCACCATTCTCCACCACATCTTTTGCTGTCCTCTGGTCTGTTTCTTCCACACGAGCCTTGGCCACCTGAGAGAAGGACCAAAGTTGGGTCAGAATCTCTCCTGGGCAGAGGATAGTGATCAGACATTCCCTTCTCCAATTCGAGTCTCACTCTATCCTACTTTACCTCCAGGAACCTGGGCCATGCCCAGACTCACCTTGGGTTTCTTTTCTAGGTCAGCTTCCATCTTGGGACCCAGAAGGTGGAGGACCTGAGCAAAGTCCAGAGTCAGGCAGGAACAAGAATATCCTCTTTCGGGGATCCCCTGAATGCCTCTATCCACCCACCCAAGGGCTTCCTAGTCTTTCTACCAGCACTGCCTGGAAGAATGTGGCTACCTAGCACAACCATCTCATCTCCTCATGTAGTTCTGAGGACCTCCAACGCTTTCCTCTTCCTGAGGGTCCATAGAGGACCCAGATAACAAAGGCTTCCATTTACAGAGAAGAACTATGGGCCCAGCATCAAGACAAGCAATCTACCTTAGCCATCATCCTCTTATGAATCTATGCCTGCATCCTGACATGAAAGCCACATTACCCGTTTATGGGAAATTTAAGGGCAGAGTAAAGTGATTCAACCCAAATTAGACACAGCCCAGAGACTCAAGTGCTACACCCTCCACAGTGGGATCCACTTAAGAATACTGACAGGTGTCTCCTCCCCAATTTTATCCCTCAGTGGATTTCAGGCCATGTCCATGCCAGAGTCTTTGCCAGCTTCAGTTCAGGGAGGCGCCCACCTGCATGTCCACTTCGTGCTTGATCATTTTGCCATCTGCCCACTTAAGCGCAGCCCGAGCCTCTCCTAGGAGCATGGGCACAAGAAGCTACAGGAAGGTAAAAAAGGATATTCCTCCCCCTCCTCCCCAAGGAAAGGTCCTAGCTGACAATAAGAACCAAAGCCTGGGCCCAGCCAGAACAAGGGTAAGGTGCTCCTATTTTCCCAACCCCTACTCGTGCCCAGAAAAGGCATGACCAGAGAGAACAAGGTAACTCTTCTCCCCAGGCTCTGCTTACCCATCAGCAGCCCCATGTTGAACCGGTAACGCTCCACCAGAATCTGAGCCCGGTGTTTATTTATGGTGGCCTCCACCTAAAGAAATTCAAACCATATGGTTCAGAAAAGCCCCTTCTGAGACATTCTAAGAACCAACACCCTCACCTTGGATCTTCCTGGTTAGAGAAACTACATCACTCCTTTCCAGAGCCAGGACTGGGGAGGCAGCTGATGCCCTGGTAAAGACTTACAGCCTCCTCAATCTGCTCTGGGGTCACCATGACACCCACACCACATTCCTGCTCAAAGTCCATGGTGTCAATAGGGTCCAGGGGGTGACTCCGCACATATTCAAGGGCAGCTGAAAAAGGAAAGGCAATGAGTTTGTATCAACTCAGCTCCAAGAATTGAGTACACAGGGCTCTAACCCCAAGAAACCTAGAACAATTTGGTCTCCTGAGAGGTTAAGCCCTGGCACAACCCCAAAAGTCCTCAGGTGCAAGGGAAGAAACATATGTTCTGAGGAAGGCTCCTCATCATGACAGTTCCCCTATTAATCTCACTAGAGGCCATCCCCTCCATGCCCAATGTCTGTGCAGAAACAAACTCAGAAGACTAAGGCAGGAGACCACAAGTTTGAGGCCAGCCTGGGCAATTTTGCCATACATCTCAAAATAAAAAGGGTTAGGGATGTAACTCAGTGGTAAAGCTCCCCACCCCACCCCCGCCCGCCCGGGTCTAATCCCCAGTACCAAAAAATAAAAAAATAAAAAAAAAATAAGCAACAAAACGAGAAAGAAACTGAGTAACGTGGCAAAAAGGGCAGATAAGGATCTTGGCTAAAAGGAGGGACTGGGGGTGGACCTGGTATTACAGGCAGGGGTCTCACCGCTCAGCTGAGGCTCAGTGTGGATCTTCTTAGTGGCTATATAGCTCACAAGGAAAGAGAGACGCCTGGTATCCCTGAGTCGGGAAGCTAAGCCATATAGAAGGGTCCCGGTAGCCTTGTCGATGGTGGAGCCCAGAGTCTGCTGTGCCTGCGGTTAGAGGGATCAGGGGTAAAGCCCCACGACCAGTGAGAAAGGCAACAGCAGGACAGGGGGAACAGATTGGGATTTGTACCTGGCCCCAAGCTGGTTTGGGGCACCACCCCCGCCAGGGGCAGAAGAGCGCGCACCTGAGTCGCCGCGTCGCGCAGCTGCGTGCTCAGAGCAGCGTTCTTGAGCGTCTCACGGGCCTTATGCTCGCTCAGGCCCAAGCCGGTGAAAAGCGCCAGAGAGTCTAGAGCCGCCATCGTAAGAACACCGGAAACCAAAAGAAACTTTGGGCCTAATCTGCACGTCGGCATCCTCCCATTGACCAATAAAAGAATGAAACCTATGAGGAGAGCCAATGGTGTCCTTTCTCGGTGGAAGGGGGCGGAACTTTCCAAGTTGTCGACGCCATTTAAGGGATAGAGAGCAGCCACACCAGCCTTTCCGGCCACTTGGCTTCGATATCCTTGCTACAGGCTCGATGACAGTGTGGGGTCAGTAGAACTTTTAGATTTGCCTCGAGCCTGCAGGGAAAGTGTTAAATATTGAGGAAGGAGGAAAAAGCGGGCCTGACCTTTTGCTCTTTGACTTTTATCTTTCAGCCCTGGGAAGTGATCCCAATATTGTTCTCGGGAAGCAAATGTGAGTTCCCGTCGCGTTTTTGACGTCACAGCTTTGAGGTTGTCATGGAAACAGTTGAGCAAAATTAATCACAGGAAATCCCGATCTAGACTTCATAGAAGAGAATGTGCAATACAGCCTATAGAGGAACCACACAAATCCAAAACTTAGGTGCCCACTGGGACTCACTTGGCCAGAAGAGGAAAAGGAAAGGTTTGGGCCTGGAGGGACCTCAGAAAATTTCTATTTTGATTTAGTTTAAAATTTCGTGCCACACTGTTGCCAGAGCATGCAAATGTCAGGAAAATCACAAGCAAGTTATGACTTCAAAATGCTTCTGCAGGACTTTTTTAAAGTTGTATACGGACACAATACCTTTATTTATTTTTATCAGGTACTGAGGATCAAACCCAGTGCCTCACACGTGTAGGCAAGTGCTCTACCAACTGAGCTACAACCCCAGCTCATTCTGCAGGCCTTTGAGGTTGGGACAGGTGGGACAGAGATGGCATATTCATGGTTATGGCTTTTGTGCTTGGCTGTCTCCTCACATTATCACTGGTCTTCCAGGACCTTCTGTCTAAAACAACATATAAACTATGTTCTTCCTGTAGAGGGTGGGTGATCCAGCTACTGATGATATAAGGAAACCCCCAGATTTGGGACGAGAGCTCAGGCCTTTGGAGGCCTTGATGTCACTCATATTGTATCTTCAAGAATTGGACAGTGACCAGACTAAGCTGAAACCAAATCCTGTGACCTGTTTTGTGCTCATATACCACCAACGACCAGTTAGTTCCATGTCTGAACATGCATCTGGGTCTCACATAATAACCAGGTGCCAGGTTCTGCTGCATCAATATCCAGGTCCAATCCCATGTCCTGAGGCTTCTTACCTCCCTATGGCCCCATGGCCCCCATGTGATGCCTAGTGCACTGCATAATGAAGGCCAGGTACAGGAGTTAAGTAGGAGATGTGGTTCCACTGCAGAAGTACTGTCCAGGCTCAGATGGCACCCCCTTCTTGGACCCAACAGTCTCTCTCTCTTTCCTGGATCAAGAGTGTGCCATATGATGATATGGGGTTAGCAGATGTGTTGGAGCAAGGGACTCCACAGCAAACTCTCACATCCTTTGGGGATGGCAGCATGCCTGGCAGGGAGCTGGGCACACATGGTACTGGGCACACATTGCCTGAGCTGCTGAGCTGTGCAGGGGCACACCTGGGTGGGGCATGGTGGCACATGCCTGAAATCTCAGTGACTGGAGGCTGAGGCAAGAGGATCTCAAGTTCAAGGTCAGCCTCAACAATTTTGCAAGGCCCTGACCCCATTAAGGGGGCCATCACCATACTTGCAGGACTTGGTGATGGTGGTAATTGTGCTGCATTGAATCCTTTGGTGGCATCAGAAGAAACTTAAACCTTAAACCCCTATCTCAAAAAACTAAAAAATAAAAAAAGGACTGGGGATATAGTTCAGTGGTTCCCCTGGATTCAATTCCCAGTACCAAAAAATATTAATAATAAATAAATAGCAGTTAGAAGCAGAGCCATAGCCATACCAGCACTGTGTGGCTATGCAGACCAGCAAGTCTGCAGCTGCAGGAGTCCAGTCCAACACAAAGGTGCCCATTATGAGCAGAACCATGCACAGTGCCTACCACTGCCACTGTTCTCTTGGCACCTGATGCCATCAAAAAATTTTCAAGTAGCACAGCTACTACCATCGGCAAGGCCTGCAAGTCTACTGATGGCCCCCTCAGTGAGGTCAGGATCTATACTCCCTTGGTTTCCTCATTGTACCCTGTGGACCTTAAAGCTCCATGCAACAGGATCACATAGTAGCTCCACTGGTGCCACCAAGCATGTCATAGTGGAAGTGGCATGGAATAGAGGATGTCTAGCTAGTCCTCTGGAACCATAATTTACACAAAGTAGAAATGCAAAAGTTCTATGGCCCCAGTCTGGAGGTTAACCTGCTTGCAGGAGCTTCTGGCCCTGTTTCCAGGAAAGCAAAAGAAAGAGAAAAGCCAGGCAGCAGCCAGCAAGGAACACTGGGGCATGGGATAGGGCTGAGCAGCCAAGCCAATGAACAGGTCCCTCTGGCATAAGTGGATGGCATAGAAGCAGTAGAGGCCACAGTCCTTGTGGTCATAGCAGCCTCATGCAGATTCCACAGAGGGGTTAGGCATCATGGGTTCAGCAGTAACAGGGTTACTAACATTAAAGCACAATCCTGTTGCAGCCCATGCCTACATAGCAGGCCCTCTAGCAGCATCATAGCTGATAATACCAGCAAACAAGTTAGCAGTTCCACCATCTCTGCAAGACCGCAGCTAGCTCAAAGTCATCTCCACAGCCAGCAGCCCCACATGACCCTTAGGTTGTCCCCACTGAAAAAAAAAAAAAAAATTGGTCATGGGATTAGACCTCCCCAGGAGCTCCATCTACTCCCTGCCACCCAACTCCATTTGAGGCCAAGAACTACTAGCAAGACTTGAATGCTGAGCCACATGAAATTGGGAATGGGGATCAACCTACAGGACTGCCAAGACACTGCCTAACCTCTTATTGCTGCTCCACTTCTCTAAATGCCTGTCTCATAAGTATTTTTGCTCCTCAAACAATTGGAAAATAAAAGAGGCAGCATTATCAGGAGAAAAGTAATTGTTTTGTGGCACTGGGGATTGAATCCAGAGCCTCATGCATGCAAGGCAAGCACTCTCCACCAGTTACATCCCCAGCCCCTTTTAACTTTGAGACAGAGCCTCATTAAATTGTTCAGACTGGCAGGGCACAGTGGTACATGCCTATAATCCTAGCAACTCAGGAGGCTGAAGCAGAAGAATCACAAGTTTGAGACCAACCTCAGCAAATTAGCGAGACCATGTCTCAAAAGGGGCTGGGGATGTGGCTTAGTGGTAAAACACTCCTGGATTCAATCCCTAGTGCCAAGAAAAGTTACTCAGGCTGACTTCAAACTTGCATTCCTCTAGCCTCTGCCTGATGGTAATACAGGGTGTGTGCCACCATGCCTGGCTGTAAGAAAGCATCTCACAAAGTGCACGTATAAAGCTGCATAGGCTGTGATGCTGAACAGACCTGCCAATGACTGTAGATGAATAGCTTGGGACAGTTGCCAGGAGCCAAGGTCTCAGGGGCTCTTAAGGGAAGAAACAGCTTGGAAAGATCCAGTATTCTCCCTCTAATATAAAGCCAGACAAGATTAGTTCTGGTCTTGTCCTTTTTTATTTTTTGGTAGCAGGGATTGGATCTAGAAGAGGTGCTTACCACTGAGCCACATCCCCAACCCTTTTTATTTATTTACTTACTTACTTTTGGTACTGGGGATTGAATCCGGGGACACTGGACCACTGAGTCATTTCCCCAGCCATATCCCTGAGTTAATTAGCACCTCACTTTTGCTAAGACTGGCTTTGAACTCACAATCCTCCTGCTCAGCCTCCTCAGCTGCTGGGATTACAGGCATGCACCACTGTGCCCACCTTATTTTGAGACAGGGTCAAGCTGGCCTGGAACTTGCAATCCTTTTGCCTCAGCCTCCAGTTGTTGGAACTATAGGCATGTGACATGATGCCCAGCTCTGTTCTTTTTTTAGAACAGAATCTTCCTCACAGTAGTTTTCTTCCTGCTCTGTTCTCCCCAAGAGGAATGCAGATGGTTTTCAAACAGCAAAGACTTGAAAACAGAAAAGATACCCACAGGACCTCCCAACCCCACACCAAGTCCTCCAGTGTCTCCAGCTTTCATACCATACTATTAGCATCCAGAGGTTCACAGAGCACTTCTCCACTCCTCAGATGTATTGAGATCTTGATAGTGATGCCAATCAGTCATCTCCATATGGCACTCTGAACCAGTGTGATGACAAGGCAGCCGGCAGCTCCAGAGAGCTGATGACACTAGGGCTTCATGACCCACAGGGAATGAGCTGTGGCTCCACCATCTCCCCTGACTAGAGTACTTTTAGGGTCTCTAATATACAGACACACATTAACATACCAGATGGAGAGGGAGGGAATACCATCCCACAGGATGTGGTGGATCAAAGTCACTAAGTCTGCTTATTTATTATTTATTTTTAAAATATATTTAAACAGCAGCAATCACTTCGAAAATGCAAAAAAAAAAATTACAATTTTTAGAATAAAATTATAACGTTTATAATGCAGGTCAGGAAGAATTGAAGGTAAAACTGAGAATCAAATCACGCAGCACTGGAGGCAGCTGGAAAAGCCACAAGGCCCACTGGGGACCAAGCTGACAAGAGGTCACAACCTGTGAGGCCCCCACCCCCAAATCATACACCCCAACTCCCCACTGATGGAGCCAGTGTCCTCTGGGTTAGAGAAGGAGAAATGGCAAAGATATGGCCACTGTAGGGGATTCTCCCAAACCCAGTTCCCCCATCAGGCAGGGACCTGCTAATCGACCTCCTCCATGTTGCTGTAGGTGGGGGCTGGGCGGTCCACAGGGGGGACGAAGCGTTCAGGGGCTGTCCGCGTGGGGGCCACCTCGGGGGCCTGGCCAGGGCCTAGTCCCTGCAACAGAATATGAGGACAGGGGTTGGGGGCTGCCCAGCATGCTGCCTGGCATCCCGGGGGTGCTGGCTCAGAGCCCTGGCACCCAAGGGAGGGCCCCAAGGCAGGCGCAAACAGCAGCGACGTTGAGACAGAGACGAGATTGGGCCTGAATAGTCTCGCTTTATTAACACTTTTAAATACAGGAAGTTGCTTGGGCAGGGCCAAGCCCCAGGCCAAGGGTCAGAGCAGGAGGAGGAATTGGACAGACAGATGGATGGCTACCCACCCTAGGATGCTCTGCCAGTGCAGGGGCAACATCACCACCCTCTCCCATCAGATGCACACTGAGGCCCAAAGCCCAGAGCTGTTCCCCACCAAAAGCAGGCATGGCCTGAGAGGCAGAGAGGAAGGACAGCTCATTAGCAGCTGCCTGCAGATGAGCTCATCTCCAGTGACTCTGGGATACCAGAGGATAGAACACGTTGAGCACAAGGGCCACCAAAGCTGCCATGGTGCCCAGGACAAAATACCGAAGGCAGCCCTCGTCTGGTGTGGTAGAGCCACGTGGCGGGGGGCCCACCCAGTCTTGGGGCCCCCATGGGCCCAGGGGCCCCGGCCCTTCAGGCACCAGCTCCTCCTCGGCCTCGAGCTCCTGCCAAATCCGGGAAGCCTACGGTATGTGGAAACGGCCATCAGCACCCAGGGGTGGGAAGGACCGAGTGTCCCTGAGACCCCTGGGCATGACAGTCCTGCCTGGGGTGAATAGGGTTAAAGCCCCAGATCAAGCAGCAGGGAGTAAGCAGGTGGCTAATTTCAAGGCTATTACAAATCCTGTTAGCCTTTTGATCTCCTCCACAGCTTCCCAACCCACATGTAGCAGCATCTCATGGGGATGGGTAGTGGGTTACCTGGTTAATATTTTTAGGTCAAGCCTCCCACAGAATGAGCTGGCTCATGAAAGATAGGCCTGCCAACCCCAGGGAAATCTCCTGGGGACTGCCCATATCCAGACCACTGTCTTCTGAAGGATTTCTCTGAGCCTGACAGAGAGGGGTCAAGGGAGGAGAAGGGCCAGCCAGTCCAGAAAAATGATGTGACTATGCCCACCAAAGGAGCCTATAGGACATGCTGTGAGTAAAAGATACAGAAGATCCTGAAGGTTCAACGGAGATAGCTGTCACCTCAGCTGTGAGCATGTTGAGGGTAAAAGGAAGAAAGCTGGGAGAGATCACGTATCTAGTCTGTTCAAAGCACATGCCTGGTAAGGTTCAGAGCAGTTGCTTGACCTGTGCTTTTGTGCACACTGTGGCAGTGTGTTGCTGTACATGTGTGCACCTTAGTGAATATCCCTAGGGCACCAGGATGCCTCTGGGTGAAGCTTTAATGTTAGGGAACTATGTCTGCAACTTCTATGAGTTCCAAGGCTCAAAGGGGCTATGGCTGGAAAAGAGAAAGCTGTGCCCCCCCAATCCCTTCTCCACAATCTGAGTTGGCCCCCACTAGCCTGTAAAGCCTCCCCAAGCCTCACCTGGCTAGCAGCAGCCTCAGCTGCAGGGCCTAGGTCTGGGTGGTGCTCAGAGTGACCTGCCCTGGGGGGCCTCTCCACAGGAGAGTTCCGTCGGCGGTAGAAGAGTACATAGGCATAACGTGTCACAACCTGGCTCTCGTCTACTGTCGTCACTGTGCTGTCATCAAATAAGCGCCAGCCTATAGCAGGGTGGGAAGAGTGTGAACACAGCATGTACCACCACCCCTACCACCTATCCTGCTGGCTGTGTATGCCCTCACCCACGTCACTGCGCTGACTGCTGCGATCATTGGGCAGGCGTGCGCAGGCAGTGTAGTGGCCACCAATCATGCCTCCATAGTGGTTGATGACAGCATACAGGTCGTAGCTGGGCAACTGCTCCTCTTTCTGACCAATACAGAACTTGCTCAGATCTAGGTTCCTGCAGACCCAATAAAGGAAGGGTGAAACAAATGGTTAGCAGGTGCCCAGGATGCCCTCTGGCCCTCTGCTCTGCCCACAGGCATGACAAGATCCATCACTCACCGAACCGGAAACTCCACCAAGTCATTGATCTTGTCACGCCAGATAAAACTACGAAAGGAGAAGCGCTTGAGCTGCACAATGAGCACATTTGGCAAGCGCCATAGCAACAGTTGCTTGGAGGCCTCACGGTGCTGTTTGCACTGTGGGCAGTACCTGATAGGGGACAGAAGAAGGTCAGGACCAGCCAATTTCCCTCCCTTGCTGCCCCACTACCTGTCTGCTGCCCTATACTCACCAGGCCTCCTCAGGTGCCAGCACCTCAGGCCGTGTGAAGAGGTTGAGGCACTGGTCCAGGGTGAAGTGGCCAGCGCGAGCAGCCTCACCAGCAGAGCCTGGGTCCTCAGCACATTCCAGGTCCTTGGAGTCTACCAACACAAACTCCTGCAGGCGCTCATTGTTTCGCCAAACCAGAGCCAGGCTACAGTCATCACCCAACTCCAGTGGGGTCTCCCCTATAGATAAACAGGAATAGGAGTCATGAAGCTATGGAGAACAGCCACTTCAACCCTTATCCTCATGGCTTCCTCCCACAGCTTCAAACACCTTTATCCTCTAGCCGCTGCTCTCGGTTAGATGCATCAATTTTATAGATGAAGAACTGGGATGTGTGGGCATTTATGGCTTCACTTGGATGTTGGTATCCTGGTACAGCAGCTATGAGAGAACATGATAGTCAGAACTCCCTTGCCCACCAGGCTCTAAACAATCTTCCCCCAATCTCCCATCACAGTGCTTGGAGCCCTTAACTGGATCTTACCTTCAGGCCGGGACACCCTCTCGACAGGAGGCAAAGAAGTACCTTCAATAGGCCCACTAGTCAGCATCTCAGAAGAAATTCCACTGGTGCTAGGCACAGGGCACCGATCAGGAGATGCCCACACCTGGGGGACCCCCATATCCCCTTCAGCCACAGAGGTCACCAGCTGGAGCTCAGGAGGCTGAGTGGAGTCCTTCTCGCTGTCCCCAGCCTCCAGGGAGCTACTGGAGAGCAGTGTGGTACAGCCAGGGCTCTGAGACTCCAAGGCCATGCGACCAGGCTGGAAGGGTGGCTGGAATACACTCACAGAGTACCTGGCAATAGATAGTAAGGCAAGGAAAAGTCCTCACCAACCCATCTGGTGCCTCTGAATATCATTTCTCCTCATCCATCCCATCCTAGTTTAACCTCTGGGCACTCACCGGGCATAACCCTCTAGCAGCTGAGCAAGACGGGCATAAGTGAGGCGTGAGGCAGGTACACTGACCAGGAAGGGGTAGCCAATGTTCTCAGGGCGGCAGAGACCCTTGTGGTCAGGCCAATGGGTTTTCTGACAGAGCCTAGAAGGGAAGGGAAGATAAGAATAAGGCTTTACTCCATCTCCTACAACTATATATTGGGGCTAGTCTGAAGCCCTGGAAATTAGGTATGCCAGTCTGCCTCCCCCAGGGTCTGGTGAAGTAGGGTAGCAGGTGGAGGGCTTAAACTATATGTGGTGTCTTTGTGTGGAAGATGGAGAGGAAGAGTCAGGGAAAACCACTGGGTTCCTCACTGGTTGCAGTAGCCCACACGGTAGCACCGGGTACATCGCTTCAGTTTTTCATCCTCTGATTGCTGCTTCCGCTGGCAGGCGGCACATTTGGAGATAGGGACGCTGGGCACCTGGGGGCGCTAACGTGGGTTGTCTGGCTCAGCAAAGTCAGAAAGGAGTGCCCCTACCACCAGGACCCTGTGCCATCAGGTTGACCCTCAACTCACCTGTTGTACTTCTAGCACCACTACCCGTTCCTTAGCTAACTCTGGGGACAGCAGCTCAAAGCAGAGAAGCATGTCAGATGGGGACACAGTGTCCAATGAGTGAGAGGGCAGGAATATGCGATGGAAGCGATTCTTAATTACCTGGGGACAAAGGACACAGATCCCATGTGAGGATAAGCCCTTTCCCTAGCAGTGACCCAGAGCAGAAAGACTGCCCATGACTTGAGTCTACAACTTGGTTTATGAGCCAAAAGAGGTAGTATAGGTGCTGAAAGAAAAAGTCATGGGCACGGATCCCCTACACTTGCTCTCCACATTGAAGGCCTCTATCCTGCTATAACTAGTGAGGTCCTGCTAAGACTACAACACATTATCATGGAGAGGCCAAATTTGAGGATCCTCCTCCCCACCCTTAGGTCCCTGAGACAAATGGGACTGCAAGGCTAAAGGGAAGGAATTTTGGGGAGGATCTGGGATAAAATGAAACAGCAACTGGATGGAGAACCACAGCAAATGGTAGGACAATCCTGCAGCTTAAGCTTCTAAAGCAGGAAAGGCACTAGAGTACACCACAGAAAAGGTTAGTAAACCTGGATGACCAGGAACTGAGGGCACCTCTACCCAATACCTGAACATGTACACTCACATGTGTACGTACAGATGCAAGTGACTAGACAACTGTCTATGCTGTAAGTACACGATGCACGTCTATATACGTATGAGCCTGGGGAAAAACAGATTTACCTCAGCCAGACGCAGGTTCTCAGGTTTCACATGGACACTCTGAGAGAGGGAATCCAAAACTTCACTCACACTGGAATTTTCCTTGCTAACACTCACCAGGAACTGTGGCAACAACGGGGAAGGTGTGTCAATGGGAAAGGTGGGCCAGTTCTCTGGAATAGCATAGAATAGGGGCTTACTCCTCACCTTGATAGGCTTGCTATGTGGCTCTCGGGCAAAATAAAAGACAGGGAGAACCTTTTGTTTTTGTGGCAAGGGCACCGGCAGATAAAGGAACGGGTCAAATGTGATGGAGACCTGTGGATACAGAAGTGGCATTTGGGTGGCTACAAAGAGACAAGATGTTGGTGCCCAGATCCTAACAAAGGCCCTCCGATGGCTCTCAGGGCCCTCAGCAAACTGAGTTTGCCAATCAGCAAACTCTCAGACTTAACACTAGATGAAGCAGGAAGGTCCACCAGGAAAGAAAAACCCCACTTTCCCGTTTCTGACAAAATTCCCCTTTTCTGGTAGCTTAGCCATTTTCCTGATTTTCCCTTTACCTGAATCCCACACACCTTTCCGTGTGTGTGTGTGTGTGTGTGTGTGTGTGTGTGTTGTGGTATTGGAGAATGAACATATTGCTTTACCATTTAGCAATATCTCCAGCTATTTTTATTTTTACTTTTTGAGACAATCTTGCTAAATTGCCAAGGCTACTCTTGAACTTGAAATCTTCCTATCTCCAAAGTTGCAGGAATAAACACTTGCACCACCATACCCTGACTTCAAACATCTCTCTTGCCTCAGTCAGGAAGCCTACCTTGCCTGACTTCTTTAGCCCACACAGGAATCTAAGGCCTCCCTGTAGCTTCCTTGCCCCAATTTTACCCTGTAGCACCTGAAAATGCAGATGTCTCTGAATCAAATTTAACTAGTCAAGCTGAGCCTAACTAGAGGGCCTCTTCCCAAGGAAGCCCATCACACCTTGGCACATACAGGGCACACCAGCTTCGACTTGTACTGGCCCTGAAATAGGTCCACAATGAAAGAATCGTTCCTCATCTTGTGCCGCTGCCATGCTTCCTCAGCCACCACCTGAGGAGGAGAGTGGTAAGAACTAAGGAAACCTAGGAGCTAGGATGCATATGAGGCAAATCTACCCTCTGACCTCCTCCACCCCCACCTCATCAGGCCGTCCATCCGAGTCCACAGTTTCTGTGTATGGCTTGTTCTGGATTCGATTCAGGTCCTCATGTAGCCCATCCAGCAGGAAAGCCATGAACTCCTGGGCATCGTGCTGGGCATAGCCTGTGAACTGGCTGGCTTTGCTTGCTACAATGGCCTGGATGCAGGGGCCAAGGTATGAGTGTAAAACTTTAGCACCCACTGCACTCACAGTTGGTTGACCCTCCCCACCCTCTCCAACCAAGGGTGAGAATGGCCACAGATCACCTTCAACTTGGAAGGCTGAAAGGCATGGTGAGTGCCCTTCCACAGGGCCCGGAGCAACACAGCAAAGCCAATGGCCAGACGTCCACCAGTCCCCAGTGGGTTGTTGTAGTTGATCTCTGCCTCAAAGGAACGGTCTAGGAAAGCAAAAAAAAGAGTGAGGAATAAAGGTACCCCTTCTGCCCATACCTCAGGCTCCTGGCCCTGTTCTCACCATGGAAGAAGTCCCGAAGTTCCCGAGTGTTGGAAAGAGACTGAATGACACTGTTCATGAAGCAAGTGTTGCCTAAGTTGACAAGGCCAGTGAAACCTGGCAGACACACCTTCTTCTCTTCCTCCTCCTCCTCCTCCACGCTATCTCCACTCACAGGGCTGTGGGGCATTGGAGGTACCATACATGTGGGCTTGGGCTGTGGGAGCAAATGGGCCATGAGAGATCATCCCTGAGGCTCTTCAGCCTCCATTCTTGGCCCTTCCCAACCCAAGATTCTCACCGAGGCCAGGTGTGGCTCTGGCTTTGGGACAACATGCTCCAAGGTTGTGCGGGTCACCACACCATCCAGCCCTGTATCCTCGGATCGAGCCTTAGATTTATCTTTCTCCATAGCCCGGGCTTCCTCCTGGCCTGTCAGCGGGTGAGGGGTACCTCCCGGAGGGGTTGAATCCAGAGGTGTTGGACCTGTCGGCACGGCAACCTTTGCACCACCCACTGCACCTTAAAAAGGGGGAATGAGGGGGCTGGTGGTTAGCAGCATGTGGCAGGGATGGGGGTCACAGTCACACAGGGTTAGGCAATGAAGGGAGCTCGTGTGCAGACCTCGTGCAGCTGGGGCCTCCAGCCCTCCCCAGCGCTGACTCTGTCGCTTATGGAGGCAGATGTCGATGCGAGAAGCCGTGAAACAGAAGGTGCAATGTTCTGGCTCAATCAGGTTCCTGCAGGAAAAGGCTGAGCTCAGGAACTTAGGTAGAGAAGGTATCAGGTTAGACAGACCAGGAGGAAGGAGCCCCAGGTGGGACAGGGACAGTAGTAGAGTCGGGCACCACCCACCTGAGCTTCACCTGCCAACGGAAGATGGTGTGGGGCCCACAGCCCGGATGCAGCCTCAAGAAGTTTCCATCCCTGCAAATGCAGGGCAAAAGGAACAATAAAAACGAAAAAGCATGAGGCATATGGTCCCATTCGAGGCATACCATCTGCCCTGGCTCCTGCCCACCACCAACCTGGTCTGGAAGATGAGTGTGAAGTCCTGTTCACGGAAAAGTACTCGAGAGGTATCCCTGTGGATCTCCTTCACGTACACGTGCACCACCACTGAATCCGGGCCCTTCTCATATGAGTCATTCTTGACAAATGCCAGGTTCACCATGGACTCAGGCTCTATGTCGAGACCATGGCTCAGTACCACCCAGGATAGGTTCCAGTCTATGGCTACTCTACTCCCTACCAGCCCATTATTCCTGCAACCCAATTGGGGTTTTGCCTGCCCATCCCCAGCCCCACCTTTACCATCCACCAACGTTGCGGCATCTGTTGCTACTGTCATCTCTTCTTTGACATGGTCATCTTTCCCAGGGTCTCTGATCTGGGCCACTGCTGGGGAGACTGAGTCATTCCTGGGGGACACTGACTTCTCTCCTGCCAAAAGGGCTAAATTCTTCTCTGAGCCTAGGAGGCAGGTTTGCGGATTCAGTGGTGGTACACAGAGCTGTTCTTCAGCCTCAACCTATTTGTAGCAAGATTGTGGGCAGAATCAGCCCTAGGTCCAACAGGTGGCCCCCACTCCAATCCATACTCCTTCCCCCCATCTCCTAAGACCCAAACAGGCACCTAGTTCTCACCTGGGGGGCTGGATTAGCCAGGAAGGGTGGGGCATCACCCTGGGGTCCAGGGCCATCCCTGGACCCTTCCCCCTCTGGCCCTCTGCAGAGATGTACAGCCCTCTTGGCGCTGGGCCCTGCCTGGGCCCCGGGGCCAGCCCCTGAGCCTACCTCACCACGGCCCTGGGCCCGCTTCTGGTTCCGGGCCTCCTGCTTAGCCCGGCGGGGCTCAGGGCCTGGGTCCAGGGCAATGGGAGACAGTTCCTGCCCATTCTCCTGGCACCGCAGCCTGGGCACCAGCTCCTGGGTCCCTAGAGGTTTCTTCTGCCAAAAAATATAATAGTGAGGCCCTGAAGACTGCACTGTGTATCCCTACCCTTCCCTTTACAGGAACTTACCAGGAGAGAGGGCCATGTGAGCAGAGGCACCTTCTTGGGTAATGCCAGCTGTAGGACTCCACCCTTACGGGCCTGAACTTTGGCACAAGAACTTTCTATTTCAGCATAAAGGACACCACCCCACTGCTGACCACCTAGAGACAAAGTAACAGCAGTGATATGGGGTGGAGGATATCAAAGAATTCAAATACGCTATTGTGGTCAAGGCAGACGGACACACCTGGAAGCCGCACCACACAGTTGGTGTCTGAGAAAACAGTATCCACCTCCTCCAGTCGCAAGGGACCTGCTCCCACACGCAGCTTGACAATCACCTCATTTTCATTCTGTCCCCAATCAAGCAACAACTCTGTAAGGGGAATGATAAAAAAATCACAAGGAATTCACAAGCTGCTGATAATAGATCCAACCAAAATGGGACTTCTCCAGATGGGAGCTAAATTCCCAGTACTCCATCTCCTCCCTTAGTATTCAAAAGTCCTATTCATTACTTACCCTCTTTGGTATGCTCCTCTTGTGGAGTGGGCACTGACCCTGACAACAAAATAAAGAACAGAGAGGAAATGATGAGGAGCCAGTCCCAAAGACCCTACCACATCAAGACACCATTTTCTGGATCTCAATCAAGGACCCCAGGCTCAAAGCAAGAGCTTTACTCAGGCTGGTATGGGGCCTTCTCTGAGTATCAGACCAAGACAAAGCAGCAAAACAGTCATCTCCCAACCCCCAATCTGTGTGCCCAGTAAGAGGGAAGGAAGGAGGCCATGAACACTCTGGGAATGCCATTCCCACCTTTCCTAGGATCTCCATCCTTGCTCTCCTGGTTTGCTCTATCCTTCTGCTTCTTCTTACTAGTAGCCTCCTCCAGTCCTGGGGGCCCTCTCCTTGGGCCCGTGGCACTGGCCCCGCCCGACATTCTGAGCCGCTTGGTTGACAGCCAGAGTGTTCCGGGGTCGGCAACAGCGTCTGGGTCAGGGCTGCGGCGCTTTCTTCCTGGTCCAGCTATTTTGGCAACTCTTTGTGGCCAAATTCTCCAACAAGGAACCAACAGCCTAATGAAAAAAGATCAATCATCTCTGTCAAGGCCCAACAACATGCTCCTTGACTATAGCCAGGGCTTAGCAACCCAGGACACTCCTAACTCTAATATCTCCTTACCACCTAAAGTAACCCTGGATATTCTCAGACTATTCTGAAGAGAGAATAAATAATGCAAGTAGCAGCAATCACTTCTGGCCAAGGCTCCTGTATACCTGCATAAAAACCCACAAAGTTGGAAGCCTCACAAGGAGGTGCCAGGTCAAAGCAGTCATGGCCCGGGACCAGGATCCTCCTCTGGACAGGAGCCATGGCTCCAGCCCACGGGCCTGGCTGGCGCTCTGAGTAGGGTGCTCCCTTTTTTCTTCACTCTCACTTGCTGCTTAGTCACCACTGGAGAAGTAGAAGGTGTAGGAGGAAGGCAGAAAAGGCAGAGACCATCAAGCAGCAGGAAGCCCAGGCTCTGTAACTGAAAGTAGGTCCAGCCCAGTGCTGCCACTACTCAGAAAAGGTCCTGGTGCTAAGGTGCCCCACCTGCCTCCTGTCAGCTCCACCTTTGTTGTGAAAGTGGTTGTTTTATTACTTGGTCTTTCCCCATCCCCAAAGGGATTCCTCTTCTCAACTGCAGAGATGGGCTAACTCCAGTGCTAAGGCATGATGGGCACCCAGCTTGAAATTAGAACATCATCATGTTCCTACCCAAGTCCCTTCACTTATCAGCTCTAAGCCACAGAGACCTTCTACCCAATTTCTAGCAGACCTTTCAGTGGATTCTGGGCCACATATCCATCCAAAATGAAGTTATCAAATCCAGATACTAAAACAAGGGCAGGGAAGAACCATAAATCTTGGATCCCTGGAAGGGTCATGACCGGCCTAAGCAAGTAGCAAGACAGTGAGTAGTCTGTTACTGTGGGGGAGGGGCTGGAAACTGGAGGTGGTAAGATACTCTTCAATAGGCAAAATGTGGCAATGGTATGAGGCAGGTCCAGATTTGGAGAGCGTACACCTCCTTCCGCCTCCTTGTATCCAAGGCCCAAGTAGAGGGTCGCTAACCTCCCACTATGCTCCAGCGCCTTCGAGGCGGGAATAGAGCTGTCTAGAGACCCGAGCTGGCCTTACAGGGCTGCGCAGAGCTACTGACCACAGACCAGCGCCCCAACAGGGCCGAGACCCAGCTCCAATCTTCGAAACCCCACTGCCACCACCTCCTCCAGGAAGCCACCCTAGCTCGCCGCTAATCTTCTTTGTGGAAGGAGGCCGGCCACGGACGAAGTGTAACGGTTCCGCCGGCATCAGTAGTCCCGGCACTCCGCGGGGCTCAGAAGTCAGGGCTGGCACAGCCCATGACCTTGAACAGGCCGCCGGGGGCCAGCACAGCGGCCTCTCCGCTGCGATCAAACTGGAGAGTTGCGGCCCGCCCCACTCACCGAGCTACACCACCGCCGCCAGCCCTCTTCGGGCCCTGGCAACCCGCTCTCGATTCCGGTTCCGGCGTCAGGTCGGTTCCGGTTCCGGCGCGCCCCTCCCCCGTCCCGGCCCCGCGGCCGCCGCCTTAGCAGCTGGTTTTGTTTCGACTTCTAGTTACGGCCGCAAGAGGCGGAGCGCCGAACTGGTGACGCACTTCCGGCGGGAGAGGGCCCGCGACAACTGGAAGGTCCGGGGCGGGTCCTAGCGAAGGAGGAGGGGCTCCGATGCTTAGGCAGAGCCAGTGGTCCTGTGGAGGTTCTGCGCAGATCCCGCCCATCCCAAAACAGAGTCCAGACAACACTGTGAGGGTTCACACTGGTTTATTGGGAGCCCTGACAGGCTGAGAGCTCTTTAATGTGAAGGCGTGCAGAGCGGGGCTGGGGACTGGGATAGGCTCTAGACAAAGGGTCACTGGCAAGTGTTGTAGATCTGGACCTGCAGATTGATGGCTTGAAGCACGCTGCGCATCCTGGCCTCCAGCCCGTCCAGCTGGGCAGCCTTGCCCTCCAGTGCACGTTCGTTCTCTTCATAGGTGCCCTCCAGTTCTAGGAGGGGCATGTATCAACTTAGGGGTCCTTTTCCCACAGTCCCACCTCTTTGGTTCCTCCCTGCCACACTTCTCACCCTGTAGTCGCTGCAACTTGTCCTGAGCAGCCTGCAACAGGCCCCGAGCCTCTTCTCGCAGTTGTTCTGCCCTGGCCTGTGCAGCCAGCACACCCTGGGCCTTGCGCTCAGCCAGGGCCCTCACAGTTTGGTATTGATCACCCACTGGGCCCTGCAGCAGCTGTAGATGTAGAAGGCAGCATTGGCATGCTAGCCCAGTAGAGGCTCAACCATCATCCCTACCTTCTTCAGCTGGTTGTCTCAGCCCACCTGCTCAGCCTCCCAAGCACGGCTCTGGGCACTGCCTGCTGTTTCTTCGGCTGTAGAAGCTGCCAGACTATTTCCTGCCCGTTTCAGTTTTAGAGCCTCCAGGAGAGCATCCAGTTGCTGAGCCCGCTCACCTGCAGAGCTCAGTGCCTGCTCTGCACCTGCCATTCTTTCCTGTACCTGCCATGAATAGGCCCAGAGTTAAACAGATCTATGGTACATGCCCATAATCTTGCCCCTCTGATGTCCTAGGGAGACTACACCTGGTGCAGAGTCTGCTCTGTATGCTGTGTGTCAGCCACTGCTCTCTGGATGGCACCCTGGGCAGCACCCTGTGCCCGCTGAGCCTCTTCCAGTGCTGCCTGTACTGTTTCTGCCTTCTGTTTCTCACCTTCAGCCCGGCTCCTTGGGAAAAGGGGGAATCAGGGCTTGAAGGTATCAGAATCCCATGTCAAGGATAGGGATCAGAATTGGGGTCAGACCTTGCCCGCTGTGCATCCTGCAGTAGCTGCTCAGTCCGACGCACATCCCCCACAGTACGTGCCAGGATTGTGTCTACATCTGCCAGGCTTCTAACCCGTTCTGCAATCGCACCTGCCAGGTGCTGGATCTGATCTGGTGAAGCTGGGATAGAGAGCTCCAGTACTCGTGTAGCCACCATCTCAATGCTATCAGGATCAGCACCCTCCTCTACAGGGACACAGAAAAAAGCTTAAAGACAGATTCTTCAGCATGAATATGGGGACATAATCTTGGTGTGGACTCTGGATCATGCATGAAATAGGAGTTTGTTAATAGGTATAAGGATGTAAACACAGGGATGGGGACTATACAAAGGGCACAGACCCAGGGACATGGAATGAAGGATCACATATGGGCAATGATTTAGAGGCTGGACATGGGGTCAGATACAAGACAACTACAAGCCCTGAGACCCACATTAAACCTAAAAAGAACATAGACACAGGGGAGACTTACGGCTAAGAAAGTCTTTTACACTCTGGATAAGTTCTCGAAGTTCCTGGTTGGCCTGTTCCACCTGTCCCCTGGAAGCATTAGCCTTGTCCAGGGCCTCCTGGGCCCGCTGCTGTGCCTCACCTGCCTGCCGTCGAGTCTCAGCCACTCGGCTGAGGATGCCATCACCTTCTACTAGTGCACGCTGTAGCTCTGCCTGTGTGTGCCGGGCCCGGCCCAATGCTAGGTCTGCTGTGGCTGCAGCCCCGCTGCAGCCAAGACCCCCACAGCGGAGCTGCCCATCCTCATCCCGGCAGCCGGCACCCCCACAAGGACTGGTAACACAAGGTGCATCCCCTGGGGCCCCACACACCTGCCAGACATAGAAGAAGTTAGGGCTCTGTGAGAATATCCATACTTACCTATCACCCCACCTGAATTGCATCTCACCAGTTCATTTATGACAGTCAAGCTCAGGGTGCGAGCATGGTCAAAGAGTTTGCCCAGTGCTTGCTGGTTGGCCAGATGTTTTTGGTTGAAGTCTTCCCTCTGGCCATCCATTAGCACTTCTGTCTGATGCCGGGTATCTGCTGAGTTGCTCACAGAGCTAGGCACTAGCAGGGCTGAGGTATTAGCACGACGTTCTGCCTCTACAGACTGGATATAGGCATGGTGGATACTGTCATAGGCACCTAAGTTGGGCAGAGGCAGGCAGTCAGCTGAATATCAACCCTGGCCCTCCTGCCTAGTTGACCAACTACTTACCTAAGAAGTTTGAATGCTTGAGCAGGTCCAGGTGCTGGTGAAGCTGACGTAGTGTGAGATTAAGTGCAAGTCCATCTCGCTCTAGACCACTGAGTTCATTGTTGGCATTGAAGTTCTCATCCTGCACATCTGTCAACTTGGCCTCCAGCTGAGTCAGGTGCTCAGTGGCCTCCCCAATTTCATGCCTGCATCAATGGATGTCTGTTTAGAGAGGTTTCAGCCTGGTGCACTATACCTTTGCCCCATCCCACCATGTATCCTCTAACTCATCCGCACCGCAGCTCCTCTGTGGCCTCCACAAGCTGCATAGTAGAGGCAGCTGAGGTGTTGTGGGCACCCACAATGGCCTGCACCATGCCCAGCTTCTCCTGCATGTGCCAAAAGTTGCTCTCAAAGGCACCCAGCACACCGGTCTGCTGGAGTTCCTGTGCCCACTGCTCCAGGCGCCGTGTACGGGCAGCCAAGTCCTGTACCACACGGTCCCAATCCCCAAAGCATGCATGGCAAGGGTAGCATGAAGGAAAGACACCAGAAAAGCCACGGGCACACTGATCACAGCGCACACCAGACACGCCTGGGCGGCAGCTACAATGGCCTGTGGAGCGGTGACACTGAGGTGTGTCTATTCCACGAGGGTCACAATCACAGGCTGCAGGAAAAGGCAGAACACAAAGTTAGGGCCCCTGTGAAGCATCCTAGAAAGTCCTCCATCCACCCTGGCTCCCCAACCACCTCACCACGGCACTGCAACCCAGGGTCTCCCCAGTGGAGTTCTTGGCACTCTGAACAAGTCTGCCCACCAAAGCCAGCACGACAGTGGCACTGCCCTGTGAACTAGGGTGGAAACAGAGCAGGAGTCAGAGTCTCCATCAGAGGCTGAGCCCCTGAGATGAGGCAGACAGCAGGGACCATCTACCCAGAGATCTACAGAAGGGTTCCATACCTGATTGCAGCTGGGGCCTCTGGCTTGGCTTAGGTGGCAGGCACAAGGCTGGCAGCCGTGGCTACTAGTAAGGTTCCAAAAATTGGGGGCACAGTGGTCACAGCTAAGGCCTTGAACATTGGGGAGACATGGACACTGCCCACTGCTTGGATCACAATGGCACTGGTCAGTGGATGGGCAATGCTGGGGATCTGTGCCCAGTGGATTGCAGGTGCAGCCTGTGCCAGCAAGATGAGCACAATAGTCAAGGAGAGCTCAAACAGTGGAACCCCACCCCCACTATTCCTTCCCATGTATATACTCACGGTGACAACTCTGTCGGGCAGCCTGACCATGGAAGCCAGGCTTGCAGTGGGCACACTGTGGCCCTTCTGTGTTGTGTAAACAGCGCACACATTGCCCCGTGTGAGGGTCACAAGCATCAGGGTCCATAGGGTCAATGTTCCCACTGCACTCACATGGTTGGCATCTGCCACCTGGCCTTGATGGATCCCCAAAGTGCCCAGGGGCACAAGCTTCGCACCGTGGCCCTGCCCACAGTCAAGGGGAAACCATGAGTGCTCAGCCCAGCCGCTTCACACTGATCCCATGCCTGCCCCCTACCCACTTACCTGTGTAGCCTAACTGGCAGTGGCACACAATGTGCTGGGAGTAGCCATCCCGATGGCAAGAAGTAGCAAAGTGCCTTTGGCTTCCAGGGCCTTCAGGGCAGGGACAGGGCCGGCACTGGCCCCCATATGGCAGCCGTGGATCCCCATGGAAGCCAGCAATGCACCTGTAGGGAAGTAAAGAAAGAAATAGGTCATCCCCAGGCAGCCTTCCTACCCACCAACCTACTCATAGACTCCCCAGGCTCACCTTTCACAGTGCTCACCCACTGTGTGATCACGGCAGCCCAGGCAAGTGCCTGTGTGGGTGTCACATTCTTCAGCATGCCCATTGCAGACACATGGCCGGCAGCTAGGAAATCCCCACTGGCCACGCTGGCAGTGGTCACAACGAAGCCCAAAGGCACCAGTGCGGCAGGGACATTGCCCACTAGTTCCTTCACATAGGCTGCTGAGCGCCCCTTCAGGACTGCACTGGCAGGCTGTGGGCAGTGCAAAGTCTGAACTGAGGGAAAGGCCCTAAGGAGAGTCTGTGTTGGATCAGGGTGGGAAAGTCAGGGAATGGAAGAGAATTGTAAGTGACTCAGGGCTAAGTTTTAGTATGGGGTGCAAGGCAGAGTTAGAGAAAGGAAGCAGAGCCAGATGGAGGAGGGAGAACAGTAGTGGGAAGGAGAGAAAAGAATAGAAGGGAACAAGGGGGAGGCAAGTACCTTGACAGCCAATGGGGCCAAAGCCATAGTAGCCAGTGGCACAGAGGTCACAGCGGCGTCCAGCCACTCCAGGTTTGCATTGGCACTGGCCACCATGAGGATTGCACTCAGAACTCAGTGAACCTTGAGGGTCACACTGACAAGCTGTGGGACAGGGGTGCAAATCAAGCTGGGCCTCCACTTCTGCCCCACCGACCTATGTCATGGGTACTCACGCAGGGCACCGTTGTATATCAGAGTAGACAGGCTAATGAGGAGGGGGGCACAGGCCTCGGAAGGAGGGACCTTGCCAGGCACCAGACCTTCTTCATGACATCGGTAGCGTTCAAAGGTGGCACGGCGCTCCAGGGCAGCAGCATCACCCCCACTGAACATTTCTAGCACCAGGACACGGGGCAGCAGCACCAGCTGAAGAGATGAACAAGAGTATAATTCACATCAAGGACCACATTGGAACTTCCAGAGTAGTGCCATGGGCTTGTTAGCCCTGATACCACCATGAGCCTGCTTCTTCTGTCACAAACCTCTCATTTCCACCACCACCACCACCACAAGACCCATCCCACAGACCCTGCCATCTTGGTTGGTATGGGCAAGAGTTCACCGAGTCAATGAGTAGGTCAGGTCCAGAGTAGGAGGTCTCAGGCTGGGCGCTTCCTCCTGTTCGTAACAGCTTCAGATGCAATTTGTAAGAGGTGCCAGGCTCAAGGCAAATAGGTCTAGGAAGCATCATGTACCTGGAGGAAAGCAGGAATAAGATAGGAGGTTATCCTTGATCCTCATATCCATCATTCTGGACCTCTCACACTCCATTTGCAGCAACCAAACCTTGGCCAAGGCAGAGGCTATGGGTGAGACAGGCTGGGCTGGGCTGGACTGGGCCAGGTTACACCAGGTCAACAGACAGCTGTTGGATACCTCAGAGATCTGTACAGAGAATTCCCATAAACATGGCTCTCTAGAATCATACACCTGGGCAGACAAGCTAATTGGAAACATACAGCCTTTCCCCACTCCACAGCATTTCCCCAGCATAAAAACTTGCCAATTTTTCTTCAACAACTACTTTGATCTTCTGCTTACCCTGACCTGCAACCTATAACCTCTGCTCATTTTCAGTAAGACTACATCACTTTCTCTCTGTGTTCTAGGTCATTCCCATCATCCTGTGAACCCATACTTTGGTTCTTTTATCTCACTGAAATTCTTTTTTTTTTTTTTTTAAAGACACATTTATTTGGCGTCATGGTCAGACTATTACATTTAGCAATCAACAGCATGAGTGCAAAAAAAAAAAAAGTCTACATTAAAACCCTTTGTTGGAATGCTTTACACTTTCAACAGAACAGAAACTAAAATAACCTGTTATACAATTAGTCACAAATACAGTCCTCGAGTTTTTTTGCCCATACACATGAGTATTGTCTAAACCATGTCTTCTTTGTAGCAGCTAGGCCCTGCCACCAATGTGCTTGGCTGATTTCACAAATCTGTTGTAACCTGTAGCTTCCCTGGCACTTCTCTGGCTCTCCTCTATTAAAACCTTCTGCCACTGCCATAGCTACTGCTGCTGCTGGAACCGCCATAGACATCTTGGTTTCGTGGTTTGGCAAAATATTGGCCTCCACCACTGTAAGGTCCAGAGCTTCTGCCTCCAAAGTTTCCACCCTTCATGGGTCCAAAATTTGATGACTGATTGTTGTAACTGCCAAAATCATTGTAGCTTCCACCACCTCCAAAATTGCTTCCATCATTACCAAATCCATTGTAGCCATCCCTGCGCTGCCACCATATTCACCACCACCACGACTGCCACCAAAGCCACCATGACCACTGAAGTTCCCTCCATGACCGAAATTGTCATTTCCACCAAAACCACCTCTACGACCACCACCGAAGTTTCCAGAACCACTTCGACCTCTTTGGCTAGATGAGGCACTAGCCATCTCTTGCTCTGACAGAGCTTTCCTCACTTCACAGTTGTGGCCATTCACAGTATGGTATTTCTGAATGACAATGTTGTCCACAGAGTTATGGTCATCAAAAGTTACAAAAGCAAAGCCCCTTTTCTTTCCACTGCCTTGGTCAGTCATGATTTCAATAACTTCAATTTTCCCATACTGTTCAAAATAATCTCGTAGGTGATGTTCTTCAGTGTCTTCTTTAATGCCACCAACAAAGATATTTTTGTTAAGTGGGCCCCTGTCTTTTGAGAATCTTCTAGAGACAGATCTCGTTGGTTCCACTACTTTTCCCTCCACTTTGTGTGGTCTTGCATTCATGGCTGCATCCACTTCCTCCAAAGTGGCATAAGTGACAACCCCAAAACCTCTGGAGCACTTGATGTTTGGATCTCTCATAACCACACAGTCCATGAGTGTTCCCCATTGCTCAAAATGGCTTCTCAGACTCTCATCAGTTGTTTCAAAGCTCAGCCCTCCGATGAATAGCTTCCGCAGCTGTTCGGGCTCTTTAGGGGACTCTGATTTAGACATGACAGCAGTAGGAAGAGAGACTTTAATGATGCTTTCTCGGCTGCGTCCACCCTGAAATTCTTTTTCAATAGCTTAAGTCTTCTCCTAGTTTCCACCTCAGTTTTTTTCTTATTTTTGTTTTTTGCACCAGGGATTGAACCTACTGAGTCACATCCCCAGCCCTTCTTGATATCTTATATAGAGACCAGGTCTTGCTGAGTTGCTTGGGGTCTCATTAAGTTTCTGAGATTGCCTTTGAACTCAAAATCCTCTGCCTCAGCCTCCCAAGCCTCTGGGATTGCAGGTTGTGCCACTGTGCCACTGTGCCTGGCTTTCCACCTCACTTTTGCTTTCTTTTTTTTTTTTTTTTTTTGGCGGGGGGAGGGTGGTACTGGGGATTGAATTCAGAGACACTTGACCACTGAGCCACATCCCCAACCCTATTTTGTACTTTATTTAGAGACAGGGTCGCACTGAGTTGCTTAGTGCTTTGCTGTTGCCAAGGCTGGCTTTGAATTTATGATCCTCCTGCCTCAGCCTCCCAAGATGCTGGGATTACAGGCATATGTCACTGTGCCAGGCTCACTTTTGCTTTCTTGAAAAATAAATTCCTAAGTAGAGACCACTATAGTAAATGTCTTCTCTCTCTAGCCCTCTCCTCCAGCAGACTTCTGCTCCATCCTGTGCCAAGGTCATGAATGACCTCCATGTAACTAAACCCAGCAGCTACTTCTGTTCTTATCTGACTCCAGAATTCATCAGCATTGTTGTGAACTCACTGTACCTTTAAACACACTTTTCTCTTAGCTTCTTCCTTTTTTTTTTGGTGGTAGTGCTGGGGATTGAACCCAGGGCCTTGTGCATGGGAGGCAAGCACTCTACCAACTGAGCTATATCCCCAGTTCCTTCTCTTAGCTTCTTGGTCCCCACCTACACTCCTGGTCCCCGCCCCCAGACCCCTAGTTCCTCCTTTTTTACTAGCCTCTAACACTAGAGTACCCCAAGGCTTGGTTCTAGTCTTCTTTCTCTTTCTCTGGTCATTTCTAGAATGACCCCCTTTATGAGTAATAAGTCCCAAATTTTTATCTCTAATTTGGCTCCTCCTAGTAATTCCAGACATAGAAATCTAGTCACACACCTCCATGTCCAAGCATTTCAGAACTGCTCCTCCCTATGTCTCCATCTCAGTAAAGAGTCCCACCCCCATCCAAATGCCCAGGGCAAAACCCGAAGTCACCTTTCCACCTTCTGTCACCTCCCTATATATTTAAGACATCAGCTCTACTACTATACCCTCTGGAGCCTTCCCTTTCCTCACTCTCTGTTATACCTTTGTACCACTGACTTTCACTTGTCCAACTCAGCAGTCTTTAGCATATCTCCTAGCTTCTTACCTTGACCCCTTTAAGTCTGTTTTCCACTCAACAACTAGAAGGGTCTTTGGGTTTTTGTTTTGTTTTTCTGAGCTATTGGGGACTGAATCCAGAGTCCTTTACAACTGAGTCACATCCCAGTCATTTTGATTTTATTTGAGATACGGCCTCACTAAGTTGCCCAGGCTGGCCTGGAATTCTCAGTCCTCCTGCCTCAGTCTCCCAAGTCACTAGGATTACACATGTACGCCACTGCCACTGCACCCAAATAGGGGGAATCTTTGTTAAATACCAGCAACAGTTGGCAAAATGTGTATAATGGATACAACTAGGTTAATTATGCTATTCTTTCTACTTCTGTGTATGTACCAATATTTACATGATCAAAAGTGTAAAAAGATGTCTGGGGTTGTGGTCAGTGGTAGAGTGCTCACCTAGCATGTGTGAGGCCCTGGGTTTGATCCTCAGCACCACATAAAAATTAAATAAGTGTATTGTATCCAACTACAACTAAAAAATAATTTTTTAAAACAAGTGTAAAAACAGCCACGTTTGGTGGCATATGCCTATAATCTCAGCTACTCAAGTGACTGAGGCAGAAGGATTGTGAGTTCAAGACCAATATGGGCAATCTAACGAGTCCCCATCTCAAAAAACAGAAACAGGGCTGGGGCTGTAGTTCAATGGCAGAGCACTTGCTTAGCATGTGCTCTGCTTAGCATGTGTGAGGCACTGGGTTTGATCCTTAGCACTGCAAATAAATAAATAAAATAAAGGCATGTTGTCCATACACAAGTACAAAAAAAAAAAAAAAAAAAAAAAAAAAAAAAAAAAACCAGAAAGGGCTGGGATGTAGCTTAGTGGTAAAGCACCTCTGAATTCAATCCCCAATGTTAAAAAAAAAAAAAATGTACAAAAAGAGGGTTTGGGATGTGGCTCAGTGATCAGTGCTTGCCTAGCATTCATGAGACTCTAGGTTCAATAACCAGCACTGCAAAGGAAAAAAAAATTGCTAACTTTTGGGGCTAGACATGCATGAGGCCCTGGGTTCAATCCCAAGCACCAAAAAAAAAAAAAAAAAAAAAAAAAAAAAAACCAAGTAAAGTGAAAAAGATACATGAAATACATACTACCCAAAATATAATAAAACATTAACCAGACTAGTGTTCAAAGTGCTCTGATGCCACAGCCCCACAACCAACATGACCACCATTGGCCCTTCCTATAGTGACACTGGATGATTTCTAATTAATTATTGCCTTGTCCTCTGTTAGACCTCAGAGAGCAGACTTTATTTGATCTACTTTTTTTTTTTTTTTTTTTTTGTACTGGGGATTAAACCCATGGGTGATTAACCCCTGAGCTACAACACCAACCCTTTTTGTTTTTGTTTTTATTTTGAGACAGGGTCTCACTAAATAACTCAGGGCCTCATTAAGTTGTTGACGCTGGCCTTAAACTTGCAATCCTCCTGTCTCAGCCTCCTGAGCCATTGGGCCATTGTGCCCAGCTGTTTTGTCTACTTTCTTCCTTTGACCAGAGCCATGTCCAACAGAGCCTGACAAACAGCACTCAGGAAGAGGCAGATGAATGAGCAATGGGGTCTTCCAGGTGTTCCAGGTGTCCTTCAAAGATCTAAGGGCTGACCCCACAAACCCCCACCATTTTGAGTGCTACCATCAGTATCCTCACCTAATGTCTGGTTGTAAAGTCCCTTGGATACGGTCGTCCTTGGGCAGCACATGCCCACACGGGCTGTGGGCAGACACAGGCCCTGGACGTTGCACAGTCAGTTCTATCTCTGCCCATTGCTCAGGAACCTGGGGAAAGGTAATGATGAAAGAGATGCCCTCATACCCAGAGGTTCAGCTCCAGGTCAGTTGTCACAGGGTCTGACCTGGGGTTCCAAACGCAGCAGCAGGTCATATTCCATGGCCCTTGGCAAAGAAGTCACCAGGAACTCCAGCACCTGACCCTCCTGCAGCTGCACAAAGCCTGGGCCAGTCCAGGATGGAGTCTCCCCGGTGATTGCCAAACGCTCCACAATATCCAGCACCTGAGAGGTAATGCAGCCAGGGATGGAGGCTCAGGTGAGGCACTGCCTTTTCTGCCATATCTAGCCCCAAACCCTATTTCTTCGGCCAAGCACTCACCCAAGGCTGCATAGCACCCCTATCCCCTCCCAAGACACTATCCTCAATGCAGCCTCTCTAGCCACTCCGACCCACCTGCCCTCGGGCTTCCTCAGCCTCCCAAGTTAGATGGTCCAGGAAGGGCCGGAAGTAACCAGGTTGCACTTGCTCACAACGCCGTCCAACCATGTGCTGGCGACAGCGGCACTGGCCTGTGGCCTCATCACACCTAAAGGGTGTTATGGTTATTCAAGAATACTTTCTCTTTTTCCTGCCCCCTCCCAGGCTCCATTTATAGCACTCACTGAGGATCCAAGGCACCACCTGCATCGCAGTCACAGGGGCGGCAACCAAGTATGTCGTGGCTCAGGCCCCAGTGGCCAGGCTGTGAGGAAATGGTTGTTGGGAGCCAGAAATAGACCCCTCGCCACCCAGTGGGGAGTCCAACCATATTCCTCAGTGTTTACCACCCCTTGGAGAATGCATGGCCTTCAGACTACTGGGACACACCCCTGCCCTCCCAGACTTGAGGCTTCTCATCCAGGACTGGACTCTTAGTTTTCAGTACTCATCCACCAGGATATGGACATTGGTAGCTGAGGGGACCCCAGAACCCCAGTTCTGTGTTCAGGACTCCAGGAACTATAGCTCCCTCCGGTCATACCAGGCAGCGATGGCACCCGCGTCCAGTCACCAGACGCTTGCAGAAACAGGTTCCACTACTGGAGTCACAAGGGGTGCCCCCAGGCACTGTACCCCTTGTATTACACTGACAACCTGCAGGCAAGGAAGCACATCAGAGCTTTGGGGAGCTGAAGCAGTACTCAGGTTCAGCTGAGTCAGGAGGCACTTACGCTGGCAGCCTAGAGGGTCACTGGCACTAAGCCCAAAGAAGCCATCACGGCATTGCTGACAGCGAGTGCCCACCACATGTTTTTTGCAGCGACACTGGCCTGAGACCAGCCCCAGTGCAGGATCATCATGAGAATCACAGCGACCACCATCTTGGGAACCCATAGGATCACAATCACAAGCTGAGAGCAAAAAGAGGTACAAGGTCACCTTAACCCAATTAGTCCAGTATAAGTCCTCTTCTAAACCCCCACCCTAGGTCCCTGGTCTGGTTCCACACTAAGTCCCCCACCCCAATTCCCCATAACGGATAGCAAATTGGCTTCCCAGTTTCTGCCCCAGGCTCAGCTTCCCCTCCCTCATGTCCAATCCCAGCCTCACAGCGGCACACAGCTGGGTCTCGCAGATCCTTGGTTGGGTCACGATAGAAGAAGGGCCGGCAGAGCTCACAGTGATGCCCAGCTGTATTGTGCTGACACTTATCACACACGCCTCCACTCACATTGCCAGATGCTAGGTAAACAGCCATGTCAAAGTGGCAGCTGTGGGTGTGCCCGTGACACTCGCATTCTGTGGGAAAGGGGAAAGGCCACTTGAGAGACCAGCTCCTGAGAGTAAGGGACAAAGGAAGGGACCCTAGTGCCACCTTAGATCCCTCCCAGAGGCCAGATTTTGAGGGTCGTGCATACAGACTGCAAGTCTTCAACATCAACCTGGACCCCTAGCCCAAGCAGATTATGGAGGAGAGTTGAAGAGGTCACCAGGGATATTAAGCCTGGATACCCTTTAGACATAACCTGAGTATTAAGGGCTTGACCAATCAGCTCTTGGCTCTACCCAGGGCACAGCCAGGCTACAGAGTTCTGGAGCTGTGGGGCCAGGGTCTCACTTACTCTTACAGGCATGACTATGGCCATCTTCAGCCGGATGCCAGGGCAGGTCATGATAGAAATCCTGACACTGCTCACAGTTGAGGCCACGGGTGTTGTGCTTGCAGACACAGGCTCCATGCACCTATGGAAGTGGGCAGATAGATTGTCAAAACTGTCTGGCCATGGGGCTGGGATTGTAGCTCAGTGGTAGAGCATTTGTCTAGTATGTGTGAGGCACTGGGTTCGATTCTGAGCACCGCATATGAATAAATAAATAAATAAAGGGCCTCACTGACAACTAAAAAAATATTTTTAAAACACTGTCTGGCGGGCTGGAGTTGTGGCTCAGCGGTAGAGCGCTTGCCTAGCATGCACGAGGCCATGGGTTGGATCCTCAGCACCACATAAAAATAAGTAAAATAAAGGCATTGAATCCAACTACACTAAAAAATAAAATTTTTTAATATTTATTTTTTAGTTTTCAGCAGACACAACATCTTTATTTGTATGTGGTGCTGAGGATCAAACCCATCGCCGTGCACATGCCAGGCGAGCGCGCTACCGCTTGAGCCACATCCCCAGCCCTAAAAAATAAATATTAAAAAAAAAAAAAAAGCATGTCTGGCCATGCCTGCCCCTTCCCCTAACTATATCCCAGCTATCTGAAGCTCCTTACCATGCCCTCAACATGGGCTGGTGCCCCTGGGGCTGGAGCACACTGTGAGGCATGTCCATAGCAGAAGCAGTTGCCACGCACAACCAGCTCATACAGGGCATAATAGTACTTCTCTCGGATCTCCCGCCTTGGGTCAAGCAGATTGTCTCCCAGTGTGTGAAGACGAGTCAGGTTCACCCGCAGGTTGGTGATCTTCAATAGGTCTGAGGGGGAAAGTGTTGGAGCCAACTAGCCAGACTGGCCCTTGAAACCCTGTATTCATCCAGGGGCTGCAGCTGCCAAGGTCACCTTGGGAGACCTCTGGTTGACTGCTTCCTGAGCTAAACTAGGCTTGGCACCTGCCCTAGAAAGCACCCAAAATAGTTACTGAGGCCCCAGATAATCTTCATCCAGATGCTGGGACTGTGCCAGGCTGAAAGGGTGAGGCACTCACTCTGAATCCGTGAACTGTAGGGATCCAGGATAGGGATGGCAGGGTCTAACACACGATAGATAACCTAGAGAGGCAGAGAGACCATAGAGATACAGGACCTTGCTGAGACCCATTGCACTCCCTTCCCACCCCTAATTAAAATCTTAACCCTTACCTCGCCTTCAGTGGATGGCTCAATTTCTGAGTAGCGGGACTCACAGACTACATCATCCCAGTGCCGTGGAGGGGCTAATGGAACTCCTGGAAAGTCAGCCCCACAGTCATAGGAGAAATATCGGTACACATGCCAGGTGTGGCCAAAATCGGCTGAGCGCTCCACCAACATGGCAGCAGGGCGAAATGTCTGGGTGGGGGGCATAGCTGATTAGCAGGCACCAGACCCAAATCCAGCCCAGGCTATGGAGAGCTCTCCTCAGCCTGAGATTGCCCTCCAGCAGTTCAAAGGCAGGTAGGGATGACCATGAAAGACAGGCAATGACTAAGGAGGGTAGCCACCTCTAATGGGGAGGCCCCAGGGATCATGGGGCCCAGGAAGACAGCATCTGACCCAGCCTGCAATGAGAGCAGCAGAAATAGCATGTGCAAAGGCCTGGAAGTGCACAGACATGTATAGCATGGGGAAATAAAGGCACCATCCATGCAGTCAGTGCATAACACATGGGCTCAGGACTAAACTGAGGATCAGGGGCTCTGTCCAGGGGCAATGGAGAGTCAAGCAGGGTGATTTGGGCACCTTGAAGGTCATAATGAGGTGCGTGAAATGAAACTCAGCCTCCAGGTCCAGCTGGATGGTGACCCTGGGAATACCTGGGGCAGGAGTCGGAGGTCAAGGACTTGAGGCTACTAGTTGGCAGCCTTGCTCAATCCATGCCCCACCCATAGCCTCACCATTCTCTGATTGCCACCAGGCTGCCCGACGCTGTGGTGCAAAGCTGGTGACCACATTCTGGATGCGATGACTATATGGGTTGTCTCTAGCAGAGTAGGGGCGCCGAGAATCACACAGGAAACACTTCTTCTCATCCTGGGTTGAGTGAGGGTTAGGATCAGTTTCTCAGGCAGTATGAACCCCACCCTGACCCAACCTCTCACCTAGACCCCAGCAGCACCTGTAGGTGACTGACAATGCAGTAGGGTTCAGGACCATGCAGGCCACAGGTGGATGAGGCAGTCAGTCTGTCAGCACGGCCCACCAACAGGTCACCTGTGGCTGGGTAGCAGCTTCCTCTTGAACAGCCAGGCACATCTAGAGCTAGGGCCTGGGCCAGTGTGGCCACCAGCACTGAAGACAGTAGGTCAGCCAGTTCTGTTTTTCTTCTATTCTGTACCCCCATCCCATGTTCCCAAGAGACAGCCACCCCAAGACCCACCATCACATCCCACAACCCTTGGTCCTCACCCAGCCCCCTCACCACTTAGAAGCAGGCCCAGTCGAAGTTCCCAGGGCACACCCAGTCCCTGCCGGCCCCTCCCTTCGTCCCCTGAGGCCCACTCCATCCTGAGGGGGTGGAAAACAAGGGAAAGGGAAGATGAAGGGTCTTGCGCCATAGCCCCACTTCATCCCTTCGGGGTCCCATGCTGACCCTGCCCGTGTGGGTCTTTGGCGCATTTCCCTCCGGGCCCTCTGTCGGTCCCAGGGTCTGTCCAGCGGTCCTTCAGCTTGGAGTCCGGCGGCGACTTTGAGCAAAGTTGGGAAGCACGGCAGGAAGGAAACCATGGTGCGGATTCCAGGCAAGCTCAAAACACGTAAAAGAAAAACCTCCCACTCCAACCTCTCATCCCCAGCCACTCCGCCCCCACTCACTCTCCCAGGAATCAGATGATCAGATTCCACAGATCTTTATTGTGCCCCTAAGGCCAAATCTATGCAAGGGCCAAGGGAAGGTGGAGGGTTTGGTGCTTTAGGCCACCACAGAAAGAGTGTGCACGGTGTTGAGGAATGGTAGAAGCAAATGAGAGGTTTCTGATCTGAAATAAAGGGCCAAGCAGCCTGTAGTCCTTGTTATTGGCATCAGCATGGAAATCACTCAGATGTTTTATCCCAGGGTTCCAGCATCAGTGGTGAGACAGAAGGGTGCAAAAAAGCACCAAATTCAGGGCTGTGGGGAGCTTTAGGACAGCCCGATCTGAACAGGACAGGGGCTGGAGGAGAAATGGGGAAGGCCACACCCTGCCTTAAAAAGAGCTCTGGGTAGCTCTGCTGCCTCTAGTCATTGTGGTATGTAGGCAGAAGTGCTGCTTTGGTTTCCCAGTATGAAAATGGGCACAGGGTGACGGACTTTAGAGTGAAAAGCCAATAATAAATCCGGATTTTCTTTTCGGCTGTTAATCCGCTCCGGGCTTTCCAGCCCTCTGGACCTTGGGGTTGGAATGCGCGCGACCGGCAGGCGCGCGCCCCACCCAGGCCCCTGGGACCACGGCGGGGGCGGGTCTGGGATGAGGGTTGCAGGGGTGCTGGCCATGTAGTCTGAGGGTCTTCGGGGTGAGTCAGGCTTACTTTGAGCCGCCACAGATCTAACGCATTGTCTGGGACAAGTCAAGGACTGCCCTAAACTGCCAGCCCCTGGCAGAGGTAAACCTGGAAGTTCCTTTGGGACCCACTCAACTTCACAAAGGAGCGTGGGGGTGGGGCAGGCAATCTACTGGACTTCTGGTATCAGCAGAATAGAATCTCCAGTCACCTTAAGCTGACTGTTAGGTGATTAACCTACGTCATGTGATTAACCTAAGGGGTCTCAGATACTACAAGTTTAGATCACTGATGCAGTGACCCACAGGGAGCTGAAGCAGGAGGACTGCAAATTCTAGGCCAGCTTCAGCAATTTAGTGAGATCTGTCTCAAAGTAAAAAATAAAAAGGGCTGGGCGTGGTGGCGCAGCCTGAAATCCTAGCAGCTGGAGAGGCTTAGGCAGGAGGATCAGGAGTTCAAATCCAGCCTCAGCAGTGGCAAGTTGCTTAAGAAACTCAGTGAGACCCTAAATAAATACAAAATAGGGCTGGGGTTGTGGCTCAGTGGTTGAATGTCCCTGAGTTCAATCCCCATATCAAAAAATAAAAATAAATTAAAAATTAAAAAAAATAAAATGAAAAGGGCTGATGATATAGCTAGTAGTAATGTGTTCCTGGTTTCAATCCCCAGCACAACTGAAAAAAGTTTAGATCACTTGGAGATAAAGGTCTTTAGGCTTAGGGGCACTAGATGGCCTCAAGGAGTTACAGGATCTCTCTGTTCTGTCAAGGTCAGATGACCAAAACTGGGAATCAAGGGGTTATACAGAGGTCACTCAGGGTCAGTGCATACTCAGTGGGATCTCTGTTTTCTCAAGCTCAAGGGATTCCTGGGTCATTATGGAGTCTCATTGAGTCACCCAGGTGGTCCCAGAGCCTTTGCTGGCATCCATAGATGGCAGCAGGTGACATATGCATGGCACCCAGCCACATGTGCTCAAGCAGCTGTGCTGCCTGCTGCTCCAGGGCCTGCAAGGCAGCTGCTTTCTTGCCCAGTGCCTGCTCATTCTGTGCCAGGAGGCACTCTAACCCTGAGAATCAGGTCATCTGAGCCAGACTTTGATCTCTATGCTCTTCTGCAGCTCTGTCACAGCCACCTGGACCATCTACAATTCCTAGAGCAGATCTGAACCTGAACCCCCACTCTACCCAGGTCCTAAAGACCCATTTGTCACTGCCTAAGTTCTTGAGGGGCAGGGACTTAAGAACTGAGATCTTACTTCAGCACAGTGTAGCCAATCTCTAGCCTAAACTCCACTTCCCACTGTTCCAGAGGGGTCCCCAAGCCCCTAATTCCCACTGTTTTGAATCTCACCTTACCAGGATCCCAATCATGCCCATGGTCCATGATGCCTGTTCTTCTGCCTCTGGGACCTGTCACTGACTCAGGGAAAAACATGTCCTGAGGGCCTAACCTCCATTGGACAGATACTCCAGAACTGGAGTGATATCAACTGTCAATGCCATCTGGGCCAGGAACCCTCCTATGAGGGGGAGAGAGGGACAAATATTGGGAGTCATAGAAAGGTCACATTAAGGTAGCAACTAGATTGAATATTCACATTGTCAGCAGAGAATGAAGGTCACAGCAGTCACTGAACATGGATGCAAGGGAGATGAAGGGGACAAATGGGTTATCATCTTGGGTACACTGGCCTCCAGGCTTTGAAATGCCAACCTTGCCACCCACAGCCCTTGCTCTGCATGAATTCCCACCTCAGCCAGAACCCTCTGAACATCCAACCATTGGGTCCTGACTTTATCTTCCCTGAAGAGCACAAGATGTTCCATTTGACTCCCTTTTCTGCCCACCCTCTGAGCTCTACCTCCAGTCGCCTGACCCTTCACCTGGTCTGCTGTGCATTATGAAGGATGTCTTCAGCTCTGGGAAGATCCAGGCCCACAGCATCTGGTGCAAGGAAAGCACTCTGAATCTGATCCAGGAGGGAGGCAATACCTACTGCCTCACCCTGCAGGAGGGACACAGCTAGCCCACACCATGACACCAGTGCTACACTTGTAACAGCTGCACCTTCATCTATTAGGAAAGGAGTAGAGATTTTGAACCTGAATTCTGATACCTCACCCAATGAGTTCTGACCCTAACCTCTCATTGCTTCTACCTCACAACAACTACCCAATGGTATACATAAGAAGCTTACAAAAAACAATTGTGAAATTTTCAGAATTTTGCAAATTAGTTGTTAAATGGTATATAGACTGAAATCAGTCATAGTAGGATTACTTACACCATGGAAATTAATAAGGTCCACAAATCAGTCCCCCTGATTCCCAGCCAGTTGTCAAACATTTCGCAGCACACTGGTGCCCCCCACTGATCCCTGGACAGTCCTACAATACTCCTCATTCTGGTAGGAGTTTCATGTCAAAATCCTGGATGGCTATCTGCCCCTACCAGCTGTGAACAGACATGTAACAAATAGACATAAACACATGAGGAAGCACTGGATGATCTCAACAGTTGTTTGCATAGGAGCCATGGCAGCCATGCCTCACAGTCCCCTTGAACAATGTCAGGTTTCATGTGCCTGGATTCCTTGCTGTGGCCTGGATTTGTTGTAGCTGGTAGGAGACAGGGTAATTTGTAAATTGTGTCTCCTACAATTTCATGTCTGAGCGATGGTCTCCTGTGGCTCCCCCCACAGCTCCCATCCGTAGTCCCCATGGCTCTGTACCCACTGCTAATGCTGCTCCAAGGTTGTGACTATTAAGTTCAGGCTATATGAAAAGTTGTAGAAAGCAATCAGAGCCCACAGGGCAGTGAGCAAAGTCCCAAGGCAAGGGCTTTTCATACCACAGGGTACAAGAAAACAGACCAGCTAAAGTTCCTGATGCTTCTATTCCTGCAAATATAATGGGAATGCATTTCCCAGATTTCCTGTTGCCTTATACCCAGCATATCCTCAAGAAAGTTCTCACTAGGCAACATCTTTTTCAGTAATCCATATCTCCACCCACCATTCCAGGTCTGACTGTGATCTGTGAGTGTGGCATCTGGCCCCTATCAGCCAACTCCTTCATTTTCAACCCCCATATAACTAACTGTCCTTGTGAGCCACCCTGTTCCCCAGAGAATCTTCTCCGTCTACTGCTAGGCATACAGACCTGCCTCAGGATGCTATCTGATCTTCTAAGTGCAGCTATGACCTGGACTCTGAGCATTATCTCCTGGGAAGAGGTCTGGACTTCAGCATGTAAAAAGGGTGGATAGAAGAATACTCAAAGCTCTGTTCCATGCGATAGGAGCAATCCACCTTCTGTATACTCCAAATACACAGAATACCTGGTCCCTTTCTCCCGTCACAGTATAGCCCCTCTCACCAGCCACCCACCTAGCCTACCTTGGGTTCCTGTGGCCCCTTGGGGCAAGGTCAAGCCCTTGACATGATCTAGTTCCCAGGATAAATACTTCCATGCATTCCTGCTGTCTCCTGACCCGTGACTTTCTTTTGGCTACAAACTATTCTGTGGCCACAGTGTCTAGGTCAATATAGTCATTTTCCTTCTGTGAGGAAAGGGGCATTAGTTTGACCAGTGGTGCTCTCTGATCCATGATTCATGATCTCTGATCCATGATTTCCTTACTCAAGAAAAAACATCTGAATCCCATAACAATGACTAAATAGACCAACCTGTGACCCTCTGTATCCCTGACTCTGAGAACCTGGCTGGAGACTTCCCTCACTCCTAACCCCAGACCCCTTAACTGTGTCCAGCTATCTACTCTTTAAGTTGCTGCAGGGTCCCCATAGGGAGTGAAGGAGACTCTAGAAGTGCCTGTACCTGCTGCAGTACCCCATCCATAGCCTGTCCATCCTGGCCCCCATCACCACAGCCAAGAATCCCCTGGCATAGAACAGCCACCTCTTAGGACACAGCTGCCACCTACAGCTGGAATAGAGCCAAGTGTTTAGTCCCAAGAAGTGAAGCAGATAGGACAGAACCTACAGTGTGAGAAGGAACATCTGGAACCACAAGCACAAAACTGGCACCTCAACCCTGAGATACCCTCTCTGCTTAGTCAGGCACCCATGTGTGGTTCACAACCGTGTGAGATGGAACCCTGTGGGTTATAGGCACAGACTGCAAGGGAGAGAGAGGCTCACGGACAAGAGCAGAAGGCTTTACTTTCAAGAACCCTGATCGCACTAACTCTAGCCTCACCTTTAAGAATGACTTGCAAGTGTAAGAATGCACATCAGTCCTCACCTGCTGAGAACTGCCATGGGCACTGGCTTCTATCTGACCAGAGAGGCCATATTGCATAACAGACTTTGTAATTTGTTTTGCTATGCTGGTGATGGAACCCAGGGTCTTGCACATGCTAGGAAAGTGCTCTGCCACTGAGCTATACCAAAAGCATGCACAGCAGCCTTTGAGCCAGAAAATATCATAAGACTCGAAGGGCTCTACAACCCCGTCAGGGATCAATCAGGGTCAGGAAAGAGCTACCTAAGGGGGTCCTTTATGTGGGATCCTCTGCCTAGTCTTGCCACTTTTTTTTTAAGAAATGTTTTTGCTAGTGTTTCTAAGTTTTAATAGGGAAGAGCAATAAATGTGTTATGTTCTTCCCCAAGGAAATCCCACCTTCTCCCTTGCTACTCCCCATTAGGTAGCCCTGGAGGGCAGCCTCATCCTTCTTTTTTTTAGTACTTTTATTTTCTTTCTTTCTTTCTTTATATGTGGTGCTGAGGATCAAACCCAGGGCCTCGCACATGCTAGGCAAGCACTCTAGCTCTGAGCCACAACCCCAGACCCAGCCTCATCCTTCTTGTTGGACTGTATGAATACCCTTCTTGCTTTGGCACTCCTGCTCTTGGTCAACCCAATATGCATTCTGACACTGGTAGTACATGCTACCCACATATCCTGCTCTTCACAAGTATTGGCTTATGACCTGAGAAAAGAGAGTATAGACTAAACAAAAGAAGTAAAGAGCCTTCTTCAGAAGAGAAAAAACACAAATGCTCAGCTATAGCATACATACAAGCACACCCAAGTCTTCTCTTAGCCCTGCTCTTGCCCCAGGCATCACTCACTGTTGCATTTGGCTGAGGATTTCTCCCCTCCTGCCTTCTCTGGTGTGCCCCGTTGACCAGTTTCTACTTTCCAACATCACCAGTTCTTGTCTTGCATGGGCCCACTGAGTTTTCATCTTCTAATCTATTGTGCTTTAATCCTCCATGTCCTGATCTGCATACCCACTGAGTCTTTATGCCCTCACTCCCATATCTTCCACACCTCCTGAGTCTAACTTCCACTTCACCATGGATGCAAGAACATGATTCAGGAAGGGTTCATCTTCCCTGTAGCCCCTTCTCCTGTTCTCTCTGCTTCCTAGCTGCCATGAATGGAGCAACACACTTCTATCACACCGTTCCACGATGATATTCTGCGGACCCAGAACAATGAAGTTGACCCATCATGAACCGAACCTCAGAAACTATGAGCCAAAATAAACTTTTCTTCCTCTAAGTTGTTTTGGTCAGGTATTTTGGTAATAGCAATGAAAAGCTGACAAATACAAGGACTCATCCCATTCACTCACCACTCTTTTCTTGGAAACACTTATTTCCCAAGGCCATCCTGCACTGCCTATGCCTATGCCAATCTTAATCTTCTTCCTGTGCCTCCCTGGATCCTTCCTAGCTCCCACAACCCCTGACCTATCTAACTCACTGCTTGCCATGACCCACTTACAATAGTTTGCTCACACATTGATACATGGCTTCACGTGGGGTCAGGTTAATGCAGCTCCATGTCCACACTTCCCCAAGGGCTCTACAACTAGAATGCAGCTATTTTCAGCCACATACACCAGTATTGGTGGTCACATAGACACTCACCAGATACAAGTCACATGCAGTCATAGGAAGGCACATGTTTGCTCACACCTGTCTAATGCCACAGTAGAACAAAGACTTACTAACTGTGACACATTGGCTGTGTTGGGCATGACAGCTACAAGGCTTACAGTCCCAGAAGTCCCCAAGGTCCAGAACAGAGGGGTGCATTGGCTGCAGTCTTCCCAAGTGCTATAGTTGCAGGTGTACTGTCCACTAATCTGATTGCAGAAGCAGGCTTCAGGTGAGAAGGGAACCACATGGGAACAGTGCCCTGGTGGACCAAAGGTATACCCTGGGGAGAGGAAAGGCTTGGTAGGAGTGGCAGAGGGAAAACCACACCCAGTCTTTTGGAAATATCTTCATCCACTCCACACACGCATTAAAGCCAGCAGTTGCCTGGACACAGAGCACTGCTGTGGAAGCCAGTTCTGCAGTTAGTACATACAGGCCATAGCTATGGTACAAACAGCACTGGCAGTGCCCACTGAGAAAATCATAGGCAGCAGGATCATGGGAATTAATATTATTGTTGCACTGGCAGGGCCAGAATGAGGGATCTTCTCATGAGGAGCAGCAGTTACAGTGGAGGCCAGGATTGGAGTGTATGTGGATTTCTTTTGGGCCTGTGAGTCACAATTACCTACAATAGTTACATTATAGCCCATATTCCTGGTTGGGTTGGTCAATTTTTTTTGTTGCTGTGAAAAAATACCTGAGGAAAAACAACTTATGGAGGAAACATTTATTTTAGTTCATGGTTTCAGAGGTTTTTAGTCCAAGGTTGGCTGACTTCATTGCTTTGGGTCTGAGGTGAGGCAGAACATTATGGGACTAAGTTCTACCTTCTACAGTTTCTAACACTTCCCAATAGTTCATTCAGCTATGAATACATCAATAAATTAATCAGCTTATAAACTTAAAACCTTCATGATCCAATAACTTCTCCAAAGCACCACCTCTGAACATTGTTACATTGGGGACCAAGCCTTCAACACATGAGCCTTTGGGGGACATTCCAGATCCAAACTACAATACTGGCTTACATTGCCTATAAGTGCCCCTATTTGTCCTCTTTTTGCAGAAAAGGAACTCTGTAAATATAAGTGTCCAGACTGCAGCTCAGCATATGTGTAGATTTGAATATGAGGTGTCCCCACAAAAAATTCTTATTAGACAATGCAGGAATGTTTGGAGGTGAAATGGACAGATCATGAGAGCTGTAACCAAATCAGTGGATTAATTCATCTGATGGATTAGTAATTTGAATAAATTATTAGGTGGTAGTTGTGGGAGGTAGGGCATGACTAGAGGAAGTAGTTTACTGGAGGTGTGCATTTGAGCATTCTATATCTTGTCCCTGGATCATGGTGCTCTTTTTGCTTACTGGCTGCCATAAGCTGACAGTTTTATTATATCATCACCTTCTGCCATAATGTTCTGCCACACCTCAGGATCAGAATAATGGAGTCAGCTGACCATGGACAAAACCTCTGAAATCAAACTAAAGTTCTCACCCTTTAAGTTGTTCTTGTCCAATATTTTGATCAAAGTGATGAAAAGTTAACATAGGTAGAACAGACTAAGATTTGTCATGTGGACCTGATCAGATTGTGAACAAGTGACTAGCATTGTGGGTTTGCCACTGCCAACCATGCCTCATCTGCATAGCCAGGTGCCCAGAGGCAAAGGACATGCCCACTTGTGCTATACACATGGCAGGAACTCCTTAATAGAGGTCATAGCCAGGGTACCCAAGACAAGAGGCAGGGCCAGTACTGCTGGCCCAAGCCCAGGGTAGGGTTTCCATAGTAGTCATCCAAACACCTGGGGACAGTAGCACAAAACGCACACACACATACACACACATCATAATTTCTTCCCAACATATCCAATGGGAGTGTTCATCTTTCACAGGGCTGATAGCCCCATGCCAGACCTGGCCGACACCTATAAGTGGGTGGCACAGCTCAACATGCTCATTGTAGGCATAAAGATGGCAGTATGGGAAGCCCCATCAATAGGGGAGACAGTGATCACAACAATGACAAGCAAGTCCTAGTGGCATATGATATGCATTGCCCACTCACAGAGTTATGGATGGCACTGATAGCACTCTCAGCATGGTAGTGGTATTCTGTGGGGAGTGAGAGGCAATAAACTCAATCAGCAGAAGTAATGTTTGGCTCTTTGGTGAAGGCTCTTTGGTGGACAGGGTCACAGCATGGGGGATGCTGCAGCAGGGCCGCACTGTCTGGAAACCAGAACCATAGGGAATGTCAAGTGTTTTGTTTATGATACTCATGATATGGATAACAGGGCATACATCAAGCAATAATAAAAATATGTATTACCTGAGATTGCAGGAAAATTCCCAGAATGAGACTAAGGATATAATTAAGACATGCCCCAAGATGTGCTTCAATATCTCTCAGGATACAAACAATAGTGTTATTCCTCAAGCCTAAGCAAGAAGAAATGTTTATCCCATGGTTAATAATTTTCATTATGGGCTGGGGATGTGGCTCAAGCGGTAGCGCGCTCGCCTGGCATGCGTGCGGCCCGGGTTCGATCCTCAGCACCACATACAAGCGGAGATGTTGTGTCCGCCGATAACCAAAAAATAAATATTAAAAAAAAAATTCTCTCTCTCTCTCTCTCCCTCAGTCTCTCACTCTCTCTTTAAAAAAATAATAATTTTCATTAAACCACCACCTACCCCCGTTCTAAAGCCACAACCTGTGCAACATACATTCTCCCCACCAACAGACCTTCCTTTGTCTTACACAGGAATTTATGATGAAAATAGGAAACACATAGTTAATATTAATGGCAAATGGGTTGAGGTGCAGAGCTTGCCCTTTAGTTAAAGAATACAAAGACATAAGAATTGGTGTACTTTGAGGCTGGGGTTGTGGCTCAGCAGTAGAGGACCTCACAGGCACGAGGTCCTGGGTTCAATCCTCAGTACCACATAAAAATAAATAAGTGAAATAAAGATATTGTGTCCAACTATAACAAAAAATAAATATTAAAAAAATAATTGGTGTACTTTGACTAAAGATCAAAGAAACTCTTTAAGAAAGCAGTTAATAGGTCATATGAAAAAAGGAAATTACCTTAGAAATTAAAAATAAAATAATGTAAAATTAACATAAATATATTTTAGAGGCACTTCAGGGTAATAGTCTTTTAAGTAACAGACTTTCACTATTTTAAGTGTGCTTTATTGGAATTTTTGTTTAGAAGTAAGAAAGCTTACCAACAATCATAGGTATGCTTTAAAGTTAAAGATTAATGATATAATTATAGGTATGCTTTAAAGTTAAAAGTTAATAATAGGTCAGGAGACATGTAGTTTAGTTTTGTAGTGTAGCACCTAGTGATTGAGGTAAAAATGTAAAAGCTTAATCATGATTGGCAAAGGTTACAGGAAAATATTTTAAACAATGTACTCAATATCTTAGGTAATCAATATACGTCAGAAAAGATTGTAACTCTTGAAAATTATGTAAATCAAAGAAGTTTCGGGATTTGAGGCTATCCATTAACTACCTGAAAAAACACCTGCAAAAAAGGTATAAAAATAAAGGCCCCTCTAGGGGCAGCAGATCCTTCTGGAATTTGCTTGTAACTTGCAACCTGTCATCCCATCTCTTCTTCTTTCACTGATGCCACTCATCCTTCAGAACCCCTGGATCCCTGCTGGGGCTGGACCCTGGCAGCTCTTGACCCCACATTGATCCAAAAGCTTATCACTGCTCCCAGTAGGCCCAAAGCTCATTTATTCCAGGTATGCAGTGGTCAAAGATATAACCAATGATGTGGAGACAGCAGGGTCATTGCCCACCCAGCAAGGCATGCATGGTGTTCAGAGAACCCTTCAGGTGGTACTCATATACTGGCAAGAAGGGCAAGATCAGATGAACCTCATGGTGCTTCTCCAACCCCTGCCATGCAGCCTGCCTGGTGGAACTTCAGATAGCCCCAGGATCCATAGACCTCAATCCAGACAACTCTTTACACATGGCAGGTGCACAACCTAGCAGGAAGGTGGAAGGCAAAAGGTAGGGGAAAGTAAGCCCAGTCCCTGTATGGCCAGGGGCAGTCCCTTGGTCTTGTGTAGGTGGGTTAGGGTAGGCCAGAGGGCACACTGAGACAAACAGAGTATCAGTATCCTCAATATTCTGGTGCAGTCCTCTCCCATACTGTCTTAGGAATTATATAGACTCTGTCCAAAACACTGAACCTTCAATCATACTGACAACCCCCACCTAGATTTCCTAATCTTCCTAAATTTCCTAACCTTCAACCTCTTCCTCCAGAGAGTTCTCTCTGGACACTAACTCTCTCCTCAGCTCCAATATCTGAGCTTGATTTCTTCCTGCCTCTGATTCTCTGAGACACTCGTAGGCAGCCAGGGGTTAGCTGGCTAAAGGCCTTGCCTGGTCAAGCTCCAACTCAGCTGTGTGCCTGATAACACAGAAGTATCCCAAATGGAGCTTATTGTAGTGGTGGCCAAGGACATAGGTGTGGCATAGACAGAGACACTTCCCTGAAGAACACCTAAGTAAGCACAGCAGCAGAAAGTGGACAAGAACTCTGGACTTTCGCTCCTTCACCCCAACTCTCAGGTGCTGTCTTACACCTATTGTTGTAGAAGTCCCCAAAGTCACAGTCACAGGTCTGGCAACCTGAGCCACTGCTCAGACACCAGAACTCGGACTCTAGGAGAGAGCAGTCAGGTGGAGCAAGGGCAGGAAATCCACATAGGAATAGGAGGGTTAGGGACCTCTGGAGTCATATACTGGGACTGCTTGTGGAGGGACAAGAAGTGATACAAAGCTTGAATGCTCCTTTGTCTGTGGCTGAGAGGGAGAGGGGAGGCCCTGGTGAATTCCTGTTAGGCTTCTCAGAAGTAGATAAGAAGGAGATAGAGAAAAAGTGAGAGGGATTGGGGTGGGGTAATGAATATAGGATACATCCAGAGTTAAATCTATACAAATGGTTTATAAAATTCAATGCAAGAAGTGCTGGGTGTGGTGGTGCATGCCTGTAATCCCAACTACTTATATCCTTGGGTTCAATCCCTACTATCATGGAGTTGGGGGAGAAGGGGATGGAGTTATTCTTTTGGGCTGTCTTCCTCTGTGAAACACCTTTAAATCCAGTGTAGAATACTGTTGTAACATGTTATAACATATTTTAGTCACTTTCTTTTATTCCTAAAGCTCACACCTGAGGGCATATTCAAGTTCAGGTAGCTATGGTGGGACTGACCAAGTCAGTAAATGGCACCCACTATATGCAAGGCTCAGTCTACAACTTATAGTCACTATTTCTTTTTTCTTTTCTTTCTTTCTTCCTTCCCCTCTCCACCTCCTTTTTTGTACTGGGGATTAAACCCAGGGGTGCTTTATTACTGAATACATTCTCAGTCCATATTATTTTTTATTTTGAGACAGGATCTCATTAAGCTGACAATGCTGACCTCAAACTTGCAATCCTCCTGCCACAGCTTCCTGAGTCGCCGAGATTATAGGCATACACCACACACTCAGCTACAGTCAGTATTTCTACAGCCTTATACTTGTTAAACTCCTAGAAACTTGGCACCCAATTCAAGTTCAAATTAAAGGTGGGTCAAAGTTTGCCAGACAACTGCTCCAGTGCCATCCAGAGACAGTGTTTGCAGTGACCTGTACCGTTACAAGGATCATAGGAATGAGTGCCAGGGGCCTGGCCCTGAGATTTGCGCCTGCAGGTTAAGGAGAGGGCACTTAGATTTCTGAGAGGAATGTCACGGGGTAAATGGGGCATGTGTTATCAGGTAAATGTTTGAGGGCAGATCTAAGAGGACATGGGGTTGGGGGACTACCCTAAGGGTTGCTCATGCTAGCAGCCCTTAGGCTCAGTGGAACTCATACCATAAGGACCAGGCTGTCAGAAGTCACTGCACTGCCCTCAGACATGGTTTCATAAACCCCCTTCCAGGCCACGCACAGGGTCACAGTTACAGGCTGGATCAGTGGTCAGAGGTTAAGGAAGCAATTAGGTCAGAAGTCACCATGCAGCAGAAGAATCAGGATTAGAGTTGGAACTGGAAGTTGGAGGACCCATGTCTATAGGATCAAGGGGGACAAGAATCCTCCGTAGGCTTACAAGTGGAAGAAGGCCTAGCCTGTGCCGACATAAATTGCACACTCCTCCATTCACATTGACAGATGACAGAAACGCAGCCATGTCAAAGTGACAACTGTAGGCATGTCCATGCCACTCAATTTCTGGGGCAGAACCTGAGAGGTAGATATAGGGTGGGCTGACCCATGGCAGGTTTGGCCAGCAGGGTAGGACACGGCACCTACCCGGGCAGACATGGAGGTGCCTAGACTTGTTGCATGACATGAGTGGTCCTGTTGCAGGTCCTGGTGGCACTCAGTGAACACCAGCTATATGGTGATAATAGATGCAAAACTGTACCCATTCCACTACAAGATGTCTCTTCCATGGTCCTTACCATTCCTTCCACATTGACTGGGGCCCCATGTGCAGATCTGCACTTAGAGGTATGATCATGGCGTGACAACTGCTTCTGATCTTGAACTCATAGAGGACATAGTAATAGAAGGGGTGTCCGTTGAGGTCCCCCAGTGTATGCAGTTTTGGGGAAGTTCACATGGAGGATAGTCATATGCTAGAGACACAGAAGGTCAGACTTCAGGTGTCTATGGCTGGGATGGAGGGGAAAGAATGGCAGGCAGTCTCTTATCTCTACATTCTTGCAGTTACCTCCTCAAGCACCCATGCTGTGGGATTCCCTATCCATGATCCCCTGAGTGTACCATCCAGGGATAATCATGTTTAATTCCACCTATGCACTTAGAGTTCCCTTTTTCCAGTTCTGATGTTGCTTCTGTACATCCCACTAATTCCTACTACCTCATTCTGACATCTCCAGGTATCTGAAAACTACTTCCTCAAATGCAGTAAAGGATTCCACTTTAAGCCAGTGGTACATGCCTGTAATCCCAGCAGCTCAGGAGGCTGAGGCAGAAGATCACAAGTTCAAAGATAGCTTCTGCAACTAAGCAAGACACTGTCTCAAAAAATAAAAAAAAAATCAAAAGGGCTGGGGATGCACCTTAGTGTTAAACACCCCTGGGTTCAATCCCTGGTACAAAAAATAATTTTTTTAAATAATTAATTAAATTTGGGTTGGAGTTATGGCTCATCTAGCACGTGTGAGGCACTGGGTTTGATCCTCAGCACTGCATGAAATATATATAAAAAAATAAAGATATTAAATAATAAATTAAAGGGCTGGGGATGTAGCTCAGTGTTAAGCACCTTTGGGCTCAATCCCCCAATACCAAAAAAAAAAAAAAAAAAAAAAAAAAAAAGGATTTCACTTCTCAGCCCTTCACCCAAACTAGAAATCTGTATATCATCCCATTTAACCACATAAATTATTAGTATGTTTCATTATCTATCAACTGTTTTTCTTTTTTTTTAAGAGAGAGAGAATTTTAATATTTATTTTTTAGTACTTGGCGGACACAACATCTTTGTCTGTATGTGGTGCTGAGGATCGAACCCAGGCCGCATGCATGACAGGCGAGCGCGCTACCGTTTGAGCCACATCCCCAGCCCCTATCAACTGTCTTTCTTGCTTTCATGTTAGCTCCAACAAAAACCTTGTCCATCTGCCACCCATCAAACTGCCTAGAAAATGCCTGACACCACTGTCATGTATTTTATTCAAAAATAAAACCAATTAAAAAAAAAAAAAAAGAAAAAGAAAGAAAAATGTCTGACAGAGGGTGGAGCTTAAAGAACCCTTATTAAATGTACACATGGATGAAGGGATGGGTCTCTGATTCCTCTTTCTGCTCTGCACCTTAAACACAAAGCTGAGGCTTTCTCACGTGTCTTTTCTCTACAGGCCTCCTCTTTCCTCTGCAGCTTGCAGATCCAATGTGAGGGCCCAGGATAAGCAGTAATAGCTGAAATTAAAGTGGGGAGGGAATACCTAGTACATGTAAAGAAGTCTTGTTTAGAATCTGTCCTTCTCTGGTATCCTCCTGGACTGACTCTGCTGGTTATGATTATATAGCTCTCTAGTCTTATTTACAAGAAAGAGTTCATATCCAGAGATTCCTTGATGCCACCTAGAGGCAACTGCTGGGACAAGAGGGACTCACAGGCAAGGATCATGAATCTAGGGCAATGATAGGAGGACCACAACAGGGGAGAGTTATGAGGAGCAGTCATAGAACAGAGATGAGGACAACAACGGGGGCAGTAACAAAGGACTACAATAGAGCTCCATAAGGGGTTCAGTGATGGTTCAGAGATAGGAGATAATTGGAGATGGCTCCCCTTCGCAGTCTCTATGCTCTAGGGAAACAATAATGGGAAGCCAACAGGGACCACAATAAAGGACCCTGATGGGGCATAGCTAAGGAAACTGCCCTGCTCTGTCAGTGCAAACCCCTAGGCAGGACCTTATTTCCCTACAGTGTCTGGCTTTGTCCTTACATTCCAACGCACAGGATTATTTGGGTCCTCCACTAGAATGGCAGGGTCTAGAACTTTAAAAATGATCTAAGAGGAGGAAACAGGCTTCGCCTCTAGTTTCACCCAGACCCCTTCCTTTCCTCTCTAGGGTTGAACTTGGCCTTAGTGGAAAGCTCAATGTTCAAGGAATGCTGGTCATAGACAAGGTCACTGACCTTTTGGACAGGGGCAGAAGAGAATCCCAGGAAAAAAGCATAAACAATTATTGGCAAAGCCTTGGTACATGTGCTAGGAGTGGGCATGGTCCACTCAAAGAGCAGAGCTGTTGGGTAGAATGTCTACAAACAGAAAGGGGGCCTTGGGTCACCAGGGATAAGCATCCTTGGTGACCATCAAGTAGGGAGGCATAGGATCAGCACTTGCTGGGCAAGCCTTCAGGCTGGGGCACTTTTCATGATAATAAAAGGGGTAGAGATATCCTTTAGGTCCAGATGAATGGTGGCAATTTCAACATAGTCAACCTTAGGTCTAATCCACAATCAGGCCTTGACCCTAGACTCCCACCTAGGGCCACGCCAGCACCCTTACCACTCTGCCTGCCACCAGGTCTTGTTGCTTCCACAGCCACTCTGGGAGGTCACATTCTCCATGTCATGACCTCCCTGGTCATAAAAGTCATAAAAGCAGCAATTCTTGAGTTGTCAGGGAGGGCCCAAGGAGACTTGACTAGGCAGGAGGTGCAGGTCAGCTTCTTATTCCAAAATACCATAGCACAGGGTGCTTCCTCCAGCCCCCAGCAATGACCCAGACCCCCATAGGACTCTAACCTACCCAGGACACCCCAAAGAAACTGCCCCCACAACTCAAAGACAGCAGTCTCCAGGGCTCTCACTCTCTTACCTACCTGTAGGGTAACAGACAATACAATACTGTTTGGGGCCATGAAGGCCACAGATGGATGAAGTTTGAGGTTTTGGTTTACCAACAACCAAGTTGCCAGGGGACAGGTAACAACTGTTGCTTGAGCAGCCAAGTGAGTACACCTGGCACCCTCTGGCCAACTGATCTAGGAGCTGGGACTGGGAGGTGTAGTCTTTTTTTTTTTTTTTTTTTAAATGGTACTGGGGATTGAACTCAGGGAACAGTCAACCACTGAGCCACATCCCCAGCCCTATTTTGTATTTTATTTAGAGACAGGGTCTCAGTGAGTTGCTTAGTGCCTCACTATTGCTAAGGCTGGCTTTGAACCTGCGATCCTCCTGTCTCAGCCTCCTGAGCTGCTGAGATTATAGGCATGCGCCACCCCACCCCACCTGGCTGTGGGGTAGAGTCTTAAGTAGAAATCTGATACCCCTACTTCATCCCATCCCACCAGGCCAGATTCCTCCTCCCCCTCTGCTTGGCCCTCTTGCAAACAACCAACCCTCACCCACTGGTGGCAGCAATAGAAATGGAAGGAGACCCAACTCTACCAGGAGTCATAAATGCTGGGACCTGGAATCAGGCCTGAGGGAAAATACAGAGTGGGTCCCAAAAGGCAGCCCTTGAAGAGGTAGTGTGGCCCTTAGGTCTTTCCCATTCTCACAATGAAAGCAGAACCCAGAGGGTAAGTAGCATGCAGGATTGAAGGGTTACAGCACAGATGGTTGCAAAGATGTCCTCAGAGTTTGGGGAACCAAGGGAGGACAATACACTCAGAGGAAGGACATTAATCGTTAATTACTTAGCAGTACCCAGGGACAGAAGAAAGGAGGCGGGGAACATCTAGAGCTTCTCCACAGGCCCACCACTCAGGGCAACTAGCAATAGTAGGGCTCAGACAAACCCAGAGACAGAGAGGATCTGATTCTCATCCAAACAAAGCTCTTCCCTGCATCCCTGAAATGCTGTCCCCAGGAGCCTTTGGGCAATGTGTTTCCCTCCCCATGTGCTCAACCACTGCTATATAGCCTGGGCAACCAGTGATGAACCACAGATGGATAGGGCAGCTGGTTGCATTCAAGGCCCAGCCCTCCCTCCAAAGCAGGATGTGCCAATAACACCTGAAATATACAGGTCTGTGATAGGGGGGCATGGTGAAACTGTACCTGGGAGTAAACAAAGCACTTGAAAAGCACTGCTGATGAAGCAGAGATGGAAACTCAGATGCCCTACACAACTAAGAAAATTCTTAGGTCAGTGAAGGCAGGCTCTATAGTTCTAATTGAATGCCCAGTCCTTTACCACCAACTGGAGAAACAAGCTAGTACATTCTCAGCAGAGGCACTTCAACCCCTTTAAGCTTGGCCCCATTCCAGACAAAGCCAGGGTATCTTTTGTCCCCCAGTAGCAGTACCACAAAGTCTCCCTTCCCTGGCCTAAAATACTGCTAGCTGCAAGGTTCCCCACAGAGCTGCCCGGTCCTACTATATGGGGTCTGACTGGATAAAAAATAGGGCAGCCTCAAGGTGAAGTATATTACCTCACAGTGGCTTTGCCCCTACCCTCATGAGATGTCTCTCACATACCCACAGAAGCCAGTATCCAAATTCCCACTCGTCTTTCCAGAGGGGCCTATGCTTCCCCTTTCTGCCTTCCTACCCCATCACTCAAACTGACTGGGACAACTTTCCCTATATGCTTAAGCTGCCTTGCCAGCAGCCACACACACAATAAAAGACCATGGAGGGTGGGCAGGGAGACTGGAAGGTGGAAAGGTATAAAACATGATAGATGGAACAGTGGACATACAACTTGAAGAACAAGTCACAGTGCATTGCGCCATAAGAACACCCCTCCCACTACCCACCCCACCACAAATCCTCCAGTTTCTGAAAGGAGACTGGCAGCCGCAGGGGCCCTGGAGAGGTACCCAGAATCCTCAAAGTTGCAGAGTCCACAGGCATGGCACACTGTGCCACTGGCCACACACACAGTTGGGCTGTTTTCTCAAACATTGCTGTATGAAGGAATCAGGCTGTTGAGTATGGCAGCAATGGCTGGAGCCATATTATAGGAGACAGGTTCACGCGGAGTATCTGTTGGGCCCGCTGTCGAACCTCATCATCTGAGGACTGCCTGTCTACCTTTATGGCCCGGAACTTTAGGAGCTTTGCTGTTGCTGGCCCCAGCCATGACTTAGGAGATCGGGGCCCCAGCCGTGTTCTCTTCTTAGGATGAAGGTCCTTTGCTTCCTCAGCCCTTTTCCTCTTCTGCCCCACAGTCTCAGAGTAGGTTTTCTGGACCTTCCTTGCAGTTCTGGCCTGAGCAGATCCCTTTGGCCTGCCCCTACCCTTGGGCTGGGTCTGAGCTGCTTTGGCCTGGACTGCCTTGTCCTTGACTGCCTTGTCCTTGTCCTTGACTGTCTTGGCCTTGGCCTTGACTGTCTTGTCCTTGACTGCCTTGTCCTTGACTGCCTTGTCCTTGACTGCCTTGGCCTTGGCCTGCACTGCCTTGGCCTTGGCCTGAGCCTTGACTTGTGCTGCATCAGCTTTGGCTGCCTTGGCCTGTGTTCGAATGTTGGCATGGGCATAGTCAGCTTTGGACACTGTTTGAGCTGCCTTGGCCTGGTCTGATTTAGTGCTCAGGGCAGAGCCCCCTTTCATTTGCAGATCACTGAGGGAACCAGTGGTTCTGTAAGTCTTGCTCTGGAGCCCAGTACCTCCTTGGGGTCCAGCCCCAGGGCCTTTGCGAGTCAGACACTTGGGGCCCTTGTTTGTTTTTCTGGGAGCTTTGGGCTGGGGGTTCCCTGGACCCTTCCCTGAACCTTTCCGCAATTTCAGGGGAGAGTCTGCAAGTGAAAGTCTTAGAGACTGTGCCTTGTGCTTAGCACCTAAGCAAGGCATGGGAGTCTTGAGTGGAACCAGAGCCTCAAGGACAACTGAAAGCCGCATAGCAGGGTAGACACTTGGATAGAGGTGAGCAGGGAAGCCCACTGTTGCACCCTTGGCACGGCTGGCACTTGACTGCTTCAGGGAGCTCAGCAGCAGATTGGTGGTAGCATGTTTGGTGAGGGTTGGTGTGGACCCTTTGGCCAGCCTGCCAGACAGTGGCATGGGAAGCAATGTGGCCCTGCCTGAGGGCAGCTGAATGGCAGTTCGGGGAGCACTGGCTGGAGGTGATGTGGCAGCTGGGATGGGGGCACGAGCTTGTAGTTTCGTCTGGCTTGGAGGGTTGGCTGTACATGAACTATACCCATAGACATCACCACTGCGTAGAATGGTAGGTTGGAAGCCATCATCTCGCAGACCCTGTAGAAAGGCCACAAGCTGGGCCTCTGTGGCACTGAGATCCTGGCTCATTGGGTTAAAGACAAGCAGCGCCTCTTCCAGGGCCTTCTTTCCTGCTGTGGAGATGCGCGACCAGGAGTGCACAGCTTTTTCCTCCACATGCTGCACCACCACACTCATGGCATTAGGTACTGCAGATCTGCCTAGGTATCCGTAAATCAGCACTTGGCACCTCCAAGGCAAGAAGAAAAGAGTAAATAAGAATGGCGCCAAGATATGGAGCCAAAGCAAGTAGACAGGTCTATCAGCGACCCCATTCTCTATGTCACTGAGGGAACTAGCCAGAGTGAGTCATTTCCTGGGGTAAAACCCTAGTCTGATGACCCTCAACCATTTTGGAGTGGGTATTGATTAGCTATTTTTCAGTAGCTCAGAAAAACCCAACCTGCTGCTGGGCTCCTGGAAAACTTTAAATCTAGTTCATTTTAGTTAATTTCTACATTTTCTTTTCCTTCTTTTGAGACAGAATCTTGCTGGTCCTAAACTTACAGGCTTAAATGATCCTCTCACCTAAGCCTCCCTAGTTGCTGGAACTATAGGTGTGCAGCCATCTAAGGCTTAAAATTTTTCTTTTCTTTTTTTTTTTTTTTTTGTGGTTCTGGGGATCAAACTTGGGTCTCTGCTCATGCCAGGCAAGTGCTCTACTACTGAGATAGTGTTCTACCACTACATCCCCAGTCCTTATTAAATCTATATTTTTCTGATGCCAAAAACCTAATTAGATAGCCCTGGGAGCACAAGCCAACATCTCTGTCTTCAATGAGCCTGGTCCAGAAGGAAAGTCACAGGCACCATTAATGCTCTTAGGAGCATATGGTGTAACCAAGCTTAGCTTGCCAATAAGTCAGGAAAGAACTCCTGCAAGAGGCAACATCTACCTAGGATGAGTAATGAATAGAAAAGTACCAGGTAGAAATGAAGATTATACACTGGCTCTGAACTGTGAAAGAGTAAGGCACATCTGATGGGGAGTCTGGGGCCAGGCTGAGTTTAGCTGGGAAAACAGGTCAAGGGTAGGACTGTTTTCCCAGCTCTGAAGTTTTGCCAAAGGGCCCGCACTTACACCCAATGTCCACACTCATCTGTGTGCCTCCAGCTGCTGGTGTTCCGTGCTGGTTGGGTGGGGGTGGGGGGTGTCCCTGCCCAGAAGTTCTGCTTTCAGAGGCTACTTGATAGTCCAAATCCTTGCTTTATAGTCATGGAGACCAATCCCAGGCAAAGACAGAGACTCACTAAAAAGCTGATGAGTAATAGGTACAGATGAAATCTCTAGGCAACCAGGCAGCCTGGGGATCAGGCAGCCAGACCAAAAGCCCAAGTTTTGAAGACAGTGGAAGAAAAAGGCTCTGAATAGGATGGTGAGTCACAAAAACAGCAAAGGCCTGAGACCTCCAACCTCAGAGCTTAGAGGGCAACAGACAGCAGAACATCCCAGAGTTGTCTGGGAACACCCAAGTTGTCCCAGGCTTCTCTGAAGCTGTGTACGTCAATCATGACTATTATCTAGTACCCAACCCAGAGTTTCAGGGTTCCCATAGGCAAGTGGCAGTTCCCCAGCTGCACTGGAGCATTAAAAGATCAGCTGGGATCAGGCAGGTCCCTGGGGCCTTGAGAACTGGCTGTACAGATTGTTCCCACCGCTCTAATGGAGCAGATGAAGTCTTCAGAATCCCCTGGAGGAAGTGCCCTAGGGCTCTTTGTTTGGAAACATTCTTGGATCCTCAGGTGTCTGAGGCACTTCCCCTCCCCAGAGGCCGCTCTACAAGCACAATCCTTGCACATGACTTTTAGTTCTTTTATTTATTTATTTGAGGGGATGTAGTTCCCAGGGCAGTGAACTGTAGAATAGAGAGAGGCCTATTCCCACCTGCAACCCCCGGCGCTGATACTAGGATGACCCCGGGGCTCTTCGCCTAGGTTAGTGGGAACCCATGGTAAGGGTCTTCTCGGCTTTCAAGAGGCTTCGGAAACAGGATGCAGCCGGGCCCCGAACTTGCCTTCACAAGTGCCTCTGGGCCAGCAGGGGAGGTTCACCAAAGATGGGGTCGGGTGAGGCGCCAGACAAGTGGAATGGTGTCAAGGGGTATATCGGGACCCTTTGGCTAGGAATCCGCGCCCCAGGAGCCCAAAAGGAGAAGGCGGGGCAGGGGTCACAGCGACAATGAAATATGTGGGGTGGGCCGTCTTAGCTCGACCCAGACCGTGCAGCCCCAGGGTGGGGTTGCTGAATGGGGGAGGGGTGGGGGCCTGGGCCAAACCAGCGGAGAACGCGGGTCCGGGAAGCGTCAGCCGCCCGGGCCCTCCGCCCTGCCGCCTCGCGGGCCGCCACTCCGCGGCGCGGCTAGGCCCGCAGCTCCAACCTACCGGCGCCGCCGCGGGGACCCAGGACGCACCTCTGCGCCGCCTCGGATGCTCCAACATGGCCGCCCGCTGCGTGCCGGAAGTGTGCCGCGCTTCCGCTTCCGGGCCCGGGCCCGCCCTAATGACCCTTGACCCCCGAGACCCCATTTCCCCTCAAAGTCTGGGGGCGAGGCAGATTGGGTACCCGGGAGGGCTGCCTGGAGGTGGTGGCCGCGAAGACCGCCACAAACCCATCTGGTACAATTCAGGAGTCTGAGTATCAAAGGCACCCTCGAGCGCAGCCCCAGGCAAGACTACTGAGTCCAGGTAGGGCTGGATTAGGGGGCCAGCTGACATCCTAAGAGGCCTTGGTAATGCAGTGACATCTGGGAGTGGTTCCTGGCAAGGTCCAGGCCATTTTCCATACTCTGGTCCTCCTGTAGAAATTGACAAAGCCCACTTCTGTCCCAGGCATCTGACCAGAGGATGAAAGGAGTATTCCCTAATAGGAAGTGTCTCAGGGTAGCCCCTATGTTATGCAGCAAAGGTATCTCCTCTGAGGAGAAAAGGCCCTCCTGTCTTCCTGAAAATGGAGCCCACTATACATCAATGAAACAGTGGTATACCCATGTGATCATAAGTATTATACGGAAGTCCAAAGATATCCATGTCTAGTCTTTAAACCACAGTATACCGATGTAGGCCTGAGTATACTTACCTAGGCATATGTGCATTAATGTTATGGAGAGGCCCTGGGTCCAGCCTCAGCTCATCAATGGCGCAAAAGTTCCACCTCCAATCTTAACACTGCCCAGATCCCCTATCCTTTTGCCTAGGAGAGTGGGACATCAGTCTTTCCATCTGCTATAGCCATCAGAGTGATGGTGATCCACTACCCTTGCAGCACCAAATTAGAGAACTCAGGTCAAAATTATCCCTAGGGGTCTGTGCCTTCAGATGAGGGGTCAGAATGGTCTGCACAGGGCTAGAGTTGTGGCTCAGTGATAGAGTGCTTGCCTAGCATGTGTGAGGCACTGGGTTCGATTCTCAGCACTGCATATAAATAATGAATAAAATAAAGGTCCATCAGAATGGTCTGCACAAAGTTTGACCAAAAGTTCCATTTGTAAGGATCTCCTGAATCCAGATTGGGAGCCATCATGGGAGTCCTGGTTTCATGGGTGTGAGTGTAGGGGCATATGAATTTGGTCAGAGCCTGACCCAGAAGGCAGAAATATGGCCACAATTCTTGTACCCTAATCTTTGTAATGGTGCCATATTTGGTAGTTGGGGAAAAGTAGAAGTCTATTAGCAATCACAAGAGGATGGCTAGAAGTTTCTTTTAGGGTCTGGGTACTTGTCCTTTTCCCTTCCCATATGACCTTAGAATCCTCTGGCTGCTTTCTATTTCCTTGTCTTTAGAAGGATTCAGACACTCCTAAATATAAGCACCCACTCCACTCAGCAATGCCCTAGGCCTCACCTGGTGCCCTTAGCTTCTCAGGGTCTCCACACTGATACATAGTCCAGATATCCAGCAAGAACTGCAAAATCTCCTGCTCCTCTGGGATTAGTGTTTTTAGGCCCTAGAAAGGAAGTGTGGGGTCCCACCAGCCAGGGTCTCATGGGCTACCAACTTGGCATTTCCAATCTCTAACTAGCCTTATCTATGGCCTATCTATGGTTGAGAGGATTGGTTTTTTATTCTGGGGCCAATACAATCTTACCGTCTACTTAACTAGTTGTCTTCCCAAACCAGCAGTTTTGTTCCCCTGTATTTGGCTGGACCATGGTTATGCAAACAGAAACCATTTTTCATGAATAGGAAGAGCTTGACTTCCAGGGATGGCACCAGTCCAGGTATATCCTGGAAAGGAGATCTCTTTTGGTGATGTCCAGTCCATAGCTCAGGGCAAGAGGGGTAGGTCCATACTTCTCTGTACCTGTTAATTATGGGAACTAGAGAGATGGTGGGGGTTAGGGGTAAGTATCATAGGGTACCTAGCTCCCTGAGGGGGTGATGCCCAGAAAGTCCCACATGAAACTCTGTGGGAGCACTCATCAGAGAACAATCTGACTTGACCGAGACTTTGGTGGATGCCAAAGGCATAAATGGAATCAAACAGGATGAAGTGTGAAGAGTCTACCTCATCCTGGGAAGATGATCCCAGAATCTATCCTGTTTTCCATTTGGTGCCTTGTATCATCTAAGTAGACTCTGGACCCATATCCACCTGAGTAGAGAGATCTGGTAGAGATTTAGATGTGAGCGAAGGCAGCAGCCTGGTAGAGATTTCCCCAAGAGCCAGAATGTGAGGAAAGCTGGGGTCAGAGCTTGAGCTACATTCTGGGTAGGGAAAGGAAGAAGAGCCAGCAAAAGATTCTGAGACACAAGACAAGCAAAGCAGCAAGAGGAAGCTGAAGTCACAAGAGATGAAAATATGTCAGCAAAACTTCAGCCAAGACAAACTAATATGGACTCTCTAGTTTTAGCTTTATAATGATTTTTCAAGAACACTTTTGGGGAAGAAGTGGCAACAGATTGAGATGGCAAAAAACAAGGCAGGAGAGCCTATGAGGGTAGATGGCTTGAAGAACTTGACTGGAGGGAAAGGATAGACTAGAGGAATTTGGTCCTAGGAGGTATCTAAAGACAGGCAGCTTGTAAGTACCTAACTTCTGAAAAGGAGGGGATAGGGGCTTGGAGGGGGGAAACCCCCAAAGGGTCCTCAGGGCAGTTAGCGCATTCCATGGGGGGAAGTGCCTCAAGTGTGGAGCAAGTCAGGGTGAAGTGGGGTAGGAATTCTAGTCAAGGTCTATGCAGTCTGTAACTAGCCAAGGCACCACCATTTCTCTGCTGGTCTCTGACTTCAACTGCCATCCCCTGAAAAGGCTGAAGGCTCTCTCTGTGGCCATAGGGAAGAGTTTACCCACAGTCTTGAAAGGCCAAGTCAGGTAGGCCCCCAAATAGTTCTCCACCCATAACTAATGGGGATTTGAGAATGAGAACCTCAGCTCCCACTGCTCTGTAGGCCCATGTTCTACACTAGCTTCTAAAATTCCCAGAAGGATCATGTGTTCCCAGTTGCCCACAGTAGTAACTTGCCTGATGATACCTTCTTTAGTGACTGCTTTCCCTGTCTTTTTTTTTTTTTTTTTTTTCGTGTAGATGGACACAATACATTTACTTTTTATTTTTACTTGGTTCTAGGGATCGAGCCCAGTGCCTCAGGCATGCTAGGCAAGCGCGGTACCACTGAGTCACAACCCCAGCCCATCCCCTGTCTACTTTCTACTCATCTGTTGATGCTCTCTGACTTCATCACCCATACTAATGATATGCACTTGTATCTTTGCCTCCAATCTGCTGTGGGGAAAACACAGACACATACTCACACAATCTGTGAAAGAGGGACAAGGAGCCCAGTGCGGTGGTGCATATATGTAATCCCAGCAACTGGGGAAGCTGAGGCAGGAGGATCACAAATTTGAGGCCAGCCTCATCAGGTCTTTAGTGAGACCCTGACTCAAAATAAAAAACAGAGCTGGGGATGTAGCTCAGTGGTAAAGTGTCCCTATGTTTAATCACCAGTACCTTGAATAAAAAAAGAAAGAAGAAAAAGAACAAAGCAGTGAACTGACACACTACTGCAAGGACCTCTTCCCGTAGGTAACCTCTGACTTGTACAAGTGAGCCCCCAGCTCAAAGACTCAGGTAATATTCTGAATGCTCCAATGCTCCAAATGCTCCAAGGTCTGAGTCTGAGCTAGTTGGGTCCTTGCCACACCAATTTGCTCTCACCTAACTCTAGAGTTGGTTAGATGCAGGCCTTGGAACCTAAAGATGCACAGTCTCAAAAGTACCTTGGGCCCCAGAGTAGCCTCAGTCTCAGACCTCACAGGATGAGACCAGTGACCCACCTGGGAGGACTTCTGACCTCTGACTCTTCTAGTTCATCCTCTGCTCAGAGCTACTCAAGAATTCCTTCCACCCAGGCCTATGAGACCCTGAGGCCACTGTCTGCTCCTCCATCACCTGCTGATCTTAATATGCACTATAGGATCTATTCTGCGCCCTGTTTTGTGCCCGGGTTAGGGCAATGAGCCGGCAGCCCCCCAATAGAGACCCAGGCCACGCCCTAAGTGGCCTCCAGAGGGCGCAGCCGAAAAGCCGGTAGTTGGGCTCCTCCAAACTCAACTGCTCTGGACTGGCGCCGGCCCCTCAAGCCCGCAGATTCCAGGCCTTGCTTACTCAAGCTGGGTCCGGCTCAGAACGACCCCTCACCAAACCCTCGTTGTGCCGCGCTGCCTCATTTCTACTCCCGCCTGGGGTCGGACCTTAAATCCTGGCAGGCCCACGTTCCACATGTCCATTTATTTGTTCATTTGTGTGTGTTCGTGGGTCGATGCGCCCTTCTTCGGCCGCGGCACGTGCAGAGTTAAGGCGGGAGGAGGTTTCCCAGAGTCTGGGGAAGGGGGAGCGTGGGGCGGACCCGGTCCAGCCCCGCCCCACGCCCGAGCGGTGCGGGAGCCCCGCCGGAGCTCGGCTACAGCCCTAGCCAGAGCCGGCGTCAGCGGAGGCGGAACGGCGGACCCCGTGCCCCGGCGGCACGGAACCCCGGCGGGTGAGTCCCACGGGAGCCGCGCTCAGGGGAAGTTTGGGGCGTGGAGCGTAGAGCCCCCAAGCGCACTTGCCCAGACCCGCCCCTACCTCAGCGAACTGAAAGTTTGGGGCCAGGAGAACCATGGTCTGAGTGGAAACCCCCAGGTAAAGGGAAAGCTGAAGAACTTGAATCCCGCTCTTAAGGGACTGAAAAGTCCAGCTGCGCATTCCTGCAAGAAACGCCCTGGGTTCTGGTACCCTAGAGTCCTGTGTTCATGAGATTCCCCAAACCAGTACCCCCTTCTTCTAGACGCCAGGGAATCTGCTAGCATGGGGAAATCCTTGAGGGTGAACCTCTAGGGGAGTGTGGATCCCTGGCACCCGGCTCCTGAGCCTGAGATACCCCGGACCCTGGTCTTTTGCTGGCGAGAATGGTTGAGCACTGTGAAATGGTGGTGTAAGGATACCCTAGAATCAGTCTAGGGACAGCAGGTGGGGGACCAGAATGGATGGATCCCAGGCTGCCCAGGGCACGCTGGAAGCCAGATTTAGCAGTACTTACCTCATGCAGAACCAGGATGAGGCTTGTTGAGAGGAAAGGAAGGGCACTAGGCTGGAGAGTTCTGTTCTAGTCACCTTCCCTCTACCTAGACCCAGATTGACTGAGTTGCTCAGGGGTTGGGGAGGAACATCCCTCATGCTCCCATACAGAGGAGACCACACTCTGTCCTCCTTCCCACTCCAGAAGGTGTGCTAGTCAGAGGGGTAGGTCTTTCCCCTACTTTTCCACCAGTGATTTTAGCCTGCCCTGCCTTCAGCAACAAGCTGCGTCTGTTTCCCTAAAGGATGGTTAGGAAGCCCCGACCCTGTTTTTCCTTTTCTCCTCCAGGTGGAGGCAATTCCCTGGACTGCTCAGACACTCCTTGCATCCTTGGCAGAATCAAGATGAGACTCTATCATGTCTCCCCAGTAAGGCCTACAGCCTGAGCAGATAGCATGGCCTGCCACAGCAGTGAATGACATGGCTGCAGGTGGTGGCTGCACCTTTGCTTGGCAGGTGTTTCCCCCCATGCCCACTTGCCGGGTGTATGGAACAGTGGCGCACCAGGATGGGCAGGTGCTGGTGTTGGGGGGCTGTGGCCGGTCTGGGTTACCCTTGGATACTGCCGAAACACTGGACATGGCCTCGCACACATGGCTGGCACTGGCGCCTCTGCCCACTGCTCGAGCTGGTGCAGCTGCTGTGGTTCTGGGCAAGCAGGTGCTAGTGGTGGGGGGTGTGGATGAAATCCAGAGTCCAGTAGCTGCTGTGGAGGCCTTCCTAGCTGATGAAGGCCGCTGGGAGCGTCGGGCCACCCTTCCTCAAGCAGCCATGGGGGTTGCAACTGTAGAGAGAGGTGAGTGGCTTCCCAAGGAAGGTCTCAAGGTGCCCCAAACCCTCTATTCTGTCCTGACTTGGTCCCTTGCTCTCAGAGACTAGACAAGAGCTGCCCAGACATTGCTTTGCTTCCTGTTTTCTCTCATGTGTCCCTCTGATCTGGGCTGTTAACTGACTTTTCTGGCTATGAGGTGGGGACAGAACCACAGACAAGTCCCCAGAATGATAGGAGGTCTCAGCCACCACCCTGCCCCATTCCTCATTTCTAAGAGACAGTAGGGGGGGTGGCCTAATGACTCTCATGGTTATAAATAGTCTTGGGTGGGGGGAGGGAAGCAGGGCCTTGGCTCAGAGCCCAGCAAATGCTTAAGTGCTTAGACTCCCCCACTATATACACATACACACCAGGGATCCTCATATGGACAAAGGCCAAGCTGACCTGGAGATGGTTGCCATGGAAACCCAATTGACAGGCACATCACCCCAAGTCTACTAGACATGCACTTAGCTCATTCTGAGGGCTTAACAGAAGGCAGGAACCTAAGCTAGTGTAAGGGTATGGTGTAGAGGTGCTGGCAGGGAGACTGATGCTGAAGGCCTGTGGCCCGCACCTCTATCCTATAGGCTTAAGCCTTCTCCCAGCCCTGCCCCCACGCCAAGTGATCTCCAGTCTTCTCCCTAGACTGAGCTTCATGCTAAGCAGATATCCATATGCCACCAACACCTGGTTTAAATGACCCCCAACAAGGGAGCCCCTACCTTGTGGCCTCCAGGTCTGACCACTGGCCTAGACCAGCCCTGCTTGGATGCCAGACTTGGTTGCCATAGCGTCTCCAGGGAGACAGAGCTGGATTATAATTAGATCAGCCGCCTCCTGCTCTTCACTCAGAGGGGCCCTGGCCAAAGCGAGAATCCTACCTCTCCCAGCTTTCACCCCAGATGTGCAGCAGGGTTCTAAACAAACACCATGGGTTTCCAGCCACTCCAGGCATGACTAGGGCAGCTGTCAGGGTGGGCTACCCTAGCTAGGCTGGAATGCAGTCTGAATTACTCTTTTTTTATGCAGATGGTATGGTGTATGCCCTGGGAGGAATGGGCCCTGACACGGCCCCCCAGGCCCAGGTACGGGTATATGAGCCCCGCCGTGACTGCTGGCTTTCGCTACCCTCCATGCCCACACCCTGCTATGGGGCTTCTACCTTCCTGCATGGGAACAAGATCTATGTCTTGGGTAAGGGTCTGGGAGATGTGAGAAAGGGGTTTAGAGTCCATCACCATATATTGGTGTGGGAGGGATCTAGCTCAGTCTGAGATGGCAGGTCTTGAGAAGCTTTGTTGGGATGATCCAGGACTACTCTGAGGCTCTGACTGCTGGTGGCCCTGCTGAGGTTGGAAAACCAAACCCCAGTGCCTGAGCAACTGTGTGGTAGATGATCCACATGCGGATGTGCACACAGCTGTGCCTGGGAGGCTGGGGCAGACAGATCTGCAACTTGGTGAATGAGGAGCCCATCAAGTTCCCTGGACTCTCTCCCCAAGTGTCCCAATTCCATTGGCAGGGGGCCGCCAGGGCAAGCTCCCAGTGACTGCTTTTGAAGCTTTTGATTTGGAGGCCCGTACCTGGACCCGCCACCCGAGCCTGCCTAGCCGCCGGGCCTTTGCTGGCTGTGCCATGGCTGAAGGCAATGTTTTTAGCCTGGGTGGCCTGCAGCAGCCTGGGCCCCACAACTTCTACTCCCGTCCACATTTTGTCAACACTGTGGAGATGTTTGATCTAGAGCATGGTAAGCAGTGGCTGTCCTGGGCTGTTCTCCTACTCTCTGTGGGATGGAGGGACATAGTGTGTATGTGTGATTAGATGTGACCTCCCCTCTCCTGCAGGGTCCTGGACCAAGCTGCCTCGCAGCCTGCGTATGAGGGATAAGAGAGCAGACTTTGTGGTTGGCTCCCTTGGAGGCCACATCTTGGCCATCGGGGGTCTTGGTAAGTCTTTGTGGGGCTAGGGAGAAGAAGGGAGCCCAAGGTAGAAAAGAGTAGCCCCCAGCAGGAACACCCCCTTCTCTAGACACTCCAGAGGGTCAGGAATTTGTGATCTCCCTTTCCTTGTCTGTGACAAAAGCAGGTTGTGATCTGCCTGGCCCAGTACCTGACTGGGGGGGTCTATGTGCCATCAGGGCTCTAGGAGACAGAAACAAGACAAGCGATCACTGAATGCGTGGCCAAGTGGACAAATCAAAACATGAATGAATGAATGAATGAACAAATGCTGAACAGGGACAATGAGGAGCAAGACACTTGTAGCCTATCCTGGAGTGATGTCAAGGGCTATTTTTTGGGCTCAGTGAGCAAAAGGGCCTGGAACCCCCTTACAACTTTCTGTCTCTCCTACAGGAAACCAGCCATGCCCTCTTGGCTCCGTGGAGAGCTTCAGTCTTACACGTCGGCGCTGGGAGGCACTGCCTGCCATGCCCACAGCTCGCTGCTCCTGTTCTAGCCTACAGGCAGGGCCCCGGCTGTTTGTTATTGGTGGTGTGGCCCAGGGCCCCAGTCAAGCTGTAGAGGCACTATGTCTGTGTGATGGAGTCTGAAGACCTGGTTGGGTCTGTTCACTGGAGCAGCTCAGTACAGGAGCAGGTGTCTGTGGCTCCATTTGCTGCTGAAGGAGCTCTATTATGGCTGTGGGATGAGGGAGGCATATGGACAGGCACTTGAGCATTCCCTTGGGGGCTTGGGTTAGGGAGCCTTTGTCTTTAGCATAGGCCAAGCATATGCTCACATCTAACTTTACCACAATTCATTTATGAACCATATCTAGCTCCACCCTTACCCAGGAGCCCTCTAGGCCCTGTGTCCAACAGGAAAGTGGGCTCAGGAGAGAGCTGGCCTTACACCCTGCAGGATAGGCATTGACTATCTCGAGTTAGCCAGAACCATCTAAGTGGTCATTCCTGAAAAATCCCAGCCTATCTTGAAGGTTCCTGCAGACCTGTATATTCAGAGAGGGTGAGGGACACAGAGGGAATGGAGGAAAGGACATAAAAACTGCCAGAGGGCAGGAGGAATTCTGGCTTTGGGCCCTCTACGTTGCTGGTTGTATGACCTTGGGCAAGTCATTTCACCTCTCTGTGCCTCAACATCCTCGTCTGTGAATGAGGATCTCTGAAACCTTCCTACCCTACCTACCTCACAGGGCTGTTGTGAGGATCCAGGAATTTTGGATATGAAAGTAAAAGTATTGCTGAAATCTGATGTGGGGATCCTGGTGTGGACTCCCTTATTACCCTCATGGTCTCTGTCCTCCTTTTAGGGCTTCAACTCTCCCAGGGATAAGGGAGGTCCACAGGAAGCCTCTTGGATCTGGTCTCTATCCCCAAAGTGATCTGGTGTCTCTGCCCCACATAAGCCTCAGCTTTGCCTTAGGTGACATTGGATGACAGCCCTCTTCTACTATCTTGGATGTTCTGGACACAGGTAGGATGACCAGAGAAGAGCTCAGAAAATGAAACTTTACAGGGTTAGGATATACTCCATTCCAAGTCACATTGTCTCTTTAAGGCTTCAGCTCGTCTCATAGGGAGGGGTGGTCTGGTGGGTTTCCCTGAGTGCTAGATGTGGGACAGCCATCTCTTGGGCAGGACTGTGGCCACTCACCAAACCTCTCAAGGGCAGCAGTATCATGGAGGAAGCTGCCAGTCCTTCCCTCTTTCTCCAGCCTTTAATGCCCACAAGTAGGAGTCTCTGGCTTTGCTTTTCTTAAAGCTATACTGAGTACAAGGGGCTCACAGCTGGATTTACTGCAATTTCAAAGAAACATTTGGGTCCCTGGAACCAATTTACCATGGTCATGGTAATTGTCCTGGACTCTTGAACCTCCTTCAAGCCTTATCCATTCTCACTTGGTGGCAGGGCTCCCCAGGGCAGCATCTCCCTAGCCCAACAGTCATGGACAGCAGTGCCAATGGCAGAGCACCCCTGCTCACCAACCCATGAGACTTCTGTGTACAGACAGGTTGCTCTGTCAGCTGTCCTTGTTTAATGCTCCAGACCAGTTTAGACACTCAGAGACCCCACTGTGTAGATAGTGCTGTAGCATCTTGGGTCTTGGGATCCCTGGGAGGTCAGGCAGAATGTTGGTGACCGGTGTTTGGGGTCCTACCTTGTCACTACCACAGTGGCCACCCCGGGATGGCTGGCAGAAGTTTTGCTGGTAGGTGGTGCTCACGTGGGGAGGCTGAACCTGAACAAAGTGGACGAGGCGCTGTGGGAAGCTACTGAGTCCTGGGCCTGACCGGAAATCGGACTGGTAGGAAGATTCCAGGGGCCGCTGCTGGCTCAACTCCAGCTCGCAAGGTGCCCAGCGAAGGAAGGTGTGCCGCTGCCAAAGGCGCTCCAGGTCTTTCCGTCTTCCAATTCCCTGCAGCAGGCAGTAGGGGCCCTCCTCAACGGTATGGGCCCTTGGCCCACAGTCTTGGCACCAAGCATTTCCTTGGGCCCCATCTAATCCCAAGTCTGTTTGGTGATGCCTAGCCCATACCTGGCCTCCCTGGCCTGTCCCCTGTCCTCATTGGCTTGCCTCCTCAGTGATGGGAACCATTCTGCTATGGAAATGGGGTCCTGAAAATCCAGTGGCCCCCAGAAGACTTGCATATAGTGTTGGGGCAAGTTGGCAGAGGAAACCAAAACAGAGGTACCACTCTTAAAAGAATAAGGGATTTCCCAGAGGAGAAATATTGTGGGGGGAAATAGGCACTCCTCTGCCTGTTTAAAGAACCCTCCCTTTCTTCAGGATCTTAATTCACTCCACCCTACCAACTGCTGTGTTCTCAACTTCCACTTGGGCTGGGGGATTGTCTCTTCTCTTGCCTGTCTGTAGCACTCACTTTGTCAAAGGAAGTGCGGTTGTCATGCTTCGAGAAAAAGTGTTGCTGTGCTGGTTCCTTGAAAAATAATGAGAAAGAAGGTGAAGGGGGGAAATGATGCTTACCTTCTCCCCCAGATATTGCCCTCAGTGTCCATAATGGAGGGAAGCTTCAGGAGCCACCACCTCTAAACTGCTAAACTGTCAACACTCTGAAAGGTCAGAGACAAATTAAAGCAGTACCTTACTCCCTGGATATTTCATTCTGGGACTTTCCCTGAAGCAGTAGCTTCTGAGGCCACCGGTTGGAGTGGGCTGAGACATCTACCAGGACATCCTGCCATAAGTGGGGCCCTTTAACACTAGATTGCAAAGTCTTTTCTCTGTCCACGCTTACTCCCTTTACAGCATAACCATGCTCTGAACCCTACATTCTATCTGGAACTACAATTTTTGTCTCTAGCTCAAGCTGTCTCCTGAACCCCAGTCTCAAGAGCCAACTGTCTTCCACATTTCCATGTCAACTCTTGATAGTATATCCAAACAACTTTGGATCATCCTCCAGACCCATTCTACCTACAGCCTTGCCCAGCTTAAGCAATGGCAGTTAGGTCCTGTCAAACACCTCAGAGTCCCCTTGGTTCTTTTCTCTCACATTCCACATCCAATGTACCAAGAAATCCAATTGATATTTCCTTAAAAGTGTATCCAGGATCAAATTCTCCTCAGCATGTCCAGACTTTTCTCTGGTCCAAACCACCTTATTTTCTTGCCTGAATTATTGCAAGAGCTTCCTGCCTGGTGTCCCTGCTTTCAAGCTCACCTTACCACCCTAATCTGTGGTCTTCTTAGTAGAAAGAAATTCTTTTAGTATATGAATCAGATCACATCTTGTTTGCCACAAAAGTTTTGCATGTTTTTTGTTGTTGTTGTTTTGTTCTTGGACGGCATACTTTTATTTTATTTTTTTAATGTGGTTCTAAGGATTGAATTCAGTGCCTCACACTGGATTCAAGTGCTCTGCCACTGAGCTACAGCCCCAGTCCCAGTTCTTTGTGTTTGTAACAGCCAGAGTTACAGTAGTGGTTCATGAGACCCACATGATACTGATTTTTCCCTATTGATCCTACCTCCAGTCACAGTAGCATTCTCCCTGCTCCCCAAACATGCCAGATACTTCCTCCTCAGGCCTTTGCTCCACTAGTTTCTTCTGCTGGCCATGGAGTTCCCTTTTACTTACCTCTTGAGAGACATTCCTTTAGTTTGGTACCAGTAGTCCCATCTCCTCAATTCCATGTTTTCTGCTTCCTAACACTCTCTATATAATGATATTGCCTATCCTCCGATGCCTTTCATTGGAACATAAGCTCTTTGCTCTCTGCCTTGCTTACTCCAGCCAGGCATAGTAGTACAAACCTGTAATCCCAGCAGTTTATGAGGCCAAGACAGGAATATCACAAGTTTGAGGCCAAACTTGTGATCAACGACTTAGTGAGGCCCTCAGTAACTTAGTGAGACCTTGTCTTAAAATTAAAAAAAATAAAAATAAAAAGGTCTGGAGATATGGCTCAGTGGTGAAGTACCCTTGGGTTAAATAACCAGTACCTAAATAAATAAATAAATTTTATTTTATTTTATTTAGAGAGAGAGAGAGAGAATTTTTTAATATTTATTTATTTTTTTTAGTTTTCAGTGGACACAACATCTTTGTATGTGGTGCTGAGGATCGAACCCGGGCCACATGCATGCCAGGCGAACACGCTACCGCTTGAGCCACATCCCCAGCCCTAATAAATAGATTTTAAAAAGTGGGTGGACCGTAATATCTAGAAAGGTAAAGTAATTTGCCTTGAGTTGAATATCAGATCTGGGACTCAAACACACTACATTATACTAGCTCACATCTCCTTGTACCTCTTCCTCTAATCATGCTTTGTAATTGTTTAATTATTTATCTCAAACCTAGGCAGCAATTGATGAAGTGCAAATGAGAAATCACCAAAAAGTCTACAAACCAGAGGAAAACTGCTAGATTTACCACATCTAAAGAATGATGAACAAGAGAGGAGGGGAATTGAGAAAGTAGTTTTTCAATCATTACAATAATATTGGCCTAGCACCCTGACACATACCTGTAATCCCAGTGGCTCTGGAGGCTGAGGCAGGAGGATCATGAGTTCAAAGCCAGCCTCAGCAAATTAGCAAGGCCCTAAGCAACTAAGTGAAATCCTATCTCTAAATAAAAATACAAAAAAAGGGCTGGGGATGTGGCTCAGTGGTTAAGTGCCCCTGAGTTCAATCCCTGATACAAAAATAAAAAAATTAGCTAAAGAATAAAAATCCATCTTCAGCGAGAGATTATGCTGAAGGGATCAGGTATAGGTTTTTTTTCTTTGAGTTTGTAAGTGTGGGATCTTAAAAATTAAAAAAAAAAAAAAAAAAGTAAGTCACAGAAACACACATCTCCGCCCCAACACACACACACACACACACACACACACACACACACACACACACACAGTCAGGAATGTAGCTTAGTTGTAGAGCACTTGCCTGGTGTGTGGGAGGCCCTGGGTTCAATTCCCAGTACCTCAAGTAAAAAAATAAGAGGAGGAGGAGGGAGAGGAAGAGGAAGAAAAGAAGGAGAAAGAAAAAGAAAAGAAACAAAGTCTAGCCAAGCATGGTGTTGCATGACTGTAAGCAACTCAGACCCTCAGCAACTTGGTGAGATCCTGTTTCAGAATTTAGTGAGGTATGGTGGCACATGCCTATAATCCCAGAGACTCTGAAGGCTGAGGCAGGAGGATCTCAAATTCAAAGCCAGCCACAGCAATTTAGCAAGGCTCTAAGCAATTTAGTGAGATCCTGTCTCAAAAAATAAAAAGGGCAGACTGGGGTTGTGACTCAGTGGTAGAGTGCTTGCCTAGCATGCATGAGGCACTGGATTCAATTCTCAGCACCACATATAAATAAGTAACTAAAATAAAGGTCCATCAACAACTAATAAAAATATTTTAAAAATAAAAATAAGGGGCTGGGGATGTGGCTCAAGTGGTAGCGCGCTCGCCTGGCATGCGTGCAGCCTGGGTTCAATCCTCAGCACCACATACAAACAAAGATGTTGTGTCCACCGAAAACTAAAAAATAAATATTAAAAAAAAATAAAAAGGGCTGGGGATGTGGCTTAGTGGTAAGTGCCCCTCTGTGCAATCCTGGGCACAAACAAAAGAACTCAAACAACAACAAAAAAATTATAAATAAGGGGCTGGAGATGTGGCTCAAGTGGTAGCGTGCTCACCTGCTTGCATGAAGCACTGGGCTCGATCCTTAGCACCACATAAAAATAAAATAAAGATATTGTGTCCAGGGCTGGGGATGTGGCTCAAGTGGTAGCACGCTCGCCTGGCATGGTCGGGGTGCTGGGTTCGATCCTCAGCACCACAAAAAAATAAAATAAAAATGTTAGGTCCACCGAAAACTAAAAAATAAATATTAAAAAAAGATATTGTGTCCACCTAAAACTAAAAAATAAATACTAAAAAATATAAATAAATAATTCAAATTGAAAAAGGAGAATGGAGATGCAGCTCAGTGATAAAGCACTCCTGGATTAAATACCCAGTACCCCTCCATACACACAAAAAAAAAAGAAAGAAAGAAAGAAAGAAAATCTACATGAAAAGGATGAAGACTAGAAGGAAAATATTTACAAACCACATATCCAATAAAGGATTTGAATATAGAATTTATAAAGAACTCTAACATCTCAACAGTAAAAATACAATCTAATAAAAAAATGGGCAAAACAATATGAAGATTTTTTCAACAAACACAATGTGCAGATGGAAAATAACACATTAAAGGATTTTCAACGTCACTAAACAATAGGGAAATAGAAATCAAAACTACAGTGAAATATCACTATACATCTATTGGAATGGCTAAAATTAAAAATAGAGATGTGAGTGAGAATGCAGAGAAACTAGATCATTCATGCATTGCTGGTGGGAATGTAAAAATGGTACAGCCATTCTGGAGAAGAGCTTGACAGTTTCTTTAAAAAAATACATGCAACTACCATCTGACCCAGCAATTGTACTTCTGGGCATTTATCCCAGAGAAGTGGAAACTCATGTTCACCAAAAAAATCTGTGCACAAATGTTCATAGCAGCTTTATTTATAAAAAGCTCAAAGCTGGAATCAGCTCAGATGTCCAATAAGTGAATGTTTAAACAAATCAATACATATGTGCCATGGAATACTGTTCAGTAATGAACTGAATTATTGATATACTCAGTGAATCTTGGATAACCAGGAAATTATACTGAGCAAGAAAATCTCTCCAAAGGTTGAATATTATATTATTCCATTTTAAAAAATATTTATTTTTTGGTTGTTCTTGGACACAATGCCTTTATTTTATTTATTTATATGTAGTGCTGAGGATCGAACCCAGGGCCTCCCACGTGCTAGGCAAATGCTCTACCACTGAGCCACAACCCCAGCCCCTGTATTATTCCATTTATATAGCAATTTTCCCCAATATTGGGGGTTGAATCCAGGGGACATTTTACCACTGATTTACATTTCTAGACCTTTTTATTTCTTTTTATTTTGGGGGAGAAGGAAGTGCTAGGAATTGAACTCAGGGGCACTCAACAACTGAGCCACATACCCAGCCCTATTTTGTATTTTATTTAGAGACAGGGTCTCAATGAGTTGCTTAGCACCTCACTGTTGCTGAGGTTGGCTTTGAACTCTTGATCCTCCTGTCTCAGCCTCCCTAGCTGCTGGAATTACAGGCATGAGCTACCGCGCCCCGGTTTGTTTGTTTGTTTGTTTGTTTGTTTATTTATTTATTTGATTGATTGATTGATTTTTGGTATTGGGGATTGAGCTGCATACTACTAAACTACATTCCCCGTCCTTTTTTTTTTTTTTCTTTCCTTTTTGGTACCAGGGATTGAATCCAGAGGCACTTAACCATTGAGCCATATCCCCAGCCCTTTTTTATTTTTTTATTTTGAGACAGGGTCTCAAATAAAGCTTATATAAATAAAGCTTCACAGATTTTTTTTTGTTGCTTAGGGCATCACTAAATTGCTGAGGCTGACTTTGAGTTTATAGTATTCCTGCATCAATCCCCCAAGCTGCTGGGATTACCATGTACAGCTGTTTTTGTTTTTGTTGTTGTTTGTTTGTTTGTTATTGTTTGTTTATTTATTTATCTTTTTTTTGTGACAGGATTCTCACTAAGTTGCTGAGGATTTTTCACAAGTTGCTGAGACTGGCCTTAAACTTACAATCTTTCTGCCTCAGCTTCCTAGGTTGCCAGCATTATAGGTTTGTGCCATTGCATCTGGCTGTATTTTTATTTTGAGACAGGATCTCACTAAGATGCCCAGGCAGATCTCAAACTTGTTATCTTCTTGCCTCAGCCTCTGGAATAGTTAGAATTACAGGCATGTGCCACAGTGTCTGCTATATGGCACTTTAAGTGACAAAAATTTTAGAAATGGAGGAGAGATTGGTAGTCAGGATCAGAGAAAGTATGCAAGAGTGGGAAGGAGTTGAGTTGGTAAGATAAGATCAGCACCAGGGATCCTTGTAATGTTGAACATGATAAAATTTGGGGGCTAGGGTAGCTCAGTGGTAGAGTGCTTGCCTCTCATATGGGGCACTGTTTTCGATCCTCAGCACCACATTAAAAAAAAAATTGTGTGTTCATCTTCAACTAAATAAATATATTTTTTAAAAGATAAAATTTTATAGATATCTCTCTCTCTCTCTCTCTCTCTCTCTCTCTCTCTCTCTTTCCCTCTCTCTCACACACCCATACACACACACACACACAAGTACAAATGAAACTGGGAAATCTGAATGAGATTGCATCAGTATCAATGTCCTGGTTGTGGACTGTAGCTTTGCAAAATGCTAACATTAAGGAAACTGGGAAGTGTAGAGGTGATTATTATTTCTTGCAACTGCTTAAGAATCAGTCAGGTACAGTGGCGTCCACCTATAATCCCAGTGGCTTGGGAAGCTGAGGCAGGAGGATTGTGAGTTCAAAGCCAGCTTCAGCAAAAGCGAGGTGCTAAGCAACTCAGTGAGACCCTGTCTCTAAATAAATTACAAAATAGGGCTGGGATGTGGCTTAGTGGTCAAGTGCCCTGAGTTCAATCCCTGGTACCAAACAAAACAAAACAAAAGAATCCAACAAGTTCCTGTTGACCTCCAATTTTCTCCCCTGCCTCTATTCTCAGCTGCAGAATTGTACATAGCCTTACAACAAATGACTCAGTTGTTGGAGATAGCTCTGATTCTGGAAACTCACTGTTTCTACAGTGGCAGGATAATATATGAGCCTGATTGGAGTTTTGCTCTCTCACAATTGTGGGAGCCTGTTGAGAAGAATAATCACACCCTCTCTCCCTAGGCAGTTCTGGGTTTTCTTGCTCTGGTATCTTTGTTTCTAAACTGTTCAGGGCTCCTTTTCTACAGAGGTGGTAAAACCCATAAATAGGAAGGGCTAGAGCTACAATTTCTTTTTTTTTTTTAAATATTTTTTAGTTTTTTTTTAAGAGGACACAATATCTTTATTTTTTATTTTTATGTAGTGTTGAGGATCGAACCCAGCGCCCCACACATGCCAGGCGAGTGTGCTACCGCTTGAGCCACATCCCCAGCCCTACAATTTCTTTCTTTTTTTTTTTTTTAAGAGAGAGAGAGAAAATTTAATATTTATTTTTTAGTTTTCGGCGGACACAACATCCTTGTTTGTATGTGGTGCTGAGGATCAAACCCGGGCCGCACGCATGCCAGGCGAGCGCGCTACCGCTTGAGCCACATCCCCAGCCCAACAATTTCTTTTTTAATAGGACTTGGAGGTGGGTTTCCTGAGAGGAGGCAGCATTTACAAGTTGAGGCTTAAGGACCTTATAGAGGCTGGTCAGTCTGTATTCAGTAGGGTTCTGAGAGAGGAGCCTCCATGTCAAACTGAGGTGTGGGGCTTAGTAGAGACACAGCAGTTATGGCCCCACAGATGAAGGACCTGACCTCATCCATGAGTCTGGGACTCTTGTCTGACTTTAGGAACAAAGAGAACAAGGATTACATTTCCTGAGTCAGGTAGGTGAAGGCAATTTGGTTTACCAGAAAAATGAAAAAAAATGTTTTTGTTTCTGAATATCACAGACAAAATGTTTACCTGCCCACTAGGTGTGGTGGCACATGCCCGTAATCTTAGCAACCTACAAGGATGAGGCAGGAGGACTGCAAGTTTGAGGCCAGCCTCAGCAACTTAGCAAGACCCTGTCTCAAAATAAAAAGGACTTGGGATGTATCACTGTGGTAGAGCACTCCAGGGTTCAATCCCCAGGACAAAAAAAAAAAGAAAAAGAAAAAGAGTTTTTAATCTTCCCCAAACCAAAAGAAAGTAGATGTCACATTTTAAAAGGTCTTTAAACAATAGCCACAATCAACTGAAACCTGATACCTTCAACCAAGCCAAAAATAAGATGTGCACCTTCCCTGGGAAGTCCTTCCTATTAATTAAGATAGCTTTAAATCTAGAAAGAGCCATTTATACAACCTGAGTCCAAAATACACAGATCATGCTACCTGGAGTTGCTGCTAATACTATAAATTCTCCAAGTCTTCAGTTTCATCATGAACTCCATATCTATACCTGGGGCTGGGTTTAATGGATTGAGAGGCTGTTCTAGTCTCTGGGATGAAAAACGTCACTGAGGGCTACTACAGACATTCAGTAGAAAGGCTCTAGGTTCCTTCTATTCCTGTACAAAATTCACTCCATCACCCTCAAAAAGGTAGGTGGCCATCCAGGTGTGGTGGTACATGTTTGTAATCCCAGGGGCTCAGGAGGCTGAGGCAGGAGGAGGATCACAAGTTCAAGGCCAGCTTCAGCAATTTAGCAAAGCCCTGAGCAATTAGCAAGATTCTGTCTCAATAAATAAATAAATAAATAAATAGGCTGGGGATGTGGCTCAGTGTTTAAATGTCCCTGGGTTCAATATTTAGTATCAATCAATCAATAAACAAATAAATGGGAGGTGGCCCTGATGGGCAGTCTAGGATTGCACTTGGATATGGTTTGGAAGACAGTGCCAGGCAGACCTTCCAATTGAACATGTTAAGGAAATTCAGGTTGCACAACATGGCAGCCTTCAGGACCCTTCTTTCAGCCTAAGAAAGAAATTCTTGAAGAATCCAAATGACATTTACAGTTGGACCTCACAAAGGGCAGGGAAACAAGAAGCTGCAGTGGGTGGAGCATATTCTGGTCACTGATACTGGTTCCTATGGATTTTCCTCCCCCATGATCTTGTTCAGGAGGTGGACCTGAGTATATGTGTCACAGGGTCCCTTCACTCTGGCCACTACAGAATCCTGGGAAGAGATGGATAAAGAGAGGGAGATTTTTTTTCTAACCCCTCCCAAGCTAGCTTCCACCTGGCTGTATCTCTCCACTTAGGATCACTGTTCCTCTCAGGGTAGCTCTTGCCACACCTTTCTCTGTCCTTCTGGGTTCTAGGAGCCATGCATCTCCTTATTCCTTTGGGCCCAATAGTAATACTGCCCACTTGATTGTTATCAGACTGTGAGACTGCCTTTTCCTGAGGCCTCTACACCCATTCTTTTTAAAAGTATACCCTCCTGACTTCTCTTGTTTTAAGCCTGCTGAGACCTTGACTGGTAATATACAGTGCCCTCTCCTTGTTTCCAGGCCTGTAATGGCTGAAGGCCTAGGACCCTGTACCCCTTTACTGTATAGAAACCTGTTTTAGCTACTCTAGGACATCTGCCATTTCTCCTATCCAGTCTTCCAGATATTTAGACTAGTATCCAGTAGCCTCCTGTGCTATTTCCCTGCCTGACTAGGTGTCCTACTCATTCCCAAGGTCCATTTGCCATACACTTTGCTATTCCGGGACAAGAGGGCAACCTTCAGAATTTGGAGCACCCAAGCTAGGGATAAACTTTCCGAAAGAAGTATTTAAGCAACAGAGAATATCTTCTGGAGAGAATTTCAGAGGCACTGGCTGAAGAAATAAGTGAGCACCTATCATGGGTCCAAGAAGTGGGTGTACTCTGCTGATGTTATTAACATTAGGAGGATAAAGCCCACTCACATGTTCCCTACCCCAGGTCCCAGACCTCAGAGTCCCTCCTGAGGGCTCCAGAGAAGCCAGGTAAAAAGCCCTCATTGAAGCTCCTGGCAGAATAGAAAAATATAAAGAGGAACACTCCTGGAAAGGGAGATGTGTCCTCATTCATCATTGGGAGAGTTGGCTTCAGCTGTGCTGACCCACCTAGGAAAGCTATGTGTGTGGGGGAAAGAGATACCATTTATTCATACCTGGACTATGAGGCTGGCTATAGGCTTTTGTGGCATCGAGTATCTGAACTGGAGGGCTGTTCAGCAAAACTGAAGCCTTCCTTCCTGAGTTCTGAAGGCTCTCACTCCTAATTATGCATCCTACTGAGGCTTGGACCCTTCCTCCATCTAGAAGGTATAGTGAGCTATACTGTCCAGTTTGGCACCTGCTCTTCTCTAAATAGAGGGAAGATCTGACATTCCAGGGAAGAGGAACCAAGCCTCCTGTCTGTCCCAGGGTTAGGATGAACCTGGGTGTCAGTCTGATTCTGAAAGGGTTAGTATGAGGACCTTGGGGCCTGGGAGAGGCTAGAAATGGCCCATCTCTTCCTGCCCACCTCCCACCCCCCACCTTGTACCTGACATCGTTGCAGGAATGTTGCTGGAGGTTGGGGCTTGGCTGCAAGGCGATATTCTCCAGCAGTTTCACTCTTGAATTGGCCTCTGTAGTGCCCATAAAAGCCACTGTTGTGCTATAACAAGGCATGCATGAGGATAAAGCCCACTCACATTCTCCCTACCCCAGGTCCCAGACCTCAGGGTCCCTCCTTTTTACCTGGCTCCAGAGAAGCCAGGTAAAAAGCCCCTCACTGGAAGAATAGAAAGAATATAAAGAGGAACACTCCTGGAAAGGGAGATGTGTCCTCATTCATCATTAGGAGAGTTGGTTTCAGCTGTGCTGACCCACCTAGGACAGCTATTTGGGGGGGGATACCATTTATTCAGAGCAGAGTTCTATGGGCATGTCCACTATTCAGTGGTTTGGTCTTAAGGTGCCTGAGAGGAAGTCCCCTTTGATGTCCTCCCCACAGTGTTAAAAGTAGATCAAGGGTCCCTGAAAATCAAGGGTCCTATGGATCCTTCTGCATCTTTTGACAAAGCTATGAACACTCATTTGCCACATACTTTGCTATTCCGGGACAAGAGGTCAACCTTCAGAATTTGGAGCACCCAAGCAAGGGATAAACTTTCCAAAAGAAGTATTTAAGCAACAGAGAATATGTTCTAGAGAGAATTTCAGAGGCACTGGCAGAAGAAAGAAATGAGCACCTAGCATGGGTCCGAGAAGCTGCTGTACTGTGCTGATGTTATTAGATGGATACCCTGTGGATGATCATGTCTGGGAACTCCTATGGTCCAACTTCTTGTCCTGAGTTCTAAGAATGAGTTTATCTGATCCTCTACAGTTATAATCCTGAGCAGAGGAACCTGTTCTGAACATGGCTTCTGTCTACCATAGCAGACTTCTCAACAGGACTGGAAAACCCAAAATCTTTTCGTTGCACTGAAGATTAAGTCACCTTACTTGTCTACCTTTGTACTGTTTAGAATCTCTTGCTGTCTATTTAGTTAAGTTTAACAGTATTTACTGGACCTTTAGGGCATAGAGCTGGATCCAGGAAATACAAATAGATGAAAACACAATCACTGTCCTTAGATGTTCCCAGACTGTAAAGCAGTCAAACTCCAGAGTAAGGATGAGGATGTGAATCAAACAATGAACGGGGAATAAACAGGGTGACAAGAGGGTTAGAAGTCTCAGCTGTCTAGCAGACAAGGTTGTATGGAAGGGGACAAAGTATCAAGAAGACTAGGGAGCCTCCAGGGATAACCCCAGAACTGAAGAGGGGAAGGTGGCAGCTCAGGGTTCTCTACCAGCTTGCTGGATGAAACCTAACTTCACCCTCATGACTCACTCAGATTCCATGTATAACCCCAAGGTTAGGGGCCAGGATTAGCTATGAAGTGCACTCTTACCCACGAGCCTATTAAAGCACTTTGCATCTTTCCGGGAAGGGAGTAGAAAAGACAAACTTTTCTCTTGTCTTTTTGAGGCTACATCTGAGGGAAGAGAATCTGGAGGGGTCCACTTGATGTTGCTTAGTAACAAGAGGAGGTTGTGACTCCACAATGCTGTTTGTTGAGGCAGCACCTGACCTGCTACTCTTTTGTCCTTTCTGCTGTTTCTTCTCTATAAGAGAAATCTGTCCCTTGGCATTATCAGTTTGCAAGACCCTTATTTAAACATATGGGAATCCACAGTGGAGTTCAGTAGGCTCACAGCCAATGAAGTATTTAATAATGTAGTAGAGGCAAATCTTGCATTCTAAAACTATGCAACCATACTGCTAAGAAAATAAATTTTAGAAAGTATGTCATGAATTCAGAAGAAATGTTTAAGAGGCTGATAGCTCTTAGGAGGAAATATAGGCACACACCATTACTCCTGGATCTGTATTTTTAGTATTTAAACTGAGACCTATCACATGAGTTGAGTGGAATTTTCCACTTGTCATCCCGCTGGCACTCAAAAAATTTTGGATTTTGTATTTTTGGATGAGGGATGCTCAACCTTCATAGGAGAAAAATTTAGCAGCCTGACAATGGGACAATGAGAAAATTGGGTTATAGTCACTCAATGCAGTTACTATGAAGGGGCTGCAAATATGGGCATCCACAGAAATCAACTCTATGTTGAATCAAAAAGTTGTATAAAGATACACAAAATATGTCATTTATAAGATGACATGAAAATCAATGCAATGTATTATTTATGGATAGAAACATGAATTTTGGGCTGAGGTTGTAGCTCAGCGATAGAGCAGTTGCCTCGCATGTGTGAGGCACTGGGTTCAATCCTCAGCACCACATAAAAATTAAAAAAAAAATAAAGATATTGTATCCATGTACAACTTAAAAAATATTTTTAAAAAAGTATAATCATGCATAAGAATGATATTAGGGGCTGGATTTGTGGCTCAGTGGTAGAGCACTCACCTAGCATGCGTGAGGCACTGGGTTCGATCCTCAGCACCACATAAAAATAAAATAATAAAGATAAAAAAGAGGGCTGGGGATGTGGCTCAAGTGGTAGCGTGCTCGCCTGACATGCATGAGGCCCGGGTTCGATCCTCAGCACCACATACAAACAAAAGATGTTGTGTCCACCGAAAACTAAAAAATATTTTTAAAAATCTCTTAAAAAAGATAAAAAAGAATGATATTAAATGATTACCACATGTAAATAATATAAATGTCCATCAACAACTAAAAATATATAGGATTTTTTTTTAAAGATAGCCCTTTTTACTAACTCAATGGTAGAGCACTCCTGAGTTCTTCTATAAACATAATAGTATCAGGAGAACAGAATGGAGCTTCAACTCTGTAATTTTATTTTTTGCAGTGCTGGGATTGAACCCAGGACCCTGTGCATGGTAGGCAAGTTCTCTAGCCCTGGACTACACTCTAGTACTTTACAGTATTAGCAATTGAACTCAGGGGTGCTCTACCACTGAGTTAATAAAAAGGACTATCTTTTTAAATTTTTAATATATATTTTTAGTTGTTGATGGACCTTTATATTATTCATTTATATGTCATGCTGAGAATTGAACCCAGTGTCTCAAACATGGTAGGCATGCTCTCTACCACTGAGTCACAGCTCCAGCCCAACCTTTTTTTGAGACAGGTTCTCAGTAAGTGACCCAGGCGGCCTCAAATTTGTGGTCTTCTTTCTCAGCTTCCTGATTCTCTGGGATTATAGGTGTGTGTCACTGGGTCCAGGTATTTTTCAAAGCTTTATTTAGATATAATTAACACAATAAATGGCATATAGTGAAAGTTACAATTTGATAACTTTTTCATATATTTATGTACTCATCCATGAAACATCACCTCAATGAAGACAGTAAACATTACCACCCCAAGTTTCCTTCTGTCCATTTGTCATTTGTAATCCTTCCCTATGGTAGTACTCATCCCACGCAACCACTGTGCTTTTTTTTTTTTTTTTTGCATGTGATGCCTGGAATGGAATCCAGAGCTTCACACATGCTAAGTGTACATTCTACCACTGAACTATACCTCCAGTCCCACTGGTTTTTTTTTTTTTTTTTTTTTTTTTTTTTTTTAGAGAGAGAATTTTAATATTTTTTAGTTTTCGGGGGACACAACATCTTTGTTTGTATGTGGTGCTGAGGATTGAACCTGGGCCGCAGGCATGCCAGGTGAGCGCGCTACCGCTTGAGCCACATCCCCAGCCCCCCTCCACCGTTCTTTTGGTCACTATGGATCATTTGCATTTTATAAATAGAATCACACAGTATGCATTTTTTGTATCTGGTTTTCACTCAGCATAATTGAGATTTATCCATATTGCTGCATGGAGTTGTTCAGTCCTCATTGTTTTCCTGTTGTTGTTCATTGGATGGATATACCAAATCATTCTTCCTGGTCTTTTGAATTCTCAAACTAATCAGATTTTTTTTTTTTTTGGTACTGGGGATTGAACTCAGGGGTACTCAACCACTGAGCCACATCCTCAACCCTATTTTGTAATTTATTTAGAGACATGGTCTGAGTTGCTTAGCTTTTGCTGAGGCTGGCTTTGAACTCCTGATCCTCCTGTCTCAGCTTCCCAAACTGCTGGGATTACAGGTGTGTGCCACCACGCCCGGCCCAATCAGAGTTTTGTTTCCACTATATCTCTGAAAATGTTCCTGCCAAGGTCACCAGCAATTCTCACTCATTTTCTTTGAAACATCAGCAACTTGCCACAGTTGATTTCCTCTTCTTTTGAAATATGTATCACTGGCTCACTCCAGTCTCTGTTGCTGAAGAAAAACCTAAATAAACCCTCTAGCTTTGCCTGTTCTTAGTTGACTAAAATCACTAGTATTGGAAGTTACACAGCTGTGCAATACATTATTAGTTTCCCACTAGTTTTGCTGTAGATGACACTTTTGGTGTGCATTATGATAACAGTTGTCTAGGTTACTTTCAAGGAATTTGAAGATTGTTTTTGTTGAAAATATGAACTCTTCACTTGGGCCCATAGATATGTCATACTTGACATGGTATTGCCTTTGTATTGTGTCTATTTTGCTGTCTTACCTTTGGGTCAGATTTCTACTCAGCTCTGCATATAGACATGTCGAACATTTGAGAAATGTTTTGTCTGGAACTGTAGAACAAGGTTAAATTGACTTGGACTTGCTAACCATCCCTCTCCCCCACTTTTCAAGGCCAATGACACCAGCTGTTATTACCAGAAAACATTAGATTGTAAAAGGATTCAAAAGAGTTGGCACCAGGTCTGGGATTGTGGCTCAGGGGTAGAGTACTTGTCTAGCACATCTGAGGCCCTGGGTTCCATCCTCAGCACCACTTAAAAATAAAGATATTGTGTCCATCTACAACCAAAAAATAAATATTAAAAAAAAGAGCTGGCACTTGAATTTCTGGAAGATCTCTGCCTAGTCCCAAAAAGTTCATGAATATTTTCCCCTTTATTAATTTCTCTCTCATTATTCTTATCCTATATGTGTAATCCATCAAACTCCTCGAATTGAGATGATTTATAAGCAAAGTTCCCTCTTCATTCTTTGGTCACTAAATAACACCTTTCTGTTTCTCTAACACTTGTCTCTCAGACACTTTTTCCTATAGGGGATGACATTGCTCCCATCCTTTGCATGCTTTTCTGTCATCTCTGAGGTCTCTATAGTTGTGCATCTTCTAGTGCTCAATTCAATCTCTTTCATCTGTACTCTTTCATTGCTGAACTCATCCTGTTTCATTGCTTCCAAAGTCATCTGGAACCAACAGAGACAGAGATAGAGCCCTCCTGCCCTACACCCTCTGTCCCTGCCCTTATGCCACTCCAGCATTCAGTAGACCGGAAACCTCAGACAGTGTCTTGCCTCCTTTCTTTCTCTTCCACAGCTCCAGTTTTGTGTCCCCATCAGACCGCAGTGCCTCTTGTCACAGACGCTCCCCATCTCTGCCCTCATTCCCACCGTCCAAGCCCCAGCCATGTCCTAGTTTTTGGCCACCTGGTCCACCTTACATGCTGCCTTTGTAAGAGGCACCTCACCATTCTTGGGGTTCAGGGCATTCTTGGTTTTTGCATATGCAATGGGGTGAAGGTCAGGCGACAAGCGGGGAGCGGGAATGAGAGTGTGGGGGTGTGAGATAAGTCCCATATAGTTATGTGTACCAGTGAGGTTATGTGTGGTGGGAGGCAGGCCGTCGGGCTAGGTGCTGGATCATTCAGGTTAAGACCGTTAGGACCGTTAAAACCGTTAGCCTGGAACCGCAGTGGGCGGAGCCCTGTGGATGGAACGGAATCCTCATTGGTCAGAGCGTGTCCTGGGGGCGGGGCCGCGCATGCTTTGGCAGCTTCAGTCCAGACCAAGCTTTGTAGTTAGGACCCTACAGCCTTAGGTCCGCGCGCGACAGCCGCCAGAGGTGGGGAAAGAAGGGCTGGGAGGGGTGGAAACGGAATGGGAGGGGGTGGGGGTGGGGTTAGGTTACTACCGGCTCCTTGGGAATAGGTTGGGAATTCCGGGGAACCTCGAGGGATTTCCTGAGACTTTGGCTTCTACACTTGAGACTAACTTTAAAGTCCCTCGTTGCTTTTTTATTTCCCTGTGGCTCTGAGTCCACTCTGGCACTTGAAGGGAATGACTTGTGTACTCATCTTTGAAGAGCAGTTTTCGTCAGATTCACGAGGAGCTGCGGCTTCCCCTGGAAGGGAAGAGTCAGCCTGGGAAGTCAGAGTGAATAGGAACCCAGGAAAGTGCACTGATTATTATTACGGGAAATTCTTTGGAGGCCTCTGGAAAACATGTCAGAATGTTTTATTCTAGGAGCTCAAGAGTGTGTCTCCAGCTTGAAAAGAGTCTGATGATGAGAGTGGATGGCTGTTATCGGCTGAGACTTTCATTTTTTCTACATTGGAGGAGCAGGAGGGGCTTTTGGAAGTTCTCACACTAAGATTCGCAGAGTTAGGCCAGGCATGGTGGCGCACGCCTATAATCAATGACTCTGGAGACTGAGGCAGGAGGATACAAGTTTGAGGCCAGCTTCAGCTACTTAGCGAGACCCTGTCTTAAAAAGAAAAAGAGGGTAAAATGGAGAAGTTTATGCCCCTCAGGGACATCCTCTCTGGTCAGGGTATTTTTCCTTTCTTGCTTACCCACCCTGCCAGACACCTTTTTGTAGAAACAGTTGCATTTCTTGCACATGCCTCATCTTTCCTCCCCTTTTGTGCTGCTTTTAATAGGGTTAGGGGTGAGAGGTGAGGAGGGAACCCTGCCCTTGAAAAATTTAAATGTATACATTTAATTCTCATTTACCTTAGAATGATTGTGTTCTACTTTAGAATGACTATCAATTAATAGTGTCTACTAATATCTTCAAGGACATATTTTGGCATATGGGACTTCCTATTCACTGGGAATTTAAAAACCTATACAGGTAGCATGGAAACAGGTAAATGCCCAAAAAAACAAAAACAGGTAGTCCTTAGATTTAGTTGGGAGTTTATTTATCACAATCATTACTTTGGTGATGCTGGGTATTGAACCCAAAGTGCTCTACCACATTAAAGATTGCCTTAGGAATAGTTTAGATTCTGACACCCTGGATATAGTTACAGTAGTCCCACTATCCACAATTTCATAACCATAAAAAACACAGTTTCAGTTATTTATGGTCAACTGCAGTGTCATGAGCAAACTATGGCATCAACATAGACTGAACATATTTGTGTCTTTATACAATGTCAGAATTTGCTGAATAAATTCACAAGCTACTCACTTTCATTAGCTTTAATTGACCAAAATACTCATGGTTCACTTGGTGTCATGGCCAAAGCAAATTAACAAATTCTTTTATTCCATGCCAATTTTAATTATTAATCTATAATAAGTCAAACATCAAAATTTTCACAATGATATATGGGTTACAAAGGCTAAGAAAGGGTTAATGGTGACCAAAGGGCTTAAAGATGCAGAACTGAGTGTGAAGGCAGAGAGCAGATAGGAATATAGCAGTTAACTGAGGCTGGCTTTTAATTTGTGATCTTCCTGCCTCAACTTGTGGAGTTGCAGGGATTGTAGCCATGTGCCATTGTGCCTGGACCTGTCAAAGAATTTGTTCAGAATGCAGAACTGTTCAGGGTACTGAAATTGTTCTAAGCAAGGGTCTAGACAGCAGGCAGTTTTGAAGTGGGCTGTATCAAGCAGGGAGATTAAGCTGAACTAAAGCACTAGAGACAATCAGGAGTTTCTTGCTTATTGATGTTCAAACACATTCACCACCTGGTCTGATGACAGATTGGTATGTGTTAATGCACCACCACCTAGGTGCCTCTCTTTGTATGTGTTCCAGGTGGGGGGTGCATCATTCAGTGGTCCAGTGTATCTGATAAGCTCAGGGGCCTGATTCCTTTGATATGGGTTTGCTGTGCCCAGGCATCCATATGCTTTGATTTAATCTGATAAATTCACAGGTGGTTATTTTTTTACTAGTATGATTAATTTTTTATCAGTTTGTGCCTTACAATTGTCCTATGCAGCTGAGGGTTATTCTTTTCAATTAATTTTATATGACCAGGGCCTGGGGTTATGGCTCAGTGGTAGAGTGATTGCCTAGCATGTGTGAGGCCCTGGGTTCGATTCTTAGCACCACATATGAATAAATAAAATAAATGTCCATTGACAACTAAAAAAAATTTTTTAAAAGTTTGTATGTCCAACATCGGATGGTTATCTGCTTTCCCAGACAAGTTGCCAAGTCATTTAGCCTTAGCACTCAAAATGGAGTAGCTCATGATAAACTACTGCTTTATAAAATGGAGTAATTCAGGGCTGGGCACAGCCTGAAAGCTGCTATTCTATACAACAGGGAGTTAACACAGAGCAGAGCACATCATGTAGCCATATGTAGTCCAAAAATATTAAATGGAAAGTTCCAGAAATAAGCAATTCAAAAGTTTTAAATTATGTGTCATTCTTGTTACTGGAGTCCTTGGGCAAAAGCCTTGTCCCCAGTGGTCCCAACAGACCAGGCTTGGCTACCTGTCCAATATGCCAATCAAAGAGATTAGCTATGGTTAAAGGCAGGAATTTTTTTGTTTTTAGTTTTTCCCAACTTATCTACATCCTTGCTAACAATATTTATTTTCTGACTTAAACATTTTTTTTTCCATGGTGCTGGGGATTGAACCGAGGTTCTTCAACATGCTAAGCAAGTAGTTTACCACTGAGCTGTACCCCCAGCCCTTAAAAATTTTTATTGATGTATTATAATTATACATAATATTGGCATTTATTGTTACATATTTATACATGAACATAATATAATTTGGTCAATTTCATTCCCTCCTACTTTCCATTTCCTTTCCCTTCTCCCTTCCCCTGGTTCTCTACCTGTGTTCTATTGGTCTCCCTTCTGTAGAATAGGAGCTTTTAATTACTATGACCGCACTGGGAAGAACAGATATAGGTGTATAGTAACTGAAAATCTGTCTTCAAGGGAGTGACCCAGACTTTGAAATTTTATAGAAAAGGAAAACAAAGGCAAGGGTAGGGGCTTCCATAGCTGGGGGTTAGCATAATTGGCAGAGTATATCATTCAGGTCAGGCCATGGTCAGGTTAATCATTTTCTCAGGACTAGTTTTGGAAGGTCATCATCACTTGAGGGGGCAATTTGGTTCCCATCCTGTTTAAGTGGGCAGCCTTCATTCCCTCATGGGGTAATTGTTGTTGTTGTTTTTAATATTTTTAATTTTTTGACCTTTATTTATTTTATTATACGTGGTGCTGAGAATTGAACCCAGTGCCTCATATATGCCAGGCAAGTAGCTAATGCTGAGCCACAGCCTCAGCTGGGGGTAATTGTTCTTGTTTAGGAAGTTAATCTGATCCAGCAGTCTATACTCTGGTTCACCATTGCTTGAGGCTAGTTTCAGTTCTTTGTTATAAATACTTATGAATCAAGGGGCTGGGGTTGTGGCTCAAGTGGTAGAGTGCTCACCTGGCCCGTGTGAGGCACTGGGTTCAATCCTCAGTACCACATAAAAACAAAATAAAGATATTGTATCCACCTAAAACTAAAAACTAACTACATACTTATCAATCAAGTCTGTTGTTCATGGAATCATAGGTAAATTCAGAAGAAATGTAGCTCAGAAGGAAAAAAACAAAAAAGGCAAACTCAAAGAGGGGAAAAATGGGGCTGGGGATGTGGCTCAAGCGGTAGCCCGCTCGCCTGGCATGCGTGCGGCATATGTTCGATCCTCAGCACCACATACAAACAAAGATGTTGTGTCCGCCAAAAAATAAAAAATAAAAAAAATTAAAATTTTCTCTCTCTCTAAAAAAAAAAGCGGGTGTCGGGGGAGGGGGTTAAGTTGATGAGGTTCATGACTGGGCCCTCCTTAATTCTTTCTACTTTTTTGGTACCAGGGATTGAACCCAAGGGTGCTTAACCACCGAACTACATCCCCAGCCCCTTTTTAAATATTTTATCAAGGTTTCCCTGAGTTGCTCAGTGCCCTGCTAAATTTGCCGAGGCTGGCTTTGAACTCAAGATCCTTCTGCCTCAGCCTCCCTAGCTACTGGGATTACAAGCATGCACCAGCCCACTTGGCACTCGTTCATTCTTAGGAGCATGATGCAATCTCTTGCTGTCCCACTTCATTCTGTTTAGAATGTGAATCATCTCTTTGGTGTATCCACACTGTATATGCTACCCACCTATTAGTCACTTAGTGGCCTTCTTGGTTATCAATAAGTAATCCTTATTTTATGTGACAGTGGTTGTGAAGTGCAAGAGTAGCAATGCTTCAATTCAGAAATGCAAACAAAAGGTGTAAAGTGCTCTCTTAAAGTGGAAATGTGAGTCTTTCCAATTTAAGGAAAGAAAAAAAAACCCATATATTTCTGAGGTTGCTAAGATACACAGTAAGAATGAATTTTCTATCCATGAAATTGTGAAGAAAGAAAAAGAAATTCATGATAATTTTTGCTGTCACACTTCAAACTGAGAAAGTTATGGCTACAATGGATGGTAAGTGGTTATGATGGAAAAAGGTGGAATTGATGGGCTGGGATTGTAGCTCAATGGTAAAGTACTTGCCTTGCATGTGGAAGATACTGGGTTTGATCCTGTGCACCACATAAAAATATAATAAATAAATATTTTGTCCATCTACAACTAAAAACATATTTTTTAAAAAAGGTGGAATGGGGCTGGGGTTGTGGCTCAGTGGTAGAGCATGTGTGAAGCACTGGGTTGGATTCCTAGCACCGGGAAGGAAGGAAGGAAGGGAGGGAGGAAAGAAGGAAGGAAGGAAGGAAGGAAGGAAGGAAGGAAGGAAGGAAGGAAGGAAGGGAGGGGTCGGTCCAACAACTAAAAAATAACTTTAAAAAAAAAAGGTCGGGGGCTGGGGCTGGGGTTCAATGTTGAGTGCTCACCTAGCACACGTGAGGCACTGGATCCAAACCTCAGAACCACATGAAAATGAAATAAAGATATTATGTTCACCTACAACTAAAAAAATATTTAAAAAAGGTGGAATCCTTATCCTAGTAACTCAGGAAACTGAGGCAGGAGGATTGCAAGTTCTAGGCCAGTCTCTGCAACTTAGATTCTGTCTCAAAAAGGACTGTGAATGTAGCTTAGTGGTAAAGCCCCCTGAGTTTAGTCCCTAAATCCCTAGTACAAAAAAAAAAAAAAAAAAAAAAGGAAAAGGAAAAGGCATTAAATTACATTAAATCATAGGATTCTGTATTAGCTGTGGTTTCAGGCATCCACTGGGGGTCTTGGAACATATCCTGCTAGGATAAGGTGGAAACTAGTATATTCTAAACCCTAAGGCATGGGCTATATAAATTTCATCTCAGTTGAAACAAAGATGAAAAATGATAGTGGTTTTATTTAGGTATGGAATAATGACATTAAATAATGACCTTGATGTAGTAATGTGTGTAATATTGTTTAAATTCTAAGTCTAAATTCTAGAAGGAGGAATTTCTATAGGGAACAAGAAAAACTATGTCTTGTATTTACATAAATATACCTCTTCTATTTAATTTTATTTGCTTATTTATTTATTTTTGAGTTGGGGTTTTATTTATAGTGTCCAGGCTGGCCTGAAATGATCCTCCTGCCTTAGCCCCCTGAATAGCTGGCTGTACAGATACTCATCATAATGCCTGGCTTGCACCTCTTTTATTTATTTATTTTGAATTACTGGCCACTGAACCCAAAGGTGTTCTACCACTGAGCTTTTATTTTTAATTTTAGAGCTTGTTTGGAGTTTCTATCAGGTGAGCATAGCTGTTCAAATACCATTGACCAAAAAATTGTCCTCTTCTGACAGGGAAGATTGTCCTCTTTGACCTAATGTGCAGTTTCTGTAGGGATGCACATGGTGCAGTGAAGAGGAAGCAGACAGCTTCCTAGCCAGCCAGATCAGCCAAGTCAATCCTAGTGATCAATGGGGTGACAGAAATCTCTGCTATATTGCCCTCACATCCTTATTTTTAATTTTGAGACAGGGACTCCCTAAGTTGTCTAGGCAGGACTCAAACTTGCAATCTTCTGACCTCGGTCTCCTGAGTAGCTGGCATTATAGGCATGCACCACCACACCCAGTTTATTATTGAGTTTAAGAGATTTTTGCAGGTCTAGGGATGTAGCTCAGTTGTAGAGTGCTTGCCCAATTTGTGTAAGACCTTGGGTTTGATTCCTTGTACCAACAAGGGAATTCATTGTATATTTTATATACCAATCCTTCATTAGATATTACTTTTTCCGGGCAGTGGCAGTGCACGCTGTAATTCCAGCAACTTAGAAGGCTGAGGCAGGAGGATCTCAAGTTCAAGGCCAGCCTCCATAATTTAGTGAGACCCTGTCCAAAAGTAAAATAAAATAAAAAGGTGTAGGGATTGCTGCAGGGCCTAACCTTGGACTCTCATGGAAGAATGTTTATCTTGCTCATAGGACATTATATTTTGGGACAAAGTGCTGTCAGAACACTGGCAAGAGCAATTTCCTTGCTCCTTTGACAAGGAGTTATTCCCCTGTTGGTGTGGGGTTGGGTTTTGTGGCAGTTTTTGAACTCTTGGTGTCTGGACTTCCGTTAAGATGTATATATCGAATGTATATATCCCCTCTGGCCTATCATGACTGTTATATGTAAAGTACATACCCACTATAAAAGCTATTCTTGCTGTGCAATAAAGCAGACGCTGTTCTCTGAAACCGTCTCTAGAGGGGTTTCTCTGTGCCCTCAAGCTCCCCACAGTCGATGTTGGAGGGATAAATCCCCTCAGCAAGGGACATCTGTAGTTTAGTAGTAGAGTGCCCCTAGGTCCAATCCCAGTACTGTAAAAACAAAAGTTTGGAAAGATTTTCTTCTAGTCTATAGCTTGTCTTCTCATTTCAAATTTCCTTCCTTTCTCTCCCAGCACTCCCTTCCTTGCTTCTTGCTTTTCTTGTGCTGAGGTGAAACCTGGAACTCCATGCCTTATATACACAATGCAAACACTCTATACTGAACTAAACCCCAGCCCTCACTTTCTTGAAAATATCTTTCACAGAGAAATTTTTAGTTTTCTATTTTTTTGTTGTTGTTATTGTTGTTGTTGTTGTGGGGATTGAATCCAGGGGCACTTTACCATTGAGCTACATTCCAGGTACTTTTTTATTTTTTATTTTGAGATAGCATCTCACTAAGTTGTTGATGATCTCACTAAGTTGCTGAGGCTGGCCTCAAATTATCCTCTTGCCTCAGTCTCCCCAGACACTGAGATCACTGTGCCCAGCTAGAAGTTTTAAATTTTAATGGAAGTCCAGTTGATCAGTTGTTTCTTTCATGGATAGCATGTTTGGCATTGTATCTAAAATGTTACCACCAGTCCCAATCTCAGAGTCATTTAGCTTTTCCTTTATGTTATCTTCTAGGAATTTTATAGTTTTGCATTTTATTTAAGTCTAAAATCTGTTTTGAGCTAATTTTTGCAAAAGGTATAAGAGCTATGTCTAAATTTATTTTCTTTTGCATGATGTTCTAGCATCATTTGTTGAAAGACTATTTTTTGATTGTATTATCTTTGCTTTTCTTTCAAAGATCAGTTGACTATATTTAGGGGTGGGTCTACTTCTAGGTTCTCTATTCCATTGATCTTTTTGTCTATTTTTTGTCTTGATTACTCATAAATTTATAGTGAATCTTAAAACTAGATATTATTAGTTCTTTGGCTTTTATACCTCTTTTATTTATTTATTTATTTTGGTATTTTGGCTCTCTATAAACTTTAGAATCAGCTTGTCAATATTCATAATATAAGTTTCTATATCATCAGCATTTTATAGTTTTTCTCATATATTTGGCATATGTTTTGTCAGAGTTGTGATGTTTTAGTACTAATATAAGTGTTATTGTTTTTTAATTTCAAATTCTATTTGTTAATTATTGGTATATAGGAAAGTGATTGATTTTGTATGTTAACTTTGTATCCTGATAAGTGATTATCCTTTGTATCCTCAGGATAATCACTTATCAGTTCTAGAAATATTTTTGTTAGATTTTCGAAATAGACAATAATGAGCTAGGGTTATGGCTCAGTGATAGAATGCTCGTCAAGCATGCATGAGGCACTGAGTTCGATCCTCAGCACCACATAATAATAAAATAAAAATATATGTCCACTTAAAACTAAAAAATAAATATTAAAAAATAGGCAATCATTGTGTTTGTTAAAGGAGACATCTGATTAACTTACAAAGTAAAATGCTAAAACAACAACTGCTAAATATAAAAACAAGTACTCTCACTTCTTAAATTCCATAAAGTAATATATTTAAACATTATATGTGTTTTCATAAATGGATAAATAAAAAAGGTTTAAAAAATAGGCAATCATATAATATGTGAACAAAGACAGTTGTATTTATTCCTTCCCATTCTGGTGCTTTCTATTTCTTTTCTTTTTGGTCTTATTTTATTATCTAGGACTTTTAGTACAACGTTTGAAAAGGAGTGATAAGAAGGGAAAGCCTTGCCTTGTTCCTGATGTTGGCAGGAAATTTTGGTTTCTCACCATTAAATATGATGTTAGCTCTAGGTTTGTTGAAGCTATTCATCAAGTTGAGGACTTTCACCTTTATTCCTGGTTTGTTGAGAGTCTCTCCCTCACTTTGGTACTAGTTATTCTATCCAGAGCCTTGCATATGCTAAGCCAGTACTCTACCACTGAGTTTTATCTCCACACTGTTATTTTTTTTTTTTTAAAGAAAGAGTGAGACAGAGTGAGAAAGAGGGAGAGAGAGAATTTCAATATTTATTTTTTAGTATTTGGCGGACACAACATTTTTGTCTGTATGTGGTGCTGAGGATCGAACCCGGACCGCACGCATACCAGGCGAGCACGCTACCGCTTGAGCCACATCCCCAGCCCCCACACTGTTTTTTTTAAAAAAATATATTTTTAGACAGAGTATCACTGAATTAATTGCCCAGGCAGACTTCAAATTTTTGATCCTCCTGCCTCAGTCTTTTCAGTTGCTAGGATTACACTCAGCTGCTGAGAGGTTTTTTGTTTTTTTTTTTTAATCAGTGATGGATTTTGTTAAATGCTTTCTTTTTCTGCATCTATTGATCTGATCATGTAATTTTTCCTCTTTAGTCTGTTAATGTGGTGGATCATTTTTAAAAAGTTTTTAGTTGTAAATGGACACAATACCTTCATTTTATTTATTTATGTGGTGCTGAGGATCGAACCCAGTGCCCCACACATGTGAGGTAAATTCTCTACCACTGAGCCACAACCTTAGCCCACATCAATTCTTTTTTGAATGTTGAAACAGCCTTGAATGTCTGGAATGAATCCCACTGGGTTATGCTTTATAATTCTCTTTAAGTTGTTGGATTCTGCTTGATTATATTTTATTGAGGACTTTACATGTATGCTCATGAGTGATGGTGGTCTAGTTTTCATGTAATGTCTTTGTCTAGTATGGGGTAATACTGGTCTCATAGAATAAGTTAGAAAGGATCCCCAGAACTTCTATCTTCTGGAAGAGATTGGAGAAAATTGGTATAATTATTTCCTTAGATTGTTTCAAAGAATTCACCAGTGAACCCATTTTAGTAATGTAGCTGGGTTTTTTGTTTGTTTGTGTTTGGTACCAGGGATTAAACCCAGGGGCACTTAACCACTGAGCCATATCCCCAACCTGCTTTTTATTTTGAGACAGGGTCTCAGTAAGTTGCTCAGGGCCTCTCTAAATTGCTGAGGCTGACTTTGAACTTTTAATCCTCCTGCCTCAGCCTCCGAGCTACTGGGATTACACAACACTGCTTCTTGCTTAGCTGGGTTTTTAAATTTTTTTTTTCAGTTCTCATAACTCTGAGGTATTTTACTAATTTATTTGCTTGCTAGGAGCAATGGCGCATACCAGTAATCTCAGCGATTAGGGAGGCTGAGGCAGGAGATTCACAAGTTTGAGGGGAAGTTTAGCAAGACACTGTCTCAAAGTTAAAAAAAAAAAAAATGTTTAAAGGATCTTGAGATGTGGCTTACAAGTAGAGTGCCCCTGGGCTCAATCACCATTACCATAAAAAACAAACAACAAAAAATACATACTTATTTGCTTTGTGGGAAAGCAATATTGCATAGATTTACAAAGAAGAAATTATCTAAACTCTGTTCAGGAGGGTTGAGACCAAAAAATTAACTGTAATACTCAGTTTCAACTCTGCAGGAACATTTTTTGCTGCTGGAGTGAATGTGAGAGTTTATGATCTGTTATATGGAGTCCTATGAACTGAGAACAGGTGAATGTGGTCAGCCCAAGGAAACCATGGATTCATTTGAGAAAGGTAAAGCCAGAGTCTGAGACAGTAATTAAGAAGCAGCTAATAAGTACCAGTTTCCATACCAGGTATTAGATATTACTTTTGTTGTTGTTGTTTTGTTGCTGCTGCTGTGGATTGAACCCAGGGCTTCATGCATGTTAAACTTGCATTTTACCACTGCCACTGAGCTACCCCATATTCATCTTCTTGAATCTTTATCCACATTCTTTTTTTTTTTTAGTACCAAGAATTGAACCCAGGGACACTAAACCACTCATTGAGCTATATTCCCATCCCTTTTCATTTTTATTTTGACACAGGGTCTCACTAAGTTGCTTAAGACCTTACTAGAATGCTGAGGCTGGCCTTGAACTTGGGATCTTCCTGCCTCAGCATCCCAGAGCTGCTGGGATTGCTGGCATTTGCCATGGCACTAGTTTCTACCCTCCATTCCCCATTCTTTTAAGATAGTTATTGTCTTATGCTCATTTAACTAATGAGGAAACTGAGGTTCAAAGAAGTTAACTGATTTTCCCAAGTTCACTCAGTTTGCAGGTAGAAGAGTTAGGATTTGAATCTTGGTCTGGTGCCTCAAAAGACACAGCCTTTCCATTTATTACCTTGCTATTAATACAGGGAAACATTAGAGATGCTTAGTTCTAAAAAGTACCCTCAAACAGCCAATGTTAAGAAACAGACTGGTGTACTTGAAATATCATGACTTATTGTACTGAACTCACCTAGCTTGGAAACTTCTTACCCCTAATTATTGGAGAGGACTTGAGCTGGTTAATTAGCTTATATGAACTTTGCTCACAAAAAAATGGTGATAATATCTGCCTCAAAAAATCATTGGGAGGATTAAATAAATGTACACTAGCATTGTACCTAGCACACAATACAAAACTGTAAATGGCAGTGCTTATAGCCCCTTGATCTTATGGTCTGTACTTAACATTCATGTAAAACAAGTATTTGTAAACATGAAAAAATGCATCTGTTTTTCTAGAAAATTAGAAAAATTTTACATACATTAAAATATTTATTTAGGATCATGTCCTGAGCTACTTCCTTCCACCTTTCTGCTATGATGTTCTTCCTCATCTAAGATACAGAGTGATGAAGTTGGCCATCTTTAGATTGAGACCTCTGAAACTAGTTGCAGACAAAGACCAAGGTGACGTGGCTGGAAGGAGATATTCTGGATGCCCAGTGCCTGAGGACAGCCTGCCAGGGCCTCTCACTCGTCATTCATACAGCTGCCATTATTGATACCGAGAGTTTCATTCAGAGACAGACCATCATAAATGTCAATCTGAAAGGTACCCAGCTCCTGTTGGACGCCTGTATCCAAGCTAGTGTGCCATTCTTCATCTACACCAGCTCAATAGCGGTAGCTGGACCCAACTCCTACAAGGAGATCGTCCAGAATGGCCACGAGGAAGAGCATCATGAAACTACATGGACAGCTTCATACCCCTACAGCAAAAAGCTGGCTGAGAAGGCTGTGCTGGCAGCTAATGGGAGCACTCTGAAAAATGGGGACACCTTGTGGACTTGTTCCTTAAGGCCCCCATACATCTATGGGGAAGGAAGCCCTGTACTTTCTCGAATTGTGAATAGGGCCCTCGGGAACAATGGAGTCCTAGAAAATACAGGAAAGTTCTCTGTAGCTAACCCGGTCTATGTGGGCAACGCGGCCTGGGCACACATTCTGGCCTGCAGGGCTCTGAGGGACCCCAAGAAGGCTGTGAGCATCCAAGGACAGTTCTACTACATCACAGATGACACACCTCACCAAAGCTATGATGAATTGCATAACAACCTGACCAAAGAATGGGGCCTCCGCCCTGACTCCGGGCTGAGACTTCCTCTCTATCTGAGGTACTGGCTTGCCTTCCTGTTGGAGACAGTGAGCTTCCTTCTGAGTCCCATTTACAAATATCAACCCCCCTTTAGCCGCTATTTACTGACAACATCAAATAGTGTGTTTACCTTCTCCTACAAGAAAGCTCAGCGAGATCTGGGTTATAAGCCCTTAAACACCTGGGAAGAAGCCAAAGAGAAAACTGTGGAGTGGATTGGCTCACTGGTGGAAAAACACAAGGGAGCACTGAAGAAAAAGACTCCCTGATGGGCAGATGGCAGGGATGGGGGCCTGGGTTTTGTCAGGAGCTATATGTCAAGCTCCTCTACCTGGCTCCCTCTAGAAAGTGACCAATGAACCATCCCAGGTCCTTTGACACAATGGGTACAACGGGAATGACACAACTGAGAGGTTTCCTTGAGCCACCAGGAGCCTCTTGGTTTTATTCCCCCTCTCCAGTGCTAAAGCATTTCTTTTCTTTGGACATCTCCCATTCCTTCATAAAACTTAATGAAAACATCAAGCTGGATGTAGGGGCACATGCCTATGACTCAGGAGTCTGAAGCAGGAAGTTCTCAAGTTCAAAACCCGCCTCAGCAACTTCGAGAGGCTCTAAGCAACTTAACAAAACTCTGTCTCAAAATATTAAAAAAATTAAAAATTAGAAAAAGGGCTGAGGTTTAATGGCTAATCTCAACTGGGTTCAATCACTGGTACCAACCAACCAACAAACAATAAAGGACCCAGAAACTGTCATGGCAGAAAAGACCAATAAATTTAAAATGCATACCAGGAGAAGGGTGTTTCTGTGAAGACATTTTTCCACTGTCCCTTCCAAGTCCATGTATGGCCACCTTTCGGTCAAAAGAGGATGGAACTAGGTGGGGAGAGAAGGGATAGGATCTGAAGGGGACTTGAGATTGACTATAATGTATGAGGTTTGGGGCATGAACAGAATTCCTGCACCAGGCCCACAGATCAAACACAATGGAGTCCCTCCTGCTAATCTCCACACCCCAATAAAAAGATGTCAATCTAACTTCACAAAATCAATAGCTATGGTTTTAAACAGGCCAGGTGGAGCCAGCGTGACAATGCTGTGCACTGTGCTTTAACATTTACAAGAACAATAACTTTGAAAAACCCTTTTGTTTATTTTGTCTGGTTTAGTTCTCTTTAGCCCCTTCATACCCTTGAAAGCCACCTTGTTTGGTAAGTTCATTGAACATCCAACGTTTGATGGATGTTGTCTGTATCTCAAACCACAATTAAAAGCTAATGACCATCTTTAAAAAAAATAAATAAAATAAAATATTTATTTAGAACTTCTGTTTCATTTTATCTAGGTTAGGTCTGTGTTGAGACAGTGTTTAATGTTTGATGGTTTATTCTACCATATGTGTAGGGATAAAAAATCATATTTCTGATATCACAGTGGTAAAATGTTATCTGATAAATATGAATGCTTTGTGAGTGTGGAAAGATACATTTCTAAATTAGGGGCTGGGGTTGTGGCTCAGTGGTAGAGTGCTAACCTAGCATATGCAAGGCGCTGGATTCAATCCTCAGTACCACATAAAAAATAAATAAATACATAAAATGAAGGTATTGTGTCCAACTAAAAATGTATTAAAATTTCTAAATTAGACTTATAAAATTCAGGCTAGGCCTGGGGTTGTGGCTCAGTGGCAGAGTGCTTGTCGAGCATGTGTGAGGCACTGGATTAGATCCTCATCACCACATATAAATAAATAAATAAATATATTGTGTCCAGGGCTGGGGATGTGGCTCAAGCGGTAGCGCGCTTGCCTGGCATGCATGCGGCCCGGGTTCAAATCTCAGCACCACATACAGGGATGTTGTGTCCGCCGAAAAATAAAAAATAAAAATATTGGGAAACTCTCTCTCTTTAAAAAAAAAAAAAAAAAGATATTGTGTCCAACTACAACTAAAAAATATTTAACAAAAAATTCAGGCTTTATGGTTATAATAATGACCTATGGTATGCAGTACTCACTGAGCAGAAAAGCAAAGTAGGTAGAGAAGGCACTGCTTTTAAGAGGTATGGGAAGGCACTTTTATCCAATGCACTCCCTCTTCATCTGACTCCTTAATTCCCCAAATTCTACATCTCTCTTGACATTCCAATATCTTATGGTCTCAGGAAAACTAGTCTTCTTGGGAGAGGTAATGGGTTAAGCCATTCATTGCATCAAGCAATGAAAGATAAGTTATATTGGTTCTTTCCTAAAAGCAGATTATTCATAGGACAACAAGAGAAAAGGGCAAAGAGCAAAGCAAGGCAAATTTCCAGTTTCATAGGTAATTTTGAGCATTCCCTGGTGTCAAGTGGGAATTTATATATTTTTTTCTTTCTCTTTTTTTATTTCTTTTTACATTTTTAAAATACTGGGAATTAAACCCAGGAGCACTCTACCACTGAGCTATATACCAAGACCTTTTATTTTACTTTTTAAATTTTGAGACAGAGTCTCACTAAGTTGCTGAGGCTGCTGTTGAACCTGCAATCTTCCTGCTTCAGACTAAGTCTCTGGAATTACAGGCATGCATCATTGCACCCAGTTGTGTGCAATTTAATGATAGAAGATAACCTATTTTTGGCACATAGGTAACACAAATTTTCATTAATTGGATGGGAATGTAACTGCTGAAATGTCCTCATTTACATGTAGTAAGATTACTAGTAAAATTACTTTTCTTTGGAAAATATTATATCATGTTAACCTTCTTAATTAATATTCCTCTGTTCTTTTAATAGAGATAATCATAAGAAATGAATTTTAATGTCTGGAACATCAAAGAGATGCTCAGTATTCCTTCAGGCCCAGGGTAAGTTTTCTGGCTATATTCTCTGATACTTAAGATACTTAGGGGTGTGGTTATAGCTGAGTAGTACAGCGCTTGCCTAGCATGTGTGAGGCACTGGGTTCCATCCTCAGCACCAAATAAAAATAAATAATAAAACAAAATAAATGTATTGTGTTCATCTACAATTAAAAAAAAGAGAGAGTCTTATTGATTCTAGAAAGAAGGTCCCCTTCCTATTGGGTTGTAGTGATAGAAATGCTCTGTACTATCTCTTCTAATCCTCTGTCACCATTGTTCCTTCTTGTGTCTTTTTCCCATTTATTGATTACAAAAGTGATGTTAATTCATATGTTAACTGAGCAATGATTTTTTACCCTTCATTGGGCCTACGGATTGGACATATGAGAATCAGACATAGTCCAACATTTGGAAACTGACCTTAGTTAGGGCAACTCTATTGAAGTAGTAAGGAATAAAAATCAAGTCAGTGTTCATATATATGTTTGATTGTGTGTGCAATTTTTAGGTACCATGGAAATAATAGTCACTCCAGCTGCTGGGTATGATGGTGCCTGCCTGTAATCCCAGTGACTCAGGAGGTTAAGGCAGGAGGCTGAGGCAGAAAGATTGAAAGTTCAAAGCCTCAGCAATTTAGCGAGGCCCTAAACAACTTAGTCAGCCCCTGTCTCAAAATAAAAAATAATGGGGCTGGGGTTGTGGCTTAGCAGTAGAGCACTTGCCAGCAAGTACGAGGCACTGAGTTTGATCTTCAGCACCACATAAAAATAAATAAATAAAGGTATTGTGTCCAATTACAACTAGTAAATAAATAAATTAATTAAATAAAAAGGGCTAGGTCTGTGGCTCAGTGGTTAAGGGCCCCTGGGTTCAATCCCAGGTACTAAAAAAAAGAATATTTAGTCCTAATTGAAAGCAATTATAACTATTTTAACTATAGCCCTTATCTTGCTGGCCCTAATTTTAAAATTAGCCAATCAACTCCTCTAATCAGGGCAAAGGGCAGTGCAGTGTTAGGGATATAAAATTGCCCACCCAGGGGTACTTGCTAGCCAGGTTCCCTAGCATACCTTGTGGCAGAAGTAAAGTTTGCTTTGCCCACATTCTTTCAAACACATGTTTGATTTCTTGCAGAGCCTGAGTATTTCTAACACTGGTTATAATAAAAATGTGTGGCATTCAAAATGTTCTTGTGTGGTGTGTGTTGTGGTGCCAGGGATCAAACCCAGGACCTTGAACATGCTTGACAAGTGTTCTTCTACTGAGTTCTATCTCCAGATCCACACTCCCTTCTTCCCTCTCTCCTTCCCTCCTCCTTCTTTCTTTCTTTCTTTTTTTTTTTTTTTTTTTTTTTTTTGAGGCAAGGTCTAGCTAAGTTGCTTAGGGCCTTGCTAAATTGTGGAGGCTGGATTCCCAACTTGCAATCTTCCTGCCCCAGCCTCCTGATTAACTGGGATTAGAGGCCAGGTCCACCATGACCAACTCCAGCTCCTTTCTTGTGCTTCTTTGTACATATTACTGGCCATGTACAGGGGGCTTAAAAGTCAGAGTAAGTTAGCCCTGTGCCCAGGATATTCTGAAGTAAACACTTGTAAATTATGATTTCATTGTTTAGGTTATATGTCCACTTAATATATTTATCTTGCTTAATTTTAGGACCACTAAGTCATCTAACTGGAATAATAATCAGACTGATTATACTGCTCTCAGTGATTCTCAGTTCCTCTTTGGATCTCAGTTTTGTCCAGAAAATTCAGAGACCCTGTCAGCACCCTTGGATTTCAGTGCCCACTTGAGACATTCAAAACAGTCACAACAGAATTCTCTGGATGTGAGTCTGATTTCCAGAATTTCTCTTCATGTATTTCATACCAATATATAGTAGAATCATACATTTTTAAAGCTACTATTGATTTGACTTGGTGGTCTGAAGTGAACAAAAAATAATAATACTTGCAATTTCTTCTCTTACCCAAATGATATAAAATACTGTTAGTCCCTGACTGCTTCTAGGAAAAGGCTTATACTGCATACATTTCCTAAGTGTAGTCACACTAATTTTTTTGTGAAAATTTGTAAGAAAAAAAATTACATACAATAGGAATAAAGTAACATAAATTTTATATTAAATAGACTTTTCCCAAAGAAACTTCACATACTTTGTGGATTTCAATCAACTATACTACATTTATTTTTTGGGGGGGAGGGCGGGGGGTAATGGGGATTGAACCCTGGGGCACTTAACCACTGAGCCAAATCCCCAGCCCTTTTTAATATATTATTTAGAGACAGGGTCTCATGGAGTTGTTCAGGGCCTCACTAAGTTGCTGAGGCTGGCTTTGAACTTGTGATCCTTCTGCCTCAGCCTCCCAAGCCACTGGGATTACAGGTGTGTAATCTGCACCCAGCTACATTATATTATTGATGAAGGAAGAAAATGAGGATTTTTGAGGGGCAAGATAATGAATAAGAGCCAGGAGAGGAAACAGTCTCTTGAATCCTCGAATACAGGAAATGGTTCACCATATGATATCATGACCATTGTCCAATCCATGTCAAACTTATCAATAGGTATTTTAATTCACTAGCAGATAAAATCAGCAAATCTAGTTAAACTTATTCATTTAAAAACTTTAATACATCATCTCAGAGATAGCATAAATAATTTTCTGTTGTTGCCTGTAAATTTATGCAATTAATTTTAAAGCAATCTTAACTGATATTTTAAATATTTTTGCTGGTAAGGTAGAAACCCTATTAATAGAAAGAGTTGTTTTATTGTAAATATAATTTCCTGTTAGACACAGAAATTCAAAAAAGCTACATGCTATATTGTTTTTAGCAATAAGGTTTGCACTTAAATATGATTCTGAATTATACAGAAAATAGTGAATGTTATGCATTTTTATGTGTGAAATGCTATATTGATTTTTTTGTTCATTTAACAGAGTGAACCTAGTATTTTCACAAAGTACCAGACAAAACCCCAGCTCTTTGCAGGAGATACAAAAGATATAGACCTATTTTCTCTTCCTTTGCCAGTTGGAAAGTCAAAAGGTCTTTTGACACAGTTTGAAGAGAAAAACAAAAGGACAAAAGATCAATGTGACAGGTATGCAACATTTTCAAGTGAATAAGGCAACTTGTGTTTTTCTGAGGGAAACAAAAGGAAGTGTCAGTAATCAAAGAATTAAATTTCAATATGATAGCATGTATTAATGTTCTCCAGAGAAACAGAATCAATAAGATTTATATGTATATAGAGAGAAGAAGAGACAGAGACAAAGAAAAAAAGTTACAGAGATTGACTTATTATATGAATTGGCTCATGAGATTGTCTAGGCCAAGAAGTGCCATAATCTGCTATCTGCACGTTAGAGAACCAGGAAAGCCACAGGTATAACTCAATCTGAGTCAGGAGGCCTGAGAAGGAAGGCGAGTGGTGGCTGCTGGTACAAGTCCTGGAGTTTGAAAGCCTGACAACCAGGGGGCTCTAATGTCTAACAAGATGGATATCCCAGCTCAAGAAGAAGGAGTGAATTTGCCCTTCTTTTATCTTTCTGTTCTATTTGGGCCTTCAACACATTAGATGATGTCCATGTACATTGATAAGGGTTATCTTCTGTACTCATCCTACAAATTCACATGTAATCCTTAGACAAAAACCTTCATATACACACCTATAAATAACGTTTCATAAGCTATCTGGACATCTCTCAGCTTATTTAGCTTGACATACAAAATAACTCTTATTCTAGGCATGATGGCCCACGCATGTAACCCCAGAAACCTGGGAGGCTGAGGCAGAAGGATCGTGAGTTCAAAGTCAGCCTCAGCAATTCAGTAAGGCCCTTATCAACTCAGAGAGACCCTATCTCAAATTAAAAACTCAAAAAGGGGGGGGGTGCTGGGGATGTGACTCAGTGGTTAAGTGCCCCTGAGTTCAATCTCCAGTACCAAAATCAATCAATCAATCAGTCAAACAAACAAAATAACCTCTGCCTTGTTCTTTTTTTTTAAATTTATTTATGTTATAGTAGAATGCATTTTGACATATACTATACAAATGGAGCACAACTTCTCATTCCTCAGTCTGTACTTAGTTCAGAGTTACTCCAGTAGTGTAATTACACATATAAATAGGATAATAATGTTCATTTCTTTCCACTGTCCTCCCCATCCCTATAACCCACCCCTCCCCTTACTCCCCTCTACACAAACCAAAGTTCCTTCATTCTTTCCTATCCCCCACCCCCGACCCTACTATGGATCAGCATCCACTTATCAGAGAAACCATTCAGCTTTTGTTTTTTTGGGTTTGGCTTATTTCACTTAGCATGATATTCTCTAGTTCCATCCGTTTACCTGCAAATGCCATAATTTTATTCTTCTTTAAGACTGAATAATATTTCACTGAGTATATGCACCGGATTTTCTTTATCCATTCATCTGTTGAAGGGCATCTAGGTTGGTTCCATAGTTTATCTATTGTGAATTGAGCTGCCATAAACATTGATGTGGCAGAGTCACTGTAGTATGCTGATTTTAAGTCTTTTGGGTATAAACCCAAGGAGTGGGATAGCTGGGTCAAATGATGAATTCATTCCAAATTTCCTGAGGTATCTATCTCCATACTGCTTTCTATAGTAGTTGTACCAATTTGCAGTTCCACCAACAATGTATGAGTGTACCTTTTCCCCCACATCCTAGCCAACACTTATTATTGCTTGTATTCTTGATAAGTGAATTGAAATCTTAGTTTTGATTTGCATTTCTCTAATTGTTAGAGATGATGAACATTTTTTCATGTTTGTCGATTGATTATATTTCTTCTGTAAATTGTCTATTCATTTCCTTAACCCATTTATTCATTGGGTTATTTGGTTTTTTTGCTATTATGTTCTTGAGGTATTTTAAAAATATTTTTTAGTTGTAGATGGACACAATACCTTTATTTTATTTATTTTTTTTATGTGGTGCCAGGGATTAAACACTGTACCTCATGCATGCTAGGCAAGCACTCTACCACTGAGTCACAACTCTGGCCCAGTTTTTTTTTTTTTTTTTTTTTTTTTAAGATTTCTTTTTTTTCCTTTTTTTAAAACATTTTTTTTTAACACAATGCCTTTATTTTTATGTGGTGCTGAGGATTGAACTAGGGTCCCGCCCATGCTAGGCGAGCGATCTACCGCAGAGCCACAGTCCCAGCCCCTGGCCCAGTTTTTAAGTCCTTTATATATCCTGGATATTAGTGCTCTGTCTGAGGTGGGTGTGGCAAAGATTTTTTTTCCCATTTTGTAGGCACTCTCATCACATTACTGATTATTATTATTATTTTTTTTTTTGCTGAGAAGAAGTTTTTGAGTTTGAATCCATCCCATTTATTGAGTCTTGATTTTACTTCTTGTGCTTTAGGAGTCTTTTTTAGGAAGTCAGATCCTAAGCCAACATGATGAAGATTTGGGCCTAGTTTTTCTTCTGTTAGGCCCAGGGTCTCTGTTCTAGTGTCTAAGTCATTAATCCACTTTGAATTGATTTTTGTGCAGGGTAAGAGACGGAAGTTCAATTTCATTCTACTACATATGGATTTCCAGTTTTCCCAGCACCATTTGTTGAAGAGGCTATCTTTTCTCCAATGTATGTTTTTAGTACCTTTGTCTAGTATGAAATAACCATATTTATGTGGGTTTGTCTCTCTGTCTTCTCTTTTTTACCAATGGTCTACATGTCTATTTTGGTAAATACTATGCTATTTTTGTTATAATTGCTCTGTAATATAGTTTAAGGTCTGATATTGTTATGCCTCCTGCTTCACTCTTCTTGCTAAGGACTGCCTTAGCTATTCTGGGTCTTTTTATTTTTCCAAATGAATTTCATGATTGCTTTTTGTGGTTCTATGAAGAAAGTCATTGGAATTTTTTAAAATTTTTTTTGAGAGAGAGAGAGAGAGAGAGAGAGAATTTTTTAATATTTATTTTTTAGTTTTTGGTGGACACAACATCTTTATTTTATTTTTATGTGGTGCTGAGGATCTAACCCAGCACCCCGCACATGCCAGGCAAGTGCGCTACCGCTTAAGCCACATCCCCAGCCCTGTCATTGGGATTTTTAAAGGAATTGAATTTAATCTGTATAACGGTTTTGGTAGTAGGGCCATTTTGATTATATTAATTCTGCCTATCCAAGAGCATGGGAGATCTTTACATCTTCTGAGGTCTCTTCAATTTCTTTCTTTAGTGTTCTATAGTTTTCATTGTAGAGGTTTTTCACCTCTTTTGTTAGATTGATTCCCAAGGTTTTTTTTTTTTTTTTTTTTTTTTCTTTGAGGCCATAATGAATGGGGTGGTTTTTCTAATTTCTCTTGCAGAGGATTCATCACTTACGTATAGAAATGCATTTGATTTGTGGATATTGATTTTATATCCTGCTACTTTGCTGAATTCATTTATTAGTTCTAGAAGTTTTCTTGTGGAATTATTTGGATCTTCTAAATATAGAATCATGTCATCAGCAAATAGTGATAGTTGGAGTTCTTTTCCTGTTTGTATCCCTTTAATTTCTTTCATCTGTCTGATTGCTCTAGCTAAAGTTTCAAGGACTGTTGAATAGAAGTGGTGAAAGAGGATATCCCTCTCTTGTACCAGTTTTTAGAGGGAATGTTTTCAATTTTTCTTCACTTAGAATGATGTTGACCTTGGGCTTAGCATAGATAGCTTTTACAATGTTGAGGTATGTTGTTTCTACTATCCCTAGTTTTTCTAGTGTTTTGAACATGAAGAGGTGCTGTATTTTGTTAAATGCTTTCTAGTATCTATTGAGATAATCATGATTCTTGTCTTTAAGTCTACTGATGTGATGAATTATGTTTATTGATTTCTGTATGTTGAATCAATCTGGCATCCCTGGGATGAACCCTACTTGATTGTGGTGCACTATCATTTTAATATGTTTTTGTATATCATTTTCCAGAATTTTACTGGGAATTTTTGCACTATGTTCATCAGGGATATTGGTCTGAAGTTTTCTTTCCTTGATGTGTCTTTTTTTTTAATTTATTTCTTTAGTTGGACACAATATCTTTATTTTATTTATTTATTTTTATGTGGTGCTGAGGATCGAACCCAGAGCCTCATGCTAGGCGAGTGCTGTACCACTGAGCCACAACCCCAGCCCCTTGATGTGTCTTTTGGAATCAGAGTGATACTAGCCTTACAGAATGAGTTTGGTAGGGTTCCCTCCTTTTCTATTTCATGGAATAACCTGAAGAGTATTGGTATTAATTCTTCTTTGAAGGTCTTATAGAACTCAGCTGAGAATCCATCTGGTCCCTGGCTTTTCTTAGTTGGTAAGCTTTTGATGGACTCTTCTATTTCCTTGCTTGAAATTAATCTGTTTAAATTATGTATGTCCTTTTGATTAAGTTTGAGCATATCATATGTTACTAGAAATTTGTCAGTGTCTTTAGGATTTTCTATTTTACTGGAGTATACATTTTCAAAATAGTTTCTAATTATCTTCTGTATTTCAATAGTGTTTATTGTGATATTTCCTTTTTCATCATGAATTTTAGTAATTTGAGTTTTCTCTCTTCTTCTTTTCATTAGGGTAGTTAAGAGTTTATCAATTTTATTTATTTTTTCAAAAAACGAGCTACAGCCCAAGCCCTCTGCTATTTTTAATTTCTAATTTCTATGTACTCTTTCTCGTTCTCTGCTTTTATAATATAACAACTTTTACTTCTTAAATTCTTAATTTACTTTTTTCATTTTAAAGCTTTCAAGCAATGTCCCAATCTTTCTCACATGGAGAATATGGTTCTAGATTTTTGGGGGTTTTTTTGGTGGGAATAGAACTCAGGGTCCTGCACTTGGTAGTCAAGTACTGTACCACTGAATTACATTCCCAGTCATGAAAATTCTTCTGTTAAAAAGTCAGTCTTGGGGCTGAGGTTGTAGCTCAGTGGTAGAACACTTGCCTAACATGGGATAAAAGTTGATGAACAACTTAAAAAAAAAAGTCGGTCTTACAGAATATCTAACAGAATTAATATGAAGAGTTGTCATATTTGGATATCAAAATTTGTTTTTTATTTGTGTTTTATAGATTAAAGAAGCAAAATCTGTAGAATTTCATTAATGACAGTCTATGTCTTCATCTTTTTAAGAATATGATATTTAGCAGGGCATGGTGGCATATGCCTTATAATCCCAGCTACTCAAGAGGTTGAGGCAGGGAAGTTGCAAGCTTGAAGTCAGCCTGAGCAACTTAATGAGACCCTGTGTCAAAATAAAATAGATAGATAGATAGATAGATAGATAGATAGATAGATAAAAAGAGTTGGGGATGTAGCGCAGTGGTAGATCACTTGCCTAGCATGTGTGAGACCCTGGATTCAATCCTTAGTACTGGAAAAAAAAGGAATGGAATGTTTATTTGAGAAATATGTCATAATTTCTTTTTCATTGAAAATTAATATTTTCCCTAGAATTGTCTGTATATTAATTTCATTATTTTGGTCAACATAATGGTAAGACAAAGATGTGTTTAGGAATTTTGGACTTCTAGAAAAAAAACACTACTTCTGAAGCTAGTGTTGATGTAAAAATGAAAGGTGGTCTTTCCTTCTCTAGTAACTACTTTATTGCTAAAATTCACTCTTATTTAAGATATATATATATATAGATATATAGATATAGATATAGATAGATATAGATATATATATATATTGTTAATTTTAAAAATAAAAATATGATTTGCCTTGGAAATGGTCACAATTAACATTCTCCTCCCCCCCCCCCAACTGGCACTGAAGTTTCTCAGGTTGAATCACCAACTCTGATCAGTATTTTGATGTTATACTAGATGGACACCTGCCATATTCATGGAATCAATTCTGTTGCATGTTGTTTCAATATTTCACAAAGCTTTGTTGTTTTTATTTTTCTCCTATTCTAGTGAGACTCTATACAACTTTGTTTCCCAGATCAGAGAAAGCATTCATAGGGTAAGTATAGCTACATTTTAAGGAGTTAGAGCATCTTACATCTTAAGAAGTTTAGTAACTATACTGTCTTGACTTTAGTTCTTGTAGAATCACAATTTTTAAGCACCCTTATTGATCATTAAATGACAATTCTCCAAGTTAGTAAAATAAGGCAACAGTCTGTGAATGTTTTCTTAATTTTGGGTTTCTTAGTTGCAGACGTCTGTGGAAAAGTCTGAGGAACATCTCAGTTCAAGAAGCCAATCTATTTTGGATTCTTTGGAGAATGTGGCTAAGACATGTGAGTCTCTCATGTTTGTATTTATCAGCAGAAGGCATCGGCAAATGGTGAACATGAACTTTCTAACCCTAGCCAGGTTTCCAGGAGTGTCATTCCACATAGTGGAGTGGGATCTACCTCTTTGGTCCCACAATGCCTTTGGTGAAGCACTAATCCTTTACCAGGTAACCCTGCTGTCTCAGGGCAGGTATCTCTACAGAGGGTTCTCATCTCACTGCCTGAAGTAAATCAGCAGCCTCCCTGAGTCTCAGATGAATTGGTGGCTGTGCTACCAATAGAGACGCTACCCACTTAGGAGTTAGAAATATTCCAGTCACCTGCTGTCCTTCTTGTTGCCTAGGTTTCAGTGAGAGTTGCTTTTAGTAAATCACAGCATCACTCTCAATTTTAGCTGCAGTTTATAAAAACCCCTGCTCCCTTAATTAGTGATTTAAATGTGATTGAAATCATTGCTCTGGACCTTATAAGCATAGGAGACGAATACATATTTCTCCCTAAGTAGAAACTTCTCTAGAACCACTAATTTCTAAAACAAATAGAAAATAGATGACTGTACCTCTGTATCTTTTTTGCATTTGTCTGTTTATTTTTTATTTGAAACAAGTTGAAATCAACTTATTCAAATGCCATAAGATGAATTGCTTATGATTTACAAAAAGCAATGCCTTTGTGTGGCTTGGAAATTAATCCCAATCTGACTGCAAAGAAACTCTACTCTGTCTTCTGGCTTCCAACCTGGGTATCCCACACACAGGGCAACTGTACATTGGAAACTGGTTCTGGAACCCTAGGACTGTTACCCCCATAAGAAATAGCAAGGCAGATAACAGAAGCAAATTAAGGATGCTTCCTTGTATAATGTGATAGAATAACTCATTTGTAAGTTGCTAAGAAAAGCACTCTGTTAGTCAGCTTTCTGTTGCTAGGATAAAATATCTGAAGTAATCAACTTATAGGAAGAAAGGTTTATTTTGGCTCACAACTTCAGAGGCTTAAGCCCATTTGGCCCTGTTGCTTTGGACCTGTGGTGGCACAGTTCCACAATGGAATCGTGTGGTTGAAGGGGCTTGTTTACTTCATGATAGTTGGGAAGCAAAGAAAGAGACAGGGAAGAGCCAATTCCTCAGACTTCCTTCAAGGGCATGTTTCTGATGACCTATTCCTTCTAGGCTCCCCTCCTAAAAGTTCCACCCCCTCCCAATTGTGCCATAGACTGGAAACCAAGCTTTTAACACATGGGCCTTTGGGATACTCTTGCAAACCATAATGCATTCTTGTTTTGTTCTGCATTTAAAATTATATGTTCCAGCTACTCAGGAGTTTGAGACCAGTTTGAGACCAGCCTCAGCAACTTAGCAAGGTCCTAAATAATTTAGCAAGACTCTGTCTTCAAAACAAACAACTATATGAAGTATGAAAAGGAGAGTTGCAGCAAATTGTGGTATTTAAGTCCCAGAAAAAGAAATGGAAGTGCCAAAGATCCCAATATGAGATTAAGAACAGAAAACACTAGAAATGAATTCTGATCTTTGGTCCTTAATTATTCCTTCCTTAACTTTCAGAGGGTAAGACTCAGGAGGACCAACACTGAAAGAGCAAACAACTACAAATATATTGGCATCATATTAATTAGAAGGCCATGGGACTGAGGGTATAGCTCAGTGGTAGAATGCTTGCCTAGCATGCACAAGGCCATGGGTTCAATCTCCAACACCCCCCGACACACACACATACAAACACAAAGAACAAACAAAAAGATCAAAAGGGAAAAAATATAAATCCAGGTCATTCTTGAAAATAGGCACAGGTAGCTTGTTCAGAATTATTCTTTCTTTTTTTTGTAAGTAATGATCAGGCATAGAAAAGCCAGCTTCAGCAACTTAGTGAGGCCCTAAGCAACTCAGCAATAGAAAAGCAATCAGATAAATCTTCTATCATATGGTGGCCAGGCCCTCACTCACTGTACTCATATCAAGAAAAGGAGAAGTAAAGTTATTATGTGGAAGTGCTGTCTTGTGTTATGTGCCTCGTGCCTTCATAGAGTAAGATCATGAAGTCTTTTCTCAGTCACAGTCTGCCTGCCCAGACAGAAGCGTCACTGAAGCCATCTAATCTAACTTCAATTCTTCATCTGAGGATACAAAGGACCAACATAATAAAATTATTTACCCTACTTTACTTTTGAGTTTAGGTGGATCAGTTAAGTGGAGCATAGTATTACTTCTATTGAAAATTAATTATCTGTATGATCAATAGGAAAGTAAAAAGGAGTAACTGATATCAAAAAAATTAAAATTCATATATAAATCAATATGTTAAGTGTGGTGATTAAATCATAAGAAACTAGAAGAAAACGTGGACAGCATTTTTATAATTTTACATTGTGAAAAAAGCCTTTTCAAGCAAACCATAAAAAAATTGTTAAGAGGGGCTGGGGTTGTAGCTCCGTGGTAGGGCGCTCGCCTAGCACATGTGAGTCCCTGGCTTCCATCCTCAGCACCATATAAAAATAAATAAAATAAAAGTAATGGGTCCAACTACAACTAAAAAAATAAATATTTAAAAAAATTGTTCAGAAAGGTAAGATCCACTTATATGAACATGATGAAACAGAAATATCTGTTCACTGTTATGGATAGGTACTATTCATGTGCATAGTTTGCTCCAGGACACATTTGCAGGGGGATGCATCCAGCCAGTGAAAATTGGGAAAGATGTTTCCCCCAAAAGGGAAGAGGACTAACGGGTCTCCTGTTATATAGGGTGGTTCCCAGATCTTTCCTCTTTCTCTCAGCAGCACAGCAGGGAGAACAGAACTAGAGAGTGAAAGAAAAATTGCTGTCATCAGTGCAAATACAATTTTTTCCTAGTTGCATCTCTCAATTGAGCACTTAAGCTGCTAAAATAGAAATGAATTTTTTAAAATGCTTAACATGTAAAAAGAGATATGGTCCAGAATATAGAAATGGATTTTAAATGGGATTTTTACACAAAAACTAAAAATACCTGATGTTTATAGTCAAAGCAGAAATGACATGAGTTTTCTAGAGAACACACACACACACACTCACACACACACACACACAGAGTCAGGATTCATAATATATACAATGGAAAAATACATAAAATTCCCAAAACTGCTTCAATTAAATCCAGGAAGTTGGGTTAAGGTCTGCATGGAAGAGACTGAATCATCATATGCTTACATATATTGTTAAGGATTTGAGGGTTTTTTTATGATTTGTTTGTTGTGCTGGGGATTGAACCCAGGGGTGCTCAGACATTGAGCCACCTCCCCAGCCCTTTTATATTTTTTATTTTGAGACAGAGTCTTTCTAAGTTGTTAATAGGACCATGCTAAATTGCTGAGGCTGGCCTCAAACTTGTAATCCTCCTACCTCAGCCTTCCGAGTCACTGGGATTGCAGGCATGTGTGACCACACCCTCCCTGTAGTTTTGAAGGGTTTTGTTTTGTTTGTTTTGTGGTGCTAGAGACCCAGTTCAAGTCTTTGTACATGATAGGCAAGTACTGTACCACTGAGCCATATCCTAAGACCTTGGGTTATTTTCATAATTAAATATTTTCTTAAAAATGGATAAAATTTGGGCTGGGGTTGTGGCTCAGTAGTAAAGAGCTTGCCTAGCATGCACTGGATTCAATTCTCAGCACATATAAATAAATGAATAAAATAAAGGTCCAATCAACCAAAAAAAAAAAAAAAAAGAATCTGGAGGTAATGAGCTTGATACAAAAGCTCTAGTAAAGAATAATCCAAATGTGTTTCCTTGGGAACAAGGACAAAATATATGACAGATGCTTTCTGAGCCCTTAATCAAGAATTGAACACTTTGCTTGGTTTTCTTATCCTCTGCTTTTGTGAAGATCAGTAATGTCCACTGTTGAGAAAAAACAAAAACTTGCTATTTAGGAACTCTTCTAGGGAAGGATAATTACATATGCCTACATGGATGTCTGGAAAATATTTTTGTGTGTTTCTGGGTTTTTTGTTTTTATTTTTTGGTACCAGGGGTTGAACCCAGGGGTACTTAACCACTGAGCCACATTCACAGCCCTTTTTTTTTTTTTTTTTTTGTATTTTATTTAGAGACGGAGTCTTGCTAAATTTCTGAGTGTCTCACTAAATTGCTGAGGCCACTGGGATTACAGGAGTGTGTCACCACACCTGGCTGGAAAATATTTGTTTAAGAACAGGAATTCCATACCTAAATAAGTATACAGTCTCTTTCTAATTGATCAACACATGGAATTGTACTTGTGTTGAGAAGTAGGAGAAATTTGCTTTCTCAAATATTCTTTTTAAATTGAAGAATTTGGATGTAATTTTATTATTGAATTGTTCCTTATTTTTGATGCAAAGCTGTTACCTCCCTGCATAAAAATAACACCAGTCAGGCATGGTGGCACATGCCTGTAATTCCAGCATCTCAGGGGGCTGAGCCAGGAGGATCATGAGTTCAAAGCCAGGCTCAGCAACTTAATGAGGCCCTAAGCAACTCAGCAAGACCCCATCTCTAAATAAAATATAAAAAAGGGCTGGGGATGTGTTGTGGCTCAGTGGTTAAGTGGCCCCTAGGTTCAAGTTCAATCCCCAATACAACCCCTCCCAAAAAAAAAAAAAACCCATAAGCATATATATAGCAAAATTATGATAGTGATTATTATTACTATATAATTAAAAAAAACTTTTCTCCACTCCCAGTTATTTCCAGTAGGAAGATCATTCAATATTTTTTATACTGGAGATAGGAACTTTTGGCTAAGTGACAATAGAAATGAAATTGAATAAAGCAAGCATGAATATATAGGCAAGATAAGTGGGTAACTGGGGCTTCAACTGAAGTGAGCAGCACCAATGAGGAAGCTGACTACTCTGTGATAGGAGATACAAGCTTTTATTGATTTGTCGCAAGGAGCATGTTTCCAAAAGATGTTTCTTCTTATGCAAAATTTAGACTATAAGCAATCATGGAATTGTCCTAGGACTCTTTATAGGTGGTGCCATCATTCTATGCAAACATCCTGGCATTGTGACTTGATCTGAGCTTTATGTTAGGGCTGAAAGACTTTGGGTACTTGGGCTGATATAGCTCCTGAAAAAGCACAAGGTTGCTTTTTCATATCAGCTGCAACAGGAAACATACCCATGTGCAGAGCCAAGTAGAGGCTGACTCAAATGTTAAAGCCAAAAAGGGGACATACAAAGCATGAATACAGAAATCCCATACTATTCTCCCATCAGATGTCTGCAGGCTCAACTTAAGAGACGGTGTTCTTGGGGCTGAGGCTGTGGCTCAGCAGCAGAGTGCTCACCTAGCATGTGCAAGGATATGGGTTTGAACCTTAGCACCACATAAAAATAATAAAATAAAGGTATTGTGTTCAACTACAACTAAAAAATAAATATTAAAAAAAACAGTGTTTTTCAGCAAAAGTGGCCTTCAAATCCCTAAAAAGTAACCTAGGAACCATTATCATCATCATAACTGACATGTTAGAGATATCATCAAAACTGATGTGAATGTCAGGCACGGTGGTGCATGACTATAATCTCAGCAGTTCGGGAGGCTCAGACAGGAGAATTATGAGTTCAAAGCCAGCCCCAGCAAAAGCGAGGTGCTAAGCAACTCAGTGAGACCCTGTCTCAAAATACAAAATAGGGCTGGGAATGTGGCTCAGTGGTCAAGTGCCCCTGAGTTCAATTCCTGGTAGCTGCCTGCCCCTCCCCAACAACAACAACAACAAAAAAAAAAACTAGTGGCAAACTAATTTAAAGTATTGCCCAGCTGTCTGACCTACAAAATTAGTGACTTTTTAAGTTGACTAAGAGCAAGTGAATCTAGGACATTTATTTAGGTTTTCCCCTCATAACAATTTTATCTTGTACCAACATTCTGCTTCTGTGTTTTATCAGGGTCTCATGATGGGATTAGGAAAAGAGTACAAAGAGTAGAGAAGGAACATGCTATGCTATAAAGGTTAATGGTTTATTGTGCCCAATGGTTTTTCATTGTCCCATAATTGTCTCATAATTGTAGTCCCTGATTGTCTAATTTTGACTCAATCCAGGGATAGATGTTATCTTCCTACCTCAGCCTCTAGGTTGCTGGGACTACAGGTGAATGCCACCACTTCCAATGAAAAGTTTTTGTTGTTGGGGTTTTTGTTTAGTTTTTCTGATACTAGGAATTGAACTCAGAGACCTAGCACATTCACATTCTAAGCAAGCACTCTACTACAAAGCTACATCTCTAACCCTTTTATTTATGTTTAAGGCATCATTTTTTATTCTTCATTTGTTTACTTCTTCATGCACTAAGATTTTTAACAAAATCGTGTTCATAATACACTTCCAAAATGTTGGTCCCAGGCATCAACAACCCCCCCTTCAAGCTATTGCTGTAATCTTTTTTTTTGGGGGGGGAGGGAATTTATCAGGGATTAAACTCAGGGGGCACTCAACCACTGAGCCACATTCCCAGCCCTATTTTGTATTTTATTTAGAGACAGCGTCTCACTGCCTTCAGAGCCACTGGGATTATAGGTGTGCACCACCACGCCTGGCTCACTGCTGTAATCTTTTTTTTTAATATTTATTTTTTAGATGTAGTTGGACACAATGCCTTTATTATATTTATTTATTTTTATGTGATCTGAGGATCAAACCCAGGGCCTTGCATGTGCTAGACGAGCGCTCTACCACTGAGCTACAACCCTAGCCTCTCATTGCTATAATCTTAATGAGTGAGTCCTTTTTTATTTTATTTTGAGACAGGGTCTTGATAAGTTGCCCATGCTGGCTTTGAATTTATGATCCTCCTGCCTCAGCTTCCCAAGTAGATGAGATTATAGGTGTGCACTACTGTGTACTGCATTTTTCTTTTTCACTTCCAGTCTTGAATTCATTTTTTTTCCTGGGTATTGTGCTTTGATGATGCACATCTCCCAGCAGCATTTTGAGAAAAGGTGCACACGATACCTTGCATGTTTGAAATGTCTTCTATTACTATTTGAATTCCTTGTGTTTATTTGGATATTGTTGTTATTATTTGTGGTACTGGGATTGAGCCAGGCAGGGCCTCACATATACTAAATTCTAGAAAAGCACTCTACCACTGAGTTTCATCCCTAGCCAACCCCCCTCTCCTTTTTTTTTTTCTTTTTTTTTTTTTTCTGGTACTAGGGATTGAAGAACCAGGTGTGCTTAACCACTGAGCCACATCCCCAGCCCTTTTATTTTTTATTTTGAGACAGGGTATTGCTAAGCTGCTTATGGCCTCTCTAAATTGCTGAGCCTGGCCTTGAGCTTATAATCCTCCTGCCTCAGCCTCCTGAGTCACTGGGATTACAGGCATGTGTCACCACACTTTGCTAGCCCATTTTATTTTACTTTTTAATTTTATATTTTATTTTTATTTTACTGTGCCACTGGGAATTGAATCAAGAACCTCATACATGCTAGGCAAACACTCTAGCACTGAGCTACATCTCTAGCACTTCTTAAATTTTGAGATAGGATGTTTCTAAATTGCTTAGGCTGGTCTCAAACTTTCAATCCTCTTGCCTCAACCTCAGAATTCTAAGACATTGCTCATTGTCATCAAATTCTAGACTCATTGTTGAAATGTCTGATTCTTTTTTAATCTTTCCTTGTTATTCTGATAATTAACCAAAACAGTGCCATATACCATAAGATAATTCAGTAAAGTGGAAGAACTTAATGGAAAGTATAATGTGGGGAAATTCCATTTTAAAACCAACACAGAAAATAGTATCTAGGAATAAACAATGACACAAAACTCATTTTTTTTTTCTTGGCTTTGGGTTTTATGTCTTTGTTAGAAAGGCCTTTCCTATTACAGGGTTATACACAACTTCCCTTGTTGCCTTTTGGTAGTTTACTTAATTATACTAAGATTATTAATCTAACTAGAATTTATGCTAATATGAAACAACTGAAATGTAAACCTACTTTTATGATGGGAATTATGTTTTATTTCAACGAGAAACTCTGAAGTAAGTCACTAGAACTTCAAAGATTTTTTTATTTAGTTACTGGGGGTAGAGCTCAGTGGTAAAATAGTTGTATAGCATACACAAGGACCTGGATTCAATCTCCAACATGGCAAGATAAAAATAGTACATTATTTAATATCTCACACCTATAATCGCAGCTACTCAGGAGGTGAAGGCAGGAGGATTGCCAGTTTGAAGCCAGCCCTAGCAATGTAATGAGTAATGGTAAGGGTAATGTAGTGGTAAATGGCTCTGGATTCAATCCCAGTATCATACAAACAAACAAACTTTTATTTAGGTACTGTTTGGTAAATCCCTGCCCTTTACTGATAAGTGATATAAAGAGACAAGAGACAGGTGAATACTGTAGTTAGAGCTGAGCATGGTGACACATGTCTATAACCCCTGTGGCTCATGAGGCTTAGACAGGAGGATCATGAGTTGAGGCAAGCCTCAGCAACTGAGTGAGAACCTGTCTCAAAATAAAAAATGGGATGAGAATGTAGTTCAGTGATAGAGGAATCCCCAGTAAAACACACACACACACACACACACACACACACACACACAAAATAAAATTGTAGTTAAAACCCAGGGCCTATGGGCTGGGGATGTGGCTCAAGCGGTAGTGGGCTTGCCTGGCATGCGCGCGCGCTGGGTTCGATCCTCAGCACCACATATAAATACAGATGTTGTGTCCGCCGAAAACTAAAAAATAAATATTAAAAAATTCTCTCTCGTGGCTGGGGATGTGGCTCAAGCGGTAGCGCACTTGCCTGGCATACGTGCGGCCCGGGTTCAATCTTCAGCACCACATACAAAAAAAACAAAGATGTTGTGTCCACCGAAAACTAAAAAAATAAAAATAAACATTAAAAAATTCTCTCTCTCCCTCTCTGTCTCTCATTCTCTCTTTAAAAAAAAAAAAAAAAAAAAAAAAAATTCTTTCTCTCTCTCTCTTAAAAAAAAAAAAAAAAAAAAACCCAGGGCCTAGCATTGGGAGTGTAACTTAGTGGTAGAGAACTACCCTACACAGGCACTGGGTCCTGGGTTGTATCCCCAGCACTGAAACAAAGAAAGAAAACAGGATTTATGTACTTCTGAGTACTTCCATTTATTGGGAAGAGTTAAAGAACTCTCATGTTGCCAAATTGTTTTTTAGTCATCTAAAATGAAAAAATTTTGTTAAGAATCTTGAAACATTTTAGATAGTTATGAGCAGACAAAAAAAGAATATATTATATACTATTCCTGGTTATTTATAAATTGTACTTAGTACGCATTTAGATGTATGTGAACTGAAAATATTTGCAGTGTGTTTACCAAAGTAGAAAAATCTAAAAGAAGGGTTTTGAAATAGCCATTACAATTCTTTATTCTCTACTAATAGAGTTTGAAATGTGCCTGAATAAGATTAAAAAGAACATCTGGCCAGTGGATCATACCTATAATCTCAGCAGCTCGGGAGGCTTAAGCAGGAGTATTGCAGGTTCAATGCCAGCCTCAGCAACTTAACAAGATCCTGTCTCAAAATAAAAAATAAAAAAGGGCTGTAAGTGTGGCTCAGTTAAGTGTCCCAGGATGCAGAGTGGGGTGGAAAACTTCTGATTGTTTCTAAACTCAATCATATTTCTATGATATAAATACAAAACTCTATGCTTTAATATTCTTTCTTTCTCTCTCTCCCTCTTTTTTTTTTTTTTTTTTTTTTGTGGTGTTGACAATGTTAGGCAAGTACTCTGCATGTGAGGCAAGCACTCTACCAACAGAGCTATATCTCACTTTAATATTCTTAACATGATTGTGGTTTTATTTAAGTAATTTCTGATCTCTGTTCTGCACTTTCACCCTGCAGTTTATCATTCAAATCACTGAAACAGTTCTCCTTTTAAAGAGCAAATGCAAGCTGGTGCTGTGGCACAAACCGGTAATCCCAGTGGCTCAGGAGAGTTCAAAGCCAATCTCAGCAACAGCGAGGTGCTAAGTGTATTTTATGTCTCTAAGTAAAATACAAAATAGGGCTGGGGATGTGGCTCAGAGGTCAAATGCTCCTGAGCTCAATCCCCAATACCGAAAAGAGAGAGAGACAATTCAATCATGCCAATTCTTTGCTTAACTGTATCAGGTTATCAGTCTTAGAATCAAGTCCACAAATCTTGACATGGCACAAATACCCTTCTGTCCAGCTGTGGCCTGCCTCCACTCAGGCTACTTGGTCCCATGCTCACCATGCTTTAGTCATGCTGAATTCATGGTAATGCTTTTGGAACATGCTCTTTTTTACTGTTGGTGCCATTCTTTCCTCCATGATTTAATACTTTAGGTAAAATAGAAATACCTTAGGGAAGTCTTATTTCATCCCTAAATTTGACTAGTCTGCCTATTACCAGAAAAGGAATTAGTTGGACTAAGATGGTAGTTGTAGGGAAGAGGGAAGTGACAGAGATACAAGTAAGAATACTCCAAGCTGAGGGAAGGCCAAAGATAAGAAATGGGGAAGGAGAAGTAAGCCCTTGTTAGCCAGTTTAAAGATCTGAACTGCCAAGCACTGTGGCACATGCCCATAATTCCAGTAACTTGGGAGGCTGAGGCAGAAGGATCACAAGTTTCAGGCCAGCCTCAGCAACTTAGAACCTATCTCAAAATAAAAAGGGCAGTTATGGGTCTGGGATTATAGCTTAGTGGTAGAACATTTGCCTGGTCTGTGTGAGGCACTGGGTTCAATCCTCAGCACCACATAAAAAAATAAAATAAACATACTGTGTCCATCTACAAGTTAAAAAAAAAAAGTTCTCTTTAAAAAAGGCGGTGTGGGGGGGCAGTTATGTTGTAGAGCATCCATGGGTTTAATCCTTAGTACCACAAAAAAAAAAAAAAAAGAAAAATTTGGATTTTGTTCAGTGGCCAGTAGAATGCAATTGAACCAATGTCAGAGGGGGCAGGATAATATGTTTATTCTATAAACATCATTCTTGGGCTGGGGGTGTAGTTCATTGATAGAGCAAGTGCTCTGAGTTCTATCCCCAGCACCACAAAACAAACAAACAAACAAACAAAAACCCCACTCTCATGACAGGGCCCAAGGGCATCAGATTCTCAGGGTCCTCTGTAGATGCCAATCCAGGCTAGAATCTTCTCAGGGAAGGAGGGAAATAGAGGCTGTGAAGAAAGCACTCTGTTCTAGAACAGAGTCTCCTGAGTGCTAGAAGAGAAGGTTCAATAGTCCATGTCAGTGTGGGCAGGAGGTGAATATCACAGTTGTCATGTGGTGAATTGTCATTTTTTTGTATTTAGTGCAAGATACTGCACGGTCCCAGAGTGACCTGATATTTGAGGCAGTGCAAGAGAAAAGCAATGTGGAGCAAGCTATTCTTGAGATACAGAAGAAATTTGAAACTGTAAGTATAAACCCCAACCTTTTCACTAAGACTCAGAGAATTACCTTTAAAGTTGTGAAATTTTGGGCTGGGGTTGTGGCTCAGAAGTAGAATACTCGCCTAGCACATGCAAGGCTCTGGGTTCAATCCTCAGCACCACATAAAAACAAATAAATAAAATAAAGGTATTTTATTCATTTGTTTTTATGTAAAATACAAAATAGGTCTGGGGATGTGGCTACAACTAAAAACTAAAAAAAAAAAAAAAAAAAAAAAAAAAAAAGTTGTGAAATTTCAGCAAAGACCAGAGGTCTGTACAAGCCTATTAGAAAAGAACTTGGGTATAGGCTATTTTCCTTCCCCAGGGTTCCTTGGTAGGATGTAGGGCCCAGGACCCTGCTCCAGAGTATAGTTATCCTTACCCTGTGAGGAACCCTGAAAGGGACATGACTTTGTCCAGTGGTTTGTTCTCACATTTTATTGTGCACTCTGACTTATATTCCATCACTCTCTTTTTCTCACTGCTTTTCTCCAGAGACAAGCAGAGTTTATAGAAATGAAATCCAACCTGGAGAACCTGGAAGTTTTAGTTGCCCAGCAGAGTAAGGACTTCCAGCAACTGTGTGAACAGCTAGACCAACTGAATGTGCCCAGTATCCTAGCAGAACTGAAGAGATTGATCTTGGTGCCTCAGATACTTGAGCATGTGAAAGACAACACTTCTCAGACTTCACCAAGTCTGACCCAGAGCCTCAATTTCACCAGGCAGGAAAAATATGCCTCTGAGGAGCTGGTTATGTGGCAGGCCCAGGCTCACACTGCTGCAGGAAACCCAAGTACAGGCTCCCTAGTGACTAGGGAATTTGGTATCATGGGTGAGGGAGCAAAGGGTGATGCTCTCCAGAAAGAGGTTGCACTGCCAGCCCTTTGGCCTTGTAAAGGAAATGAGCATGTAAAGGACAAGTCAGTACAGACTAATTGCAAAAATTGGGCAATTACTAAAGCAGATTCCAAGAACCATGGCTCCAGAATCCCAGGCCATAAAGTTCTTGGTGACAGTGACCTGCTTCACCAAGGAACTTCACAGCTCATATCCCTGGATTTACACAACTTTGCAATGAGCATTAAGAATCTCTGCCCAGAATATCAAGCAAAAAGCATATTCTCTTGTGCCCCTAGTGAACAGTTGGAAACTGAACAGAAAGGCAGGACTGTAGAAAGAGGGAGGAAATGCAAAAGGCAGCCGACCAGGAAAACCCAGAGAGGCAGGTTTGCAAGGAAGAGAGAACAAACCCCAAGTAAGACCTGTATTTTCAATTATAAATATCAGAATCCCCAGTCTCCAGTTTCTGATGAACGAATTCCCCCTACGGAGCAGCAGGAACCCCTTGCTCAGCCTCTGCATCTGCGGGGTCCCAGAAGCTCCACAAAATCAGTCTGCCATGTTCTGGGAGGAACTGTCAAGTCCAGTAAAATAGCACCAGCAGTGCAAGGGAGCCTCTCAAAGTTTCCTGAATGTTCTTCCCGAAACAAAGATCTGCATTCCAGTAGCTCCCAGGGGGACCACCAAATGCGCTGGTTCAGTGACCTCAACCTTGGAAATTCAGAGTCTCCTCCATGCAAGGAGACAGGGAAGAATTTGCTCTATGACCTGGGTTTTGATAGCAGTGATGATGACTTCTGACCATCCAACAGTGACTTCAGTTGGTTTATTGAGCTCAGGTAGAAAGACAAATTGGAGAATTCTTGACTGGTTGATAGGGTGAGAGGCCTTGCTAGGAAGGGCTCAGTGGGAGGCAGGGGTAGGATCAACTCTCTGGGTATCAGATGTTGCCTACGACAAGGGCCTAAAAGACAAATGCATCTTAATTATTGGAATGAAATGTGGAGACAGTGGTCTCCAGTGGTGATAAATATGAAATAACGGCCTGGTGGTGGGGGCATTGGGAGAGAGGGTACTTGGTGAAAGTGGGGAGAGCTTCCTTGAATATTGTATAGCAGAGGGGCTCTCATGAAACTGGTACTGTGGCAACATGACTCCCAAACATCATATTTATCATCTTCAAAATATTGCCTGCACATGATCAATACCTTTCCAGACCTTGGGATTTTTTTCTATCTTGGTCTAGTTTTGTTAGAATTTTCATTGTTTAACCAGTGGGCATATTATTCAGGACACACTAAGTCAGTCTTCTGCTGAACAGTATTAAGGCTGCCAATGAAAGAGAGGTAATATGCACAAAACTACTGTTCAGAGCACTATAGTTCTAAGCCACATACATGAGATTTTCTTCCGTGTTTCTTTTGTAATAAAAAATATAAAACCTTTAAAAAGTATGTATTTTTTTCATTAAGTTTATTGAACTGACCCCCCAGTTCAATTTTTTCTAAAGTTTAAGAAAACAAATTGACAAGATACCATATTTTTATTTTCTAAGGCTCTCATAGATGATTTGAATAAACACCCCATTCAAACTGGTTTTTTATCCTATTTTCTAAGAAAGTGAAAATCCTCATGGGATGAAAAATTTCAAAGATTTGTACATTTCCAATACAACTCAGTGGCCCCAGTGTAAATGACACTAACCTTAAACCCTAACCCTAACTCAGTGACACCGGGGCCACTGGGTTGCAGACTGAGTTGCCAAAAGACTGTTTCAGAAAGCAGTCATTCTTGATTTTTTATTCTTTATTTTCAGGGAGGTGTGTCCCATAAAAATTTGGAGGAGTTGAATTTGCCTGTGACAGACACCCTTGGCATGGGTGTCAGACACCAGTCTAAGCTGTTCTCACTCTCATTTTCAGACCAAGGGCCTCCTGTGGTCTGTACTGGGACCCATGGTCAATCACAGTAATTTTCTGAGGCCAAGAAGTTCAGGTATGGGTTCTGCCTCAAGCTGCCCTGGCTTCTTCTTCCTGTGGCTACATTGGCTGTCTGCTCACCCGCCCTCTGTGGATTCCATTGCCTCCCCTGATGATTTTCATTGCTAGTGCAAAGAAAGTATGGGAGGAAGAAGTCCAGCCACACCAAGTTTCATCAATTCCCAGAGTGACTACAGGTGCCTATTAAGTGTTAAGAGGGCCCTATACTCTAAATTGAACAGTTTAATATATAGTCATTTTAATTTAAAGTTGAGACCCTAATGAGAGAACACCATCAGTATTTTTGACTGTGGTCCTTCTGCCCCCACCCAGTACTGCAAAATTGGACCCAGGTGTTCTCTACTACTGAGCTACATCCCCAGCCTTTTGTATTTTTTGAGACTGTCTTGCTAAATTGCCAAAACTGGCCTTCAAATTTGCAATCCTGCCTTAGTCTCTGCAGTAGCTGGGATTACAGGCCTCTGTCACCATGCCCAGCAACAGTGGCCTTCTTGAAGGGTCTAACTTGAAAATGCCAAAGAAGGATACTCTGTTCTTTGATTCTGCTATGAGTTATGATACTCTGTATTTCTTCAGAAGTATTTCACTTGGTGTAATGAAGTCAAAGTTCGGAGTGATTCAGTGTTCCACAAGTTAGGTGTTTTTGTAGGATGAGCAATAAACTTATATCCTAACAAAGCTAGGTTAATTAAAATTACACTGTCTTTGCTGATCATCAGGAAAGGATATTCTGTTTCTTAATTTTATTCCTAAGGCCTTTTTTTCTTCTTAATTAACTTCTGTGATTCCTGCCAGACTTGGTGAGCGTGACACAGCCCAGGCATGTCCCTGGAGCATGCATCATTTTTTGGCTCTTCATATGCTTCTAGCTACATAGGTGGAGGTGGTAGGTGGGCGGTCTATGGGCCAGAGCCTGAGAGCCTCCCACAGGCTCCTCCCTTTGTTACAACTGCATGTACAACCAAGAATGAAAATGAAGCTAACTGCAGCACCTGATTGACATTCTAGGATCAATTTAAATGTCATCCACAGAAAAACTGTTCATGACCTCCCTACTCACCTCCCATTACACTGTTTTGTCTCAGTGTGCCATCTGAAATTATGTGTTAATTTGTGTATTTGCGTTTCATTTGCCTTGCACAAGAATATTAACTCCAGAAGCAAGAGCAGTATCTTCCCTGTCCCTGCTGTGTCCCCAGTATTCAGGAGAGTGCCTGACACTAGTACACACTTAATAAGTACTTATGCAAACAGTTCCTTGAAAAGTGCAGCCTTTCTATAGCATTTGTTTGCAGTTCCCCTTTTCTGTGTTTTTGTCTGTTTTTGGTGCCAGGGATTGAACTCAGGGGCACTTGACCATTGAGCCACATCCCCATCTCTTATTGAATTGCTTAGGGCCTTGCTAAGTTTCTGAGGCTGTTTGAACTCATGATCCTCTGCCTCAGCCTCCCTAATTGCTGGGATTACAGGCATGCACCACCACGCCCAGCGTTTCTTGTTTGCCTCTGGAAGCTTCCAAAGGTCTCCTGATGAGGGGTCTTCTGCAAGATGTCCATTTCTCTCTCCTAATAACTTCTCTCACCCAAATATCCAGAACATAATGGCTTCCCTGCCCTCAAAAATATTAGTGAACTGAGTCCTACAAAGTTTGGGTAGTTTTGAAATTTCTTCATACCAGGCCTTAGGCCAAAATTCTTGATCAAATCAGTCTTTTCCAGACAGCCTAGGACAGAGTCCTTCCACACTAGGGTTGGGATCCATTGTCAGATTTCCTGAGTAAAATTTTGTTCCTTCTGTAAATATTTAGCTAGAACCTAAATATTAATGTTCTCCCACCAATTCCAAGGAGAAAGCAAACTGCCAGAACCTAAAATGGTCTCAGGATGACACAACACAGCCTTTTCAATAATTATCTATGATCAGGTGCACTGGCTTCCCAAGCATCCCCTTTTTTGCATGACTCTTTCATTGTTTTTTGCTACCATATTAAGCATCTTGTAACTCAGAGCAGTATCATTCTGACAACAGACAGGTGCCTAGCCAAGTGAGATTGACCTGAGTTAGGCCCCTTTTGCAAATCCTCTTCATCAGTCTTTCTGGAATGTTAGCGGCTCACAAGTCCACTGGCAGCAGGATGGTGTTGCTGTTCTATTGGTTTATTCCAGGGTACAAAGATAAAGGATAGGCCCCCATACTGTCTGCTCTCCTGACCCCTTTGGAATCTTCTCTGGGATTGAAAGAGTCCAGGAGAATGCCACCAAGCCAGGGCAGGTTGGCCATTCTCCAACTGAGGGGAGCAGGAGGCAGAGCAAGAGGAATCCTGAGACTCGGAGATGAGAATATAGGTTCCAGTGCCCAGTGGTGCTATCTTTCTAGCATACAGAAAAAGGCATGCTAAAAGTGTCCTGGTACTTACCTGGCAAGAGTTCTGGGTCTAGAACAGATCCATGTGACATTTGGATAGGCTGAGGTCGAGGTTATAGTTTCCAGCTCTCAACTGTCTCCCTCTCTGCCCCTACTGGGCTTCATTCTTGTCTTATTCCTGTCCTTGTTCCTTGTCCTCTTTCCTTGTTGTGTCATTTCTTCCTCAGCCTTCCCCTCCAGCCCTTCAGCTTTTCCTTTCTAGGAGCCTCTACAGACGAACTCCTACCTTAAGTATTTACTTGTTTACGAATTTTATCAATCTGCTTATAATAAAGTTGGTTTATAGTGACTTTGACATACTGGTGGGATATGACCATGGGATCTTCATAGACTTAGATGGGCCCAGATTCTCATATTCTTTGTGCTGTAATTTAAACTTGCAGTTTGCAGGTTCCAAAGCTCCTATTTATTCTTCAATCTGCCTTGCTTCTATTTTGATTCTGGTAATACAAATTACAGTTTTGTGTTTCCACGGAAACAATTCAGTGATTGTTTGGCTTGCCAAGATGAACTGCGGGGAGGGAAGCCAGTAATGTAAAACATTTAAAAGTTTCTCAGACATGATCAAGGTCAACTATCATAACTCCCTGAGAATGCTTTGGTCCCAGCTCCCTGAAAACCTAAGGAAGTTTTATTAAATTATATGTTCTAGGCATCTGTCTCTGCTCCAGTTAAATTCCTGAAGAACTCCCCACATCTGTTCTGAGAAGTTGAACACACATCTGCCCATAATATTGATGTGGATGACAAATGTAGGAAGGTCTCCTTGGAGCACATCAGAGAACCAGGGATGCAATGGCAGGAGTGGATGTCAATAGGGAGATGAGGAGCCCAAGTGCTAATCTGGAGACTGGCATGTCAGAGGCTCATGCTTCAACCTGCTGGGCCCAATAGCTATTCCTACAGTGAGAAAAAGTCCCCTGTTCTGGGATCCTAGGATGAATTACCTATTTGGTAATCTGCAATTTTCATATAAAGCCTTTCTTAAAATAGAAGTATACCTGTCTTCTGGCCAGGGGAGAGCCCAAACCCTCCTTCCTCCCCCTCCTTGGGTTGGGTCCTCATTTCCAAGGGCCACAATCTCCACTCTAGGCAGAAAGAAAAAAATTTTCAAATCTTCTCATTGCTGTTTTCTATAATTAGATCTTGATCACCATGAGCAGGAGCCACTTCCTCCTCTGCAATGCCCTGCCTAGGGATGGATCAGACCTGAATCAGTTAATTGAGCTCCTAAGAAATTGCTTTGAGAGCTGGGTGTGGTGGCACACACCTGTAATCCCAGTGGCTCAGGAGGATGAGGCAGGAGGATGAGGCAGGAGGATGGTGAGTTCAAAGCTAGCTAGCCTCAGCAATGGTGAGGAGTTAGAGATCCTATCTTTAAATAAAATACAAAATAGGGCTGGGGATGTGGCTCAGCAGTTGAGTGCTCCCAAGTTCAATCCCTGGTGTAACTCCCCCCTCCCCCCCCAAAAAAAAGAAAAAAATTACTCTGAATCCTAGTGCACCCAACCTAAAGATCCAGCACCCTCAGGGAAGGGAGCCCCCTTGTTACAGTGCTGCCAAAGCCTCCTGTTGTGACCCCCTGACTTTCTACCCAGTACTTAGATACTGGGCTGATTGGGTCTGGCAGGTATTGATGAGGATACCCATGGCTAGTTGATTTTAATAAAAACAACTTTAGGGCTGGGAATGGAGCTCAGTGGTAGAACACTAGCTTCGCTTGTGTGAAACCCTAGGTTTTATCCCTAGACCATGAAAAAGTAAAACCAAAAAGCTTTAATTTCTTTTTACAGAAGTGATACAGGTTACAGATAAATTAGAAAATACAAAAAAGACTATACTCCTTTTTGCCCCTCATAACAGGGTTTTGATCATACATATTCTCAAAGACCTGGGATCTATTGCAATTTTTTTGTTAAAAACATTTAAAAATTTGGAATAATTTTAGACTTACAGAAAAATTGACAAAGATATGAGCTCATATATACCTTTCACCAGGGCTAACATCTTACAAAACTGTGGTATGTGTGTCAAAACTAGGAAATTGACATTTTGACATTATTTGGATTTCATCAGTTTTTCTATTAATGTCCTCTTTCTGTTCTAGGATGCAGTCCAGTATTGCACATTTTGTTTAGTCATTGTCTCTCTTTAGTACCTACTTATTTGTGAGTTTTTGAGTCCTTTTTTTCCATGACCTTGACTTGAGTTCTGGCCAGGGGGATCCTGTAGCATGTCCTCCAATTTTAGTTATCTGACATTTGTCTCATGGTTACGTACTGGGTGGGGATATAGGTTTTGGTGAATACCATAAGGTGAAGCACTCTTTGCATCCTGTTGGGAGTGTGTGACATCCACATGACACCATTGATGTTAAATCACTTGGTTTAGGTGGTGCCTTCAGGCTTCCTACTGTACCTTTACGATTTTTCTTTTCTTTAGATATTGGGAAAAAGTCACTAAGTCCAGCTCAACCATAAGAGGTGGTAGGGGGTAAGGAGGTAGGGTAAGGTAATTGAGTTCCTCCTCCTCTATGAGTGTTCATATGTGCTGGTTTGAGATCTGCTTTTATGAAATTAAATGGCCTGACATCTATTCAGATCATTCATTCTTCACCTAAGCAAGGGCAGCCAAGGATGCTGTGAGCACTAAGAACCTGACCTCCAACTCCACAGGTTGTGAGTGCTTATTGAGCATGCTGCCTTCTGTAGGCACTGAGTGGCAAGTAGCCTAAGAAGAGCCTCTGGTTAGCTAGCCTGTCCTCTTCTCCTGCCCCAAGCAGGGCAGTGCCAGTGGCTATAAGTGGGTGGCAACAAATGAACACCCACTAGGGAGGCCAAAAGTACAAAGTGGCCAGAGTCCAGCTGCACCATAGTTTTGAGGGTACAGTCAGGTGCTGGGCTGAGCTCTACTAAGGAGTGGGTATTGTGTCTGTGATCTCTGCCTTCAAGCCCAAAGAACCACCAGATTTGTGGTGAAAGTATGTGACTGTAGTCTGCTAATTAGACCTATTCCAGGGTCACTGGCCTAGAAGCTGACTTAGTGGGCAGTTACTCAGCCACAGGCCTTTTCCCAAGTTCTGATCTATTCAACACAGTGCCAGCCTCCCCAGTCCCATCTTCCTTTATTAGCTGGGAAGATAGGCATGTCCCTGAGACTCAGTTTCTGGGAAATATAAAAACTTTCCCAAGAGTTTATTAGTTTTCCTGAGAAGACGACATGGTTTTGAAATTTTGTGCAAATAGTTTCTGGTGATGTCTTTTTTTTTCTAGGGGTGACATCGGAGTTCAGCCCTGTTATGCTTTTGCTGTTAGGCTGACCTCGGGAGTGCAGGAGCCTGGCCCCTCCTTCATTCACTGCCCTGTCTTGGCCCAGCAGGGTCACTGCCATGGAATCCACCCATGGTAGCCAGACCTGCAGAGGGATGGATGGATGAGATGTAGGTACAGATCCTGTATCTATCCCTCTCCTCCTACCCTCACCTGGGGCCCAGGTGTCTGTGTGGGGGTACATGGTAGGGAGGCCTCATGGGAACATCCTGTTAGGAGGGAATCTGCCAGCAACTCTGACACCAGAAAGAAACCTCTGCAGAGGCTACTCTCTGAACTAAGCAGGTAGTTTGGGACATGAAGAGGCCATGGGGCATACGTAAGAAACAGGGAGCTATGTGTGCAAGGGGAGCCAAATATGTAAGGAGATCAAAGCATCCACACCAAGGTCTAGTTTGTTGCGGATTTTTCTGCATAGGCTGAGCTGGCCTAGGGGTGGGCTGGTACCAGGGGTTGCACAAAGCCCATTCTGGTTATAGCTCCCATACTTTTTCAAGGGCCCAGGCAAAAGAATACCAAGAGATGCAGCAGAGATACAACCCATACCTACCTTTAGGACTAGTATACTGAGTATTAATCAAAAACAAAACACTTTCAACACACTAAGTAAAAAAAAAATAATAACAATATGAGATATCTCAAAGCAACAGAATACAAAAACTGGGCTCTCAGCCCAAAAAGGGACACAACTGAAGTTAAAAAATGGGTGTGGTAATTCAGCTTCTGCCGGCCCTCTGAAAATGCAGCTCCTGATGATCACTGTAGCTGCTTCTGCATAGAGTACTTGATGGCAGCCTCTACTGTAAAGAATCAAAGCTAAAAGCAACTCTCCTTACTCAATTTGGTATTTAAAAGAGGTCATCAAGTTGTAGTCCTCTTCCAAATCCAGAACAGTCTCAACAATATTCTGATCATCGAAAGCCTGCTTAAGGCTGCCAGTGTCTACATCTGAGGACTTCTGAGGGCTCTCGTCCACAAGCAGGGCCCAGGCTTCCTCCTTGAAGGGTGAATCTTGGCAGTGACCACACACACGGTTTAATTCATTTTCAAATTCTAGTTTTCCAGCCAATTCTTCAATAGTTCGGATGCTTGTATGGTCTTAAAGATAAGAACACTCAGCTTTACAATTCCAAGGAGAGGTTTCTAAAGACATTTCAGGCACCAGTTAAAAACCACAAGTGTAAGAGATTGGGCAGAGCTGGGCATTCTTACCCCAGGGCAGACAGGTTGCCAGACTGAATGCCAAAGTAAGGTGGGCTTGGTGTATTCCTTTCAGACACAAATGTTTATCCATCCCCAACTATATGCCAGTTCCTAAGTTATAAGTGGAAAGACAATAGAAATGCACACACTTGTCTTGGCTCTCAGGGAACTCCCTAATACAGATGAAAAGACATGGTGTGAAACAAAAAAGGTCTTCAGGGGAATCAAAATGCTGCCTGCTGGTGAGGGCCAAGGAGATGGCGGGCAGAGGCAGTGATGATTTCAGTTATCTCCTGGGGCTACTGTAGGAGACTTAGTCCACTAAGTCACAGGCTGGCTGAGGTTTTATAGCCTAAGGTGAGTACCACCCCTCTGTCAGGCTTCCCTCCCATCCTTCATAACCTGGAGACCAGTTTCAAGCAGCACTCAAGACTATACACCCCTTAACTAGAACTATTTGTCCACTGTGTAATATGAATCATTTAAAAAGTCATACAGCCAGGCACAGTGGCACATGTCTATAATCCCAGCAACTCAAGAGGTTGAAGAAGTATGGCAAAGGTCAAAATCAGTCTCAGAAATTTAGTGAGATCCTTCCTTGGCAATGTAGAGACCCTGTCTCAAAATTAAAAAATAAAAGGACCGGGGACATAGCTCAGTGGTAAAGTACTCTTGGTTTCAATACCCAGTGTTAAAAAGCATGTCTGACAAACTGTATACTATTATGTTAACAGTGACTCTCTCTGGGTGGGGGGAAGTACAGGAGAGCTTTTGGCGTCAAATCTTTTTTTACTCAGCTGGACTCCTCTCTCTTCCTCCTCCTCTTTCTTTAAATTTTTAGTTGTTAATGGACACAATACCTTTATTTTCATTTATTTATTTTTATGTGGTGCTGGGGACAAACCCAGTATCTTACATGTGCCAGGCAAGTGCTCTACCACTGAGCCACATCCCCAGCCCCTCTCTCTTCCTCTTTGCCTATGTCCTGTTTACTTCGGATCTAAGCTCAAGGACCAAGTCATGGAGGCTGGCATCCTTTGCCTTCGGGGACTCACTATAATTAGACATTTATGAAATGACCTGATTGATGTGTGACCTCACAAGGTTATCAGTTCTGTTAAGAAAGGGACAGGGTTTGACTAATTTGCTGCTCTATGCAGAGTCTATTGTGAGTAGAACAAATCCACCAAATATGGAAAATAAAGAGTTCTTATCACCCAACCCCCTCTAAGACATATGGGCCCTCTGCCTGCATAAAGGACCCTATTCTCCCAAGAAGACGATGGCCCAACCCTCTGTACTCACCAATCATATCCAGCAGATCCTTTGTGACTTCTTGGCTAGAATTGTTGAGCAGCATGTTTGAATCAACTTTCAAATCTCTCTCCATATCTTTCCTGTAGCCCCAGGAGGGGGGAAAAAGGCAGGGAATTAGATCCTCTTTCAAGAAAATATTGGAGGGGAAAATGTTAGATTACTGTTGACTTTAGAAATTTTTTTTTTTTTGAGAGAGAATTTTAATATTTATTTTTTAGTTTTTGGCGGACACAACGTCTTTGTTTGTATGTGGTGCTGAGGATTGAACCCGGGCCGCACGCATGCCAGGCCAGCGCGCTACCGCTTGAGCCACATCCCCAGCCCTACTGTTGACTTTAAATTGTCATTTATGTGTGATTTCAGAATAATCAGTCTGTTAATCAGTGAAGAAACTGACTAATAGCATTATCATAATGACTCACAAGCATCACAGGCTGCATTAATGCTTATGAACATCAATATAAATACTTGAGGAATTTAGCTTTTATTCCACTGGGCAGCCAAGATGGCAGGACTTTTTTCCCACCCTTTCATTACTGAAAGGGGTATGCTACCACTGAGCAACATTGCCAGTCTTTTGAATTTTTTGAAACCGTTATCTTGCTAAATTGTCGAGGCCGGCCTTGAATTTGTACAATTTTCCTGCCTCAGCCTCCCAACTTGCTGGGATTACAGGTTTATGCCACTGAACCCAGCATATATGGTTAGCCCTGCTTAAAGTCAAGGTGCTTGGGATCAGGCAGTTTGAGAGATCTAGGGGAGACTTAACCTGGTGACAGTTCAAAGACTTCAGGGTAGTGGAGGGGAGCAGAAGCAAGGACAATACTAGGAAGTAGGCCCAGTAGGGTCCAGCCTTTGATTCAACTTCTCCCTAATGTAGACAAAGGAAGGTATCAAAGGTTCCAGTACTCCAAGTTCAAACACAAGATGGAATTTAAAAAATTTAGGATTAAGATTTTTGTTTCTGCAGCATAAAAAAAAATGAGGTCATTTAAAAAAATTTTAACATTCATTACTCCTTTGAGTACTGCTAAGTCGTTTCCATGACTGGTTTAACATCCAGAATTGACAACCAGGCCCTCAACCCAAACACATACATATATAACTTGTTTCTGGGCTAAATTCTAGAGAATATTTTGTGAGTTTCCCAAACAGTCCTGCAGATCTGAAGAGGAGGCATGAATTAACTCTAGGATCTTCAACCATTTTTTCAGAAACAAGAATCTTCTTAATTGTAGTTATTAAACTATCAAATCAGAATCACCTTAAACTTTCTTTTCTCCAGTTTTCCCCATCTCCTGCAGCTCTCCAAAACGATCTTTCAGGTGCCAAAATGGAGGAGTGCATCAACACATTTTCCTTGCTGGCCAGAGGTTTTCTTTTAGGGCATAAAGCATGTGGTTTTGCATTAACAGGGACATGGTATGGCACAAAGGCAGGGTTCTCGTTCTCAGAAGCACAAGGGGCAGTAGCAAACAGGGCAGTAGAGGAGCAAGCTGCCAGAGGGTGTCCTCTACAGAGAAGCCTGTGCATAGGTAGGGAGAAGGAAAGCGATGTGGCACCTGGCTCTAGCTTCTGCAGGCCTGTGCACTCCTGGGAATGACTGACTCCTTCAAAGGCCCGGTCAATGGCTGCAGTCAGCTCCTTTCTGCATCTTCTTAGTTTTTCAGACATTTCCCCTAAAAGGGACCATGTCTTTATTATGTAATACATTGGAAATGCATAGAGCAACATGAGAATGAGAGTACAGAGGAGGCTGCCAATCAGCCTGAAAGGGGAACTTGCCACACCTTCCTTGGGGTTATCCCAGGCTACAGGACCCAGTGGGAAGACCCCCATCAGCTCCGCCTCCCTCCTGCCATGGCTCTTGGGAGGGACGCACCCCCACCACCATTCCCTGTCACACTTTCCCCAGTCTCCCACACTTCTCCCCCAAGTCTATGCCACCATAGCCCACCCGTTTGCCCTGCCCCTGCTCCAACAGGCCGTGGGACTCAGAAGCTCACCGAGCAGCGCGGAAACACCACAACCCTCAACGGTCACTGCGCGTGCTGGACCGCGCGTGCCTGACCCGCGCGTGCCCGAAGCCGGAGGTCCCAACCCCCACAGATTAGGTTAAAGGTCAGACAAAAAAGCCCGGACTACAATGTTCTTTAAACCCTCGTGGCCAGCAGGGGCAGCAAAGGCCTGGAGGCAGGATAATGTAGGGCACCAGAATGGGGGCAAGCGGCCAGTTGTGGGGTTTCCAGCAGGGTCAGGGAGAAAACCAGGTCTGGAAGGGCCCATTATGAAAATGCACTACCCAAAACCGCTGAATGAGAGCCCTTTTCCAGGCTTAACTAATTCCCATGAAGGTTCTGTTCTCAAGTCAACATGGACAAACAACTGGATACTGTACTTGGCAGTTTTGTGAATAGATTTCTTTAAGGGGTGTCTGATAAAAGTTCCACACAGAATCTGTCTCAATTCATCAAAGATAGTGGGGGACAAAACATAACTGCTAGGTTCCACAGGAGGTTGAGAGACCTCAATACTAAGTATTTTCATTTGATTATCAGAAGGAAAGCTGGAAATTCCAAAACGACTAAAAGGAGAAACAAATGGGCTTCAGTGCTAATTTTAGAAAATTATAAACCCATCTCAGGGAACAGCAAAGGACAAATGGACAACGTAAAGTTTACTTGAGGCTCTGTTTACTGTGGCCAGACTACTGGGGTGACCAGTGTGGGTACCAGAACCAGATAACCAGGAGCTCACAGCAGCCCTGCAAGTGGGTCTTCATGGCTGCACCATATTCAATTACAGTGTGTTTGTCTCCATTCTTTGGAATCCATCAGACATACTCCATTGTGCACCCCCACCCACTCCCCACTTTCAGTTCCACAGGCTTTATCTCACCACCTGTTTAAAAAGAAAAATAATTCAGGCTCTTGACAATCCTTCTGAGCAAACAGTGTCTTTTTTTGTCTTCTGCTCAAAAAAGAAAGGAATTTCCTCATCTGGCTTTTTAAATTGAACACAAGCAGTTTTCCAAGTGCCAAAGACATTCTCCTGGGGGATGCTGGGTTCTGTGGGGAGGCAGGGTCGCTGAGTCAGCATCAGTTGGTATCCATGCTGCAAGCCTCATCATCCTCCAAACCGTGCTGTGAGCTGCTTGGCCTGGTCCCTCCATCAGAAGAACTAGGAAAATTGATGAGTGAAGGTGTCTTATAACACTCATCATCCCGTCGCTGGTAGAACAGCACATAAGCGGCTTTTGTCTGAAACACAAGAGGGGAGAATCCGTCCACTGGTTGGTAAAATTACCCATTGTCCGAGGTTATTTCTCACTATTCAACACTCTCAAAGATCAACCATCTTGCTCTGGATAACCATACAGAGATGACTAAGAAGGGACTATTACTTGAGGCTGGCTCCTGCCAGGCCAGTGGGGAATGGTGGGTACCCTATGGCATAGAGCCTTGAGGAAAGTTGAGCTTTTCCTTTAGAAAGGATCCTAAACAAAGGGCAGGTCAACTCTACCACACCCAGCTCCCCCTGTCACATGAGAATGATTAGGTAACCAACAAGCCTGAGAGCTACCCTTCTCAGCTTTGATCCATTAAGTTCAGAGACAGAATCAATCCAGTCAGCATACTCACCACAATTTGGTCCTCAGAGGCCTGGGACACGTTGCTATCATCAAAGTAATACCATTTTCCATTTAGTTTGTTTTTTGCATATGCGGTGTCTGTCAAGTAATAAACAAAATACTAAAGAATCAACTGGCTAGTTTACTAGGCTTGCACTAAATAAATAAATAGCCCTGAAATTAAAAATAGTTTACAGTTTGTGTCTTTTGTTTTTTTAAATAGCATTAAAAATGAATACATTTGAACAGAGAAACTTAAGCAGATGTCAAAATTAATTGTAAGGAAAAATAGCAAGATATAGAACAGCAGGATATATAACATGATCAAAAATTACTAATGGATGGGGCTGGGGTTGTGGTTCAAGTGGTAGAGTGCTTGCCTAGCACGTGTGAGACACAGGGTTTAATCCTCAGCACCACATAAAAAAGTAAACTAATAGAATAAAGTTTAAAAATTACTGACAGGGCCCGATTTTCAAACATGCGAAATTTTATTTTCCCAGCCTCTCCTACACTATATGGAGCTATATGATTCAGTTATACTCAATGAAATGTATGTAGAAGAGTTGATGGGGGTTCTGGGATGTCTGCCTTCCCTCCCCACTCCCCCTTCTGATGGAATAGAATGCAAACATGAGGGCTGGAGACTGAGCAGGCATTTGAAGCTAGAAGGTGATATAAGAATGGAGGGCCAGGCTAGGAGCAGTGGCACATGCTATAATCCCAGCTATTTGGGAGACTAAGGCAGAAGGATTTCAAGTTTCAGGCCTGTCTCAACAAGTTAGTAAGACCCTCCTTCAAAACAGAACAAAAAGGATAGGGGATATAACTCAGTGGGTAAAGTATTTCTGGGTACAATCCCCAGTATTACTACTATTACTACTACTATTACTACTACTACTACTACTACTACTACTACTACTACTACTACAGATATGAAAGAGCAGACTTTCAGGCCAATTTCTATATCTTATTAGTACAGGGAGAAAATTTAAAAGATCAGGGCAGTTCTGTAATCTAGTATAAGTATAAATGGAACTGACCCTTTCCAAGGAATCATGTCTTGGGGACGTAATACTGGGTGTGTTGGCAGCAGGCCCAATGCACATGTAGTAGACAGAAATGTAAGGAAATCCAATTCTTCACTTCTATTTCAGTAGCACTTCCCATAAACAAGTAACAAAACATAAGTTTAATTTTAAAACTAAACCTACATGTTGTAGAAATTTTGAGAGATAGGGCTGGGGTGTGGCTCAGTGGTAGCATGCTTGCCTGGCATGCGTGAGTCACTGGGATAGATTCTCAGCAACACATACAAATAAATAAAATACAGGTCCATCAGCAACTAAAAAATATTTTAAAAAAATTTTTTGAGACATAAAGTAAAGCAAAAAAAGGGGGGGGGATAAACAATTCAGTGTCTCTCCTTCCAGTCTCAACCCCCAATAACATTTTGTTTTTTAACTTCACATAGTTGTGATTCCACCTTTTGTAATGATATAATTTTATGTAGCAGTTTTCATGTACACAGTCCATTTCCCCCATGTTATTAATTTTATTTTGAAATGGCTATGAGTTCCTTTATCAAGTAGATGGACAATAGTGCCAACTGTTGATCACCAAGGCAGCTATTAACTTTTCACTGTTATAAAGAGATGAACATCTTTGGGCATAAAGCTTTCTCTAATGTCAAATCAGTTCCTTAGGATAAATTCCCAGAAACAAGAGTTACTGAATTAAAGAATTAAGAATTTGGGCTGGGGATGTGGCTCAAGCGGTAGCGAGCTCGCCTGGCATGCGTGCGGCTCGGGTTCAATCCTCAGCACCACATACAAACAAAGACGTTGTGTCTGCCGATAACTAAAAAATAAATATTAAAAAAAAAAAATTAAGAATTTTAAAACAAAACAAAAAGCATGGTGAAGCAATGGTGTTGAAAAAGCATGTAGCCTGAAGCTTGCAGAACTGCACAAGCCAACACCTCAGAAGGAAGCAGCTACCAATACTTACAGTGGCCAACCCCCATGGCTCCATAGTGATTGGACACAGCAATGAGGTCATACACATAAGGCCTTGCTGACAAGTCACAGACAAACTCAGACATGTTCAGAGCTCTAAGAACAAAACACAAGAACAGCTCTTAAATATTTTAAACTCCAAAAAAGAAGTCAGAGCAGCCCAGCAACCTCTTTCATCTAACTGGCCAGAACATAAGAGAGGCACTCAAAAAAACTATTTGAGAAGAAATAGCCAGGCGTGGTACTGCATTCCTGTAATCCCAGTGGGCTCAGGAGGCTGAAGAGTTCAAAGTCAGCCTCAGCAACAGTGAGGCACTAAGAAACTCAGTGAGACCCTGTCTTTAAATATAATACAAAAACAGTACTGCGGATGTAGCTCAGTGGTTGAGTGCCCTTAGTTCAATTCCCAGAACCCCTCCCCCAGCCCACCCACCCCCCCCAAAAAAAGAGAGAGAGAGAAAGAGAGAAGAAATAAATGAAAAGTCCATGGCAGAGGAGCCCTGAACTTTGTGCTCTGACTACTGATATATTCAGGCCAGAAATTAAAGAGAAGTCCCCTGGGTAACTGCCACCAGACCAAAGGGAAGGTGAGGGTCTAGAGATAGACAAGAGGACTTCAGCAACTAGGAAGAAGTGGTTATTAATAACAGAATTACAATTGGTGCCATAGTCATTTAAACCAAATACCAAAACAGTCCTCAGAAAGCTTTTTTTCCTACAATATCTTATTCTGTTTTTCAGATAGGGTCTTGCTATGTTGCCCACGCTGGTCTAACTCCTAGGCTCAAATAATCCTCCCACCTCAGTCTCCTGAGAAGCTGAGACTACAGGCATGTGTTTACCATGCATGGACTTAAAACACTTCATTCTGAAATTTTCAAGTAAAGAAAAGACAAGAATTTTACAACAAATACTCATTACCCACCACTAGATTCTCACATGGACATTGTTCCTATATTTTAAGGACTTACCCTACCCTTTCCCTCCAGAAAGCATTTTTAACCTATCTGGTTGGCTTGCTTTCCTGTCTTAGTTACAGTCAATAACCTGGGTCCTGAGGGGACCTGAGAAGATAGCTAGTCCCAGTTGCTACCTCAGAAACAGGACTGTAGCAGGTCTTCTCCCTACCTGAAGCCCCAACAATCATCCAGGTCTCTCTGCAGATTGTCCTCTGACCACCTTGCCCCTGTTAATAGAGGTACCACTGTGCTGTACTGCCACTGCTGAGGCCAGGCTCCTTGGGACCAATGATGGACTGGGAAAGGCCAGTTAAGTGGCATCAGGAATTTGAGAGGGGGACTAAGAGTAACAGAGAATTAGCAGTCCCCCGAGTCTAGGGAAGGGCTTCTATTGGAGTCTCTTCCCCATGTGAGGATAGGGAGGGGAGCAATTACTACAATCAAAGTCTACCCCCCAAAGCCCAACAACATATATCCTAATTCAGAAAAGTCTTTGGTAACAAACCGCTCAGCAAATCAATGTCCATATTTCCTGCCTGTTTCTAAATTTTTCCTAACACTTCAGTCATAGGGATTCACCTGACTGGGAATTCCACAACTGTATCAAGCTTATCCCTCCAGTATCTGTTGTAGGAGAAACGTTTGAGATGGACTACCAGGATCTTGGGCAAGGACCACAGGTCAAACTTCTTTGTGGCCTGCTGGTGCTTCTTACAATTGGGACAGTACCTGAAGAGAAAAGAGAAGTCTCTGCTTAGCAGGGGATGAGGGGAGCCATTGCTACCTGGGTACTCATGCTGGGGACACAGCTGTAATTCCACAATAGCTGCTATTCTTAAGGACAGATTTTGGGCAAAGACCTGCCTTCTAAAACAGGCCACTGGCTTTCTTAGTCTGGAAAACACAACCCAAACAGAAGGGCTATGTTATAGGGCCGGCCATGTGAAAAAGTGGCATGTGCACGTAAAAGATTTTTTTTTAAATTTTTTTTTTGTTTTAGGTGGACACAATATCTTTATTTATTTGTATGTGGTGCTGAGGATCGAACCCAGTGCCTCACGCATGCCAGGCCAGCGCGCTACCACTTGAGCCATATCCCCAGCCCCAGTAAAAGGTTTTGGGTACAGATACCAGCAGGTCTCAGATTTTGGAGCACAGAAGTGCCCCTGCCCTTAGAGTGAGAAGGTACATACCAGGGGTCATGCTCCCCAAGGGTCTCCATGGTGGTGAAGAGTTCAATGCAGTCTCTCAGGGCCACTGCAGTCTTCTTCTTCTTCTGAGGCTGCAGCATGCTCATGTGCTTGTCGTAGGCCTATAAGAAAAAACTGATAGTTCTGCAGGGGAAACAAGATCTTACTGAGTCAAAATATAAAGGCCTATGAGAGGCTCTTCCTGAAATATACTACACTTTCTGGAGCCTCTGAATATGAAATGATGAAATCTTAGGTGCTGACTCCTTCTTCCCCGCAGTACTGGGATTAAATCCAGGGACATTCTACTACTAAGTTATATCCCCAGCCCTTATTTTTATTTTGTGACAGAGTCTTGTTAAGCTGCCCAGGCTAGCCTCGAATTTGTGATCCTACTGCCTCAGCTCCCAAATCACTGGGATTATAGGCATGGGCTACTCAGCCTGGCTTTATCCTTGGTCTTAAATATGCTGGCTGGGTGCAGTGGCAAATGCCTGCAATCCTAGGATCTCAGGAGGCTGAGAAAAGAGGATCACAAGTTCTAGGCCAAGCTGGGCAATTTAGCAAGCCCTTGTATCAAAATAAAAATGAAACAAAATGAAAAGGGCTCAGTAGTACAGCACTCCTAAATTCAATCCCCAGTAACACCATAAAAGAAAAACAAACAAAAAAAACACACCTTGTTAAACTACTGTCCAACTGGTAAGAACATAAGACTATAGCTAATACACTTCCAGAGCAGAAACTAGCATGTATTTCTGACCATGAACCCCTAGAGACCTACCTCAGATTCTTGTTCATCATAGTAAAGGCTCCGGGTTTCACTGTCCCAGTCGATGGCCAGTGTGGATCGAGCTGCAGGGGGGACCAAAGTGTCATTCATTGCAAAATGGCCAGCAACAGGAGAGGCTCTCCAAGTGACCAAAGGGAGAAGGGCCTCACTGAGGCAGCAGCAACACTGCTCATTCACCAATGTCGACTGTCAAGAATAAGGGCCGAGGGGCTGGGATTGTGGCTCAGTGGCAGAGCACTTGCCTCGCACATATGAGGCACTGGGTTTGATCCTCAGCATCACTTATAAATAAATTTTAAAAAATGAATGTATTGTGTCCATTTACAACTTAAAAAAAAAGAAAGAATAAGGGCTGAACTTGGACCAGCCCTTCCAAACCCCAACCCCTCAAAGCCTTTGGCACATCAGTGCTACAGATAGGTTCCAAAGACACAGGCAGAGGAGAGAGGACCCTGAGACAGAAAACAAAGTCACCTACACTGTCCCCAGCTTACTGCCTACAGACAGACTCCAGGCTACTGTTTGGGGGAAAGAGGGACAAAGTAGGGGAAACTGAATTGAGGAATCAAAGATTGAAGCTTGAGGAGATGGCTAGAATCTGAAAGGTTCTATACTACAGAGGATGAAGTTGCAGAGATGACAGAAGTACAGATAGCTAGAGACATCCAAAAATATCTCAATGATGCTTTTTTTTTAAATAGAAATAAGGGGGGAGAAGATATACATTCAATCAGTAGATATATGAAAAAATGTTCAACATCTCTAGTAATTAGAGAAATGTAAATCAAAACTACTCATTTGAGATTTCATCTCATACCAGGCAGAATGGCAGTTATTAAGAATACAGAGAAGGATTGGGGTTGTAGGGTAGGGTGGTAGGGTGCCTGCCTAGCATGTATGAGGCACTGAATTCAATTCTCAGAACTACATAAATAAAGTAAAGGTATTGTGTCTATCTACAACTAAAAAAAAAAAAAAAAAAAAAAAAAAAGAATACAGACAATAGGGGGTATGTAATGTGGGGTTGTGGCTCAGCAGTAGAGCACTTGCCTAGCATGTGTGAGGCCCTGGGTTCGATTCTCAGCACCACATAAAAACAAATAAATAAAATAAAGGTATTGTGTCCCACTACACCTAAAAAATATTAAAAAAAAAAAATACAGACAACAATAAATGTCGGTGAGGATGTAGAGGAACAGGCACACTCATACAATGCTAGTGTCCGCAAACTATGCAACTAATCTGGAAAGCAGTATGGAGATTCCTTAGAAAACTTGAAATGGAACCACAATTTGACCCAGCTATCTCACTCCTTGGTGTATACCCAAAGGACTTAGAAACTGTGGTATATAATGGAATATTACTCAGCATTAAAAGAGAATAAAATTATGGCATTTGCAGGTAAATGGATGGAGTTGGAGAATATCATGCTAAGCGAAGTAAGTCAATCCCAAAAACCCAAAGGCCGGAAAAGTGGATGCTGATCCATTGGGGCTGGGGGCTGGGGGTGGGATGGGGTAGGTGTGACATGGGAAAAATGGAGGAAGTCTGGGCAAAGGGGAGGGAGGTGGGGAGGGGATATAGGGGCAGGAAAGATGGTAGAATGAAATGGACATCATTACCCGAGATACATGTATGACTGCACATATGGTGTGACCCTAATCGTGTACAGCCAGAGAAATGAAAAGCTGTGTTGCAATTATGTACAATGAATCAAAATGCATTCTGCTGTCATATACACCTAATTAATTTATAAAAAAAAATAAATAAGGGGGGGTTGGTATCTAATTCAGTAGCAGAGTACTTGCCTAGCATGTGTGAGGCCCTGGGTTCAATCCCCAGTTTGTTAAAAAAAAGTTAAAAGAAAGCCTGGTGCAGCAGTGCACGCCTGTAATCCCAACGCCTCAGGAGGCTGAGACAGGAGGATTGAGAGTTCCAAGTCAGTTTTAGCAATGGTGAGGTGCTATCCAACTCAGTGAGACTGTCTCTAAATAAAATACAAAATAAAGCTGGGGATGTGGCTCAGTAGCTGAGTGCTTCTGAGTTCAATCCCTGGTACGAACCCCCCAAAAAATTAAAATTAAAAGGAGATATAACTAATAAAAAAGAATCAAAGGAAGGAAGGAAGGAAGCAAACTAGTTAGCTAGTTCAAGGACATCTAGTTAACCAGTCAATTTATTTCCCAATGAAGGAAGCCCAAAGGCATGGTAGCTCCCCTCCATAACCATGGAGGCATCACAAACATTGTAGATACCTCTCTCCATCTGTATAGCAGTCCCATTACAGGCTCCAAACAATGGAGAGTCTACTCGAGCCATGACTATCTTATACAGAGGATCATATTTTGTGATCATTTTCTGGATCAAAAAGAAGTATGCAGTCAGGCATGGTAGCACACGACTGTAATCCCAACAATTCGGGAGGCTGAAGTAGGAGGATCACAAATTCAATGCTAGCCTAGGTAACTTAGCTAGAAAATGTCTCAAAATAAAATAAAATTAAAAGGGCTAAGAATGTGTCAGAGTACACCTGATTTCAACCCCCACTACTACAAAAAATTAAAAAATAAAAGAACTGTGGTTGTAGCTCCGTAGCTTCATCCCCCATGAGTATTTATTTAATTATTCATTCTGAATTGTTTTAGTTTGGGGAAATGATGCTACCAAGAGTGGAAACAGAAGTACCACTGATCCACAGCAAAGGTTCTACAGCAATAATGGGAATAACTAGAGACCTGCTTCCTTCTGAGGTCATTAAGGACTGAAGATAAAAGCATAAAGGGGGAAGAGGATGGTTGCTGAAAATGTCCTTAGAGGCAAAGATCACACAGGTGTCTGCTCCCAGAGCCAAAGACTGTGAAAGCCCAACGCTGTGGGTGTCAAGAGCAAGGATTTTTCAAATAGATCCCACGTCCCCAAAACCCAGGTTGAAAAGTCAGAGAAAGTACTTACAGTTGAGTTTGAGTAGTTTTCCATCAGTTGCAAGTGAATTTATGTCAGCTGTTCCATAGGAGTTCACAAGACTGAAGGTAAAAAGTCTTTTGGGGCAGGGTTGGCCCTTGACCTTTTGAGTAGTCTCATTGGGGTCACCTCCTAGCTCATCTTCCCCACTGCCTTCTGTTTCTGAAAGCTGTTCTTTGCCTTCTTCCTGATGCTCCATTTCTTCTTCATCATCTCCTGTAATACAAATGAAAATAACACAGATTTTATGTCACCATTTCAATGTTAAAATTTTTATTTGAAACCTGTGATGATGTTTCCTTAAAGATTTTGCTCTGTGTATGTGAAACTACATCTACTCCTTTGCACTTACCAGGCATTTGAGTTCACGTGTGACCCTCTCTGGGAAAGAGACAAGATGAGCAGGGTAGACACTTCTTCCATGATAAGGAAGTAGAGACCCAGAGAACTTAAATGAATCTCCCAGAGCAACAAAGTGATCCAGCAGTCCTGTCATTCTAAACAGAGCCCTACAACACTTGGTAGTCTACTGGACTTCACACCATGTGTTCTCACTCTTTCAACTTCATCATTAGGTCCACAGAGAGAAAAGTACTAAAATGAGATTCATGCTCAATGCTTAAGAAGACTGTACATTAAGAAATACAATTTAAGGGCTGGGGCTATAGCTCAGCTGATAGAATGCTTGCTTCGCATGCACAAGGATCTGGGTTCAAACCCCAGCACCACAAAACAAACAAACAAACAAACAAAAAAAGCAAACAAACAAGCAAAAAAACCAAAAAACCCTCAAGAAATACAATTCAAGGGGCTGGGGTTGCAGCTCAGTGGTAGAGTGCTTGCCTAGCATGTGAGGCCCTGGGTTCAGTCCTCAGCACCACTTATAATTCAGGAGTCAATGTTCAAATACTATAATGAACACAAATATTAAGCAAAAGTATTCAGTTCCTCTATAAAAAACATGCTGAATGTTAAAATGGAGCCTTGTGGTCATTTTTAACATCAATTCTCACTTTCTAGGACTGTGTGTACCTCACAAAAATCTGGGCATTTGGATCTGCTATTGAGAATTTATACCATTAACTTGGAGATCATTTTTGTTTTACAGAAATAAAGTCACTGGTTCACCTAATTTCCCACAAAAAGAGTGACAACTACAATACAGATCAGACATAGCTCCTTGATTAGACATGGACTACTTTTCAGCCCTTGGCCTCTGAGTTTCCTTCAATAAGCCCATCATATTGCTTTTCTGACTGATTTCTTTTCTTCCAAAAGCAGGAGCTTCCTAGAGTCGGCCATCATCTGTGGCTTCCTGGGTAAACAGAAAGAAATGCCCAGGAGAGCCTGTCTCTGCCTTCTGATTGGCCAAGGTATGTATCTTCCCTAGGGATCAAAGGCTCACCATCCAAGCTAAATGCAACAGCTGTGTCAATAAAAGTCAGGGCACAGAGGCAGTTACAGTGATGAGTAAATACCCACATTGTACTCCCAACAGAAGAGAATTCAAATCCTGACTCTGCTTCATGACCTCAGCAAGTCCTCAATCCTTTAGGCTCGGTGTGCCTGAGGTAAAACTCAACTTAAAGAGCCCCCAGGTTAGCCTCAAGAAACTCTCTTTGGGCTGGGGTAGCTCAGTGGTATAGCACTTGCCTCACATGCATGAGGCCCTGGGTTCCATCCTTGGCACCACATAAAAATTAATAAATAAAAATAAAGATATTGTGTCCATCTACAACTAAAAAATATTAAAAAAAAAAAAAAAAAAAGAACCTCTGTTTACCATGAGTATGACGCCTTTGAAAAAGAGGGAAAGCTGGCCAGCTACTCTGGAGGTTGAAGCATGAAAATCCCAAGTTTATGGCCAGATTGGGCAATTCAGTTAAGACCTTACCTCAAAAGCTAAAGGAGCCAAGAGACTTCGCACAAGTTCCCACGAGTGATCTCTGAGGAATCTCAGAGGCACAAGGTCAATTTTGACCAAATAGGTCTTAAACACCTGGCAGGAGAGTATAGCCTAAACACAGTCCTACATGGATATTTAAAAGGAAAAACAATGTTTTGTTTTTTAATGTAACTTAAGATATACACTTGTGTCAGCCCTAGAAAAGTAAGTAAAGCTGGAGACTATGTGTGGGAGTGCCCAATAATAATAACAAAGATTGTAGAGTTGCAAGTATGTCCTAATTTGACCCTGATCTCATAGACGTACAAATCTTCCTAGTCTCCTACATTGATAAACTCCATCTGTTTTTTCACTGATATGATTATGAGTTACTATATTCATGGTTTTCAGAGACTGACTAAAATACTAAAAGTAATGCTTTGTTGTCCTGATTATTATTGTCTTAGCATGACCCCTGACTGGCATATGCTTGTCCAGTCACCTGCCATTAGCCAATGTGAACCTCTAAACTTCTCTGATGCTAAATACCCTTAACTGTCCATGCCCCATCTAATACAGAACAGGAAGTGACTTGGAGATGTTGTCACCCATTTTTCCATAGAAATGGAATGTAGAAATTAACAGAGAAGAAATGTAACAGAGGTTCACTTTATGCTTTGAATATAGCTCTTGCTGCTCTGCCACTGCAACTTATTTTTTAAAATGGACATGTTTCTTTCTCTTCTTCTCTCCCTGCAACTCCCTAATCTCAGGGGAAAAAGAATGACCCTTCCCATTTTAGATAGATTTATCTGTCCTTGAGTACACATTCACTATAGGAAGGAAGTAATCCAGACTTTGGCAAAGGTACCAGAAGATCTCAAAAATAACTAACAACCAAATTAACAAGTGAATTACAACTCCAACAGAAGACACTTGGAATGTAGCCTTTGATTCACCTCTTTAAAAGCCCCCTGTTCCTGCTGATGGGCAGAATCATAGCCTCTGGGACAGGAGACCCTGCATTTCTCCTTTCCGAGCAGAAAACTTTTTTTCCCTTTTCTCAAAAAAAAGGTCTCTGACTCAAATTAAATTAAAAATAAAAAGGGCTAGAAATGTAGCTCAGTAGTAAAATGGCCCTGGATTCAATTCCCAATACCAAAAAGAAAAAGAGAAATCTGGTTAGTCTCAGTCCCCCAGTGCGGGGGAAACACTTACCTTCACAGCTGCCCCTGGAGCCATTGCAAGCCCCAGGCTCCAAGGGCGAGAGGCTAAACTCATCAGGCAAAGGCTGTTTTATATAGCGGCTTTAAAAAATAAAAACAAGAAAACATTGTTAGTTTTAACATTTAACTATTTTTCTTCACTATGCACCTAAGTAGTAGTTCATAATTTATTTTCATTTTTATTATTATTGTTATTTTATTTTTTGGTACTGGGGATTTAACCTAGAGATGCTCTATTACTGAGCTACACCCACACCCCTTTTTTATTAAGTTGCTCAGGCTGACCTCAAATTTGTGATCCTTTTGCCTCAGCCTCCCACATAGCTAAGACTACAGGCCAGTATCACACACGGAGCCAGTAGTTCATAACTGATATATTCTGCTATTCGTAAAACAATTTACAGAAATAAAAATGCTTTAAAAACATGTAATGGCACAATACATTTTAATCTATCAACAATTCTATAAAGAATGTCTGCTTCTTAGGCGAAATGGCACAAACCTGTAATCCCAGTGGCTCAGGAGGCTGAAGCAGGAGATCACAAGTTCAAAATCTGTCTCAGTAATTTAGTGAGGTCCCAAACAACTTATCAAGACCCAGTCTCAAAATAAAAAATTAAAAAGGGGATGGAGATGTGGCTCAGGGTTTAAGCACCCTGGGTTCAATTCCCAGTACCCCCCACCACCAAAAAAAAGTCTGCTTCTTCTATGAATGTCATGTGGGACCATGATTTTTTCAACTATTTCCCAGTAATGCAAATGATCAGGTTTGGAATAATAGTGGAGCACTTCAGAAAAAATATTCAAAAACAAAATGGCATCAGAGCATTAGCATTCCTAACACAGGTAACTGACATGATTCCAAGGCCCAGAGCCTTAAGTGCCCAGGTTTGTGGTACCTAAATGTTCCAGATGCCACATCCCAAATGACATCTACTCTGGCCCTTCCAGAAGCTGGCACAGAGAATTTCTTTTCTTCTTCTTCTTTATTTTGAGACAAGGTCTTGCTAAGTTGCCCAGGATGGCCTCAAACTTGTTATCCTCCTAACAAAGCCTCCTGATTAGCTGAGATTACAGGTGTGTACTACCACCACACTTAACTATCATCCTTACAGAAGTGAGTACATAAAATCAACCTAGACACTTTATAGGGACTGTCACTACTATTACTAGACTTATCTTGATTTCCAATAACAACCAAATCATATTCCTGCTACCAACCTGATCCGATCACAAACAGCCTGGTACAAAAACTCAAAAGTCAGCTTGTGCTTGGGAACAGAAACCAACAGTGGCCTCCCATATAGTACTGCCCCAGAGGAAGTACTCGATGGTCTAGACTTCCTCTCCCTGAAATAGACTGGAAGCATGACACATTCCGAGCCATCCACGCAGGTGCTGCAGACCTCATACCTGTATCAATCATACAAGAGAGCACTTTCAGCAAACAAGTCCCTGTGAGAACAAACATCTGAGCTGCAGCTATGTGTTGGTCAAGACAATGGTTTCTAGGAAAGAGCATCCTTTAGCAGGAAAGGTAGATAAACCATTTCAGGAGCAACTCCAGAGGCTGGGTCAGGAATCCCACAAAGGATCATCGTCAACATCTATACAACTGGACTTAAGTTCAAGCTCCTTGTCCAACGATAGCTTCAAACTCTGTGCACCTTCAACAGAGACTCAATATGCAAATGATGGCCATTATCTGGACTATTGGGTAAAGGAAGTCAAGTTGATCTTTTGTTACCAAGGACCCTCAGCTTTTTAAACTGAATTCTTGGTGCCCTGCCCTTTAATAAAACCAGGTATAAGGATGTACACAGAATATTAGACAAAAACTCTTCTTTTCAAATGGAGAACTTTAAAAAGATCAATTATTTGCCATCTTTGTTTAAAAACGCTGAAATAAAACAATCATATTTAATGTTAAAAAAATGAGAGATAACCAAAGAAACTGCTAAATCAAATCAATTACTTTAAAAAATGTGTCTGGGCTGAGATTGTGGCTCAGTGGAGGAGCGCTTCCCTAGCACGTGCAAGGCCCTGGGTTCAATCCTCAGCACCACATATAAATAAATAAAGGTATTGTGTCCAACTACAACTAAAAAAAAATAAATATTTTTTTAAAAAAATGTGTTTTACTTAGGGAATACATGGGATTGAGAAGATTTAAGAGATGTTCTGTCCTGGAACAGATGTTACCAAAATTGCTGACAACTGACTATAGAGGGAGATACAAACTTACTGATTCAATTTTTTAAAACTATAACTTCATACAAATTCCCTCCCAGATGCCTGGCAAGTAAACTGTCTACAGTTTATGCAGGAGGAACTCTAAGAACAACTCACAAAAGTGTTCATGATATATTCTAAGTAGGGATCTGTAGTTCATAATGGTTAAGAGCTGGGCCTTGATTTAGGCTGGCCTAGGTTTTCAGCTTCACTGTTGCCATTTTCTGGCTTCAGTGTAACTTCTAAGTTTGTTTACTCAGTGGACAAAAGGATTACCTGCTTTACAAGGCTGTAGAAAGAATTAAGTAATTTAGTAGTATGACACATGACATGCTCAAAAAAACATCACGTTACTATTGGTTTTCTTGGCAATTCATCCCCTCCCCTTCACCCTCCCCTGTATGAGGGACTGAATCACTGAGCTACATCTCCATTTTTTTTTTTTTTTAATTCTTCAGTTGGACACAATATCTTTATTTTATTTATTTATTTTTATGTGGTGCTAAGAAACCAGGGCCTCACACATGCTAGACGAGTGCTCTACCGCTGAGCCACAACCCTAGCCCCTCTTTTTATTTTTTATTTTGAGACAGTCTCTCCTGAAGTTGCTGAGGGTCTAAGTTGCTGAGGCTGGCTGGAACTTAGGATTCTCCTGCCTTGGCCTCCTAAGTCACTGCCACTATATGCATATGGCATCATGCCTGCAAGAGGAGTCATCTTTAAAAGAATTTCTTTTTCTGATAGTTGGCTCTAAAACCCTATGGAAATTCCTTTATTGATGAGATTCTGCCAAGCTCCCTGCAGGGAGATGCACCATTTCTTGTGGGATCAGGTATGTGCAATCACTAGTTTCCAGAACTGAGAGAAATTATGTTAAGGATTTGGAGTCAGCAACAGATATGAATGCTATCTTTCCCATTCCCTGCCCTGTGGCACAGCATGAGCCTTGGCACCCTCCATTTATAATATCAGGAAAATTATCTGTAAGTGGGAAGGCAGTAAATGGAACTAAGATCTTTTATGTATATGTAGTAAAAAAAAAAAAATCATTCTTTTTAGTACAGGTATGGAACCCACGGGCACTCAACCATTGAGTCACATCCTCAGCTCTTTTTATTATTATTATTTTTTTTTATTTTGAGATAGGGGCTCATGAAGTTGCTGAGGTTGGCTTTGAATTCACGATCCTTCTGCCTCAGCCTCCTGAGCCACTGGGATTATAGTCATGTGCCACCACACTCAGTCAAGAACTATTCTTTTAAGAGTGACCAAGATATCATAGGCCCAAATATGTAATGGGAAGTGCTCTCTGCATTCCTGTGTCAAAAACAGCCAAGCCAGGTGCAGTGGTACATGCCTATAATCTCAGTGGCTTGGGAGGCCAAGGCAAGAGAATCGCCAAGTTCAAAGCCAGCCTTTGCAATTTAGCAAGGCCCCAAGCAACTAAGTGAGACCCAATATCTAAATAAAATATTTAAAAAGGGCTGTCCCAGTGGTTAAGCACCCCTGGGTTCAATCTCTGATTAAAAAAAAAAAAAAAAAGTTCTTCAGCAGAGGCAAGTGTCTGAATGAAAGGTAAAGAGGGAAGACCAGCGTAGGCTGTGGTCTAGTCAAGCTTCTCTGAGAGCCACAGGGCAATTTCATGTCCCAACCTACTGCAACTGGGAAATACACACAATTATCTAGAGCAGTCATGAAGCAGCACTTTGGATGGGTGAGACCAGTACACTGTCAACACAGTGATGAGAAAATGGAATCTCAGAGCTTGGAGAATGTCTGAGCTGCCAACTGCTGTTTATTTCTGAAATGGGGATAATGGTACTCTGGCACCAGCCTGAGAGGCACAGCCTACAGCACAGAAAAGCTAAGATCCACCTATAAAATTGCCCTTCTCATATCTTCCCATGGCCCTTCTCACAGTTACAGTTATGACTCTTCTTGAGTGAGGCATCTCTGACAAAAGGACCATCTGTAGTATGAATCAGCACTCTTAAGAAGCAGCAACTAGTGACCAAAGGCTATGTACATGCTGGCAATGCAGCTCAGTAATGCCAGTAGGTACTTATTAGCACTGATGGCTGCCCACAATTCCCTGAATATCCAGATCTTTCCACTGGGGCTTGAAAAAAATGCACACGAACAGACTGCCAGAACTTCGCTGCGGAGACACAAATAAGGAAAAGCCTCTAGAATGTTACCTCTGATCCTGCACCAGAAACTGCTAAGTACTCACACAAAAATGTCATCCCGAGGCATGATGTGGCTTAAACCTTCATCCATTTGGAAAATTTTGTGGAACCGGTGATTATACACATCTGTGACCACCATCTAAGAATCAATAGTAATAGAGAGATTATAGGATGACTCAGGGTACCCCTACATTGCTTAAAACACAGAACAAGGGAAAAAAATGTCCTATTGGAGTGTTATCCCTAAAGAAACTACAATGCAACAAGCCCCACTACTTGGGGCCAAGGTTCAAAGGAGAGCAGTATGGCTCCCTTTTAGTTGCTAGCACTATCCATGCAGGTAACAAGTGCCCTAAAGTAATAGGAATGGTGACAAGTGCTGACCAGAGACTAGCTGTCATCTAGAAGGCTCTGGTGTATTCCACATGGCCTGAAGTCTCCATGCCACTTGAAGCACACAGAGCCCTGTTCCTGGACTACCCCATGATCATGGGTACCATGACCCCCAGTGAAGGAAAGATTGTGTTTCCCAGAGCTGGAAGACACAGTCTTAATTATTGTGTGCATTGTGAGCAAGAACCAGAAGGTGTAAGACATCCAGATACACACCAATAATCACATTTTTGCTGACCAATAACAACTACCCCCAAAAAAAGTAACTACAAGGTTAAACAAATTCCAAAGGACAATGAAATAACCCTAATAGTCTAAGTGCCACTGATCACCCCGCCTTACATTTTCTGCAGCAATGCCAGACAGCCTGGACAGAGCCTCGCACAGGTCAGAGACGGCCCCCATCAGTGGCACAGTCACACGGTACTGCAAAGGGAGAGATGGTCAAGGTAACAGGGGTACTCTATGGGGCAGGGAAATGACTTGGGAGAAGGAAGTATCATTGGGGCAGAGGCCCTTCCAGAGTCAGTAGATGGAGAGGTCAGGGTACAGATAAGTCAGTAGCAAAGCACCAGAAAAAATAGGCAAGTCATCAAGACGAACACCACTCACTCAAGCAACACAGCATGGGAGCTGAGCTTTCTCTTCCCCTTCTAAAGGCTGCTAAACACTTCCCTTCTTTCCCCTGCTCTCTTTTAATTTTTGTGGTGCTGGGGACTGAACCCAAGGGCCTAATCCATGCTAGGCAAGCACTCTACCAATGAGCTATAACCTCAGCCCACACTGCTTTATTTTATTCTTTACTTTCTGGAGTAGTTTACATCTCCTTTTAAAGAATTATTGAAATAATACAAATTGCCATCTGGTCCTATATATCAACTTTATTTAGAGATAGAAACTAAAAGCACACACCTATAATCCCAATGACTCAAAAGAATAGGCAGGAGGATCTCCAGTTCAAGGGTAGTCTGAGCAACTTAGGAAGACCCTGCCTCAAAATTTAAAAAAAAATTGTATTTATTTTTTTAAATTTATTTTTATGTGATGTTGGGGATCAAACACAGTGCTTCATACATGCTAAGCAAGCACTCTACCACTGAACCACAACCCCAGCCCTAAAAACATTTTTTAAAAAGGGGAAAGGAGAGGGCTGGGATTTTGGCTCAGTGGTAGAGGACTTGCCTAGCACATGTGAGGCCCTGGGTTCAATCCTCAGCACCACCTAAAAATAAACAAATAAAATAAAGGGATTGTATCCATCTACAACTAAAAATATATACATATTAAAAAAAGAGCAGGGGAATGTAGCTCTGTGGCAGAGTACCCCTGGGTTCAATCCTCTACTCCAAAAGGAGAAGAGAGAGGAAAAAAGAAACTAAGGAGAAGACTAAGCAATAAATCAGGATGTGAGCAATCAAGAAAACTGAACACTAAGATACTGGTCACACCTCACATCTGGCCTCTTTTTCTGGCCAAGTTCTTCAAGCTAATCTAAGAACAGAATTGACAAAGGAAAGTACCCTGCTTTGGGTTTCTCAACATTCAGATTCAAGGACCACTTAGCAGATTAATCAGGCTATCACAGTGACATGAATAGAACATGGGCAAAAAAGTGATAGAGAATCCCCTAAGACCTTCACAACAGGTCTTGAATGACAAGGGATTACACCAAGGTCTGATAGAAGTCAACAGCATAAACAGAGACAAACCCAAGTTTCCAAAGCAACAGATGAAAACGATCCCACCAGGGCCTGGAGACCACTCACAGAAAGGGGTGTCATGACGATGCAGATTCTATTACCTGAGTTGGTCTGCAGCAAGGGTCAGCAGGAACAAGGAAGACCTCCATTACTCGATCCTTCTTCATGGGTAGTGGAAGAGTTAGGTAGCAAAATGGGTCAAAAGTGACAGAAACCTTAGCACATTCTGGGCAAACCAAAGTAGATTTGAAAAGGCCATGAAAAGTGTCCACAATCACAGAATCATTCCTCAACCTATGATTCTCCCAGGCTTCCTTTGCCACTACCTGGATGAAAAGAGAAGAGATAAGTAGAATATTCTCAACCTCTCAGTCCTTTTTCCCTAATCTAGAACAAGTCATAGCAAATACTGTGAGATATACTGAGAAGTTGTCTATGTAGCCAAGAGCATGTCAAGGCAAGCAAGGCCAGGACTGCTCTTAGCTGTAACATTCACAACAAACACCAGCTCTATGCCCAGTGACATGTTTAATAAGGTGCTGACAGAGAATCTATAGGACACAAGGGGCACTCTGAGTACCATGGGCACAAAGGGCTGACCAGAGCAAGGACTACCTCCTGGGTCCTGTCTTGTCTTTTCTCTCTCCTTCCTTCTTTCATGAATTTTTGCAGTATTGAGGACTGAACCCAGTGGCAGGAGGATTTCAAGTTCAAAGCCAACCTCAGCAACTTAGTGAGGACCTAAGCAACTCAGCAAGACCTTGCCTCAAAATATAAAAAAGGGCTGGGGATGTGCTCAGTGGTTAAGTACCCCTGGGTTCAATCCCCAGATCCAAAAAAAAAAAAAAACAGTTCAAGTTATCCAGGCTACCTCAAACTTGCGATCTTTCTGCCTCAGCATCTCAAGTATCTGGGATTACATGTGTATGCCACTGTATAAACCAGAGATTGACTTTAATAAGAGCGGTTACAATCTTAAGGGTTCACTCTACAATTGTTTTTTTTTTTTTTCAACTACAATTTTCAGAGTGCCCTAGTCTCTAATTAGCCTATGAAATACTAAATAAACTGACTCATTTTTGACATCAGGGCCACCTCCTCAGAAAACAAAAAAGGGAGTATAGTTACCCCTCTTTGACCTGGAATGCATTTCCCTACCAGAGTCCAACCTCCTATCACTATCAACAATGAGAGGCAATGTGAGCCCTGGCACTAACACCCCAAGACCAGAAGATTGTCCCCACAATGTCAATAGGAGGCAACTTTTGGATATTATTATGTAGATTGTTTCAATATCATACCGCATCTGGTCGCCCATTGGCATCCTTTGGCTCCAGGTAAGGTTTCTTCTTTACTCGGTTCAGGTCTTCATGCAATCCATCTAGAATAAAGGCTAACAGCTCCTGAGAGTCTTGTTGTTGGTAGCCAGAAAACTGAGGGGCAAAACGTCCCACTTGGGTCTACAACAAAAGCAACTATATTAGAAGGCATAATATATAAAGAACCAGTGAAGTAGAGAGGCAGTGATTATCAACAACAATTTTAAAGCATTAGCTAGGACATGAGGGAAAACACTACCTACTTGAGTAGCCCAATTAACTCCTAAAGAACCTAACAGAGGTCAATGGTGCCCATCAAAGAGAAGGCTCAGAACAGAGAGCCAGGACAGCCAGGGATTAAGAACCTGGGCTACTACCCTATAATGGAGGTGAGGATCAGCACTCTGAGTAGCCACACCTAAGTACTAAGACAAATCCCTCTCTAATGTCCTTTTCTTTAGTTTAGTCTTAAACTCCAGAACAATGTTAGAAATGATACCTGCATGAGCTAGATGAATTCTCTTGCACATAATAGTACTCATGTGTCTAGATAATTGACTACCCAGTATTGCTCCCCACAAGCAATCCTTGGAATGTGGACACCAATTAGCAGCAACAGCATTACCTAGGGCCTCAGTATAAATGTACATTCTCAGGCCCAACCCCAGACCCATTTAATCAGAAACTCTAGAGATGGGCCCAGCAGTCTGTATTGTAATAACCCTTTTCAGAGATTCTGATGTATACTAAAATCACTATTCTACACCTGTGTTGTCTAATACCATAGCCACTAACTGCATTTGGCTATTCAAATTTAAAAGAATTAAAATTAAATTCAGGGACTTAAGTATAGCTCAGTGGTAGAACGTGTGCCTACCAGGTGCAAGGCCCTGGGTTCAATCGCCTGCACCAAGAGAAAATAAATAAATATAATTTAAAATTCAGTTTCTTGGTTCTGCTAACAGCTCAAGATGCCCAGTGGCACATGAACTAGTGCCTGTTACCAGACAGTGCAGATATAAAATATGAGGAAGTTAAGCTGCTCAAACACCCCCTAAATATCACCTGCCAATTATTTATTTATATTAGCTTAAGCCCAGTGTGTTTCACACAGTTCTAGTTTCTTTATGACTTATTATATAATAATTTACTTCTATTTCCCAGGGATTAATGTGTCCAAGGGGATGAAAGAGAATTAATTTTCAATTTCAACAAGCTACTTGAGATTTTTTTCTTTCTTTCTTTTTCTTTTGTGGTACTGGGAACCCAGGGCCTAACACATATTAGACAAGTGCTCTACCAGTGACCTAAACCCCCAGCCTGAGATTTTCATTTTCTTATTGAGCTAAGATGCTATTTTCTTTTCCTCTTTCTGAATCAAAAACGTGCAAATCTTTTTTTTTACCATGTGCTTCCTGAAAACTCCTTGAACCCCACCAGTGCAGGTTAAGTAGGGTTCCTCAGATTTCAACTTATGGGGACAAGGCACTTTCCCTTAGCAGAGAAGAAGAAAAAGAAAAAAAAACATTTAGGGCTATGGAAAGCCCAAGCTGCTCCAAGGCCCAGTGAAGTTCATCATCTCCTCCCCAAATCTTACTAGCTGAGGGACCTGAGTGAGAACTGCTCCTCACATCACCTTCTGAGAAAATCAACCCAATTCCTAACTGAGGGATGGGGTGGGGATAACTCAGACCACAGGGATATAGGGTTCAGGCGCAGGGATCCTGGGAATAGCCTTCACATAATCCTGGAAGTTAAACTGAATTTTTATGGTCTGGGTTTAGGACACTGAATGTAAACACTGCCACCACAGAATATACTATTCTGAGCAATCAAGTGACTCCTGGGCACCCAGGCTAGATGTGGGCATTAAGGGCACTTAAGTGTTTGCTAAATGACAATAAAGAAGGGTTCAATATTATGGTGCTTTCAGTATTAGATCTCACCTTAATCTCAAATGAAAGTAAAGGGATGCCTCATTACAACACTAAACCACTCTTCTCAAAAAAGGAAAACAGAAATACATAAGTCAGCTTACTTTGAACATTCGAGGTGCCACGTGAGCATCCCTTCCAGACCACATCTGCTTAATGAGCTCTGCATAGGCCTCTGCAATCTCCCCTTTCATGCCCAGAGGATTGTCTCTGTTGATTTCCGCTTCATATTCATTTTTGAGAAAGTAGTCAGTCAGTGGTGCAGTGTTGCTTAGGCACTGAAACAGAATATGATTAGAGCTTACACCTCTTCAAGTGAACATATAGAAACAAGATAAACCAAGTTCCAGGAGCTGGGATTGTGGCTCAGCAGTAGAGCGCTCGCCTAGCATGCTCGTGGCCCTGGGTTTGATCCTCGGCACCACATAAAAATAAATAAATGAAATAAAGGTATTGGGTCCAACTACAACTAAAAAACAATAAACAAAACAAATAAAAGATAAACCAAGTTCTAAAGGGCCACTAAGGGTCAGCCCCAAGAAAATGAAACACTAAGAAGCTTCTTGGGGGCTGACACCCATAAAGCTGAGGGACCACCTCACAGCAAACCTCCTAAGGACATGGTCCTGGAGAGCTCACATGCAGTAACTAAGACTTCATCTCTCAAACAAGGTACTTGGGGATAAAAGCTCAATATTTTATCCAATGGAAGATAATAATATTTAGGATAATAATTTTTCAATGGAAGTGACTGGGAAAATTCCAGTTCTTCATGAGAAGACAAAATATAATTAAGAAAAACACAAATGCCTACTAAAACTTAAATGTCCTAAGGGAAAAAAAACGAGGATAATCAGTATAAAAGCCATAAATAATACCATTATATATGTATATATTAATTTTAACTTCAAATTTTAAAATGGGCACTGCAGCCAGGAGTGGTAGCACATATCTATAATCCCAGTGACTGAGAAGGCTGAGGCATGAGTATTGCAAGTTCAAGTCTAGGCTCAGCAACTTAGTGAGGCCCTAAGTAACTTAGCAAGACCATGTCTCAAAAAAATAAAAAATAAAAAGGGCTGGAGATATAGCTCAGTGGTAATATATCCCTGGGTTCAACCTTTAGTACCAAAAACACAAAAACAAAAACAAACAAACAAAATGTTGGACTAAAAGTGTTTCAGATCTGTTTTTATTTTTATTTTTATATATTTTTTTTTTTTTAATATTTATTTTTTAGTTCTCGGCGGACACAACATCTCTGTTTGTATGTGGTGCTGAGGATCGAACCCGGGCCGCACGCATGCCAGGCGAGCGCGCTACCGCTTGAGCCACATTCCCAGCCCTCAGATCTGTTTTTAAAGACTGGAATATTGAACATGCCTAGTCCAAAAATTTTAAATCCAAAATGCTCTGAAATCTAAAACTTTGTGAGCACTTAAGAAATTTCAGAGCCAGATGTGTGGTATATGCTTATTATCCCAGCTGTTCAGGATGCTGACGAAGGAGGATCACTTGAGATAGAGTATGAGGCCAACCTGGGTAACATAGTGAGAATCTCATAAATAAATAAATAAATCCCCAAAAAATTCTGGAGCAATTTTTTTTTTTTTTAAGTTGTAGTTGGACACAATACCTTTATTTTATTTATTTATTTTTATGTGGTGCTAAGGATCACACCCAGGACCTCAACCATGCTAGGCAAGCACTCTACTGCTGAGCCATAACCCCAGCCCCTGTGGAGCACTTTGGACTGCTCAATTTATATTTACATCTACCGTTATAAAGTTTCTCATTATTATTACCCTAACTCAACAGCTAAATAAAGTGGAAAGTACAAAGAGCTGAGAAAACATATCAATAAAAAGCCAAATCTCAGCCAGTCTTAGTGGCACATGCCTGTAATCCAAGCAACTTTGGAAACTGAGGCAAGAGGATCTCGAGATTGAGGACAGCCCAGGCAAGTTAGCCAGTCTCAAAAAATGAAAAGAGAAGGGCATGTAGCTCAGTGGTAGGGTACCCCTGGGTTCAATCCACAGTACCACCAGGGGGAAAAAGAAAAAAGTAAAACCTCAGGGGTCTTTTCTTTAGTACTAGGCTATTTCGCCACAATGGCGAAAAATTATTTCCAAATCCAAAAATCTTCAAAAAAATAAAAATGAGAATTTTACCTTAAGGCTTGAGTTTTGTACTTGATTTCCGGGAATATATTTTAATATATTTACTCCAGAAGATTATGCCTAATAGGAGTATGTCTGTGTGGCCCTGGATTATACCAGATACACTAACAGCATGATTTCTGGGTCCAGGTAGCTTACTACACCTGTATAGTCCTAGAATAAAAGCTACCACTGAGGAAAGACCAGCAAATGACTTAAGAGAGTGCTGTGGGTTGCATAAAATCATTCCACTGGGCAATTAATCTATCATATCTATATAAAGAAGCTCCCCCAAAATTATGGTTATTGAAGCTCAGGTGAGATTCCATGGTTGGTAGTACTCTGTGCATCATCATTATATATCAGTGCAAGTAAATTCATGTGTCCTGCTTCCATAGAGAACAACAGAAGCTCAACCATTTGGAACCCTCCTGGATTCTGCTCTATTTATTTCTCCCCTTGGCTGATTTTATTATGTAACTTTTCCCTACAATAAAGCATTAACATCGGGCTGGGGATGTGGCTCAAGCGGTAGCACGCTCGCCTGGCATGCGTGAGGCCCGGGGTTCAATCCTCAGCACCACATACAAAAACAAACATGTGTCTGCCGAAAAACTAAAAAAATAAATATTAAAAAAATTCTCTCTCTCTTTAAAAAATTTTAAAAAATAAATAAAGCATTATCATGAATTTAACAGTTTCATATGAATTCTGTAAATACTTCTAGCAAATTATCAAAACTGTGGGTAGTCTCAGGAACCCCCAAATTTGCAGTTGGCATCAGAATTGAGGGCAGTCATTAGAACTGATGCCCTTCTAACTTTGTAGCTGCACCCTAACTCATTGCAACCCATGTTTATCATAGTACTATCACATTATATATGCCTAATAAATATTTGAAGAACAAGTGAGGGTCCAAAGGGAGGATTTTAGGATTTCTCCAGTGACAGGCATGAGGTAAGCATGGGGTCTTTGGTTAAAAAAAAAAGGTAAACCTTCAGTAAGGAATAACTGAGATTGGTACCTGCTGTAAGTCTCCTTATCCTATCAGAGACCAACCAGATAGGTACTTCAAAACTCTTAGGGAGTTCATAACCTAATGGTTAACAAAAATTCAAACTATTTCTATTGTAAAACCAAACACAGAATTGAATAAGACATTCTGGGGCCTCAAACACTGTGGAGGCCATTCTGAACCAACCACTGGGAGTTGTCCTGGCAGAATGCTAAAGCGCTAAAAGTAAACAGGTTGGGGACCCTGAGAAAAGATCCGCTTAGCACTAGCAGACCACTCCCACCCAAGCCTCATGACACCTTGATGTTCAGATGGCAGCTCTCCCCTCTACCTGCAAAGCAGAGTTCATGAAGCAGGTGTTCCCCAGGTTTCCAAGTCCGCAGAGCCCAGGCTGTATATGAGATGATGGGGGCTCCTGACAATTATATGAAGCAGAGAAGCCAGATCCACTGAAAAACACAACCCATATCAGCAATAAAAGGAAGTGTTGCACATATGACCTCAGGATGCCTTTGTGGGCTCCATTGGGGCCTCTAGAACTTGTGTCTGGTATTAACCCCATGATATAAATTCTCTCTACCCACCTCTTCACACCTCCAGACCTGTACCCTGCCCATGACTTGACATGCTAACAGGTTGTAAACATATCCTTAAGAAAAGAAATATATTTGAATTTTTATATCCTTTGAGAAGGCTGTCAGACTACTTCAGGGAAGAACATTCTGGTTACCAAAATCAAAAGCATGCATCTGCCACAGCCCACCAGGCCACACCCAACCTTGACTAAGCCTGAGTTCATGCATACTCCTTCCTCACCTTGTCTATGCTATCTGGAAGGTGGTCCTGAAAGACTTGGAGAAAGGATCCCACAGGGTAAATAGATATGGCTCTTCCACAGCTGAAAATCATCCCCTTATTGCTATCCTAGCATATGGCCAGCCTATCCTTCCAAAATAAATGCACTGTGCCCCCACAATCACCAGTGACTTAGCCTATGGGGAAAACACCAGCCTATAGGACAATAAACAATGTAAGTCAGAAGTAGGAGGCACACTTAGACTGTGGGTATAAAAAGTAGTGAGAGACCACCTGCAACCCATTCCTAGGGGGAGCTCTGATCCCATGATGCTTAGCCTAACAACAGATGAGAACTCCAGATACAGTCTGCAAATGGACTCAGAGGAAGGGAAGCAAAGTGAAATGGCCTGCTCTTACCCCCTGCTGACACCGGAACAATGCATCCCAGAGGTGTTAATGCTATCACCATTTGCAATGGGAGAGGCAGACACTGAGGAATAGGGACTTGCTGATGATTTTGGAGAGGTAGTAAAATTTCTGCTAGGCACAGTGCTTGATCTGAGAGAGAGAAGCAGAAACAATGCTACTGATTTTTTGCAAAGTGCAAGCCCTATTTAATGCCTTAGGACTTTTTTCAAGAAATAAATGTTCTCCATATTTAGTCAGTTAAAATAAGCTGCAAAAGTCCTATTTTTATAATTCTTCAAGATAAATTAAGTTCAGAAATTAATTAATCTTCAGGTCTCATTAGCCTACATGGTCATGTAGGTCATGTACTGAATCTTCCAGTGCAATAAACCACAAGGTTGAACTTCAGGTCATTCTGATTTCATTTATAAATTACAAGTTTTTCTGAAATTTTAAGTCTTACCAGTGAAAGGCACAGAAAAATGGCAATAAGACTTCTCTCAAGGGATGAGATTGTGGCTCAGTGGTAGAGTGCTGCCTAACACACGCGGGGCCCTGGGTTCAATCCTCAGCACCCCATAAAAATAAATAAATGGAATAAAGGTATTGTGTCCAACTTAAAAAAAAAAAAGACTTCTCTCAAAATAGCTGACACAAAGGCATGGTGGTGTACACCTATAATCACAGCAGCTCAGTAGGCTGAGGCAAGAGGATCATGGGTTCTAAGCCAGCCTCAGCAATTTATTGAGGCCCTGAGCAACTCAGTGAGATCCTGTCTCTAAATAAAGTACAAAAAGGGCTAGGGATGTGGCTCAGTGGTTAAGCACCCCTGGGTTCAATCCCTGGTACCAAAAGGAAAAAGAAAAAAAACACTTGACAAACGAACTAAGGTTGTAGTTCAGTGGTAGAGCACTTGCCTAGCACAAAGTGAGGCACTGGGTTCAACCCTTAGCACCATATAAAAAATAAATAGTAAAGATATTTTAAAAATAAAATTAATTATTTAAAATACTTGACACAAGTCAGGGGTAGCGCTTCAAACCTGTGATCCCAGTTATTCAGAAATCTAGGACTAGAGGTCTACAATTTTGAGGTCAGTGTCAGCAAATCAGTGATATTATCTCATATATTTTTATTAAAAGCCAATCATGGTAGTGCACACCTATAATTACAGTAACCTGGGAGGCTGAGGCAGGAGGATTCCAAGTTTGAGGCCAGCCTGGGAAACTTAGTGAGAACTTATCTCAAAATAAAAGAGCTGGGGGTGTTGGAGTTGTGGCTCAGTGGTGGAGTACTCACCTACCATGTGTGAGGCACTGGGTTCGAGCCTCAGCACCACATAAAAATAAAATAAAGGTATTGTGTTCACCTACAACTAAAAAAAGAGCTGGGGGGCTGGGGCTGTAGCTCAGTGGTAGAGTGCTTGCCTAGCATGTGTGAGGCACTGAGGTTTGATCCTCAGCACTGCATATAAATAAATAAATTAAATTAAGGTATAAAAAATATAATAAACAGCTAGGGATGTGGCTCAGTAGTAGAGTGCCCCTGGATTCAATCTCTAGTATAGGGAAAATAAGAGATAAAAAGGATTGGGGTGGAGGCTGGAATTGTGGCTCAGCAGTAGAGTGCTCGTCTAGCATGGGTGGGGCCCAGGTTTGATCTTCAGCACCACATAAAAATAAAGGCATTATGTTGTGTCCATCTACACCTAAAAAAATATTAAAAACTATAACAACAACAACAAAAAAGGATTGGCTCAGTGTGCAGTGCTTGTCCAGCATGCATAAGGTCCTGGGTTCAATACCCAGCAGAAGGGAGGGAGGGAGGGAAGGAAGGAAGAAGGAAGGGAGAGAGGGAGGAAATAAATGCCTGACAAATGCCAATTATTTTTTGGTGCTGGGAATCTAATCCAGGAGCACTTTACCACTGAGCTACCCCCAACCCTTTCTTATTTTTCATTTTGAGACAGATTTTGCTAAACTGCCCAAGCTAGCCTCAAACTTGCAACCTTGCCTCAGCCTCTGGAAGCCATTTAAGGGAAACTGCTTTTGGTTTTTTACATTTGCCAAATGTGAGTAATCTCTATGTTTCAAATTCACATTTCAATATTTTTCACAGACTCTTATTTCAGACTCTACTTTCAGATTAATTAATCTATAGTTAACTGCCCCAAATCTGAAACTGCTACCTAGTCTATCAATATTATAGACTGCATAAAACAGAAGAAAGCAAATCTTTCGGCTTTGTTTCAAATATGTGCAACTGTGATTTTCCTTCTACAACACTGGTTATTTTTACTATGGGAACAATTTTACTATGATACTCTCCTGCAAATAAATATATAAGCTGGGTATGCACACCTATGAGCCCAGAAACGTGGGAGTCTGAGGCAGAAGAATCGCCAAGTTCAAGGCTAGCGTCAGCAACTTTCTTAGATCCCATAGCAAAATTTTAAATAAATAAATTTAAATTTCTTTTTTTCTTTATTTCTTTCTTAAGATACTTGTCTCACTATGTTGTCCAAGGTTTTTCTCAAACTCCTGGGCTCAAGCAACCTTCTTGCTTCAGCCTCCCAAGTAGCTGGGATTATAGGCATATACCACTGGACCCAGCTGTCATAAAACTTTGTATTAGAGTATTTCATTAAAAGGTATTTAAGTCATGAATATATAAAAATCAAAGAAATTGTAACAAGTGAATATGGCTATATAACCAGTACCCAGACCAAAAACAGGGCAGCATCAACCCCCCAAGCATCCTTCCCAGGCTTCTTGCAGTCAAAGTTCTTCCCAAAGCTAACAACTAACCTGACCTCCCCAGAGATTATTTTGCCTGTTAAGTTTTATATCAACAGAATCATATAATACATCCTACTTTATGTCCAGCTTCTCTCTTTTAACATTATGTAGAAACTCACTCATGTTGCTGTGCACTGATGTACTGAATTCCACTGTATATGTACACAGCAACTTATCATGTGATTGTTGGAGGACTCTGGATTAACTCCAAAGTTCATGACTATGACAAACAATGCTGTTGTGAACAACCTTGAACATGTCCTTAAGTGAACATGGGATATGTTTTTGTTAGCTGTTTGCCTAGGAGTAGGAAAGTCAAATTGTAGAATATGTATAAAGTTCTAAAAATATATATATTGAGAATTGAACCCAGAAGTGCTCTACCACTGAACTACAACCCCAACCCCTTTTATTTTGAGACTGAGTCTTGCTAAGTTGCCCAGCTTGGCTTTGAACTCATCATCCTCTTGCCTCAGCCTCCAAAGTAGCTGGGATTATAGGCATTTACCACTTTGCGTAGCTTTGTTTCTCTTTCTTTTCTTTTTTTTTTTTTTTCTGGCATTGTTCTTTTCTTATCTTGAAATTCTGTAAGATAGATGCATTGTTAATATCTTCTTTCACTCTGTGGCTTTCCTTTTTACTCTCTGATGAACATAATATCTTTTTTTTTTTTTTTTTTTTTTTTTTTTGGTACCAGGGATTGAACCAAGGGGCACTTAACCACTGAGTCATACATTTTTTTTTTTTATTTAGAAACAGGGTCTCACTGAATTGCTTAGGGGCTTGACAAGATGCTGTGGCTGGCTTTGAACTCACAATCCTCCTGGTCTCAGCCTCCTAGTTGCTGGGATTACAGGCATGCACCACCACGCCTGGCAATAATTCTTAATTATGTTGATGATGTAGACCGAAACCAGGGCCTTGTTTATGCACTTCCATCCTCTTGTCCCTGTCATTTTCTCTATGTCTACCACCTCCTTACCTCCTGGTCTTCAACCTCTACTTCCTATCATCCCTCAGGATCTAGCCACACAAAGTCCTGCTGGTTTTCAACCAGGCCTGCTTAAGCTCAGGACATCTGCAGCTGCTGTTTCTTCTGATTAATGATGTTATTTGTTCCTATTGAGTACCTCAATCCATGCTGACTCCCTTACTTCCTAGAAGGCTATGTTCAAATGAATCCTGGTTAAATCTGTCCCATTCCAAAGGCTACAGCTCACTAATTCTCTTCCCACATTTTTATCCACAATGTTCGTAAGTCACTGGAAACACATGTTTTTCTTATTTATCTTTTATTCTGCTCCTTGAGATAAAGACTTGGTATTTACCATATCCTCAGTATGAACAACAGTATCTAGTACCATGTAAGGGAGTGGAGAAGAGAATGTACCTCAGGAATTCCACTCTGCACTTACTGCCTATTGGCCACACCTTACTAGAAGATTAACCTTCAGGAAGTCTCAACAAGGCACTGCTCTTTTCCAAAAACTGCCTCTTAAACAGAATCTCTTAGGTCTCAGGGTATGAGAAGGATAGGGAGAAACTAGGCTGAGAAGAGAAAAAGGTGCAGTTAAGTCTCCCCTGGGGGCTGGGATTATGGCTCAGTGGCAGAGCTCTTGCCTAGCACATGTGAGGCACTGGGCTCAATCCTCAGCACCACATAAAAAAAATAAATAAATAAAATGAAAGCATGGGTTCATCTGCAATTAAAAAAAAAAAAGTCTCCCCTGACCAGTATACCCAGCTTTCTTTTGCCCTGACCTACCAGTTCTGTCTCACAGGCTGTAATCTAAACACCTTCTCTCTACCCAGGGGGGTTTCTTTCAATTATTTGGCATTTTAAGCTTCAAAATGGGATTGACTGCCTTGGTTTGAATATTAGTTTCCTGTTGGAGATGTCACAAATTGTCATAAACTCAGTAGCTTAAAATAACACAGATTTATTATCTGCAGTTATGCAAGTCAAAAGTCCAAAATGGTTCTCTCTGAACTAAAATCAAGGCATTGGCCAGGGTGCATGTGTTTGGGGAGGCTTTAGGTACTCCTACAGGCTGCCCATATTCCTTGACTCATGGCCAGTTGACTTTTTCTCACATTTCACTACCTTGAATCTGCTTCTGTCCTCATACAATTTTGACTCTCCAGCCTTCCTTTAACTCTTAGGACACTTGCAATTATATTGGATCCACCTACATGATCTCTCCATGTCAATATCATTATCTTTTTCTTTATATGGTACCGGGGATTGACTCCAGAGGCACTTTAACACTGAACCACATCTTCAGCAATTTTTATTTTGAGACAGGGTCTTGCTAAGTTACTTAGGGCCTTGCTAAATTGCAGAAGTTGGCCTTGAACTTGCAGATTCTCCCGTTTCAGCCTCCTGAGTCACTGGGAAAACAGGTGTGCATCCTTAGGCCTAGCTCATTATATATATATATATTTTTTTTTTTTTTTTTTTTTTTAAAGATGTAGATGGATACAACACAATACCTTTATTTTTATGTGATGCTAAGGATCGAACCTGGGCCCCACCCATGCTAGGTGAGCGCTCTACCGCTGAGCCACAATCCCAGCCCCTCATTATCTTAATTATATATGCAAAATCCCTTTGTAATATATTTGTAAATTCTGAGGATTAGAATATGGACATTTGGGGGGGCATTATTTTTCCTATCCCAGCTATTTTTGCCAACTTATCAGGAAACAGTAACTGAGCTTTCTAAGAACCAGAGTCCATGGCTGGACTTCAAGAGATCTGTAAAAATCCTTGAAAATGTTTGCAATCTGTAAAATTCCCAAATATTCTGAATATCTATGCATGTTTCTCAAGATGGCTTGTAGTTTTCATGCCATTCAAATGAGCTATGAACATATCACTCTATTACAAAGTTCAAGTCCTAACAAAAGGAAGAGAGCAGATCCCAACACTGTCCCTGTAACTATTGGGGCACAGACATAATTTCCCAATCTTACACTATAAGGCAAGTTCAACACTTTTTTCTCTTCTAAGGACATGCACAATTCCACATATTTCATGAATATCTAAAATAACTATGCCTGGAGTCCCAATTTGTTTAATTTATGTGGTACTGAGGTTGGAACTCAAAGGAAGCCTCCCACCAAGCTACATCCTCAATCCTTTATTATTTTGAGTCTGCGTTCACTACCTGTGATCCTCCTGTCTCCTGAGTTGCTGGGATTATGGGCACGTGCCAATACACCTGACTAGAGTTCCAGTTTAGTATCTGAACAATACCCCTGTAACCATGAGTAACAGGACACTAAGCAGAATGGGGTGGGATCAAACTATCACCTTTAAGTCATATAAGACCTCATGCATAATCCCTCTTCTTTTCCCTCACAGTCTCTAACCATAGGTGGAAAAATAAAGGATCTTGAAAAAAATCAAAATCATCTCTTGGTAGAGCAGTCAATGTCAGATCCTGCCCCTTGTCTTTCTCCTTCTCTCATTCTCAATAAGCAAAGGCTTGTGGCCTTGCTGAGACACACTGACAGGTTTCCCTTAGATGAATGCCCAAGAATGCTGCTTACCAAGAGCTTATAGCTTCATCCAAGACTAAACTGCATGATTTTTCCATCTGATTCAGAACCATTTTTCTGAGTACAACTGCCTTAGAAAAGAATGTCTCTATTACACCTGTGAGCCCAGCCACATGGGAGAAAACATTCACTTACTTTGACTGCAGGGTCTGCCTGGGCCATGTGCCATCTTCATTTTGGGGCTCAATTACTAGCACCTGAGTGAAAGGGGAAACCAAATGAGGAGAGTGCAATCCACCCCACTCCTGACATGCTTATAGCCAGAAGCTTTTTGGTCAAATACCCTGGACAGAGCTGCCTGTTTGAGCATAGCCTGGGCCCTCCTACCTGACCCTGGTAGAGCCCAGCATCTTGGATAGTGTTGTCTAGTTTGCTCAACTGCTCGTAGGTGTTGCTCATGTATTTGTTCCAGAGCCGTGTTTCACGCTCCGCAGGGATGTTGAACAGCTTCCGCATCTCCTTCTCGATGGTTGCTAGGGTGCAGAAACATTACTCAGAGCTTTCTACCAATACAAGGCTAAAGACAGCCAAGGCAAACCAATGCTCATCCTCTTTCCTTTTCAGATGCTCACATGTACTTTGGAACAAAAGTTCTGACAGAACCTCGACCCTCTGGTAACTCCTGAAGGCCTCCTCTTGCACTTGTAACACCCAAAAACTTTTCTTAGGCTTCTCTGATAATTTAGGTCATATTTCTAGCACAGACACACATAGAAAGTGAGAAACAGAGTTCAGTGTGATGGCACCTGCCTGTAATGCCAGCATGTAGGAGGCTGAGGGAAGATCACAAAATCAAGCGCAGCCAGGCAACTGAGCCAGAACTGGGTATATAGCTCAGTGGTAAAGTGCCCCTGGGTTCAATCCCCAATATCGCCACAAAAAAAAAAAAAAAAAAAAAGCAGTGCTGTGGTAGTGTGGCTGAGTTATAGAGCACTTTCCTAGCATGCATGAAATTCTAGGTTCAATCCCCAGAACAAAGAAAAAAGAAAAAGTAAGGCCTGGGGACATAGCTTGGTTGGTCAAGTGCTTGCCTCACAGGCACAAGGCCCTGGATTCAATGTCCAGTACCATTAAACAAAAACTGAAGTCAGGCACAGTGAGCTCACCTACAATCCCAGCTACAAGGGAAGCAGAAAGAGGAGGAATGCAAGTTAGAGACCAGTCTTAGCAAATAAGCAAGACCCTATCTCAAAATATCTCAAAATAAAAAGGTTCAGGGATATGATTCATTGGTAAAATTATAATAATAAATTTTTAAAAATTAAAAAAATTAAGAAGGATTCTCTTTGGAGTTAAAACAGATATGTGGGGACTGGAGTTGTGTCTCAGTGGTAAAGCACTCGCCTGGCATATGTGAGGCACTGGGTTCGATCCTCAGCACCACATAAAAATAAATAAGTAAATAAAATAAAGGTCCATTGAAAACTAAAAATAAATATTAAAAAAAAAGATGATTTCAAAGCTAGCTCTGCCACTTTTTTACTGAAATTGCTATGATGAATAGGTGTGACTGTGTGTGTGCACATAATGCACATAAACACATATCTTTTGGTGCTGAGGATTAAATCTAGGGCCTTGCATACACTACTGCTACTCAGCTAGCTATACCTCAAGTCCCTTGCTGAGACTTTTTTAATAACTTCCTGACTCTTCATTTCTCCATCTTTATTACCATATGACAAATGAGCTCAGTATTCTATAGAACATAATTCCCAGGTTTGGCTCTCTAAAAGAATCTCCTGAGAGCCAGGTGTGGCAGCCCACACCTGTAATCCAACAGTTTGGGATGCTGAGGCAGGAGGATTGAGTTCAAAGCCAGTCTCAGCAACTTATCGAGGCCCTAAGCAATTCAGTGAGACCTGTGTCTAAGGGACTGGGGAAATAAGTCAGTTGGGAGAATGCTTGACTCTCATGCACAAAGTCCTGGGTTCAATCCCCAGCATCACAATAAATAAATAAATAAATAAAGCAAGCAAGCAAGCCCTGATTTGGAAGAAGTTCCTTTAAAAAAAAAAGTAAGAAAGAAAGAGCCTGTGTCTAAATAATATAAAAATGGGCTGGGTATGTGGATCAGTAGTTAAGTGCCCCTGGGTTCAATCCCCAGTATCAAAAAAAGAAAAAGAATCTCCTGAACTGGGCTTGGTGGCACAGGCTATAATCCCAGCAACTTAGGAGGTCAATGGAGGAGAATCACAGTTCAAAGTCAGCCTCAGCAACTTATCAAGACCCTGTGTCAAAAAATAAAAAGGGGGGCTGGGACTGTGGCTCAGCTGTAGAGCGCGAGCGCTCGCCTAGCACAGGCAGGACCCGGGTTCAATCCTCAGCATCACATTAAAAAATAAAGACGTTGTATTGTGTCCATCTACACCTAAAAAATAAATATTAAAATAATAATAAAAATAAAAAATAAAAAGGGCTGGGGATAAAAAACTGCTCAGCATATAAACACCCCTGAGTTAAATCCCTAGTGCCAAAGAAAAAGAAAAAAAGAAAAAAGAATCTCCTAGGCAACAGGTTCCCAGGTCAGGACTGGCCTGAGATGATCTGGACCCAGGTCTGAAGATGTGCCGTAGCTTTCCCTTCTATCAGCCACTGTGTCCTGCACTCTCTCCCCAGATATCTAGAACCCCAGCCCAGCTGCTCACCAATGGTGTCTGCCTTGCTGAAATGGCAACTCAGGACATTGGTGGGGTCGCTGTTCTCACAGAGCTTCAGTTCCAGCAAATATACCTCCACTTTGCAGTGCTTGACAAATAGGCCATGCTCCACAACCTGTAAACAAAAGGCAGGGATGAAGGAGCAGTGGTTCTAAAACTGAACAGTACTGGGAAGAAAATGTCTCCCTAAGACCAAAAGGAAAAACTTTAGTCATCAGTTTCCCTCAGTAATCAGAGATCAAAAGTACAAATTTTCGTCTATATGTACAAATTTTTAAAACCATCAGCATTTGTCCTAGGATTTAAGATTTTTTTCCACTCATTAGGACCAACCAGGAGTACCATGACAGAACCATTAAATCCTAACTGGATTCTATAGAACATAATTCTATGGATTTAATGCCACATCAAGGCTTCCAGGAAAGTCTCAGGACATCAACTTTGCACAGAAAAGTTACTGTAAACTCATTCTCCTTAAAATACATGCCTGATGTAGAAGAATTCTCAGTGGTAGAACACATACCTAACATGTTTGAGACCCTGGGTTCAATCCCGAGCACCATAGAATTAAAAAAAAAAAAAGTGGAGGGAACTGCATTTGGTGATATAACCTGTAATTCCCGCAACTTGGGAGACTGAGGTAGGAAGATTACAATTCAAGGAAGGAAGATTAAAATTCAAGACCCTGTCTCAAGATTTTAAAAAATAGATAAACAAAAGGGGCTGGAAGAGGCTGAGGCTGTGTAGCTCAGTGGCAGAGTGCTTGCCTAGCTTGTGCGAGGCACTGGGTTCCATCCTTAGCACTACATAAAAATAAAAACAAAGGCATTCTGTCCATCTACAACTACAAAAGAATTTTTTTTTTTAAAAAGGGCAGGGGGCTGGGAATTTAGTTCAGTGACATTTCATCTACTACATAAAAGGCTGTAAGCTCAATCCCCAGTTCTGCAAAACAAAATGAAATAACAATTTTTTAAAAGTAAAAAAGGGCTGGGGTTGGGGATTTAGCTCACTGGCAAGCCAACTGCCTAGCACAAACAAAGGTCTACGCAATAGTTGAGACTCTTCTCAAAATAAAAAAACAAAAAGGGCTGGGGATGTAGCTCAGTGGTAAAGCACCCCTTGGTTAAATCTACAGTACAAAAAACAAATAAATAAAAAAGGCTTACTAATTAGAACAAATTAAATAATTATTTAAAGTAAATAAATAGTAAATAAAATAAAAAGGGCTAGAGGGCTGGGGATGCAGTTCAGTGGTAGTGCACTTTCCTACTACATATGAGACCCTGGATCTAATATCCAGTAACATAATAGAAGAAAAAAAGAAAAAAAGAAAACAAAGCTAATTAACTCATCAATTCAGAGTCATACTTGTGTATAAAGCCAGATACTGCACAAAAGGGAAGTCACTGTTCACCTTTAGGTGAGATCATGACGCTGCTTCCTCCCTTGGAGAGTTTGTCAAATTAGTGACTAAAGAATATATAAATATGTATAAATATATATAGAAATATATATATCATTCTTGGCAGAGTACTCACACTGCAATACTACTGGCATTTAGGAACATCTTTAGAAGTCTAGCATGCCCCTAACCTTTTGATCCCTAACCTTCTCAGGAGTTCAAGATACAGGAAAAAAATAGTTATGGCCCAAAATGACTTTTAGATACACTGTATCACTAAAAAAAAAAGAATCACTGTACCAGGACTGCAACTCTTTACTACTCAGCTAAGAATACATACCCAACAGAGTAAGAATTTTACCTTGTCCCTAAACAACAGCAGACATGTGAGCTCTTGTGATTTCCGGATAGACAGGACAAGAAAACAACTGTGAGAGACAGGGTGATGGTCTTCTTGTGAGTCTTATCTACAGAGGTGCTAACAATCTGGGATTCTGCCCTGGGGTTTATATTCCCTCAAGAGGATAATATTCTCTGGGTGTAAATGACTGATTTTTAAAGTACTCAACTATGTGGCCAAAGACCGAAGCACAGAAGTAAAAGTGATGGTGTTTTGCCAGGCATGGTGGCCCACGCCTACAATCCCAGTGGCTCAGGAGGCTGAGGCAGGAGGATCCAAAGTTCAAAGCCAGCCTCAGCAATGGCGAGGTGCTAAGCAACTCAGTGAGGCCCTGTCTCTAAATAAAATACAAAGGGGCTGGAGATGTGGCTCAAGCAGTAGCGCGCTCGCCTGGCATGCGTGCGGCCTGGGTTCGGTCCTCAGCACCACATACAGACAAAGATGTTGTGTCCGCCAAATATTAAAAAAATAAATATTAAAATTCTCTCTCTCTCCCTCTTTCTCACTCTCTCTCACTCTTTAAAAAAAAAAAATAAATAAATAAATAAATAAAATATAAAAAGGGGGTGGGGATAAGGCTCAGTGGTTATAGCCCCTGGTTTCAATCCCCAGTACCAAAAAAAAGAAAGGTGGTGTTTTACACACATTATCCCAGTGACTGAGGAGGCTAAGTAAGGTAGGAGAATAACAAGTTAGAGGGCAGTCTGAGCAAATAAGAACCTGATTAGTAAGTTGTGGTGATATATGTCTGTAATCAGGAGGCTAAGGCAGGAGGATTACAAATCTGAAACCAGCCTCAGCAACTTAGCTGATCAACTTAGTGAGACCCTGTCTCAAAATAAAAAATAAAAAGGGCTGGGGATGTAGCTCAGTGGTTGAGAACCCCAGGATCAAGGCTGGAACCAAAAAATAAATACAAAAATAAAATTAAAAAAGAGCTAGACATGTAGCTCAGTTGTATAGAGCCCCTGGGTTCAATCCCCCAGTATGGAGAGAGAGAAAAGAAAGAAAGCTGGGGATGTGGTTCAGTGCCTAGCATGCAACAAGGCCCTGGATTCAATCCCCAGCACCACAAAACAAAACAAACAAAAAAGGCTGGGTGTGGTGGTGCACACCTATAATTCCAGTGGCTAGGGAGGCTGAGGTAGGAAGATCACAAGTTCAAAGCTAACCTCAGCAATAGCAAGGCATTAAGCAGCTCTACTTTATTTAGAGCAACTGTTTCTAAATAGGAAAGGAAGAAACAAACAAAATAAGGCTAAGCATGTGGCTCAATGGTTGAGTTGGAGAAAATTAAAACTTCCAATTTACATTTACATTTCCCCTGAGTTCAATCCCTGGTACCAAAAAAAAAGAAAGATGGGTTTTTGTTTATTCTGGGTTGTTCTGTTTTGTTTGTTTGTTTGTTTTTTTGTGGTACTCACTGGAGACTGAACCAAGTGCTCTAACACTGAGCTACATCAGAAAAAATTTAAGATAAACAAGAAGCTGTACTTTACTGTAAGTCCATATGGCCCAAGTGAACTTTCATAGTCTTCCAGAAAATGCTCTCATAGCACCATTGGACACATCCCATTGGGCAGCTCTGATGTTTGAAGGCCACTCACTGTAACATACTAGGTGAACATCACTCACAATCATAATTGCCTAAAAAGAACCAGAAACCTCCTTTCAACCACTTATGTATGTTCATTTTCCTAAGAAACCAACACAATTTGGTATCCCTCCAGGAGCACCTGCAGATACTGACCATCAGTATTCATATTCATATACTCACTTTTCTGACAATAGGCTGCTGGCCCTCTACACAGCCATACCAATTTAGTAATTTATTCCAGGCCTCAGTTGGGACCAAGACATAGTCCAGTTCATCAATTAAGTGTTCTTTTAAGGTCTGACTCTCAGGATCTGAAAAAGGCAAACAGCATATAACTAACTCATTGTTCTTTTCACCAGTTAGACTTACATGATTTTTTTTTTCCCTACTAGAGATTGAACCCAGGGCTTCACAACATCCCTAGCCTTTATTTATTTATTGGGTACCAGAGATTGAACCTAGAAGCAGTCACCACTGAGCCACATCCACAGCCCTTTATTTCTTGTTTTGAGACAGGGTCATGCTAAGTTGCTGAGACTGGCCTAGAACTTGCAATCCTCCTGCCTCCACCTCCTGAGTTGTTGGAATTACAGGTTTGTGCCACCACACCCAGCACTTTTATTAATTTTGAGACTACTAAATGTCCCAGGATGACTCTGAACTTCTAATCCTCCTGCCTCAGGCTCCTGAGCCACTGGGATTACAGGTGTATGCCACCACAACCAAGAGGCATATGCCACCACCTGTATTTGTTTTACATGACTCTTTGTATTTTTCAAGAAATAAGAAAAGTGGGGCTGAGGACGTTGTTCAAGCGGTAGCGCACTCGCCTGGCATGCGTGCGGCTCGGGTTCGATCCTCAGCACCACATACAAAGATGTTGTGTCCACCGAAAACTAAAAAATAAATATTAATAAATTCTCTCTCTCGCTCTCTCTTAAAAAAAATAAATAAATAAGAAAAGTTACCAACTACAAAATTCCAAAATTCTATCAGAGACCTGCCTCCTCTTTGTCTTTAATTAAATTTTCTGAACATTTTATGAGTAACTCTATTTTTCTACAATTAGAGGTAGAAGAAAGTTGGATGTAGTGGTGTGCACCTGTGGTACCTGAGGCAACACAGGAGGACTCCATCTAGAAAAAGAAGAGGAGGAGGAGAAAGAAGAAGAGGAGGAGGAGGAAGAGGAAGAAGGAGGGGGAGAAGGAAAAGAAGAGCAAGAAGAGAAGGAGGAAGAGGCAGAGAGGGAGGAGGAGGAGGAGGAGAAGCAGTAGCAACAGCAGGGCACAGTGGTGCCCGCCTATAATCACAGCAGCTAGGGACGCTGAGACAGGAAAATTGAGAATTCAAAGCCAGCCTCAGCTACATTGAGGTGCTACACAACTCAGTGAGACCCTGTCTCTAAATAAAAATACAAAATAAGGCTGGGGATGTGGCTAGTGGACAAGTGCCTCTGAGCTCAATCCCCAGTACTGGGGTGGGGAGGGGGACCACAGAGACAAAAAAAAAAAAAAAAAAGAGGAAGAAGAGGAGGAGGAGAAAAGATAAAACTTCCAATTTACATTTCCAAAATGTTTTAGGATTCCAAAATTAAAACAATTAATTTAAAAGTATTTATTTATCATAAGTCTTAGGAATACCATATTAAAGTCAAATATCATCTTCCCCTGAAAGGATGGGGATGTGACTCAGTGGTAGATTCTTGCTTAGCATGTGTGAAGCCCTGAGTTCAATCCCCAGTACTGTCCCCACCCTCCACTCCCCAAAAAAGAGGCACTGAAGTTACATTTATTTCATCAAGACTCAATTAGTACTTTTGCTTTCCCACCCCACCAATGCTACAGATTGAACCCAGGATCTCACACATGCTAGGCAAGCACTCTACCATTGATCCAGTCCTATTTTATTGTTTTGTGGTGCAGGGTATCAAATCCAGGGCAATTAGGCAAGCATCCTTCCACTAACCTACATTATACCTCCTGCCCCTTAGCATTGTCAGTGTGCTTTTTGTTTGTTTGTTTTTTGTTTTGGGTACTAGGGATTGAAACCAGGGGCGTGGGGCTGGGGATGTGGCTCAAGCGGTAGCGCGCTCGCCTGGCATGCATGCAGCCCGGGTTCAATGCTCAGCACCACATACAAACAAAGATGTTGTGTCCACCAAAAACTAAAAAATAAATATTAAAATATTTAAAAAAAAAAAAAAAAGAAACCAGGGGCACTTTAAAACTGAGCCATATCCCCAGTCCCTTATTTATTTATTTATTTGTTTATTTTTGGTACCAGGATTGCCTTGCCCTTTTTATTTTGAGACAACATCACTAAATTGTTGAGGCTGGCTTTGAACTTGAGATCCTCTTGCCTCAGCCTCCTAAGCCTCTGGGATTACAGGCATGTACCACCACACTGGCAACATTCTTGGTTTTAAATACTCCAAGTCATAGCTCAGATAGATGGTCCTGGGCAGAATGGAAAGAGAATGCATTTAACATATCAGACATACATTTTATACCTACAACAGAAAGGCAGCAATCCTGGGCTTCAGAACTGGACATCCATGGTCTGAAACATACTCTCTCAAGAAAGGACATAGGGAAGATGGATCACCTTCCACCAAGGATGCTCTCTGCCAAGTCTGTGCCCATCAATATCCACTCTAAGAACAACAGAAAAGTTGAAGGGTACATGCCTGTAATGCCTACAATCTTAGTTACTGAAAAAGCTAAGGCAATTTGGTTGCAGCAGCACACACCTGTAATCCAAGTGGCTTGGTATGCTGAGGCAAGAGGATTCCAAGTTCAAAGTCAGCCTCAGCAATTTAACAAGGCCCTAAGCAACTTAGCAAGACTGTGTCTCAAAATACAACATAAAAAGGGATTGGGGTGGGCTGGGGATATAGCTCAGTTAGTAGAGTGCTTGCCTAGCAAGCACAAGGTTCAGCACCCCCACACCCCTAAATTCAATCCCTGGTACCAGAAAAAACAAACAAACAACAACAAACAAACAAAAAAAAAACGGCTAGTGCAGAAGGACTCCAAGTTCAAGACCAGCCTGGGTAATTTACAAGATTGTGTCCTAAAAGAAAAAAATGAAAGGGCCAGAAAAGTTGATGCATACCTGTAATCCAAATGGCTCAAGAGACTGAGGCAGGAGGATCACGAGTTCAAAACCAGCCTCAGCAAATTAGCTAGGCCCTAAGCAACTTAGTGAGACCCTGTCTCTAAATAAAATAAAAAGACTAGGGATGTGGCTCAGTAGTTAAGTTCCCCTGGGTTCAATGCCTGGGAGCCAGCCACCCCCAAAAAATTAAAATTAAAAAATAAAAGGGGTTGGGGATGCAGATCTGGTCAAACATACTGTACCAAAGAACAGATAGAAACTTTCAAAAACAGGGAAGAAACCAACAGCTTTCAGTCTCCTCAACCCCAAGTACATCAGTTATACAAAGCTCTTCCCCCTCTAGCTCAATGATAATTTTCCCAAATATGTCATTATTTTGTGAGTGGGTGTGTGGTGGTAAAGATGGAGCCCAGAACCTCAAGCACACCCTCTACCACTGAACTCAAACACATCATTCTTATGACAGTATTTGGCGAGCACAGAAATTCAATAGCAATTTTCAATGCAGATCACTATTTTTACTCAAAACTGAATCAATCTGAGGACATAATGCTAAAAAACACACAGAGATCTTCTGTTTTGTTTTTGAGGCACTGGAAATTGAGCCCATGGGCACTTCACATCCCTGGCCCTTTTTTTGAATGTTTTATTTAGAGACAGTCTCACTGGTTGTGGTAGCTCATTCCTATAATTCCAGAAACTCAGGAGGCTGAGGCAGGAGGATTGCTGATTCAAGACAGCATTAGCAACTTAGCAAGACTCTGTCTCAAAAAAAAAAAAAAAAAAAAAAAATTAAAAAGTCTGGGGATGTAGCTCAGTAGTAAAGCACCCCTGGTTTTAGTTCCCAATACCAAAAGAAAAAAATGCTTGGAACTCTCAATCCTCCTGCCTCCTCGAGTATCACTGGGATTACAGATGTGCACCACTGCCAGGTAACATTGGCCGGAGGGGGCGGGGGGTTGGTATTAGGGATTGAACCCAGGAACACTTATCCACTGAGCTATATCCCCAGCCCTTTTTTTTTTTTTTTTTTTTTTTTTAGTTTGAGTCAGGGTCCTGCTAAGCTGCTCAGGGCCTTGCTAAATTGCTGAGACTGGCTTTGAACTTGCAATCCTCTTAAGCCACTGGGATCACAGGCATGTGCCACTGCACCTGGCAACACAGAAATTTTAAAATGAGGATTTACTCTCTACAAATTTCTGTTAACAGGCAAATAGAGGAAAATAAGAGCACCATTTGGTATAACACAGGAATTCCATCCGATATAAAAGTAGAGACATAGGTAGAAATGAAAGAAGGGGCTCTCTACAGACAACACCAACAAGAATATGTTCTTCCTGCTTCCCACATTTTCAAGAGTTTCTTCCAGGCCACTTCTATGACCACAGGTAGAAGGCAGCCAGGCTAATGACTGAGCGCCTAGGAAGTAAGGATTTGAATTTCATTCACCAGAAATCAGTCATTTATGCATTATCAATGTCGAGAGTCTAATGGAATGTGCTTTTCATTTCTCAGCCATAGAGATTAACATTTCAAGCCAAGACTTAGTGACACAAAATTCGGGGCCATAAAAGGAATGCTTGCCCTTAAGAATTATTTTTAGAGCTGATGATGTAGCTCAGTGACACAGTGTTTCCCGGTCTAGCATGCTCAAGACCCTGAGCTCTGTTCCTGGTACTACCACCAAAAAAATAAATAAATAAAAAACAAAGAATTATCCTTTTGAAAGGAGTGGGAAGAGGGGAGGGAAAGGGAAGATACTGGAGAAGGAGGCTGAGCAAATTATGTTTATATGCATATATGAATATGGCATAAGGAATATCTCCTATTCTGAATAATTACAATGCATCAATTAAAAAAAATAAATTAAAAATAAATAGTCATAGGCTGGGTTTGTAGCTCAGTGGTAAAGCGCTTGCCTAGTCCACGTAAGGCACTGGGTTCAATCCTTAGCACCACATAAAAATAAAAATAAAGATATTGTATCCATGTACAACTTAAAATATATTAAAAACAAATAAATAAAGTAAAAATGTGTCCACAACTATAAATAGATAGATAGATACCATTTTAAAAAAATAGTCAGGTGTTATGGCAACACTCCTATTATCCCAATAAATCAGACAGCTAAGGCAAAGGATCGCAAATTCAAGGCCAATCTCAGCAACTTAGTTAGGCCCTAAGCAACTTAGTGAGATTGTCTCAAAATAAAAAATAAAAACGGCTAGGGACTTAACTCAGTGGAAAAGCAACCCTGGGTTGAATCCCCAGTACCAAATAAATAAATGAACTTAGAAAAAAATTATCAAACAAAAACAAGTAGTCTCCTTTTCAAAATAAAAAGAGGGCCAGAAGCAATGGCATAGGCCTATAATCCCAGAAAGATCACAGGCCAGTCTTGGAAACTTAGGAAAACTCTGCCTCAAAATTAAAAAATTAAAAAATCTAGGTATGTAGTTCGATAATCTTTTTTTTTTTTTCTTTAGTGGTGCTAGGAATTGAACCCAGTGCTTTGTGCATGTAAGGCAAGCATTTTACCAACTGAGCTATAAGTGTTGGTTCTAGGGATGTAGTTCAATGGTAGAGCACCACTGGGTTCAATCCCCAATACCAAAAAAAAAAAAAAAAAAAACAGGGAAAGAGAACACAGTGTGAACATAATGAATGCAATAATTCCTTAGAGCAACTTCATGGTATAGTGCCATCATCTGACCTACATCAGGAAACAAAGCAAATGACACTATTTACATAATTTAGATCTCTCCTTAAAAGAAAATATAAACTCAAGACTGCTCATTTTAACAAACATCCAGATTACTGTCAGGCTGTTAGGTATATATAAATTAGGTCTCACACTTTGAAATATGAGACTACTCTCTTTTGGCCCTGATTTTGAACAGAGGTGACAGATCACCTGCCCACAAAGAAATTTACAGTCAGAAAACCTGAGAAAAAACTAACTCTGTTATCTCCACACATCTACAGGTGTAAGCCAAGCACTAGTATGTCACATATTAGTGTCATATGTGCCAAGGTGCCCAGTAGGAGCTGAATGTGGCTATAACTCTGTCTACTAACTTTCCACCTCTTCTCACACTAATTCTATGACAAACATGGCCATCACAGGAATGCATAACAATCTTCAATAGGTCTATACTTTGTTCCACTTCAAAGTTAACACAAAAAAATGTGGTTCCCCAGGCTGGAAATGTAAATCAGAGTTAGAGCACTAAGCTAGCGCGTGTGCAAGGGAGTAGGTTCCATACCCGGTATCAAAAAAAAAAAAAAAAAAAAAATTCTGGTTCCTGTATTTCAAATTTCAGATGCAATTTCAAAATACAATGTTTCTTTCTTTTGATATACTAATCTAAAATCTGAGAATTTCAATAGGATTTAAACAGAAAAAAAATTAAAATATTAGAAGCATACTCTTGTTAGAAACAGTTAATTTAGCCAGGAACAGTGGCCTGTAATCTCAGCAGGTTGGGATGTTGAGACAAGAGGATCATGAGTTCAAGATCAGTCTAAGCAACTTATTGAGACCCCGTCTCAATGAAATGAAAAACAAAAAGGGGTGAGGATGTAGCCCAGTGGTAAAGCATTCTAAGTTAAATCTCTAGTACCAAAAAAATTTTAAAAATTAATAAAACAGTTAATTTAGAAAAGAACAGCTTTACTTCTACCTAAGGGTCTGCAAAAACTTCTACTACAGACACAAAAATTGAGGACGCTTGTTTCTATCTCCTCACACTAGGAAAGTCAGGTTCACAGCGTCTATGTTACAAATATACATGATCACAAGCGACTGCCCAGGTGTACATTTAGCTAGAAAGCAAAAGTATACTGCACCTGAGAAGAGTCCTGAGTTGTCTATCGGTCCAGGAAACAGGTTATGTTCACCCACATTGTACATATCCCAGCTATCAAAGCCCACATACTTCTTCCATTGCTTGAACCACCTGCTGTCAATAAGATACCTAGAGAAAGAGAACAATTTACTATAGCAAAAAAACAAAGGTGGCAAGTTTCTGCAACTGTTCCCTTAATCTGAGTGTGCGGTGCTAGGGATGGGCCCCTCATATGCCAGGCAAGCACTATACTACTAAGCCCTAGTCACCCTTAATCTTTTCTTTGTTTTTGTTTTTGAACCAGGGACTGAACACAGAGGCACTTTACCACTGGGCCATAAATCCAACCCTTTATGTTTTATTTTAAGACAGGGTCTCACTAAGTTGCTTAGGAGCTTACTGAGTTGCTGAGGTTGACCTCAAACTTGAAATGTTCCAGCCTCAAGCTCCTGAGCTGCTGTGATTATAGACGTACACCACTATGCCCAGCCCCCTTAATCTTTTATATGGTCTTTCCACGTTGGAGAATATATAATCCCCACTAAAAACACACCCTCAGCCGAGTAGTACAGTGGCACACAATTATAATCCCATCAGTTCAGGAACCTGAGGCAGGAGGCTCATGAGTTCAAAGCCAGCCTCAGCACCGTAGTGAGGCCCTAAGCAACTTATAGTGAGACCTTGTCTCAAAATTAAAAGAAATAAAAATAAATAGGTGCAAATGTGCTTAAGGGACCCTGGATTCAATCCCCAGTACCAAAAAAAAAAAAAAAAAAGGCATTAAGTTGTACTTTACATTGCTTTCTATACTTAAATATAAGCAAATCTGATCATATTTTAAAAGTATCATTATGCTGTTTTATAATCAAGACAGAAGGAGGGGAAACATTTCCAGGGCAACAAAGCACAATTAGTTCTTCTTTTTTTTCTTTTTGCGGGGTAGGGGGTGCTGGGGATTGAACCCAGAGCCTTGTGCATGCAAAGCAAGCACTCTATCAACTGAGCTATATCTCCAGCCCAACACCCAATGATTTTAATCTATTAAACTTCTTTGGCCGGAGATATAGCTCAATTGTAGAGTGCTTGCCTTGCATGGGTAAACCCCAGAACAAGAAAAAAAAAAAAATCCTTTGCTTCTTCTGAATATTCTATGTATCATTCTTTGTAGAACAACTTTAAAGATACCTCTGCATGCCTTGCCTTTCACAATTTGGAAAGTTCAGAATAAACAAAGCTATACCTGAACTCCTCACCACAATGTTTCTCTTCCCTGCTTCAACTCTTCCTAGATATATCAACACCACAATGTTTTCGTAGAATGAGTTAGGCCCGGTGACCCATGCCTGTAATCCTGATTACGTGGGAAACTGAGGCAGAAGAATCACAAGTTGAAAGCCAGCCTATACAACTTAGCAAGACCATGTCTCAAAATAAAAAATAAAAATGGCTGGGGAATGTAGCTCAGTGACAAAATACCCTTGTATTCAATCCCAAGTGTCAAAAAAGAATATTTTTCAATCACATTTAATGCAAAGTCTAGCCCCAGTTTTCTACTTCCACATAGTAACATCACCTAGGCCTCTCCACTACTGGAAAGTATTTTATCTTCTACTAAACATTTATTAAGAAGTCTCATAGCAGCCAGGCCTGATGACACAGGCCTGTAACCCCAGCAAATCCAGAGGTTGAGGCAAGAGGATCTCAAATTCTAGGACAGCCTATGCAACCTAGGGAGACCAGATCAAAAAGAAAAAAAAAAAAAAATTAAAAAGGGATGGGGAAGCCCAGTATATTGGCACACACCTGTATCCCATTGGCCTAAAAGTCTGTGGCAGGAGGATCACAAATTCAAACCCAGCCTCAGTAATTTAGCAAGACCCTCTCTCAAAAAAAAAAAAAAAGCGGGGTGGGGGGGCGCCTTGGGATTGTGGCTCAGTGCTAGAGTGTTCGCCTAGCATACATGAGGCCCTGGGTTCGAACCTCAGCACCACATAAATGTAAAATAAAGATATTGGGCCCACCTAAAAATAAAAAATAAATATTTTTTAAAAAATGGACTGGTGATGTGGCTCACTGGTTAAGGGCCCCTGGGTTCAATCCCAGTTACCCCCCCCCCAAAAAAAAAAAAAAAAAAACTGGGGATGTAGCTCAACAACACATGCCTTGGATTCAATCCCCAGTAATTTAATAAAAAATAAAATTAACTCTCTTCGCCTTTTTTCAGCCATGTGGTGCAAGCACCGTATTTGGTTCCTCACCATCTCTTCTCACAAGACTTTCAGGAAGAGCAATTTTTGGCCAAGAAGCAAAATCGTCCCATTCCCCAGTGGTTTCAAATGAAAACCGGTAATAAAATCAGGTACAATTCCAAGAGGAGACACTGGAGGAGAACCAAGCTGAGTCAATAAGGAATGACATGAAATGGCACATGTATTTATCAAGGCTGTGATCATTTTTTCCTGTCCACCTGAAAATGTTTGCACTATCTGGAGAGAGTCACAGAAGCCGGAGTACTGGTTTGGGTTGGTTTGCTAATAAATATGTGAAATATTTGAAAAAAAAATTAAATTTCTTAAAAAACCTGCCTTGCTCTACTACATCTTTGACTTTTAACCTTCTATCATGCTCCAGGATCCATGCTACCTTCTTCTTCCACCCCTAGAATTTACTATCACAATTATTTTTTACTTTTGCTTCCAAATAATCTGGGCCTTTTAGACATTTGTTCAGTTTCTGACCTTGACATGTGTTCAGCAATCTACAAGTTACAAAGTTTCTACCTCTGATCTCAACCTACTGAGGGTGATAAACCACAAAATTGCTACCCTGGTTTTAGTTGTAAGGTACAGAGGTGTATGAAGTATGGACACCTTCGCCAAGGTCACACGGCGACTCTTCAAGGTAAAGGGCTCTCCCACTCTCACGGTCCCCGCGAGCACTCCCCTTTTTCCACACCCTACATCACTTGTCAGAGCCGGTTATGTTCTTGGAGCTATGAATGGGTCAGGACAACATCCAGCACCTCCCATGCTGTTCCTCAGCTGACCCCAGGATTCCACTCCTGAAGACCCAGTATCAGGCCACTCAGGGTCACCAGACACCGCCCCCGTCCGTCCCCTACCCAAGTGGAGAAAAGGAGGCCTGATGTGAGGGCCAGAGTTGCGGCCCCAGGCTCTGCGCGATGGAAGGGTGGCCGGGTGCTCACCATTGCGCCCCTCGTTGGAGCGTGGTTCTCATCAAAGCCCCGAGCTCAGACTTCTGGGTCTCTATATCCGGTCGCTCACGGCAGCCTCGGCCTTCCGCCATCTCGCCCGCCACCCCGGCCCAGCCGGCCCGGACATCCGCCCCACGCACGGCGTGCTATGGGACGAGCCCACGCACGCACGCACGCCTGTGCGCGTGCCCACCCCACCTCAGGTCGCTGCCTCGAGCGCAACAAACTTCTGCCATTTTTCCCCCGCCTCCATGCGCCGCTTGTCCCCCACTCTCGCGCGGTGGAGCCCAGAGGAAGACGGAAAAGGGGCGGGAGGTGAGAAGTGGCAGCCAACTTCCTCCGCCCTGCAGGCGGAACCTTGTGCCCGGCTGCTGTATAGCTGTCAAGTACCCTTTCCTGGACTCAGAATGGCGCCCGCTAAGGTCTTCCAGGCCCTTTCCAGCCTGGCGATCTGAAAGAGTCTTAGAGCGCGATCTGCGACCTTTCAAGCATTCCATCCCGGCCTGGTCCTAATTAAACGCAGGAGAAGCTCTGGAACTAAGTGTTCCGATTTTCACTTCAAGTCGTTCCTTTTTCAGCTGGAGGCCTCTTTAGCTGACCAAACATGAGATCGCAATTCCTGCTCCGGCAGCGCTGCAGGGATTTTCGAAAGTCCTAGCTACACTGAGACTAGACGAGGTGGTCTAATCATTAATAGTACTCTCAGTCTGACCCCATCCACAACTAAAAATCATCTACCCCTGGGCAAAATTCGGTATTCTACCCACAGATACTTGCCTAGTCAGGGAGACAAGCAACCACAAAGGGATGATCCAGATGTGTTCTCTACTTGAGGTGCCCAGGCATCTTCTTTTTTAAGAAACTGGTGCTTAATTTTCATTTTGCTTAAGTGTTTGCAGAAGAACATCTCCAGATCATTCGGGTTGTTCATACCCACTCAGACTCCTTAGTAGTGGTAATTGCAGACCAGTTTTCAGTAGCTGACTGGGCACTTCAGTCTTCAGCAGAGAACTGCTGGATAAGCACAAAGGGTACTTGGATGCTTTCAGACCAGTCTGCGACCTCAGGTCGAGTAGCAGTGAACTCAACGAGCAGTCCACCCTGAAATTCCTCTGTGGTCACAATTTTTTCAGCAACAGACTGTTTCTTTTCAATCACTTCAGGATCTCTGTAAAAATAGAGGCCAGGCATGACCTCCCATGGATGTTCACAGGAGACTTTGCCAAGCATGTACATAATTTCTTGGGCCAGCATCCACCACATCAGACCCACAGAGTGAGTTCCTTATTTAGAATCTTATAGTAAGACTCATCAATTCAGTCTGAAAACAGAAAGGCCAAGTAATGCAAGAGCAGCCCAAGTTCAGCAAGAAATATGAAGAAAGGCAGAAAAAACAAGCCACTTTTCAAATGTTCTCATCTTTCTCAAAGTTGTTGTACATTAGCTTTATAATTTTAGCAAGGATTACTATCAAACTCCATTCATTAGGCCAGAGTGGAGGGTTGGTGAAAAACTTGCCTCTCATGTAGCATATTACCTGCATTTGTGAATTTATCACATCCTAATTTATTCCTGGATAAGATACAGTGTCCTAAATGCTGTTTTCCACTCAACCCTGACCACATAAACATACAGCCCTCCTCCTAGAGGGAAAAGTAAGGAGGACTTGCTATGCATAAGTGGCACAGGAGGGTCTCCATTCACTTGTCTAACAGTTCCTGCCATCAAAGAAAAATAAGGCAAATAAGACCCAGTTCCTGCCTATGGTTGTAGCTCAGTGGTAAAGCACCTCTAGGTTCAATCCCTAGTACCAATTTAAAGAGAGAACAAAATTTTAAAGCAGAAAGAAAAAAAAAAAAAAAAAAAAAAAGACCCAGTTCCCAAGTTTCCACCCTCCTAAAATCTAATCTAATCGTATGGTTTAAAAAAAAAAAAAAAATCTAATCTAAATTTTTCCTAAATAATCCAGTGCCAAACAATGTGTGATAAGTGCCATTAAAGGGTATGAGCCAAAGGCTGTAGGAATGCCAGGCACAACCCCAGCTGTTAAAGAAAACCTTTAACTTGATTAGCACTGAGGCATGGTCTTGAAAGCCCTGCAGGCGGAAGCATAGACATAAGGGTATATGTTACAGGAGGGGGGTTTGGAGAGAGCAGAGGGATTTCTAAACAGGCAATAGGCTCAGAGGGTAAGGATTAGGCCAGTTGACCTGAGTGAGTACAGACTACTAAAAGAGCCGAAGGGGATGTGAAGCCAGAAAGGAGGCAGAGAAACCTCAAACTTGCCCTAAATGCTTGGAGTTTTGGAAGCAGAGGCAAAATGCCTGAGGGCACTTAACACTCAAGTGTTATAACCCAGAGAGATCTGTTAGGAACCTCTTCCTATGGCTATGAAGGAGGATAAACATGCGCTATGTTGAGCTTTAAGGACAGATGGTAGAAGGGGAACTGGCCCAGTGAAAGTCCGGTAGGTCATTTGAGCAAATTTACTCTTTTTCTGTTCAGTTTTAGCTAAATGAAATCAATTTGCTCCTCCCTAGGACATATATCTTTATTATTATTTTATTATTTCTTTCTTTCTTTCTTTCTTTCTTTTCTTTCTTTCTTTCTTTTCTTCCTTTCTTTCTTTTTTTCCTACCAGGGATTGAACCCTGGGGTACTTTACCACTAAGCTACATCCCCATCCCTTTTCATTTTTGAAAAAAATGTGTGAATATTTGGGCTGGGGTTGCGGCTCAGTGGTAGAGCGCTTGCCAAGCATGCATGAGGCACTGGGTTGGATCCTGGCACCACATAAAAATAAACAAAATAAAAGTATTGTGTCCATCTACAAATAAAAAAAAATTTTAAATGTGTAAATATTTGAACAGACTTTTATTTAAAGATATAGACATAGTAATCACATGAAACATATTAGTCATTAAGGAAATGTAAATGTTTTCGCTTTTTCACTGCTGTGACCTTATTTTTTTTTTTTTTTTTTTTAGAGAGAGAGAGAGAGAGAATTTTTTAATATTTATTCTTTAGTCATCGGTGGACACAACATCTTTGTTTGTACATGGTTCTGAGGATCGAACCCGGGCCGCACGCATGCCAGGCGAGCGCGCTACTGCTTGAGCCACATCCCCAGCCAAAAATTTTTTATGTGGTGCTGGGGATTGAACCCAGGGCCTTGTGCATGCAAAGCAAGCACTCTACCAACTGAGCTATATGCCCAGCCCCTTATTTTTTATTTTGAGATAAGATCTCTATAAATTGCTGAGGGTCTCGCTAATTGCTGAGACTGGCCTCACACTTGCTATCCTCCTGAACTCAACCTCCCAAGTTCTGGGTTTCTAGGCATGTGCCTCTGGGCCCAGCATGGGACATGTGTCTCACACTGATAACAGAAACCTTTTGGCATTTAAGTAGATATCAGAGTAAAGTAAATGTGGAATTAAAACTACTTTGAATAACCACATAGCAATTACTCCCCTGCAGATAAGAGTTAACACCCAGCTGGTGTAAGGGTTCTGGGTATAATAGAGTGCTTGCCCAGCACAAGCAAGAGTGAATCCAATTCACTAAGTGATGATGGATCTAGGAATCCAACCCTGGCAAGTCCTTTTCTGTGAAATTCTTTGAAACTATTAAAAATATTATCAAATGATAAACACTACCATTAGGCCTGTTATTTATGGAAAAAGAAATTTGGTTGCCAACATTAGTTCAAAAGCTGTATTAGAGATTGTCTGCTTCCCTTTTCTTTTTTCAGTAATTTCTTATATGACATTTATGGAAGTCTTGAGGAAGTAGGACAAGTCCTCAGTACTACTAGAAAGGGAGACAAAACCTGACTATGACATTGAATTGAAAATTTTGGAAAATATTTTTAAGCCAGGAACTTTTCAGAGCTATTAAATGACTGCAAAAATACCATGCTGGGGGCTGGGGTGGTGGCTCAATGGTAGAGTGCTTGCCTAGCATGTATGAGGCACTGGATTCGATCCTCGGCACCACATAAAAATAAACTAATGTATCTACCTAAAACTAAAGATACATAAATAAATATTAAAAAAAAAAAATACCATGCTCTGAGGGGCTGGGATTGTGGCTCAACAGTAGAGCACTCCCTGGATGTAATGTCACGTGTCTATTACTCCAACAACTCAGGAGTCTGAGTCAGGAGAATCACAAGTTCAATGCCAGCCTCAGTAATTTAGCAAGGCCCTCAGCAACTTAGCAAGACACTGTCTCAAAATAAAAAGGACTGGGATGAAGGTCAGTGGTAGAGAACCCCTTGGTTCAATCCTAGAGTGCCAAAAAGAACGAAAACCACAAAATTATTGGTTGTTCCTAAAGAATTATTTAGATTACAAAGTTCTGTAGTTTAAATTAAAATGCAAGGAATAGCTGGGTGCAGTGGCACTTGCCTGCAATCCCAGCTGCACAGGAAGCTGAGGCAGGAGGATTTCAAGTTCAAAGCCAGCCTCAGCAATGGCAAGACAATAAACAACTCAGTGAGACCCTGTCTCTAAATAAAACACAAAAAGGGTTGGGGATGTGGTTCAGTGGTTAAGCATGCCTGGTTTCAATTCCCAGTACCAAAAAAAAAAAAAAAAAAAGGAAGGAATAAGACAGCTGACAGTGCATGCCTATAACCATGGGGCTGTGACCCAGGGGGCTGAGACAATTTAGTAAGAGCCTGTCTCAGAAAAAAGGACTGGAGATGTAAGTCAGTGATAAAGCACCCCCTGGATCAATCACCAGTACTGCCCCAGTCAAAAAAAAAAAAAAAGGAATAAAATGAACTTCATTATTAGAAAGTTATCATCTCCAAAGTCTTTAAACTTTCTTTTGGCAAGGGATGTGACTCAGTGATAGAGTGTGATATACTTTCTTAATTTGTTTGAAAAGCAAATTCTAAAAATTGAGAAATATGGCTAGAGAGGGAGCTAAGTGGTAAAGTGCTTGTCTGACATGTGCTAGGCCACTGGGTTTGGTCACCAGCTCCATAAAAACAGGGAAAAAATTGAATACTGATTAATGTTGTATATCTGTAGTCCCAGCTACGTGGAATTTGAGAGGCTGAGGCAGGAGGACCACTTGAGCCTAGAAGTTTGTTCATTTGTTTGTTTGGATTAAACCCAGGGGTGCTTAAACACTGAACTACATCCCCAGTCCTTTATTTCATTTTATTTTTTAATTTTCTGGGTATTAGGGATTGAACTCAGGGGCACTCAACCACTGAGCCACATACCCAGTCCTATTTTATATTTTATTTAGAGACAGGGTCTCACTGAATTGCTTAGTGTCTTGTTGTTGCTGAGGCTGGCTTTAAACTTGCTATCCTTCTGTCTCAGCCTCCCGAGCCACCTGGATTACAGCTGTGTGACATCGCACCTGGTGAAAAAAAAATGTTTATAAGAACTTAAAACAATGAGTATTTGCCTATGTATTTCTACCATTGTAAGAGTGGCCTGGAGAAAATGACAAGCACGAGGGATTCAACTCAGAAGGAATAATACAGGCATGGCAGTGCATACCTATAACCATGGCTCAGGGATGCATTCTCTATTAAGCCACTTTGTTCTAGGAAGACATATAGGCCTAGCAAAGTGCCAGGTCCCAAAGTGGAGCAATCCACCTATTGCTAATGGAGTTCGGGCCACAAGAATAGAAGTGTTAGGGTGTCTCTGTACACACCAGTAACCCTAGCCACTTGGGAGGCTGAGGCAGGAGGACAGAAAGTCCAAGGCCCACCTGAACAATTTAGTGAGACCCTGCCTTAAAATAAAATAAATCTTACCTCTGGGCTTAATTCCCAGAACTACAAAACATAGGATCTACTTCGTGGTAGAGCATCCCTGGGTTCAAGCCTCAGTACCACAATAAATAAATAAATAGATAGATAGATAGTAAGAGTCAGGCATGGTGGCACACAGTTCTTGTGCATTCCTGCGGCTTAGGAAGCTGAAGCAGGAGGAGTGCTAGTTCAAAGCCAGCTTTAGTAAAAGGGAGACGCTAAGCAACTCAGTGAGATCCAGTCTCTAAATAGAGTACAAAATAGTGCTGGGATGTGGCTCAGTGGTTGAGTGCCCGTGAGTTTAATCCCCAACACTAATAAATAAATAAGAGCCCTGTGTGATAGCTCATGCCTATAATCCCAGCAACTCTGAAGGCTGAGGCAGGAAGATCCCAAGTTCGAGGACAGCCTGGGCAACTCACTGAGATCCTGTCTCAAAATAAAGAATAAAAAGGACAGGGTTGTAACTCAGTGGTAAGTGCCCCTCAGTTTAATCTCTAGTACCTAAAGTAAAGTAAAATAAAATGGGGATGTATCTCAGGGATAGAAACCTCCTGCGCTCAATCTTATCCACAGTACTGAAAAAATAAATGAATAAAATAAAGCAGAAGACAAGGGCTGGAGTTGTAGCTCAGTGGTAGAGTGCTTGCCTAGCATGTGTGAGGAACTAGGTTTGATTCTCAGCACTGCATATAAATAAATAAAGTAAAGGTCTATCAACAACTAAAAACATATTTTAAAAACAAACAAACAAACAAACAAACAGAAGACAAAGCAGGAAGGGAGTCAGAGAGTACCTGGCCTGGCTGATTAGTCACATGCTGTGATAGTCATGAGGATTCATATTGTCTGGTGTGTGAACTTTAATCTTTATTTAGTTCCAAATCATACAGTTATTGCCTTGGCTTTATACTTATCTGGACTTGGCTTTCCTGTTGTATCCTTAGTACATAGTTGGCTAGAAATCACCGAGCACATATGACAGTATTTACAAATAGTTGAGATGGAAATGGGGTAAAACTGTTTAGTTACTTCTTGTCTGTGTTTCTTTAACCTGCCCAGGGGATGTGAAGAAGTAAAAGGCTCTAGAAGTATACTTTAGAACAATTAAATATCTTCTCTGATTTCTTACCTCTTTTATATAAAAATTAGGTACTGAAGAAGGTGAAAGCCTCCCAAAATTGAAATGGGATCACTTTTCTTAATTTGGGAAGTCATGCTGATGAGAATAGAAGCCAGGTGGCATGTACCAGTAACCCCAGCTACTTGAGAGACTGAGGCAGGAGGATAGAAAGTACCATACTGATATACAGATTCCATTCTGGTTTTGCCACTGTTATTAGTCAGTACTGTTTGGGCAGAGAGGATGTGGTACCCTGGGCCCAGGTGTGGCCAGTGTCTTTTCTTTCTCTGATTTTATTACCATCATAGTTTTAACTATGATTAAGTATTTAGATGTTAACTTGTGCATGGTTTAACTTTATTTTTTTAAGTTTTATTTTTGTAGTGCTGGGGATTGAACCCAAGGCTTTGTGCTTTCGAGGCAAGCACTCTACCAACTGAGCTATATCCCAAGCCCTATGTTTTAACTTTTTGTGGTGCTGAGGATTAAATCCAAGACCTCATGCATGCTTGTCATTGAGCTATATCCCCAGCCCTTCTTATTTTTAATTTTGAGGCAGAGTCTTGCTAAGTGACCCAGCCTGTCCTTGAACTTGCAGTCCTCCTGCCTCAGCCTCCTGAGTTGCTAGGCATGCATCATACCCCAGCTCAGTAGACATTTCATGCATAAATGAATGGATGAAGTATCCAAGTCGGGCAAAGTGGTGCACATCTGTAATCCTACAGACTTTGGAGACTGAGATAGAGGATTGCAAATTCAAAGCAAGGCTCTAAGCCATTTGGCAAAACCTGTCTCAAAATAAAAAACAAAAAGTTCTGAGGATGTGGCTCAGTGGTAAAGTGCCCTTAGGTTAAATCCCCAGTGCCAAAAAAAAAAAAAAAAAAAGGAAAAATAAAAAGAAAGAAAAGAAAAGAAAACCACATGTTTCTTGGGTTTTGGGAATGGGTGATGAGGTATGCAAAGGTTGCTCAGGGAAACTCAAGACACATACACACATCACACGCTGGGGACAAAGGAAATTTGGGTAACAGGTACTTCTGTAGGGAGATTTGAATCTTGTCTGTGTTTCTTTAACCTGCCCAGGGGATGTGAAGAAGTAAAAGGCTCTAGAAATATACTTTAGAAAAATTAAATATCATCCTGGAGCCAAATGATCTGTAGAACTTTAGGATACCACCCAGGATATACTTCATGTGTTGTTTGACACTGTTCCAGTATTAGATATTTAGAACAAGTGGACCTGCTTTGTAATATCCCATCCTGCTATTTGTTTGTTTGTTTCTTTTCTTTTTGTACCAGGGTTTGAACCACTGGGTCACAACCCCAGCCCTTTTTGTTTTGAAACAGGGTCTCACTAAATTGCTTAGGGCCTTACTAAATTGCTAAGGCTTTGAACTTGTGATCCTCCTGCCTCAGCCAGCCTTCCATGTAATTTGAATTACAGGCAGGTGCCATAGTGTCCAGGCCACCTTCTAGACTCTTAACCAATAGGAAAGCAGACTAGACCATTCACAGATGTAATTAAGACCACCTGGAGCCTGGCACAATGGAGCTCACCCGTAATCCCAGTGACTTGGGAGGCTGAGGCAGGAGGATTGCCAAATTTGAGGACAGCCTCAGCAATTTAGCAAGGCCTAAGCAACTTAGCAAGATACTGTCTCAAAACAGAAAATAAAATGGACTGGGTATGTAGCTCAGTGGTAATGCATTTTTGGATTTAATCCCTAGTACTAGAAAAAGGCTACCTGTTTTTCTGACAGGAATAAAGATAGGATGGGACTCAGAGGGGAGCAACCTGTTCTTATTCTAACTCAGTTACCTCAAAAGGGTTTCAAAAACAGAGAGGAGGGGCTGTGAGTTGTGGCTCAGTGGTTGAGTGCTTGCCTAGCAAGCATGAAGCTTGATCCTCAGCACCACATAAAAATAAATAATATTGTGTCCATCTACAACACACACACACATATATGTGTGTGTGTGTGTGTGAAATAATTTGTATCCAAGAGAGGGAGCCAGAGCAGGTGCTGAGGGACCCTTCATCTTTTAGTAATCTAAAGGAATACAGGGCTAAGGGCCACAGCAAAGATCCCTGCTTAGGATTTTTTCTTTTGGTAAGCTGAGCCACATCTCCAGTTCTTTTTATTTTGACAGTTTCTTTCTTCCTAAGCATAGGACCTTGCTAAATTGCTGACGCTGGCTTTGAACTCCCTATCCTCCTGCCTCAGCTTCCCTGAGTTCCTGAAATAATATATGTGCCACAGCACCCAGCAAGATTCCTGCTTAGGGCAAGGGAAAAATTCCTTGAATTGTTTCAAACATAGGAAGGGCCAGGAACTACCAATTAGGACACACATTTTGGGATCCCTGAACCTCAGGACCATACTCCAGACTGAGTGATACTGCTCACATACCTCTTGTCTGCCTAAGCAGAAGCTGTCCTTGCATTGATAGGAAAATAGCTCCACAGCTGTCTTTAAAGATTATTGGCAGCAAAGTCAACAAATGGAGGGGTGGGACCTAAGCAGGTCTGAGTCAATAGCAACACTTGGCTTCTAAGATATGATCCTATCCAAGGCCTGAAGGTGCAATTGCACCTCAGTGCTGGGTTCTAGTCAGGCAATTTACACTGTACACTATTACTCTGAATATATGAATCGCAGCAACTGGTAAGGGCATCATCAAAGCAGATAAAAAACAATTTGGAAGGATCTAGCAAAGTAATGGGAAACTTTTTTTTTTAGTTTTCGGCGGACACAACATCTTTGTTTGCATGTGGTGCTGAGGATTGAACCCGGGCAGCATGCATGCAAGGGGAGCGCGCCACCGGTTGAGCCACATCCCCAGCCCAATGGGAAACTTAATATTGCACAAGTCTTGCCAGACATGGTGGCTCAAGCTTATAATCCCAGTAGCTTGGCATGCTGAGAAAGGAGGATGGTGAGTTCAAAGTCAGCCTCAGCAATTTAGCAAGGCCCTAAGCAACTCAACTCAGTGAAACCCTGTTTCTAAATAAAATACGAAAAAGGGCTGGGGATGTGCTTAGTGGCTAAAAGCCTCTTAATGTCAAAAGAGGTTATGTGGGCCTAACACTTGGTGAGATCCCAAAGTCTGAATGTGAGTGGGGCCCATGTTTGTGAAGGTCATGTTCAACAAATTCTCCGAAGGGAGAGGCTTAATACTGGGATTAGGCAGTTGGCCTTGTCTGGGTGTCTTCCTCTTTTTTAGAGTAAGGACTTTTGCTGTAACAAAGCCTCAGAAAGGCCTTGTCGAATGTTCTGGCAGAAGGCAAAGCATAGACAGAAGTGAGGCATCCCACATAGGAAAAAATGGATTGCACAGGATGTAGACCAAAGGACAAAGAAATTCAGATTTGTAGATTAAGCTCCTACCTATATGATAAAGAGGTTGTATGAAAAGTGCCCTCAGATGACACTGACAAAGAACAAACACACAATTTCGTGTCAACCAGCACTTTATTAGTGGTAAAAATTGTCTTGGTGTAGGCAGAGAGGAGGCAGGGATAAACAAGCTCAGCGCCCTTCTATGGGGATTTTCCCGGAAATCAGGCATTCCTCAATGCAGATTTAGAGTAAACACCATCATGGATGAAATCCCCACAGAAAGCAGCTGGCAACTGCCAAGTCAGGATAAGAGGAGTGTCCTAGGCACTGCTGGGCATCTGAGACAGCAGGGCTTCAATGTCAGGTTCTATGTCGATGGTCGGAAAGCGGCGGCTGTATCTGCGCACCGGCACACCGTCAGGGCCCACCAGGAACTTCTCAAAGTTCCAGGCAATATCATTGCGGCACACCGGAGACCAGATGATGAATTTGGGGTCGGTCATGAATGCACTGGGGTCATCGCTGGGCACTGGCAGGGCCTCCCGCAGGAATGCGAAGAGTGGATGTGCCTTGGAGCCATTCACCTCGCACTTCTCGAAGAGGGGGAAATTGGGCTCGAACCCGCCACCGGGTCGGACGTACTTGAGGGAATTCAGAATCTCTTCGTTCTTCGCATTCTCCTAAAGGGAAGCAAGGGCAGCTGGGACTCGGGCCGCGAGAAGTGAGCCCTTCAACCCCAAATGGGGAGTTTTTCGATGAGTCACCAGGACGTTGCCCTCCTTGCAGCCGCAAGGAGCACCGGAAGGGAAGCCGGTGGCCCGCCTCTTCACGCAATGGGCCAAAGGCTACCAGGCCTGCGCCCCCAACAAAGACTGCATGCCCACCCTTAACCCACCCCATCCAGCGCACCTGATGTCCAAACTGGTTGCACGGGAAGCCGAGCACGACCAAGCCCCGGGGCCCGAGGCGCTCCTGTAGCTCGTTCATTTGGGTGTAGTCCCGAAGCGTGGTGCCTCAAAGAGAAGCCACATTCTCGATGAGCAGCACCTTGCCCCGCAGAGAGCCCAGACTCAAAGGCTCCCCGCCAGCCAGCGGGCGCGCGGAGAAGGTGTACACTGTGGACTGGGCCGCCATTGTCGCCAGCCTAGTGGCACACATGGCGTGGGTGTCAGGGAACTGAAAGAAGTTTATCAGCACAGTTGGGGGACCCAGGCAGTGCCTTTTAACGGGTCACGGCAAGGGCACGTGACACCTACACTTTTCCGGCCCTCCAGCCCGCTGCAGATCTTACAGTCCCGCCTCATCCGGCCTCCGCCCTCCCCAAGGGCCTCGCCCCTCCCCATGACTGCGACTACCGGGAGGGTGCGGCCCAGCGGAATGCGGTCTTCACAAAAGCCAGGCAGAGGCTAGGGCATGTCTGGTCTGGCTCAAGCAACCCTGCACTAGGCTGGAGACGGCTACCCTGGTTCCCGCTGAGAGCCCTCGAGGCCCCAGAATTCATTCTTAAAATGTTTCTTAGGTTGTGGAGTCCGGCCTGGGAGATTGGCCGCCGCCGTGGAAGCAGCTCATGCACAAAAAGCCCTCCATCTTGTGCCCTTGCAGTATGTGCCCTACTGTCGCCAAGTATACAGGTTGACTTGCAGAGTTGGTGCAGTCTACAAGGGCTTCCAAGGCAAGTAGTTCTCTAATGAGGCTCTTTAATTTTAGGAAGGTCAAACTGGAGGAGGGGTGGGGCAGGGCTCCATCCTGTAAGACAGTTTTTACTTCCCAATATTGTAGGGCTTTTGGGGGGATACTCATATCCAGGCCTCTGATTTTCCTTCTACCTTTCTGCTCCCAGTAAAGGAACACCCTTAGTTTTTCTATTAACAAGTAGTGTCAAAACCTCTTGGGAGTGAAGCTCCCTGCTCAACAGCTCACTATGGCCAAGAAAATTCAGTGGCCCCTTCATGTCTCACTAGGCTCATTCCCACTCCACCCATCATCCATGCTTGGAAATTCAATTGACACAGGATAATCATCTCCATGTTCTTGGGAGAAGCCAGATTAGTGCTGAATATGTGTGTGTGTGTGTGTGGGGGGGGGCTCTACCCCTTTGCAAACAAGCTGGTATTTTACACATACCCTGAAGGAACAAACCTCTCCAGGGTGAGCCAGGCCAGGAGGGCTGAGCCCATCCTCCTTTCCCAGCCCTGGAAAGAGCAAAACACACACCAGGATACAGGAAGTTTAGAAAACTGCCTTTATTCTATTAGTTGGAAAAATTAACTGGTACAGAAAAAAAGTTTAGTCAGCTGGAGAGAAGAGAAAAACCAAGTGCCACCCATGAGAACTGGTGGTTCCTCTGGGAGGGAACCTGGATACAGTGAGAAGAAAGGAGCATTGTGAATAAGAGCCAGACCCTGCAGTCTAGGTGAGAGGTTATACCACCTTCAAGTGTCTAATTGTTTCAGGCATGAAACCAAATTCCTGTTTACTTAGCCCAGCTCTGGAGAGGGGTACTGGGAAATGTGGGGCCAAAAAAGGGTGATATGGCCATCTTTTATCAGAGAAAGTGACAAAACGGGAATTTTAAAAATGAATTTTCCATCTGACTTTATTTCCAAATACACTTTCTTTTTTAAAAAACCAATACACTTTTCTGTGGGATGACAAATATCAGTATTAGGAAATCCAATTATACAAAAAATACTACATCTAATCTGGGATAGATATATTTATTTTTGGTAACATACATTAAGTGGCACTAATTACACAGTAACTATAAGGTAACTAACAGAGTAACAGAACTGTAACTCTGCCACAGCTGCATGGACTTGGGCCTTTCTGGCTGAGTACACTTTCAAACAACTAAATGCTCACCCCAGAGCTATGCCAATGAAATCGGCTGAGGAGTAAAGCTCCAAAGTGATGACTCACCAGATTTCCTTGCAGCTGACAGATGATAGGCAGGACATGTTAGTTATAAAGTAGTTACAGCCTAATTCACAAAAGTTACCGTTTCTCTTTCTAGAAAGAAGCAAGAAGTTAAGAAATTCTTTGAATTAGCGCCTGGTGTGTCAGGTGGAGTGCAGAGAGGGCTGTTAGAGCAGTGTCAGAAGAACTCTGGCAGGTCAGACAGGTTGGACATCATTATTAATCATGGTTTGGCTTCTAAATACTGGTAGCAAGATGACTTCTGATTTGTAATCTTAGGTAAATTATAGATAAATGAAAAAGGCCAGTAATCATATACTAAGATTAATAAACAGCACTTCAAAATTAACCGCATAAGGGCTGTGCTTGCAGCAAGGTTTCACAACACAAGGCACCCAGATTTTTTCTTCCCACGTCTGGCTTGCAGAGCAGCTCTCGTGGCCATTTCAAAAACCTCCCTCACTCCATCTTTGGTCTTTGCTGAACACTCCATGTACCCAAAGGCGCCAATCCTGTTTGCCATATCTCTGCCTTCTTCAGGTTTTACTGGCTCCTAGAAAGCAAAAAAGAATGTTTTCAGCAAATACTGTCAAATATACACAGTACAGAATATTTAAATTCAGCTAAGTTTTTTTTTTTTTTGAGGGGGAAGATAGGGTCTTGCTATGTTGTGAAGGCTGGCCTCAAACTCTTAAAAGACTCAAGTGATCCTCTGGATTTAGCCTCCTGAGAAACTGGGACTAACACTACACTGCATCAGAAACCCTTTTGTTGTTGTTAAAACTGCCAAACTCCCAGATTTAAACTTGTTTTATGAAAATTCTGGAATTGGTATTCACCCCACCCCCAAAATAAAATCTCTATTAAACACATTCTTCTCTGGAAAGTGAGATAAAGAGGGAAGAGATCAAGGGAGTCCTGGAAGATTAAGGAAGGAATCCGAGACAAGCCCTTGGGTCTTCCTATAATTAGCTTTACAGAGGACCAATGTCCATGGACAGAAATAGGGCCTGCCCTTGATTTTCAGGTAGTAAAACCTCAGTGGCTTTCTTGGGTTGAAGAGATTGACAGTATTTCTATAGTGTGGAAGTTCTACCATTAGGCCATCTGGCTTCTGAGAGGCTGAGATGTCACCACCACCACTATTATTACTTCATTATAAAGACATTAGGTTAGGGGCTGGGGTTGTGACTCAGCAATAAAGTGCTCACCTAGCATGTGCAAGGCCCTAGGTTCAATCCTCAGCACCACATATAAATAAATAAAATAAAGGTATTGTGTCCAACTACAACTAAAAAAAAAAAAAAAAAAAGACATTAGGCTTTCTCTTTGGACTTCTTGCCTTCAGGATTTCCTTATCCTTCAGTTGCCACTAAATTATCTTTGGCCTCACATGAACCCAGGTAATAACTAAAGAGGGAAATCAAGAGCCTGAGGGGCTGGGGATGTGGCTCAAGCGGTAGTGCGCTCGCCTAGCATGTGTGCGGCCCGGGGTTCAATCCTCAGCATCACATACAAATAAGGATGTTGTGTCCGTGAAGAGCTAAAAAATAAATATTAAAAAATTCTCTCTCTCAAAAAAAAAAAAAAAAAAGCCTGACAAAGGTCTTATATTTGAGGCATTGGGTACTGTTGGAATGTTTTCTTCCCAGGCTGATAGTCCTCAGGGGCACAAGCACCTCGAAATAGAGATTCCATGCTGGGCATGATAATGCACACCTGAAATCCCAGAAACTTGGGAAGCTGAAATAGTAAGAACTCAAGTTTGAGGGCAGCCTAGGCCATTTAGCAAGGCCTCAAGCAGCAACTTGGTGAGACCATGTCTCAAAATCAATAAAAAATAAAGCATTGGGGAGGTAGCTTAGTAGTTAAACACTCTGGGTCCAATCCCTAGCACCAAAAATAAATAAATAAATAAAAAGACATTCCAAGGATGGAGGATGTAGCTCTGCAGCAGAATGCTTGGTGAGCACTGCAAGAGAAAGGGGAGAGACACATTTCATTTCATAAGACTTTCTCAGGGCTCTTCTATGCAGGTACCAGTCAATGAAGTCCAAATAGATAGAGAAGGATTTCTGGGTCTCTCTAAACAACTTTATTTGAGGGTTTCTGCCAGGTGCCCAAGTTAAGAATGCTACAGGAAGACAAAACCCTATCCTAGAACATGCCTGCTTCATCTTGGCTAACTCCCGCCTTGTGTGCTCATCATTCCGAAGATCCTTCTTATTCCCAACCAGGATGATGGGTACATTGGGGCAGAAATGCTTGACTTCTGGAGTCCATTTTTCTGGGATGTTTTCTGAAAGAAAAATGCACAGAATTTGGGGATACAAATTCCACCTTAAAGAATCTCCAAAAGCCCTAGTTAAATTGCACAGATACTTCCTTTGAGAAGTATTTTGAACACACACCTACTAGTATCTAAACTACTTGCTTCACATGCACAAGGCCATGGATCAAATCCCTAGCAGCGCGCGCGCACACGCACACACACACACACACACACACTCAAAAAAGTGTTGCATTCCTCTGCAGGTGGGGCCCAAGTAAGGACACTGGAGGAGCAAAAGATCTAAAACATAGGTTGGTGTCACATGGTATGACTTGTCCCTGAGAGAGGGATCCTTGCTGGCCATGCCTATCATTGCTAGCAGATAAATTCAGACCCCAGCTTATAGAAGATTTCCCCATTCTGGGTTTCTAACTGGCCCAGTTCTATCTTGCTCACAGGCTCAAAGCATAACCTCCACCCCGCAGATTACTGGTATTTCAAATGACTCAAGAATGACATTGGCAATACTGGGAATTAAACTCAGAACCCTGCACTTGATAGGAAGTGCTCTACTATTAAGCTACATCCTCAGCCCTTTTTATTTTTTATATTTCTTTGAGAGAGGGTCTCACTATTTTTTTCAAATTGTGGTTCTCTTCCCTTAGCCTCCCAAGCACCTGGAATGTGCTACCATACCCAGGTATGAAAAATGACTGAAAATAACAACAACAACAAAATAATAATAACTGTACTACTAACTGTAATTTCTTTCCAAAACTGTATCATTCTAATTTAAAAAGGTTGTACAGGGCTGGGGCTGTGGAGCAATGGAAGAGCACTTGCCTGGCATGTGTGAGGTGCTGGGTTCAGTTCTCAGCACCGCAATTAAATAAGCAAGTAAATAAATAAATAAAGGTCCACTGACAACTAAAAATATATTTAAAAAAAAAAAGGTTGTATATACTTTATGATGGATGAAGGGTCTAAGTTTAACCTCCTATGCCACCTTAGTCATCTCAGTGTTAAGGATAATTTTAAAATTGAGATGATAATAATAATTACCATATATAAGGTTACTCTGAGTCAATACATATAAAGTTCTTAGTATGATAATCACTCAAAGTGTACCTACTGTTATTGGAGACTATTTTAAAAATAAACTATTTACTCTCTGACTTCCAAGACAAAATTACCAAAAGGAAAGGGCTATTTAGAATATGGAAAGATGCTATATCTTCTGGACTTCTGGATGAAAGACTGTAAGGTAGAGAAGTAACCCAAGTGAGGGCAGAAAAATCTCATAAACCAATGCTCCATTTTTCAGCATTCAAGATAGATGTTCAATTACTTCCTTTGCTACAGCAGCTACAGAGTCAATTATATTATGAATGTAATAATTTGAAATTCAAAGCCTTATTGTTGAACAAAGAGATTCCCAAAGAACTGTAGCACCCCAGCTTTTAGAGCAATAATGAGAAAAGGGCCAGCACATCTAACATGAAACCAAATAGTTTCTGGATGAACCCTATTCTCATTCCTGCATCTGTGGTCAGTTCAGGTACCATAGTGATACCTTTAAAAGGTGAGATTACATCACTTCCTTAATTCAATCTTTTTTTTTTTTTTTGCAGGGGACAGATGGGGTGAGTGTGTACCAGGGATTGAAACTAGAGGCGCTTAACCACGAAGCAACATCCCTGATAGTTTTTTTTTTTTTTTTTACTTTGAGACAGGGTCTTGCTAAGTTGCTGATGGCTGGCCTCAAACATGTGATCCTCCTGCCTCAACCACCTTAACCACCGGAATTACAGGCATGTGCCACCAGGCCCAGCTTCCCACCTTACTCTTGATGAAAGGAGAGGTCTTTACCCTTAGCCCCATCTCCTCTGCTAGAGCAGTACTGTATTCCTTCCTTCCTCCTCCTGTCTCATGTCTTGATGACTCTGTGTCTGCTTTCCCCTCTACCTAGAAAGTCCTTTTGTTGGATATCTATGAGCCTCCTTCAACTCCTGCTTCTCAAAAGCATAGAACAATGAATTATAAAACTTTTCTACTAATGTGACTTTTCTACCTATTGTGGTCTTTCATTGAAAAGACAAACCTTTCCATATTCTAAATAGTGTCTGCCTTTTAGTTATTTGTCTAAATAACTAAATCTCTGCTTAAAGGTCATCTTTTCAGTGTTATTGCAATTGATCATCCTTTTAAAATAGCAGATCACCATGGTCCAACACTATCAAATTTTTTTAAATTTATTTTTTAGTTGTAGTTGGACCCAATACACAATTTTATTGTTTATATGTGGGGCTGAGAACCGAACCCAGGGACTCACACATGCTAGGCAAGTACTTTACCGCTGAGTCATAACCCCAGCCCCTCAATGTTTTTTGTAATGTTTTATTTTATACTTAGACTTTTTTTTTGGTACCAAGGGTTGAACTCAGGGGCACTTTAACCACTGAATGACATCCTCATCCTCCTTAATTTAAAAAAGAGTCTTGCTAAGGTGTTAAGATTGGCCTCAAACTTGCAAATATTCTATTCTCAGCCTCCCACCACTGGGAGGACTGTGTCCACTGAAACCAGCTTGTTGTCCTTTCTTCTTCTTCTTCTTCTTTTTTTTTTTTTTTTTGGTACCAGGGCCAAACTGCTGAGGTTAACTTTGAACTCAAGAACTTCCTGGCTCAGCCTTCCAAGTCCGTGGGATTACATGCCTGGCCACTTGTTCCCCCCTTTGTCTTTTTTGTTTTCCCTTCTGTATAAATTCTATTAGTAGATGCTCAATAATTACTTGTTAAATATATGAAATTATATCCTGCTCCTGGAATTTTGGGCACATAAAATTATAATGAATTCTGCACCCCCCCAATTTTTTGAGGGGCATGGTACCAGGGATTGAACCCAGGGACACTCAACCACTGAGCCACATTCCCAATCCTATTTTGTATTTTATTTAGAGACAGAGTCTCACTGAGTTGCTTACAGACGTGCATGTGCCACCGTGCCCAGCTGAATTGCCCTTTTGATGAATAATTTCAAACTTTTTAACCTTTACTTCAGTATGTCAATCCCCTATAACCAATCCACCCCCCGGCCCAAAATAGAAATCTGATCATATCAGGTCAAATCACTTTATACTTCTGGATGGCCTTTGAGAATCCTAGAAAGCCAGAAAAAGGAACCTTTTTTTTTTTTTTTTTTTTTTTTTAGAGAGAGAGAGAGAGAGAGAGAGAGAGAGAGAGAGAGAGAGAATATTTTAGTTTTCGGCAGACACAACATCTTTGTTTTTATGTGGTGCTGAGGATGGAACCCGGGCCGCACGCATGCCAGGTGAGCGCACTACTGCTTGAGCCACATCCCCAACCCAAAAGGAATCTTTATCTAGTTCAAGGGTCACAAATTAGTAGATGCTCAATAATTACTTGAGCATCTACTAATATCTACTAGAATTTTTAAATTATTGTTCAAAACATTACATAGTTCTTGACATATCATATTTCATACATTTGATTCAAGTGGGTTATGAACTCCCATTTTTACCCTGTATACAGATTGCTGAATCACATCGGTTACACATCCACCTTTTTACATTTTGCCATACTAGTGTCTGTTGTATTCTGTTGCCTTTCCTATCCTCTACTATCCTCCCTCCCCTCCCCTCCCATCTTATCTCTCTACCCCATCTACTGTAATTCATTTCTCTCCCTTGTTTTTTTTTTTTACCCTTTCCCCTCACTTCCTCTTATATGTAATTTTGTATGACTCATTGTTATAGAATTTATTTTTAAGTTAAGTTTTACTGGAACCCATCCAAGCTCATTCATTCCCATGTTTTCTGTGGATGCTTTCATGCTACAACAGTAGAGGTGAGTAGTTATGGCAAAGTTAAATCATGGCTGCAAAGCCAAAAATACTATTAGTTTTTTAATAGAACTTTGCCAACCTGAGATCCTTAGAATCTAGAATTCAGATCAACTGCCAGTGAGACAGCAGAGGCTCCAAAAAACAAACTGTTTATAATCACAGGGTTAGCCAGAAGCAGGGCTTAAACTCAACAGCTTCCTTTCTTTCTCACTAGAGAGTCACTGGCTTGCTTTTATATTATTTTTGATACTGGGGATAAAACCCAGGGTGGCCTCTTGCATGCTTCAAAAGTACTCTGCCACTGAGCTACACTATACCCCAGTCATTTTCTGAATTTTTATTTTTGAGACAGAATCTCACTGACTTGCTAAGATTGGTCTTGAACTTGCATTCCACCACAGGGCTACAACCCCAGCCCTTTTCTGACACATTTTTAACTGAGGAAAATTACTGGTGGGATTCTACCCCAACTCCCTAACATAGGCACTCTATGTATGAAATTCTCCTGCAGTGACATCAAGCAAGGGTATAGCATTCTTCTGCACTCAGATGTGTCTGTATATGCAGGAGATCAATCTCTTTGCCTATTTATTTTCTATTTTTCCTCTGTTCCCTAGGGCCTGCCCTCTGTGGAAGGGGCTAGCATAAACAAGCCATGATGCTAGGTGTGACGGCACACACTTGTAATGCCACCAACTTGAGAAGCTGACGCAAAACCCTGTCTCAAAAAAAGGGGTGGGGGTGGGGGTGGGGATGTAGCTCAGCAGTATAGTACCACTGGGTTCAATCCCTAGCACTTCAAAAAAACAAAACAAGAAAACCAAGCCATGGATAGTGAACAAGCAGAGGCTAAAGATGTCCTTTGAGAGTAGGAGACATTGTTCACCAATCACCAGTCCTCCCAGTACTGGGGATTAAACCCAGGGGCACTCCACCACTGAGCTACATCCCCAGCCTTTTTTGGGGGTACCAGGGATTGAACTCAGGGGTACTTGACCATCGAGCCATTTATTTATTTATTTTTATTTTAAAGAGAGAGAGAATTTTTAATCTTTTTTTTTTTTAAGTTCTCGGCAGACACAACATCTTTGTTTGTATGTGGTGCTGAGGATCGAACCTGGGCTGCAGGCATGCCAGGCGAGCGTGCTACCACTTGAGCCACATCCCCAGCCCGAGCCATTTATTTTTTAATTGTAGTTAGACACAATGCCTTTATTTTATTTATTTGGTTGTAGCTTAGTTGGTAGAGTGCTTGCCTTACACACACAAGGCCCTGGATTCAATTCCCAGCACCAAAAAAGAAAAACAAACCAAAAAAACCAAAATTCCTTAACTTTATTTATTTTTATGTGGTGCTGAGGATCAAACCCAGGGCCTCACACGTGCCAGGTGAATGCTCTACTACTGAGCTACAACCCCTGCCCCCACAGTCCTATTTTTTATTCTTTAGAGACAGGGTCTCACTGAGTTGTTTGGGGCCTCGCTTTCTGCTAAGGATGGCTTTGAACTAGTGGTCCTCCTGCCGCAGCCTCCTGAGCCACTAGAATTACAGGTGTGTGCCACCATGCCAGGCATCCCCAGCCTTTTTATTTTTTATTTTGGACAGAGTCTTGATAAGTAGTTGAGGCTGGTGTCAAACTTTGGATACTTCTGTCTCAACCTCCAGAGTTACGAGGATTATAGGCATGTACCACTGCCGCAGAGACAGAAGAGGAACAATATTTTGTTCTGAAGGTGGTTTGTCCTTAAAGAATTATATTCTGGATGATGAGAACCCAAAGTCCTCCTCAATCCCATAGCATTTAGTTTAAGATCTTTATGCATGTGTCTGAGATGCCAAATAACTCCATTTTCTATGAGCTAAAGCTCTGCCTCCAGTCTCCAGGGTCTTTTTGCAGTCCCTGAAAGGAAGCCAGGTTCGTCTATAAACCAAATTAGGTCAAGTGTGGTGGTGTACACCTGGAAACTCACCTACTTGAGATGCTGAGGCAGGAGGACTGCAAGTATGAAGCCAGTCTGGGTTTTAGTGAGACCTTGTCTCTAAATAAAAAAGAGCTGGGTGCGGTGGTACACGCCTGTAATCCCAGAGGCTTGGGAGGCTGAGGAAGGATGATTGCGAGTTCAAAGCTAACCTCAGCAAGACCCCTATAAAAAAAGGGATGGGGATGTAGCTCAGTGGTATAGTATTCCTGGTTCACTCTCCAGAACCACCAAAAACAAAACAACCACAAAACTAAAAATGAAACTGCTGAAAATGACCTAAATGGACCAATGGCAGCAGGGACTACCTGCTGTTTCTCAGTCCTGGCAGACACTGCCTATGGGACTCAATTCATGACCTTGAACAAGTGGCTCAATGTCTTAAATGACCTAGTATTATCATTAAATTGGGGACAATAATGACAAAAGCACAATCATTAACCATAAGTACTCAAGCAACCAGCAGGCCTTAAAAACCTGTTTGCATTAATAATCCCAATATCCCTAGGCCTACCTGCTGCCTTGTCATGATAATGCTGTAGCACCAAGTTAAAATATCACAGAATCTTTAGTACAAACTAAAAGCAAATTTTTCAGTTTGGGTTCACAGCATGAAGCCAGTATTACTTAGTCTTTTTCTAAAGTATAAAAGCTTTTTCTGAAGTATGTGGCCACCTATGCTAGTGAAATGTTCAGGCTGAAGTCTTATTACCAACTAAGACACTTAAGGGCAAAGATAGAGCTTTTAGGAAAGAAACAGACATGGCTTTAAAAAAGAAAGAGCATATTGGGTGCATGCCCGTAATCCCAGTGACTTGGGAGGCTGAGGCATAAGGATGGTAAACAAGTTCAAGGCCAGCCACAGCAATTTATTGAGGCCCTATGCAAGTTAGCGAGATCCTGTCTCAAAATTAAAAACTAAAATGGACTGGATATGTAACTCAGTGGGTTCAAGACCCACATGGGTTCAAGCCCCAGTACCAAAAAAAAAAAAAAGAAAGAAAAAAAGCAAAGTTAGCAGCCAAGATATTGAGATGTTGGCAGGCAAAAGATTAAATAGGAAGCACTGATAAAATAACAGAGGCAACCAAAAATCTCCAAATCTTAGTCTAAGAGATGGCATTGTATCTGAAATCTACCTACTTACAAGATGGATACAATAGTAGTAGGGCTAGGGGTGGTGATCAGTGGTAGAGCACTTGCCTAGCATGTGCTAGGCTCTGGATCCCATGCAACCCCCAGAATTGTAAAGGAAGGAAAATAAATAATACACAATCCCTATTGGAGACCTAAGCTGAAAAAGGACTCATAACCCCAACCTTTATAGTGCCAAGGCTCCAGGTTTCTGGCCATGATGACTTCACTCCTCTGCAGTTCATGTCTGCTTTTCAGCAACTTGATGCCCAGAAAAAACTGAAAAAAAGAGATGCCTGCCACATAAACGGGCAGTGACAAACGTTAAGCTGCAGGATCACTCACCTAAACTATCAGGGCTGTCAATGGAGAAACACATCAGTATAACATCAGTGTCTGGGTAGGAGAGGGGCCTCAGGCGATCATAATCTTCCTGCCCAGCTGTGTCCCACAAAGCCAACTCTACCTGTGATAGGAAAAACAACCACAGGAGTGCAAAGTTAATTCCACTACCTATTTTAAGAAAAAATAATGTTTATCACAGTACATTTGAACATATCATTCCAAATAATAAAATACAGAAGTATTCATTTTATGAGACTTAAACTCAAATGTAAAGGACATTTTAAATAAAGTGGCAAAATTCAAAATGTCTGATCAAAATACCTTTGTAGCTTATAAGTATTTTAGTATAAATAACATTACAAAAGGAAACAAATTGGGTAGACAGGAAATCAAACTATAAATAATATTTCACCAGGTTAACAAAGCACATAGGAAAACCACCAGAGTAACTTTTCTTAATATACTTTTATTCAAACCATTTTTTAATTTCATGTCACCTCCTCACTCTCCCCCAGTGTGGAAACACTGAAACAAGTGTGTATCTGAGTTTGTAAGAAAAGATACAAAGCCAGGTGTGGTAGCATATGTCTGTAATCTTAGGGACTTAGGAGGCTAAATTTGAGGCCAGCCTTGGCAACTTAGCAAAACAGTGTCTCAAAATAAATAAAAAGGGGCTGGGGATGTAGCTCAGTAGCAGAGAAAAAACAACCACAACAAAAGCCATAAACAAAATAAAACAAAAACCCCACAAAACCATACCACCACCAACATGCCTAGTATTAGGCAAGAGCTGAAATCACAGGAAAGGTCTATGGCTCTGCCTTTATTGTTCAAGAAATGGCTGAATGAATATATCACATAAGGTAGGGAAGTACTCCTTTCACATTTGGGAATATGCTCACCCTCCCATAGTAGGGTGATGCCTGGGCTCTGAACAAAGGTCTCCTTTCCACACTGTTCAGCAATGCAGCCAGTTCTATCACCTCTTCCAGAAGTAGATTTGATATTTAATACTCTCTGCTCACTGAGGCCCCAGGGGTTTTGCTGGTGTATGTTCAGGGATAGTGGCACATGCCTCTAATCCCAGTGGCTCAGGAGGCTGAGGCAGGAGGATTGCAAGTGTTTCTGGTCTTGCCCCTTACTTCCTCACTTACCATCTTGCCTTGCTGCCCCCTTCTATAACTCCCTCAATTTGATGCTTCCAAACACTTGAAAGTTTTTGGTTAAATCTCTAGTACCAATGCTTGAAACACCTTTCTTTTCTTAGGTTTTTGCAGCACAAATTTCATTTGTAAACGTTTCTTACTTAAAGTTGATGGCTAATGATCTCTTCCAACTACAACCTCTGCCATAGGGTATATCACTCTGAATCTCTACAATGTCTACTGAATCACTGTCATGTATAATATCAGTTTGATATATACTAATACCTAATCTTTACAACTTTTCTGATTTCAGAATGGTAGAGCACCTTCACTCCCTGCCAAATCCCATTCTCCTGCCACATTCATATCCCATGGGTGTTCAGTCAGAAACATCCAACCTTGACTGGCTCCTAATAAATGCTTCCAGGGTGCAGTGTCTGTCTCTTATCAGCAGTGGCCTTTCTGTTTTCAGCAGGCCTGTTCCTGGGACCAAGAGCATCTATCATCTTGCATGACTCCCTACGCTCTATAATGAAAACTGCTGCATGAACATACCTAGGCAGCTCCCTCTCCTATGTGCGGGCTCCTAAAGTGTTCCAAGTAGGCAGCTAACCTGTGATACCTTTCTCCAAATCCAACCACCCTTATTTTAGGGGTCACATCTTGAGTAAGAGACTCCTTGTCTTACTGTGATCTGTCATGTTCAAAGCTGGCAACACAAGAAAGATAATCATAAACCACTCTTCAAGGTTTCAAGTCAAGATCCCTGAAGTCCTATGGGCAAGATCCTAGTTATTCTAAGATGCCCAGGAATGCATGATGCTTCAAAAAGGACAAGAGGTGTTGGGGCCCCACAATATACATTCTGCCCAGATGGGAAACATTATTTCTTTTGCTTTTTTTTTTTTTTTTTTTTTTTTTTTGGGGGGGGGTGGCAACAAGGGATTGAACCCAGGGATCACTTAACCACTGAGCCACATCCCCAGCCCTTTTTATTTTGAGATAAGGTCTCACTAAGTTGCTTTGAGCCTCATTGCTAAGTTGCTGAGACTGGCTTTGAACCTGCAATACTCCTGCCTCAGCCTCCTGAACCATTGGGATGACAGGCCATGTGCTACCGTGGGTGGTGGGAAACACTTCTAACTGATGGTTATGAATACAGAGCAAATCTCTGGAGGGAATGTCAAAGGAAAATCATTAATATATACTCATTAGGTTTTGGGGAAATAAGCTACACAAATACCAACCTGACCTTGCTTCTTTCAAGTCAGTGGATCATTCTATGTATGATATAGTAATCTCAGATAAGTGGCTGCTATGTGATAGCAGTCCCAAAGATTTTAGCACATTTTTTTTTTCTAAATATTTATTTTATTTTAGTTATCGGCGAACACAACATCTTTGTTTGTATGTGGTGCTGAGGATCGAACCCGGGCTGCACGCATGCCAGGCGAGCACGCTACCGCTTGAGCCACATCCCCAGCCCCGATTTTAGCACACTTTCACTCTCACTCAGTTTGTCACAAATGTGAACCTGGGTTCAATCCCTAGTACCAAAGTTCTGTTAGGGTAGAATTTCTTATATTCTTTTTTTCATTCTTAGCCCAGAAAGGCACCTTTGGGGATTGCTCTTACTACCATGAGTAGGACTAATCAGAGACCACTTTTCATTTTGATTTAAAAACAAAACAAAACAAAAAAAAAAAAACCCTACAAACTGTAAAAGATTTTTTGGCTGGGACCATGGGTGCAACCTGTAATCCCAGCAACTGAGGAGGTGAGGTCCTAAAGCAGTTTAGTAAGACTCTGTCTAAGAAAGAAAGAAAGAAGGACTGGGGATATAGCTCAGTCATAAAGAATACCTGGGTTCAATCTCCAGTATTGCGGGAGTGATGGCTGAGTTTTGAGTACAGTATAGTTTAGCCCAATTCTGATGCTTTTTTTTTACCATCCACAGGTGCTGGATTTGTTGTCTCTGTTCAGCAAAGAATTGAAGAACAGGACACAGAGATAGTAAGCAAGCAGGTTTACTGCAAAAGTGACAGAGACAAACTTCTCCAAAGAGAAGGGGCCCAGAGCCAAGAGTCTGTTGGAGGAGTTTTGGCTTGTTCTTTAATGGCCCCTGAAATTTTCTCCTTTCCTTATCTCATCCCTGTCCATGCTCTCTCCTCACTATTATTGATTAGTATGTCCATGTACCTGTTTTCTTTCTTTTTTTTTTCCTAACTGAATTCCCCATTTAGGGGCACTCCCCACTTTAGAGTACAAAAGTGTTCTATTGGGTCCCCTGCTTATGTCCGTGAGCACTTTCATCAACCAGGAAGAGGACCTCATTAGAAAACCTTCTCCATAGGCTGGAGCTGGGGCTGAGGCTGAGCAGTAGCACACTTGCCTGGCATGTGTGAGGCACTGGGTTCAATTCTCAGCACCACATACAAAAAAAAATAAAGGTCTATCTTTACTTATTTTTTAACTAAATAAAGACCTTCTCCATGCTCCTTGGTTCTGGTCCTGCCCCTGACCTTCCACTCACCATTTTGTCTTACTGCCTAAGCCCTTCTATATTTCCCTCACTTTGATGCTTCCAAACACTTCAATTACTTCACAGAACCCTGATATCACCTAAGCCATTTTACAAATGATAAAGGACCACTGAACTAATAGGAAACCCTATAATGATAACTCTCTGGAATTATAAGCAGCTGGCCTAACCCACTTTTCACACATGATGCCACAAGGAAGGGATAGGTGATTCTGGGGCAGAAAGGTATGGTAGGTAAAGTAGGCAAGTAAGAAAGAAAAATAGAATTATGGAAGCTAATGTATTATGTACATGCCCAAGAGGACTAAACATGTTGTTCTAATTTTCTTTTTATCCAGTTGACCCATTTGCTGGGAGTTTCATTCCTTTTCAGAATATGTATATGAGGCTTTAAGACTGTCATATCATCAGCATGGAGCCTGAGGAGACCTAGGCAACTTCAGAAGGAGGGCCACTGGAAAAGCTAAACCAGAAAACAGGCAGAGAAAGAGCAAGAGAAACCCGAAGAAGCAGCTTGCAGCGAGAAACAGGTGATGCCGCCTCCCGCTGTGCTTCTGATCCCTGCGCGATTTTTATAAAAAAGTCTGAACAAAAATCACATATCAGGTAAAAAAAAAATAACTTTTACTTATATAAAAAATAAACACATAAGCAATATCTGCTCTTGAGCCAACCATAATATTCAGTTAGTAATGTGAAATATCTCTGTTCTTAATAATTCTGACTAGATTTAGGCACTAGTAGGCACTGACTGCTCAGTGCCTACTGCGAGTTTGGGCACATTTTCTTCCAGGCTGAGAACCAGTTTGTGAGATAAAAGAAGGCGGTGGCAGTAGACTCTGGAGAAAAAAAGCAATCCAAGTACAGCAAGGACTATACCAAGGGCTGGATGGCGTTCGGTGACAAGCGACAAGCGTGTGGCCAAGAGGGTAACAGCCAGTCCGCACAATACTCCCATGGGTACCCGCAGACGCAGCAGCTTCCATTATGACCTGTGGAACCTCAAGTATCTGCACCATTTTACTTGGTCCCACTTCAGTGAATACCTTGCCTTTGAGAAGGCAGCAGAAGAGGTCAAGCATGAGAAAGACTTCGAAGTGTAGAGTGGGGAGAGCACTTCCTTGCTGCTCATGGGGATCCTACCTGCCCATGCTGTTCCTGGGCTGTTTGTCCAGTGTCCCATGGCACAGGAGCTAAAGGTTCAGAAAGCAGCTCATCCAGGAGGGCATGAAATGGCTTGCTGGGCTACAGCCCAGGACTAGCTCCACTCCAATTTAGGGCTCCTTGCCAGAATCTTTGGAGCCCTACCACCCTCAGAGAGTAAAGAGGAACCTTCTCAGACAAGGGACTCATGAGGGGTAGGGAGGCCCCTTTCACCTCCTATCGCTGCTCACCTGTCTACTTCATGCTGGAATGATACTGACACCCAGGCAAACATTTTCAGCCTGTTTCTGAGAGCAGGAATCTCTGGTGAAGCCCAGGCATGGAAGTTCTGTGGGCCTTCCCTCCTCTTGCCCAACTCCTGTAATTGCCTGGCTCAGGCACCTTATTCATATTAGCATGATTATGACTACTGCAGATGTCTGGTTAGTCTTGCTTGACTTGGTAGCCTGCTTCTTGCTTAGTAGAATCCCTTAAAAATGCCACTTTCTTGGTCTGGGGTTGTGGCTCAGTGGTACAGTGCTCACCTAGAATGCATGAGGCACTGGGTTCAATCCTCAGCACCACATAGAAATAAGGTAAAGATATTGTGTCCAGGGCTGCGGATGTGGCTCAAGCGGTATAGCGCTCGCCTGGTGTGCGTGCGGCCTGGGTTCAATCCTCAGCACCACATACAAACAAAGATGTTGTGTCCACCGAAAACTAAAAAATAAATATTAAAAAAACTCTCTCTTAAAAAAAAAAAAAAAAAAAAAGATATTGTGTCCACCTTAAACTAAAAAATAGATACTAAAAAAAAAAAAGAAAGCCCCTTTCTTGGCCCCAGGAATGGCCTTTATTTGCAGCTAGAGTAGAAATGGATGGTCCAGGCAGACTTGTTCTGTTTACTGAATACAGATAAAGAAGCAACATTGGGGCTGGGGATGTGGCTCAAGCGGTAGCGCACTCGCCTGGCATGCATGCGGCCCGGGTTCGATCCTCAGCACCACATACAAACAAAGATGTTGTGTCCGCCGAGAACTAAAATAAATAAATATTAAAAAAAAAAAAAAAAAAAAAAAAGAAGCAACATCATTTTATTTAGAAATAGACATAATAGTTAATGGGTTGGGAATGAACTGGGAACCTCCTTCCAAATGCATTTATAGGGGAAAAAAATGCTTTTAGTTTTAAGGGCTATAGTCATTCAGCAGATTTCAATTTTTATCTTGTGTTACATTCATTGACCTTCACTCCATCTCCTTGTCTCATAGCCTTTCAACCTAGATCTTTTTTTCCCCTTCCTATTTAGTTCCTTAGCCCCAAAACATTTATCATTGCATTTATTAAACCACAGTGAGAAACAGTAACAATGGGTGATAAATGACCTTGGTAGTTAAGAGTCTTACAAATCATGGAATAAGATAGTTGAGCATCATGGTAGAAGCATGTAAGAAACAGAGTTGGGGCCAGGGCAGGACATGCAGTGCTTTCAGTATGGACCTGATTCCTGATCACCGGCAGAAGTCTTCAAGTCTCCCAAGGTCATTGCTGGAAGCAAACTGGGAAAATGGCAGTGGAAGTCTGAACAAGTCTGGTTTGCTCCTGTGGTTCAAACTGCTTCATAGATGGAGTGTTGGGGCAAACCACTGTAAAGGGCAGATGCTTGGAAGGAAGTTGGAAACAAAGATCCCTCAAGTGCACTTACATGTGTGTTAAAGCTGTAAGGGATTCACAAATACATGCAGAGCAGTCCTGATTGCTTCAAAGAGTCAGGATGAATCATCAGAATGAACTGAAAACCTGGGAGTCACAATAAACTGAAGTCTATGCCCAGTCTCAGATTAAAACATCATAATCCAGCAGGAAGTGCTTGTTGAATGTGATTATAATTTGGTTTTGCTTGTGCTATTTCTTTAGTTTCTTGGTAACCTCCCCCATCCCATTAATGTAATTATCCATGTTTTTTGGAGTGGAGTGGATTCATCCACTTCTTTAGCTGTAAAATAGACATATTGTGATCTTTTAAAAAAGGGAATACATATAGGAGGTCAAGTAAGAAATTATTTTGACAATAAGAGGGAGTAGAAGATGAATTCCATAAGACCTATGTCCTACTCTTGTTATAGGGCTTCTAGGTCAGACATGGGGAACACTGGCCTTGTTATCAATGACTGGAAATCAAAACAACTGTAGCAGGCTCTTTCATGTTAAAGTCAAGAAACAAAACAAAAAATGCTGCATGTGGTGGCATACACCTATAATCCAGCTACTTGGGAGGCTGAGGCAGGAGTGTCACAAGTCTGAGGCTGCTTGGGCAATTTAGCAAGACTGTCTCAAAATATTAAAAAAATTTTAAAAAACTCTCTCACTGGCAGAGAGCTTGCCTAGTAGGTGTGAGGTCTTGGGTTTAATATCTAGTACTGTTAAATAAATAAACTTGGATGTTTTTTAAAAGTCACAACCCACTGAGAAGCACAATTAATAAGGACCTCTTGAAAAGTAATTTCCTACTTGGACGTGTGTCTGTGTGTGTTGCTGGGGACTGAACCGAAATCCTTGTGCATACAACTCAAGCACTCTACCAACTAAGCTATATCCCTATAGTCCCCATACTTGGGCATTTGATGAAATACAGACAGAACAATAGTCTATCCATGCAAAAATGTTCATCTGATTATTATCTATTTTGTAACTAAATTTCAAATATAAATAAATTTAAAAAGAAATCATATACTAAGGCTGCCCCAATGTAAAATATACACAAATGTATAAAGTCTGGACAAGAACAGTTTAAAAATGAATGAAATTGGTAGGGTGTGATGAAGCACACCTGTATTCCTAGTGACCTGGGAGGCTGAGGCAGGAGGATTGCAAGTTTGAGGCAAGCTCTGGCAATGTAGTTAGACCCTGTCTGAAAATAAGAGAGACCAACACTCTAGGTTCAATCCCAAGTATAGCAAAACAAGAAAAAAGTGGACTAAAATGACATGATGAGAATGGATGACATTTTTGTTATATCTTGTACTTTTTAAAATATATATCTTGTATCTAAAGACACAAAAAGGTGTAATTCTCTACAGGCTCTTTGAACAGCCTAATATGCAGAATGCCATCAGATATTATGGGAAGTATACTCACCTGCTTTCCATCCACTTCAATATCTGCCACATAGTTCTCAAACACTGTGGGCACATATACTTCTGGGAACTGGTCCTTGCTGAAAACTATGAGCAAGCATGTCTTGCCACATGCTCCATCACCAACAATCACCAATTTCTTCCTGATGGCAGCCATAGCTTAAACACAAAACAAAGGTGTTATTTAGAATACATAAGAAGTTACGGCACACATATTTGTGGCCATGGGGCACAAGCCTCAGCATACACAAAGTTCTAATACACTGTTCCACTTGGCACCAAAAGACTAAACACAAAACAAGGAGGTCTATTCCTTCCACTTCTATCCAACATAATATACAAGGTTCTGGCCAGGACAATTAGGTATGAACATGAAATAAAAGGCAACCAGATTATAAAGGAATAAGTAAAACTGTCTGATTCATACATGGCATGATCTTAGCAGGGTGCAGTGGCACAAACCTGTGATCCCAGAGCTGGGGAGGCTGAGGCACTAAGTAACTCAGTGAGACCCTGTCTCTAAATAAAATAACAAAATAGGGCTGAGGGTGTGGCTCAGTTTTAGAATGCCCCTAAATTCAATCCCTGGTACCAAATATATATATACACACACATATATATACATATATATATTATCCTATACATGGAAGTCCTAAGAAATCCATTAAAATTTTTTTAGAATATCTAAATTCAGCAACACTATGATACAAGATCAACATAAAAAAATCAGTAGTATTTTTATACTCTAACAATGAACACTCTAACAACGAATAATCTGAAAATGAAATATACAAAATTCATTCATAACATCATTCAGAAAGAATAGTAATGAAATTAAAATAGTATAAAACTTAAAGACTCTGAAGAACCACAAAATATTACTAACTATAGCTAAATAAATGAAAAAAAAAAAGCCATGAATTGAAAGACAACACTGTTAAACAGTAATATCTTCCAAGTTAATCCATTGATTCAACATAATCCCTATCAAAATATCAGCTGGCTTCTTTGCAGAAACCTATAAACCAGTCAGAAAATTCACCTGGAAAGTTATGAACCTAGAATAGTCAAAATAATCTTGAAAAAGAACAAAGTTGTAGTGTGCAACTTTGAGTCTCTTTTCAAAGCTGAGAGAACGCCATAATGTTCTCACTACGTTCCTTAGAACATATCTTCACCATTGAGTGAAGTGGTCAGGGCTAATGCAGAGCAGATTGGTTTGTGCCCAAAGTCAAACAACCATCTGGGTGCAATGGTGCATGCCTGTCATCTCAGCTATTTGGGAGGTTGAGGCAGCAGGATCACAAGTTTGAAGTCAGTCTGGGCAATTCAGCAAGACCATATCAAAATATAAAAATTTTTAAAAGGGATGATGGGAGCTGGGAATGCAGCTCAGTGGTAAAGCACCCAAGGTTTCAATCTTCAGTATGCCACCCTCCATGGCCCTGATCAACTGGGACATTATAGGATGCAAAAAATTAAACAGGAATTTTCTGATTCAAGAAAAAGCCATCTGTAATCACAGGAGCTCAGGAGGCTGAGGCAAGAGGATTGCGAGTTCAAAGCCAGCGCCAGCAATTTAGCAAGGTCCTAAGCAACTCAGACGCTGTCACAAAATGAAACATAAACCAGGCATGGCATCACACGTAATCCCATCGGTTCAGGAGGCTGAGACAAGAGGGTCAAGAACTCAGAGCCAGGGGCTGGGGTGTGGCTCAGAGGCACAGCACGCCTACCATATGTAAGGCACCAGGTTGGATACTCAGCATCACACTCTCACTCAGTGAGACCCTGTCTCTAAATAAAGTACAAAGTAGGGCTGGGGATGTGGCTCAGCGGTTGAGTGCCCTTGAGTGCAATCCCTGGTACCCAAAAAAAAAAAAAAAAAGTAAAATAAAAAAAAAGCTGGGGATGTGGCTCAGTGGTTAGGCACCCCTGGGTTCAAGCGCAGGCACCTAAATAAAGAAAGAAAGAAAGAAAGAAAGAGAAATAATGACGATCTTTAAACAGCATCATTCCTAGAAGGCACTCAATTAAAGAAATAATCTATCTCATTTTTGTTTGTTGTTTTGTGGTGCTGGGGATGGAACCAGAGCCTTGTGCATACAAGGCAAGCACTCTACCAACTGACAGGAGATTTACTTTTCTAGGAAGTCAATTATAACTTATCTACTTGAGTTACTTATAAAAGTAAGCAAATGACTATATATTCTGTAATAGTTCTTAATTACTTTATGTTCAAAACTTTTAAATAGCTGGGAGCGGTGGTTAATTTCCTGTGATCCCAGTGGGTTAGAAAGCTAAGACAAGAGGATCTCAAGTTCGAAGACAGCCTTAGCAATTTAGCAAGCCCCTAAGCAACTTGGTGAGATCCTGTCTTAAAATACAAATAAAATACCAAAAAAGTGGGGGGTGGCAGTGGCTGGGGATGTAGTTCAGTGGTAAAGCACCTCTGGGTTCAAGCCCCAGTATCAAAAAAAAAAAAAAAAAAAAAAAAAAAAAACTTTTTTTTTTTTTTTTTTGCAGTGCTGCATGCCTGTATTTTGAACAACTGAGGGGGGCTACAGCAGGAGGATTGCCAAATGTGTTGAGGCACTTGAGCAGATTATATTAAGTGGTTTCTGTTAACAAAGGAAACAAGATCACCCAGGTGAACCTGAGCATGGGGGCATACACCAGAAGCTGAGGTAGGAATATTGTGAATGCAAAGCCAGTCAGGGCAATTTAGTGAGACCCTGTCCCAGGACTTAAAAAAGAGGGCTGAGAATGTAGTTCAGTGGTAGAGCACTTAAGCATGAGAAAACAAAATACTGCCATACATTTCCCACTCAAGTGCAAAATAATTTTAAAATGAGTGTCTAAGAAAAGTAAGGGCTATGTGCAGTGGCCCAAGTAATTTCCATAAATCCTAATTAACAGGAGCAACCAGCTCACTGACTCTCATGGGCCCATATCCTACCCATCCTTACATAGCACTCTCTATTAAAAGGGCTATGAAGACTAAAGCAAGCATTTCTCCTGGGGTCTGGCATCACAGAAGTCAATCAATAAATGATAGTTATCACTAACTACACATTCTCTCCTATCTAGGCCCACCCAACATCAGGTCCTCCAATACTTTATTGTTTTCTCACCTATGGCTACCTACCCCATCCCCAATCTCTTCTCTCTACTGTTTTCCTGTACTTAGTTTACAATAATGTGCAGGGCACTCTTGCACATGCATACTGAGTATTCCCCTAGCTTCTGCTCCTATTTTAAAATTACATTCATGCTTTCCTTTAGTTACCTTGCTCTTTGTGACTTGTTTCAAAGAAAAGATATATACTCGCTTCGCTTAAATTCTTCAAATCTGCCTTCTGTCTAAACTTCTATTAACACTTAAAAAGTTATCAAATGACCTACCATTAAAAATTCCCCCCCCCCCCAGGATTTAACTCAGGGGCACTTTACCCTACAACTGAGCCACATCCCCAGCCCTTTTTATTTATTTATTTTTGAGATAGGGGCTCATTCAGTTGCAGAGGCTGGGTTTGAACTTGTGATCTTCCTGACTTCTGAGCTGCTGGGATTACAGGCATGCCCCACCAGGCCTGGCCTGATTTTTTTTTTTTTCTTATTGCTACAACTTAACTCCCTATCCTTGTTCCTCCACATCTAATCATTCCTCCCGTGATTGTTTGCTTTACTTTTCTACCTCTGGAGATTACAGTTTCTCACATATCACTTCTGTGCACGACTCCCAAACCTACATCACTGTGGCTCTGTTCCCAAACTCCTATCATACCTCAATGCTGTGCTCCATTGGTGGTACCTCAGATATCAACATCTCTAAGACATCATTCCAACTCTAACCAAAACTTTTTTCAATGCCTCCAATATTGGTGATAAAAACAGATTGCCAATCCTAGCCTACACAACTCACTCATGTAGAAACCCTGGTGTTAAATGATTTTCTTGCTTCTTCTGTTCTCCTTTCAGGTTCTGGAAAATTCTTCGTCACTACCCTCTTTTCATCCCCATAATCATCAGTCCAGTTCAAGTTCTCAGTACTGCTTATATAGACAAAAACAAAAGTCCAACTGATCTCTTCTCTTTTCTCCTTTGGGGTCTTCTAAAACTGTAACAGCCAAATATTTTCTTTTCCCATCTCTCTATTACTTATCACACACCTAGTTCCATTAACTGGTTAAATTAAAGTGCTTACCTCATATGTTTGAGGCCCTGGGTTCAAATCCCAGCAGTGATGAGGGCTGAGGTGTGGGGGTGTGTGTGGATAAGATGGCCCTGACTTGGATGTGGAGCCTGCTTTGGCTCTCATGCCTTGTTTTAATAACAAAACCTGGTGTAGTGGTGCACTCCTGTTATCCCAGCTACTCACAAGGCTGAGGCAGGAAGATAATAAGTTCAAGGCCAGCCTTGGCAACCTAGCAGACCCAGTCTCAAAAGAATAATAATGATGATGATGATGATGATGGATGGGGATGTAGCTTAGTAGTAAAGTGCCACTGAGTTCAATTCCCATCATCACCCACCCCCTTCACACAAACAGAGGTAATATTCCACAATCAACAAGGAAGTCCCACACTCCCAAAATTACTAATGACCCACCCTATATATATACACACACACACATACGCGCAAAGAATAAAACTCTGTAAGGCCTTGCAACTATATCTAGAATGCTTGATGTTTTAAGTTACAGCAATAAGGTGGTTGGCATTCAATGGTCTACTTGTGGAAGGTGGTTTTTTTTTTTTTTTGAGGGGGAGGAGGGTAGGGTGGGGGTACTGGGGATTGAACTTTAGGGGTACTTGACCGCTGAGGTACATCCCCATCCCTATTTTTTATTTTTAATATTCATTTTTTAGTTATAAGTTGACACAATATCTTTAATTTGCGATCCTCCTGCCTCAGCCTCCTGAGCTGCTGGGATTACAAGCATGAATCACCATGTCCCAGCCTTGTTCCAGTATTTAAAAAAAGAAAAATAAAATCCACCTAAGGGTGTCTATTAAACACAACTTTTTTTGTTTGTCTAATTGAAAACGTACCACAGACTGGCTCTAAGATGGTATTCTTAGGTGGAAGTAATTCAGGGAGATGGGACTAAACCTGTTGCTGAAGACCACAGAACTGGACACAAACAGCAAAAGGTTACCCTTCTAGAAACCATTTTCTTCTTTCCACAAGAAGATAAAATGGGTCTGAACATAATGCCCTCCCAAAACCATAGCAGAGGAGTTAGGTAAAATATCCTGCCAGCCACTGTGGCTCAGGAGGCTGAGGCAGAAGGATCAGCCTTAGCAACAGCCAGGCACTAAGCAACTCAATAAAACCCGTCTCTAAATAAATTACAAAAAAGAGTTGGGGATGTGGCTCAGTGGTTAAGTACTCCTGAGTTCTATCCCTGGTACCCCAAAAAGAATGCCTTTTATTGTGATGTGCAAACCTTGGTTTATGCAGTCATAATTATTCATTGCAACATCCCATTTCAGGGTGGCTCCTCTGCTGGTATTGATGATGAAGCACTTTCCAAGACACATATGTCACTGACTCCATCAGAACTATCTCCAACTCCAGATGAAGAAGTATGGGCTTTGAAGGGTAAACGCAGCAGCCACATAATACCATTTAGTGATAGGCTGATAATGATGCCTACCATCATCACTATGGCTTTAAACCCTACTTCTTTTAAAAAATATTTTTAGACGTTGATGGGCCTTTATTTTGTTCATTTATTTATATGCAGTGCTGAGAATTGAACCCAGGGCCTCACACATGCTAGGCAAACACTCTACCACTGAGCCACAACCCCAGCTTCTTAACCCTACCTACTTCCAGTAGTAGCTCTCTACTCCACTGCTGTCCCACTCTTTTACTTAACTATAAATTCTTAAAAAATACAAAAACAAACAAACAAACAAAAAAACCACCCTACATAGGGCTGGGGCTATATAGTTCAGTACTAAAGTGCTTGCCCAATTTATTCAAGGCCCAAGATTCAAACTCCAGCACTGAAACAAGACCCTGTCTCAAAAAACAAACAGCTAGGTGCAGTGGTACATGCCTGTAATCCCAGTGACTCAGGAGGTTGAGGTCCTAAGCAATTTAACAAAATCCTGTCTCAGAATAAAAAGATAAAAAGGAGTAGGGATGTAGCTCAGTGGTAAAAACAAACAGGTCTGGGACTATAGCTCAGCGGCAGAGAACTTGGCTAGCACACTGGAGGCACTGGGTTTGATCCTTAGCACCACATAAAAATAAGTAAATAAAATAAAGGTATTGTGTCCATCCACTAAAAAAAAAGAAAAAAAATTTAAAAACCAAACCAAAGAAACTAGCTGGTGAAATAGCTCAGTGGTAGCATAAATGTCTAGTATGTGTAAGATTTTGGGTTTGATCCCCTAGCACTGCAAAAAAATCCACAAAAACAAAAATACCACACAAAATAAAAACCCACAAATAGAACACACAATTCAATTAATTATATTCATGTTGTACAGTCATCACCACTATTTCTAAAACCTTTCCATTACCCCAAAGGGAAATGTAGGCCATTAAACAGTAACTCCTCATCCTCCCCTCCCTCTCAATTAATATTATTTAATCTACCGTCTCTGAACAGTTCACATAACTGAAATCACACAATATTTTGTCTTTTTTTTTTTTCCTGGCTTGTTTTAACTCAGCAAAATGTTTTTGTTTGTTATAGTGTGATACAAGAGCTTTAGTACTTTTTATGGCCAAACAATATTCCACTGAGTGGATGAACCACATTCTGTTTATCCACTCATCTGCCAATGGACACTTGGGTGTTTCTACCCCCTCCCACCTACTTATTGTAATAATTCAGCAATGAAATACTGGGATACAAGTACTTGTTTGAGTCTCTGCTTACAAGTTCTTTGAGAACTCTGGAAAGATTTCCTATAGCAGTTGAATCACAGCACATTTCCATCAGCAATGTACAAAGGTTCCAATTACCCATCCTTATTAATGTTTATTTTCTATTCTTTTAAAATCCATACAAAGGGATGGAAATTGCTATCTTGCTTTCTTTTGATCTGCATTCTCCTAATGACTAAAGATGTTTAGTCGGGCTGGGGCTCAGAGGTACAGTGCTTGCCTAGCATGTGTGAGGCACTGGGTTTCATCCTCAGCATCACATAAAGTAAAATGAAAACATTGTGTCCACTTATAACTAAAAATTTAAAAAAAAAAAAGAAAAGATGTTTAGCATCTTTTCATGTGCCACTGGTTATTTGTATATATGACCTTTGGAGAAATGTCTATTCAAATTCACTGCCCATTTTTGTTTTGCTTTGTTTTGTTTAATATTTATTTTTTAGTTTTTGGCGGACACAACATCTTTGTTTGTATGTGGTGCTGAGAATCGAACCCGGGCTGCACGCATGCCAGGCGACCTCGCTAACGCTTGAGCCACATCCCCAGCCCCCCATTTGTTTTTTTAATTGAACTGTTTTCTTTCACTTTCTTAATAGTGTGCTTTGAATGAAATCCAATTTATCTATTTTTCTTTAGCTATTGATGGTTTTTGATGCCCTAAGAAACAACTGACAAATCCAAGGTGATGAGAAACCTATGCTTTTTTCAAAGAGTTGTATAGTTGTATAGTAAAGTTCTACAAAAAAAGCAGCTGATAGGGATTACAATGAATGCATAGATGAAATTAGGGGAGTACCACTGCCTTCACAATATTAAGTTGACTCATTAACATGGATGTCTTCCCATTTATTTAGGTCATTAATTTTTGTAACTTTCCAACCCCTCCCCTTTCCTTTTTCTCCTTATTTATACTTAGTACCATAAGTATTTAATTCAGGTGGAGAAGACTTTTCTCCCACTACTTTGTAGAAGATAAAAAGGAAAATGCCAGAAACAGTAACATTTCAAGCTGTTACAAACTTTCTACTTTATTTTAACATACTTTCCTCCTAACAGCTCTATGAGATAGGCATTAATACATGTTTACAGATGAGGCCCACTGTCACAGAAATGAGTCCTGAACTAAATAATCTATTCTAGAGTCCATATTGTTTTGTTTTTTATCAGGCTCAGAGGCAAACCTAAGTCCACATCCTTTTTTTTTTTTTTTAACTGTCATGGATCTTTATTTTTTCTTTCTATCTATCTATCTATCTATATGCAGTACTGAGAATCAAATCCAATGTCTCACACATGCTAGGCAAGTGCTCTACTACTGAACTACAACCTCAGACCCTGAGCCCACATTCTTTTTTTTAAGTTGTTGATGGACCTTTTATTTACTTATATGCAGTACTAATAGTCAAACTCAGTGCCTCATGAAAGTTAGGCAAGCACTCCACCACTAAGCCACAACCCCAGCCCTGAGTTCACATTCTTAAACATTCCATTGTTTGCTTTCCCCCTCATGACAAAAAGTAATCCTGCTGCTTTAGTATATTTTTCTCCTTTGTCTACCCTAGCAAACTGGTGACACTTAAAAAAAAAAAATCAATTAATAACTCATGGTAAGTGATTACTCTGAATATTTCTCCTGAGGTTCATGATTTGAGTTTTCGACGCATTTGGTCAAAAGTCATATGTTAAGAAACTTCTAATCTCATCTTTGTCTAATACTCAATGCAACAATACGGGTTTTGTTTTACTTTGTTTTGTTATGATTCAATCCAGTACCTCATGCATACTACTCAAAGTCTTCTACCACTGAGCTATAGTCCTAGATCAAACAATGTGGGTTTAAAAAACTTTTTCCTGGGGTAGGGGCACACAGCTGTAATACTAGCTACTCATGAGGCTGAGGCAGGAAGATCACAAGTTATACGACAGCCTCAGAAACTTAGCAAGAGCTTGTCTCAAAATAAAAAGTGTGCTGGGGATGTAGCTTAGTGGCAGAGTGCTCTTAGGTTAAAATCCCCAGCACCACACACACAAAAAAAAGTTGTATTTTTTTTCTGCCCTTTTACAATGTTTTTGCATGCACTTCTTTAGAATTTCATTTGCATATCAGAGAAGAGAAAATGTCGAATATGTGTGAGTTGCTCTGAAGTCATCAACTCTTGCTGCTAGTGTGTCTAAAGTCTGTTTTCCCCTACTGGGGAACCAATGATGGCAATCAAGGGCTGTGGCTTTCTAAGCTTCAGGAAGCTCTGCTATAGGAAGATTGCTAAATGGTGAGCAGCTCTTTTCACACTTCTTTTTACAAGTCTAATTGATCCCCAGTGATGACTACAGACCATTTGTACTCCTGCCCACTTTGCTTATCTGGCTGCACAGTGAGGGAGTGGTCTGTCCATCAGATGTTCCTCAGATATTAAGAGTGGCTAAGCCACAATCACATGTTAACATGCAGTCATTTCACAAAGCGGTCTTTGGTAATTTCCTCATGTTTGTATGACTATGATGTTGACTCACATCTGTCTGAACAGCTTCCTAAAGGCCTTCTGGAGCTAGTTACTAAAGTTCTTCATTTAGCCTAGTTTGTTATACTACCTTCTACAGTCTTTCTAGATTAAGATTGGAAATTAAAATAACTGCTCACTTGACCAAAAGCAGATATTTTAAGGCATTAATGATTAATCTGTCATATTTTTAACCCTCTAATTATTAGTTTTCAATTAACAAACCAATCCTATTTAAGTAAACATTCAATTAGCCATGAGGAATAGCCATATAATGGAATATTATGGCCTTGAACCTTATGATCCTCCTGCTTCAGCCTCATAGGTCATAGAAAACATAGGTTGGGAAAAGATTCATTTTAGAAAAACACCACTGTATTTAAGTAGCCTTAATTCTGTTCTAATTCATGGGAAGAATATTTGTAATATTCAGTACATATCTGTTAATAACAAGTTATTTTTGATTCTCCATAATCTCTTCATCATGGTAGAAAACTGCTCTCTAGAATATTCTAAAGGTACTAGTCTTTTTAAGGCTTTTTGTCATATCTGGAGTGCTAAGATGTTCATCCCACCGCCCCCTCTGCCTATATATATATATATATATATATATATATATATATATATATACATATACATACATGAAGGTAGGGACTACAGAGCTTTCTATACAGTGGGTTGTACTTGCAGATTTTATTAGAAAAGTAACTTCCTGCTTCAATAATTAGACCTAAGGCCTATTCAGAAACGAAAGAAAGTACCGCTGAGCCACAACCCCAGCCCAACACTGACTCTTTATACTAAAATTTACAGATAATAGTATCCAACAAGGCGTGCATGGTGGCGCATGCCTGTAATCCCAGCAGGTCTGGAGGCTAAGGCAGGAGGATCTTGAGTTCAAAGCCAGCCTCAGAAACTTAGCAAGGCCTTAAGCAACTCAGCAAGACCCTGCTTCTAATTAAAATAGAAAATAGGGTACAGTGGTCAAGTGTCCCTGAGTTCAAACACCATTATTTGCTAAACTAGTGAAAGTTTCATTTTAGGAAATATCTATTTTGTTTAGGCCAGGACAAATTCTAGACAGTTGAAATTTCAAAGAGAGGGTTGCCATTTTTCCAAAGGAAGGCCAAGTGTTACATCCTCTCCACAATCCCAGTAAAATAAATTCTTCATCCATGAATTACTATGGTACTTGGACTACTCAGTGCTGTTTCTCAAATTACTATGTAAGCTTGAATCACCTAATGCTCTCTATTCTGTTAAGAAAGGACTCTTTGGGCTGGGGATGTGGCTCAAGCGGTAGTGTACTCGCCTGGCATGCGTATGGCCCGGGTTCGATCCTCAACACCACATACAAACAAAAGATGTTGTGTCTGCCGAAAACTAAAAAATAAAAATACAGGCCCACAATTCATCTAAAAGCCTTGGAGCCAGGTTTGGTGGCACCTGCCCATAAATCAAGCAACACAGGTGACTCAGGCAGGAGTATCCAAAGTTCAAAGTCAACCTGGGCAACTTGGTAAGACCCTGTCTTAAATTTTAAAAGGGGGGGGGATATAGCTCAATGGTAGACTGTCCCCAAGTACAATTCTCAGTATCTCCTCCCCACCATCGCTACCACACACCCCTCCAAAAAACAAATTTTGGAACCAGATGTTTCTAAATTGTCTTTTTCAGATTTTAAAAAGGTAACATTCAACAAATGCTAAATATTCATAACATACCCAGTGGATTAATAGTTCTTCAGTAAAATAAATGAAATACTAAATAGGACATCAGTTCATATCAGGTTTTGCCATCAAATTGAGTGTTTGGTTTTCAGAATTCTGAATTGTAATTATGAACATCTTTAACGCAAATGACAATATTTTAAAACACACATCTCTTAATACTTTTTTTTTTTGGGGGGGGGGCTGAGGATTGAACTCAGAGTGCTCAACCACTGAGTCACATCCCCAGCCCTTTTTTTTTCCTTTGAGAGAGAGAGAGAGAGAGAGAGAGAGAGAGAGAGAGAAGAAGAGAGAATTTTTTAATATTTATTTTCCAGTTTTTGGCAGACACAACATCATCATTTGTATGTGGTGCTCAGGATCAAACCCAGCGCCGTGCACATGCCAGGCAAGCGCACTACTGCTTGAGTCACATCCCCAGCCCCCCCAGCCCTTGAGACAGGTTCTTAACTGAGTTGCTAAGTGCTTCACTAAGTTGCTGAGATTGGCTTTGTCTCGATGTTCCTGCTTCAGCCTCTGAAGCCACTGGGATTACAGATGTATGCCACTGCACCTGGCAATACTTTACTTTTTTGCAGTGCTGAGGAATGAACTTGGGGCCTCACATATGCCAGGGAAATGCTCTACTCACACCTCCAGCCTTTCAATACATTTAAAATACTTGGGCTTGGGATGTGGCTCAAGCGGTAGCACGCTCGCCTGGCATGCGTGCGGCCAGGGTTCGATCCTCAGCACCACATACAAAACAAAAATGTTGTGTCCGCCAAAAAACTAAAAAATAAATATTGAAAAAAAAATTAAAATAAAATAAAATACTTTGCCAGTGCCCTCAAGTCCGATTTTTCCGGGGCTGGGGTTGTGGCTCAGTGGCAATAGCATGTGCGAGGCACTAGGTTTAATTCTCAGCACCACATAAGAAAAAAAAAAAAAATTAAATAAAAAAACAAGTCCAATTTTTCTATTACTAATGTTTTTAGATAAGTGGGCTGAGCCCTTTCTCATGGGGAATTAAAGCAGGCTTTAAATTAGGTATGTTGGGGTTTGGGTGTGGTATGACTAAAATGCAGGATTAATAATAATTTGAATTCTCAACCTAAGTTAGCTGGTAATTTTCATTTATTTATTTATTTATTTTAGAGAGAGAGGGGATTTTTTAATATTTAGTTTTTAGTTTTCGGCAGACACAACATCTTTGTTTGTATGTGGTGCTGAGGATCAAACCTGGGCCGAATGCATGCCATGTGAGCGCGCTACAGCTTGAGCCACATCCCCAGCCCCTAATATTTATTTTTTAATTGTAGATGGACATAATACCTTTATTCTTATGTAGTGCTGATGGTCGAACCAGTGCCTCGTGCATGCTAGGTGAGCGCTCTATCACTGAGCCACAACCACAGCCCCTAGCTGAGTAACTTTTTTTTTAATATTTATTTTTTGGTTGTAGTTGGACACAATATCTTTTTATTTTATTTATTTTTATGTGGTGCTGAGGATTGAACCCAGGGCCTCATGTGCTAGGCTGAGCCACAATCCCAGCCTGCTGACTAATTCTGACAATTTGTTTTAGAGACTAGTTGTAGATAGCACCACATAAAAATAAAGATATTGTGTCTAAGGATACAACCCAGTGCCTCAAGTGCTCTACCACTGAGTCACAACCCCAGCCTGAGACTATACATTTTCTATATGTTCTCATATTCACAACAAATTGGCCTCTGTGCTCAACTTTGAGCTTTTTAGCAATTTTTAGTTTCTTTGGTGTTCAAAAAGACAAAAATATCTGAGATCTATCGGGTTATAATGAATGCATTATAAAGACGTTTATTAGCCAAACATTTTTTATAAGAAGGCAAAAACAAGGGGAAATAAACGAACTGGATAACTATACTGCTTTTGCCGGATCAAGATCTCTACAATAGTTTAGAATTATAATGAATAAATTTCCATGCAGATAAAATTAGCATGGCAATAAAAAATGACTAATTCAGCACACTTAAGATAATTATAATTTTAACTCATAATTCTTTAAAGGGCTAATTATGAAAAGCAGCATCAATGATTATAAGTTTTCTATAATTTCTCAACCATCCAAAAAATATAGCATAGTTCTGAACATGACTTAATTTTTAATTTTTTACTGAATTCAGTACCTTAAAAACAGTACTATATACTTGAACATAAGACAATTTTCCTTTCCAGGGGTTTGATAATAAATCAAAATTACAAAATAGGATATTTAAAAAGAAAATGGGCGGAGGTGTAACTCAGTGGTAGAGGGCGCACCTAGCATACACAGGACCTGGGTTTAATCCCAGCACCTAATAGGAAGAGAAGGAGGAAGTGGAGGAGACTTATCTCTGAGACACCCACATATCTCAATTATACAATTCAGTCGTATCTTATTTTTTCCTCTAATTAAATCCTGTGAGGGGCTGGGGTTGTGGCTCAGTGTTAGAGCACTTGCCTAGCATGTGTGAGGCACTGGGTACAATTCTCAGCACCTCATATAAATAAATGAATAAAATAAAGATCCACCAACAATTAAAAAAAAAATCTGTGAATTTCATTAAAAAGAATGAAGAGCTTGTTGTATTTAGTTAAAAACTTACCATATTTCTTCCACCACCCCCACCCCACCTCCCACCCTTGCACATCATGCTTAGGACTGAAATCACTATCCTCAGGGCCTTCCCTGAGCTCTCAACTTCATTCAGGCCCCTCAGGTGCTCTCACTGTATCTCTGCCTCACTCATCATGCCCTTCTCCAAGGTTTCTTCTTGCCAAACTCCAGTAATGTAAGAACATTATGTTTTATTCACCACTGTCGGTTAGGAACAGGCACAAAACTGGTGCTCATGGAACAAAGAAACTAACCAACTTGTAGCACACAGATTTTAAAAAGAAAATGATAACAAGAGCATCAATACAAAACAGTGGTGAGACTACATTAAGACACTTTGTTTTAGTAGTTGGAGAATTCACCCTCCAAGGTAGCACACTCCTTTTTCCAAAACAAATTAGGAGGCCAGGCAGGAGAATCATTTGAACCCAGGAACTCCAGACTAGCCTGAGCAATAGAATAAGACTCCTCTCAAAACAAACAACAACAAACCCCCAGAAACTTCAATTATCTTTGACAGGAAGTGCTCAAATTCAGATCCTTCTTTTGAACTTATATGCTTATTTTAGACAATTCTACTCTAACTGGCCAGTAGCTCACTTCACAACAGTTCAGAAAAACTCATGCTTAAGTAAGATAATGATGTATGTGTATGTAGCCTAATGACAAAGAAACTTAGTTGTGCTCATGCTGGCGCACACCTGTAATCCGAGCAGTTCAGGAAGCTGAGGCAGGACGATCAACAGTTCACAGCCAGCCTCAGCAAAAGCAAAGTGCTAAGCAGCTCAGTGAGAACCTGTCTTTAAATACAATATGAAATAGGTCTGGGGCCTACTCAGGGGTCAAGTGCCATTGAGTTCAATCCCGGTACCCCACCAAAAAAGTTGTGCTCATAAATGTAAAAACAGGGGCCTAAACAGGGGTTCTATGCAGGCCAGAACAGAATCCTAAAGCAGGCAATAAAACCTCTAAAGGTAAAACTCGAAAATCTTTGAAGCTCAGGGAAGCTCAAGGACCAGACATTATGAAGACAGAAAACAGGACATTCACTAAGAAAACAAATTTTTTTTAATATATATTTATTTTTTAGTTGGACACAATACTTTTATTTCACTTATTTATTTTTATTTGGTGCTGAGGATGGAGATCACTCTACCACTGATCCACAACCCCAGCCCAGGAAAAAAATTTTTTTTAAAATATTTATCTTTTAGGTTTAAGTGGACACAATATCTTTATTTTACATTTATTTGGTGCTGAGGATCGAACCCAGTGTCTCATGCATGCTAGGTGAGCACTCTACCACTGAGCTACAGCCTCAGCCTCAGCCCCAGCCCCACAGGAAACAAATTTTAAGGCCTGAAAATTATCAACTATCCACAACCAGATGATATTATTTCATTGATTTATTGTTACAATTTTTCTACAAGAGCCACTCTTTTTCCCCTAACCTAAATACATATGAATCCCATTGAAAACTCAAAAAATACTCTACAATGCATCTTCTTGAAGCAAAGTTATCAGGAGAGCTATAAAACTGAAAATAAAAGTAAAAACTATGGTATTTTTTCCAGGCAGTACTAAAAGGAACCAAACTAGAAACAAATTTTCAAACAAACAATAAACCTGGTTGAAAAGAAGTATAAACTTTTCAAAAGCTTCTCCTTTCTTCAGTAGCCTCTGATCCCAACGTCTTCCTTCTTTGTTGAAGGAAGTATACACTGAAATAAATACAATACTTAGTATCGTATTAGATCAGAGGAAGAGAATCCCTAAATTGAAACTGTTTCAGAGATAGTGGTAGAAAACTACCAACTCCAAATTCACCCACACTTAGGACTGTGACTAGCACAGAGAAGAATGCAAAGGGGAAACACCATTAAACATCTGGAAAATGAAGTTCAAAATATAAAGTCATGGGCTGGAGTTGTGGCTCAATGGTAGAGCATTTGTCTGGCATGTGTGAGGCCCTGAGTTCGATCCTCAGCACTGCAAATAAGTACATACATAAAATTAAAGAAGATCCATTGAGAACTAAAAAACACTAAAGTGTGTGTGTGTGGGTGTGTCTGTACGTGTATAAAGCCGTTATAGGAAGCCATTCACAAAAGGGCCCAAACCACCTGTCCACAATGAACTCGAATCTGGTATTGTCATCATTTGGTTACACACACACACATTTTGGTACTGGGGGTTGAACCCAAGGGCACATTGCCATTGAGCACCTTTCCCCCCTTCTTTCCCCCCTCCCTCCCTCCCTTCCTTCCTTCCACATGGTCTTAACTAAATTACTGAATGCCTTGCTACATTGCTGAAGCTAGTCTTCAACTTACAATCTCCCCTTAATAGCCTCAGAAGTGGCTGGGATTACAGGCATGTGCCACTCTGCCCACCATTATTTGGCTATCTTGATCAAGCAGTTACCAGGGGCTTTCCTCTCTACAGAAGATTCTTTGGAGAGCAACAGCCACAGATTTATGGCACATGGAGGTAAGCAGAGAAGAATGCAAAAAACCTCCAATTTACTGCAGTCTAAACTTCAGTCTTTTTGTGAGAAGGGAGGCAAGAAACATATCCTGAGGTAACATACTTTCAGGTTTCCTAAATAAGAGCACCAAATTACCTAACACAAAGTATAAGTATTCCAAAGTTAACCTTAAATAGATGTACAGAGTCAGGATTAAGTATTGTCTATAAAACAATGCTTCTCTGCAGGACTAACAGAAGAATGAAACATGAAATAGCCCCAATGAGCTGTCTAACGTGTCCTAAGATTTTTTTTTTTAGTGTTGATGGACCTTTATTTTATTCATTTATTTATATGTGGTGCTGAGAATTGAACTCAGTACCTCACACATGTGAGGCAAGCACTCTACCACTGAGCCACAACCCCAGCCCCCCCACCCCCACCCGGATGTTTTGGCAATGGAAATGAGTGGATAGGCATCCTGCATTCTGGAACAAACATTTCAGGCAGGGTCCAGATCCTATTCCTCTCAAGCCTCAACAACTATCTCCCCCACCTTTGGTACCAGGTGAGCACCAGCTCCTTGAAGACAATTTTTAAAAACACACCCAAGGTGATTTCCTCAGAGGAACTGGATCCCAATTTTGGAAAACAGTCAAATTTAAGAACATTGTACTTACTAATAAGCCTTAGTAATAAGCCCTGTCCTGGTCCTTCAACAGTTTTTAGGGTGTTACTCCCCCAATCCAAAAAATTCTCTTCCAGCCAAATGTAGTGGTGCATGTCTACAGTCCCAGCTACTTCGGAGATTCAGTCAGCATGACTCCTTAAGCCCACAAATTCAAGATCAGTTAGGCAACATAGCAAACCCCATCTCAAACAAAAAAATAAATAAACCTCTTCCAAACTAAAAAAGTATGATTTTAGGTACTACAAAATACAAACTGGGTGAAAGGTGAAGGACTAAATACTTCTCTCTCACTGAACCCTCATTGGACTCCATTATCATTACCTTTTACAGAAGAGAAAACTGAGCTACAAAGAACCCACAACAATAAAGTGTCCCAATTATAAAATGTCAGAGCTAGGTATTTGTCAGATTCACTCCATATTCTACTTCTCTAAGATACTGTTATTTTCTTTTCTTAACTTAAGATCTTCAAAAGATAAACAAAGTGTCCTTCTGAATAAACAGAAAAGTTAAACAAGAGATGACAACCAGAAAAGAACTTTTCCATAAAAAGTCGGGACACATTATTACCACCAAAGTTGACAAATCGTGTAACAAAATCACCTCCTGGCAAAAAAAAAAGATTACCAAAGTGTTACAACATATACTATCCATCTTAAGATTTGCTTTCTTAGGCTGGCAAAGCCCATATTACAAATAGGGCTATGTGAAAATAACCCAGAAAAGTGGGAGAGCATTTGTGTATGGGTCTATGGAAGAGGCAGAGAACCCCAATTCACTGGCACCATATGGCCTCGGTCACAACTGCCGCAAAAATGTAAGTTAACAACGTACTCATCAAAATTTTCAACTATATGCTTAAAATCAAAACTTTTTTTTTTAATAATGAAAATAGGTCCCCGTGCTTTAGAGCAGCTACAAGTTTCAAAAGATAAAAATCTACACTTTTGTCCCTATTTCCTACAAATATTCACCAGTTTTTATGTGGGTATTGCTTGTAAAGAACAAACATTTTGGGGGCTGGGGTTGTGACTCAGTGGTAGAGCACTCGCCTAGCATGGGTTCGATTCTCAGCACCACATATAAACAAGTATATAAATAAACGTTCATCAATAACTAATAAAAATTTTTAAAAAAAGAACAAACATTTTTCTTGTAAGTTCAGTCAGGATGTAAAAATCAGTAAAATTGGAAAAAACAAAGAACATAATTTCTAAAAGATAAACGTGGAAAAACAAAGTGTATATAACTGGTAGATTAAATAAATGCTTCTGATTTCATGACTAAATCTTTAGTCAGAGTTCACTATACATGCAGAAGGCAGAGTTCCATGGATTAGAAGATCCCTTCAGTTATAAATGGTGATGGTAGAGCTGCGTGCATAGATCAATGGTAGTGTGCTTGGCTAACATGCACAAAGCCCTGGGTTAAATCCTGAGCACTGCAAAAAAGGAAAAAAAAAAATGCTGGTGGGCTGGGGTTGGGGCTCAGCAGTGGAGCCTAGTGCCGTGAGAGGCCCTGGGTTTGATCCTCAGCACCACATAAAAATAAATAAATAAAATAAAAATAAAGGTATTGTGTCCAATTACAACTAAAAAATAAATATTAAAAGAAAAAAAAAAAGGTGGTGGTAGCAGGTAACTGGAGAAAAATCTTCACCCTACCATCTACTCTTCTGCATTCTCTTTTCTTTTTGAGAGGCTGGGGGTACTTGGGTTTGAATCCAGAGGTGCCTTGCCACTGAGCTACATCCCCAGCCAATTTTTGTGTGTGTGTGAAGGGAGTGGCACAGGGTCTCTGTAAGTTGCTGAGGTTCTCACAAAGTTGCTGAGGCTGGCCTCAAACTTGCCATCCTCCTGCCTCAGCCTCATAAATCAATGGTTTTACAATCATGTGCCACCACACACAGCTACTTTTCTGCATTTTCCACCCACTTGGAGAGTCCCATCTCTGTTGCTACTATTTTCTGATGCTTTAGAATGAAAAATAACCAGGTGAGGTAGAACACACTTAGATGGCAGTTACTTTGAAGAACTGCTTGAGCCCAGGAGTTCTACCAGCCTGGATAACATATGTCTCAAAACAAAGAGTGAAACAAAATGATTACAGAACCAAATAAAGACAGAGTCACAAACCAAGATCAAAAATGGGTATTATAATACCTTTCATTATTATCAATTCTGACAATCCAGGCACAGGAGGCAGGAGGTTCACAAATTCAGTCCACTCCTAACAACTAGCAAGGCTTTGGGATCACCATGCCCAGTTTCATTTTTTCTTTTGAGACAGGGTCTCACTAAGTTGCCAGATTCTAGCATGGAACTTGTGATCCTCCTGCCTCAGCTTCCTGAGTCACCAGAATTACAGATATGTACCACCACACTTGGCCAGAACTGTCTTTAATAATTACAAGGCCATCAGCATTTCTGTAAAATAATCTACTTTTAGCAAATACATGGAGCTAAAGTATAACCTTACTTTTGCCTTTTTTGTGTTTTTAATACATCAACATAACAATGAACTGAAAAAACAACTATGAAACAGTCTGCCATCTTACAAGGAAGAACTTTAATCAAACCACAAATGGGGCTGGGGATGTGGCTCAAGCGGTAGCGCGCTCGCCTGGCATGCATGCTGCCTGTGTTCGATCCTCAGCATCACATACAAACAAAGATGTGTCTGCCGAAAACTAACAAATAAATATTAAAATTCTCTCTCTAAAAATAAATAAATAAAATTTAAAAAAAAAACAAAACGCAAATGTGTTACAGGAGAATCCATTTTAAGCCTTATGAAACAGCAAAAATACCATGCCCACTGGTGAGCAATTAGTTGCCTCCTATGCCCAACAGTTTCATGGGGCTTATCTTTGGCCACAGATTAGGGTTTTAAGAAGCCATATCTTGCAATTTATCCAAAAAGGGTATTATCATACCTTTCATTATTATCATCAATCCACCACCTCCTCTGTTACTGCTCTTGTCCAAGGCACTACCATCTATCAGTGGATTTAAAAAGCCTCCTATAGATTTCCTGCTTCCGTTTTTGCTTCCTTGTAAGCTATTCTACATAAAGTAGAAGTTAGAATGTGGCTCAGTGGTAAAGTGCTTTCCCTGTATGCAAGAGGCCCTGGGTTCAATACCCAGCATCACATACACACATACCCCCTTCACATACGAAAAGTCTACATTATCAAAAATATAAATTAGATTAATCACTCTCAGGCCATAAAAATTCTTCAATGGCTTCCCAAAAAATAAACTCTAAACTCACATCTTCTGACTATATTGAGGAGATGTGGCTCTTGCCTATCTCTATAATCTCACTTTTTCCATTTTCTCTGCTTGCTCTCTAGACTCTACTACTATTCAAGCTTTTTTGCTATTCTCTTAAAAAAAGCAAGTCTATTCTTTACTTATCTATCACCAGTCTCCCCTACTAGTAGGAAAAACTCCATGTGTGAAGATCTCTTTTCTTCAGATGTATCCCAGAACTGCTCCTAACATACAGTAGCTACTCAGTAACCATTTGTTACTGAAAGAATAATGTCAAAACCACAAACTAACTTCACTATCTCTCCTACTATGCCAAAGAGTTCAAAGCCAACAAACTATTACCAGCAAGATGTCTTCACTGCCAGGGAGCTCATCTCACCAAATTAGAATACTTATCCCCTTAACAGCTCACTTTTCCATATACAGAATGCACTCAGACCCAAGGAAAACAAAAAAGATGGCCAAATGGTACCAGACCAGGATACTTACCAGGTCATCAATTAAATTAAGAAACTACAATTTCCTTTATTTGCAACCAGTTTAAAATATCTGAAGAGAGGGGCCTGGGTTGTGATTCAGTGGTAGAGCCCTTGCTTAGCATATGTGAGGCACTGGGTTCAATCTCTGGCACCATATAAAAATAAAAACAAATATAATAAAGGTATCGTGGGCTGTGGATGTGGCTCAAGCGGTAGTGCGCTCGCCTGGCATGCGTGAGGCCCGGGTTCGATCCTCAGCACCACATACAAACAAAGATGTTGTGTCCACCAGTAAATATATATTAAAATCTTAAAAATAAATAAATAAATAAAGGTATCGTGTCCATCTACAACTAAATATATATCTGAAGAGAGCCGTAGGTATAGCTCAATGGTAGAGCGCCTAGGACCTAGCATATGCAAAGCCCTGGGTTTGGCCCCAGCACTGCAAAAATAAATTACAATAACTGAAGAGCTCCTGCATAGGCTACTGTACCTACTGTTAATACTTCTCCCTTCCAAACCAGTCTCACTGCCAACCCCTCCAATAAGAGAAAGGATTATCCTCAATCCTCATTCTGTTGACAATTATACCACCTCACAGACAGTACATTGTTAAGATAGCCAAACTACTCAGCTGAAAAAATAAAAAACAGAAGGAGTAAGAAGAAAACACACCCAATCTTGTCTAATTTCAGAAATATATCTTCATCTAAGAAGAAAATGTTGCTTGGAATGAAAGAGAGGAAGTTAGAAGAGTACAAAAAAATACAAAAAAGTTTTTTTTACAAAAAAGTTGAAAAATAAAAACAGAGAAAAAGAGCTACAGTAAGATAAAGAACAAGATTGTGCTGGGAGTGTGGCCCAGAGGTAGAACACGTGCTTAAGGATCCAAAGCCCCAAAGTTCAAGCCGAGCAGCAAAAACAACAACAAAAACCCTCAAGATTGGCACAAGAGGACCATTATTAGAAATGATGCACCCGTATTTCCCCAGAATTTACATTAATAATAATCTTTTTTCCATAGGGAAAGGGAAATGGAAGAGACTTCTATTTACATACCTTACAAATGTGCTGCAAAATGCACGGCCTGTGACCAAAGTTGTACAAAGTACCTTGAACTTCCCAGATGAAAAGCTATAAAAATATAAGAAATATCAAGAATTATATCTATTCACTTTATAAGGAAAAACAACAAAGGACAAGATGTAAATGGGCTTACCCAAAGTCCAGAAAAGAGAAAAAGTGCATTATTTAACTTACGTGACATATCATAAAATATATCATATTTTAAACAGTCCTTGGCCTCCATCACTTAACCTTATTTTGCAAACATTATAAAATAAAGTTTCCCCTTTAAAAGCAAAAAATTTTTATGTAATTTCCCCCAAAACTGTATTATAATTTTTTTTTTTTCAATTGGGTACAGTGGTACACAGCTGTAATCCAAGCCATTCAGAAAGCTGAGGAAGAAGGATCTCAAATTGGGAGGCCTGCCCAAGCAAGTCAACAAGACACTGTCTCAAAAAATGAAAAAGGCTGGGGCCAGGACCAGTGGTGCTCACCTATAATACCAGCAACCTGGGAGGCTGAAACAGGAAGATCTCAAGTTTGAGGTCAGCCTAGGCAACTTAGTGAGGCCCTCAGAAACTTCATGAGACCTGTCTCAAAATAAAAAATAAAAAGGGCTGCGGATGTAACTTAGTGGTAAAGTACCCCTGGGTTTAATCCCCAATACCAAAGAAAAAATAAATTAAAAAAAAATAAAATAATCAGGGCTCAGAATGTGGTTCAGTGGTAAAGTGCTCCTAGGTTTTATCCCTAACACCATATTAAATCAAACAAAAACTTTCAAATACATAACAAAGAGGAATTTTATAATTATCATATATATCCTGTCTAGACTACAGTGAAAACTTTTTGGTTTTTGTACTAAAGATTATTATTAATGTTTTTGTGTGTGTGGTGGTAGGACTTGAACCCAGAGACTTTTGTATTTGAGGTAAGCAGTCTATCAACTGAGCTATATCCCCAGCCAGAGATTATTTTATTTAAAAAAAAAAAAAATCATAATAGAACCAGGCATGATGGTATTGTAGTTCTAGTCACTTGGAGGGCTAAAGCAGGATGATCACTTGAGTTCACAATTTCCAGATCAGTGTTGACAACAAAATAAGACCCTATTTCAAACAAACAATCAAACCAAAAAAGCAAATTAAAAAAAAAAAACAAAAAAAACCCACAGCTGGATATACAGCTCAGTGATAAGAAGCCTGGCTAGCAAGTACAAAGCCTGGGTTCAATCCCCAGCACCATAAAAATAAGTCAGAATCGACTCAAATTTATACCTACTCAGAGAGTGATTCTAGTTTCTTGGCTTTTACATTTCTTGGTACTAGATATAGAAGCCATGCTTAACCACTAAGCTATGTCCCCTGCCCCCAACCCCTCCCCCTTTTATTGGTACCAGGGATTGAACTCAGGGGCACTCAACCACTGAGCCACATCCCCAGCCCTATTTTTAATTTTTACTTAGAGAAAAGGTCTGAGTGAGTTGCTTAGCACCTCGTCCATTGCTGAGGTTGGCTTTGAACTTAAGTCTTCTCGTGTCTCTGCCTTCTGAGCCCCTGGGATTATAGGCATCCTCTCCAGTTATCTTTATAGTTTGAGACAAGATCTCACTAAGTTGCTTAGAGTCTCTCTAAATTTTAGAGGCTCTTCTCAACTTGAAATCCTCCTGACTCAACCTCTAAAGTCACTGGGATTACAGGTGTGCACAACAGCATTGGGCAGTTTCTTGATTTAAAAAAAAAAAAAATTATCAGCAAAGCTCAGCATAGTTGAGCACACCTGTAATCCCAAGGGCTCAAGAAGCTGAGGCAGGAGGATTTCAAGTTCAAAGCCAGCCTCAGTAACTTAGTAGGACCGTTATCTTGAAAAATAAAATGGGCTGGGGATGTGGCTAAGTGATTAAGTGCCCCTGGGTTGAATCCCAAGCACCAAAATAAAAATTTTTAAAAATGAGATCATGTTATTCCCCTGCTTTAAAAAAAATAAAAAATAAAAATAATAACAATAACATCTTTTCTCAGAACAAACTCAAAGAACTTTCATGTCCTAAAAGCACTATGTGATCTATCCTTGCCCATCTCTCTAAACTAATTTTATTTCCTACTTTTCCTTTCAACTCCACTCCAAACTTACTTGTTTCTCCTCTTTCCCTTCAAGTGAATTTAAGATATTATCATAAATGTGCTTAAATATACTCTATCCATTCTCATTAAAAAAAAAAAAAAAAAAAAAAACCTGGGCTGGGATTGTAGTTCAGTGATAGAGTGCTAGCCTAGCATGTGTGAGGAGGCAGTAGGTTGGATTCTCAGTACTACATATAAATAAAATAAAGGTCCATCAACAACTAAAACAAAAACCAAAACAAAACTCCAGTTTGTTATAAACTGCCTACTAGTTACAACTTAACACTGTATCTTATATTTGATTATTGGCAAATAATCAAAATGCATTCATTTATTGCAAGCACCAGTATAAGCTAAAATCAGTGCCCAGAATGAAGTGCTTCAGTGCCTGATTTTCAGTCACATGACTACCATGATTATGAGTACACAAAACCTTCTCTTACTACTATAGCACCACAGATTAAAAATGAAGTCACTTGAGGGCTGGGGATGTGGCTTAGCAGTAGAGCACTTGCCTAGCACATGTGAGGCTCTAGGTTCAATCCTCAGCACCACATAAAAATAAATAAAATAAAGGTATTATATCCAACTACAACTACAAAATAAATATTTTTTTAAAAAAAGAGTCACTTCAGCCAGGTGCGGTGGCTCACGCCCATAATCCCAACAGCTCTGAAGGATGAGGCAAAAGGATTATGAGTTCAAAGCCAGCCTTAGCAACTATAAGAGGTTAGGCAACTCAGTGAGACCCTGTTTCAAAATACAAAATAGGACTGGGGGTGTGGCTCAGTAATCAACTGCCCCCCTGAGTTCAATCCCTGGTACTCCCACCTACCCAAAAAAGAGTCACTTGAAATAGAAATATTTGAAACAGGGATTTTACAGTAATTGCAATCTATTTTGGAAATTTGATTTATTTATTTACTTACTTAATACAGTTATTTAATTTACTTATTTTTATGTGGTGCTGAGGATCAAACCCAACACACTCCACTACTAAGCCACAACTCCAGCCCCGGAAATTTGATTTATTCATGTCACAAATACTGAACAGAGAGCATGCCCCCAAAAGGCATACTACATTCAGACACGTTTACCACTAACAAGTTTAAAATACAATCATAGGACTGGTGAACGGAGCTCAGTGACACAGCACTTGCCTAGCATGCATGAGGCCCTGGGTTCAGTTCCCAGCACCACAAAAGGCAAAATATAGTGGCTTGGGGTATAACTTAGTGATAGAGCATTTGCTTATATGCACGAGGCCCTAGATTCAATTCAATAACACCATAAAAATAATTAATAAAATACGGTTAGAATATATAGGTACAGGCAAACAGAGTTCACTGAACTGGCACATAAAGGTGGGAGGACAAAACACTTAGGAACCTTTTTTTCCTCAGAGATAAGGATTGAACCCAGGGTGCTCTACCACTGAACGACATCCCCAGCCCTTTTTATTTTTTATTTCAAGACAAGATCTTGATAAATTGCCTGGGCTGGCATTGAACTTGCAATCTTCCTGCTTCAGGATTCCTAAACAGTTGACTTTACAGGCATATGCCCAGTCTATCTATAGTTTTAAAAGGTCCCTACCAGCCAGGAATGGTGCAACTATATAATCCCAGCTACTCAGGAGGCAGGGCAAAAGATTGCAAGTTTGAGGTCTACAACTTAGGGAGACCACGTCTCAAAAGATAATAATAGGGGCTACAGTTGTGGCTCAGTGATAAGAGCACTTGCCTAGCATGTGTGAGGCACTGGATTCAATCCTCAGCACCATATAAAAATAAATAAAAGATAATAATTATTTTAAAAACAAGGCTGAGGATGTAGCTCAACTGTAAAATGCACCTGTGTTCAGTCCCCAGTATGGGGAGGATGGAGGAGGGGGGGAAAAAAAAACTACAAAAGGCAATTTTAAAATCTAGTGATTATGTACCATATATCCTTATCACTAGTAGCAAAATGCAATTAAATCCACCGTGCTATCTATAGAAGCCCATCAAATCCAGAGTAGTTCTTTTAGAAGCTGAAATATCAGTTTTCTCACAGAGTAAACAAATCTCTGGGCTTCCAAGGACAATTAAGAAGATCATCTTCCTGTCACCACTTTGACTCCACCCCAATGACAAGAAACACCCTTGAAGGTCTACCTTGTTTTTAACTCTCCCAATAACTTATGCCCCCACATGACCAGAATAAACTTTTAAATAGGACTAATGACAAACAGAAAAGGAATTAAGATTATGAAAATATTCAAATGGGCTGGACACAGTGGGGCATGCCTGTAATTCTAGAAGGAGGATCCCCCTATTTCAAGCAATAGAGGAGCTATTGGTAGAGCATTTGCCTAATAGGTATACAAGCGTGGCCCTAGGTTTGATCCCCAGTAAGTGGGGAGGGCACTCCAGTAATACCACTACCACATGCTTGTGCATAGGCAACTGCTTACTTTGATACATGCAGTTTCTCCCCATCCCACCATAAATCAAGTCAAAAGAGTTGCTTATAAACACTCTAGCTGAATCTAGTAATGCTGCCTTTGGAGCAGGGAAATCTTGAGCCTCCCTCTGAGCTGGTCCTTCATAAAGATCCAAGCACTTAAAGCCAGGATTAAGTCAGCAAGGGACCCTGTACATTTAACTCTCTCTCTCAACTGGAATACCATCAGGACACTTCAGCTACAGAAAAATGAATACTATGAAAGCTAAAGAAATTTGTTGGCAAGTGAATTTTTTAGATTCTCTCCAACTGTGCACAATCTGCAAGGTAAAAAAGAGAAAAATACTTGAGTAAACTGGAATCCCTGAATTTCAGCTGACTCTGGGCCAGCTGTTTGGGAGCACATGAAAAATACCTGACTAGATGTAACATCTCGGGAAGTACTCTCAAGTTTGTGGGCCTCAGTTTCCACACCTGCACATGGGATTGGTCAACAAATTCCGAAGATTCCTATTGGATCTAAAATTCTAGATCTATGAAGAAATTTGTTGGTAGTTATAGTCTTATTCTCTTTCCTCCAGTACAGAATTTTATTTGAATAGAGCCTATAAGTTAAGTACTAGACTTTGACTCAAAGCAGGTTCCACGGTTGGCGGGGTAGCACAGTGGTATAGCACCTGCTCAGCATACTCTCCAGGCCCTAGGTTCAACTCACCAGCTTTTTTTTTTTTTTTTTTTAAAGAGAGAGTGAGAGAGGGAGAGAGAGAATTTTTAATATTTATTTTTTAGTTTTCGGGGGACACAACATCTTTGTATGTGGTGTTGAGGATCGAACCCGGGCCGCATGCATGCCAGGTGAGCGCGCTACCACTTGAGCCACATCCCCAGCCCAACTCACCAGCTTTAAAAAAAAAAAAAAAAAAAAAAAAAAGAGGGCTGGGGATATAGCTCAGTTGGTAGAGTGCCTGCCTGGTTGCCTTGGACCCACAAGCATCTGGGCTCAAACTCAGCACCACAAAAAAAAAAAAAAAAGAGAACCCAAGTTCCATCTGATCTATTTTATGTCCCTCAAGAGCCATCACTACCCTACATAAGTAGACAGAACCTCAAAATAACTTATCAAAAAAGATCCTCCAGCTAGTTATGGTAGCACTCACCTGTAATCCCAGCTACTCAGTTGGTTGAGGCAGGAAGATCACAAGTTTGAGGCCAGCCTCCACAATTTAGCAAGACCCTGTCTCAAAATAAAATGAGGGGAGGCTCCTGGGGATGCAGCTCAGTTGGTAGAATGCTAGAGCTGGAAGCCCTGGATTAATCCCCAGCACCCCTCCTCCAAACAAAACAAACACACAAACACACACACACACCGGGGATACAGCACTGTGGTAAAGTGCCCCTGGGTTCAAACCCCAGTATCCTCCTCCCCAAAAAAGATCCTTCAATAAGTCATCCTTTACAATTAAGAAAGAGACTTGTATTTTCAGCCCAATGTCACGTGTGTCAAATGTTCAAAGGAACATCTTCAATCTAGCTATGTTGAAGGTAACAATCATCTATCTGCAGAGTACACACTATATTTTGGGGAGTGTGACACTAAGTAGTTGAAAAATTCTCACCACAGAACAATACTTTATAAGGTTTCCTTTTTATTTATATTTTTCCCTTCAGATTTGGCAGAGAGAAATATATTCTGATTACACACCTTCAATAAATGTTTTTTCTCAATATTGTCAAAATGCAAAAAACAGAGATAAAAGTTTTAAATAAGGACTATTAAAAAACACGGAGAACCAACTTTGAGGGGAAAAAGATGCCAATTTTCCACTATAAACTACTAATCAAGGTTTTTTAACCAAATTGATTTGGGTATAAATAGTGCAATCTCAGGAAGATGACCAGTAACAATCCAATCAGTAACTAAGAACAAGTATGTTTAAATTATTCCTAATTAAGGTAGTGACTTAAGGCTGTGTATAATTACAACTATTTTAATGAAACATCACTTAAATCATTAAAAAAATTTTTAAGAAAAATGCCTTTTTCATCCAATAAGACAGTCCTAACTCCTAGAATTTCAACACAACACTCTCCAAGAATACAATAAAAAAATGAAATCTATCCAAAGTATAACCATCTTCACCATTATAAATCAGTGGTTCATGTTGCATATTAAATGTAAACGGCAAAATGGAGTTGTAAAGAGTTTCTTTATCATTTCAACTCCAACGCTACGCGCGCTTCGCGGCGGCTGGCTACACCGTGCGGTCCTTCGCCAGCCCGGGAGTCCCCGCCCAACCCCGCGCGGCCGCGAGAGAGGAAGCGCTGGGGAGGGCGGGCGGCTAGGGCTCCACCAGGCCCGGCCGGGCGGGGGAAGGGGCACTGGAGGCGGCGGGGCGCGCTTCCGGAGACTGCGCGGGCGGGGCCATCGCCTCCGGGGAAGGGGTCCGGCCAGGAGTCAGGGTCAGGGTCCAGGGGTTGGAGCGGCCAGCGCGGAGCAGCAGGTGGGGCGCGGCCGCGGCGGGGCAGTGGGCGGGTGGCCGGAAAAGTGCCGAGCGGGCCCCGGGAACAGCGGCGCTTTGGGAGAATCCTCCCGCTCACCTCAGACGACGACTCCGAGTCTAGCCTCTTTGCGCCGAGAACGCCTGTCCGTGAGTCGCAAGCTCTGAGGCGAGGACGGGTAGCTCCAGAGACGACCGCGGACTAACGAAAGAACCGACGGAGGGCGGCTGGCTGCGGGCGGGGAGCGCGAGCGAAGGAGGGCGGGCGGCGGCGGGAGGGCGGGGAGGGACGTGCGCGCCCCCGGGCGCCCAGCGGGCTCGAGCCGGAGCCAGTCGTGGCCCGGCGTGCGGGCGCGCACTCACAGCTCAGCCACGATTGCTCAGTAGTACGTCCACGCCCTAAAAGCAAGACGCCTAGCCAATCATTGCTGCCGCGTGGAGCATCACGGGAACTCCGGGGCTATAAAAGACCCGGTTGCTATTTTATGCTCTCGGAGTCACTCATCCTTTAAGTAAGCAGGGTGGGGCTGGGTGCGCTTGCGCGGTTTTAATACTCCTCCCCAAACTGCCAACTCTTCGCGCAAGCGAATTAGGGCCCCTCCGCTTTTTATTACGCGTGCGCACTGGTGGTCCTGACCCGGAAGACCATACGCCTGCGTAGTAGGGACTGCAGTGACAGTACCCCGGGTGGGGCGCGGGCCAGTCATGGCGGAACCTTGGTCTGGGCAGTCTTTGCATGCTTTGCCGGCCACGGTGCTGGGCGCGCTGGGCGCCCTGGGCAGCGAATTCCTGCGGGAGTGGGAGGCACAGGACATGCGCGTGACCCTCTTCAAGCTGTTGCTGCTCTGGCTGGTGTTAAGTCTCTTGGGCATCCAGCTGGCCTGGGGTTTCTACGGGAACACAGTGACCGGGTTATATCACCGCCCAGGTGAGGCTCCCTACGAACCTCCGTGGGCTGGCCGACCCACCACCACTACCAGGCTGTACCATTGGTTTCCCTAGAATCTCCTTAGACTACTAATGATCCCCCAAAGAGGCTCATCAGAATTTGTAGTTGTACATTGACCTGTGCCACCATACCATTTTAATGCCAGAATTCCCACCAGTCCATCCATCACATGGTAACTGTTCCTCAAAACCCTCACCAGATAATACTAGTCCCTTAGAACCCCCACCACTCTCCACCAAAAATAACCGTTCCCTGACCTGAGCTAATGTCTGCCCAGATCCCCATCCCGCTGCAGCTCTGGATGTATTTCTCCAGGTCTGGGCGGCCAGAATGGATCCACACCCGATGGCTCCACGCATTTTCCTTCGTGGTGAGTAAATCTGTCTCTACCCCAACCCCATGCTTGGCAGATAGAGGTCATCCCTGTGTTATTGACAAGAAGGGGGATTCTCCGGGTATCAGTTCGTCAGCTTAGTGTCCTTTTGCAGCACTCTTCTAAATTTCTATGCAGAGTTCAAGCTTCAAGGTGGCATGACACCAGTTTCTGGAGAATCATCACCAGCATGCTGTTCAACAACCTGTGGGGTGGTTAGTGGTATTGTCATAATTTTCAGAGATGAAGTGGCAGGTATGTGGGAGCAAGCCCTTCACTTGGGAAGTCCCTCAGTTGCCTCTGTTCTAGGCAAGTCCTGTACCCCAATCTCTATTTTTACCACACTGATCTCATTGGAGTCAACCCCCTCATCTGTAAAACAAGAGCTAATTTATCAGGGCATTCAGTCACCAAATCTTTGAGCTCCTACCACTGGCAAATGCCACACTAGACCCAGAGAACAAGGAGAACCCAGGTCCGCTCATAGAGGGGAGCAAGAGATTTATAAAGGGGGGCGGGGGGCAGCTGTGCAGAGGCACAGGTGATCAGGGAAGTCATCTCCCAAGATACCTAAGCTGAGATCAAAGGCCAGGGGATGGTTTAGTGTATTGGGCATGGAGAATGGATAAAACAAGGCACACAGATGATATAAGAATAGATAAAGCTGTCATGGTGGAGTTTGAACATGTAGGCATGGAGGGCCTAAGGAGCCATTGATGGACTGACTCAGCAAGACTGTGGCCTGAATTTGCCTGGTTGATGACAAATAGATAAAGGGGTGCAAGAGTGAAGGTAAGAGATCATTTAGGAAGACTACCACTGCCCAGCTTTCTGCCTTGGGCAACTAAGGAAGGATGGGTGCTCCATAAGGTAAGGATCCAAGAAAAACAGGTTTGCAGGGGGAAAATGGTAAGCACTGGGTGGGCTGTGAAAGATCAGCCTAAAGGTCTGAATTATAGTGCAGCTCTACTGAGCCCATCTGAGTAAAGGGACTGGGGAGAGCCAATCTCAGAGATTATTCTGCTGCCCATGAATAACCTCTGTCTCTTCTCTTTCCATCTCCTTCAGGGAAATGGCAGCAAATGAACCTCTCAAAACTCACAGGGAATAAGAGAAGGCAGCAGAAGAGTCTCAAGAGGCATCACGAGGTCTGCTGGCTTTTGCAATGGGTCCTGCTGCTACCCAGACCCCAGGGACAACTGCAAGGGGTTTGGGATTGGGGGCAGAGAGTACCCCAGTGCTTTCAGGACTGGGCCTCCATTACATTCAGACTTGCTTCCAACTGTCCCAGGTACTGGGCAAGTAAAGAGTTTTCCTCTACCCTGATACGGGTGCCTTAAGGAGAGAAGACATGTTGCTTCTCTCTCCGGTGTCAGTCAGGAGAAATCTTTGGGTCGGGAGGCCAGCAGTCCCTTTTCTGTCTTATCTTTTTCCTTTCTCCCTTCTTATCCTTCTGGGATGTGACCCCGTAGTGATATACCACTCTAAGAAGCCAGAGGTTGACCAGATCTGAGATTTATAAGGAAAATCATCACTCCCTGAAGCCCTCAATTTCCTGAATTTCTTTGGTTTTGCTTTATTGGCAGAGCACCAGGTAATCCTGGCCTTTTACTCTATGGTTACTTAGCTGGCCATTTAAGTAGAAGGCAGAGTATCCCTGCTGGCACCATCCATACTTAAGCACCAAGTACCCATCTCCTTCACCCAACCAGAGCTCTCCACGTATGAACCAGGCAAAGGAAATTGTCATTTATCATCTGTCCTCATGTCTCTGCACTTCTTGGGAGAAAGTTGGGTGCCTGAGAGAGAGACTACAAGCTGAGCCCCTGGGTTGGCTTCCCACTCATATTGTTTAAATACCCATGGGATCTTGGGTCTATACCCTACCCCTCCCCCACCCGCCATAGGAAAGTACTAAGCACTTATAGTATAGTGACTTCCTCATGCCTTGCCACTTCATGATTTTCTACCTTAAACTGGATCAGGGGCCTCATCCTAAGAGCCACTAGCACCATCTCAGCCCCTAGAAATCCTCAACAGGAAAGAGCCACAAGCCAGGCAACCCTGGCCTCTTTACAGTGGGTCAGGAGAGGTTCCAAAAGGGTAGATGGCAAATGGCCCTATATAAACACTGCCTCCAGAAAGCATTGTGGCTCTGGACTTGCCCCTTTCCCTAATGGCTGTACTTCTGCTTGCCTCTGCTGGGCCACCAGCTATCTCAGTGTCACACTGCCTGCTTCTTCTGTTAGATGTCACATATCCATCTGGCAGCCTTTGCTTAGGCAGATTTTTTGTGACAGAGAAACACTGGAAGTGAGACTGCACTGCACTCAAGCTTATGTACCCACTCCACAGCTGTCATCTGGCTTGCAGGATGATGCTTTCTTCATAGCCCCAGACCCATCTGCTGGCACCACCACATATACATTTAGGGTCTCACATTTCACTCCAAGCCCAACTGAGGATGTAGCTTATTAAACAAAGAAGTGCACTGCTTGTGTGGTTGTTCAAACAAGGCAAGTGTACATGCACAGGGGGCAACTGGTGGGGGAACTGCTGAAGATTTCAGAACCCACAGTACAATAATTTGCAGAGATGAAAGGTAATGCCAATTCCTTGGAGGAATGGTGGTGGGCACCCAACAAGGACAGTATTCCCATTAGTTCTTATAGACCTAGCTCTCTCAAGGAGAACCTACTCCAAGCCCATCTTGGAGGCCAGGAATGCGGGCATTGGGTTGACAACCCAGGAACCCTAAACAATGAAGCTAGAGACCATGGCAAGTTGGAAGGAATAAGCTCATTTAATTTTTTTCAGGAATCAGTAAAGTCTAGTTATGGGTCCCAGGGGTGAAGGTCACCTCAGGTGGTAAATTTGCCATGGTTTGCTACTGGGCAGCGGGCCAAGCCAAATAGGGAATGTGGAAGAGTGAGTCCATGTCTGCTCACCCACCCCCAGGTTTACACATAGGAATAACTAAGCCAATATTCTATGACTCAAGAATCATTCCTGTACCGGGAGAGGCAGCAGTTTGCATTCATGGAAAGCAAAGTGAAGGAGGTATGCTAAGTTCACACTGTCCACAGTAATAGCCCTCTGAAATGTGAGAAACTGGTGAGGTAGATTGGGCAGGTATTCTCCCTACAAAGTTGAGCTTTTGCTTTATAGCCAGCACTTATGACAGAGTGGAGTTACTGGGGTTATGAACTGAAATAGGACATAGGGTGAGCTGAAATCAGTGGCATGTATTGGGGTTTAGGGGTAGTCTCAGTGGCCTCCTCAAACAGACTAGAGCCAAATTCTAATTAGCTGCCCACTCCTGGTGAGTTCTTCCTCATTATCCTGACTGAGCCCTAATGAATGCCCCCTAGAGGTAGACTCCCAGAGAGGAGCGCCCTTCCCTGGGCCTTTTTCATTTCAGAGTGTAGTAGTTCGTAGGTACAAAGGGCATTTTGCTGACCACAGCCATCTGCTGCTTCCGCCGCACCTCTACAAGCAGCTGTGTTCCTGGCTGACTGTACTTGAAGGGCACATAACCCATTGCCACATTCTTCTTCAGGCAGGGTGAGGGGCAGCCACTGGTCACAGTACCTGTCCAAGCATAGGCCATGTGTCAATACCACCATGCCAGCCCAATACCCCAACACTTTTGGGGAAGGAACAAGGGCTCCCCAGCTTCCCTGGATCACTTACCAATCATGATGCCTTCCGTGCTCAGGATGGGGTTGTGTGCCCGCACTGGAGCCCCATCACACATCAACCCCACACGCTTCCGCTGCACCTCACCTTTCAGCTGGGGAACAATAACCTTAGCTCCTGGAAAATCCATAGCAGCTCGGCGACGCTTCCCTGGAACATGATACATCAGACCTAAGTCACAGCCTATAAAAGCCCTGGCCACAAGAGGTCCTAGATACAAGGACCCCAAGTGACATCCATCAAGATCATTTGGGCTCTCCCAGGCTGATTCCTCTCTTGCACTGCAGTCAGCCAGCCAACCACCTCCTACCCACAGAAAACCATGCTGAGGGTCTTCAGTTCGTAATGGGCAGAGCCACAGTAGACCTTCAGGGAATGGAGGCTCAGCAAGGCTGAGTCACTTGCTCCAACTGTTAGGAGCAGTTATAAGCCGGCTGACCTCATTAAAGGTCACTCCAACCTGCAGAATCCCTTCAGTGCTAGTCCAACTCACCCAATGTCCAACCAAGGCTGCCCTCAACAGGTGTGGTATGTTCATCAATATCATTCCCATACAGGCAGAGGCCTGCTTCCAGGCGCAGGCTGTCGCGGGCAGCTAGCCCTGCCAGCTTCACCTCTGGGTTTTCCAGCAGAGCTGTTGCCAGGTGGACTGCCCCAGGGGCTGGCACTGAGATCTGCATGGGACACCAGAGAGCAGGTGGTCAGTTGCTCCTACAAATTTTGTACCATGCACTGCCCTCCATTCACTTGACATACCTCTACACCATCTTCTCCTGTGTAGCCACAACGGGTCACTCGACAGCCAGACACACCAAACACCTTCATCACAGCACTGGTCATGAAGGGTAATTTCCTCAGGTCATCTGCCACACCAGCCTGAAGAACTTGGGCTGCAGTAGGGCCTGGACCCAAGAAACCAATGACCAAGAGTCCTGGTCCCAGCCCCCCCTCAAAGCTAGACTATAGCCCTTACTCAGTGACTAGAGTAAGTCCTGAGCAAGTTCTCTGAGAGAAGATGCCTTTGCCCCTGGTCCAACAATAGTTGGGGGGGAAAGATACCTTAGAATTATGGCACACAAATATCATACCATCTACACCTTCATTTTGAACGGCCTCTGTGTTAAGCAGTAGGTGAAGCCAGGAAGACAAAGGTTAGGTTCAATCTAGCCCAGACCGCTCACCTTGCAGGGCTAGCAGAGCATTATCCACAATCTCCAGGCCCACATCATTGCCCCTGTTCTTAAGTTCCCTGACCTTGTCCTAAAAAGAAAGACAAACACCACACCAGTGTCTGGGACCACTTACTGAGCACCTACAATAGGCTGGACACTGCAGTGTTGAGGAATGAGATACTAGGCTGGTTCCCATCTTACAAGGTCACACATCTACTAGATGGTAAGGCTGATCTATGCTCAGTTCTGTCACTTCTACCCTCCCCAGAGGATGCTCACTTAGTGGCCAGGGTCACTTTTACCTCCCCATGTTCCCTAGTACCCACAACCAAACCCTGGCATGCTTCAGGGAGGACTTGCTCTTGAGTCATTTTCTGAGCCTCTTATCTGTGACCTGGACAACAAGGAATACTGCTTTTTGAAAAAGGAAAACAAAAGTTCCTGAAACACAGAAGGGCTATACCTGCATGAGGGCCAAGTCCTTGTCCCAGCAGCCAGCATTGGACACCACATACAGGTGTCCTTCAGAAGTATTGGTCACAATCAAGTCATCTAAGATGCCTCCAGCCTCGTTGGTAAACAGCGACAGTGTCCCCTAGCATCAAAGTGGAGCATTTTTGCCTTAGGTCCAGAAAACCAAAGCCAAGGGTAAGCAGACACCACAAACTCATGAACCTTCATGCCCAGAGCTCAGGCTGTACAAGTTGTAAGGGGCAAGGCTAGATTCAAATCCAGAGTCTTTGATTCTCATGCACCAAGTTTTCAACTCCTCCCCACCTTGGGCAATGCCCTACAGTACTGAGAATTCCATCTCATGTTTAATCTATGATATCCAATACCTACTGCTTCATCCCACCCAGACAACTCAGCTCATGGGTAAAAACCTTGAAGTCCATCTTCATCCCAGATAAACCACCAAAATACTGCAAGGCTGGCCTTAGCCTTCCCATTAAATGGATGAAGAACCTAAGGTTGTAAGGTCTCATGAATCACCTGGGGATCTTGCCAAAATAAAGGTTCTCATTCAGAGGTCTGGAGCAATGTCTGAGAGTATATTCCTAACAAGATCCTAGGAGGCAGTAAGGCTGCTGGCTTAGGGACCATACTTTGAATAGCAAAGGGATAGGAAGCATGAAAGGCCAGAAATTATACATAAAACCTTGGTTTCTGGCCTTTTAGCCTGATGTGATGATGCTGGGACAGCATCCCACAGCTGGCTAGGCATCTGGAAATGACCTAAGATCTGAGTTCCTCAAGACATTAAGGCCCAAGAATCCATATCTGATCTATGTCTACGTCCTCAAGCTTAAGGCAGGGACCCAGCCTGATTGCTGGCTCGTGACTAAGAACACCCATAGAGCAGAAATAAAAGGGCTCACCTGATTTGGCCTTAGCTCTGCAATGTCTCCAACCACTAAACTCTCCATCAGCTTCACCCGGTCACAACCAAATATCTTGGTCTGGGAAAGAGATCAAAAGCCTTAGGCCACTGCAATAGCTGCTTCTGAAAGGCCACTAGACCCTTGCTACTTGAAAGGCAGGAGGAAGATATGTTCGAGGTCAGCCTGGACAATTTAGCAAGATCCTGTCTCAAAAGAATAAAAAATGCTGGGGATGTAGCTCAGTGGCAGAGCACCCTTTGGTTCGGCTTCCAGTAAAACACACACACACACACACACACACACACACACACACAAACACACACAAAGCCACTAGGCAAGGAGGCATCTCCCAATTCACAAGACAGTCCAGCCGGAAGTAATTGGTGGGTCTTTCAGTTCTGCACCCCTCACTCCCACTCCCATTTCCCAGCCTAGAGTGTGATTGGACTTAAGGGGGATACACCATTTTACTGAAACACCCACTTTTCCAAACCAATACCCAACCCGGTGCATTGTACCAGCTCTGGAAAACCCAGGGCATTAAGGTATACAGTTAGCGAAAACAGGTAGGAGAGAACACACACAGATGATCAAGGAAACCCTGAGTTAATCTGCCAGCCCCTTGAGTTCCTTGGCCTTGCCAAGAAACCCTCAGACCTCCAGCTATTTATGGGCTGTCTTCAGAATACCGCTCCCGGCAAACAAAGCCAAGGAGAGCAACACTGTGGTCGAGGAAGGTCTGTTTCAGCAGCAGGCACACTCTCATAGCTCACCTGAAGCATGTGAGAGACATCAAAGAGCGAGCAATGTCGCCGTGTATGAAGGTGCGATTCAATGTGACTTTCCTGGTACTGTATAGGCAGACTCCAACCCGCAAATGCCACCATTTTCCCGCCATGGGCCAGGTGGAAGTCATGGAGCGGAGTTCTGCGGAGCACATCCTGTGGGCAGCCGGGTTTAGTGCCATTCAGGGCCCTAGTTCCTGGCTGCATCCCTCCCCCACCCGCCAAAACCGGCAGCAAACCTCCAACACCCTTTATCCCACCTGCGAGCAACTGAGAGGGCGACCTGGGGCCGAGGGAAGCGCCTGCAGGCGAAAGCCCAAAGGGGCCACCATGCTCATAGCCCGCTGCATCGTCGCTGGCAACTAGTGCAGACGGCGTAGAGAGGCCACCACTCTGCCAGGCACGCCGGGAGATGTAGTCCAAGCCCCTGCCCGAACAGGTCTTCCCAAGGCGCAAGGGATCAGGAAAGGGGGCGGGAAGCCCCGAGGGCAGGCTGGGATTCAGAGCGTGCAACCACTCCCAGCAGCCTCAAGCAAGACCTAATCCAGGCGGGTCAGGCAGTCCAGAGTAGACTAGGCTGCCTAGAACCAAAGCTGGAGGATAGCCCTCCCCCAGCCCTGCCTCCAAAGGGTCAAAGTTTTGCAAGGGGCTGAAAGGCTTGAATCACACATTCAGTACCTCAGGAGTGTAAGGTCAAATGGAGGAGTGGAGAGGTCACAAGAAGGTGGAGTCAATCTGGCAGGCAGAGCACCACTGCAGCCTGTCCTCCTGTAGGGTTCTCCAACTATTGCACAGGAACACACAGGCAGCCAGCACAATCATGCATTCCACAAGTATTTATTGATCTTGTCCTGTGCTGGGTACTGGGAACATAGCTGGGAATATCATATGATCCCTGCAACCCCAGGATCCTCTTTACTCACATATACACACACTGAGGAGTATTGTTTCCTGAACACAGGTCTATGGTCATCATCCTTTCAGAAAAAGTTGAGTGGGGCTAAGTAAATGACCCTGAAGATAGACACCACCTGCAAGAAGGCTGATGGGTGAGAACAGAGGGTGGGAACCAAATGGTGACTCGACTAAACTTCCCCCAGAAAACTTTTATGCCACATAGGACCAGTTTGCCATGTCTGAGACAACCTACAGTATGCCTTCATAATACTCCCCCAGGGGCAAAGCCAGGAAGAACTGGAAGTAAGCAGGACTTTCTCACATGAAGGAAGAAGTGCCTGCATCATTCAACAGTTGGCCCAGGTTGATGAACTACCTTAGCCTCTTAAAAGGCACCAGTGACTCACTTGGATCCCACCTACCTACCAAGATTGACCCCTCATGCTGAGCACAAATGCAAAGAACCAACTGAGAAAAGAAACATGGATATGCTTTGAGCTGTGTCAGATGGCACACAGGTTGTAGTTCTCATTTTCAGGCTCCAGTATTGCCAGAGGTACCTGTCCAGGCCCAATGGAACACATCCAGGAGACAGCTCAGGGATCTAGGAACTCAGGATACCCAGATTTCCAGCTTTGCCTGGTAGGCAGATAGCAGCTGAGTTTAAACAGGAAATTTGTTTTGTAGGAATAACACCAAAGGGAAAGAAGGTCATGAGGGGGGACTGAGGAATGAATGGGGCACCTCTTCATCAAGCTTCCCAATAAATGAGTGCCAAGGAAACAGTAACCTTCTAGGGTTAGATGGAGCAGATTCATCCCAGTCCACTGCAGTCAGGGTAGGGGAACTGGCAGAAGACAGGGGTGTGCTTGTTGGCAGAAGGGGCAGAGGGTGCTCAGGAATTTTCAGTATTTTTAGGGTAGGAGAAGGAATTGTGTTGCAGCCAGATGGAAGACAGAGTGTATCCTTGTTAGGAACTCATGCTGAAGTAATACAGTAAGCCCCAAGAATCTTGAATCTGTAAATGTGGCCCAGACAGAATGGGCATGCAAGCAACACTTGGAATGCACAGGATACACAATTCTGCCTCTGGTAGCCCAAACCAAGCCTGGATGGGCATTGAAAGGCCAATGTCTCAGCTAGGAGCCACTGCTCAAGTGTAGGAGAGCAAGTTCAGGTCATAACAGCCATCCACCTGCAAACACACACACAAAAAACTATCAGGTCTGACCTGCTCAGGGCAAATGTAAGCCAAACAAGGAAACAGTCACTCACATCAAAACGGCCGATCCTTGTGGAGGTGTGACTTGCCCGGATCATTTCTGTCAGTGCCCACATCTGCTGCACCTCAGAAGACACCCTGCTGGGGTCTGGAAGACCCTGCTCAAAAGGAGGCGTCAGCGGCCATGAGTCTCTCCCCAGAAGTACCCTTAGAGCTCTAAAGAGGCCAAGATAGCCTATGGAGCCCTCTAGTTAAGATGAGTATTCCAGATGATTTGTGAAACACAAGGCTAGGGCCTGATGTTTCGTAGGCAGCCCAGCCCAACACCAGAGATACCACAAATCCCAAAGTGTTCCCAAGAAAATGTCATAAATTGAACTAAGGTTTTGGGTCCAGCCCCAGATTCTTATAGAAAGGGCCACCAGAGCCATTCACATGTGGTTCAGACCCAGGGTGAAAGCTTACCTCAGGGAGGGGGATAGGTTGTTCACAGGGTACTGGGTGAGACAGCCACTTGGGGAAGGTCATGGAGGGGCTCTACAAAACAAAGGCATACTGTTCTGAGTAAGGCATAGTGGGATAATTCTGGCACCTGAGAGCAGAGATAAGGGGCCTTGAGCCTCAGACACTGGAAAAATCCTGTTCAAGAGGCCCACAAAGCTCAAGGGAACAGTCAGACTACTAAGTTCTGCTATGCAGAAGGAAGCCCCAGAAACATAAGCAGCAAAAAAGACTCTTCTGGTTGGATACGGCACATGCCTGTGATCCCAGCAACTCTGGAAGTTGAGACAGAAGGATCACAAATTTGAGGCCAGCCTCAGCAACTTAGTGAGACCCTGTTTCAAAATAAAAAGACTGGGCTGGGGATGTGGCTCAAGCGGTAGCACGCTCGCCTGGCATGTGTGAGGCCCAGTTTAATCCTCGACACCACATACAAATAAAGATGTTGTGTCCGCCGAAAACTAAAAAATAAATATTAAAAAAATTCTCTCTCTCTCTTTCTCTCTCTCTTTCAATTCAATCTCCAATTGTAGGGAGGGGATGGAGAAAGTGTGTCCTGATGATTCCAACTCTGAAAATGGTGGGTAGTTCAGTGGAAAAGTGTCTGCCTTGCATTCGCAAAGCCCTGGGTTCAACTCCCAGTTCCAAAAAAGACAAAAAAAAAAAAAAATGAACCCCATCAAATGGCCAAGGAATATGGACACAGAGCCCCACCTTTCCTCACAAACTTCTAGCATTCACATGCAACTAACTTCCATGAAAGACTCCGGAGTCTCACTATCCTCACTCTTCACCCACCTGATCCCACTGCCCCAACTCTTCCAGCCCTACCTGGAAGCCTCTTGTGAAAATGGCTAACCAACAGCTTTGAGCTAGTCACTTACCTTTGGTCCCTGCTGGTAGATCTGCAGCTCCTCCACTGTGAAAGACAACCACAGTGGTGATGGCTGCCGTAGAATCAGACGCAGCTCCAGTACTCTGGTCATGTCACACAGCATCTGACACATACACAAACAAGAACCCAGAGAAGACCCAATTCACTTCCCAGGAACCTCCCAAACAGAAGTGAGCATGTTCCAAGGAACATGCCTGGAAGCCACACCCCAAACAAGTCTTTCCCCCCTCTTCCCTCCTGGTGTACTGATCTAACCCCCACATCTCTAAGTCCTCATATTGGCTTCCCTGGCCATGCTGAGGTCAAGCTGACCTGGTGCTTGAACAGTGATATATACTCCTGGGCTCCCTCCTCACTGTGTGGATCAGGCATCAGACAGTAGTCCCGCAGGCAGGTCACCCATTTCGCTGGTGAGTGTGTTGAAGTATGCTGACGGACACGAATGCTTAAAAAGGCTGTGTAGTAATTCTTAAATGTGATCTCCTGCAACTAGAGCACACACAATTCACCATGACAAATCAGGCCCATAGTCTGAAAGGATCAAAGACACTATCTTCTTTCTTTTGAAATGCACTCTTTTGCTAAATGTGTGTGTATGTGTGTGGGTGTGTAGGTATGTATGTGTGTGTAGTGCTGGGGATTGAACCCAGGGCCTTGAGCTTGCTAGGCAAGTGTTCTACCACTAAGGGGCATCCTCAGCCCTGCTAAACAATTTTGTTGTTGGTTTTGCTTTAGTTTTTGTTTCTTTCAGTGCTGAAATTGAACCCAGGGCTTCATGTATACTAGGTAAGCACTTTACCACAGAGCCACATCTCCAACTCATCTGCTAAACAATCCAACAAGCACCGCTGGGATCCAAACACAATTTTGCTTTTCTAGAAGAACCCACAGTCTAAATGAGTAAGTGCAAGCAAAAAACCATGAGTGCAGATCTTGCCACATGTTTAACATGTGTCTGGATACACATCAGAGTCATCCAAAGAAATTTTTTAAAATACAGGTGTCCAGGGTCCACCTCAAACCTACTAACTTAGAATTTCCACTGTCAGGTCCTCTCAATAGTTTACCAGGTGACAATAAGGAAAAACTTGGGAGATAACCACACACTGTAACCCAAAGTGCATGGGGCCCAGAGAGCTGGTGAGGACAAGACAAAGAATGGCTCTGAATGCCAGTCCTTTAGAAATAGGATTTATCCTCTGTGCTGAGCTCACTCAGTGTTCAGTCACTCTGCCAGCTGATATAGAAATGCAATTGGAGAGTAAAACCTGGAATCATTGCGAGGCTCTAATGAGAAATGAGTTACACCCGACCTCTGACAGAGACTGCAAGAATGGGGAGGCAGGTAGGTTTCACGGTAAATCATTATTAACTAAACCCAGCTGTGACCAAGGACTGACCTGATCTCTTACCTCTAATTGTGTGTGTGTGTGTGTGTGTGTGTGTGTGTGTGTAGTATTTCCAGTATCATATACCCTACTCTCAGGCACCCTGGTGCCAGTGCTCTTCTGGATGCGGGGAAGAGGTGTGGAAGAGAACAGGGCAGAAAGTTCTTAATAAACACTATATATTCTATTGAAGAAATAAATAAATGAGTGATTTATTAATTCGTAAGGTCAAAGGGCAGTACAAGAATACAGAGGCTTTCAGTAAATGATTACTTCTGGGAAACGCCCAAGTTTCCAAGTTGCCCCGCCCAGGCGCCCGGGTCTCGCGCAAGGGGCGTGCTCACCTCGAAAGGCGCAACGCTGGGGAAGGTGACATCGATAACCAGCACGCCAGGCCGGCCTTGGGAAGTCCGTACGTCGCCCACCTGCAGGGCTACAGTGCTTTTCACATGACAGGGCACCGACACGCGGGACATGATGCCAGCAGCCGCGACCAGGTTCAGACGTCGCTTGGAGCCTCCAACCTTCCTGGCTTCCGAGCAAAGAACCAAGAACTACAACTTCCGAGAAGCCTCGCACTTGGCCAGGCTAGCCAATCACCGGCTTTTAAGGCAGGCCAGGAGTCGGAAGTGCCGGCGGAAGTTTTCCTTTAGCCAATCACGATGGGAACCTTAAAGTCCACTATCCGCTGCGATCTGCAACGGTCGACTTTTTCAGAATCTAAACCTTTATGTCCAGTTGCAGCACTTCCAGTCTCTCTGAATCTCTGCTATTTGATTCGGTAGGGCGGTAGCCACTTAACTGTGTGTATAGCCATGAACATGAGTGAGCGTAGCGACTGGCCAACATTAATCGCAAGGATAGATATTAGTCTTTTTTTTTTTTTTTTTAAGGGATTGAGGATGCCTGGTGCAGTCGCCACGCCTATAATTCGCAGAGAGTAAGGCAGGAGGATCGCAAAGTTCAGACCAAGGAATGGCCAAAAGAAGTACTTTCCAGCCCAGGCCTGGAAACCCTCAGTGATAGGAAATAATCTGTTTCCTCCTCGGCCATTGTCAGGGGAAGCAATTTGTAACCTTTAGTCTCCTGGCCATTTACATCTCTATTTCGATTTAAGCTAATGATTCCCTTCCTAAATCCTTCCAGGTTCCTGAGATATTTCCTTTTCAGGGAAGTTTCCCATGCTGGAACAGAGACTTCCCCAAATCCAAGACTACAGGCCTTCTAAGGCATCCAGAGAGTACAGGCAGGCTCTGGCCTTCAGGCTCCTGCTGTGAGAGCACAGCCACAAACACAGACTTGTGTGGCCTCTCATTGCAGATAAATCTAACCTCATAGCTCTCTGGTAGGGAGCCCCTCCAATCCATTGCCTATATTCTGGTAGGTTGACCTTTTCAATATGAATCCTCACTGAGTCCCTCGATTTTATTTATTTATTTTTATTTTTTTTAGAATTTTATTTATTTATTTATTTTTAATGATTGGCGGACACAACATCTTTGTTTGTATGTGGTCCTGAGAAGAACCCAGGCCGCACGCATGCCAGGCTAACGCTTGAGCCACATCCCCAGCCCGAGTCCCCCGGATTTTAGGCCCAAGTACAACTCTTTTAATAAGTCCATGGATCTGGAACATGAATAGCCCCTACCAACAAGTTGGTCAGTACCTTCCACCTTTTCCAACTGGGCACCTTAACTCAAGTTCCTCCCACATACTACCTTCTTCCTTCCTAGCCTCTTCATATTCTACTCTACCTAGGACATTCTACATCTTGTTCTTAACCCCCATTTCCATACTTTTATTCTAGTCTTTGTTTTTGTTTTGTTTTGTTGCTGGTATTAGGGGTTGAACTCAGCAGTGCTCTAACACTGAACTAGATGCTCAGTTCTTTTTAGTTTATTTGTTTGTTTGTTTGGGGGGTGAAAGGCGAGTGACTCACCCCAGTCGGATATTCAACCAAGAGATTTCATTGGGGGAGCCCCGCGAAGGGGAAGAAAAGGAGAGGAAGAGAGCAGAGAGCCTGAGCTTGCAAGCTTCAGCTTAAGAAGGGTTGCTTGGTGACTTGGCGGGTGCTGATTGGCATGGTAACTCACATAGGGCGATTGAGCACTGTGTCCTTTGGGGATTGGTCAAGAAGACTTTTGACTTTGGTAGCCTTTGGAGAGAGGGGGAGGGGTAAGGTATAAGGTGATGTTCTTCTCGCCAGATGGAAACTTAACTTCAGCAGGGAGAAACCCTATGGGAGAAATAAAACCAAAAGGCAAGGTCTCCCACACACCCAACAGGAGTATCAGGAGTTAAACTCTGGTGTGCTCAACCACTGAGCCATATCCCCAGCCCTATTTTGTATTTTATTTAGAGACACTGAGTTGCTTAGCACCTCTCTGTTGCTGAGGCTGGCATCGAACTTTGATTCTCCTGCCTAGCCTCCCAATCTGCTTAGATTACAGGTGTGTGCCACCACAGCCAACATCTTTTTAGTTTTTGAGACATGGTCTAGCTAAATTGCCCAGGCTGTCTTCCAATTTGCAATCCTCCTGCCTTAGCCTCCCAAATAGCTGGGACTCTAAGTGTGTGCCACAATGCTGGGCTCCTAGTCTTTTTTTAAATTTGATTTTTTCAGAATCCTTTCTTAATTATTGGACTAATTGGGTCATTACACATTGTCACAGTGGTCTTCAGGTTTTATTTTGATCCTCACCTAAAGCCTGTCTCTCACACTGGCTCATGTAGAGCAGAAGGCAGGAATTAAATTTCTCTGTTTAATGACTATATCCAACATCTTTTAGCAATACGATGGGCACAGTAAGTATATTCCAAATGAAAAAATTATTGTTTGCTTTTAGGAATTTCCACTTAAAGCCAAAATAGAGTCACCAAGAAAGGACTTACCCTCTCACTTGGCTCCACTAAAGGACAAGACAAAATATATGAAAAAATGGCTTTTAGATATTACAAATCAGTCACACAAGATTTTTTAAATATTTATGTTTTAGTTGTAGTTGGACACAATGCCTTTATTTTATTTATTTATTTTTATGTGGTGCTGAGGATTGAATCCAGGGCCTCGCACATGCTAGGCGAGTACTCTACTGCTGAGCCACAACCCCAGCCCTCACACAAGATTTTAAAGACATGAAATGAACTTAATGATTATCCCAGCTTTCTGTCTAAAGAGTGTTTCCAAGCAAAAGAGGAGGAATCCAGGTGGGATCTGGTAGACTCCCATGTTGAAGAGGCAAAACTGGATAATTTAAGAAGGTAAAAATGGCTAGAGGCTAAAAAGGACAAAACCCAAAGAGAGATTACTCTGAAGATCTCCAAGGGGTTCCCCTTGAGCCTTCAGCTGAGTAATAATCAGCATATGCATGTGAGGAAAATACTCAAAGCCCAGGAAAGAATTACCTCAAAATAAAAAGAGATAATAATCATCAAATCTTAACTCAGAAGCTGGGCACAATGGCATGCACCTGTAAACTCTACTTGAGAGGCTGAGGCAGAAGGATCACAAGCTGGAGAGCAGCCTGAGGAATTTAGCCAGACCTTAAGCAACTGAGTGAGAGCTCTCTAAAAATAAAAAAGGGCTGGGTATGTATTTCAGTGGTAAAGTACCCCAAGATTCAATCCCCAGTACCAAAAACAAAATTTAAAAAAAAAAAAAAAAAAAGTTGTAATTTTGTCCTTTTTTCTTTCCCTTGAGATAGGGTTCTATTTTGTTTTTATAACCAGGGATTGAACCCAGGGGTACTTAATCACTGAATCACATCCCAGCCCTTTTTATTTTGAGACAGAATCTTGCTAAATTGCTTAGGGCCTCATTAAATTGCTGAGGCAGCCTTGAATTTGAAATTCTACAGCCTCAGCCTCTCAGCTGGGATTACAAACTTGTGCCACCATGCCTACTTTGAGATTGAGGTTTTCTGTATTGCCCAGTGTCTTGAGGCAGCAAAATTGCAATATATGCAGTTGAGGAGAGAAATAAAGAATGTCCACCTGCTTCGGCCCTTTTCAAAGTTTTATTCCCTCAAATTATTCAATACAGTTTCACTCTATAGTTTTGTTTTTTTGGGGAGATTTTTTTTTTTTTTTTTTTTTTGAGAGAGAGAGAGAGAATTTTTTAATATTTATTATTTTTTAGTATTTGGCGGTCACAACATCTTTGTATGTATGTGATGCTGAGGATCAAACCCGGGCCGCACGCATGCCAGGCGAGCGCGCCACCACTTGAGCCACATCCCCAGCCCTTGGGGAGATTTTTTTGACAGAATTTTAATCTTTATTTTTTAGTTTTCGGCGGACACAACATTTTTGTTTGTATGTGGTGCTGAGGATCGAACCCGGGCCACATGCATGCCAGGCAAGCGTGCTACTGCTTGAGCCATATCCCCAGCCCCACTCTATAGGTTCTTAATCCAGAAAATGACAATCCTTAATGCTAGGCACTGCAATAGACATAATCAATTCACAGCAAATAATTCTAGATTAATTAATTCACAGCAAACTGAAAAACCATCCTCTATCTCAGAGCAAAGCCTATCCAAGGAAGGGACATGGCCTTTGTCCTTGAAAAAACCCACAGAGCACTCCTAGGCACATTCCCACCCTGCTAAGTTGTTTATCTACAAATAACAGGAGAGATCTGCTGTGCCAGGTGTTCCTGACTCAGGCTAGGATCCATAGCAGCCCCCTAGCAGCCACCAATCAGCATGAGACAGGGAAATACCTGGGATGCCAGATGACCCTCCCAGTATTTTATGGTGGTGGATAACAAGTTGGGAAACCAAGTAGTTCAGCACATACACCCTCTTGGCTTAAACCAATCAGTTCAAATGAATACCCCTTTTGTACTGACCAATCACCCCTATCCAATTTGTTCCCGCCAGTGAATGTGCTAATCATGTTTTAGAGTTTTATTTGATTTTCCCGTGGTGTGTGATGATTCGCTATGATGTATGTGAGTCCCTGCCCTCTCCAAAGAATGTATAAAACTGCTGCAAACCCTGGGCTCGGGGCCTCTCAGTGTCACCAGTGGCAGTGTGTGCGCTCGGAAGACCAAGCTAGCTCGAAATAAACACCTCTTTGCTGCTTACATCGATCTTGGGTCTCTGGTGGTCTTTGGGGGTCCCAAATTCGAGCATAACAAAACAATTCTAGATTCATTAATACAGCAAACAATTCTAGATTAATTCTAAGCACTGCAAAACCCACTTAATCATGATAAGCTAATGACAGACATTCCCTTTGCATGCAAAGTTCAAATGTCTTAAGCCTTTAGCTTTATGTCCAGAAGATGCGCACTCACTCAGACCAAGGTGACCAGATCTGGAACCAAGGCAGGCTTTTCCTGGCTTGGAGTAGATGACTGATGAGGAGAGGATCTTAGGGAGGAGTTGTGGCTCAGACGAGGCAGTTTAAGATTGGTGAGGATCAAGCAGAGGCTCAGGAAACGATGACAAGTGATGGGATGTCAGGTCCTCATTAGGCTCTCTAGCTCCAGTGCATCCTTGTTTTGGCTGGCTGAATCCCTGTTCTTTTGCTCTATTATTTATACTAAATTTGGGGGGTTTGACCCCCCTTTCAACCTTATCAGCTACCACCAGATTTTTCAGTGACATCATTTACCTTGGGATCAGAATCATCTGGTCTGGTGGTCTCCACCCTGATCTTCTGGCCTTTCCCTCTTATCAGGAGAGAACAGCCTGCCAGGGGCTTCACTCTGTTTATCAGGGTGAGGGGAAGTAACTTGTTTGAGGCCATACTGGAAGGCTCTGAGGGTGTGCCTAGTGAAAATGTAGGTTTCAAAGTGGAGTTTTTAAAATGGAGTTGCTTAGGCTCAGGCCTAAGGCCATCCTCACACTGTCTCAGAATAAGAAGTGTTGGGGAGGTAACTTAGTGGTAGATAGCTTTTGGGTTCAATCCCAAATACAGAAAGAAAAAAAAATAGAGTGCATGGTACACACCTATAAGCCCAATGACTCAAGAGGTAGGAGGATCACAGGTTCCAGGCCAGCCTCAGCATTTTAACAAAGCTCAAAGCAATTTAGTGACACCCTATCTATCTCAAAATAAAAAATAAAAGAGGCTAAGGATGTAGATCAGTGGTAAAGCACCATAGGTTCAATTCCCAGTACAAAAAAAAAGAATAAAGTTGAGACGGGCTTGATGACACATGCTTATAATCTCAGTGACACAGAAGGCTGAGATAAGGGGATGGAATGTTTGAGGCCAGCTTCAGCAACATCGGCAGATCCTGTCTCAATTTTTTAAGAAAAGGGCTGGGTGTATACCTCAGTGGTATAGTGCCTCAGGGTTCCAGTATCATCAAATAAACAAATAAATACATAAAGAACAAAGTTGGATACTTATCTCATACCATGTACAAAAATTAACATCAAAGACATAATAAGTGCAATATCTAAAACTACAAAACTCTTATAAGAAAATTAGATGTAGGGGCTGGGGATGTGGCTCAAGCAGTAGCGCTCTCTCCTTGCATGCGTGCGGCCTGGGATCAATCCTCAGCACCACATACAAAGATGTTGTGTCTGCCGAAAACTAAAAAAAAAAAAATTAAAATGTTCTCTCTCTCTCTCTCTCTCTCTCTCTCTCTCTCTCTTAAAAAAAAAGAAAAGAAAAGAAAATTAGATGTAGCCAGCCATGGTGGCGCACACCAGTAAACCCAGTGATTTGAGAGGCTGAGGCAGGAGGATCTCAAGTCAAGGTCACTCTCAGAAATTTAGCAAGGCCCTAAGCAACTTAACCAGATCCTATCTCAAAATAAAAGATAAGAAGCCCAGTGTGGTGGCACAGGCTATAATCCCAGCATTTGGGGAGGCTGAGGCAGGAAGATCACAAACTCAAAACCAGCCTCAGGGCAAGCCTGTAATCCCAGTGGCTGGGGAGACTGAGACAAGAGAATTGGAAGTTCAAAGCCAGCCTCAGCAATGGCGAGGAGCTAAGCAACTCAGTGAGACCCTGTCTCTATATAAAACACCAAATAGGACTGGGGATGTGGCTCAGTGGTAGAGTGCCCCCAAGTTCAATCCCTGGTATCCATGAAGCCAGATTTAAGGTTAGGTAGTCAGTGTAGTTAGGTAAATGGGGTCTAATATCGAGTGAAATCTAAAATGGAGGCCATGCTGAGAATGACTCAGGGAAAACACAGGAGGACTCATGGAATGTTAATGAAGTCCCGAAAAGGCCCTAGGCCAAAGTCCACCTCAAAGAAGTGTTAATGAACAGCCCCCAGCAAACTTGAAGGTGCTGACTCAGAAGTCCTTCCTGACCAGATTACTTCTTTGGCCTACCTGTGTCTGGCCCACCTGTGTCCCACCCCTCGGGCCTTCCAACCTACATTCCATCACCAAAACTATAAAAAGGGGAAACAACCGCACTTCCACGGATTCCACTTCTTGGGTCCCCTTCTTCCTCCGGGAGAAGTCTTTTCTGCTGTCCTTTAATAAACTTCTAATTTCTACTCTGACCTTGCCTCGGTGTGCTTCTTTGGTGTTATTCTTCAACCTGGGGGAAGCAAGGACTCCTCACCAGTCAACAGCGGTAACACCCAGCCCCCAAAAAAAATTAAAAAAAAAAAAAAAACAGCCTCAGCAATTTATCAATTTATCAAGGCCTTAAGCAATTTAAGGAGTCTGTGTCTCAGGATAAAAAGGGCTGAGGATGTGGTTCAGTGGGTAAGGTCCCCTGTGTTCAATCCCTGAACAAAAAAAAAAAAAAGTGGAGATGAGGAATGTGGCCAGCTTCCTGTCTTCCTTCATTATCATATTCTTTAGAGACCTTCTTAACTACAAGCTTTCCAGGACACTGATTAGTGTTTAACCCACCATCAGCTCAGCCTGGGGTTCTTTGGCTCAGTCCTAGGAAAAAAAAAAAAAAATCACAAAAGGCAAATACCAAACAAATAAGAATTTAATGGTGCTTATGCTCAAGCACAAGGGAGACAGCACACAGAATAGGGTTCCCTGACTGGCTTGCTTTCTTTCCTTCCTTCCTTCTTTCTTTCTTTCTTTTTTTCTCTTTCTTTCTTTTTTTTTCTTTTTTTTTTTTTTTTGTTCCAGAGATAAACCCAGGGCAGGGGAGCTTAACCACAGAGCCACATTCCCCCAGCCCTTTTTGTTATTTTGAGTAAATTACTAATACTGGCTTAAAACTTGGAATCTTCCTGCCTGCTCACCCTCAGCCTCTCAAGTCTCTGAGATTATAGACCTGTACCACTGTGCCCAGCCCATGGTACATTTCTGATAGGACTTGTGGATGGACTTCAGTTGCTTTATCCTCTTGAGTGGGGAAGGGTTCAATCCACCCCATAAAGGTGACCAAAATTGTTTCTGAGCAATATTAAAAAAAAAAAAAAAAAAAAAAAAAAAAAAAAAAAAAGTGAGTGGAGCCATTTTTAAGTTACAAAAATCACATGGTTAAAATGTAACCATTTGGGGCTGGGGATGTGGCTCAAGCGGTAGTGCACTCGCCTGGCATGCGTGCGGCCCGGGTTCGATCCTCAGCACCACATACAGACAAAGATGTTGTGTCCGCCAAATACTAAAAAATAAATATTAAAATTCTCTCTCTCTCTCCCTCTTTCTCACTCTCTCTCTCACTCTTTCTTTAAAAAAAAAAAAAAATGTAACCATTTTTCCTGAATGGTACATGTCTGTAATCCCAGCAGCTCAGGAGACTGAGACAGGGGGATTGTAGGTTTGAAGCCAGCCTTAGCAATTTAGCAAGGCTGTTTGCAACCTAGTGAGACCCTGTATCAAAATAAAAAAGTAAAAAGTACTAGGGGGTTGGGGTTATGGCTCAGTGGGTAGAGTGCTCACTTTGCACGTGTAAGACCCTGGGTTCAATCCTGAGCACCACATAAAAATAAATAAATAAATAAAGTTATTAAAAAAACAAAGTGCTGGGGATGTAGCTCAGTTGTTAAGTGCCCTTGAGTTCAATCTCTGGTACCAAAACAAAGAAAAAGAAAAAGACAAGAAAAAAAGTAGCTAATTTGGGCCTTACAACATATCTCCCTTTGTCCTTAAGTCTTCCAATCATAATGCTTATAGTGTGGTAGGTGATTTAATCATAACTATAGTCCTTCCCCTTCCCCTTGCCAATCTTAAATTTGTCAATCTGGAGATTGTAACCAGAACTCCTATTACGGCAGTGCTGCATTAGAGATAAAAATGTGGGCAGGGCTGAGGTTATAGCTCAGTGGCAGAGTGCTTGCCTAGCACATGTAAGGCTCTAGGTTCTATCTGCAGCACCACATAAAAAAAAAATTAAATAAAAACAAATAAAATAAATGCATGCTCTCCATCTACAACTACAAACAACAACAAAAAAGAGGGCAGACTTCCCACCTACTGTGCTTGCTTGCCAGATTTGTTTTTGGTACTGGGAATTGAACTCAGGGGCACTCAACTACTGAGCAACATCCCCAGCCATATTTTGTATTTTATTTAGAGACCGGGACTCACAAAGTCACCTAGCGCCTCGCCATTGCTGAGGCTGACTTTGAACTCCTCCTGTCTCAGCCTCCTGAGCTGCTGGGATTACAAGTATACACCACTGCTCCTGGCCCTTTCTCTTAGCCTTTTAATCCTCCTTGGCATTGATCTCTAAGTCTTGGTTGTAGAATAAACAGAAGTCCATTCCATCAGTCTTAAAGTGGTGGTAATCGGTTTTAATTCTAAATTTTGCAAGTTTCTCTAGATTTAAGGGGCACTGGCATGCATTATTAAATTCAATCCTATCTGTCCTGTAGGTGAGGGCTAGCATCTCAAAATACTGTGTCAGATTATTTTGTTAGAAGTTGTATTTCTGCAGAATTTTGAAAAAGCGACAGTTACAAGGTTTACAAGGAAAATACAAAACAAAGCAAATAAGGACAAGGCATACTGGCACAAGCCTATAATACCAGCGATTTGGGAGGCTGAGGTATGAGGAACTCAACTCAAGGCCAGCCCTAGGAATTTAGCATGGCCCTAAGCAATTTAGCAAGACCCTGTCTCAAAAATAAAAATAAAAAGGGCTGGGAATGTGGCTCAGTGGTAAAGTGACCCTGGTTTAAATACCTGGTACTAAAACAATAAAGAAGGGCAAAACAATTTCAGTTTGTACAATGATTTAAAACCAAGAAACAAAATGCTTTTATAGATATGTTACCGCTGTTGACCCATGACGAGTCCTTGCTTCCCCAATATTGAAGTATAACACCAGAGAAGCATGCTGAGGCAAGGTCAGAGTGGAAAATAGAAGTTTATTAAAGGACAGCAGAAAAGACTTCTCCCTGGAGAAACAAGGGGACCAAAGAGGTGGAATCCATAGAATGGAAAGATCTTCCCTCTTTTATAGCTAAGGTCTACTTTCAGCTTTCCCGCATTCTTCCCGCATTCCTGTCGCATTGCATTCCTGTCCTTTGTTCTGTTATATTGCAGTGAAGGAATGTAGGTGGGAATGCCCGAAGGGTGGGGGGACAGGGTGGCTGAAAGAGTAATCTCCACAGGAAGGGCTTTTGGATTAGCATCTCCTTGTTTGCTGGGAGCTGCTTCATTAACATTTCCTTGGGTTGGGCTCCAGGTCTTAGGGACATTTTCAATTCCCCTTTTCTTGGACTCCATTCTCAATAATGGCCTTCTTTCTTGATTTTACTCAATATTAGACCCTATTTACCTAACTACACTAACTACCTATTTGTAAATCTGGCTTCAATAGCATTATACCTGGAACATCAGATTTTTATAAATCTATAAAATCTTATTATTTTTATCAATATCATATATCACTTATAATTTTAAAATAATGATTGTTCAATTAACCAGAATTATAAATCAGATAACTTAAGACATTTTGAAACAGATACTATTGGCATTAGATCAATATTGGCATCAGATTCACCAAGTTAGGTCGGGAGCCATTTTATCTAGAGGCTTCAAAGTTGTTTTTTTTTTTTTTTGGTTGTTCAAAACATTACAATGCTCTTGACATATCATATTTCATACATTTGATTCAAGTGGGTTATGAACTCCCATTTGGCTTCAAAGTTTTGATTCTGAGGCAAAGCTGCTTAACTTCCTGGAAGAACATGCTAAATGATCAACCCCACCCCAGCTTATGATGCAACTCCTAAGCAGTTTATGAAATTCCTCTTGTGGGCTATAAAGCTGCTCTGTGTGTGTGTCAACACACTGCTGCTATCCTAGGAGGCACAGCCTTGTTGGTTTGCCTTGTGCTACTGACAATAAATCTCTTGTTGTAAGGGTCCGGCGAACGTCAGAGGAAGAGACCACCGAGTGACCAACTCATGCAATAGCAAAAGTGGTTTATTGAGAATCCAATCCAGTGCGCTGGGGCTCCGTGCTCACTCAAGAAGGGAGAGCAGCCCAGAGCCCAGAGCAGGGCTTGAGCAGTGTTTAAGTACACTTTTTGGGGAGGGCGGGGCCTTTGCATACATCACAGTCTCCTTTAACAAATCATCATACACCGCAGGAAAATCAAACAACAATTCTTAGACATGATTAGTACATTCATTGGCAGGAACAGATTGGGCGGGGGTGATAGGTCAGTTCTAAATTGGGGTACACATTCAAACTGATGGGTTTAGGTCCTGGAATGCCTACGTGCCATGCCGCACAGGGTCCTAGGTTATTAAACAACCAGAGGGTCAGGGGGAATATTTACTGGGCAGTTCCAGGTATTGTCCTAACAGCTATAGGAATTTCAGGTTTTGGGTGTAGCAGAGGAACTTAACAGTACCTGGTCCTTTACTTTTTAACTTAGGCCTTGCAGCTTAGAAACTTTACCCTTTCAGTGTGAGATTTTGGTGTGTGGCATAGTCTTTGGACTTTGCATGGACTCTGCAATTGTCCTTTCGGATACTTTAATAAACCTTAACTTTTTCTTTTTTTTTTTTTTTGTACCAGGGATTAAATTCAGGGTCACTCAACAACTGAGCCACATCCCCAGACTTATTCTCACTGAGTTGCTTAGCACTTCGATTTTGCTGAAGCTAGTTTTGAACACTTAATCCCCCAGCCTCAGCCTTCTGATCTGATGGGATTACAGACATGTGCCACCATGCCCAGCTTGAGACTCTTTCTTTTATAGTCTGCTTTTCTTCTTCTTCTTCTTCTTTTTTTTTAAAGAGAGAGTGAGAGAGGGAGAGAGAGAGAGAGAGAATTTTAATATTTATTTTTTTAGTTATCGGCGGACACAACATCTTTGTTTGTATGTGGTGCTGAGAATCGAACCCGGGACGCATGCATGCCAGGCGAGTGCACTACCGCTTGAGCCACATCCCCAGCCCCTGATTTTCTTCTAATCCCAGTGACTAGGGAGGCTGAGGCAGGAGGATTGCAAGTTTGAAGTCAACCTCAGGAATTTAAACAGGCCCTAAGCAATTTAGCAAAACCCCTTCTTGAGTTAAAAGTCTGGCGTTGAATTTATGATCCTCCTGCCTCAGCCTCTAGAGTCACTGGAATTACAGATGTGGGTTACTATCCTAGCTATAAATTTCCTTTTATAATATGTATCCTTCATAAACCTTCTGGGACTTGCTTAGATCCTCTGCAGCTTGTTTAAATCTTTGACTTCTAGGCAGATGGAGTAAGCCTGTAATCCCAGCAATTTAGGAAGCTACAACCGGAGGAACATGAGTTCCAGGCTAGCCTGGGAAACCAAGCCAGGCACAGTGACACATGCCTATTATCCTAGCATTTTAGAGGTTGAGTCAGGAGCATTCCAAATTTGAATCCAGCCTCAGCAGTTTAGAGAGACCCTATATCAAAATAAATAAATAAATAAATAGGAGTGGGGGAATGTGTCTCAGTTGTGTACAGTGCCCCTGGGTTCATCCCCTAGTAGCAAACCAAAATATGTTATGCTCAAATTCGGGACCCCCAAAGACCACCAGAGGCCCAAGATCGATGTAAGCAGCAAAGAGGTGTTTATTGGGAGCTAGCTTGGTCCCCCGCGCGCACACACACAAGGCAACTGGTGACGCTGAGAGGCCCTGAGCCCAGGGTTTGCAGCAGTTTTATACATTCTTTGGAGAAGGCAGGGACTTCACATACATCATAGCATCCCTTAGCAAATCATCACACACGGCGGGAAAATCAAATAACAACTCTAAAATATGATTAGTACATTCACTGGCGGGAACAAGTTGGGTAGGGGTGATTGGTCAGTACAAAAGGGGTATTCATTTGAACTGGTTGGTTTAAGCCAAGAGGGGTATACCTGCTGAACTGCATGGTTTCCCAACATGTTACCAACCACCATAAACTGGAAGGGTCATCTGGCATCCCAGGTATTTCCCTGTCTCATGCTGATTGGTGGCTGTTAGGGGGTTGCTATGGATCTCCACCTAGCCTGACTGAGTCAGGGACACCTGGTGCAGCAGATCTCTCCTGTTATTTGTAGATTAAACAATTTAGCAGGGTGGGAATGTGCTTAGGAGTGCTCTCTGGGGTTTTCCAAGGACAAAGGTGATGTCCCTTCCTTGGACAGGCTTTGCTCTGAGATAGAGGCTGGTTTTTCAAACAAAAACAAAAAATTAACTTTTGTCCCATCTTTCTTCCCATTTTGTAACAATCTGGTCATTTTACTTTTTGTTTGTTTGTTTGTTTTGAATTTTTTTTTTTTTTTTTTTTTAAGAGAGAGGGGGGGAGAGAGAGGGAGAGAGAGAGAGAGAGAGAGAGAGAGAGAATTTTTTAATATTTATTTTTTAGTTTTCGGCGGACACAATTCTTTGTTTGTATGTGATGCTGAGGATTGAACCCGAGCCACACGCATGCCAGGCAAGTGCACTACTGCTTGAGCAACATCCCCAGGCCTGTTTTGAATTGTTTTGTTGTCCTGGGAATTAAATCCAGAGGAGCTTTACCACTGGACTATATCCCCAGTCCTTTTTATTTTGAGACAGAATCTCATTAAGTTGCTTAGTGTTGGCCTCAAATTTGCAGTTCCTGGGCTGTGGATATAGTTCAGCGGGTACAGTGCTTGTCTCACTCACATGCACAAGGCCCTGGGCTCAATCCTCAGTTCTGAAAAAAAAAAAAATTTTTTTTTTTTTTTTTTTTTTTTGCAATCTGTTGGGTGCAGAGCAGGCTGAACTGTGTTGTCTGCAGGGCAGGCTAAACAGATGTTGGCTGCAAGATAGCCCATGCTCTCCAACACCCCTCTATCTGGTCCTTTATCACCTGTTTGCCTCAAGTCTGAACATTCAACCCTGCTCAAGGCTGAACACTTAACCCGCCCTTGGGCCAACAAGGCAGCTTGCAGACCCAGAGGCCCCATTAGATTTGGGCTATAAAAACTCCCTCCTGCCAGGCCCCCCTCTCTCTTGCTCTCTCTCTCTTGCTCCCTCTCTCTTGCTATCTCTCTTGCTTTCTCTGTCTCTCTCCTGCTTGCGCTTCCCCTCTCTCTCTCTCTCTCTCTCTCTCTCTCTCTCTCTCTCCTTCTTTCTTTTCTCTTTGTTGCACTGCTGCAATAAAGATCTTTTGGTTGCTCCGAGTGTTGTGGTCACTTTCCTTTCACAATCCCCTTTCCTCATCTTCCCTAATCATTGAGATTACAGGCATGTGCCACTGGGCCTGGTTTGGGATGTTTTTTCTCTTCTATGTATGTACATTTATAAACATTTATCTTATTTATATTTACCCAGGTTTTATATATATATATAATAATCATGCTAAAATTCCAGTCATGAGACAGTTTCAAAAGCTTTTATACTTAACTTTGCATTTGTGATTTAAGAATTATCATAAAGGTGCTTATAAGAAATGTTTTAATTTAGTTAAACTGGTAGTGCCTATAATACCAGTGACTTAGGTGGCTGAGGCAGGAGGATCACAATTTTGAGGGCAGCCTGGGCAATTTAGTGAGACCCTGTCTCAAAATATAAAAATAAAAAGGATATGGCTCAGTGGTAGAGTGCCCTAGATTAAACCCCCAGGACCACAAAGAAAAAGAGAGAGGGAGAGGGAGAGAAATGTTTTAACTTAGTCATGTTGGTCAAGCAAGAATACCAACTTAAGCCCCCAAATGAATTTACCCCTGAAAAAAAAAAAAAAAAGCCCATAAACTTTAATGAACTTAATAAAAATGCAGAAGTAGTTCTTGCCAAAAATAAAGAGTGGTTATAGGTACCTAACCAAAGTTATTTCTAGGAATTCTGTGATCAGTTTACCTTGATGTGTTTGAATTAAATTTTGCCCAATTCTGTTTTTACGACTTATTTTGTTAAGAGTCTTAGGTGAAGCAAGAGTCAGTGGAATAATTTCCTCAAAGGACTGTTGTTGCCGCTATCAAATATCTTAACCTCTATCTTGAAGACAGAATTTAAAACTATAGACAAAAGAGCACATAAAATAATTGCATTAAACCAGAGAACATTTTCAAATTAAATCAGAGCCAGTAGGTACAAGTGAATTAGGGTGTTCCCAGATTGTTCCCTTCAGAAAAGAATGAGAGGGACAAAGATGCAGCCCTAGTGGTAAGAGAAGAGATTAAAACCAGTAAAGAGGGAAGGAAGACTTTGAAGTACAGGAAAAAATTGTAGAAAACTGTAAAAAGGAAATGGATGGACCAGGGACAGGGGGATCAAATAGGTTACAAGAAAATTTATTTTCAGTCAGGCATGGTGGTGTGTGCCTGTAATCCCAATCTTTCAGTAGGCTGAGGTAGGAAGGTTTCAAGTTTGAAGCCAGCCTCAACAACCCTGTCTTAAAAAAAAAATTGTTTTAAAAGGGCCAGAAGTGTAGCTCAGTGATAGAGGGTATCAGCTTTTAATCCAGTAGCACAAAATTTAAAAAGAAAAGAAAATTTCTGTTGAGAGCCACAGCTGAGTCGGAATGGCCCCTGGCATTTTGCCAGAAGTAATGGTTGAGAGGTGAGCCATTATAATGATGCTGGATTGATTCAATTGTATATTAGACCTTTACTGTCCACCTCAGCCTGCTACTTTGGAGTTCTCGTGGGGATTCCTGGAGAGTTCCAATTGGTTGGGGAAGTGCCGGAGGAGGAATTTCCGGTTGGTGGTTGCTGGAGGAGCCGCATGGGTGGCGTTCGGGAGAGTTCCCGGGAGTGTGCATGGAGTGGAGTTCAGAAATAAAGTTTGTTCCTGCTTCAGTGGCTCGTGATTTGTGCCCAGCCAGACTGCGGCAAATTTCTTTTCAGACTGTAACCATAATATTGAATAGTATCAGAAAGAACTACCATGCTTAAGACAGAATGTCTAGAGATGTGTGCTGTGTGCTGAATAACCAGCCTTTACCTCAGAGCAAAGCCTGTCCAAGGAAGGGGCATGACCTTTTTCCTTAGAAAGACCCACAGAGCACTCCTAGGCATATTCCCACCCTGCTAAGTTGTCTATCTACCAAATAACTGGAGAGATCTGTGGAGCCAGGTGTCTCTGACTCAGGCTAGGTGGGGATCCATAGCAACCCCCAGCAGCCACCAATCAGCATGAGACAGGGAAATACCTGGGATGCCAGATGACCCTCCCAGTAGTTTATGGTGGTAGATAACCTGTTGGGAAACCTTGTAGTTCAGCACGAACACCCCTCTTGGCTTAAACCAATCAGTTCAAATGGATTCCTCTCTTGTAGTAACCAATCACCCCTACCCAACTTGTTCCCTCCAGTGAATGTGCTAATCATGTTTTAGAGTTGTTTTCTGATTTTCCTGCGGTGTGTTATGATTTGCTAAGAGATGCTATGATGTATGTGGGGGTCCCTGCCTTCTCCAAAGAATGTATAAAACTGTTGCAAACCCTGGGCTTGGGGCCTCTCAGCGTCACCAGTTGCTGTGTGTGAGTGCAAACGGATGACCCAGCTAGCTCACAATAAACACCTGTTTGTTGCTTACATCGAGATCTTGATCTCCGGTGGTCTTTTGGGGGTCCCGAATTCGAGCATAACATGCGTGTGCCTGTAATCCTGGCAATTTGGAAGGCTAAAGCCTGAGGATCACAAGTTAAAGCTAGCCTCAGCAATTTAGTTAGGCCCTAAACAACTTAGTGAGACCCTGTCTCTAAATAAAAAAAAAGGGGCTGGGGATGTGGTTAAGCACCCCTAGGTTCAATCCCTGTTACAAACAACAACAATAACAACAACAACAACAACAAAAAAACAGAATATATAAATAAACACGACTTCAGGATAGATAGGTTACAAGGCCAACATTCTAATAGAAATTAGACAAAGAAAAGTTGACTATAAAATAGAGGGTATGAGCAATAGGAGAAAAAGCATCCTTCAGATGAGGAGAATTGCACAACTGGAAATGGCCAGGACAGAGCCTACTGGTTCTGGTGACACTGAAGTAAGGTTCAGGCAACCACTTTATCAGTCACAAGACAGGTCCATACCAATCAACATAATTTTTGGTCCCCATCTTTGAGATCCTCTAAAGAGGGGATCCTCTCATGGTCACCAATAATGTTTTCAGTTCAGCCAGGGTTCTTTTGCTCAATTTGGAATAGAAATTACAAAAATGCAGTTGGGCATGGTGGTGCATGCCAGTAATTCCAGCTACTCAGAAGCTGATGTAGAAGGATCACAAGTTCAAGGCCAGCCCTGGCAACTTATGAAACCTCTCTCTTCTCAAAATAAAAAATAAAAAATAACCCTTGGGTTAAACCCCAGTACCACTAAAAGGAAAAAAAAATCACAAAAAGATAAATATCAAACTTATGAGGAAATAATTTTTATTTGGCTTATGCTCAAGCACAAAAAAAAAAAAAAAAAAAAAAACACAGGAAGTTTATGGACTGGCTTTCAGGGAATGTAAGGAATAAAGCTTTTTTTTTTTTGTGGTGCTGGGGATTGAACCCATGGCCTTGTGCATGTGAGGCAATCACTCTACCAACTGAGCTATAACCCCAGCCCAGGAATAAAGCTTTTATTTTTTTTAATTTAAAAAACTGTTTTGGGGGGCTGGGGATGTGGCTCAAGCGGTAGCGCGCTTGCCTGGCATGCGTGCGGTCCGGGTTTGATCCTCAGCACCACATACAAACAAAGATGTTGTGCCCGCCGAAAACTAAAAAATAATAAATATTAAAAAAAAATTCTCTTTCACACACTCTCTCTGTCTCTCACTCTCTCCTTAAAAAAATAAAATAAAAAAAAAAAAAAAAAAAAAAAAACTGTTTTGGTACCAGGGATTGAACCCAAGGAACCACTGAGCTACATCTCCAGCTCCCCAACTTTTTCTTGTGTGTGCAGTAGGCCTAGAACCCAGAGGTACTCTGCTAGGAAGCTAAATCTTCAGCCCTTTTCTTATCTTTTTTTTTTTTTTCCTTGTACTGGGATTGAACTTAGAGATGCTTTACCAGTGAGCTACATCCCTAGCCCCTTTTATTTTTTATTTTGAGGCAGGGTATCCCAAATTATTGAGGCTGGCTTCCAACTGAAACTCTCCAGCCTCAGCTTCCCAAGAAATTGGGATTACAGTCTGAAAACATCTTTTGAAGACAGCTTATGTCATGAAAGGGAACCTTGTAGGACCCTTTCTAACTTGTCTCATTAAGGCTGAAAGCTCTAAAACCCCTGCTTATTTCTGAGAGTGAAATTGCTGCCTATGGCTATGGGAGAATCCATACTGTTAAAATAGATTTGATTTTTTTAGAAACTGTTTCTGTAATACTGGGAATTGAACCCAGGGCTTCATGCTTTCTAGGCAAATAGTCTGAGAATGCTTAATCTTCAATGTAATCAACAACACACCTAACTTCTTGTACTAATACCGAACTACATCTCTGGCCCCTTTTAATTAATTAATTAATTGTTTTTTGCAGTACTGGGAATTGAACCCAGAAATATTGTACCACTGAACTATACCTCCCACCCTTATTTATTTATTTATTTATTTATTTATTTATTGTGGTGCTGGGATTGAACACAGGGCCTTGTGCATGCACAAGGCAGGCACTCTACAAACTGAGCTATATCCCCAGCCACCTTTTTATTTTTTATTTTAAGTTAGGGTCTCAATGAGTTGATCAGGCTGGCCTTGAACTTGAACTCCTTCTGCCTCAGCTTCCTGAGTCCCTAGGATTACAGGCTTAAGCCACTGGGTCCTGCTCTATTTCTTTTAAAAAGTATTGAGGGGATGCTGGTCATGGTGGTGCACACCTGTAATCCCAGCAACTCAACAAGCTGAGACAAGAGGATCACAAGTTCAAAACCAGCCTCAAGAAAAGCCTGGTACCAAGCAACCCAGTGAGATCCTGTCTCTAAATAAAATACAAAATAGGGCTTGGGGATTTGGCTCAGTAGTCAAGTATCCCTGAGTTTAACCTCCAGTACAAAAAAAAAAGGGGGGGGGGTTGAGGGTGTAGCTCAATGGTAGAGTATATGCTTAGCATGTATAAGTCCCAGGATCCAATTCCCAGAATGAAAATGAATAAATAAAAATAAAATATAAAAGAAATGTTTTTTTGTTGTTGTTTTATACTGAGGATTTAAGCCAGGGATGTTTTACCATTGAACTACATCCCCAGTCCTTTTTATTTTTTAGAGACAGGGTCTCACTAAATTGCTGAGGCTGGCCTGGAACTTGAGATCCTCCTGGTTCAATTTTCCCAAATCACTGAGTTTACAGGTGTGCACCCCCACACCCAGCTAAGGAATAGGTATTGTTTTTTTGTGGTGCTGGGGATCATATTCTTGGCCATAGGCAATTGTTCTTTCATTGAACTAAACCTTGGCCCAGAAATAGTTTAATTTTACTTAACTCAATATGTTTAAAATATAACTTCAACATAAAATCAATGTTTTTGTGTGGTACTAGGCATTGAACCCAGGGATGCTTCACCACTGAACTGTATCCTCAACCATTTTTATTTTGGGACATGGTCTTACTAAATTGCTGAGGCTGGTCGCAAACTTGCCATTCTCCTGCCTGTGAGAAATAGAAAGTCTGGTGGTACATTTTCAGAATATAGTATTTAGCTTTAATTGGAATGTAAGATCCAATTGTAGCCATTTTGAGCTTCCCAACCTGTTTCCAATCCCAGCCATTTTAACTGTAGCCCCCTCCCTTCTGCCCCAATTTTAAAATTAGCCAATTGCATAACTGTAGCTATTGTAACCCCAAGCTCTTCCTATCAGAGCAAGGAACAATGCTGCATTAGGGATAAAAGCAGGCAGACTGTCCACCCAAGTGGATTTTGTTTGGTAGCACACCCTGGGGCAGAAGTAGTTTGCCTGTTTGAGATACTTGGAGCACATGTTTGCTTCCTTGTAGCACCCTGATATTTCTAACACTGCCTCAGCCTTCTGAGTTGTAGGGATCATAGGCATGCACTACCATGCCTAGCACAATCAATATTTAAAATATGAATTGGATAGTTAACAATGTAAATTTTTTACATACTAAATCATTGCCATTGGGCTGGGCATTGTGGCACACACCTGTAATTCCATGTCTTTGTTTGTTTTTGTACTGGATGTTAGCACAAAGGCCCAATGCAAACTTCACACATCAGCCAAAAGCCTTTATTCAGGAATGGAGTCATTGTTTTGATGAACCCAATCTCCTGGTGGAAAATGAGCCACTGAACAAAGGAGAGGATTGGGCTTAGGTTATACTGAGAGGTGATTTAGTGAGTGTGTCAGTCTGTGCACTCAGGAATTTGGGTTTTTGGGTTGAGGAGTCAGTGGCCAGCACCTGGAGAGAATTTGTCTTGGAAGAGATTAGTGTTTCCTAGAAACTATCTTTCTATGTTTGATGAAACACTTTCTCCCTACCAGTGGCTAGCATCTGAAAAAAAAATTATCTTTTTTTTTTTTTTTTGTACCAGGGATTGAACTCAGGTGCACTCGACCACTAAGCCATATCCCCAGCCCATTTTTGTATTTTATTTAGAGACAGGGTCTCACTGAGTAGCTTAGTGTGTCACTTTTAGCTGAGGCTGGCTTTGAACTTGGAATCCTCCTGGTTCAGCCTCAGGAGCTGCTGAAGTTGCTGGGATTGCAGGCATGCGCCTTGCCTGGCAAGGATTTATCTTGAAAGAGATGAAAGCTATTAATGTATGGCTTTCTTTTTCACTCCCTTTCCCAGGCCACACTATCTTGGGGTTTTTCATTTTCCATATCCAATACTAGGGATTGAACCCAGGGGCGTTTAACCACCAAGCCACATCCTCATCCCTTTTTATTTTATTTTTAATTATTATTATTATTTTTTTAGTTGTAGTTATTTATTTTATGTGGTGCTGAGGATTGAACCCAGTGTCTCCTACATGCTAGATGAGTGCTCTCAGCTGCGCCACAACACCCCACCCCCATCCCTTTTTATTTTTGGAACAGGGTCTTGCTGAGATTTCAGGTGGCACCACTATGTCAAGCTGGGATCCTGTCTTAAAAAACAAAAAGGAGGCAGGCACCTGTACTGGCACACTATTACATTGATGCACATTCAAAGTTCTGTCCCACCTAAAATTCTTTGGAGAAACTTAGGAAAAACTAGTCAAGGTCACCAAGCCACTGTGACTCATCCTTGTAGGTGATTCACAGTAAATTTGCCTCATAATATTGATCTGAGCATTAACAGGACAGTTTGAGTTCACCATCTGTCCTTTTTGAACATGTGCTTTCAGACCTTGAGCCTTGAGTGGAGCAAGCTCAGAAATATACCCTGACATCTTTCATTTTTTAACTATGACCTTAAACTTAGCATACTCAGAAATGTCACCATGCCTACATGTGTGTGTATATATATATATATATATATATATATATATATATATATATATATTTTTTTTTTTTTTTTTTTTTTTTTTTGGTATGACTATATATAGGTTCCACCAGTAAAATCCCCATGTTTTTCATCTTCCTGGAGATTTTTGCTTACCCAGGTAACTACAGTGTGCTCCTTTCTGTGGTTAGATTTGCTAATCTCCATTGACTTATCTCCTAGTAATGCTCATAGGTTATTTCCACTCACCAGGAGAATACATAGCATTCAGTTAATATCCACTCAAAATACCTGTTTCATACTTTTTCATTTTAGAGAACTGGATACTAAATTTTTGTTTGGTTTGATAAGTGGAGGGAGAGGAGACTTATCCATGAGCCAGAAATAAAAATTGTATAGTGATCAATTTGTTTTCATAAGATACTCAGGCACTAAAATATACTTCCTAAGGATATGTCTCACCCATAAACTATGTCTACACTGCTGTCATTATTATACAGTTAAAGTATTTTGATAATGTGATATACATTTAACATTCCACAAATAACTTAGAATAAGAAATCAATTGATATTTTAATGGATGGCTATACATTGGTACATTGGTCAATCAGCCTTTAGATAATAATTGTATACATACCTTCAAGTTCTTTCAAATTGGCTCTTTTTTTTTTTTTGGTATTTTTTATTGTATTCTTTCTCTTCTTCTTGATAGGGATCTTGTACAATTATTGTAAAGTTTATATCTACTTGTTTTACATTTGTTTGGGTATAAAAAATTATTCCATTTTAGCCACAGTATTAATTATAAATCTGTATTAAAGGTTAATTGTGGGCCAGAGTTGTTGCTCAGTGGTAGAGTACTTGTCTAGCATACATGAGGCACTGGGTTCAATTCCCGGAACCACATAAAAAAATAATAAAATAAAGGTATAAGAAAAGTTAATTGTGTAATTTTGTAAAATGTATTCTTGTTGTAAAAATCAAATGATAAATGAAATTTAAATCCCCCCCAAATAAATAAATAAATAAATAGAAAGGGCTGGGGATGTAGCTCAGTGGTAAAGCACCTCTGGATACAAATCCCCAGTACAAAAAATTGCATGGTATGAATTTTACATCTATTATACATCACGTTTGGGATTAACTTCATTTCAAGTATTCTATGCCCTTATGTGGCTGGTGACTGCCATATTTGAATTCATATCTCTAAAATGCTCACTCTGTAGAAGCAGGATTTAGTTCATCTTGTTCATGGTCAAATTTCCAGCACTTGGAATAGGGCCTGGCATGCAGGTGTTCAATTAGTGTCTGTTGAATTAATAAATAGAGGGGCTTTGCATTCCTTGGCGCCATTGCCAGAGACTGGTTCCCATTCCTGTCTCGAAGAAGTAATGGCTAGGGGTTGGGGTTATATAGCTCAGTGGTAGAGCGCCTGCCTAGCATGTGTGAGGCACTAGGTTCAATTCTCAGCACCATATAAATAAATAAAATAAAGGTCCAACAACAACTAAAAAAAAAAAAGAAGAAGTAATGTCAAGGGGCTGGGGCTGTAGCTCAGTGGCAGAATGCCTGCCTAACACATGTGAGGCACTGGGTCTGATCCTTAGCACCACATAAAAATAAAACAAAGGCATTCTGTCCATCTAAGACTACAAAAAAAAAAAAAAAGTAATGGCCTGGCAATTCTCAGGCTTCGTTAGATGATTAGTGCCACCTGCTGGATGAAGGTGATTCACCCACCTTGAGACAGTCCATCCAAGGTTATTGGGCCTGGTTGGCTTATCAAAGTTCTTCCCCAGCCCTTAGCTAGTTCCTAGTATTACCAAAGCAGCTATCACAGAATCCAATCAGGGGCTGGGGTTATGGCTCAGGGGCTAATGTAGAGCACTTGCCTGGCATGTACAAGTCACTGGGTTCAATTCTCAACACTATATATAAATAAAATAAAGGTTCATAGGGAACCAAAATAAATAAATAATTAAATAATATAAAAAGAATCCCATCAGGGATGGGCTGTAGCTCAGTGGTAGTGTGCTTGCCTCATACATGTGAGTCACTGGGTTCGATCTTCAGCATTACATAAAAATTAATTAGTTAATTAAAGGTATTGTGTCCACCTACAACTAAAAAAAATTTAAAATAATCCAATCAACTGGGAATGTAACTCAGAGGTAAAGGACTTGCCTAGCATGTGTGTAAGCCCTGGGTTCAATCTCTAGCACCATTAAAACAAACAAACAAAAAGCCCACCAAACTATCAATTTGTTGAGCACGGTTAAACAACTCTTGAGGCTGAGGCAGGAGGGGTTGCAATTTTTTTGTTTTGTTTTTGCAGTGTGAGGGACTGAATTCAGGGTCTTGCATATGCTAGGCAGGTACTCTACCATGGAGCTAAATCCCCAGCTCAGGAAGATCACAAGTTTGGGGCCAGCCTTGGCAACTTAGCAAGACCCTATCTCAAAGTAAAAAATGCAAAAGACTGAAGGTATAGGGCAGTGGTAAAGTGCCCCTGGTTCAATTCCCGGTGTATGTGTGTGTGTGGTGGGGGCAGCAGCTACAGGAAGAGTGCAATCAATTTCAAAACAATGAGACTATGCCAGACTGCCTTTCACATGGTTCAAATTTCAATTTTGGAAATGGCTGATTGAGAGAGCATCATGAAAGCCCACCCTCTACCAACCCCTTTTTAACTTATGTAAGGTCTGGACCTTTGGAGAACTTAATGAAAAGCAACCTCCTCCAAGATTGTACTATGTATGCATACACACACACACACACACACACACACACACACACACACACATTGTTCATAATGGTAGGGAACCCATGAAAGATGCCCTAATGGAAAGATCTGCCCTTAGAGTATGTATAAACCTGTAGTGAATGAATGGCACCTTGGCCAAATGGCACAGTGGATTCTCAATAGTGATCAAATTTCCCATCTAAGGGGGTAAAACTAGTGTTTTAGTTAGCCTTTTTACTTCTGTGACTAAAAGATCTGACAAGAAATATTTTAGGGGGAGAAAAGTTTATTTGAGGGCTCACGGTTTCTAATATCTTATTCCATAAAAGGTTGGCTGTATTCCTTAGGGCTCAAGGTGAAGCTAAACATCATGGCAGAAGAGTATGGCAGAGGAAAACAGCTCACAATATGATCAGAAAGTAGAGATAGAGAGACTCCACTTGCCAGATACAAAATATATCCTCCAAAGCCACACCTCCAAGTCCCACCACCTCCAGTCACACCCCACCTGCCTTCAGTTACCACTCAATTAATACCATCAGGTGATTAATTCACTGATTAGATTGAGGTTATAACTCAATCATTTCTCCTCCAAACCTTCTTGCATTGTCTCACAACAACTAGCAATATTGAAGGAATGAGGCAAATAATAATAGTAATAATAATTTTGGGGGGCTGGAGTTCAGCTCAGTGGTAGAGTGCTTGCTTGGCCTGTGTGAGGCCCTGGGTTTGATCCTCAGCACTGAATATAAATAAATAAAAGATTCATTGACAACTAAAAAAATTTTAGAATAATAATAATAAAAATAATAATTTCTAAGACTTATTTAACATTTAGTAGGTGATCTCAACTTTGTTTTATTTAACAAATATTTACCAAGCACTTTTCTCTCTTAGGCATACAGTAGCAAACAAAATTTTCTGCCGTCAGAATTTTCATTCTAGGGAGTGAGATAAGTCAAATAAGTTTATGTATAATGTCTAATAATGATAAACACTCTAAATTAACTGGCAAGCAACACATACTACAAATCTTGCCAGGATTCAGCCAGGCCACTTCTGTTAAAGGTCTCTTGGATCATAGGGCAGAAAATAGTTCTTTCCTCATCTCTTGAAGCTGGAAGATACCAAGAAGTAACTAACAAGGCCAGGCCCTACCCAGCTATGGCCACATTTGTTTATCAAAAGTCCTAATGAATAAAAGAGGGACTTGGTTTCAAGAGAAACCAAGGTTAGGCTTGGTGGATGGTTAAGGCTTGGGAGGACGTAAGATTCAGAAATAAGGGTATGATTTGGATTCATGCTGTTTAGCTCAAGGTCTGGTATATAATAGGTGCTCAATAATTGTGATGAATGGGGGGATAATAGCTTAGTCATAGACTATTTGCCTAGCATACCCAAAGCCCTTGGTTCAATTACCAGCACTGAAAAAGGTGGGGGGGACAATTGATGAATGACTGATACTGTTAATAAATGTAAAAGAAAAATGGAAGGCTTGGCAACATTAGCAGGTGTGTGTGTGTGTGTGTGTGTGTGTGTGTGTGTGTGTTTGTGTGTGCATGTGTGTGTTTATGAGTAAGAAACCAAAGCCTCAAAAGCCTCTGGGAGCCCATAAGTTGGCAGACCCATCTGGATGAGCAGAAGGTAAGGGAACAACAGTCACTGTCAGGAGTCTCACAGGAAGCCTAATGTGAATAGGAGAGCCAATCCCTGGTGAATGCAAGCCCATTTTCTTTGCTGGGTTTAGAACTCCTTTTTGCCAGGCATGGTGAAACATGCCTGTAATCCCAGCTATTCAGGAGGCTGAAGCAGGAGTTTGCAGTCAGCCTGGACAACTTAGTGAGACCCTGTCTCAAAATTAAAAAATAAAAAGGGCTAGGGACTGTAGCTCAGTGGTAGAGCTCCCCAGGGCTCAATCCTCAGTACCACCCCAAAAAGAAATAATAATAAATAAATGGAAACAATACTGTTTTTTCAGTGTGGAGGGTCAAACTCAGGTCCCCCCTCCTCTTTTTAATGGAGGGCATGCCTTTATTTTATTTGTTTATTTTTATGTGGTGCTAAGAATTGAACTCAGTACCTCATACATGCCAGACAAGTGCTCTGCCACTGAACTACAGCCCCAGCCCTCAGGGTCCCCTTTCTTTTGAACTATCTCCAATAGGATGAAGTAACACCGAGGTGGCTGAGCAAGTGTGTCCCTTGAGGCGTCGTCCCTTTCCCAGCCCCACAGTCTCTAGAGGGCAGTGCAAGTCCAGATGGCTAAGAGGAAGCCCATGACTAGCTGCCAATTGGGATAAAATCAAATTGGAATTTCCCTGACCTTAAGCACACTTCAGGGGCTCTTAGGCTGGAGTCCCTGCAAATAAGTACTGCAAGGTATTTAGGGACTCTTCTAAATTATAGGGAAGATAGTGTGTGTAGAGGGTGTTTTTCTAAGAAAATTATCAGTAGCTTTTTAAGATTATAGAGAAAAGGAAGGCTGTAGACTCTGCCACAGAGTATGAAATCTATGGTATAATAGTATCTCCTTCCCAGGCTCCATCTCCAGACAGGACTCACATTGCCTTCCCAAACGTTGGCTGACAAACCCACCATCTCTCTAAGGGCACTCTATGGAGTATTCAGCTGCCCCCATCCAGAACAATCAGGGGGAGGGCATGAAACAAGATTTTCTCCAGTTCTTGGGGGCTTAGAGCTTCCTGCAGCTGCTGGGAACAGGGAGCCAAGGAATGCTTGTTCTTTCCTGGCTTTCCTGGGACCCATGTCCTGCCACTAAAGTCACTGGGCTTCACCAGCTTCATTCTAGTCCTCACCATTGGCACATTTTATCCCATTATGAAAGAAATCTGGAATGAGAGGACTTTAGAGTGACACAATACAAGACCTAGCTGGCTACCTGTCAATCCCCCTGCCGGCTTCCCTGAGCTTTCCCTCCTTGTTCCCCACTCCAGATCATTCTAGTCAGGCAAGTTCCAGCAGAATCTAGGATGTCTTCCTGAGGCCTGCTTGGGCAGTCACCTCTGCCCCGTTCCTGTCCATTTGGCCAGGCCTGGACATGCCTTGCTATTTCTGAATTTCTCCTGGGAATTCATTAAGCCAGCAGGAATCCTAATTTCTTCCTTCCCTAAAGACTCAGCTGCAGTGACCCCTCTCCAGATGATCTCCTCAGACCTCTGCATTTCCTGGATTTAGCTTTCCCCACCTAGGAGCAAAAACACATGCTTCTCAGCTGCCCTGGCTGTGACTTTTATTTCTCTGCCTCTGGCTTTCTTACATGAGTGGGAATGAAGTAGCTTTTCAGTATAGGACTTTATGATTTGATTTGGCTACTTCTCTACCCTCTCCCTAGATCCTTACCCTCTTTACAAATGACAGAAGTGGGCTTAGGTTAAACCCCAGAACTGCAGAAAGCCTTGAGAATACCTTTGTTGAACTCTTGGCCCCTAAGTCATTTTACAGCTCTTTGAAGTGGGTTGGCCAATCTGTAGGCCTCTGTGCCTTTTCTTCTTTACTGAGGTTGCCTTGCAGCCTCTTTCTTTCCACACTGGTCCCTGACTATACCTATAAGTCAACAGGGTAAAGATCCCACCAAAGAAGGTGAAGCCAAAGTAGCTAATGACCATGTGTCCAAAGAAGTAGTAGGACAGAGACCCAGAGCTATTTCTGACTTCAAAAATCAGCTTGGGTTGACTTAGAAATCCCTTACAAGACTCTAAGGCATGTATCCTAGCCCTCAGGACCCTTGGCAACTGAAGTTTTGATTTAACTATGTCCATTCATTTAGTCATTCAACAAGCATCACTGGAGTTCTTATTCTGGTCCAGGCCCATTGAGATATATTAAGATGAACACATTCATAGATTGAGGTTGGCCATTTACTGGCTGAGTGATTTCAGGTAGTGACTTAACCTGTTGGGCTCAGTTTCCTCCCTATAACATGGGCCCTGTAATAACAATGGCAGCAGAGATTTGCTGGAAAGCATGGTGAGATTTTTTGTGTGTGTCCAAGGATCTCAATGATGGTAGTTATTTCTTTACCCTCCAGAGACAATGGAGAGACAGATGCCAGGAAAGCTTAGGGACATTGTTTTTTGTTTTTTTTTTTTTCCTTTTCTTTTTCTTTTTTTTTTTTTTGGTGGGTGAGGGTACCAGAGATTGAACTCAGAGGCACTCGACCACTGAGCCACATCCTCAGCCCTATTTTTTTTTGTATGTGTGTGTGTGTTTGTGTATGTGGTTGTAGATGGACAGCATGCCTTTATTTTTTATTTGTTTCATTTTTATGTGGTGCTAAGGATCGAACCCAGTGCCTCACACATGTTAGGCAAGTGCTACAGCCCCAGCCCCCTCAGCCTTATTTTTAATTTTATTTAGAGACAGGGTCTCACTGAGTTGCTTAGCACCTTGCCATTGCTGAGGCTGACTTTGATCTCCTGATTCTCCTGTCTCAGCCTCCCGAGTTACTGGGATTATAGGTATGAGCACCTTGATATTTTTCTTCCCCTCTTTGAAGTATTCTATTACTGAGCTACATCCCAGCTCTTTTTTATTTATTTATTTTATTTCCTTTTTTTTGGGGGGGGGAGTGGCTACCAAGGATTGAACTCAGGGGCATTCAACCACTGAGCCACATCCTCAGCCCTATTTTGTATTTTATTTAGTGACAAGATCTGAGTTGTTTAGTGCCTTGTTGTTGCTGAGGCTACTCGAAATCCTCCTGCCTCAGCCTCCCAAACCACTGGGAATATAGGTCTGTACCACCACACCTGGCCAACATTTTGTAAGCACTCACTACTGAGCTACACACCCAACCCCATTCCTTTGTTGTTGTTATTTTCTTGTTTTTTTCAGTGCTGGGAATTATACCCAGGGCTCTGTAAAATGCTAGGCAAGTACTCTCCCACTGATCTACTCCCCTAATTCCCATTCCAATTTTATTGGGTATCTCCTAATTGCCTTGGGTACTAGAGGTTTCCAGGATGTGGGGAGGAAATAGACAGACACAGGATCTCCAGTTTGTCCCAGGAATAATCTTAAATTACATATAATAATAAACGGTGCTAGATGAGGATCCAGAGCAGTGACAGGCTAGAAGCTAAAACAGGATAAACAGGAATAAGATAGGTCAAGTGGGAAAAGAATGCTGTGGGCAGAAGGGTTAGCTTGTGGGAAGGCTTGAGGGAGGCTACAAATGCCTGGCATAGTTGTAGAAACTTAAAGAGGTTTCCTGTGGCTGGGGTCTTTGGATGGCTGGGGTTATATGCAAAGAAGGACTCAGGTAAGGAGGTGAGTGTTGGCATTGAGAAAAATGAAGGTAAAGAAATATGGGGGTGCTGGGGTGCTCAGTGGTAGTGAGTTTTCCTTGCATGCATGGGGCACTGGGTTTGATCCTCAGCACCACATAAATAAATAAAATAATAAAATAAAGATTGTGTGTGAGCTGTGGTTATAGCTCAGGGGTAGAGCACTTGCCTAGCATGTGTGAGACATTGGGTTCAATCCTCAGCACCACATAAAAATAAATAAATAAATAAGGGCTGGGGCTTTAGCTCATTGGTAGAGTGCTTGCCTAGCATACATGAGACACTGAGTTCAATCCTCAGCACCACATAAAAATAAACAAATAAAATAAAGGCATTCTGTCCATCTACAACTACAAAAAAATAATAAAAAAAAAGACTGTGTGTACCTACAATTAAAAATAATTAAAAAAAAAAAAAAAAAAGGAATATGGTGTGGGGAGAAGTAGAAGGTGGAAAGATAGGAGGAACTGGGGGAAAGTGAAAGGGACAGAAGCAGACCACTCAGGGATGTCAGGATAAAGGGAGAGATCCTTGTCCTCAGCAGCTAAAAAGAAGAATACTGAGCAGGGTAAGATCACAGGTAAACTTGAGTTTATTTAGAAGTCTGGCTGCTGCTGCTTGCCAATCAGATTTGAGGGGTGCTGAAAGCACAGACTCCAGCAGAAGACAGGGTCCTGTAGTCTCTCCTCTCTGCAAGTCACTGTATTATTGGGAGAAACTATTCAGAAAACCAAGGCCCAAGAAGAGATGAGGGAGGTGTGGGGTAGGAGCTAGCACTTCATTCTCATGCTGATAGGAAGCAGGGGACCCTGGCCCTGGGTAAGCCTGGGAGCAGTGACAGCTGTTACTCCTGGCAAGGATACAGGCAGCTCAACAGCCGTAGTGGCCTGTGGGTGCTACAGTCTCTAGGATATGAGGCCAAGGACATATGAAAGGCAGGGCTGTGGGTGGGCCAGTAGAGCTATCAAGGCTGAGAAAAAGGAGGTACTGGTAGTTCAGTAAGAGGCAATGTCCCACTCTGATCCAGCTGTCTGTGAACAGCTGCGCAGAAGAGGGAGGGAAGTCAGGCAACAGCAGGTGAAGTAGCTCTGTGACTGCTGAGCTGTGGGAAAACAGAATCAGTGGGGATGAAGAGCATTGGGGGAAGGGATCCAGAGAGACTTTAGGGAAATTGGAATGGAATCTTCTACATACTAAAGAACTAACCATTCAAATGTAGCTGGAATTCCTTTGGGAAAGAATGGCTGGGATCATGGGGTAGAAACTTAGGAAAGGAGCAAGGTGCTTTTCTCTCCTTTGCAGGAGTTCCCCAAAGATTTATGCTCTTAGGCTCATTGCCTACCCTAGAACCCTTCAGGAGCCCTCCCTAACTTTCTCCCTGTGTTGATGTCCCTCTTCTTCCTATCCTCCTCTGCTCCTTATCCAATTCTATGCCCTAGTCCTTAGGAAGGGAAGCAAACAGAACCCAGGATTCCTAAGGAAGGAAAGCGCTGGCTATAAAGGTCACAGAGGGAAAGGGTCTAGGGAGAAGAAGGGGTTTGTTTTCCCAAGGTCACAGTCATTCTGAGACACAAAACAGGGCCTCTGCTTATGTATACCCAGCCCTTGATCTCTCTACCCTGGTTCCCATATCACATGTAAGAACAAGTGGGGGGACTGGGGATGTGGCTCAAGCGGTAGTGTGCTTGCCTAGCATGCGCAGGGCGCCGGGTTCGATCCTCAACACCACATAAAAATAAAAAAATAAAGACATTGTGTCCACCTAAAACTAAAACATAAATATTAAAAAAAAAAAAAAAAAAGAAGAAGAACAACTGGTCCCCTGGAATTTTGCCTCTGTGAACTAGAAGTGAATCTGGTTCCAGTGGTTGTAAATGTGGTAAAGAAGGCTGTAAGTTCCACTCTTCTGTCCATCTCAATACCATGGCTTCAGTATTACTGACCCTGAATCAATTGCTCAGAGACTTGGGCAACAGTGAGTACAGGGAAGTTTTAAGATGACCCTGTAAGGGGGTCAGCTGAGGTCAGCCTTTCTCCCTGGGATCTTCTGAGTATAGGAGGTGCAGCTGCTGGGCTTTGGCTCTGATACACAGAATATCCCCTTTAGGAGCAAACAGCCTTCCCCACTTGCCATATTACCACCTGTGTATTGTACCAGCTGCCACACTCCCTCAAGTGCCCTGAGCCTGAAAATGATAGAATGTTTCTTTTTACCTTTTCTGGAAAAACCCTCTCCCCACCATGAATGGGTCTTTGTATGACCCTGGGGACTTAACAACTGCTCTGCAAAGAGCTACTCATGCTCAAAACCAAGCATGCCCACCCTGAGAGACCCAGAGCCCTGAGCCCTGACTTCAAGCTGGGGTTTATCTCTCTTTCTTTCCTTTTTCCTTTCTTCTTCCTCTTCTTCCTCCTCTTCCTCCTATCCCTCCTCCTTCTTTTCAGGGCTGGGGCTCAATCCCATGGCCTTGCACATGCTAAGCAAATGCTCTACCACTGATTTACAACCCCAGTCTTAAGAGCCTGTCCTAAACCAGCCCCTAATCCTTCCTACTTCAGGCTTTCTTAGTCCTTGGGGTTCCTTTCCAGGTTTAACCAAATGAAATTGATAGACATAGACCCTTTCCTGAGAGTCACACCAATCATGATGACTCTAACCAATACTTCTGTCCAGCTTGTGTAGTAGCAGCTGCTAGAAGGGACATACATAGGACATACATACATACATAGGTCACTGGCCTGAGTAGCAAGCGGGAGAGGATGGGATAGAATACCTGGCTGAGGCCTCCTGTCTTCCAGGTGACCCTGCACCTATCCTGAGGGCCTCCTTTGTGTCTCTGTTGGCCAGCACCCCTGAAGGAGTGAGGTAGAGAATTGCCCCAGAATCCGTCTTGTGATAGGACTCTCTCCCCACTACGTCCACCTCTCCCCGACCTCTACCTTTGACCCAGCCCATTGAATTCCATTCCTGAGGGAGTTAGAAAGGATCCATCAGCACAGGATCTCCCCAGAACCTCTTGTAGTGCATACCAGGAGTTGCCCAAGGATAGGGGAGCCCTTCTAACCACAGAGATCCCTACTCTTTCAATCTTCTTCCCCTTGGGCTAGAAGGAAGGGATCAGCCTCTCTGCATTCCAGAGAAGGTGGAGGCAGGAAAAAGTGAGATATTTTCTCTCTAAATGCTTGTTCTAACTTGATTTCCATGGAGCAGCATTCCTCCTCCACATGACTCCCATCTCTGCCCCACCCTGGCCTGTTCTTTCCTTCCACAATTGATTTGTGTTTTTCTAACCTGTCTTTTCCCACCTACCAAGAGAAGAAGGGGCTTCAGGGCTGAGGACCAGCTGCTATTTCCTCATTCCTCACCCTACTGCATTCCTTCCAGGAGGTCTGAGGGCATCTTTCCTACTCCCTTCCCCCTGGCTCTTAATTTTCAACTTCCAGCACCCTACTCTGGGATCCTATACTCATGGCAAACATCAGTCTGATTAAATGCATCTGCTCTACCATCTGTTGTTTCCCATTTTCACTGCTCAGGTCTTGGTGGTCTCCAAATCTAAGTAAACCTTAGATTTACTTTTTAGGTCTTCACTATTTCTACTCCCTAGGCTTGTTCCATTACTTCTGGAGAAAACCCCAAATCTTTCTTTTTCACTTCCTGCAGGCTGTACCTTCAAAGACAAAACTTCCCTGTACCACACAACAGACCCCAACCTCTTGTTACTTGTTCCATTCCCTTTGTAATTATCTGATTTTTACATTTGTATTTACTGCCTTTCTTACACTATTGGGCTTCACAGGGCAGGGTTTATTTCATTTTTAGCTGTATTACCAACATATAAGAAACTCAGTAAAATCTGGGGATTAAACAATGCAGGAATAGATATTTCACCCAGACTCAGTCTCATAATTGTAGTCTTGTCACTTTCAGTGAGCAAATGACCACAGCCCACACATGTGATCATTTGATATATTGTCCAAGGGACTCAGAGAGGGCAAGCAGTTTATACAAGGTTACACAGTGCACTCAGCTCTGGGTTTAGTCCTAGCTAGGGGTTAGTCCTTATATGGACACACTGGGAGACTTGGCTAATGAACTAACTTTTACCTTTTTTTTTCTTCAGTGCTGGGATGACATTAACTTTTTTTTTTTTTTTTTGTACTGGGAATTGAACCCAGGGGCACTTAATCACATCCTCAGCCCCTTTTTGTGTTTTACTAGAGACAGGTTCTCACTGAGTTGCTTAGGGCCTCACTAAATTGCTGAGGCTGGCTTTGAACCCGCGATCCTCCTGCCTTAGCCTCCCAAGCACTGGGATTACAGGCATGCACTACCATTTCCCATTTAACATTCTTTTTTTTTTTTTTTTTTTGGTACCAGGGATTGAACTCAGGGTCATTCGACCACTGAGCCACATCCTTAGCCCTATTTTGTATTTTACTAGAGACAGGTTCTCACTGAGTTGCTTAGCGCCACACTAAATTGCTGAGGCTGGCTTTGAACTTGCAATCCTCCTGCCTCTGCCTTCCCAGCTGCTGGGATTACAAGCCTGTGCCACAAAACCCGGCCTCACATTCATTCTTTATCCGTTTATTAGCCTACCTCAGTGGCTGAAGAGAGCTCAGTGTGCATTCCCAGCACTTAGGAAGCTCAGGCAGGAGGTGTCCTGGAATCCAGGAGTTTAAGAGTTGGATAACATAATGAGAATCTATCTCAAGGGGGAAGTAAAAAACAAAGCCAGCATGGCAGTGTGTGACTGTAGTCCCAGCTACTCTGGAGGATGAAGCAGGAGAATTACAAGTTCAAGGACAGTCTCAGCAATTTAACAAGACCCTGTCTCAAAAATGAAAAATAATAGTAGGCATAGTGGTACTTGCCTGTAATCCCAGCAATTCAGGAATATGTGGTAGGAGGATTCCAGGTTTGAGGCCAGCCTGAGAAATTTAGTGACACCGTGTCTCAGAATAAAAAATAAAAAGGGCTGGGGATGTAGCTTAGTTGTAGAGTTCATCTGGGCTCAATTTCCAATACTGCAAAAAAAAAAAAGAAAGAAAAGAAAAAGGCTGGGTGCAGTGATATTACCTGTAGTCCCAGCTACTTGGGAGTCTGGGTTATGTAGCTCAGTGGTAAAGTGCCCCTGGGTTCAATCCACAGCACCAAATAAATAAATAAATAATAAAAATAAAAGAACTGGGGATATAGCTCAATGGAAGAGAGCTACCCATGGGTTCAATCTGCCTTCCCCCACATATACAAAGAAAGAAAGAATAAAAAAAAAGAATGAATGAATGAAACATGCTTAGGGACCCCTCTCATTCATCCCAGAAATCTTGGGCATTCTCCAGACCTGAAGTGGGGCTCTCCCAGAGACCCCACCTCTCTCAGCCTTAGTGCTCAGCCTTTAGCAAAGGCTATCTCTTCATCCAGGTCCAGCACTTTCCAGTGCTGGACCTGCTTACCAGCTATGATAACAGAGTCAGAATCAGTGATTATTGGGTAATCATTAATGTCTCTCAGGGGCCACCAATGGGTGCCCAGGCTGATGAGAATGACAGGCCCAGACCTTAGGCTAGCCCTGAAAAGCTTTCTACCCTGGAGGAGTCCCTGGCTGAGCACTGAGCCAGATTTGAAAACACAACAGAGAACAGAGAAAAGACTCTCAGTGCAGCTGAATTGCATGATTATAGGTGGCTTCCCCCCAACCCCCACACCCAATAGGGGTTAGTGGGTAGCTGGTCAGTGACTAAAGATAATTAATATACCCCTCAATTTAGTGGTACTAGGGACTGAACCCAGTGCCTCATGCATACTAGGCAAGTGTTCTACCACTGCGCCACGATCCTAGCCCTAAACCCTCTGTTTTGCTTGCTTGCACTGACTGCCTGGCCAAACTAGATCTAAATTGGTGTTAGTCCAATGCTCAAGCCACACGTCCAAAGTTTTGGGAACAGTCACCAAAGTTGGCTTTGGGGATGTCTTACCCTAGAGCCAATAGGGAGTGGAATGTAGCTGATGGAGAGGGCACTGGACATGTATGAACAATGTTCATTAAACCAACACTGTGGTTGCTGTGGGGTTCCTGCTCTAGAAGGACTCTATGTTCCCAGAGGGCCAAGTACAGATGCTGTGGCTCATCTGTGCCAGCTATATATGAAGGAGCTTGGTGAAGCTCTAGAGTACAGATCCCTACAAAGGAAGAAACTGAATTCTGGGAAGTCTGGTGGTAATCCAAAAACATGCCTACTCCCAGACTGATCAATCCTTTCTTTCTGCCAGAATTTTCAGACAATCTGTCTTCTGTTAAATTCAGACAAAAGGGACCTCATTTCTCTGACTTGGCTGGCCCTGCTTGCCAGTCCATGCCCCAGGCAGGCCTGCAGGAATAGCATTTGGGTCTGGAGCCTCCACCCTTAGCCAGGACTGGGCCCTTCCCTACTCTATCAGTCCTGGAGCAAGAATCATCAGGAGGCTCCCTCCTGTGGGAAGAGTCTGAGAATGGGCACTGGTCTTTGGTCCTTGATTCCTCAGGTATATACTATAATAAAAGATCCTGGGGCCAGGTGAGGTGGCACATGCCTATAATCCCAGTGGATCCAACCTCAGCAGAAAGCTAGATGCTAAGCAACTCAGTGAGACCCTGTCTCTAAATAAAATACAAAATAGAGTTGGGGATGTGGCTCAGTGGTTGAGTGTCCCTAAGTTCAATCCCTGGTACCGATCCCCCCCCTCCCAAAAAAAAAAAAAAAAAAAAAGCCCTGGGATCCTAGGACCAGAGGAACATTTGAACCATGTGTTGGATTTGGTTTGAACTAAAACCAAAGTCTAAGCTTAAATCATATCAGCCTCAAGCAAACACTGGGACATTTGCCTTGGGTCTTTTAGGGCTTGGACACCTCCTGGGATGACTGCCAACCAGGCAACAACCCAATTCTTTCCTTCCCAAATAGAAACTGAGCTCTACTCTGTGCTAACTATTAGGTGATGGTTGCAATTGCGGCCATGACAATTCAGTAGAGAAGACAAACCTTATCAGATAATTTTCCTGGAGCCAAGGGCCATGAGTCTAAGCAGAGGATGCATTAGGGACTGAAGACTTAGGAGAGTTGAATGCACACTCTTGGCCTAAACAGCCTCAATTTCAGCCTCTTGATCAGTTCTCCTTAGGCCCATACCACATGGGGGCTTTGAGCAGCTGCTCCTGGGTATACACTAGACTTCACTCTTGCTTGCCCCTGTCCTCCTACTGGCTTAAATCTGAAACAGGGAGCCTGGCCTTGGATGGCCTAGGCCCTGTTGGGATTCCAAGGATGAGTTACTGGGACACTTATGTGGAGCCTCAGGATGAGGCTGTGCAATTCCCAGGGAGGGGGAAAAAACTACGGGAAATAACTAGACCTCAATCTTACAACACCATCCAATCTAGAAAACCATGAAGACAGCTGTTCATCTCGCTTTCTACTTTGGTATGGGCTTCAGAGTAGTCTGGTTAGGTCCCCAATAGGCTGGTTCAACTTTGGCCAGTCAGCTTCCTGTCTTCTAGGGTATGAAGGAACATGGCATTTGGGGAACTCAAATCCAGACAAAAATGAAGGAAGACATCAGTGAGGCCAGAGCTTAGGCCAGAGCTTCTCTGGCCTAGGAGGAAAGAACATAGGTGGGATGTGTCAAGTGTTGGAAGCCACCAATGAAATGTTTGAAAACCCAATAGGCATGGTAGCCAATGGGCAGGAAAGCCTGGTATCTGGGAACTCCCAGTGGCACTCCTGCTGGTTTGAGACCGCCCAATACATGTGACATTCCTATCTAGCTCTGCCACTGGTTCTGCATAGCACCAGAGATGGGGTGACCTGCTGGAGCCACATGGCCGCAGTCTCTCAGAGATGGGTGTGGCCTGCCAAGATGCCAATCAACCTGTTGACTGCAGGATGAGGAAGCAAGACTCCTCCCACTGAAACCTTACCCCTGTTTTTAATGTACTCTCCCTTAAAGAACCAAAGCCATTGTCTAGTTGTATGATTGCAGCTCCTACCAGAACTGGAGGACCTATCTGGGGCTCTGTTTCCTCTTATCTAATTTCTGACTCTGTCTCTTATTCTCTACCAAATATTTCAGGCTTTCATGCTCAGTTTCCTCCTGAGCAGGAAACTGCCCTGGTGGGGTGCTGGATGCCCTGTGATAATCCAGGCTGGAGGGCTGGTGGAAGGTGGAGGGCTGATGGAAGGAAAGCATCATCAACTCTAGCATGTTCATGAGCCCCCAAACTGGGGGAGGTAGGAAATGTGAAGGATTTGGCTGTTTTAAGAAAACTCTGCTTCATTGATTTTGCTCCTGGGACTAAGAAATATCTACCTTACACTTGGGTATTGGCTAGTTATGGTAGAGTCACTCTCTTGCCCATAACTTTGAGGGTGCTTGGGCAAGGGGCACTGAGATCCTGGAGGTGAAAATGAGGCCTGATGCCTTGTCTAGCAACAGCAATATCATAAAGTACAAAAGGGAGCCATTTTGTTCTGTGGATGATCAGTATGGTCTGAAGAATGGCTTGCTACTTCTTTGCAAATGGCAGTAATTGGGAAGCGTCTCTTCAAGCCCATGCTTATTCCTGTTTTTCTTTTCTCTCTCTCTCTCTCTCTCTTCTTCTTTTTTTTTTTTTTGTGTGTGTGTGTGTGCTGGGGATCAAACCCAGGGCCTGTGCATGCAAAGCAAGCACTTTACCAACTGAACTATATCCCAGCCCCTATTTTTCATTTTGGAAAACCAGATATATAACTATGCAGTTGACACTGAAATACCCAACAGAACTTGGGGCTGCAAACTGTCTGGAGTACATTTAGGGGTGTGTGGCAGAATGGGGTGAATGAGAGAATATTTTTTTTCTTTTTATTTACTTATTTATTTTATCTATCTATCTATTTGTTTATTTTTTGGTACTGGGGATTAAACCCAGGGGAGCTCTGTCATTAAGACACACACCCTGTTCTTTCTTTATTTTTGGTACTGGGGATTGAACTCAGGAGCACTCAACCACTGAGTCACATCCCCAGCCCTATTTTGTATTTTATTTAGAGACAGGATCCCACTGAGTTCTGAACTCAAGATCCTCCTGTCTCAGCCTCCGAAACTACTGGGGTTACTGGTATGCACCACCATGGTCCCCAGTTCTTTATTTTTATTTTAAGACAGGGTCTTGCTAAGTTGCCAAAACTGACCTGCAATTTACTTTGAATTTGCCATCCTCCTGCCTCAGCCTCCTGTGACACTGGGATTATACGCATGTGCCAACATGCCTGACCTAAATTTTATTTAGAAGACCAAATGATTTTATGCATTCTTAGCCTATTAAAGCAGCAGAATTATAGAACTGGATCTGAGAGTCTATTAGCTGTTTAGTTTTTCCACCTAAGGGATGATTTGAGGACTTTTCTCTGGTTTTTAATTCCTTCCTCTTCTAGTCTCTGTGATGTTTAGAGATTACTCACTTAAGTACAGAGAACTGCAAACAGGTACTGTGTTTGGGAGGTGGGGCATTCCTTTCTGATTTCTGAATTTGCTTCTCTCAGACACTCTTGAGAAAAGGAAGAAAGGGAGCGCCAGAGCTGTCTGGGATTCAGGGAGGAACCCCAGGCAGGCAGCCACCAGTTCTGTGTTCAGAATTTGCTTGCTGAGAAGAGTGTGGGCCTGGAATTCCAGCCTGGACACAGGCCACGGAAAGAATGGTCCCCTTCAGGGCAGTATTGTGGGGGATGGGCAGAGGAAAGAGTCCACCACAGTTCCTATTACCAGACCCATCCACTTGTCAGATTAAATAACTGTCAAGTCCAGGCCTGTGATATCGAAGGCCAGAAGGTAACCATCCGCCTCTCCCCTCTTGGAGGAATAAGATTTCTGTGGGACCTTAGGTGTATAAAGAACTACTTTAGAACTTTCCCCTCGAAAGGAAGACAGACCATAGCAGAAACCACCGCCTCTCCTCTCTTCCCCATCCAAAGAATGCAGGCCACGGGGAATGAGTGACCCTTGCCAGCAGATTAGAGCTATTTCAGGCGCCTGAGGAGGAATTGGACTCTAGAGTTCCAGGCAGAAAGAAGGGACAAGGTTTAGGTCTGTTGTGCATATGGATCTAGCAGGTGGGCTAGCTTCCAGACCTTGGCCTCAGTTTCCCTATCAGTGTAAGGGCACAGCAACAAGTCTTTATCCTTCGCAATTTGGAAGGCACTTTCTGAGTGTTTCCATGGTCTAGAAATATACCTCTTTATTTTCCTTCGAGGGAATTTAGGAGTGCCGAAGGCAGTCGAGGATGGCCAGTTGTGGCTGGGCTAGTTCGCGGCTCTGACCATTCTGGGCTAGTCTTCAATTTTTTGCGGTGCTTAGAGAAGGAATCCAGGGTCTCCTGAAAGCTAGACAAGCGCTTTACCATTGAGCTTCATTCCCAGCCATCTCCAGCATCCCTGCTCCCTTCCGTTAATCTTTAAGGCCCCAAATCCTAAGGTGGGGTAGGGTGCCCTTCCCCCATTCCCACTCCGGAGGGATCCAGGCCACCCAGAATGGCAGGGCGTGTCCTAAGACTGACCTGGCAGGCCTCGGGGGAGGGGCTTCCATGGCTAGGTGTGGCTTCTTGGGTGGGGGCGTGGCGGGCCAATGAGTAGAGAGGCACGGCGGGGGCGGGGCCTGAGCACGGGTGCGGCGCGCTGCGGGGCGGCCGACGCTGGCAGAAGCGGGCGGCGCGCAGACGGCCACTCGGCGCCGCGCGGAACTGGCCGCCGATTGGTTGCGGCACTCGCGTGTCAGGCGGTTGCTAGGCTCCGGCCGCGCGCCCCGCCCTTGCGCTCGGCGCCCTCTCACGGCCCGGTACGTGCTCGCGCGGAGGCTGCGGCGCGGTTCTCGCGCTCCTTGGGTTCGGGGGCGGCAGCGGCGGCAGCTAGGTGCCGACTCCCTGGGGAGCGGCGACGGTGGCGTCTTGGTGCTAGTCGGAGCGAACACCTGCCTCTGCCCTCTTGCCTCCGCTTGGTGAGTGCACCGCGGGTCCTCGCCACCGTGCCTGGCTTTTCGGCCCCCATCCCTGCTGCCGCTGAGCAAGCCTTCCGTGAAACACCTGCTGCTGTTCGATTTCGGACCGGGGCGGAGACACAGCTACGGACGTCCTTGCGGGTGAGGAGGTGGCGCTGCCTGGTTGGAGCCGCCCCTCTGTTCCCGGTCCTGCTGGCAAGGGCTTGAAGCGTTCGGCGGCGAGGCCTTGGTATCGCGCAGCGGTGATGGGCCAGGCCTTAGCTCGGCCCGCGCTCCTGGGAACACTGGGCCTTCGCGTTTGCCGCTGGTTTGTGCGGCCTGCGGGTGGCCTCCGGGGTTCCAGTGGGGGTTGCAGCCCAAGGACTGGGGCGTTGAGCTGGGAAGGGTGCCGCCCCCGCCTCTCAGTCAGAGGTGCTCAGAGCCTTGGGGGTCCCTCCCACTCGGTTGAGTTGTTTTTGGAATCCTACTTTCTATCTTTTCACTTGGTATTTGAAACACCAGGTTCACTGGATAGTACATTTGGGAGATGTCCCCAGAGGAAATGCTGTCTCAGAATCCTTTTGCCATGAATCCCAAGTTAATTTCTCTTACAAACAAAACTGCTAATTATAAATGCAACTTTTTTTCGACCCGAGTTTAAAAAAAAAAAAAAACAGAAAAAGAAAAAAATGCAAGTTTTGATCTCTTCACCTTAAGATGGTTTTAGATTTGTAAATTGAGTTACTGCAGGATTGGTTTTAATGGTGAAGATGAATTTTGACTGGTCTGGTTAGAGTTTGAGCCAGTACCTTTATAGCCTAGGGTTTTAACTTGAGCCTCTGGCCTGCTGTTTCCCTAAATAAGTCGTTCCTGGCATGGAAGCCAGATTCCTTGAAGTGAGGTTGGTGTTTATAGGACATAAATCCAGATAAAGAGTTGGATGTGCTTCCAGGTGTTTTGAAAAGTCTGGTGTAGATGGGGTATTATAATTTTATCAGGTTGTGTTATGCTTAGTGTTCAGAGACATGATAATTTTGGAATGTTCCGGTTCTAAAAAAGAATTCGACCTTAATACATTTGGAGACATAAAAATCCATAGTTTGAATATGGAGGATTGAAATTTTTTTTTTTTTTTTTGGCCTGGAAGCCAAGGAAGTCTCGTAGCATGCATACTTTACAGGAATCTAAGGAAGTGTTTCTTGGAGGAATAAGATTTCCGTGGGACCTTAGGTGTATATAGTGTGTGAGCTTACTGTGGAATACTGTGTAAAGATAGGAGTGAGCAGTGCTATATAGATAAAAAACACGTGATTGGAACATTAAAGCTTGTGTTAATACGTGCCTCTGTTGAGAGCATAGGGCAAGTCCTAACTCTTTTAAAAAACTGATTTGTCAAAATGCTTTCATTCATTTAGCAAATATCTGGCTTCACTACTTGCCAGATTCTGTGGTAGATCCTGGGCACCCACATAACAGTGTCTGGTTCTGCCTTCAAGGAACTCAGGTTGGGGAGCAGTGGGAATCAGAGTACCCGTGGTTCACAATGACTACCCAGCACTCCTGTAATACCAGTAGCTTGGGAGGCTGAGGCAGGAGCATCACAACTTCAAGGCCAGCCTCAGCAACTTAATGAGGCAATTTAGTGAGACCCTATTTCAAAATAAAAAATAAAAAGGGCTGGGATATGGCCCATTGGTGAAGTGACTTAGGTTCAATCTCCAGTACAAAAAAAAAAAAAGTGACTGATCACAAAATATGCTTACTCGATAGCCTGAAGAGAGAGGGAATTCCTGAGCCAGTGGCCTTCAGGGCCTGCAAGAAATTAGTGGGGGACATCAGGGTCTGGATACTGGGAACCACATGTATATAGGCACCTAAAATAGTGCCTGGGAGTCTTCCAGCTTGACAGGTGTGAGCTCTGGGTCCTCCTTGTTTAGGAGTTCCAACTTCATATTCAGGATGCGGCAACCTTTTAATCAGTGAAGTGGCATAATCCAGATCAGTGTTTAGAAAGATATTGCTGGTAGACACTTAAGGAGTGGCAGGAAGGAGGTCAGGACCTCTGGCTTTAAAGTCATCCAACAGAAGAGAGAGGAGTGGGGAGGAGCCATTTAAGAACAGAGGCTGAAAAGGTAGGCTGAGGGAGGAGGCTACATTCAGGAATGTATGGGCAGGAAGTCTAAGCATGACCAAGAGATTTAAACTACTTTTCTTTTTTCTTTTTTTAATATTTATTCTTAAGTTTTAGGTGAACACAATATTTTCATTTTGCATATATGTGGTGCTGAGGATCGAACCCAGTGCCTCGTGCATGCTAGGTGAGCACTCTATCACTGAGCCACAACACCAGCCCTTAAAAACTACTTTTCAAGACTGGGGGCATAGCTCAGTGGCATAGTGCTTGCCCAGCATGTGGGAGGTCTTTAGGTTCAAACCCAGCACCAAAAAACAAGAACAGCTCTTTACTTCTGGATGTGGTGACTCACAAACTGCTGGTTTCTGTTAAGCACTGAGAATAGTTGGGTTTGGAGGGGCCCTTGGTGGGGTACTTAGAATGGAGTTGTTACATAGGATTTAACATTTCATTGTTAAAAAAACTTCCCTCCCACCACGTGGTGTGGTGGCATACGCCTGAATCCCTGTTCTCATAATCCCAGTGTCTGGGAAGGCTGAGGCAGGAGGATCACTAGTTCGAGGCCAGCCTCAGCAATTCAGAGAGACTGTCTCAAAAAAATAAAAAGTCTGGGGATGTAACCAGGGGTAAAGTGCCCCTGAGTTCAGTCCCCAGTATCAGAAAACAAAACCCGGGGCTGGGGATGTGGCTCAAGCAGTAGTGCGTTCGCGTGGCATGCGCTCACCTGGCAAGCGCTCACCTGGCATGCGTTCGGCCCGGGTTCGATCCTCGGCACTACATACAAAGATGTTGTGTCCGCTGAAAACTAAAAAAAAAAAAAAAAAAATTCTCTCTCTCAAAAAATAAATAAATAAAATAAAATAAAACCCAAACACCTTACCTCTCTCTCTCTCTCTCTCAAAAATAAATAAATAAATAAACAAATAAATAAATAAAATAAAACCCAAACACCTTACCTCCTACTTGTACCTAGGACATTGTATTTTCTATGAGGCACAGCAGGTGTCTTAACCTCTGTGAGTAAGATGTTCACCCTTGTTGAAACAGACTTTTTGGGGGGGATTTAATTCAGGGGCACTCGACCACTGAGCCACATTTCCAGCCCTATTTTGCATTTTTTATTTAGAGTCAGGGACTCAGGTTACTTAGCCCCTCACCATAGCTAAAGCTGGCTTTGAACTCTGGATCCTCCTTCCTCAGGCTCCTGAGCCTCTGGGATTACAGGTGTGCATCACTGACTGAGGCAGATGTTTTTTACCTCACAGTTGTGGCATCTCAGCTCTCTAGATGTGATGGACTTAATATTAAGTTGCAATTGAGGGCCTTCAGAGCACATTCTGATGCTTATGAGAAACCTTTATACTGACTGAGGAAAATGAGACATACAACAAATAACATACCCAAGATCATACAGATATTGTGTGGCAGTCAGGATTTCAACCCAGGTTGAACATTTAGCTGTCTATACCCATCTGCATTTGTATTGTATCACATTGGTAATGATGCCCTTGGTTGGGTCATCTCTGATGAAGAATCAAGCGTAGGTATCTAGTGGTAGGTATAAGAAAGGATGATGTAGGAAATGTGATAAGGGAACCCATGTGGTAGACTTGGGGGAACATGTTGTGAGGGACCATTCTCAGAAACCAGGGCTTGGCAGAGTCTTGGGCCACATTCTGGTTGTTCCTAGGACTATGTTGAAGGAAGCCAAGTAGCTTGGGTTCTATGATGGAATGTATGGGCATACTTTAGGGGAGAACTGTGTTTGAGTTAGACCTTTAGGAAGGGTATTGGTTTGATTGGTGAAGGAGTAGTGGCAAGGAGGTCAGAACTTTGTGGTAGAAAAGAGGTTAGCAGAAGAAAGTGTTGGGGGAGAGAGGACTGGGCACCTTTGTTGGGTATTCTGGAAGGCTGGAAATTACAGTTATGCAGGAATGGGCAGTTTTGAGGGTTTTAGAGCACAGCTGTGGTGGGATCTACTGGTTTCAAAAATGTTAGTCTCCAGTGTAAGTGCAGAGGCTGGACTGAAATGGAGGCTAATTGGTCACTGTTGTGGTCCATTGAGGAGATAGTGGATCTGAACAAGGACAGTGGTCAGCAGTGAGGTGGAGATAAAGAGGTTCAAGACAGTGAGTCATGTAGATTTCAGGGGCCTACTAGTGAGTGGAAGGGCAGGAGATGACAGAAGAGAAGGACGTGTGACAACATCAGCTATGTGCTGGTGAGAACTTGAGTGACTTAGAATAAGAGGGGCCCACCAGATTGCATGAAGAGAAGAGAGGAGTGCTTGAGTCTGGCAGGGAAGATGAAGGGATGAGGGGCTATCCTTTTGTAGTGCTAGGGATTGAACCCAGGGCCTCATGTATACTAGTGCTCTACCACTGAGCTACACTCCCAGTCCCCCATAGCCTTTTTTTTTTTTTTTTTTTTTTTTAATTCTGGGGATTGAGCCCAGGGGCATTTAACCACTGAGCCACATCCCCAGCCCTTTTTATTTTGAGACTAGGTCTTGCTCAGTTGCTTAGGACCTCAATAAGTTGCTGAGCCTGGCCTTGAACTTGTGATCCTCCTGCCTCAGTCTCCTGAGCTGCTGGGATTACAGGTGTGTGCCACTATGCCAGGCTCTATCCTTATTCTTTTTTGGGGGGTTACCAGGGATTGAACTCAGAGGCACTTGACCATTGAGTCACATCCCCAGCCCTAATTTGTATTTAATTTAGAGACAGGGTCTCACTGAGTTGCTTAGCACCTCACTTTTTGCTGAGGCTAGCTTTGAACTCATGATCCTCCTGTCTCAGCCTCTGGAACTGCTGGGATTACAGGTGTGCGCCGCAGTGCCCAGCCTCTACCCCTATTCTTTAAGATAGCTGTCATCATCTTATGCTCATTTAAATAATGGTGCGAAGTTTGATTAAACATCCAGATTCCCTTATGTGCCATTTAGACTTGAGCAGTTGCAGACTGTGACTGCTTTCAGGCTACAGCCTTCAGAGTGTCACAGAAAATTAAAAATTGTATGAACATTAGGACCCAGATGAGGACTAAAATGAGAATATTGAACTTCAAAGGAACTCAAAAGTGGTAATTAATTAATACTATGTTTTTCCATGTACACCTTCAAGTTTTTTTCCCTTTTTTTTCAGGAACAAGTTTTCTCCTTTCATTTAAATAGCATATCTAGGGGTTGGGATTGTGGCTTATCGGTGGAGCGCTCGCCTAGCACAGAAGGGACCCGGGTTCGATCCTCAGCACCACATAAAAATAAAGGCATTGTGTTGGGTCCATCTACACCTAAAAAATAAATATTAAAAAATAATAGCATATATATGCCTTTCTATTTGTTATGCTTTTGCAGTTTTTTTTTTTTTTTTCTTTTGGTACTGGGGATTGAACCCACATGCACTGTACCATTGAGTTATGTCATTCCCAGCCTTTTTTGTTTTATTTTATTTATTTTTAGTTTTTATTTTGAGACATGGTTTCACTAAATTGCTGAGGGTGGCCTCAAGCTGTGGTCCTCCTGCTTCAGCCTCCTGGATAGCTGGAATTACAGGTGTGCGCCATTGTGATTGTTGTGCCTTTGCTTCTTAATCCCCTTTCTTTTGCCTTTCCCTCATTGACATTGCAGACCTGGAATAAGGTGGTGGTGAATAAATTAATGATTTATCTGGTCATTTCACAATAGGTCTTTGTCCATACCTTTGGGCATTAAGGCAGTTTTTCTTAGAGTCACATAACTTGCTTTGCCTTTTGATCATCTCTCTTCACTCTGATCATTAGTCAGTAATACTGCTCAAATAGCAATTTCTATAAATAGGGACTTAGAGTAGTTTACAAAATTACACCAGCCAGAAGGCTTAATTTAGCCTTAATGAAAAGGCTTTCCTGTTTTTCTATTTCTTTGATTTGATAGTGAAGGATTTTCTTATAGGATCACAAATTGAGGATGGCAAAGTTAGTGAAGCCAATCTGTAATAAAATTTGGATGAAGCTTTAGTAGTATGCTGAATTCTCTCTCTCTCTCTCTCTCTTTCTCTCACACACACACACACACACACACTCATTTTGGCTGTACTGGGGATTAAACCCAGAGGTGCTCTACCACTGAGCTATATCCCCAGCCCTTTTTATTTTTTATTTTGATGCAGGGTCTCACTAAGTTGTCCAGGCTGGCCTTGAAATTGCAGTCCTCCTTCCTTGGCCTTCCGAGTTGCTGGAATTACAGGTATGTGCCACTGCACCTGGAGGGAGAACTGAATATCTTTATATTACGTGTCAGGAGGTACATTTAATAGTGTTGAGACTGTTTCTCAATTACACCGTTTTTTTTTTTTTTTTTTTGTACGGAGATTAAACTTAAGGGTTTAGTGCCAAAGAACTATATCCCCAATACTTTTTTTTATTTTTTAGCACTAGCAGGTTAAACCCAGGGGCTCTTAACTACTGAGCCACATTCCTAGCCCTTTTTAAAAAAGTTTTTTGAGACAGAGCCTCACTAATTTGCTGATACTGACCTTGAATTTAGAATTCTCCTGCCTGAGCCTCCTGGGTTGCTGGTGGTGTATGCCAGGCATCTGCTCTGTTTATTTTTATTTATTTATTTTTAAAGAGAGGGGGAGAGAGAGAATTTTTTAATATTTATTTTCTAGTTTTCAGCGGACACACATCTTTGTTTGTATGTAGTGCTGAGAATCGAACCCGGGCCGCACGCATGCCAGGCTAGCACGCTACCCCTTGATCCATATCCCCAGCCCTGCTCTGTTTATTTTTGTGACAATGTCTTGTTAAGTTGCCCAGGCTGGCCTTGAATTTGTGACCCTCCTGCCTCAGCTTCCTAAGTGACTGTGATTATAGGTGTGCACCATTGAGCCTGGTTAGGTTACAACTTCTTAAGCTAATTGTTTTGGCGATTGAAAGCTTTTTTTTTTTTTATTGATGATCAAACTCAGGATTTCATGAATATTAGGCAAGCACTCTACCACTGAGTCACATCCCCAACCCTTTTTATGTTTTTTGAGATAGGATCCTGCTAAGTTGTTTAGGGCCTTGTTAAGTTGCTGAGACTGAGTTTGAACTTGAGATCCTACTGCCTCAGCCTTCCAAGCAGCTGTATCCATGTTCGGCTTGAAAGCTAGTTGTTTTTTAAAATATCACACTGTCTAGTAGTTCCAGCACTAAGGATGGGAAGTGGATAGAATCACTTGAGCTCACATGTTTAAGATGAGCTTGGGCAACATAAACAACACTCTGTCTCAAAAAAAAAAAAAAAAAAGGAAAATAATGGAAAAATAACATTGTTTAAAACACATTGGTAAATAAATAAATTAAAAAAAAAAGAATTAAGGGGGGAAAATAAATAAATAAATAAAACATATTGGCATAGCACACTGTAATCGCAGTTAAGGTTAGCCTTGGCAACTTTGGGAGACCCTGTCTCATATGTAGCTCTGTTATATAGCTTGCCTGGGTTCAATCCCAAGTTATTGGGATAAAACAGGAATTAATTTATATCTTTGAAACTTCATAATTTTTAGTCTTGAAAGGATTGTTCAGAAAACATTTTTCTTAGAATTATGACCTTTGACAAAGAAGTGTGACTAATTGGTATAGTCAGGACACTGAAGTAACATTTCCTTCTTCTTGGTGGTGTAATTCTGTTTTGGTTGTGGGCATTCACCAATATTGCTTCCTTCTTTTCCTGCAGGGCCTCTGCTCTCCAGGAAGATAAACTTTTTAAAGCTGCCTAGCACTGGGAGGTGAGGTAAGATATTTGGGGAAAAAAAAAAAAAAAGATATTTCTGCAAAACATGATGGATAATCATGTACTTGGCAAAATGATTAGTCACAGACATTTAAAACAGTAATAGTGGAGAGAAAACTCTGTTAAATAATATGTATATATAGAGCTACATTCCCAGACTTATTTTTTTACTTTTGTGCTGAGGATTGAACTCAAGGGTATTTAATCACTGACTTACATATGCAGCCGCCTCCCCCTTTTAAAAAAAAAAAAAAAATTATATATATATATATATATATATATATATTTTACAAAGTTTTGAGATTTTATTTCTTATGAAATTTGAATTTTATTTGTTCTAATTAGTTATACATGACAATAGAAATACATTTTTTTGACATGATACATAAATGACGTATAACTTCTCATTCTTCTGGTTGGATATCATGTAGAATCACACCAGTTGTATAATCATATGTGCACATAGGGTAATGTTGAGACAGGTTCTCACTGGGTTGCTTAGGGCCTCACTAAGTTGCTGAGGCTGGCCTAGAACTTGCAGTCCTCCTGCTTTAGCCTCCTGAGTTGCTGGGATTTCAGGAGTGTGCCACCATACCCAGCCAGACATTTTCTTTTTTAATTTTTTTTTAGGTTGTAGATGGACAAATACCTTTATTTTATTGATTCACCTTTTTTATGTGGTGCAGAGGATTGAACCCAGTGCCCCACACGCGTAAGACAAGCACTCCACCGCTGAGCCATAATCCCGGCCCCGACTTTTTATTTTATTAAATAGGAAATACAGGGCTGGGGTTGTGGCTCAGTGGTATAGTGCTTGCCTAGCACTGGATTCAATCCTCAGCACCACAATAAAAGTGAAATAAAGATATTATGTGTCTAACTATAACTAAAAAATAAATATTTAGGGAAAAAAATAGGAAATACAACACATGGTACAAACTTAAAAGGTACAGAAGGATTATACAAGAAAAAATTTTTTTCTTCCACCCATCCCTTTAATTTCCAATTCTCCTTCCTAAAGAGGTATGATTTTTTTATTTCTTTTTTTGGGAGGGGGTTACCAGGGATTGAACTCAGGATACTCGACCATTGAGCCACATCTGCAGCCCTATTTTTTATTTTATTTAGAGACAGGGTCTCACTGACTTGCGAAGCTTATGCTGAGGCTGTCTTTGAACTTGTGATCCTCCTACCTCAGCCTCCTGAGCTGCTGGGATTACAGGCATGTGCCACTGTGCCCTCTGATTTTTTATTTTTATAGTCACATAGAGACTGAGTCTCAGTGTTGCCTGCCCTTGGGGACATGTGCGCAGATCCATTCTTCTTGAGGCAGTCGGCCTTTAGGGGAGTGTACCAGTTGAAGGAGAGCTCAAGGACAAGTGAAACACTGAAAGGATCTATTATATTCAGGGAAGCAGTAGCCAGTGCCCAGCTTGGTTCCATATTTTGGTGTTTGCTTTTCATTTCTGTGGAAGTTGTTTTTCTACATGAAGTGTGGGAAATTCCTTTTACAGAATTCTTTCTACTAATTGATACATATGCATTGAAACTGAATAATGGAATTTGAAAACATTCTTCTTGTTTGATTTTGCAAGTATTCTGGTTATCTCTGTTTTTGCCTCTTCACTGTGCAGGAAGTGTCTTCTACCTCCAGGCATCCCAGAGGTTGATAGGGGATTGCTTAAGATTCCAAGGTTATCTAGGGCAGAAATGAACCAGTTCTGTCTTGGTTGTCATAAATACCTTTCTTAATTAGTTCTACTGTTTTTCAGGTCTGGGTTGATTCTCTAGACAGTTTTTTTTTGTTGTTGTTGTTTTTGTTGATAGACCTTTATTTTATTTACTTATTTATACGTGGTGCTGAGAATTGAACCCCGAGTCTCACACATTCAGGCAAGTGCAGTACCACTGAGCCACAGCCCCAGCCCCTCTCAAGCCAGTTTTTGCCAAGAAAAATGCTGTAGCCAATGATGGAATTCTAAATAGCATTTCCTTTTTATTTGAATATTAATCAGATCCTGGAACACCATCTGTTTTTGGGGCCTTGATTTCACTATGGAATATTTCCATAAGACATTAATCTTATTACTATAAATGTCCTGTGCCTACTACTTCTTGGGATGGTAGATTGTCTTTGCACTCAGATCCACCCTGACCTCAGGCAGACATGTTTACTTCATTTTGGTTATTGTCCCAGGTCTAGTGGCTACATCTGGTGATGGCTTTTTTTTTTTTTTTTTTTTGATAGTTGTAGATGGACACAATGCTTTTATTTTATTTGTTTATTTTTATGTGGTGCTGAGGATTGAACCCAGTGCCTCACGCATGCCAGGCAAGTGCTCCGACACTGAGCTACAGCCCCAGCCCCTGATTTTTTTTTATAGTGGAGTAATTTGCTGAATGGCTCTTGAATAGGGTAGACTCTGGGTCTAGGGAAAAATAAGGTATGATATATATATATTTTATATACACAAGTGTGTGTGTGTGTGTGTGTGTGTGTGTGTGTGTTTGTATTTTTTTTTTGGATAGTACTGGGAATTGAACCCAGGATCTCTCTCACTGAAGTATGTCTCCAGCCCTTTCTATTTTTTACTTTGAGACAAAGTAAAAAAAAAAAAAAAAAAAAGCTCTTTGATTCTCTTACTAAGTTGCTGAGGCTGGCCTTGAACTTGAGATCCTCCTGTCTCAGCTTCCTGAATAACTGGGATTATACACGTGTGCCACCATGCCTAACTGAAAAGTATCCTTTATATTTTTAGACCTTTAAGCAATATTGGAAAGATTGAGTTGACTGGAGAAATTTAGTAGGAGGAGACTAGAACAGCAACTCTTTATTAAAGATCTAAAAATAGATTTCATTAAAGTCATAAATAGATAACAGTAGGATTCCTGTTTCACTCTTTGCTGCTCTGGGTTTGTGCTACTAGATTTGCTTCTGCTTACTTGCACCACCGCATCTGAATATTTTCTTGGAAGGTTCAGTAATATACACCTAAAACACTGAGTTTACCAGTCTGAAAATATTTGGTTTCAAAAAAGTGGTTTAGAAAGTGACTGGAGTCTTTGGTGTAGGGAAAAAATCCTTAACAGAAAAAATCCTTACTTGCAGTGCCAGCCTTGAGCTGACAGGGCCTGTAGAGAGTTCCCTGACTTCTCAAAGCCCTGAGATTTTTTTCTCTTCTAGTTGGATATTGCTGATGAGAGGAATCTCCTGTGTGTGCCATCTAAGCTACCTGATTCAATCAGATGCACCTTAGGTCACCCTTCTATTTTGGGTGGGGGAAGTGGGGTCTCCTTTTGGTTCTAACATTTGGAAAAGATGATAACTTTCTTCCTGTGTAGGCGTCATATGCCCCAGGCTGCCTGTGCCCTTTCTCTCTGTGTGAGGAGGCGGAGGAATGTCCTGGCCTCCCTTCTTCCATCCTGCTATGGGCTTCTAGGGAGAATGGGGCCCATTGTGATTTCAGTGTCAGTTCTGTGCTGTGGCCTCTCTGTCCAGTCTGCTTTGGTCACTGGGTGAGGAAATGGGAGACCAGCAAGTTGTTGCTTCTTAACATTCTGCCCTGTTGTGTAGGAGTGTTCTGGAGGATGATACTTGTAATTTGTTTGCTCTCTGATTTTTGTAATGTCCCCCCGCCCCCTTCTTATGCTGCCGCTGGGTGGTATTGAATCTAGGGCCTCAGCCAGATAAAGTGTTGGTGAGCAGGTGAGCACTTTATTGCTCCCAACCCCTCATTTAAAAATTTTTTTTGGTACTGGGATTTAACCCAGGGTGCTTTAACCTATATACCCAGCCCTTTTATTTTTTATTTTGAGACAGATTCTTACTAAGTTGCTTAGGGCCTCACTAAGTTGTTGAGACTGACCTCAAACTTTAGATCCTTCTGTCGCCTCAACCTCCTGAGTTGCTGGGATTACAGATGGGCACCACTATGCCCAGAAATGGGTTAAATTTAGTATGGAAGGTGTGAACCTTACTCCACGTAGTCAGCATTTTCTTTAGAAACTTGAAACCTGAACTATTTGGAGCTTCCTGACTCTTTGAGGGACAAATTGAGCTCAGAGCATTTTGGTGAGCCTCAGGGTGTAAGGAGGACAAGGATACAAACACCAGTGTCTAACTTCTGAGTAGAGAATTGTTGTTCTAAAGGATGAAAGTTAGGTTTTAGCCTCTAGGTGATGAAGGTACCATATTTTCTGATTTCATGTTGGGAGGAACTGGGATCTAGTTTCCCTGTGAAGACTCCAGATGAATTCCAGATAGTGGGAGACATTTAATCTCTTGACTTTTGTGCCTGGGAAGGTAGAACTTATTGATTTTTATCAGATAAAAGAATCATATATACCACTGGAGAGGGACTAATAATAAGCTCTAAATGCCCTCTCTAACTCCTCTGATAGGAGAGGTGGGGCAGAACGGAACTGGCTGGGGAGAGAAGTCCATTGTATTGGAGCTGAGTAGGTTCCCAGTAGAAACAGAATTAATCTCTGTGTGGAAGTAAGTCCATTTTTACCATAGGTACTACAATCCAGATTCCTTATTATTGTGAGGAGATTATTGACTTTGGTGGTTTTATTAGCTTCACATGTGGGGTGGAGAAAGCAAAACACCCAGTGGTGTATATAGTGAGGTCCATTCTAGTCTGCTGGTATAATCTGTGTCCTAATGTGTTCTGTGTGTATCTAAGCATAGAAATTCACAATCATGATGCTGGGCGTGGTGGTGCACGCCTGTAATGCCAGCTGCTCAGGAGGATTGCAAGTTCAAAGCCAGCCTCAGCAATTTAGTGAGGCCCTAGGCAATTTAGGGAGACCCTGTTTCTTTCTTTTTTTTTTTTAAGAGAGAGAGAGAATTTTAATATTTATTTTTTTAAATTTTCGGCGGACAGAACATCTTTGTATGTGGTGCCGAGAATCGAACCCGGGTCGCACACATGCCAGACGAGCGCGCTACCGCTTGAGCCATATCCCCAGCCCCAACCCTGTTTCAAAATTAAAAAAAAAAAAAGGTGGTGGGGCTGGGGTTGGGTTGTGACTCAGAGCTTGAACTCCCCTGGGTTTAATCCGTGGTACCAAAAAAAAGAAAAAAGAAATTCACACCCATGAAAAATTATGAATAAGTAACTGGATTAAGATTATTTGTAATTTACAACGTACATTTTAAGGTTTTTTTTTTTTAGAGAGAACTTTAATATTTATCTTTTAGTATTTGGCGGACACAACATCTTTGGTGGTGCTGAGGATCGAACCTGGGCCGCACACATGCCAGGCAAGCGCGCTACCGCTTGAGCCACATCCCCAGCCCAATTTTAAGGTATTTTTTAATCAAGTATTTTTTTTTTCTTTTTTTGGCTGTACTGGGCATTGAATCCAGGGCCTCTTGCATACATCCCAGCCTATTTTATTTTATTTTGAGATGGTGTTTTGCTAAATTATCCAGGCTGGCTTTGACTTTCAATCTTCCTGACTTGTCCCTTTTTTTTTTTTTTTGGACTGACTGTAGAACCCAGGGTACTTTATCACTGAGCTAAATCTCTAGACCTTTTAATTTTTTATTTTGAGATAGGATCTTGCTAAATCGTTGAGAATCACTAAGTCGCTGAGACTGGCCTCCAACTTGCCATCCTTCTGTCTCAGACTCCTGAACTGCTGGCATTACAGGTGCATGTCACCACACATGGCTTAACCTGGTATATATTTTTTTAAAGTCTTTTTAATTTACAATTTCCTCTTCTGTTCTTTTTCCTTATTGTCTGCTAGAGAATCCAAGTCTGAAGAATTCCCTACAGCCCAGAGTTAGTATTTCTTGGTAGCTTTTTCTGTATTTCCTGTGAGCTAGCACCTGGATCCAGAGCCTTGGATCAACTTCAGGTTTAGTTCCTTTGGTAAGGCTGGAAGTGGTTTGAGTCTTTTCTTCAGGCATGCTGTCTTTCTCTTGTCATGTACTTTTCTCATGATAGTATCTAGAACACTAATTTTGCGGAGGGCCATGGGGCCTAAGGAGAGGCCGGCCCACCAATCCTCATCAAACCAGTCTCCTCAGCACTGGTGTGTCAGGTGTTAGAAGAGGAGAAACCTGGATGGTCCCCTATGATCTCATTCATAGAGTTGGGTTCACAGCACTGAACCCTTCTTAAGGCCCTTCCTTCCTCCTGATTCACATTGCCCCTCTCTCCTAACTTTCAGCTTTTTTTGCCCTGGATTATCTGTCCCCTGTCTTGTCCCCTCTTCAGCTTTCCTCTCTTTCTTTCCCTTTTTGTTTTCTAATGTTTTGATTGGAAAAAGTTGTTTGAGGATTAGGGAGAGGGAATTCTCATACTGCTTGATTGCTCATCATCTTGGGGACTATGGATGCCTTGATTTCCTCATCTATAAAATGAGAGGTTAGTCCCAGTGATTTAAATGGTTTCTTCTAAATCTGTCCTATTATATTTCATTTTACAAACTTTTTTTTTGTAGTGTTGGGAATCGATCCCAGATCCTTGGACTTACTAGGCAAGCGCTAAATCATGAGCTACATCCCCAACCCTTTGTTTTGCTGACTTTTTTTTTTAACATGTTAGAAAGATTTTAGAAGATTTTCTTGCTTCTCCATATAGGGCATAGCTTCCTCATAACTACTCTAGGCAAGGTGGTTTGGGTGAATAAGGGGAAGGCTTTGTGGGCTGTGGTCATGGCCTCGCTGCTAGTCTCAAGTTCTGGATACAGAGATTTGCCTCATAGGATGGGATATTTTAACACATGTTCCTATAGTGTCTTTGTTTTGCTATTATTTTTCATTTGAAGTTTTATTTACTAGCTGGGTGTGATGGCACATGCCTGTAATCCCAGCAGCACAGGAGGCTGAGGCTGGAGGATCGAAGGTTTGAAGCCATCTTCAGCAATTTAGCCAGGCTGTAAGCAACCTAGTGAGACCCTGTCTCCAAAAAAAAAAAAAAGCTGGGGATGTGGCTCAGTGGTTAAGCGCCCTTGAGTTTAATCCTTGGTACTAAAAAATAATAAATAAAAAGTCATTTACTTTGTATTTAAATAATTTTGAAGCCAGGTACATTCAGAGTTTTGCATATTGTATGTCCACCTACCCAGTAGCTTAAGCCTAAGGTAGTAGGTTTTTTGTGTGTTTTTGGTGGTGCTGAGGATTAAACCTAGAGCCTTGTACATATTCTACCCCTAAGCTACACCTCCAGCTTCTAGACCAGGTTTTGTTTTCTTGTTTTGAATTCAAGTTTTCTGACACAAGGAATTTCAGAATGTCAGGAATTCCAGAGCCTGGGAGGCATGGGCCCTTTTGGAAGAAGGGCTGGAGAGGCTTCAGGGCATGTTGGGAACTGCTCAGTGTCATGCTACCAGCCAGCATCAAACAGGGTGGTGAGGGGAGAGGGCTTACTCTTCTGTATGAGAGATTTATATCACTATCTTTAAAAATTGATTATCCAGGGCCATGATTGTGGCTCAATGGTAGAGTGCTTGCCTAGCATGTGTGAGGTACTGGGTTTGATCCCTGGCACCATGTAAAAAATTAAAATAAAGGTATTGTGTCCATCTACAACTAAAAAAAATCTTTTTAAATAAATGATTATCCAGAATTTGGAGAGATCAAAGCCACAATTGTGTTTTGTTATTGAGCTTGTAAAGCTGTAGTTAAGGTGTATTTTCTGTGTGGGCTCCTCTGATGTTCTATAATATTTATGATTGACTAGCAGCAGTGGTCCTCAGGAGTCCCTTTTGGGTGACTGGCAGGTAACAGGCCCCACACAAAATCATCCTAGGCCAGAGGCTGAGTTTCCTCATTTCTCACTCTTTGAAAATCTCTTACATGAATAAAGAAATTTCATTGAGTCTCCTAATAACCTAGTAATGTTTGATTTTGTTGATGTCACTATTTTTTTTAAACTGAAGCATAATTTACATGTAAAATGCTTGAATCATAAGTGTTCAGTTTGACATATTTTGTGCTTTGGTGGTAGGAATCTCAAACTCTGTTGTAGGTACTAGTTTCTGTTGGGTTAATTGTTCCTGTGCACAAGTTAGGCTGATCTGAGAGAAAGGTGAGAGGTGAAAGTGGTATGATGGGTACCTATATGTTTAGGTACATAGCTATCTGTTCTAGGTACAGATACTCTCATGGGACACATTATTCCTTCTCCAGTGTCCCAAGATCCTGAAGAGTGTGACTCCTGTCATTCCTTTTATCATCATCCCTGCCTATCATTCAAAGGATGACAGGCAACAGAGTTAGATTTAGACATATGATTTAGTAATGGTTAATGTTTTTCAGACCAGTGGAACTATAGTATGAAGATTAGATTTGGGAACCTAAAATAAAATACTTTTACTCTAGAGAATAAAAATACTATTTAGACTCTAAGAGGATTGATTGCAAGTTGCAGGCCAATGTGGGTAACTGAGCAAAACCACATGGAAAAATGAAATAGGGCTGGGGATGTAGCTCAGTGGTGGAGCAAGTGTGAATGAGGCCCTAGAAAAAAGAATCACAAATGCCTTATTATTTTGAATAATTAGCTTATAAATTGTTGTTATTAATTGTGGGACTAGGGGATTGAACTCAGGGCCTCATGAATGCTAGTGAAATACCTACTTTGAGCTACATCCCCAGACAAAGCCCATAAATTCTTTTATTTTTGTGCTGAGATCTTGCACTTGCTCTACCACTGAGCTATATTCTAGCCCCCCCTCCCCCCCCTTTTTTTTTTTTTTTGGTACTGGGGATTGAACCCAGAAGCATTTTTTTTAAAATAGTTTTTTAGAGAGAGAGAGAGAGAATTTTTCAATATTTGTTTTTTAGTTTTTGGCAGACACAACATCTTTGTTTGTATATGGTGCTGAGGATCGAACCAGGCCTTTTGCATACACATCCCCAGCCCATACCCAGAGGCATTTTACCTTCGAGCTGCATCCCCAGCCCTTTTTATTTTTTATTTTAAGACAGGGTCCCACTAAGTTGCTTAAGGCCTCACTGAGTTGCTGAGGATAACCTTGAACTTGCAGTCTTCCTGCCTCAGTCCCCTTATCTGGGATTACAGGTATGTATCACTGTGCCTGGCTATCTGGTCTTTTTTATTTTATTGTGAGTCAGAGTGTTGCTAAGTTACCCAGCCTGGATCCTTGTGATCCTTCTTTCTCAGCCTCCCAAGTCACTGGAATTATAAGTATGTGCCACTGTGCCTGGCAAGTCCATACATTCTTGATAGCAGTTTTCCTCTGAGGTATTCAAGTTTGACTAGAAAAATAGTGCTGTGTTTTGATTCATTAGTCACCCAGAAGCTCCCCCTCCTGTGTTCTCATGCTGTCTAACTATTAAGTACCTCACTTTCAGGATGAATTTATGACCTCTGTTGCCCACCATACCCGTTAATCAAGCAGTACAAGGAGGGCAAACTGCTATTTCTTGTTTCAATATGCCCCACTTGCCGCCTCCTTCCATTTCGTGTTTTTTTTTTTTTTTTTTATACTTTTATCCCACTTATTTTTATGTGTTGCTGAGCATTGGACCCAGGACCTTACATGTACTAGGCAATTGCTCTACCACTGAACTACAACCCCAGCCCCCATTTTTCATGTTATGGATGAAAGAGTTTGACAATAACTCAGTATTAATGAAAGTAAGGGAAATGTCATTCATATCTTTAGGTGGGAGTATATGTTGGAAGGCATTTTGCCAGTATCAATTCCAATGTACATAGCCTTTGTTTTTGATACTAGGGATTGATTGAACCCAGGGGTGTATAACACTAAGCAACCCCCTGCCCCCAGGTCTTTTAAAAAATTTTAAATTCTATTTATTTTTTGGTACTGATTAAACTCAGAGGTGCTTTACTCTTTTTTAATCTTTTTTAAAAATATTTATTTATTTTTTTTAGTGTTTAGGTGGACACAATATCTTTATTTTATTTTTATGTGGTGCTGAGAATCGGACCCAGTGCCTCACGCATGCTAGGCAAGTGAGCTACCACTTGAGCCACATCCCCAGCCCTAAATTTTTTTTTTTTTTTTTAAATGTCTGTATCAGGTTCTTTTTTTTTTTTTTTTTTTTTATTGTTGGTTGTTCAAAACTTTACATAGTTCTTGATATATCATATTTCATACTTTGATTCAAGTGGGTTATGAACTCCCATTTTTACCCCGTAGACAGATTGCAGAATCACATCAGTTACACTTCCATTGATTTATACATTGTCATACTAGTGTCTGTTGTATTCTGCTGCCTTTCCTATCCTTTACTATCCTCCCTCCCCTCCCCTCTTCTCTCTCTACCCCCGCTACTGCAGTTTGTATCTCCCCCTTGTATTATTTTTCCCTTTCCCCTCGCTTCCTCTTGTATGTAATTTTGTATAACCCTGAGGTTCTCCTTCCATTTCCATGCAATTTCCCTTCTCCCTCCCTTTCCCTCCCACCCCTCATCCCTGTTTAATGTTAATCTACTTCTCATGCTCTTCGTCCCTACTCTGTTCTTAGTTACTCTCCTTATATCAAAGAAGACATTTGGCATTTGTTTTTGAGGGATTGGCTGGCTTCACTTAGCATAATCTGCTCTAATGCCATTCATTTCCCTCCAAATTCTATGATTTTGAAATTTTTTAATGCAGAGTAATACTCCATTGTGTATAAATGCCACATTTTTTTTATCCATTCGTCTATTGAAGGGCATCTAGGTTGGTTCCACAATCTTGCTATTGTGAATTGTGCTGCTATGAACATCGATGTAGCAGTGTCCCTGTAGCATGCTCTTTTTAGGTCTTTAGGGAATAGACCGAGAAGGGGAATAGCTGGGTCAAATGGTGGTTCCATTCCCAGCTTTCCAAGAAATCTCCATACTGCTTTCCAGATTGGCTGCACCAATTTGCAGTCCCACCAACAATGAACAAGTGTACCCTTTTCCCCACATCCTCGCCAGCACTTGTTGTTGTTTGACTTCCTAATGGCTGCCAATCTTACTGGAGTGAGATCAGCCCTAAAATCTTTATTATTTATTTATTCTAATTTGTTATATAGGACAGCAGAATGCATTTCAATTCATAGTACACATATAGAGCAGTTTTTCAAGTCTGGTTGTATACAGAGTAGAGTCACACCATTCATGTCTTCATATATGTACTTAGATTGATGATGTCCATCTCATTCCACTGTCTTTTTAACCCCCCCCCTTGCTTCCTCCCTTCTCCTCCTCCTCCTTTGCCCTATCTAAAAGTTTCCTCCCATGTTCCCCCAACCCCATCCCCATTATGGATCAGCATCCTCGTATCAGAGAATACATTTGGCATTTGATTTTTTTTAACTCCAGCCCTTTTTATTTTTTATTTTGAGACAGGGTTTTACTAAGTTGCTTAGTTGCTGAGGCTGGCCTCAAACTCGTACTTCTCCTGCCTTACTCTCTGTAGTAGCTGGTAGTACAGGTGTGTACCATTGCACCTGGCTGTAAATATCCTTTGACCCAGCATTTTCACATCTAGAATTTTTAAAAATAATATTTATTTATTTATTTATTTATTTTTTAGTTATAGTTGGGCACAATACCTTTATTTCACTTATTTATTTTTATGTGGTGCTGAGGATCAAACCTAGGTCCTCGCACATGCTAAGTGAGTGCTCTATAGCTGAGCCACAGCTCTAGCCCACATGTAGGATTTTTATCCTCAGATTTGTTCCCAGAAGAATGTAAGAATAAGGTGAGAGAGCACCACTGAGAGCAGAACTTGCAAGATACATAAATACTTGAATATGTCACACAAAGGCAGAAGCAAGTGAGGTGGAGCCTCACAGGGGCTGAGGACTCCCAGTTCTAATCAGTTTAAAAAAGGAGCAGGGCTGGGGTGGGTAACCCAGTGGTGAAGCCTTAGATTCAGTCATGAGCAAAGAAAAGGGACAGTTATGAAGTATATGATACTATTTGAGAATGAAATAAAAATAGATGGGTGTAGTGACACATGCCTGTAATCTCAGCTACTCAGGAGGCTGAGGCAGGAGGATCACAACTTCAAGGCAAGCCTGAGCTGTTTAGCAGGACCCTGCCTCAAAATAAAAAGGACTAGGGGGCTGGGTTTATGGCTCAAGTGGTAGCGCGCTCGCCTGGCGTGTGTGTCGGGGGGCAGCAGCGCTGGGTTCGATCCTTAGTACCACATAAAAATAAAAAATAAAGATGTTGTGTCCACTGAAAACTAAAAAATAAATATTAAAAAATTCTCTCTCTCTGTTAAAAAAAAAAGGGCTAGGGATGTATCTCAGTGGTAGAGTGCCCTTGAGTTCAAATCCCAGTGCCAACACACACTAGACACAGACTTTTTTCTTTTTTCTTTCTTAAAGTACTGGGAATACTTACTTTTTAAGTACTGTCCAATCTCATCTTGAATTCCTAGGCTCAAGAGATCCTCCAGCCTCAGGTTATTGAGCAGTTGGGATTATAGGTACTGGTTACCATGCCTGGCTTTTAACTTTTTAATGGTTTTCTTTATTGTACAGAAATTTAAAATTTGAATCCAAACTTTTTTCTTTTTTTCTTTTTTGTTGTTGGTGCTATCCTGGGCTCTTATAGTCTTTTTGCCTCAGCCTCCTCACTAAGCCTGGCTCTTTTCTTTCTCTGATTGATTGATTTTGTGATACCAAGGTTTGAACTTCGGGGTGCTCTACCACTAAACTACATCCTCAATCCTTTTTATTTTTTTTATTTTGAGACAGGGTCTTAGTGAGTTGCCCAAGCTGAGCTCAAACTTGCTATCCTCATGCCTCAGCCTCCTGAGGAACTTAATGTAGCTAGAATTACAGGTTTGTGCCATCACACACCACTGTGAATTACTTTAATTAAGTTATAGGAAAGGATAGAAAACTGATGGTATCATTGTGAGGCTGACTGGCAAATACTGCATTCTACTTGCCTGTGTCTTTCCTTTAGCTCTGGCACCTCTCAACTTGGTGATGATCTGATCTAGGGTTTTTTTTTTTTTGGTTTTGTTTTTCCCCCTCCAGGAGTGAAGGCTCTTGGGAAGGGAAAATTAAACTATTTTTAAACTAAAGCAAACAGCATGATGTAGTAATTTCAGGCTCCAGTGTGACATTTTCTTCCATTATAACTCAGGTTACTTTTAAAACAAACAAAATCCTTTTTTTGTATGTTTTGTTTTTATAGTGCTTCCAGAGGAAAATGCTTCCCCTCATAAATTTGAAGGGCTTCGGGTCATGGTAGGATATATGTGTGAATAGTACTATTTAAAGGTTTGGTTCCTAAAACTCAGAATCCTAGTGGATAAGCATTGGGGTGTTCAAGTGAGTGGTAGGACAACGGTTATATAGGTAATCGTGGTATACAGAGCTCAACCTTTGCTTTACAACTGTTGGTAAGTAGCCCTGTGCTTTTGGGGAGGTCCCAAGGTGGGTGTTGGACCTTGCCCCATTTCCCTCTTAACTACTTTTTTTTTTTTTCCCATTTTATGTCTATATTTTTTATGACTTTTGGAGGGGTAAATTATATTTTTGTAACTTTTTGGGGTATGGCTTCAAATTTATAGGAAAGTTGAAATAATTCAAGGCGTTCCTAAGTATTCTTTACCTAGGTTCACCATTTGTTTACATTTTGCTTTGTCCTTCTGTCTTTTCTATTTGTAATTTTTTTTTCTTGAATCATCTGTAAGTAATTGGCAGACATCATACCTCTTTATTTTATTGTCCCCCTTCCACTACCAGCCACCAAGTACTGGGCATTGAACCCAGGGCTTTATGTAAGCCTCTACCACTCAGCCTCAGCCCTCCTTTTATTCCTGAATATTCAGTTGTGTATTTCCTAAGAATGAGAACATTGTTTTATGTAACCATGGTATAGCTATCAAAATCAGAAGATTTAATGTTGGTATAACATTATAATCTACAGTCCACATTCAGATTTCCTTATTTGTTTCAGCAACGTTTCTGTAGCCCCATATGGATGCCTATCATAGAGCCAGGCACTGATTTGTTCTTATGATCAGCTCTCATTGAGGAGGAGAGGTGCCTTGCAGTTTTCTCCTTTTTAATTAAGTCACATAGGGGGAATACATGAGATTGTAAATTTCCTGAGACTCTACTTCAGCATCTAATGATGCTTCTAAGGCTATCATTCCCCCTATATTGGAATTAGTGTCATCTTAATCTAAGGAAGAGTTTTCTTATGTTCCACCTTAATTACTCATTGATTTGCTTAATGTATAACATTTGGTACAGTATTACACATTCCTATCTGTATTCATTTTGATGCCTAGTATCCCACGTTTGGTCAGTGGAACCCCTTGAGACTGGCTGTTGTGTTCTTTTGAGGGTCCTTATTATTATTTGAGTACTTCTTGACTTTTTATTTCTTCTTCTTTTTTTCTTTTTTTTTATACTGGGGATTGAACTCAGGGTGCTTAACCACTGAGCTACATCCCCAACCCTTTTTTTTTTTTTTTTTTAATATTTATTTCTTACTTCTTGGCGGACACAACATCTTTGTTTGTATGTGGTGCTGAGGATCGAACCCGGGCCGCACGCATGCCAGGCGAGCGTGCTACCGCTTGAGCCACATCCCCAGCCCCTCCCAACCCTTTTTTGTATTTAATTTAGAGACAGGGTCTGACTGAGTTGCTTAGTTCCTCGTCAAGTTGCGGAGGCTTGCTTTGAACTCTAAATACTCCTGCCTCAGCCTCCCGTGCAGCTGGGATTACAGGTGTGTGCCATTGTGCCCAACCACTTCCTTATTTTCTGATGCAACAAGATTTCAGATTTATTGCCCTATTCTAGCATCTGCCCTGACTGAGGCTGGTCTTGAACTTGTGGGCTCAAGTGATACCTCCCAGGTACTTAGTTTCTTTTAGTTGGAGTGGCATGTAGAAGTGTAGATATGGGTACATGGTAAATATTTTTATTTACTGAAAAATCTTTTGTGGTTCTGAGGCTTTATTACTGAGCTATATCCCTGGCCCATTTTGTTTTTTATTTTAAGAAAGAGTCTTGCTAAAATGCCAAGTCTGGTCTGGAACTTGTGATTTTCCTGCTTTAGCCTCCTGGGTTGCTGGGATTACAGGTGTGTGCTACTACACCCGACTTATGATGAATCTGATTTTCTATGGTTAGGGGTCTAGCTCAGTGATAGAGCCCTTGCCCAATGTGTGAGGCCTTGTGTTCTTTCTTCAGCACAGCAAAAAAATAAAAATAAAAAAATACAAATAAAACAGCAGTCATGTTGCAATTGAATAAAGGAGTTTCTTGGGTTTCTAATTCTTGACTTTCATTTTCAGTGGAAAAAGGAACATGTGATAGATTGTATTTTTGGTGCTGGGGATTGAACCTTGGACTTTGTACATGATAAGTATATGCTGTACCACAGAGTTATACCCTCAGTTCCAAAATGGACTTTCTAGGCAAAAATAAGAGCAGGCCCTGCTTGCTTCAGAAAAAAATTATTTCTGCCTAATTTGTGGGAAATTATTGGAATTACTGAGATGATTTCTAAAGAGGAAGGGTATATCTGAATGTTGACTTGAGGGACTCTAGCTGCAAATTATGGGCTGCCTGAGCATGGCTCTATGAAACAGTGCTGTTTGTCAAGACTTTGAGACAATAGTTCAAGTGTCCCTTGAAGTTGTGGAGCAGGTGGTCTTTGAAATGATTTTTCTGTAGGTGGATGCCAGTATCATAGAAACCTGTGTGCTCCCTATTCTGTTTTTTTTTTTTTTTTTTGGGGGGGGGTACCAGGGATTGAACTCAGAGGCACTTGACCATTGAGCCATTGAGCCACATCCCCAGCTCTCTTTTGTGTTTTATTTAGAGACAGGGTCTCATTGAGTTTCTAAGTACCTTACTTTTGCTGAGGCTGGCTTTGAACTCATGATCCTCCTGCCTCAGCTTCCTGAGCTGCTGGGATTACAGGCGTGCGCCACCACACCCGGCCCTCCCTAAACTATTGTTAGATTATATGAACAAATAAAATCTGGCCCCTGTTCCGCACTATTTTGAGAATTTAATGAAGAAGGAAAGCTGTTAGATAATAGAGGGCCTTGTTGGGTACGTTTCCTGAGGAAACAAGTATTAATGGGGCTGAAATCTGAAAGGAGAGAGGAATTAAGGGAAAAAAAATCGTGTTTTTTTTTTTTTTCTTTTCGCAGAGCTGGGGTGGAACCCAATGTCTCCTGCATGGTAGGCAAGAGCTCTATTGCCGAGCTGTACATCCTTAGCCCCCCCAAAACTTCACTTAACAGATGCTTGTGAATACTTTATTTGTGTCAGCCAGTGAAGGTGGTACAAAGAGCTATGCATACCCTGAGTGTGCAGGAAGCAGTTTGATAAATGCTGTTTGTTGGGAATTAGGGGAATGTTGAGTCTAAGGGCTCCAAGGTAGAGCTTCTACAAGTTTTGGTCTAGAGGGGGCAGATGGTCTGTATGAAGAGGAAGACTATGTGTCCCGATGTCACAGGGAAGCCTGGAGTTGCTCTGAGAGCTCTCAGTTAACATTGAGTTGAACAGGTGGCTAGATGTCTTTGTCAAGTCCCATGGGGTCTTTTTTTTTTTTTTTTTTTTTTTTTTAGTTTTCGGTGGACACAACATCTTTGCTTGTATGTGGTGCTGAGGATCGAACCCGGGCCGCACGCATGCCAGGCAAGCGCACTGCCGCTTGAGCCACATCCTCAGCCCCCCATGGGGTCTTAAGTCCTGCAAATGGTTGAACTTGATCCATGGGTAGCAGTTGTGAGCTGCTTGGGACCGTGGTATATCAATTCTGGCTTGGGCAGATTAATCTGGTGAACTGGGCTTCCACTTCTGGCTTAATCTCTTGGTGTAGATATCAGTTTCTTTATGTTATAAAAGAGTCATTAGTTGCTCGGCCTGGATCCAGGGTCATGTGCCAGCCTTATGGCACTACCACATCCAGAACATGATAGTCCTCATTTTGGCTGTTGAGTGCAGGGTAAACCATAGTCTTTGAAACAGGCAGTATTTCTGGAGAGCTTAGTCTGGGCAGCCACCAGTCTGAATGACTGATTTTTCACTCTCAGTTCACCTTGACAGTGGCCCTGTGAGGTTTGAAACAGCATTTCACTGATGAGAAACCTGGTTAGGCAGTAGCTGGGGGCCAACTTCAGGTGCTTGAGCTCATGCCACTGGATCAGGGTGAAGCCAGGGACTGCTGCAGCTGCTGCCACCCTGAGGAGGGCTGGGACCAGGAAACCAGGAGTGAGAACACCTCCTCTACAATTGGTTCCATGTATACCACCACTGCCTCTGAGCAAGTGCTTAACTGTTGCCTTTGTTGGGAGATCTGGGAGAAATGTTCTGGAACATTTGGAATTATGAGTATTTTAATAAAGGAGTCCTTGCTGTGGTGAGGATTAGATAGTTATGTTGGGCCATAAGCAAGTCCTTGTGTTTCTTCAGCTGCACAAGTTTTAATTCTTTCAGTGCCTGTTCAGTGTGTTGTCTGGACCCCTAAATATGTGTGTTTAACTCCTGCTCTTTTTTTTTTTTTTTTCAGTGCTATGGATTGAACCCAGGGCCTTGCCCATACTACTGCTGAGCTATATCCCTAATTCTTTTTTATTTTGAACAGGATCCTGCAAAATTTTTGAGGCAAGCCTTAATCTTGAAATCCTCTTGCTTCAGTGTCCTGAGCCACTGGGGTTATAGGCATGTACTTCTATGCTTAGCTTATTTGTTTTTACTTATTAATTTTTAGTGATACAAGGGATTGAACTCAGAAGTTCCACTATATAGCTGTATCCTCAGCCATCTGTGTTTATTTTGAGGCATATTCTCACTAAGTTGCTCAGGATCTTGTTAATCTGCTGAGTTTGGTCTCTAACTTGTGATCCTTAACTTCCTTAACTTCCTGAGTTGCTAGGACTATAGGCATGCACCACCATGCCTGGATCCCAGGAATAAAAATTTTCATTTATTTATTTTTTGAGATGGAATCTTGCTAAATTTACCCATGCTGGCCTTGAACTTGTAATCCTCCTGCATCATTATTCTGATCTTTGGGGGTGGGGGGTACCAGGGATTGAACTCAGGGGCACTTGATTCCTGAGCCTCATCCCCAGCCCTATTTTGTATTTTATTTAAAGACAGGGTCTCACTGAGTTGCTTAGGCTGGCTTTGAACTCATGACCCTCCTATCTCAGCCTCCTGAGTGGCTGGGATTACAGGCATGCTCCACTGCGCCTGGCCTGATTTTTTTTTTTTTTTTTTTTTATACTGGGGATTGAATCCAGGGGTGCTTTACTACTGCGCTATATCTTTGTGTCTGTCTGTATATATGTATGTTTGTCTGTCTATCTATGTCTATCTATTTTGAGGTAGGGTCTCATTAAGTTGCTGAGGCTGGCCTCAAACTTGTGATCTTTCTGTCTCAGTCCTGATTTGCTGTGATTGTAGGTGTGTGCCACCCTGTTTGGCTAGAATAAACTTTAAAAAAAAATTTTTTTTTAAACATTTTTAGTTGTCAATAGACCTTTATTTATTTATATGTGATACTAAGAATTGAACCCAGTGCCTCACAATGCTAGGCAAGCGCTCTACCACTGTGTGACAACCCCAGCCCCAAGAATAAACTTTTTAAAATTTTTATTTATTTTATTTTTAGTTGTAGATGGACACAACACCTCTATTTATTTTTTTTTGTTGTGCTGAGGATGGAACCCAGTGTCTCATGCATTCTAGGTGAGTGCTCTATTGCTGAACCACAACTCCAGCCCCTAGGATAAACTTTTTTAAATGCTCTGCCTGGGTAGTTTCAAATGTGTGGCCAGGATTTAGAGTCACTGCTTCAGAGGGTAGCATAACTTGTGCCCTTCACTGAAGTAAGAATCTTAAGGTTTGGAGTGTGACTCAGTGGTAGAGTATTTCCATAGCATGAGTGAGGCCCTAGGTTCAATCCAGAGTGACCAGAGTCAGCCAGGAACCAGGAGCCTGGGACAGTGCTGGTGGGAGTGGAGAAATACTGGTGAAAAGAGGAGCCTAGGCGTTAAGGAGAGGGATACAGGAACCAGTACTAACTCTGACAGGTCTTTGATCTATTTTTGAATGTAATTGTAAAAGTGGGTCTTGACATACATCACCATAGTGACAGTGTATTCGTCTCCCAGGGAAGGCCAAAGGAGAGCAGGTATCTGCCAAGATCCTCCCCATCTTCCTCCTAGTGCCCTTGAACGGACAGGCTGTCTAGGAAGTAGAGATCTTGCTCTTAGGCCTTGGCTTTCCCAGATTTGTGCTGACCTTACCTGCCTTCATCCTGGTCAGCCCTTGTCATCCAGGACCCAGGTGAAATAGACCCTGTCTCAGGCTCAGGGAGCTTTCCACTTAGACTAGTAGGGAAAGTTTTTATTGAGAAACAGAACTTTATGTAATTTTTCATCAGACTTGATTGTCTAAGAGCAAATATTTTCATTTTATGGTGTTCTTCATTTGTGTAAAGATTGAAACAATAATGGAAAGGAGTTGCAGTTCAAGAGTGGATGAATTGGCTGTGGGCATGGTGGTGCATGCCTGTAATCCCAGGGGCTGAGGAGGATTTCAAGTTTGAGGCCAGTCTCAGCAATTTTAGCAAGGCATTAAGCAACTTAGTGAGACCCTATCAAAATAAAATAGGACTGGGGGTACTGAGGTTGTGGCTCAGTGGTAGAGCGCTTGCCTAGCACATGTGAGACACTGGGTTCATTCCTCAGCACCACATAAAAATAAATAAAATAAAGGTATTGTGTCTATCTACAACTAAAAAAAAAAAAAAAAAGGACTGGGGATATACTTCAGTGGTAAAGTATCTCTGGGTTCAATCCCCAGTTACTTCCCACCCTGGGGGGGAAAAACACATTAAAAAATATGATTCTTATTGCATGTTTCTTTGTTAGACCAAAGTGCTTATGAAAAAAAAGGAAAAGTAATTATTGTAGAAATAGTAGTTGTTTCTTTGATGTATTTATTCATTGTCTTTCATCTAAAGAGTAAAACAGATGTGAAGTATCATTAATTTGCCACTTGCTAAGTTATCTCTATTCATGCCGTTGATTATCGTTGTAGCTGGTATTATTTTATTCTGCATTTGCTTAGAAAATAAGGCTCTGAGGGTAGACTTAGACTTAATGTAGGAAGTAATAAAAACAAATCTTGTTGGCAGAAAATTTTACTATTGCTGTTTATACTTGTACCCACTGACTGCCTCTCTGTTTTCAGGAGGGCTGGGACCCTTGTTAGTCTTTGACTCCTTGACTGTTCTGTCCTCAGCAGACAGCCATGCCTCAGGACTGTAGCTTTCCTGTTGAGGCATATATGAAGTTCAAACATGTTCACTTGCCTTCAGAATGTTTTGGAAATGATTGAATGCCAGTTGTGTCCAGGCCTGCAATAAGTGCCATGCACCAATCATTTGCTGGCTTTGGAGCCCAGTCACTGTGCTTGGTGTTGTATCACCTAGCAGGACACTCGAAACAGGGAAGTAATCAGTACAGGTGCACATGGGTTCTCTTTGAAGTGCTGATGATGCCTGTGCAGATGAAGGCCTTGTTACTTCCCTGGCTTTATGGTCAGTGTCCAATTTAATACTTAGGGGCTGGTAGCATAGCTCTGTGGTAGAGTGCTTGCCTGCCATGTGCAAGGACTTGGGTTTGATCCATAACATTGGAAAAAATAATGTAACACTAATCAATCTATAAGAACAAAAGATACCTGAGCTCTTTAGATGAATTGTAAGTAATATGAAAATTAGATTTGTAAACTTTTTAGCATCACAGGACACGCACCTCCCCCGCCCCAAACACACACACATACACATGCTGCTACACTAGTCCTTAAGAGTGTGAGGAAGGGGGCTGGGGATGTGGCTCAAGCGGTAGCACGCTCGCCTGGAATGCTTGCGGCCTGGGTTCGATCCTCAGCACCACATACAAAACAAAGATGTTGTGCCCGCCGATAACTAAAAAATAAATATTAAAATTCTCTCTCTCTCTCTCTACCTCTCTCTCTCTTAAAAAAAAAAAAAAAAAAAGAGTGTGAGGAAGTAGAAACTCTGGGGTCAGGTGTGTGCTGGGAAACTTCCTGTTTCTTAGCTTTTCTTCATGTGTCCTTTCTGTAAGTCTAGAGTGACTTTTTTTGGGACATCTTTGTGGATTAGTAGAGAGGGCTTGATTTAAAAACAAAACAAACAAAAAAACCAAAACCAATTCTCCACAAATTCTACTGGCAACTGGTGAATGTGCTATATTTTTAGTTCCAAAGAAGTCTGGATTTTCGTCTAAGCATTTGCTGAAAATGGCAGGTAATTGTCTAAGGCTGGCGGAATACTGGAGGGCTGCTCCCTCTTGGGAACAGAAGCATTTCAGAGGAGCCTGTGGCTCTCTATTTGCCCTTCCCCTTTACTTCTGAGGCAGATTAGTGAGGAAGATAATAACAGTTACATCTGGGAGCAATGCTACAGAGGACTGCAGTTTTTGTAGCCATTTTCTGAGCCAGTAAGAAATGTCTCAAGCCCACCATGTCCTATTGCCTTAGGATAAATAACTTGACCCTGTTGGCCACTGTTCTATTTATTTCTACTTCTTTTATTCCCCCACCCCACAAAAATAAGTGGGGTGGGGGAATAAAAGAAATAATAAAATAAAAAGGAATACGTATATACGGAGTGATAGGGGCCAAATCCTATTTTATCAGATAAATTCTACATCCTCTTATCAGGGAAGTTCTAAGCAGGTAGGGCAGTGACTTTCCCCCAAGGTTCTGTGAGGAGTCAGCTTGTTTAGAGGACCATGTTGTTAAGAAACAACATCTTTAGCATGAGATAAATGGAAAGAAATTCTTGGTTAGGTTTATTCATAAGACCATAGAACTTAAGATTTAAGATTTACCAGATGGGGCCAGGGTTGTAGCTCAGTGGTAGAGTGCTTGCCCAGCACATGTGAGGCACCTGGTTTGATCCTCAGCACTACCTAAAAATTAATAAATAAAGGTATTGTGTCCATTTACACCTAAAAAATATTTTAAAAAATACATATGTCAAATGTGGATGATTTAAGGGGCTGGGGCTATAGCTCAATGATAGAACACTTGCCTAGCATGTGTGAGGCACTGGGTTCGAGCCTCAGCACCACATAAAAATAAGTAAAATAAAGGTGTTGTGTTCGTCTACATTTAAAAAAATATTTTAAAAAATGTGGATGATTAAAAAAAATTAACCAGAAATGCAACAAGAAGACATAAAATCAATTTTCCATTTACAAAAAAGTTTCTTTAATTAGCTCCTTGTACACAAATCAGTTTGCATAGAGACTGGGAGAAATTCTACAGGGTGATTATGTGCTCACCTAAGAAGCTAATTGAAGATTTTGTGAGAAATGAAGATAAATAATCTGAAGAATTAAGCTGTGGGCTGGTGGGGTACATCCATGCCTGATAGTTGCTCAGGTTGAAAATTCAAAAGACCCCAAGACCATAGGAAAAAGAAAACACCATCCATACATCAGTAGATTGGGGCCACCACTGAAAATTGCTTTGTAGCTGCAGCTGCAAAGTATTTGGGAACATGTAAATTATAGCGCACGCTTTTGATAAAATAGATCTCTTGCATTATATCATTCCCTTATTCCTTTTTGCCTTTAGTTTTTAATCCTTGGGTTTTTAAATACAACAATTAATTTATAAATAATTACTACAGAGTGGAAGTCCACTTGTGTTAAGGGAATGATCAAATATGGCAAAAAGGGAAAGTGGAGACAAGTAGGAGGTGAGAACAAAGGTTTCTTCATGCTAACCTAGGTATAAATCCAGTATGGCAGACAGCATTGTCCTGTGGTTGTCCTGTGGCTTTGAGGGAAGAGGAAAGCACTTGGGTGTTCTCAGTGTTATTTAGCCTAGAAGTGCCTAAGTGTACATACTTTTCTAGATATTTGCTGTGCCCCTTAATGAGCAGGTCAGTATCTTTTGCTGGGGAAGGCTAGCAGCATGGAGGTTGCAGGGCCTGACCAAGGAGTCTTGCCATCACCAGTTTACTGGGAAGTGGTGTTCTTAGGTAGCTCTAGGAAAACCTATTCACCGTTGGTCTGGCCCACCACTTTAATAACTGGTCATAGAGTCACCATAGCTTTACAGAACAGGGATTCTAGGAGTCTGCAAGATATCAAATGTTCCAGCATTTGAAAGTATATACCTAATACTACCAGAGTAGTTTGTTCAGGATTTGCAGCTGTGGCAAGATTGAAGCAGGTTGAAGGGCCAGTTAGAGCCATCTGAGGGAGAGAAGGAATTCTGCTAGTAGGAAATCCTGAGCCAAGGCAATGGTGCTCGTTTTGTCCTTTTTTTTTTTTTTTTTTTGGTAGTTGTAGATGGACAGAATGCCTTTATTTTATTTAATTTTTATGTGGTGCTGAGGATCAAACCCAATGCCTCACATGTGCTAGGCAAGCGCTTTGCCACTGAGCTACAGCCCCAGCCCTGTGTTTTTAATTTTTAAAAGTTTTTTTTTTTTTTTTTTTTTTGCTGTACAGGGGTTTAACTCAGGGGCACATAACCACTAAGCCACATCTCCAGTCCTTTTTATTTTTCATTTTGAGACAGGGTCTTGCCAAACTGCTTAGAGCCTTGCTAAGTTGCTTAAACTGCTCTCAAACTTATGATCCTGCTGCCTCAGCCTCTTGAGTCACTAGGATCACAGGCTTGTGCTACCATGCCCAGCTCCCCAGTCATTTTTTATTTAATTAGTTTTTGAGACAAGGGCTTGCTAAGTTGGGAGGCTGGCCTCAAACTTTCAGTCCTGCCTCAGCCTCCCTAATCACCTGGGATTTGCAGGCATGTGTCACTATGCATGGCTTGTCTTGTCCTTTAGTAAACAAGGTGTGTTGATCTAGCAGTTTCTGGCAAGAAAGAAATGTTCTTAATGTTCTTAATGGTCAAGAACCCCACCCAAAAATAAATAAATAAATAAATAAGATTTAAAAAACAAACCTTTGGCTGGGGATATAGCTCAGTGGATAGAGTGCTTGCCTCACATGCACAAAGCTCTGGGTTCAATCCCCAGCACTGCCAAAAAAAGAATTATAAAGCCAGATTAGCATACTAGTTTAGAGTTGTGGCACTGATATTTTTTTCTTTTGTAGTGTAATAGAAAAAATAGAAAACTCAGCTTTTAACTTGAAAATATGAAATAAGGTGGTCATTGCCTTTATTCTTTTCTCTGTACTGTGCAGAAGTCTGCCAAATACCTGCTCTGTGCCAATAACCTGGTTGGGGAGAGAACAACAGAGTAAATTCTGTCAAGACCTGGGCAGTGGGTCTTTCCTCCCTCTTTTCCTCTTAGGGCAGCTCTCATCATCACCTTTTACCATAACAGATATTGATCATCCTGCCTCACAGTGTAGCCTCACTTTCTTTGTCTGAATTGGGGAGAAGGGGATAACGAGGTGTAGCTTGGTAAGTCAGAAAGCAAATTTTAATTTCCAATAAGTACTTATTAGAAAATGCCTGTTTAAATTGTAATGCATTCTGCTGTCATATATGAATAAAAAAAATAATTAAAAAAAAAGAAAATGCCTGTTTATAATATATTAGTCTTAAGTACAGTTGTGGGTCACTTAATGGGGTTCATTCTGAGAAATGTGTTAAGAGTTTTGTTATATGAACATTATAAAGTGTACTTATGCGGGCTGGGGATGTGGCTCAAGTGGTAGTGTGCTCGCCTGGCATGCGTGCGGCCCAGGTTCGATCCTCAGCACCACATACAAATAAAGATGTTGTGTCCGCCGAAAACTAAAAAATAAATATTAAAAATTCTCTATCTTTCTATCTTTCTCGCTCTCTCTTTTAAAAAAAAACAAATAAATAAAGTGTACTTATGCAAAACTAGATGGTATAGCCTTGTACTTCTAGGTTATCTGATACAGCTTATTGCTCCCAGACTACAGACTTGTGCAGCATGTCACTGTACCAAATACTATAGGCTATTGAAGCACATTTGTGTGTATTTAATCATATAAAAGGTACAATAGAAATAACCAAATGGAACATTAAAAGAGGAGCCAGGTGTGTTAGTGCATGCCTATAATCCCAGTGACTTGGGAAGCTGAGGCAGAGAATTGCAAGTTTGACATCAGCCTCTGCAACTTAGACTTTAACTCAAAATTTAAAAAAAAAAAAAAAAAGAACCAAGGATGTAGCTCAGTGGTAGAACACCCCTAGGTTCAATCCTAAGTACTGAAATAAATAAATAAATAGATAGATATATAAATAGGACATTACACTTCTTCAGACTTTGTAACACTGTATGCTTAAGCTACCTTAAATTTACATAAAAAAATTCTTCAGCAATAACTTTCACTTACTATAACAATTTTACTTTGTAAACTAAAATTTTATAAAACCTTTCACTCTTGTAATAACAAAACACAAACATATTGTACAGCTATACAAAAACATTTTATTTATATTCTCATTCTATGTTTTTTATTTTTAAACTTGTTACTTTTTAAACTTTTTTTCTCCCAAAACACATTAATCTGTGCCCACAAAGACTTAGAACCATCACTGTCACTGTCTTTCACCCCTACATTTTGTCCTATGGGAGATCTTCAGGAGCAAGACAGTCATGAATCTTTCATCTTCTATTGTAGCAAAGTCTTTTTCTGCAGTACCTTCTGTGCTTTTTTTGTTTTTTTGCTGTGCTAATGATCAAACCCAGGGCTTTGTACAAGCTAGACAGATTCTGCATCCAATCCGTGGAATACCTTCTGAAGGACTTGTATAAGACTGTTCTGACAGTTAACTTTTTTTGTTTTGGCAGTCCTGGAAATTGAATTCAGCCTCACATAGTAGGCAAGTGCTCTATCACTGAAATATACCCTCAGCTTTGTGCTTTACTTTCATGCAGCTGGCAGTGAGGCAGGTTTATTTACATTAGTATTACCATAAACACATGAGAAATGTATTGTGCTATGGCCAGGTGATAGGAATCAGCTCCATGGCACTCTTGCAGGGCCACTATTAGACACTATCTTGAACATATTACGTGACTGACTGTATTTTGTTAGTTTATTACCATTTCTGTTTTGTGATTTAGTAATGTGTGTAAATTTTTTCCTTAAGGTACTGGGGATTGAACCCAGGGATGCTTTAGCTGGCCTCAAACTTCTGTGATCTTCCTGCTTGAGCTTCTTTTTTTAGAAAGAGTGAGAGAGAGTGAGAAAGAGGGAGAGAGAGAGAGAATTTTAATATTTATTTTTTAGTATTTGGCGGACACAACATCTTTCTCTGTATGTGGTACTGAGGATCGAACCCGGGCCGCACGCATGCCAGGCGAGCGCACTACCGCTTGAGCCACATCTCCAGCACCCCTGCTTGAGCTTCTTGAGTCATTGGGATTGCAGGCTTTTGCCACTACACCCAGCTAATATATGTAATTTTTTTAATATTTATTTTTTTTTAGGTGTAGATGGACACAACACAATGCCTTTATTTTTATGTGGTGCTGAGGATCGAACCCAGATCCTGCCCGTGCTAGACGAGCGCTCTACCACTGAGCCACAATCCCAGCCCCTGTAATTCTTTTTCAATACTAGGGATTGAATCCAGGGGTTCTCTACCACTGAGCTACACCCCCAGTCCTTTCCATTTTTATTTTGAATTAAGGTCTCACTAGGTTGCTGAGGCTGGCTTTGTTTTTTTAAAGATGTTTTTATTTATTTATTTATTTATTTTAAAGAGAGGGGGGGGGCTTTTTTTTAATATATTTTTTTTAGTTTTTTGGCGGACACAACATCTTTGTTTGTATGTGGTGCTGAGGATCGAACCCGGGCCGCACGCATGCCAGGCGAGCGTGCTACTTACTGCTTGAGCCACATCCCCAGCCCAACTGAGGCTGGCTTTGAACCTGCAACATTTCTGCCTTAGGTTCCTGAGTTGCTGAGATTAGAGGCCTGCACCACCACTCCTGGCTAATGAACATAAATTTTTTTTTTTTTTTTTTTTTTTTTTTTGTAGTTGTAGATGGACAGAATACCTTTATTTGTTTATTTTTATGTGGTGCTGAGGATCAAATCAGTGCCTCATGCATGCTAGACAAGCTCTCTACCACTGAGCCAAAGCCCCAGTCCCATGAATGTATATCTTTTTTTTTTTTTTTAAATAGAGAGAGAGAGAGAAAGAGAAAGAATTTTTTTTTTTTAATATTTATTTTTTAGTTTTTGGCGGACACAACATCTTTGTATGTGGTGCTGAGGATCGAACCCGGGCCACACGCATGCCAGGCAAGCGCTACCGCTTGAGCCACATCCCCAGCCCATGAATGTAAATCTTAATTGGGTATTTCTATGAAATTTGGAATGACTGTGCATAGCAAATGAAGTCTCATACCTAGTACAGGGTAGGTAGTTAGTAAATGTGTGCTGAAGCATTAATTGTTGCACTGTCTTAAGATAATTGTAGTTTGCTTTAGTTGGGTTTTTGGATGCCACGTAAGTGATAATGTATTTCCACTTGGATTCTGCTGAGGCAGGCCACCCACCCCTTATACTTGTTCCTCCACCTCTACCCTACCTCCCACTCTCACTGCTACATATAAATGGATGGTTAGTCTCGGTCCTTGTCTTTGATCTCAGTTTAACCTTTTCCATTCTCAGTGATCTGCATGAGCACTTGCAATTAAAAGACTGGACTGTGTTATCATGGGGACATATTCCCAAAGTCTCCTGAAGTGTTTTTTTCTAAAGTCTGATTGGTGCGATTCTGAGTAATCTACCTACCTTATCTACCTTCCTTCCTTCCATGGTGCTGGGCATTGAATCCAGAGCCTTGCACATGCTAGGCAAGTGTTCTCCCACTGAGCCATCCCTCAATCCTAAGTAATGTTTCCTTTTTCTTTTTCTTTTTTCTTTTTCTTTTTTTTTTTTTTTTTTTGATACCAGGGATTGAACCCAGCAGTGCTTTACCACTAAGCTATATCTTCAGAACTTTTAAATTTTTTCTTTTGCTTAGGGCCTCACTGAGTAGCTGAGACTTGCCTTGAACTTGATATCCTCCTGCCTCAGCCTCCTGTATTGCCTGGGTTGTAAGCATGCACCACCACACCCGGCTTGAGTAATGTTTTCTTTTCTTTTTTTTCTTATTTTTTTTTTAGTTGAGTAATGTTTTCTAAAATATTTATTTACTTACTATAGCAAAGTATGCATAACATAAAATACACCATCTTAACCATTTAAAAACAATTTTTTTTGTGTGTGTTTTGGTGCTGGGAATTGATCTTAGGGCTTTGTACATGCTAATAAACATGCTCTTTGTAGCATTGAGCTACATCCTTATTCTAAAACAAAATTTTAATTGTAAAGAAAAGTGGGTAGAGCTAGGCGTGGTGACACAAGCAAGTGGCTCAGGAGGCTGAGGCAGGAGGATCTCAAGTTCAAAACCAGCCTCAACAATGGCCAGAGGCTAATAAGCAACTCAGTGAGACCAGTCTCTAAGTAAAATACAAAATAGGGTTGGGAATGTGGCTCAGTGGTTGAGTACCTCTGAGTTTAATCCCTGGTACCCCACCCCCAAAATGGGAGGATTTATGTATAGAGAATGTGATTGATCAAATTATGTGCATGTGCAGATATGGCACAGTGACTCCCATTGTTATGTAAAATTAAATGCAGCAATATTAAAAAAAAATACAAAACCTCAAAAAGTTACCATCTGGGGTGCTGGGGTTGTGGCTCGGTGATAGAATGCTTGCTTTGCATATGCAAGGCCCTGGGTTCACTCCTTAGCACCATAAATAAATAAACAAACAAACAAATAAAAATGCATTGTGTCCAACTACAACTAAAAAATAGATATTAAAAAAAACATTACTACCTGGGGGCTGGGGATATAGCTCAGTTGATAGAGTGCTTGCCTTGCATGCATTAGGCGCTGGGGCTGGGTTCCTTCCCCAGCACCACATACACACACACATACACACACACACACACACACAAAAAAAAAACCCAACAAAAATCTGAATAGTTTTTAAATGTACCATTCAATAGTGAGTAATGTTTAACTTCAGCATATGGCCTTGCATGCAACAAGGCCCGGAGTTCAATCCCTGCCACCAAAAAAAAAAACAAACAAACTGTGGTCCAGTGGAGGACAGCTATTTAGTCCTGGATTTTGAACTGTATCTTCCTTCTCTTTCTCAAGAACAATGTTTGCATCTGGGTGAATTTATACCCAGGTGTTAAAACTTTGCTTCTTCCTTCCTGCTTTTCTTGGGAAAAAACAAGACTAGTATCAGCAGAAATCATTGCCTTTTGTGGATTTTTGCTTTTGGTATCTGTGATGAGTTAGAATTTGCACAAATTTTGCAAGTGAGAGAAGTGTTTAGAGTAGCTTTTCTGTTTGATGGATTGTTTGTTTGATGGATTTTTTTTTTTTTTTTTGGTACTAGGGATTGAACCCAGGAGCGCTCAACCACTGAGTCACATCCCCAGCTCTCTTTATTTTTTATTTTGAGACAGAGTTTCACTAAGTTGCTTAGGGTCTCACTAAATTGCTGAAGCTGGATTTTTTAAAAAATATTTTTTGTTGTAGATGGATCTTTTATTTATATGCAGTGCTAAAAATCAAACCCAGTGCCTCACACATGTAGCAGGGGCTGGAGTTGTAGCTCAGTGCTAGAGCATTTGCCTAACAACTCCAGTCCCTGAGGCTGGCTTTGAATTTACAATCCTCCTGCTTCAGCCTCCTAAACCGCTAGGATTACAGGTGTGCCACCACTGCCCAGCTGTCTGACAATTTTTTTTTTTTTAAACCTTAGAACCAGGGCTTGGGTTGTGGCTCAGCGGTAGAGCGCTAGCCTAGCACATGTGAGGCCCTGGGTTTGATCCTCAGTACTACATAAAAATAAATAAAATAGGACTGTGATTGTGGCTCAGCAGTGGAGTGCTCACATAGCACATATGAGGCTCTAGGTTTGATCCTCGGTATCACATAAAAAAAATAAAATAAAGGTATTGTGTCTAACTACAACTAAAAAATAAATATCAAAAAAACAAAAACAAAAAAACCTTAGAATCAGATCTTTCACTGTATATGTGACCTTGGCTCCCTTTGGTTGGTCCTGCAGTTCCCTGATGGCTACCACCACTATTGATAGTCCTATATCACCAGAAGGCCAGGTACAAACTTGCCTCATGGCAGAGAAACATCATCTGCCTCTTGAGCCAAGTTTAGGGTGATACCTTGAATTTTCACCAGTGACTTGCCTTAAAATCTTCCCTATTTGATGTTAAGGAATGCAAAAGTTCTTTTTTTAACTAGGAGCAGAGCAATCTGTCAGTCTTTTGTATTTGGAATCCAAATAAACAATGATTTCACACTTGTTTTTCATTGCATTGAGTACATCCTGTTGGCCATCAGACTAAGCTGTTTTAAACTGGTTAACCTTCTAGAATTTTTATATTATTAGATTGACAGTTTATATTAAATTTTAACTTCTGAGTGTCTGGACAAAGAGGCCTTTTGTTAGACCCTAAATTGATTGTTGAATTAAGGTTTTTGCTTTTTACCGTTTGTAAAACCATTTAAAACAGGGGCATGGAGTTTTATTATTTTATTTTTTAATGAAAAGCCCATTTTCTTTAAATGTTTTAGTTATGAGGGTGAATGGTAGCAGTTTGACAGTTTGAGTACTATTTTTAGGTAATATACCTGTTGGGGAATAAAGGGTTTTGGGAGTGGTATAGTGGGCTGCCTCTGCCTCATTTTGTGAGGTGAGTAATGAGTTGAATTTTATAACTTTTCCTTCATTCTTGGGAAGGAAAAACTAGAAGCTGTTCTTTCAGAGTATTTAGGGTAAAATATCTGAAAATTTATTCACTCTTAGTTTTTCTACTTAGAGGAGATGTTAAGGTTATTGCAGCTTGAATTTGTGCTACATGTGCATTTGTTCCTTGCTTTTATTGAGTGGAAAACAATTATTAATTGGGCATTCTGTGTGCATGAGGCACTCCTGAGCTCTGGGGAGGTAGTCTGAGTAGAACAGAGCTGCTTCTCTCCTGGGGCTGGAATTCCAGAGGTGTAAGGCTTTCTACTTCCCAGGGGCATAAAGCTGTCTGGACAAAATGTGGGCATAAGGGCCTTGGGCCTCATGGTCATCTCTCCCATGAAGTGGTATGCTTCAGTTGCATCTAGATAGGGATCAGTATTGGTGAAGGAAGGTCCAGAAGTATCCTTTCCTGCTAAACTGCCTCAGATGCCTGGGGTGTTTGCCAGTCATGGCTTGCTCTTTTTTTTTTCTTTTCTGTTACCAGAGATTAAACCCGGGGACACTTACCACTAAACCACATCCCCAGGCCTTTTTATTTTTTATTTTTAGACAGTATCTCACAAAGTTGCTCAGACTGGCTTTGAACTTGTAATCCTCCTGCCTTAGCCTCCCGAGTTTCTGGGATTACAGGCATGTGCTGCTGCACCTGACCACTGATAGGTTTTGATCTCTAGTCATATCCTTGATTGACCTGGTAAACTTCCAAAATACACCTGCCTCCAGGCCAGCTTTTATATATTTTGATTTACAAAGTACACCACCTTTTAGGCATTTCAGAAAACTTTTACTTCTGCTCATCATTTGAAAGTCCTTCTTTAGGTTAAGATGAGTTTTAAGTGCTGTGAAACTTTTTCCCTGGGAAGAAGGAAATGTGGCTGGCCATTGGGAGATTTAGGGGACTTGCTGACTTTATCCCAGCTCATTCTGGTTCCTCTGGGTGAGGGGAGGATGCATTCCTGTGCTGAGTCTCTGAGTCTGGGGCTTCCTGGGATTTCACCCTAGATTGTCCTTTCATCTTTGGGGACTGAATTCCCAGGAGCTTGGTGAAGGTTTCCTGCTCAGGTATTCTTCCTTTACCTTCAAAAACCTTGTGAAAGTGCTTCCTCAGTAGTGCTGTTGGGTGCTACATGTATCTAGGGTGCTGTGGGACTTTCCTCTTAGGTACTGGCAACTCTTAGGCAGGATTGTAGGCTTTTTCCAAGAGAAGAGGGAGAAAGAAGGCAGTTGGAGTAGCCACTTCTGGAACAGCTTTGCCCTCCCCAGGCTTTGCAGGCACTAATACTTTTAAAGTGTTCTTGTCCCTCCGGGACATCTGTGACTGAGGGATGGATTTGCTGCCTGGCAACTGTATCTATCACCCTGTGTGCCCTGGTTGAAGAACATGTTTGAGAGGACTAGGGGCTTCCCCAAGGCTCTGGGAAATTCCTTTCTAAATGGAGTTGGATTTCATTAAAGTGCGGGGCCATATTGAGACTCTCAGACGTAGTCATGGGCACTGCACTGAGTGCTGGCACAGGAAGTGAATTCCCAGTTCCCATCATTTGTTTCTCAGTAGGAGAGCTTTGGCAGCTCCTGTTAGCCAGACAGTGGTAAGATCACCTGGGACATATTCTTGGGTGGCCTTGAGCACTTTTTGGTAGTTTAAAGGACATAATGTGAGCATATGTGTGAAGTGTTAAAATTAATGGTCTTGTCAAGAAGACTGAACCTCTCTTTTTAAAAAACATTTTTTTAGTTGTCAATGGACCTTTATTTTATTTATTTTTATGCGGTGCTGAGAATTGAACCCAGTGCTTCACACGTTAGGTAAGTGCTCCACCAGTGAGCCACAACTCTAGCCCCAAGACTGAACCTCTCTTTCATCATGGTCTGACTACCAGGCTCTCTGTGACCATGGTTGAATATTTACTTCTCTTTGGGCCCCGATCCCTGAAAAAAGAGGAGGAAAAGGATCTTTGCATTATGATCAAGTGTATGGTTATGAGACTTGTGAAAAAACCTTCAAGAGGACCATCATAATACTGGTGTGTGGGTACAGCCTACCAGTTTCCTAATACAGACAGATATGACTCTTGCTTATAGGGAACCAAGATCAGAAAGACACATGCTGCTTTTTGACAAGTTTCAGAAAGATCTTTTCTCTCCAGAATAAAACTACATGTAGTAGTTGGAGTTGTGCCTTGTACATTGCCTGCCTTCTAAATGCAGAGCACTTAGTCATGCCCATGGAACAGACACCCTATGTCGTCATGTGTCTACAGATAGCAGACTGAGCTTATGTTCCTGGCAGGGTAGAGTGTATCTTATTACTGATTTTTTTTTCCCAAAAAAAGCTGAGAATTTAAAATTGAGAATCAAATTAGAGAAATAAATCAAAGATAAGCTGGATCTAAGAAGTAAAAAGTAAGTAAACTAGAGTACACATATAGGAAGAAAAAAAATTTTAATAGGTCTGTGTTTTCTTCATTCATTGATTAGGAGTGAGGCTGTCTCTGTGTGAGTGCTGGGTATACATTAGGTGGGTATACATTAGATATATTGCTACACTCCCACAATTTAGTCTTGGTGAAATGTTGGTTGAGCTGAACCATTTACTAAATAAAAGTTAAAATGCATGAAAAAGGGAAAGGAAATTAAAGGAGGTACTATGTGTTTTAATGCTATTTAAAATTGTAACTATAACTTTTAAGAGTTTTCTTAACTGTTACATAGGGAATGGGGAGGCTAAGGCAGGAGGGTGACAAGTTGGGAGTCTAGCCCAGGCAATTTATCAAGGTAGACCCTGTCTCAGAAAATAAAAAGGGCCACCAGGTGCAGTGGCACATGCCTGTAATCCCAGCAGCTAGGGAGACTGAGGCAAGAGGATTATGAGTTCAAAGCTAGCCTCAGTAAAAGTAAGGTGCTAAGCAACTCAGTGAGACCCTGTCTCTAAATAAAGTACAAAATAGGGTTGGGGACTGAGTTCAATTCCCGGTTCTTAAAAATAAACAATAAAAAGGGCCAAAGAACAAACAACTTAGAAGTTAAAGTGATACAATAAGCCATAAACACAGTGGCACACACCTGTCATCCCAGCTACCTGGGAGACTGAGGCAGGAAAATCACAAGTTTAAGGCCAACCTCGGCAACTTATTGAGACCCTGTCTCAAAATAAACAAGGAAATACAGGTTTGACTCAGTAGTAGATATTTGCCTAGCATGCCTGAGGTCTGGGAGTAATCCTTCAGTGCCACCAGAAGAAAAACAGAAAAAGAAACTTTTTTTTGGGCGGGGGTACTAGGGATTGAACCCAGGGGCGATTAACCATTGAACAACATCCCCAGCCGTTATTTTTTATTTTGAGACAGGGTTTCACTAAGAAGCTTAGAGTTGCTGAGACTGGCTTTGAACTTGTGATCTTCCTGCCTCAGCCTCTTGAGTTGTTGGTATTACAGTTGTGCACTGCTGCACCTAGCTTATTTCTTAAATTTCTAAAAATTTTGAGATAAATTTGTGTTCACATACAAAACTAGTTACCATATAGTTAGAAACTGTAGAGATGGACTGGGGAGTGTAGCTCAGTGGTAGAGCACATGTTTAGCATTCAGAAGACCCTGGGTTTGAACCACAACACTTAAAAAAAAAAAAAAAAAAGGAAGCAAGTGAAGAAAAAAAAAAAAATTAGAGAGATCCTGTGTATACTTACCCAATTTCTCCTGATAACATATTGGAACGCTAAAGGTATAGTAAAGGTAGATAACATTTTCATCCACACAAGAATCCCTCTTGGGAGCTGGGGTTGTGGCTCAGTGGTAGAGCGCTCCCCTAGCACATGCAAGGCCCTGGGTTCGATCCTCAGCACCAAATATAAATAAATAAATTAAATAAAGATATTGTGTTCAACTATAATAAAAAATGAATATTAAAAAAACAAAAGAATCCCTCATGTTGCCCATTTATACCCACACCTACTTCCCTCATGTTGGAGTCCTTCCTTAACCACTGGTAACTACTAATTTATTCTCCATTTTTATAATTTTGTCATTTCAAGAATGTTATAAAAATGGCATACAAAGAGTGTTATAACACTTTTTCACCTAGTGTGATTACTTCAAAATTCACCTGAATTATTGAGTGTATCAGTAGTTCATTCTTTTATGTGTGTGTTACTGGGGCCTTATGGATACTAGGCAAAAGCTCTACCACAGAACTACTTCCTCATTCCTTTTAAATTTTTTGTTTTGAGACAGGGTCTCATTAAATTGCCCAGATTGGACTTCAACATGGGATCCTCCTGTCTCAGACTCCTGAGGAGCTGGGATTACAGGCATGTGCCACAGCACCCAACTAGTTTATTTCTTTTCTTTTTAAAATTTCCTTTTAAAAAATATTTATTTTTTTAGTTATAGGTAGACACAGTGTCTTTATTTTATTTTTTTAATGTGGTGCTGAGGATCAAACTCAGTGCCTCATGCATGGTAGGCAAGAGCTCTACCTCTGAACCACAAGCCCAGCCCTAGTTTATTTCTTTTTATTGAGCATTAGTATTTGATGGTTGAGGGGTGCTGGAGATGTGGCTTAGTGGTAGAGGGCTTTGCCATAGTTTGTTTAATCTTTACCCATTGAAGGACCTTAGGTTGAAAGGCAAAACCCATCCATTGAATTACTTTAGTACCATTATAAAAAATGAGTTTGGCATATTCCTGTAGGTCTGTTTATGGATTCTGTTCTATTGAACTTTGTGTGTTTTCCTTCACCAATACTGCCTTATTACTGTAGCTACATGATATCTGAATCTTGGTATTAGATAAAATAATTTCTCTATATTTTTCTTTTTCAAAACTATTTTGAGGGCTGGGATTGTGGCTCAGCGGTAGAGTGCTCGCTTAGCACATGCGAGGTGCTGGGTTCTATCCCGAGCACCACATAAAAATAAAGAAAGAAAATAAAGATGTTATGTTCAACTACAACTAAATTATATTATAATTATATATATAAACTGTTTAAGTTCCATTCTTATTCATATAAATTTTAGAATACTCTTTTATCTCTACAGAAAACTTTCTGGAATTTTGATATGAGTTGCATTAAACCTTGTATTTTCTAGGATTGCTGTAAAAATATTACCACAACTTTAATGGCTTAAAATAACACACATTTATTCTTTCATAGTTCTGGAGACCAGAAGTCCAAAATCAAATCTTGGTAAGGACTGGGAGGGTCTCTGGAGGCTCTGGGGGAGAAGCCATTCCTCTCTGCTTATTCTAGTGGCTACCAGCATTCTTTTGTGGCTTTATCACTTCTACTCTCTGCCTCAGCTTTCATGTCCTTTTTTTTTTTAGAGAGAGAGAGAATTTTTTAATATTTATTTTTCAGTTCTCGGCAGACACAACATCTTTGTTTGTATGTGGTGCTGAGGATCAAACCTGGGCCGCGCACATGCCAGGCGAGCGCGCTACTGCTTGAGCCACATCCCCAGCCCTTTCATGTCCTTTTATATCTCTTTCTGTGTATAATCTTCAATTTTTGCACCCCTAGCCCATTTTATTTTTATTTTTTAATAGAATCTAAATTGCCTGATCTGGACTTGGAACTTGTGATCATCCTGCCTTGGCCTCCCAAGTTGCTTCAATTTACAGGCATATGCTACCATGTCTTGCTATTTTTTTGCTGTACTGGATATCGAACTCAGAGCCTCATGCATTGCCAGTCACTACCATTGAGCCACATCCCCAGCCCCCTTTTTATTTTTGAGATAGGGTTGCATAAGTTTCTCAGGTTGTCCTCTAAACTCGTAGATAGGGTTGCATAAGTTTCTCAGGTTGTCCTCTAAACTTGTAGTCCTCCTGCCTTAGTCTGCTGAGTAGCTGGAATTCCACGTAGGCATTCACCACTGTGCCTGGTTTAGCTGACTTTTTCTGATACTGCGCCAGCAGGAGAAGGCTGGGCAAAGTGCCACCTCAGTATGACTAGATGGAAGTAGAAGTTCTAGTACCTCACTTATCCTTTGTCAACAGTTGGGTCAGGAGAGTCCTTATTACTGCTGGGCAGTAGTGGAAGTTCTGACTTACTCTTCATTAGTCCTTCTCTGACACTGTCCCATCAGAGAAGAGATGAAAACCCTTTTTAACTACTTCTGGGTAGGTATGAAAATTCAGGCTTCTTATAACTGGGGCTATTGTCACACTGTTACTGACCAGTGGGGATGAAAGTTCTAGCTATCTAATTTTCTCTGATGCTACCCTGTTGAGGATATTTGGTACACTTTGTTGCAGCTTCACTAGGGTGGAAGTCTTTGTTGGTGTGAGTAAGGGTGGGACCATAGTTTTTTCTTATAGAATATATTTTTTGATACTGGGGATTGAACCCCAGGGCATCCTACCATAGAGCTATATCCTCAACTTTTTTTTTTTTTTTTTTTGGTGGTGCTGGGGATTGAACCCAGCGCCTTATGCATGCGAGGCAAGCCCTCTACCAACTGAGCTATCTCCCCATCCCCTATCCTCAACTCTTTTTTTTTGTTTTTTATTTTGAGATATAAGGTCTTGCTAATTTGCTTGAGCTGCCCTCAAACTTGTGATCTTCCTGCCTTAGTTTCCTGAGTAGCTGGGATTATAGCTGTATACCACAGTACCCAGTACTTGTGGTGTTTGACTGGAGCTATTATTGTCCTAAAGTTTTCTGTCATTCTAGGCTGCTTCTTACCTCTCCTTTGATTAGAGAAAGCAAGACTTTTTTTGGAACTTTATGTATATTATATATAATAATTTGTATATTATATATATAATTTGTAGATGGACACAATATTTATTTATTTATTTTTATTTGATACTGAAGATTGAAGCTAGTGCCTCACATGTGCTAGGCAAGTGCTCTACCACTGAGCTACAACCCCAACCCTGGGACTTTAATTTTGTCTCATCAGTTAGCATTTCTGGGTTGTCAGCTTCTCATCTCTCTCTCTCTCTCTCTCTCTCTCTCTCTTTTTTTTTTTTTTTTTTTTTGGTGGTTCTGGGGATGGAACCCAGGGATTCTTTACCACTGAGATACACCCACTTACTTTATATTTTTATTTTGAGATAGGATCTTGCTAAGTTGTCCAGGATAGCCGTGAATTTGTGATCCTTTTGCCTCAGCTTCACAAGTCTCTGGGATTATAAGGATGTGCCACCGTGTCCATTCAGCTTCTTTAGCTCTAATTCTAGCATTTTTGAGGCAAAAAGAAAACTCAGGAAACTTACCACTGTGTTATCTCTGAAGTTCTGGGATCCCTTGTTGGTCTGCTGCTTTCTTTTCACGTTTTAGACTTATATTTGCTTTATATATAATATCTAGGATTTTTAATTTAATTTTTAAATTTTTTTTTAGTTGTTGATAGACCTTTATTTTATTTATATGTGGTGCCGAGAATCAAACCTAGTGCCTCATACATGCCAGGCAAGTGTACTACTGCAGAGCCATAGCCCCAGCCCTCTTTTTTTTTTTTTTTTTTTTTTTTAATTTTTAATTTTTATTTATTTATTTTTTTTTAGAGAATTTTTTGATATTTATTTTTTAGTTTTCAGCGGGCACAACATCTTTGTTTGTATGTGGTGCTGAGGATCGAACCGGGGCCGCATGCATGCCAGGTGAGCGCGCTACCGCTTGAGCCACATCTCCAGCCCCAATTTTTAATTTTTAGTTGTAGATGGACACAATACCTTTATTTTTATGAGGTGCTAAGGATTAAACCCAGGGCCTCATAGGTTCGAGGCGAGTGCTCTATCGCTGAGCCACAACCCCAGGCTGCCTTGTTTTCGTTATCAATTTTAGTTTTGTTTACTTTGCATTACCCAGTTCAGTCAAATGTCACATGCCCCTCTGCAATGTGGGCTCATGATAGTACTTAATCTTTTTCCAGAACAGCAAGTTGCTTGTGATGTCTATCATCACCTGTGGGCCTCCAGCAGGTCCCACAAGGCATCTGTGTTGCTGCCAGTCTAGATAGAGCTGAACTGCTTGATGCTGATGGAATGGAGGACAGTATGCAGATTTCTTGTTACTCTAGTGGGTGGAGGGAGGGTAAGCGAGGTCAAATAAGTTTGTTTACTAGCACAGGTTTACAAATTTACTTGTTTAATAAACCTGTTCTATGATTAATGCTTGGTGTGAGGAGTTGCAGTTGCTGCATTTTTCTTTGTAGATCCTTAGTTGTTTTTTTGTTTTGTTTTGTTTTGCCCTTAAAAAGTAATTTTTAAAGTCTTATTTATTGTTACAGTGCCAAGTGACTTTAACTCCTAGGCTGGGGTGTATTTCTGGTAGAGCACTTGCTCCCCATGCAAAATGCCATGGGTTCAATTCTCAGCACTGGGGGGAGTTGTTGGGGCCAGAGGAGAAAACCCATAAGATTGATGTGATGTGATGTGTTATGGCACCAGGTGTGATGGCACTTGCCTATAATCTCAGCTACTTGGGAGGCTGAGGATTGCAAGTTCAAGGCCAACTTGTGCAACTTATTGAGACCCAGTCTCAAAATAAAAAAGGCTGGGAGCTGGACATGACGCCACCTGCCTATAATTCCAGCGAATTGGGAGCCTGCAAATTCATGGCCAGTCTTAGCAATTCAGCAAAACCCTTGGCAACTTAGTGAGACCCTGTCTCAAAATAAAAAACAAAAAGGACTGGGGATGTGGTGATGTAGCTCAGTGGAAGACACCCATGGGTTCAATCCCTAGTACCAAAAAAATAAAAATAATAAAGACTGGGCATATAGCTCAGTGGTAGAGCACATCTTGGTTTAATACCCAGTACTGGATACAGGGAGATTGAGGACAATCCCTATGGAGATACACAGCCATTATAACCATGTCAGAGAAGTAAAGTAAATCCAGACTCTGGCTTACATGCAAATCCCCTGTTATCTCCTGGGACCTGAGTTTGTATGTGTGTTTATGTGTATGTGTTTGAAGTAAATCTAGGATCCAGTCAAAATGTGTCTATCATGTCTGGTTACTAACTTTTTTTTTTTTTTTTTTTTTTTTTTGTGGTGCTGAGGATTGAACCCAGGGCTTTATGCGTACAAGGCAAGCACTCTACCAACTGAGCTATATCCCCAGCCCTGGTTACTAACTCTTTTTTTTTTTTTTTTTTTTTTTTTTTGTAAAGGAACTCGGTTTATTTAAGAGAGAGAGAGAGAATATTTTAATATTTATTTTTTAGTTTTCGGCGAACACAACATCTTTGTTTGTATGTGGTGCTGAGGATTGAACCCGAGCCGCACGCATGCCAGGGGAGCACGCTACCACTTGAGCCACATCCCCAGCCCTGGTTACTAACTCTTAAGCTAGAACAGTTACCTAAAATATGGGAATGTTAGCATTTCGAGAGACCAGGCCAGGTATTTTATATAAGGTCCCACATTCTAAATTTACCCAGTTGTCTTTTCATGGCTCCCATATTTCCTATAAAATGGAAATTGCATCTAGAGCAGTGCTGCCCAACAGACATATAATGTGAGCCACATATGTCATTTAAATTTTCTTGGTAGGCACACATACATAAACTCAGAAACAAACAGGTGAAATTAATTTTCTTTTCTTTTCTTTTCTTTTTTTTTTTTTTTACAGTGCTGGGGGGCTGGGGATGTGCTCAAGCGGTAACGTGCTCACCCGGCGTGCGCGGGCGCTGGGTTCGATCTTCAGCACCACATAAAAATAAAATAAATATGTTGTGTCCACTGAAAACTGAAAAATAAATATTAAAAAATTTTCTCTCTCTCTCTCTTAAAAAAAACAGTACTGGGGATGAAATTAATTTCAATAATATGTTTTATTAAATATATTTTTTTTGTGGTACTAAGTATAGAACCAAGGGCCTTGCACATATTAGGTAAGCACTCTTGCCATTGAGCCACACCCCCCCTCCATTTTTATTTTTGAGATAGTATCTTGCTAAGTTGCCCTAACTATCCTGGAACTTGCTGTCCTCTTGCCTCAGCCTCCCCAGTTGTTGGGATTTTAGACATGTGCCACCATGTCTGGCTAACTGATCTCATTATTACTATTTTTAAAAATTTTATTTAATGCATTTCATTTAATAATATATTTGATTATATCCAAAATATTATCATTGTTGTAATCAATGTCTCAAAATTATTAATGAGGTATCTTACTTTCCTTTTTTATGCCATGTTTTCAAAATCCAGTGTGTATTTTACACTTAACTGGACTAGCCGATTTCCTTCACTAATGGAGAAGTTCTCTATGTGACATTCTTGCAGCTGTGGAGATTGTTGAAGTCTGAATCTACTCTTCTTTTTTTTTCAGGCTCTGAGATGGAGCAGGTGTATAGAGGGTAAGGACCCAATTCTGGGACCACATCACTTTCTTCCTTCCTTAACAAGACTGTCGGCTTGAGCAGCTTGGACCTGGGATGAGGATGTTTGTGGGCCTTTCACTGCTGCTCCCCGTCTGGGGGAGGATCTTTGTCCTCCTGCTTTCTGTGGCCATGGCTCAATCTCGCTGGCCCAGTGAACCGTCGGAGGCCATCAGGGACTGGGAGAACCAGCTTGAAGCGTCCATGCATTCAGTGCTTTCAGATCTTCATGAAGCTGTTCCCAGGGTGGTTGGCATCCCCGATGGCACAGCTATCGTCGGGCGCTCATTTCAAGTGACCATTCCTACAGATTTAATTGCTTCCAGTGGAGAAATCATCAAGGTAAGACTAGATACAAAGCATAAATAAGGAAGATTTCTCATCTTCCATTTTAGTTTTGATATCTCTTCCTTCTCAATTGTGAGCTCCACCAGTTCTGAGCTCAATTATTTTGGTATCTACTAAGTAACTCTCAGGAGAGTGTCAGCCACTGATTTTCCCAGGAGAATACTGATAAACCTCACATAGCATCTTAAACTTAGTTTTTGCCCCCCAAATTGTATTCCTCTTCCTGGGCTTGTAGAACCTTGACATTTCCTCTCAATACTGAGTAAGTCTGTATGGTGGATAGGTAGGTGGGATGTATCCCTGAAGTTTTGCAGGTTCATATTCTGTCAAAACTCTTCAGTTAGCCAGCATAATGTGAAAGTAGGTATAGACAACATGTAAATGAATGGGCATGGCCATGTTTCGATAAAACTTAACAGAAACTGAAACTGAATTCTATATAATTTTCACATGTCAAGAAATACTCTTATTTTTTCTCCAGTCATTAGAAAGTTAAAAAAACGGGCCATACAAAAGCAGGTGGCAGGCTGCACTTGGCCCTGGCCTAGTTTGTTGACTCCTGCCTTACAGGATTCTTGGGATGTGGCTTAGCTGGTTGTGGTGCCCATATCTATAATTCCAGGGACTTCAGGAGTGGAATAGGGTGCTGAGGCAGGAGGATACAGGCTTAAGACTGGCCACAGCAATTTAGTGAGGCCCTAAGCAATTTATTTATTAATTATTTTTGTTGTGCTGGGGATTGAACACAGCACCTCACGTATGCTAGGCAATTGCTCTACCACTGGGGTACACTACACTCTCTAGGCAATTCAATGAAGCTGTCCCCCCCCCGCCCCCGAAAAAAAAAATTAAAGGGGCTAGGGATGTAATCCAATGGTAAAGCACCCCTGCGTTAAAGTCCCAGTTTACCACCCCCCTGAAAAAAGAGGTATGCCTTAGGGGGCTGGGATTGTGGCTCAGTGGTAGAGTGCTTACCTAGCATGTGCAAGGTGCTGGATTTGATCCTCAGCACCACATAAAAATGAATACATTAAATAAAGGCATTAACTACAGCTCAAACAAAATATTAAAAAAGAAGTATAACTTAAAAATATTTGAAGATTTATACTTTGTAATGATAGTTTTTATATCTGCTTGTCATTTAGACTTCTGCGTACACAAAGTGTTTTGGCTATTTATTGATGTGTTTAAACTACCAAACTTAGTGGTATAAAATAATGAGCTGGGACTGCAAATTTAGTTCAGTGGCAGAACACTGACCTCTCCCGTATGTAAGGCACTGACTGAGTTCCATCCCCAGCACCACAAAAGACAAAACCAACAAAATAACCCAGTGAGCCACTTTCAGAAATTTGTGACCAGGAATTCAGGGATTCATTGTCTGAGAGTCTCATTTCTACTTTCATAGCATTAACTAGAGTGGCTCATCTGGATCTGGAGAATCCAGTGTGTCTCATTCATGGTTTTTTTTTTTTTTTTTTTTTTGAGAGAGAGAGAAGTTCAACATTTATTTTTTAGTTATTGGCGGACACAACATCTTTGTTTGTATGTGGTGCTGAGGATCGAACCCGGGCCCCACGCATGCCAGGCAAGCGCGCTACCGCTTGAGCCACATCCCCAGCCCTCATTCATGGTTTTTAAGTTCATGCTCCTTTTGACCAGGAGCTTAACTAGTGCTCTTAATCAATGTGTTCTTGTTTTCTCTTCATGTAGACTTCTCCCTGGGCTGTTTGGGATTCCTCACTATGGGACAGCTGGATTTTAAGTTTGGGTATTCCAGGAAACAGGAAGTAGAATCTGCTAGTCTCTTAAGGCTTAGGCTTAGAAACTCCTACAAGACTTCCGCTATACTCCATTAGTTGAAACACATACAGGTTCTTTTTTTTTTTTTTTTTGGTACTGGGAATTGAACTCAGGGGCACTTAACCATTGAGACACATCTCCATCCCCTTTTTATAATTTATTAGTGACAGAGTCTCACTGAGGCTAGCTTTGAACTTGTGATCCCCCTGCCTTAGCTTCCCGAGCCACTGGGATTACAGGTGTGCACCATCACACCTGGCTGAATGCAGGTTCTTGTGGGTCTTTGTCAACTTGTCCCTTTCTGACCCACAGGTCCCCTCTCCCAGGTTTCACAGATTCCATGCCATTTTTCCAGTGAAGAGTAAGTCCTATGTCCTTTTCTCTTAAATCTAGATGGACTTACTCTTTACATGCAACTCCTTGGTTCCTTTTCTTTAGGTCATTCATGACTTGTTCTTAGTGTGGCTTTGTGATCTCAGGGATGTTCACTCCATTCTTCTTTACCCTTCCCCCCTCCCCCTCCTATTGTTTCCTCCTCCATCTCTTCCTTCCTCCCCACCCCCTCCTTTTTTTAGTTCTGATGATCCTGGCTCATGTTGCAGCCCAATTCCACAGAGCTCCTTTTTATTTCCAGAGTGTTTGCATAGGTTTCCATGTAATCTTCCTAATACCTCATCAAGCCAGATGCTAATATTGTAGTTAAAGAGTGGCTGTTCTGGAGGATACATTTCTTGCCCAGCTTCTGGCTTGAGCCCCTGAATATTCAAAACCCTGCATTGATTGTCTTTGTTCCGATGGCCATCGGAATGTTTTACATGAATTAATTTTGACCAGAAGTGCTTTGGGCAAATACAGTGAGCTGCATATGCAGTATCTAGCAGGAGACTTGTAACAGGCTTATTCACTGGGAGAGTAAAGAGATTTTACTAGGAAAACAGGATTTTATCTGAGCATATTTATCTATGGAAAGCAGGCCATTTAGTAGCTGATGATCCTGTAGGAAAACGGATGAAGGGCTGTGGATGTAGTTGTGGTAGACTACTTGTCTAGCATGCATGAGGTCCTTGGTTTGATTCCTCAGCACTGAAGCCCCCCCCACCCCCCGCCCCCTGCCCTGCTCCCTTCACCCTCAAAAAGATGACTATCTCAAATAGTCTTAAGCTATTAAGACTAATAGATGGGTTGGAGAATCAGGGAGTCGGAAAGTTAAATCTCATTCTTGGAATCTGATTTTCCCCATTTCTGAAACAAGTTTAAAGGAGTTAATTTTCTTTCTTTTTTTAATATATAATTTTTAAATTGTAGATGGACTCAGTACCTTTATTTTATTTATTTATGTGGTGCTGAGGATCGAACCCAGTGCCTCACATGAGCTAGGCAAGCACTCTGCTACTGAGCTACAACCCCACCCCCTAATTTTCTGATTATAACCATATATTTTATTGTGGACAAAGTAAAGGGAGAAAGAAAAAACTCTCACCAAAAGGTGTTCTTTGGGCTCATTAAGAGGTTTTCATGCCACGCACACATACAGACATCTTAGACTAGGATTGCATTGGACATTTTTTTTTAATATTTATTTTTTAGTTTTAGATGGACACAATGTCTTTATTTTATATTTATGTAGTGCTGAGGATTGAACCCAGTGCCTCACGCATGCTAGGGGAGCGCTCTACCTCTGAGCCACAGTCTCAGCCCCTGGACATATTTTTTAACCTTATTTCATTCACTGTAGCTTGACTTTTTCCCTTATGGTTATTAATTGTTTTGAGGAGTGTAACTTTTAATGGTTGCCTGATGTTCTTATGTGTATGAGGAAAATTTTAGGTCTTTTGCCAAGGACACTCATTGAGGTAACCCTAGAATCTTATCTCTGTTTTATCACTATTGTCCTTCATCCAAGCTACTATTTAGTCATCTCTTCCCAGGGGCACCTTGTCTCTGCCCCTTTAGTTTGTTCTCCACATCAAGACATCTTTTTTTCTAAAAATCTTTATCTAAAGCTTAAATCTGTTTAAAATCCCCCATTATAAGCTGTACTCAGGATCAAGCCCTATATGATCTGGCCTCTGGCTTCCCGTCCCTCCCCTTTCCCTCCGTATACTTGTCTGGTCCACATTAGCTCCTTGTACCCTGTGAACATGCCTATCTTAGATTCTATCCCAGGCCTTTGGCTTTTCTGGAGTGAGGACAGCCACCTGTTTCAGGTTCAACTTGATATCCCCTTAGAGTATTGGAGACCTTTTCTTCTATTATTCTGGTGAAAACCGCCTTCCCACAATATCCTATATTACCTTTTTCTTTACAGATTTCTGCCCTTGAAATTCTTATTTTTTATTAGTTAGTCTTCATGTTTGGCTTTGTTGCTTTTTATTAGTGCTCTAAAGTTGTACATAATAATAGTATTTATTGTTATATATTATTAATACCTGAGTATTTGTCTTATTACCTGGTAGGCCCTCAAATGTTTTGGGGCTGGCAAAAGGAATGAAAACTCTTAGCACCTACAAACCTGCTTTGGATTGTCAGAGCCCTAATGTTGATACATAGGAGAAATGCCAGCTTATGCGAGGGGCAGCAAGAGACTAAGCTTACCTGCTGCCTCTTAGTATCTTCTGGACTTACTGTTTTATGACTCTGGGTCCTGTCACAAACTTGTATTTTGCATTGGGAAATAGTTCTAAGCCATGACTCTGCCATGGCTTATTTTATTATTATTATTATTATTTATTTATTTATTTATTTTTTGGTATCAGGGATTTTTCCCAGGGATGCTTAACCACAGAGCCACATTCACAGCCTTTTTAAAAATTTCTTATTTTGAGAAGGGTCACACTAAGTTGCTGAGGCAGAGTTCCTCTTGCCTCAACCTCCTGAGTTGCTGGAATCACAGGCATATGCCACCATGCCCAACAGCCAAGTTTTTATTAATCCAGTATCAGTATAGATTTGCTGTTTTCTAATATTCAGTGGTTTATAATTTATTGCTGTCTTAGTTATCATGATATTCAGATGATCCAGATTTGGCCATTGGGAACCCCTTCAAGTTGATTTCTGTGTTCTTGTGATGCATTATGCATCTCTTAATTTTTTGAGTCTGTCCATGTTCTCTCTGCACCCCCGCTCCCATTGAAATTTGTGATGAATTGTCACTTGATGATTTTTTTTCTCTTCCTGATCAGTAATTCTAATCTGAATGAACTGTTTTGCTAGGCACGTAGAAAAGAAGCTGATCAAATAAGCATGGGAAGAATTACATAAACTGTCTCAGAAAAAATGAGGTGCAAAACAATGCTAAAGACTTCAATTGATAACTTTTACTAATACTGACAGCTGATAATTTGAGACATGCAAGCCAATTTAGAAGCACAAAATTAATATATCTATTCTTATACTTGCATTAAATCTACTGATTCATTTAGTATGTCATTATCTACACAAAATCAACATAGTTTCCAGGGTTCCTAAATATTTCCATTATATTCAACTTAGGGACCCAAGATGCCGAACATACCATCAATATGTATGAATATGCTTGAATTGGCTTCAGAATGAGTCTAGCCCATATTTTTTAGTCAGAAATCATGACTTCAAAACAGCCTAATTTCAGATTGAGGCCTCATGTTTTTTGCTGAGAGCTCTATGAGTGCTTTAATGTATAGCAGATGAATGATGACTACACATAGAGGTGACATGGGTGCTATGCCCAGACCACCATGGACTACACCGTAGTGGTAGCTGACACCCATCATGGAGATGTTCTTGGCTGCTTCTCGATGCTGTGTGAGTAGTCTTGTGTGAACCAGTGGAAGCTCAGGCTTGGTACTGCCTCTTTAGGTTGGGCAGGGAAAGATGTCTTTGCATATCATGAAATGACTGGACTACTCCTCCAGAGCTCCCTCATATGTTTTGTTTTGATCAAGCCCGAGAAGGGTGACTTTTCATCCCTGTCACCCTCCTTGCCTGCAGACAATGTGAACTTTTCCTCTACCCAAGATGTCAGCAAGCTGGGAGCAGCCCTTCCTGGGACTGTGCTCTCAGCTGCTGGCGTGGGCCTCCAGTTGTTCCCCCGAAAACAATGGATACTCTTTTTATCCAGGAAGAGGAGTTTATGAAAGGAGCATTTCTTTGGATGCTTGAGACCTTTGTGGCAGTGCTGTCTGTGTGAGATGAACTACAGTTTCTTCGTGACTCAAGTGGGTGTTCCCCAGTTTTTGAATGAGCCCCTTGTGAGCAGTGTACACCGGGAAATGTGGGTTGGTGAAGGAAGGCATCCTTGCGGGTAGGCATTTGCCCAGACTCATCAACTCAAATACTATTGAAAATATAAGCCTCTGTGTTTTAAATAAATTACTAATAAGAATTGAAAAAAAAAATGACCAAGTGAAAATAGATGATATCAAGACTTGGGATGGAAGGACTGATTCTGAGATTTATCTACGTTTTATTTATTAGGTATTGAACCCAGAGGCACTTAACACTGAGCCAAATCCCTGAGCCTGTTTATTAGAGACAGGGTCTTGCTGAGTTTCTTAGGGTCTTACTAAATTGCTGAAGCTTGCTTTGAACTCAAGACCCTCCTGCCTCAGCCCCTTCCAAACTGCAGGGATTATAGGCGAGTGCTACCATGCCTGGCAATATTTTTTTGGGGTGGTGGTTGGTGTGTTACTGAGGATTCAAATCCAGTGTTTTACCAGTGAGCAACATCTCATCCCTTTTTATTTATTTCGAGACAGGGTCTCACTAAAAATTGTTCAGGGGTCTGCTAAATTTTTAAATCTGACTGGGCTGGGTGGTACAGGCTGTAATCCCAGCAACTTGGGAAACTGAGGCAAGGGGATCACAAATTCAAAGCTAGACTCAGCAATTTAATGAGGCCCTAAGCAACTAAGTGAGACCCTGTCTCGAAAAGAAAAGAAAACAAAAAGAAAAAAAGAGGTAAATACTGGTCTTTCAACTCTCATATGCAACAAGTCCTTTTCCCCCATGACCCCTCAGGGTTTTCTTCTGGAAGACAGGTCTTGACAGGCAATCAACTCCCTGAAGATCCCTAACCCTGGCATTAGGGACCTTAATTTGTTTCCTGTTAGAATCTTGCCCAGAGCCTCCCCACTTCTCTTAGATTCTTCAGAGTATGAACACAAAGACAAGGTTCCCTATACATTGGGCTAATCCAAGCCAACTGGGAAGGAGGACTGGGAAGTGAAGTCTATTTGTGCAATATTTTTAATGTTGTTTACTGGAATAAGCATTACCAAAGTCCAACATACCTAGTCCTATAAGGGTATAAGGATAGGATCATTTCTCTCATTTTATAGATGAGTACATTTGGGCTGAGGTTGGGTCAAGCCTCAGCCTGTCTAGAGCTGAGCTTCATCCCTCCCCATCCCCCCACTAGGGATTGATCCCAGGATGTTACCACTAAGTAACATCTCCAGTCACTTCTCTTTTTTTATGTTGAGACAGGACTTTCCTTAGTTGCCAAGGGTGTTGTTGAACTCGAAGTTCTTCTTCCTCAGCCTCCCGAGTTGCTGGGATTACAGATGTGTGCCACCACACCTAGCAAAAGCCATAGTACCTTTACATTCTGTCTTCAGATTATTCATGATTTGAGGAAGCTGCCTGCTACCAGGCTATCGGTCCAGATTACACACCTGTCCTGCAGCCAGCGCATGGCCTGTATTCTAGAGCCCTGGGGAACCAGAATCTGCATAGGATAGGTTGGATAGGCTTGGCCCTATTTTTTTGCCTTGGCTTGCTCAAAAAGTGTAAAACTCTGAGTAGATGATAGTGAAATAATTTGTTCTTAATCAAAATATAGCTGCTGAGCTGGGGTTGTAGCTCAGCAGCAGAGCACTTGCCTTGCATGTGTGAGATCTGGGCAAGAAGCAAGAATTAATTTCCCATTTGTCAGCTGATAATGAAAGTTTCTGTGGTGGTATTCCCTTGGTTGCTTAGAGTATTACCGTTATGTCACTTGGAAGAAGACTTCCACACTGAAAGAAGTTGGGGAGATGCTGTTGGTTAGAATAAGGGGATGAGGGACTGGGGTTATGGCTCAGCGGTAGAACGCTCACCTGGCATGTGCAAGGCCCTGGGTTTGATCCTCAGCACCCCAGAAAGAAAAAATGAATGAATGAATGAAGTTATTTAAAAAAGAATAAGGAGATGAGCTCCTCAGGCTTCTTCTCTGCCAAGGACAGAATTAGGCTCTGTATTTTCATTTCAACTTGGTTGACTACAGAATTTCTCTTTTAGAAAACAGAATTCCTTGAGATTTCTTTAACATTGTTCTAGAATAGTTGATTCTAGTCCTCTACTCCGGGCACCAGTTTTACTTGAAGAACATTAGAATCAGTTGGACATTAGAATCAGTTAACTATATGGGAAACATGTGGGGAAAGGGTACACTGATACATTGCTCATGAGACTGTAAACAGTTGCAACCACTCTAGAAAGCAGTATGGAGATTCCTTAAAAACCACTATTTGACCCAGCTATCCCACTCCTTGGTATATATCCAGAGGATTTAAAATCGGCTTACCACAGTGACACAGCCAAATAAATGTTTATAGCAGCACAATTCACAATAGGTAAACTATGGAGCCAACCTAGGTGCCCTTCAACAGATGAATGGATAAAGAAAATGTGGTATATATACACAGTGGAGTATAACTCAGCCATTTAGAAGAATGACTTTATGACATTTTCCAGTAAATGGACAATTATGCTAAATGAAATAAGCCAATACCAAAAATCCAAAGGTTGAATGTTTTCTCTGATATGTGGAAGCTAACCCATAATAAGGGGAAGGATGGGGGGAAGAATAGAAGTTCAGTAGATTAGACAAAGCGAGGAATGAAGTGGGGAGGGAGGGGATGGGAATAGGAAAGACAGTAGAATGAATCTGACATAATTTTCCTATGTACATATATGAATATGCCATAGTGAATCTCAACATCGTGTACATCCACAAGAATGGAGTCCTAATTAGAATAAGTTATATTCCATTCTTGTATAATTGTATCAAAATGGATTCTACTATCATGTATAATTAAGAAAAGAGGGAGAAAAAAAAGAAGAATCAGCTAGCTATGATTCCACTACCCTTGAATATCACCTGATGATTGCAAAGAAAGTCATTCTGGGCAGAGTCTTCCCTTGTACCCAGATCTATGTACATTTCAACTTGTACCCAGAAAAGGTGTGCCGGTCAGGTATATGACCTGAGCAGAGGTGTCTGATGAGGGCAGGGGCAGAATCTGGGGAGAGGCTGAGGAGTGCTGAGGGGTGGGAAAAGACATTTTGACTTGATTCTGCAGGTAGAGCAGGCAATTAAGTGGCAGGGTGTATCACTGGCATAAAAGCTCAAAACATTGAGCTCTATGACATTGCTTCTCTGGAAAGAGACATGTGTTTTGAGTGCCAGCACTGCAGTTCCCCTAGTTTGTGGCCTTAAGTGCGTACTTTCTCAGCTAGTCCATCATCCAGCCCCAGTCTTTTAGGCCAGGTAAGTGAAATGTACACAGATGGTTGTGCCTCTCTGGCTTCCCCAACAGGAAAGTTGAATTAGTCATCAAATCTGTTATACAACTTAGGCTAGGATAGTAGTTAAAAGCTGTGTGATCATTTTAAGGTAATGCACTTGTAACTCCTGCTCATGTCTCTTCTAGGTATCGGCCGCGGGGAAAGAGGCTTTGCCATCTTGGCTGCACTGGGACCCACAGAGCCACACCTTGGAGGGCCTCCCCCTTGACACTGATAAGGGTGTGCATTATATCTCAGTGAGCGCTGCACGCCTGGGGGCCAATGGGAGCCATGTCCCTCAAACCTCCAGTGTATTCTCTATTGAGGTCTACCCTGAAGAACACAGTGAGCCACAGTCCATGCGAGCAGCCTCACCAGACCCTGGGGAGGTAGTGTTTTCTGCTTGTGCTGCTGATGAGCCAGTGACTGTCCTGACAGTGATTCTGGATGCTGATCTCACCAAAATGACCCCAAAGCAAAGGATAGACCTCCTACACAAGATGCAGAGTTTCTCAGAAGTGGAACTTCACAACATGAAGTTGGTTCCAGTGGTGAATAATAGACTCTTTGACATGTCAGCCTTCATGGCCGGCCCAGGAAATGCAAAAAAGGTTGTGGAGAATGGGGCTCTGCTTTCCTGGAAACTGGGCTGCTCCCTGAACCAGAATAGTGTGCCTGACATTCATGGCGTGGAGACCCCTGCCAGGGAGGGTGCTATGTCTGCCCAGCTTGGCTACCCTGTGGTAGGTTGGCATATTGCCAATAAGAAGCCCCCTCTCCCAAAAAGAATACGGAGGCAAATTCATGCTACACCAACACCTGTCACTGCCATTGGATCTCCAACCACGGCCATCCAGGAGCCACCATCCAGGATAGTGCCTACCCCCACATCTCCAGTCATTGCTCCTCCAACAGAGACTATGGCTCCACCTGTCAGGGATCCTGTTCCTGGAAAACCCACAGTCACCATTCGCACTCGAGGTGCCATTATTCAGACCCCCACTCTAGGCCCTATTCAGCCCACTCGGGTGTCAGAAGCTGGCACCACAGTTCCTGGCCAGATTCGCCCAACAGTGACCATTCCTGGCTATGTGGAGCCCACGGCAGTTGCTACTCCTCCCACAACTACAACCAAGAAGCCACGAGTATCCACACCAAAACCAGCAACGCCTTCAACTGATTCCTCAACGACGACAACCCGCAGACCCACCAAGAAACCACGGACTCCCCGACCAGTGCCCCGAGGCACCACCAAAGCTCCCATCACCAGACTGGAAACGGCCTCTCCACCTACTCGAATCCGCACCACCACCAGTGGAATGCCCCGTGGGGGAGAACCCAACCAGCGTCCGGAACTCAAGAACCACATTGACAGAGTGGATGCCTGGGTGGGTACCTACTTTGAGGTGAAGATCCCATCGGATACCTTCTATGACAATGAGGATACCACCACTGACAAGCTAAAGCTGACCCTGAAGCTGCGGGAGCAGCAGCTAGTGGGTGAGAAATCCTGGGTGCAGTTCAACAGCAACAGCCAACTCATGTATGGCCTGCCTGATAGCAGCCATGTGGGCAAACATGAGTATTTCATGCATGCCACAGACAAGGGGGGCCTTTCAGCTGTAGATGCTTTTGAGATTCATGTCCACAAGCGGCCTCAAGGAGACAGGGCTCCTGCAAGGTTCAAGGCCAAGTTTGTGGGTGACCCAGCAACAGTGGTGAGTGACATCCACAAGAAGATTGCCTTGGTGAAGAAGCTGGCCTTTGCCTTCGGTGACCGAAACTGCAGCACTGTTACCCTGCAGAATATCACCCGAGGCTCAATCGAGGTAGAATGGACCAACAATACACTGCCCTTGGAGCCCTGTCCGAAGGAGCAGATTATTGGATTGAGTCGGAGGATTGCTGAGGATAATGGGAAACCTCGGTCTGCCTTCTCCAATGCCCTGGAGCCTGACTTTAAGGCCATGAGCATTGCTGTGACAGGTTCTGGCAGTTGTCGACACCTACAGTTTATCCCTGTGCTACCACCCAAGATGGGGTCCTCACTGGCACCAACCACAGAGATGCCAGACAGGGACCCTGAGAAGAGCAGTGAGGATGACGTTTACTTACACACAGTCATTCCGGCCGTGGTAGTTGCAGCCATCCTGCTCATTGCTGGCATCATAGCAATGATTTGTTATCGCAAGAAGCGGAAGGGCAAGCTTACCCTTGAGGACCAGGCCACCTTTATCAAGAAAGGGGTGCCTATCATCTTTGCAGATGAGCTAGATGACTCCAAGCCCCCACCCTCCTCCAGTATGCCACTCATCCTGCAGGAGGAGAAGGCCCCCCTCCCACCTCCTGAGTACCCCAACCAGAGTGTGCCCGAGACTACTCCTTTGAACCAGGACACAGTGGGAGAGTACACACCCCTGAGGGATGAGGATCCCAATGCACCTCCTTATCAGCCTCCCCCACCTTTCACAGCCCCCATGGAGGGCAAGGGCTCCCGTCCCAAGAACATGACCCCATACCGGTCACCCCCTCCCTATGTCCCCCCTTAACCCACAAGCGCCTGGGTGGAGGCAGGGTTAGGGCAGGGGCCTAGAGACAACTTGGTGTTGTCTGTGGAAACCGGTGACCTGCAGACCATCACCCACCGGTAGCTGACACCCAACCTAGCACACACTGACACACAGGGCCTAGACGAGCCCACCCTCTCTGGTCCTCCCAAACCCCAAAGCAGCTGGAGAGACTTTGGGGACTTTTTTATTTTTTGCCTAACAGCTTTTTGTTTGTTCATAGAAAATTCTTCGCTGAGTTTTTTGATGGCTGGCTCTGAAAACATTTGTTTGAGTAGTGGTTAGGTGGAGGGAGCGAGGAACCGTGAATGAACTTGCAGGCAGTGCTGGGTGCCCCCCAGCTCTCTGCGTTTTGCCTTTAACACTAACTGTACTGTTTTTTCTATTCACGTGTGTCTAGCTGCAGGATGTAACATGGAAAACAGTAGCTAAAGATTAAATTCAAAGGACTTTCAGAAGTTAAGGTTAAGTTTTTACATTTAATCTGCTGTTTACCTAAACTTGTATGTATAATTTTTGGGTGGGTACGGGGAATTGCTTTGCTAAAAATAAGCTCCCAGGGTGTTTCAATCTTAGAGAAGACCAAGGGACAGTATTTTTTATCAAAGGAATCCTATTTTTTCACACTACGTCAACTTGGTTGCTCTGATACCCCAGAGCCTAATGGGGTCCTCCTGACCCTGGCTTGGGGGCCAGGGCCTTGGTGCTGGGTTTGCTCTCCTGCTGTTGCCAGAGTCTGGAAGCTGGAGGGGCCTATTGGGCTGTGGACATCCCCACCTCCACCCCATGCACACTAATGGCCCACCACCAAGGGGTCTTCATTTCCATGGAAAAGGGACTCCAAGAGGCATTGGTGGCCATGGCCCCCAACCTAGGTGCTCCAAGGTGGGCCATCTGCTCATGGGGGCACCTGGGAGGTCGAGGGACTCGACCACATCAACCTATTTTGTTTTTCCCTTCTTCTGGTATGTTCCCCTTCTCCCCAAAAGGAATATCATGTTTTTGGAAACACTCAGTGGGGGACATTTTGGTGACGATGCAATATTTTTATGTCATGTGATGCTCTTTCCTCACTTGACATTGGCTGCTTTGTCCCAACAGTCCACAGTCCTAACCAAAACCCACCCCTTTCCTTTTCTCTGGCACTCCAGTCCCAGGCCTTGGGCCTGAATGACTGGAAAATGGTGGCTGGGGAGGAGTGCCAGCAATAGTTCATAGTAAAAATCTGTGGGCTCTCAAAGCTAATTTTTTACTAAAGTTTTTATACAGCCTCAAATTGTTTTATTAAAAAAAAAAGATTAAAAATGGTGATGCTTACAGCAGTTTGTACAAGCTCTTAGTGTTGAATCCATGGAACTGACGGCTTTGCTCATTTTGACCGCCCCCACCCCCTTCTTTTCCTAACAGTTTAAATTCTGGAACTACACTAGGGCTTCTCTTGCCTTTTTTAGCAAAACATCCGTCCGTCCATCTGCATCTCTGTCCCATGACTCAGGGGCATCCACTCTGCTTCAGTTTTCCTCCTTTGGAAGAAATTGTTTTGGAGCATGACTTTTCTTGATGTCTTGAGTTATTTCGGGTACCTTTTAGGGAGGAATGCCTTTCGCAATAATGTATCCCTCCGTGATTGAGGGTCGGTGGGTGGGTGAGCCCAGGCTCCCTCTGCACACGGAGCAGCTACTTCTAAGCCATATTGACTGTTTTGCAGAGGATTTGACTGTTGCAGAGGATTTGACTGTTTTGCAGAGTTTTTGTGTGTGCTCCCTCAGTAGGGGTAGATAGGAGGGGAAAGGTCTTCATTTCTGCTCTTCTCCAGAGGCATTTCCCTTGCGCCTTCTTCCACAGGGCCCAACCCTCTCCCCTGCCCCAGCCTCCATTAGGCTACTCTGGAGTGAGCAGCACCCTTGGAGGAGGAGCCTATAGATGAGGGTGGCTGGTGACCAGGCCTCATGCTTCTACGCCTTGGTCTAAGCCAGAATTTCTCTAGAGTCAGGAGCACAAGTGGAATCTGACCTGGTGAGATTTATTTCTGATGACCTCATCAAAAAATAAACAATTTCCAATGTTCCAGGTGAGGGCTTTGAAAGGCCTTCAAAACAGCTCTGTTGCCCTTAGCAACCCCACCATTGGGCATTGCCCTGCTGTGGCTGGCCCAGAATGTCCTGTTGCCATAGCAACTGGAGGCAATGGGGCAGTGAACAGAATAATAACAGCAACAATGCCTTTGCAGGCATACTCCTCCCTGAGCACTGGGCTGGCAATGGCCATTGGACTCTGAGACGGAGAGCCAATCTCACATTCAAGTGTTCACCAACCACTGACGTGTTTTTATTTCCTTCTATATGATTTTAAGATGTGTTTTCTGCATTCTGTATAGAAACATATCAAACTAAATAAAATCAGTGTCTTTATTACAATGCCACTGCCTCTGAACACCTATTTCCCTGGCCTGTTCAGGTTCTTGGTAATGAGGAGTAGAAGAATCGTGTGACAGGGAAGAGGAGACTTGGCCAGGCTCATTCAGAAGGAGCCTAGTGGCCTCCATAGAGCCTTAACCTGTTTTAGTACCCTTCGGAGGGCTGAATGTGTGTTTCAGAAACCCTGCCAATATGTAAACTCCCCTGAGCACCCATTTAGTCTTTGAGCAAACAAGTCAAGGGCCCAGGAAATGACCTGGACCTTGCTCTACGTTTCCTGATTTGTAAGGGGTGGTGGGCGGCAGAAAACCCAATGATAATGGGTAGAGACGAGTATAGTGGAAAAGTCCTGTCATGGGCTTCCTGCCCCGAAGTGGCACCTTCTAGACAAGAGTCCTTCAGCCTGGGTCCCTGTGAAGATGGGAATATGAGGTATGTTTCTGGCTGCAGCTTCACCCCAGCCCATACCCCCAATACACCCACTGTCTGTGGGCTTGGGACTGTCCAGGCTGCCTGATGGTAAGTTTAGTGTTGGCTTTCATATGGAGAGGGCAGAATACTTTCTCAAACCAGGCTGCTCTGCCTGTGGGCCAATAGATTCTGGGTGGCTAACTCATAAGAACCTGGTCTGACTCAATTCCCAGGAAAGGGGCAGATAGGTTTTTCTGGGATGCTGCTTAGCACTTGGGAGGCAGAGATACAGCAGCTTTGTCTCAAAAGTGCTGGTGGTCACAGAAAAACAAGTGCCTCTTCTGAGGCACTTCATCTTCACCCCTATCATCTTCCCCTGGGAAGCCTCCAGACTGCGCTGTTCACAAACCTTGAAGACCCACTGAAGACATGGTCCCATATTACAGACAGGACTGTGTGGGGAGTTGTTCAAGGTTAAACAATTACTTGGAGTTAGGACCTGAGTGTACAATACACTGAAAATGCCAGGAAAGACCATCCTCAGCATGTTTTCAGGGACACATGCCTCAATCCCTAGGCTTAGCATCAAGGGCCCAGGAAATGACCTGGCCCTTGCTCTCCTGGTCTCAGGAAGGTCTGCTTAGCATTTTGCTCACTGTCCTGAACTTAAGTAAGGGTCTCAGAGAGAAGGAAAACCTTTAGAATAGGAAGAAGAAAAGTCACAAAGACCTCTGGCCTCTGCATTGCCCTACCTCCTTTGGTGAATAGGGATTATCTGCTGTTTGTCCTGGCAGACTTGCTCCCTAGAATTCCTGGCAGATCCTTGTAAACCCTTCGTTGGTGGATATGGGGCTGTCTGCTCAATAGTTCTGAGCTAGAGAGAGGGTGGAAGAAAGGAAGGGAGAGGAAAAGAGGCATAAGAATCTGCCTTCCTTCCTGCTTGCTTTTGACCCAGGGCAAGTTCCTGGGACCCTCTGGCCTGGCTTCCTTTTCTGTGAGATTCTGGTCTAGAGGTTCTAGGATACCTTTAAACTAGGGGATGGAGTTGAAATAATAGCTCACTCTTTAGTCTGCCTGCAAAAGGGTTAAAGGATCCAAGAAAGGTAAAGGAATCTGCATTATCTTCTGGTATAATGGCACTAACTACCTTGGACCAAGATCCTTGGTCCTGGGCTGTTATCAGGAGAAACTTTGGGTGTGTTTAGGAGCTCCTGACCAGACTGGTCCTCCAGAAGTTCCATACTACTTGACCCGTTGCAGCTTCCATCCTGCTTCCCATGGTCCCAACAGCCTGGACAAACTTCCTCAGCTTCTCTAAACCATGATAAGACTCAACTAAAGTATCAGTCTTTCTGTGGTGAACTTCATTCTTCTCGCTGTATTACTGTATCTTAAAAATCCAAATCAGCTGGTGACTTAATTTTTCCGTTTTGTTCATCCTCTCAACCACTGTTTTGAGACAAAGTGACTGAGGCTCAGAGAGGGTAGGGGAGTTGGCCTAAGTCTTGTGGCTAGTATGTGGCAGGTTCAAGTCCAAGATTAAACACTTAAGGATTTTTTTCATATTGGAGAGCAGCAAGGAATTGTATGAAGCCCCTGTTGAGGGATTTTGGGTACCATTTCCCTTGTGGACCTAAGAAAATGTCGAGACAAGGCAAGAAATCCAAAGTCAGGCTGCCCATCTCTTGGGGTGTTCCCGGCAGGAGGCGACCATCAGGACAGTGTAGGGTAAAGGAGCCCAGAGACCTGGGTGCCCAGACTTTTCCCCTGGGACCCTCAGCCCCATTGTCCCCAGCTTTGGTGAAGATGACCCCTGAGATGGGGTAAAGTTGGGTGTGCCAGGAGCAAGTTGCGAGGCAGATTAGAGCGTGGGTGGATCAGCTGTAAATCTTGGTACTGGCTCTACATTCCCCCCAGCAGAGTTGTCTGTCAGCAGCTCTGGGCCAGAGCCCGTAGGTTCTCAGGAGGTGGCGCTAGAGGACTAAGCAGCCAGCGGTGGGCGAACTGGAGAGGCGGGCCATAGGCGGGGTTAAGAGCGCTGCGGGCGTAGGCAAAATGAGCTGGGAGAGACCGACTATGCGCAGAGTTAAAACTTTCTGCTGAGGATAGGGCGGAACCTGCGGAGAGCAGAGTTGAGACTGCTGGAGACCAAGTAAAGGCCTGAGAGGGGCGGGGCTTTGTGGGACTGTGGCGGAGCCGGGCCTGCGTGGAGTCCCGCCTTCTTTCCACCTCTGTCACACGGTCTCGGAGAGTTTCCGAGCTGGGGTTTGGAACGCGTCATTCACAGTTCTTCTAAAAAGGAAGCCAGCAGGAAAAAGATGGCCTAGTTTTCGGATGGCTTTCTCTCCTGGGGCCCCAAACAGTAAACCTTGAAAGGTCGGATATATGTAGTTGGGAACCAGTAAGAATCTGTCCTTGGCCGGGCGCAGTGGTGCACCACTGTAACCCGTGACTGGGGAGGCTGAGGCAGAAAGATCGAGGCCAGATTCAGCAACTTACCAAGACCCAGGCTAAAAAAAAAAAAAAAAAAAAAAAAAAAAAAAATGCGGGCAGAGGGGCTGGGGATGTAGCTCAGAGGTAAAGCTACCCCAGGTGCCATCTCCAGGGTTGGGGCTTGTAGGGGCACGGGAGGCTCACCTTAGCTTTTGCCTGTATTCTGGCTTCACGCCTCCGACGCCCAGCATGAGACCTGTGCCTCTTGAATTCTGCTTCTAACCCAAAAGGTTCTAAGGCTAAAAGTGGGCATTAACCTAATAGGATACTGTGAGGTCTGGATGGTGCCAGTGCAGTTGGGGTTCCCCTACTGAGCCTCTGGGGGAGAACATGTCACTAGAAACAAATAGGGATGGGGCACCTAGCTGGGACTAACAGTTTCCTTGGGTCATCCTTGAATCCAGGACACCTTGAAGCCCCAGGGAATACCTTTACCAAAACTTACCTCCCTGGGGCTGGGGTTGTGGCTCAGTGGTAGAGTGCTGGCCTAGCATGCATGAGGCACTGAGTTCAATCCTCAGCACCACATAAAAATAAAATAAAGATTGTGTCCACCTAAAACAAAACAAAGCAAACCAAAAAAACCAAAACTTGTCTCCACAGCTCCAGACACACATTGAGACAGCAAGAAACATCCTGTTGGAAACTGGCCAGGGCTCCTAAGGCCAGGGATAAGGGCTATTGTTTTCTTTTTCTTTTTTGTTTTTGGTACTGGGGATTGAAGTCAGGGATATCCAACCACTGAGCCACATCCTCAGCCCTATTTTGTGTTTTATTTAGAGACAGGGTCTCACTGAGTTGCTTAGTGTTTTCTAGTTGCTGAGGCTTACTTTGAACTTGTGATTCTCCTTTCTCAGACTCCCAAACTGCTGGGATTACAGGCATGCACCACCATGCTTGCTTATTTTCTATCTTAATGGCAGCACAGTATCAGGATGAAGAGGAAAAAGCCCAAGTTTGGAGTCTGCCAGAATACTCGGGAACTCAGGCCAGGTCAACTCCCTTTTCAAGAAACTGAACCCACTGATACAGGACCACTCCCTACTTAGGACTTGTATGACAAAAAACGTAGAAAGGGCCTGGCTTCCCCTCAGGATAGCAGGAAATGGGGAGGAGGGACTTTGAGGGTGACAACAGCATATCTTTGGGCATGCCTAGAGGAGAGGCATTATTCCTGGATGAACTCACAGTCAGAGAACACCATCCTAATTGGGCTAAGCAAGAAGTTGGGCATGGGGGATGCTGAAGGCAATGTAGTCCTGTGTTTGTTTGAGAGCATGTGGTGTAGTGGTGGTGAGCTCTGCTTTCCTTTACACTTTCAATGCAGTGTCTTGATTAGAGTACAAATGAAAAGCTAAGGAGGCACTTGTCTGGGACTCTGTCTTGGGTCACAGGCAGCATATTAGCTCATTCTTGGAACTGTAGCCTTGTCAGAGGCTCAGAATCAAGCAGGGATAGAAAAGGGACATAACCCATTCCGTGAGCCTCAAGAAGATCCCTTGGAACAGAGCTGAGAAGTGGGGGTGACCTAATTTGCATTAGCAATGATGGTGGTGGTGATGGGGAGGACAGCTCAGCGGAACACTTGGCCTTTCTTTTTTAAAAAATATTTTTAGTTTTATATTGACATAATACCTTAGTTTATTTTTGTGTGGTTCTGAGGATCAAACCCAGTGCCTTACACATGCTAGGCAAGTGCTATACCACTGAACTGCAACCCTAGCCCCTTTCTGCTCTTTTGATAGGAGATAAAGTATGTCCTTTGCTCAGCCTTACTAGGAATTCCCAGTCTGCACTGTCAGCTCTTGGAAGAAAGACTGCCTTCCCAGAAAGCTGATGTCCACACCACACTTCCCAGATGGAGAGGTAATTAATATAGAAATAGCAGTGGTAACCCAGATGTTGCTACCCAACTGATACCCCCACCTATCCTAGAATCTGGGGGAGCCAGGGAGGCTTTTCCTCAGATAACCCTGATGCTGAGTACAACTTTAGCTCTCATAACCTGACCTAGTGATGCTGTGGGCCACACCCACCAATGTAGGGAGGGGGTTCAGGGTCTGGTTTGAGCAGTAGACAAAGGCTAGACTTGGAAATCACAGGTTTAGTGAAGATGAATAGATTCAACTGTCTTGATTCCTGCTGTATCTTTGGGATCTACCACAGTACTGTCCTCAACCTAGGGCTCAAAAAGTGTAAGTCAAATTTAACTAAATTGAAATTATCCTGGCAGAGGCCCTGGGGACTTTTCTACTTGTCACAAAGGTTTGGCTTCACTATCAGAGACTTAACCCCTGCCCCATCTGTCCTTTCTTGAAAGGCAAGAGCTGTCTGGACACTCAGTAAAGATAACAGAGCAAACAAGACCTACTACAATCCATTCTGATTAGGACATAGATGGAGCTTAGTGGAGAAAATGGCTATGTCAAAATGGCCTGAGATCTCTGGTGGTAAATACCGGGGTAATTTTCAGTAATGCCCTTAGGTTTGTAGTAAGAGATCCACAGAGGGGTCAGGAGGTAGGGAAACTTCTAAAGATTTTCCTGAAGATGCATGTAGTAAGCCTGATGGAGGGGCCACCAAGCTCCTCTCCCTGAACTGTCATGTCTTATCTTTTGTTGCCTGGGGTAGGACATGTGATTGGTCAAGAAAGGACACAAGGATATGATTCCCATCTGGGCCTGTACTCTCCCATCCATGGAACAGAGATCTGTGGGAACTGGTGCAGAGTTGTGGGGAGGGGGGATCCTAGTGCAGAGTTGTTGGGGGGGGAGTCACAATAGAAATTTGGGTGGAATTTTCTATAGTCAGAAATTATTTGAATGCCTGTCTCTGTTTCTGCAAACAGAGGTCCTCAAGGGCAGGTTCCACAGGCTTCTCTGGGCATTGGCTTAAGGAGGATGAATGTGTGCAGGCATGAGTGAGATCAGCAGAGCCATCCCAAAATGCCTCTCTGGGGGAGTACAGAGGGGCAAGAAAAACAGCATGTTTTGACTTGTATGCTTACAACTTGGAGAAACCATAGTTTCATTTATTTTTTCTTGTCATAACAAGCCTTCAGAAATGTGTAACTCTAATAGCAATGGGCTTAATTAGCCTTCTTGGGAGCAATGCATGAGTGGTGGGGCAGTAAACATTTCTGATGATGTTTGCCTGTTTTTTTTTTTTTTTAATTTAACATAATGTAAGTAAAGACTTGCACATTGCAACAGGAAAGGAATTATCAAGTAAATTCCCTTCTAGTCTTATTCCTTTTTCCTGCTCTACCAAGAACTATGGCCAGTTTAAGATAATAGTATACAAAGTGAGATTGTTCAGGCCAGCCCAGATGGGCTCCTGAGAAGGACAAACAAAGATCAGATGTGATCATGCCCTCATTCCAGCCTTAGGCTTGCTTGGGGAGCTGTCTGATTCCCCATGTTAGTGGGTGGTGCCAAAAACTTTAGCCAGGGAAACCTCTGCTTCTTTGGGCTTACTTCATTTCTCTTCAGTTTTATTTCTTCCTTCCAAAAGAGGTCTGGGGGCATGGAACCAATTTCTTGAGTTGCTTCTCATCTGGCAGTGAGATAGACCTCAGCATCATGATAGCAAAAAGAGTTCAGACAGCCCTATAGATAGGAACCAGCTTTCCCAGCTTCCCTGGAATGGTCCAAAGCATAGACAATGTCATCTGGAACTGTCCTCAGCCATCCTTCCTATTCTCAACCACCTTCTGTCTTCTATTTTTCCTTGAAAAGTTTGTCATTCTTCTTCACTCCCATAGACATCTTCATATTTGAATCCTGAATCTCCCTGTGGCAGCTGCCATACTGAAAGCATCAGCCCAGGGTGAACTGGATTGTGGAGGAAACAGGAAAGACTGGGTTTGAGCTCTGTCCGTCCTCCCCTTCCTTTACATGTCACCTTGTTTGTCCTTGGTCCAGAAGGCCTCAGGGTATAGCTGCTAAGGTCCTGCTATCTCCTTATTTTCCCAAGACTTGCCTTCCAGTGACTAAAATAATCAGGCCTTTTCCTATCTGGGTAGATTTTTTAATGATTCCATTTTTTCCCCTCTGGTCTTTTATAAGTGTTTGAGAGCAATACTTGGTGAAGCTTGTAGATACATGGCCGACCAACCATAAGTTCCCTCTTAGTGTGGATTGAGTCTCCTCCCATCTGGCCTTTACAAAATGTCTGTCATGTGTCATATGTCATGCCTAGTGGAAAAAAGATATTTTCAGCTAGTGAAGCTTAAGAGGCTGGGAAACTCCTGCTGTTATGCCAGATTCGTGGGACCCCAATAGACCTACAGGAGTCGAATCCGATGCAATCACACAAGAGTCTTTATTGCAAGCTTGAGCCTGGACTCACAACTGTTCCCGATGCAGTGGTTCCAGAGAGTGAGTCCAGGTCCTTTGTTCAGTGAGGTTTTATAGGTTTTTGGGGGATACACTATGCATCACAACATCACACAGCAAATCATTCCATTCCACAGGAAAGTCAAACAACAACTCTTGACATTGATTAGCACATTCAATGGCGGGAACAATTTGGGTAGGGGTGATTGGTTAGTACAAGAGGGGGTTCCTTTGAACTGATTGGTTTAGGCCATGAGGGATGTACATGCTAAACTACATGGTTTCCCAATATATTATCAACCACCATAAACTACTTGGGGGACATCTGGCATTCCAGGTATTTTCCCTGTCTCATGCTGATTGGAGGTTGCTAGGGGGATTGCTGCAGACCTCTCCTGTTATTTACAAACAATTCAGCTGGGTAGGTATGTGCTTAGGAGTGCTCTGTGGGTTTTTCCAAGGACAAGGGTCACACCCCCTTCCTCAGGACAGGCCTTGAGGAAGAAGCTGCTGTTATTTATTTATTTTCAAAAATGGAGTCATATCAGTTTCTCACTACAGGGTCTCCAAGTCTCTCCTGTCTCTGATGGGGCAGCAGCTGGACTTAGAAAGAAATCGTACCCAGACATGCCACATAGCTGGTTTGCACAAACTGAAAGATTTGTTTTTTAACTGCTGTGAAGACCAGTCAAGCTTAGTGAGTTCACTAAACAAGAGGACAGCTCATCAACAACCCCTCCAAAGAGGAAAAAGTGAATGCATCCTCATCATTCTTCCTGTTACTTGTTACATCAGTAGCCTAAATATGGTGATTCAGAAGCTATAACCAAAATTCTTTCTGGGGTACCTTTAAACCTGGTGGTTGGTGGATTCCCTAAAAAATGAAGGTGAGGGAAATGCTCAGAACAGCATGGAGAACCATCAGTCCCTAAAGTCCGGCTGAAAGCCAGCCCAGATGATAGGAAAATTCAGACAAAGACCTTCTATTGAGGAGCCCAATCTAGATCAAGAGGAAGGAAATAACTGTCACGATAGGCAAAAGGTGCAACTTATGCAGTCAAGGGGGAGAAATAAAGAATGTCCATGTGCTTCTGATCTTTTCAATGCTTTATTCACTCAAATCACTCAATACAATTTCACTCTATAGGTTCTAAATCAAGAAAATGAGAATCCTTAATGCTAGGCACTGTAATAGATGTAATCAATTCACAGCAAACAATTCTAGATTAATTAATTCACAGAAAACAATTCTAGATTAATTCTAAGCATTGCAAACACACTTAATCATGACAGGCTCATAACAGACATTCCCTCTGCATGCTAAGTTCAAGTGTAAGATCAAAAGTCTCAAAGCCTTAGGCTTTAAGTCCAGCAGATGCACACTCACTTAGACCTTGGTGATCAGATTAGGAACCAAGGCAGGCTCCCCCTGGGATGGAGCTGACTGGTCAAGGAGAGGGTTGGGTGGTAGGGAGAAGTTGAGGCTCTCACCAGGATCAAGATGTGGCTGCAGAGTTTGAGAGCAGTGAGGAAAATGCAGAGGATCAGCAAACGATGAAAAGTGTTGGGATGACAGTCCAGGTCTAGGTCCTGGTCCTCATCAGGCTTTCAGCATGAGGGCATCAGTATCAGCTGGCTGAACATCTGTTCATTTACTCTATTATTTATACCAAATTTTGGGGCTTTGCCCCCCCCTTTAAATCCTTATCAGTTGCCACCAGATCTCCCAGTGACTTGTTTGTACTTGAGGGCCACACTGGAGGGCTCTGTTAGGCATGCCAGGTGAGACTGCAGGTTTCAAACTGGAGTTTTTTTTTTTTTTTTTTTTTTTTTAGTTGCTAAGGCACAGGCCTAAGGCCATCCTCACGATGACCTTTGGGACAGAGAATAAAAATAACTGAATCAGAGTTTCAGACAACCAGGACCAGCACTTTTCCATGGTCAGTAGAAATCCCTAGACCAAATGTCAGGGGTGGAAGTAGATAAGGTAGGTATGTTCCTGGGGATTCTCCTCAAAGGAAATGGTATTGTGAGATTTTGCGAGAGGAAGGGCATCAGTAACTAGCTTTCATATCTTCCTGGATTCACTGTGCTTGTGCCCTTTGTCACCAAGGCAACAAAGGGTCTGTTTATAGTCAGAAATCCACTCTTAGGAAGGCAACTCCCAGACCCGCTGGCTGGGTAGGGCTAATTACCCCCACAGGAACCAGGGCATGTTGATTTCAATCTATGAAAAGCCACAGCTCCTGTGTTTTTCTACAAAAACAAAAAATAAACATCTTAACTGGACATGGTGGTACATATCTATAATTCTAGAAATTCTAGAAGCTATGAGGCAGGAAGATCACAAGTTTGAGACTAGCCTGGGCAGCTTAGTGAAACCCTGTCTCAAAAAAAGGTGGGGGGGGGCAGTATATAGCTCAGTGGTAAAGTGCATCTGGGTTCAATCCCCAGTATAATAGGGGAAAAAAAATATTTTCATCTTTCAAAGAAGCTCAACACATACAAACTGGTGGTAGTGAAACCAGAACAATCTGGGTTGGGACAAGGTTAGACCACTGATCTGTTCATAGTGAAAGGTATGGCACAAAACTCCCAAATTCCAGACCACCACAGAAGAGATAATAATACAGTTGTCATGTGTGAGCCTGGCACTTGTCCTTGTGTTTGATCTACATCAGTCACTCCACCTTTATGAGTGCCTTTGCCAGAGGGGATGCTAATATTCTAATTTTGCATTAGGAAATGGAGGCTCAGTGAACCCAAGGTCCCCATCTAGAGAGTGGGAGGGCTAACATGTGGACCTGTGGAGCCTAAATATGTGTATGCAGTCACCAGACATTCCTGAAGCTGAATTAAATACCCTCTAGCACAGGTGGAAACACAAAGCAAGGACTATCATAACAGGTAGAGAAGCTCTCCTCATCCCAGTAGTCCCAGGCAGTGTAGCCCTAAGGGCAGCAGACATTAAGGTCAGGAGAAAACACCAGAAAGTAAGGGTTTTGAATTTTCTATTTATCTTACCTGCTCCATCCCAGAGTTTGAGAAGAGCAGTTCAGAAGACCCTGGGCCTTCTTCCCAGAACTGAAAGTGTGGGTCTTGTCCATCAGTGCTCACTGGGATCCCTGATTATTCCAGGTCAAACCAGAACTGCTGACATCCCATGTGTTATTAGGAGAATTAAAATGGGTTTATAAATGGGTCCAAATTATTCAAGCCCTCTACACAGCCAGAAATGGTTTGGAATATAGTCTGGATCTTCTAGGAAATGTTTTCCCTCAGGAAAGTACCTGAGGCTTGTGTGAGGAGCCTTAACACTGGTCTGTAAAGGGGAGAGGTGGAGTGGAAAAGTAATTGGTGAGCTCTCAGATTTATGAAGAAGAAACCTGAGCTACTGATCTAGACAGTCCCTAGCGGGCCATAGCTTAAAGTTTCTGAGAAACATCAACTCCTCTTCCATTCATCCCAAGGTCACTGTCCCAGAGCCTGATGAGGTAGGTGGTCTTCTACTTTGATTTAGGCCAGCCCTTCCACCTTTCTCAAGGGCACTTTGTAAGACTCCAGTTTTGTGGGAGTATAGTTCCTACATTGACATCTGGATGGCCTTTGCTCCCTTCCTGACCTTTGAGAGCCTCACAATCCAGTCCTACCACCTAACATCCTCTCTCTACCTCCTTCAACGATCTTGGGCCTCAGAACATACTTGTTCTTTTGCCTTTCCAACTCATATGCATCCTTTGAGACCACACTTGCGTGGACCCTCTCTGAAGCCTGTCCTCGCGATGCCCGCCTCACGCTATCCAAAGGAGAGTACCCCCAATTCGATTTTCAGTGAATATAAAGTCTTACAGGTCTCATGCAACATTGCTGCTAGCCCCCTCCCTGCTCCAGTTGGCACGCGCCCGACCTGTCTGTCCCTGAGGGCGCATGCGCGGGCGCCCGGCGGCTTCCCCGCGACCCCGCTGCTGGCGCGTGGACACGAGTCTTCTTCGCGGGCTGGCGGGAGCGCGCGTTTGTTTGGAGGCGCGGCGGGTTGGGGGGCGGTAGTTGAGGGAAGGTGGTGTGCGGCATGCGCATGCGCAGAGGCGGGCGGCAGCGCGAGCCGAGCTGGGAGATGGCGGCGGAGGCGGCGGCGGCGTCTAGAGTGTGAGCACGGCCCGGGAGCCACCGGCCCGGGCGCAGTGCGACCCCGACCCTGCCCGTCCGCCTCCCCACCATGGGCAACGAGGCCAGCTTGGAGGGTGGCGCTGGCGACGGGCCGCTGCCGCCTGGAGGCCCTGGCCCGGGCCCCGGTACAGGGAAGCCGCCTTCAGCACCAGCTGGCAGCGGACAGCTCCCCACGTCGGGCACTGCGCGGGCCACCCCAGGACTGCAGGTTTCAGGCGCAGGCCCCGGCAGGTGAGTGCGCGTCTTGGCGGCCTAGGGGCGGGGAGCTGGAGCCTGAGGCTGGGGCCGGGGCCTGGGATCCCAAGATCCGTGGACAGCAAGGTTGGACGTCTGGCCGCACTTTAAGCCCTGTCAGATTGGCATGAGCTGGGTGGAGGCGACCCTTCATTTCTAGCCAGTCCGCCTTGGCAAGGCAGGATGGCAAGTCCAGGGTCAGTCGGGTCCTGCAGACCATTACTTCGTCACGAACCCCAAATTCTTTTCCCCCTGACGCCAGGGCCCAACCGCTCAGAAGGGGCTTATGTAACCTTAGCCTGGTCCCTCCGAGCAGGGGAGCAGTGAGATGGAAAACGCCTTCGCTGTCTGCCAGTGTCTGCATGTGTCCATTGTGTTGGGCCAAGGAAAGAGCACAATGGGAGTGGCTGTCAGGGAAGATAAGTGTCACTGCGAATAATGCAGAGAGATGGAAATAGTTGGACCATGAACTTGGTCTTATGCTTTCCTTAGGCATTTAGCGGCTGTAACCATTTTTGGGGAGACAAAAATTGCCCACTGGACACCAGTAGGCCCAACGATACTAACAGGGTCACGTGCTTTCACCAGGGCTTAGTGAATTACTTTTAGGTGAAGCAGAAATGCTATTAAATTTTCTAGCACCAGCTATGCTCTTGTTGCCACCTCAAACCAATTGGGGGGAAGCTGAAACCCACATAGAATGCTTTAAACAGAACATATCTGATCAAACACTGTGAGACTGCTTGTTTTACGTGTTTGCCAACCTAGAATCTGCAAAACAATCAAGTTGCATTGAATGCAGTGGAATGGAATGTCAATATATAAGTCAGTAGACTGAAAACTCTGGAAAACTACTTAAGATCTATGCAGGATAAAATGGAAGGCATTATTTTATACCAAATAATTCTGGGGAGTAGCAGTTCCCCCTTGGGGGGTGTTTCTGGTCTATATGAGGCTGCTGATTAATGTTTTTTTTTGTTTTTTTTTTGCCTTTTCTGTGTGGGAGCACATAAATTCTGAGGGAGCATAATTTTTACTTCTTCAGCTGCCCAACCGTGTCTCTTACATGTTTATTTCCTTATGTGTTTTATGTTCTTAGACAACTAACAGTGGTGAAAGGCTCTTAGTAGCCTGAAACCTGTCACAAACCAAGCCAGCCTGTGAGCATCATTTTTAGAAGTGGAATTTGTCCATTTTACATTAGCTGTTAGAGTAATGCAGCTGGATAGCACATGGCTCTTAGCACAGCAAATGCTGTCCATCTTGCTGCATGTTGAGTTACTGTTTGGGTTTTAGCTTGAGGGAGACTTACCCAAGCTTCAGTGCTCTCCCTCCAAGGAAAAGCTTCTACAGCTGAATGGAAAAACACCTTGTTACTGGGAGCTCTCTATGTGAGGAATTTCCCATTTCTCTTTTGGAAACCAGACAGGATGCTCTGCTTGTAGTTTATCAGATGTTGCAGAGCCAAACATGAAATTTTGGAAAGATTTGGGCAGCTTAGAGGCAGATATATACTGCTCATATTCCTTTCCATTGTCTCATTTCTACTCCATCTATGCATTCTGCTTCAGGGCAGATCCATAGATTGCTGTGGGTGAGGGGCACCATAGAATCTTGCTAGATTTAACAGTCACACAATTTCTCACCTGGCTGTGGGCAAGGCTCACCATGGGCCTGTGGTGCTAAGGTCCCGTGACTATCAGGCTTAGGAGGTAAACTAGCTATTTGTCACCAAAGCTAAGGACTGGGGACCCTTAGGAGACAGAATTTACTTTTTCCAGTTGATATTTGGCATATCCCAGTCTCTCAGCTGAGCTCCATGGTCTGTCTTTCCCTCAGTATAGGAATGGCTACTTCCTCTCACCAGAGCATCTCAGGTACCTGATACCAAATTTAGTATATTCTGTTCTGAGATGCTGCTGAACATTGTTGGAGGAAAAATCTCTGTGACATATGCCTCTGGGCATTCAGGAAAGAGCATTGGCTCAGACACATATTTATTTCTAGCAACACTGTAGATTTTGGATCAGTCAGAAAGCTCAAGGAGGTAGGTAGAGGGTCAGGTAAAGGGGTGATCATTTTTCTAACCCCAGAAGGGAATAAAACTGAGGTTCTGAGGGAGTTGAATCCTGGTTCTTTCCTACTGCCATATTACATCTTGTCATCCCAGGCTGAATTAGTCTTTTCATCCTCATACTGAGATGACTTGGCTGTGTGAGGGGGTGGCCCCAGCATTTGCTGCAGAAGAGCTTAATCTGAACCCCATGAGTAGCAATGCTACCATACCTATAGTATTGCCCCTTAGCCCATTTGGATGATAGGGAGCTTTGGCCACTGGGGTCCAAAGGAAGGGCTTTCTGTTTCTGGTTTTAGGGTCAATACTTGCAGTTTTATAGACTACTTTTCTCAAGGAGTGCCAGATTAGGAGAAGGCTAAACTCTGTTTCAGGTTTCACTCTCAAGCTGTATGCCCTGGTGTGGGCTGCATCCTCTTAGAGGAAGAGGTATCTTTCATTCATTTCTTCATTTATTTATGGAGATGTGCCTAATGTATGGTGGGGTGCACAAGTTGATGGAATTTTACCTATACATACACCCATGACACGTTACCAGTTCAAGATATAACCTTATCTGTACCCCAGAAAGTGTCTTTTTAAAAATTTACTGAAGGGCTGGGGATGTGGCTCAAGCCATAGCACGCTTGCCTGGCATGCTTGCGGCCTGGGTTCAATCCTCAGCACCACATACAAACAAAGATGTTGTGTCTGCCGAAAACTGAAAAAAAAAAAAAATATATATATATATATATATAAAATTCTCTCTCTCTCTCTCTTTAAAAAAACAAAATGTACTGAAGAGCAATATAGACCAGTGGCAGTCTGTATAGTATACACCAGTCCTGTGGATTTGAATATGTTTTGACATCTGCAAATTGATCTAGTCAATTAGCTAAGGAATGTTTACCAGCTATCAGGATCAAGCATTTCATGGAGGTTCTGGAAGGATATATGGTAACTTCTCTATCCTCTAGCACTCAGAATCTGTTGATCAGGTAGCTCTTGAAGAACCAAATTGTGGAAGAGCTCTGGGAGAGACTGTGGGTACCTTAGAGTCTGAGAAATGTCAAATAGGCAGTTTTCGTTGTTGTTGTTTTTTGGTCCTGGGGCTTGAACTCAGGGGCACTCAACCACTGAGCCACAACCCCAGCCCTATTTTGTATTTTATTTAGAGACAGGGTCTCATTGAGTTGTTAGTGCCTCACTAAGTTGCTGAAGCGGGCTTTTAAAAAAATTTTTATACCTTTATTTTATTTATTTTTATGTGGTGCTGAGGATTGAGCCCAGGGCCTCACACGCACTAGGCGCAGGATCTACTGCTGAGCTACAACACTAGCCCCCTGAGGCTGGCTTTGAACTCGTGATCCTCCTGTCTCAGCCTCTTGAGCTGCTGGGATTACAGGTGTGCACCACTGTGCCCAGCTCAAATAGGCAGGTTTTTTTGAAAAAATTTTTAAAAATGTTGATGGACCTTTATTTTATTCATTTATTTATATGCTGAGAATCAGACCCAGTGCCTCACACATGCTAGGCAAGTGCTCTACCACTGAGCCACAACCCCAGCCCTAAATAGGCAGTTCTTACAGAAGGATTGTCAAGTAGGAAGAGTGGAGAGGCAGAGCTAGGCTTCAAGAGAGGGAGAGACCTAGGGTTAGCAGAGGTAGAAATAGAGAGAAATTAGATAAGAAGTGTGGTACACTGGCAGGAATAATGAATAGAAAATGAGACTGAGTGCAGGAGGCTGGGAAAGAGTTGGGGCAAAGCCAGGTAGAACCATTTTTCCCTCATTGCCCATTATGATTGACTCAGTTCTAGACTGTATGCCATGGAGACATGTTGAACCAAAGTCAGCTGGGCACAGAGAATCTGGTCATTTGCTGGAAGGTGGGCAAGGCTGCTCTGAGAACCACACCAAAAGTTCCTTCCTCAAAATGGATTTATCAGACATGTTGTCTTTGGTATGGGATTGTCTTTATTGCTTTATCAGATAACTGTCAGGCTCTAGAAAAATATGGGATGAATTTGTAAAGAATGAAAAGAGGGCTGAGGTTGTGGCTCAGCGGTACATTGCTCGCCTAACATGTGTGAGACCCTGGGTTCCATCCTCAGCACACATAAAGAGAAATAAATAAAGGTATTGTGCTCATCTACAACTGAAAAAAAAAAAAAAAGAAAGAAAGAAAAGACCCAATTCAGGGTTTGTGAAAAAAGATCCTTTATCATTTAGAGATCTTGTTTGACCACAGTGGCTGGGTTTTCAGGGAGGGCATGACATACACTAAAGTGATTTCACATTTGAGTGGTCGTGATGTTAAAATTTTAGCCCAATCCAACCACTTTTGCATTTTTTTCCCTCTTCCTTCCTCTACACATCTTGGTAGCAGGGATTGAACCCAGGGCCTTATGCATGCAAGGCAAGCAATCTACCACTGAGATATATCCCCAACCCTTTTTAAAATTTTATTTTGAGATAGGGTCTCACTAAGTTATCCAAGCTGGCCCCAAACTTGTGATTGTCTTGACTCAGCCTCCTGAATAGCTGAGATTGTAGGCATGTGCCTGCTCACCCAGCCATTTATATATATATTGTGTGTGTGTGTGTGTGTGTGTGTGTGTGTGTGTGTGTATTGAACCCAGGGCCTTGTGCCTACAAGGCAAGCACTCTACCAACTGAGCTATAACCCCAACCCCATTTTTGCATTTCTTGAAGGGGTAGCTTTGGTAAAATAGTTGTTCTCAGCATTAGTATGACTGATAAGATGCTGTTGATTAAAAAAAAAAATTATAATGGAGAGACTAGGAAGGGAGAGGAGATATATGTATGTGTTTATATATGTGTGTATATATAAATATCTATCTCTCTTTATGTATTTACTATGGAATATTTCAAACTTACATAAAAGAATAGTCTAATAAACTCCTATGTTCCCATTGCTTAGCCACAGCTATCATGAACTCAAGGCAAATCAAATTTTATCTATCTCCCTCACCCCCCACTTGCCACAGAAGCAAATTCCAGACATCCCAACATTTCATCATCAGTATTTCTAAGAAAAAAGGGCTTTATAAAAACATAACCACAATATCATAATTACATTTAAATAGTTACTAATTTCTTCTTTTTGGAATGGAACCCAGGGCCTCATGCATACTAGGCAAGTGCTTTCCTCTGAGCTTCATCCCCAGGCCAAAAATCTCTTCTTCTTCTTCTTTTTTCTTTATTAAATTGTTTATTTATTCTAATTTGTTACACATGATGGCAGAAGCAATTCATTTCACATTACACATATAGAGCACAAATTTTCAAGTCACTGGTTGTACACAACAATTCCTTCTTTTTTTTAAAGGAGAGAGAGAGAGAGAGAATTTTTTTTTTTTTTTTTTTTTTTGTAGATGGACACAACACAATGCCTTTATTATGTGATGCTGAGAATCAAATCCAGGTCCCGCCCGTACTAAGCGAGCACTCTACCACTGAACCACAATCCCAGCCCCCAACAATTTCTTCTTAATCTCAGCAAATATTCAGTCCTGTTTCCATTTTTCTGTGTTTCTGTGTCTTATGACATAGAAAAATGTCTTATTTTTATAGTGAGTTTTTTTTAATTGCAATGCATTTGCCTGATACATCTCTATTTAAACCTTGAAATTTGTGTCTTAGAAAACTATGTCAGTTGACATGGTAGTATATGTATGTAATGCCAGAAATTCAGGAGGCTGAGGCAGGAGATTATAGGTTCAACAACTTAATGAGACCCTGTCTTAAATTTTAAAATAAAAATAAAAATAAAACAGGGCTGGGATGTAGTTCAGTGGTAAAGCACCCTTGGATTCAATTCCTATTACACAAAAAGAGAGAAAGTACAAAGCAAACAAACAAACCAACCAACCCAAAAAACCTACAGAACAGTTTCTTTTAATCTGGACTGTGCTGATTGCATCCCTGTGATGTTTCTCTGTCCATATTTTTCCTGAAAACTAGGAATTAGAAGCTATTTGATTCACATCATCATTATCATTATTATTATTGTTATTATCCTTTTTGTGGTACTCAGGATTGAGCCCAATGTCTCACACATGCTAGGCAAATACTCTACAATGAAGCCCGTATTTCTTTACTAGGGATTGAATCCAGAGGCGTTTATCCACTGAGTCACTTCTCCAGTCCTTAAAAAAAATTTCTTAAATATTTTTTTAGTTGTTGATAGGCATTTATTTATTTATTTATTTATTTATATGTGGTGCTGAGAATTGAACCCAGTGCCTCACATGTGCTAGGCAAGCGCTCTACCACTGAGCTACAACCCTAGCCTTTCCCCAACCCCTTTTATTTTTTATGTTGAGACAGTGTCTCACTAGGTTACTTAGGGTCTCACTAAGTTGCTGAGGCTGGCTTTGAACTTTCGATCCTCCTGCCTCAGCCTCCTGAGCAGCTGGGATTACAGGTGTGTGCCACCATGCCCAGCTGGTTCTGAGGCAAAGCTTTTAGGAGCTCCTAGAACATGTCATCCCTCTCTGTATATGTGAGTAGGATTCTGCTAGAAGATAGTATTGGAGTACTTTAATAAATCTTCCCCTTCTCACCTGTCTTGCATTTCTGAATGGGGCCCTTTCCTCTTGTGAGGGTTGGGAAGGGCCAGACCCTGCTGTGTGTGAGCTACTTGAGGGGAATCTGTTCTTGGATACTGTAGGCTATGTTCTATTAAGTTGGTGCTGACTGTGTAGGTAGACTGATAAAACTGCTATTACTACCATTACTGTGATGACTGTTTCATCATAGATATTAGGTGTTTTATTTCTTACTCTACTTGTCAGGCCTTGAAGTTCCTACAAGCCCCATCTGTCCTGGACTTACTTGTTCTTCCTTCCTGATAACTAACTTATTAAATGGTGAAAAATGGTGGCTGAGACCTGCATTCCTACAGCAAGGACTAAGTGTCACTTTAGGATGTGAGGCCTTCCTGCTAAACTGGGACTTGGAAAGCAATATAGCTGTGGATTCCTGCCCTACTCCTGCTTCACTTGGTGCTGGGGTGTGTCATGCTGGTATAGATACTGTATTAATAGGACTCACCCAAGTACCTTTCCTGCAAAGCCTTTTGCCATCTCTGTCAACCAATAAAGTGATGAAGTTGGCCATAGTTGAAGAATGAATTGGAACCTGGTCTATGGTCCTCTGCCTGTGGTAGCAGAAATGAAATTCTGGTGTCCTACCCTCTCTGTTTTCTACCTTTCAGATTGGACCTCTGGTGGATGGGGTGTCTGTTGGCCCCTGGCATTCTCTGACAGTTTGTCTTATTCTTAGGTTCTGGTCAACTGAGCCTGTGGGGTAGGACTGGTGAGCGTGTTCCCTAACTCATCTGTGCTCTGCCTTGGGCCCCAGGCTGCTCGCAGGACTTCTCTGATCTCTCTTTCCCCTTATTTGCTAAGGGCACCTAATATTCTGAAGAGAGCCTCTTATTTGATATCCCATTTCTTTCTAATAAGAATGTCACATAGAGGGGCTGGGATTGTGGCTCAGTAGTAGAGTGCTTGCCTAGTATGCGTGAGGCACTGGGTTCGATCCTCAGCACCATATATAAATAAGTAAATAAAATGAAGGTACTGTGTCCATCTACAACTTAAAAAAAAATTAAAAAAAGAAGGTCACATAGAGGCACATTGGAAACTTATAGGTCCCCTGGGTTCAGATCCAGAACTGCCTGGAGAAGCCTGGCTGCTCCTGAAGTAGGCAGAGCTGTTGTCAGGCTCAAAAGTGAAGAAGAGATTTTCCTGAGGTTAAATAGAGAGGTTGGCTTCTGTGACTTGGTTCCAAGTGTTGAGGAGATCAAAGAGCCCTACCACCTTGTTATATAGGGATCACCTCACCTGATCCTACCTGAGACTGCCTCCTGTTTCCAGAGGAGCCAGAGCTCTCCAGGGGCACTGGCTCAAGGAGGGAGTTGAGTTACCCAAGGATACTGGGAGAACCCTTATGGTGAGAATTGAACCCAGTGCCTTGGAAGAAAGGGAGGGTAAGGAAATTTTCCAACAGGCATACCATTACATTCCTATTACCCTTGTTACCTGCACTTAGAAATTTTTTTTTTTTTTTTTTTTTTTTTTTTTTTGTGCCAGGAATTGAACCCAGAGGCACCAGTGAGCCACACCACATCCCCAGCCCTTTTAAAATTTTATTTAGAGACAGGGTCTTGCTAAATTGCTTAGGGGCTTGGTAAGTTGCTGAGGCTGGCTTCAAACTTGGGATCCTCCTGCTTCAACTTCCCAAGGTGCTGGAATTACTGGTATGTGTCACTGTGCCTGGTCTTAAATTCTTAAAATTTAACTCATTTTTTAAAATTGACAAATCTGAGTGTGGTGGTGCACACTTATAATCCCAGCAACTTGGGAGGCTGAGGCAGGAGGATTGTAGATTTGAGGTCAACTTCAGCAACTTAGAGAAAACTTGTCTCAAATAGAAATAAAAAGGGCCAGGGATATAGTTCTGTGGTAGAATATCCCTGGATTCAATTCCTGGTGTCACAAAACAAATAAACAAATAAATAAATTTGACAAATAAAATTTGTATATTTTGGGGCTAGTATTCTAGTTCAGTGGTAGAGCACTTGCTTAGCATGTGTGAGGCACTGGGTTTGAACCTCAGCACCACATAAAAATAAATAAAATAAAGGTACTGCAACTAAATTTTTTTAATTGTGTATGTTTATTGCAATACACCATGATGTTTAAAGTATAATTGTGGAATGGCAAAATCAAACTAACAAACATATTCATTACATTACATATCTTTTTGTGGTGAAAATAGTTGAAATCTATACTCAATTATTTTTAAGAACATAGTACCTTGTTATTAACTGTAGTCAACATGTTGTACAGTAGATCTCTTGAATTTATTCCTACCATCTAAATGAAAGTTTGAATCCTTGACCAACATCTTCACACTCTCTTCTCCTGTACTTTTTGTATGAGGAGGTTGTGTATATTTTTACAGTTATAGTCTACTTAGAAGAGGGACTTTTTAAAAATTTTTTTTTTTTTTTAGTTGTTGATAGACCTTTATTTATTTTACGTGGTGGTGAGAATTGAATCCAGTGCCTCACACATGCCAGGCAAGTGCACTACCGCTGAGCCCTAGCCCCAGCCCAGAAGTAGGACTTTTAAATGGAAGTTTATCCATGTATTTAGGAAACCTTCTGATGAGCCTGTTCCTGGATAAAATGAGAAACTAAGGAAGGAGCACAAAATGGGCTCTGCCCTCATGGGACTTATGGTTTTGGGGGAAAGAAAGAAGCACTTGTCTAGATCTTTACAGTCAACCTTTTTTTCCTTAGTTAGGATTTGCTCCTGTCTTCTCTTTGTCTCACAGAGGTATGATATATGAGAGCATTATTTAAAGGGTTTGTATTATTTCATATCCTAAAATAGTAGAACATATATTTATATAGTGCTTTACAGCTTACAAAACACATTCACAACATTAACTTATTCTGTTGGGAACTCCAAAGGCCTAAGATGAGAGATTTAGAAGAACAGCCAACTAGCAGACTTCAGCAAACCAAAATGCCACACATTGAGCACAGCTGGAGAACTGTATCATTTCCTCACCTCCTGCTCAGATAAGATGGAAAATTTAGCAAGAGGTTAAGTAGGGCTGTGAGGATGGGAAAGAGATCAGAAAGTAGGACATTTGGACAAAGGTTGGAATGAGGAATTGTGGCAGCATCCTGAATGGTGGTCAGAAATTCAGGTTTTAATCAAACTGCTATTCATGTTGGATAGGTCGTTTTTTTTTTTTTTTGTATGTGCGTGTGTATGGTACTGGGGATTTAACTCAGGGCATTGCACATACTAGGCAAGACCTCTGCCACTAAATTGTGCCCCTAGATCCTAAGTCTTCATTTTTTTTTCCATTTCTAAAATGAAAAATTTAACTAGATAATCTCCAAATAATTCCTGTAAGAGTAAAAAGGAAAGACTATGCTTTCTACTGTTTTTTAGCTTCTTTGAATTTAGAAAACAAGGTCAAGGTCACAAGTCAAAATTACAACATGTACCAGTTAGGTATGTTTGAAGCAGCTGTAAATGAAGAGGGCTGCTTGTCCACTGTGACCAGAGATTTTTCAGAATGGATAAGACAACCTGACAATCAAGCCTGGAGACAGGAGAGGGGCTAGCTCGCACTCTGCCTGTGGGTTGCTTCTGGTAGTCAAGGATTCTTGAAAAGCTGTTGGCCTCCTTGTGCAGGGTTGGCTGGCCAACCAGCAAGACTTCAAAGGAGGCCTGCAGGACCTGCTGTTTCTGGTGGTGCTCTGCTGCTTGTCTTCTGAGTATTGTTCCACCCACATCCTTCATGCGCTCTGGCAGCAACAGTGAGCCCATTTCCAGGGGAGCTAAATTTGGCCAAAGTTTTGTGGTGGGGAAGGCAGGGCATGGAGAGCACTAGCCTGAAAGAGACATTTGTTCTGTGCCTTTCAGTTGGGAAGTTGGGCAATTGGGACTTTTTCATTAATAGAGAAAAGAGAGTGCTCTGCAGTTTTTGCCACTCTGTGGGTTCTGTGGGCTCAGGCCCTGTCTCCTATAAAGTCAAGTTTCAGTGTATGTGCCTGCTTCCTTTAAGAGCATAATTTGGCTTCAGAAAGTTATGGGTTTGCTTTGTTTTTTTTCTATTTTGAGCATTTAATCCAATCCTTAAAGGATGCCATAATACCTGTTCTCACACTCTACCCATGCTGGAACTCTGCCTTGGTGTGCACACTCAATAGTCAGCAACATTTTGTCTTGCCCAAAGAAATGATTCCACTGTTGGGAATTATGTAGTTGCTTCCTCAAACCCAGTCTTCTCTAAATTGACATCTCCAACTTCTGTGGCTATGATGTGCCTCCGGGACCCTTGTCCATATACCATGCCCTGTCCAAGGCTGTTAGTACTCCGAGAACAGGGAGTCTTAGAGAACAGGGCCCAGAGCTCAACATTTTACATGGGCTATGAGTGACATAGTCTAAAGGACAAGGGGCCTTCATGCAGCATGAAAAGATCTTCCTTTCTGAGAGATCTATGGCAGCTTCTTCTACTTGTCCAGCCCCATGTTGGGCATTTCTGCATGAACACTGAATGCCTTGCATCCTGGACTTTTACAGCCCAGGTGTGAATCTGTGGGGATCTGCATGGGTCTTACTCTGTATTCTGTGATTATATTTGGATATCCTTTGTAACCTAGGGAGATTGTTTGGATCCCATGTTCCATGAACTGGAGGTAAAAACTAAGGCAGTGTGCTTGTTTTAGGAATCATACTGTAAGACTTTCTCTCCTTTCTATGGCCCTGTGAGTCCACTTTCTGAATCCCTGCATTTGAAATTGAATGGTCAATGTTGGAGTTTTGAGGTCAGGGCCTTGTCAGCTCAGGTTTGGAGTTATGTCAGCTAAGGAAAGTAGATAACCAAGTCTGGATTGGATAGGCAACCACCCCTTGCACCCTAATCATGGTGCCCTGTGCATGGCAGAGGAAACCCCTGTGCAGGTCTGTCTTTTCCTGATGGGCCGTATCATGATGGTCTCTCTTTAGGGCACACTAACCTTTGTAGCACCAAGGAGTAGATGTTCCCAGGAACAGAAGGTGCTCTTTAGTCAAAAATTTCAAACACATATAGAAAGAGAAAGGATATTATGATGAACTCCCTCCTGTGAACCCATTACCCAACCTCAACAATGATCAGTGTTTTGGAAATTTTGTTTCATCTATATTCTTCCAACATTTCTTTGGCTGGAATATTTTCATTCAGAATCTAAACGTATCATTTCACTCATAAATACTTTATGATGTACTTCTAATAGTTAAAAAGATGTTTTAAGTTTCATCCAGTGACATTATCATAACCAACAGAGTTAACTGTAATTTCTTAATGTGACCCAATACCTAGTCCATGTTCAATTTTCCTTTTGTCTCAAAAAGGATTTTTTAGAGTAAGTTGTTCAAATTAAGATCCAAACAAGGTATACACATTGCATTTTGTTGATGTGTCTCTAATTCTCTTACTCTAACAGTCCCCCTCCTTGTTGCTTTTTTTTTTTTTTTTGAAAAATGCCATTTATTTGGTAAAGAAAACAGAACATTTGTCCTAAAACTATCTTCTATTTGGGTTTTGGCTGAGCACTTCTTTCTGATTTTGTTTTGTTTCTTGTCTTCTCATATTTCCTATGAAGTGGTAATGAGATCTTAATCAGAATAGATTCTGGTTCAATCTTTCTGGCAAAAATATTTTATTGGGAGTATCATGTTCTTCCTATCACATCCCAGGAAGAAGACGAATGTCTACTTTTCCCATTTCAGTGATGAAAAGATCAATCAGTTTGTATCAGTGATCTTATCCATTATAAATTTCCTGTCAACTTTTGCCTGGTGGTTTTATCATTCACTGATGATCTTTAGCTAGACCCATTATTTAATTAGGGGTTGCACAATTAGCTGATTTTCTATAAAGAAAATTTTATATTATCAACCATTTGATTAGTCTGAAATTCAGTTCAAATAAAAACATAGGATATAACTGGGGCTGTCATTCAGTGGCAGAGCGCTTGCCTAGCATGTTTGAGGCATTGGGTTCCATCCCCAGCACCACATAAAAATTAATTAATTAATTTAAACAAATTAATAAATAATAATAAAATAAAGGCATTCTATTCTATCCATATAAAACTATAACTTTTTTAAAAAACACAGGATAAACGCTTCTATTTTAGAATAATGAGCATTGTTATCATTATAAACACATGGATTTAGCATATTTGGTATACAGTCATCTTCTGAAGTCATTATATTTTTGATATACAAATTACCCTATCTTTGGCCAGTGATAACCCCTTCAGGTTGGTTCCTGCATTGTTTTGACATGCTTCTGCTATAGTTCTTAAATAACCTTTTTGCTTTTTGATACAATGGATATCTCAGCATTATCTTATATAATTCCTAACCCAGACCAGAAGTTGACCATTTGCCCAAGAAACGCTGTTTACTTTTAAGGGGAAATGGTATTTGGAGACTAAAATCAGAGCATGAGTAATGCTTACTGCCATTGGGGTAACATATCCTCTAGGTCTTTTATTGTGTAGATGTGATATGAGTATCTGTCTATCTTTCTATATATCTTAGAGTTTAATGCTGGTATTTCCAAGTAGATTTATAAGGGATTATCCCATAGACTAGGTTTTTAATTTATGTTCTTTGATTTAATTTCTCCATCCCTTCTCTTACACTAGAAAACAAACAAAACCACCACCACAACAAAACTCAGTTCTTTTTTTGGTACTGGGGGTTGAATCCAGGGCACTTTACTACTGAGCTACATCCCAGACCTTTTTATTTTTTATTTTTAGACAAGGTATCACTAAATTGCTGAGGCTGGTCTCAAATTTGCAATCCTCCCGCCTTGAGTTTCTTGGGTTACAGGCATGTGCCACTCCTCCCAAGAAAATTCAAAGGTCTTAAAGGTCTTAAACTTGAAGGTCTTGGGGCTGGGGTTGTGTCTCAGTGGTAGAATGATCCTCAGCACCATATAAAATAAATAAAAGGATTGTGTCCAACTACAACTAAAAAATAAAAAATTAAAACAAAAAAACTTGAAGGTCTTAAAACACCAGCATTATTACCTATTGACTTTATTCTAATACATATATGTGACCATAGATAGCATATATATGTATGTCTGTATATTTAAATACATATGTATTTCAAAATCACAATATAGATATTTTTATTAATGATAATATTAGTAATTGTAGTTTAAGATTTCCTTGTGGTTTCTTTGGTCCATAGGTTATATCTTTCCAGGGATAGTTCTGTGTTTCAGAGTTATTTTAAATGATTCTTCCCTGTGTGGTTATGCCATTAATAGGAGATAAAGTGAAGGCCTTTTTTTTTCAGTTTGTGTTCAATATGTGAGGATTGGTTTTCTTTCCTTTTTTTAATATTTATTTTTTTAGTTGTAGTTGGACACAATACCTTTAATGTGGTGCTGAGGATTGAACCCAGGGCCTCTGATGTGCTAGGCAAGTGCTCTACCACTGAGCCACAACTCCAGCCCTGTAAGGATTGGTTTTTCTATCAGTTGTCTATTGCTACCATATTACTACACAATAAATCAGCCCAAACTCAATGACTTCATAAAACAATTTTTTATTATCACTCATCCATCTGTATGCTGGTGAGAATTCATTAATTCAAGTTAGGCTTCAGGCTGCAGTCAAATCTGGGTCTGCTCTGTATGCCTCTTATCTTCCCTGGACAGCAAGCTAACTGCAGCATGTTCTTACTATAGTGATAACAGACACAAGATAATCACATGAGCACATTTCAAGCCTCTGATATTCTGAAGCATCTGTTAACTTTCTTTCAGTCAGAGCAATTTATGGTTAAGCCCAAAGTCAAGGTGGGGGTATTTTTAAGTTCTTTGATTTAATTTCTCCATCTCATCTCTTAAACTTAAAAAACAAACAAACAAACAAACAAAAAAACCCTTCAGTTTTTAAAGGTCTTAAGACCTTAAGACACTGGCATTATTACCTATTGGCTTTATTCTAATATACATATACATATATATATATATATGTGTGTGTGTGTGTATATATATATATATATGAGTATAGATATAAAATGCAATATATAGAATATAATATTTGTATTATATATAGTATAATGTAATATAGAGTATAATATGTGCACATCTGTATATTTAAATATACATTACTAGGGCTTTGTAACAAATTACCCTAAAACTTGGTGGTGGAAAGTAACCATTATTTTGGTCACACATTCTGTAGTTCAGGGATTCAGTCAGGGCACAATGGGAATAGCTTATTTTGCTTCACTCTATCTGGAGCTTCCACTGGAAGACAGAGGACTAGAAACTAGACTCTTCTGAAGGCTCATCATTTATTGTCTGACAGTTGATCCTAGTTGATACTGGAACCTCAATGCTTTTCTCTGTGTTCTTTCAATGTGAGTTGGTTTGGGCTTCCTCATGACATGGTTCCAGTAGTGAAGTGGGGCTTGTTGAGGACTTTACTGCCTTTTATGATCTAGTCTTAAAAGACATGCAGTATCGGGGCTGGGGTTGTGGCTCAGTGGCAAAGTGCTTGCCTCGCGTATGTGCGGCCCTAGGTTCAATCCTCAGCATCACATAAAAATAAAAATAAATAAATAAAATGAAGGCATTAAAAAAAAAAAGGCATGCAGTATCACTTCTGGCATGTTTTACTCATTAAGACAGTCACAAAGTATTGCTCAGTTTTAAGAGAAAGAGATATGAACTCCATTTCTTTTTTTTTTTAACATTTGTTTTTTAGTTAAACACAATTGTTTTATTTTGTTTATTTTTATGTAGTGCTGAGGATCGAACCTAGGGCCTCGAACGTGCTAGGCAAGCATTCTACCACTGAGCCACAACCCCAGCCCTAAACTCCATTTCTTAATTGACAGCATCCATATTTTTTAAATTTTTTTTTAAATTTTATTTTTGAGTTGTAGTTGGACACAATACCTTTATTTTATTTTATTTATTTTTTTTAGAGAGAAGGGGAGAGAGAGAGAGAGAGAGAGAGAGAGAGAGAGAGAGAGAGAGAGAAAGAGAGAGAATTTTTAATATTTTATTTTTTAGTTATCGGTGGACAACAACATCTTTGTATGTGGTGCTGAGGATCGAACCCGGGCCGCACGCATGCCAGGTGAGCGTGCTACCGCTTGAGCCACATCCCTAGCCCCACTTTATTTTATTTTTATGTGGTGCTGAGGATTGAACCCAGGGCCTCATACATGCTAGACGAGCGCTCTGCCACTGAGCCACAACCCTAGTCCCCAGATTTGTTTTTTGTTTTGGGGTGTGTGTGAGTGTACTGGGGATCGAACCCAGGGGTGCTCTACCTCTGTGCTATATCCCCCGCCCTTTTTAATATTATTTTTGAGACAGGATCTTGCTAAGTTGCTGAGGTTGGTTTTTTTGTTTTTTAAATATATTTTTTAGTTGTAGATGGACATAATATCTCCATTTATTTATTTTTTTTACGTGGTACTGAGAATTGAACCCAGTGCCTTACATGTGCAATATAGGTGCTCTACGACTGAGCCCCAGCACCAGCGCTGAGGCTGTTTTTGAACTTGCAATTCTCCTGCTTCAGTCTCTTGAGTTGCTGGATTTCAGTCATGAGCCATCATGCCCAGCAGAGTACCTAGGTTCTTTAAGAGCATATAGGGGGCTGGGGCTGTGGCTCAGTGGTAGCGCACTTGCCTAGCATGCGTGAGGCACTGGGTTCGATTCTCAGCACCATGTATAAATAAAATAAATGTCCATCAACAACTAAAAAAAGAGTAATAAAAAAAAGAGCATGTGGAATTGGAAATTTTTCTGAGACCATTTTTGGAAAATACAGTTTGCTATAGTTGGAAAATATACTATAACTCTATTTGGAAGAACTGCAGAATCATTTGGCAAAGGCAGAATCCATGGAAAGTAAAGAATAAAGAACAACAATACCATCTACCATATTTTTTCTTTTTGATTTAATTTTAAAAATCATATAAATCTTTCATGTGATTCCAAAGAAAAGCCTAGTTCCTTCTACCTATTCTCCTCCTTCCCTAATAAACATTTTTATATTGGATATGAAGGCAAATCTGTAATCCAGACTAGGGAGACTGAGGCAGGAGGATTGGAAGTTTGAGACCAGCAATTTAGCCCAAGAAACAATCTCACAAGACAAAATATAAAAATTTAAAAAGGACCCAGCTTGGTGGTGCAAGCCTGTAATTTCAATGGCTCAGGAGGCTGAGGCAGATGATCATAGGTTCAAAGCCAGCCTCAGCAACTTAGTGAGGCCCTAAGTAACTTAGGGAGACCGTGTCTCTAAATAAAATATAAAGAAAGGTTGGGGATGTTGGTCAGTGGTTAAGTGCCTTTGAGTTCAATTCCTGGTACCTAAATAAATAAATAATTAAAAGGGTCTGTGGATATAACTCAGTGTTAGAACATCTTTGGGTACCACTTCTTCTTCTTCTTCTTTTTTTTTTTTGGTACTGGGGATTGAACTCAGGGGCACTCAGCCACTGAGCCACATCCCCAGCCCTATTTTGTATTTTATTTAGAGACAGAATCTCCTTGAGTTGCTTAGTGCCTTGCCATTGCTGAGGCTGGCTTTGAACTCATGATTCTCCTGTCCCAGTCTCCCTAGCTGATGGGATTACAGGCATGTGCCACCGCACCCAGCCCATACCACTTCTTTTTAAATTTTGCATGCCAAGCAATTGCTATATTACTGAGTACACCCAAATCCCTATATGTTGCTTTTTTTCTTCACATTTCCCCCACCTAGTACTGGAATGGAACCCGGGGGTGCTTTACCAACTGGCGCTTTACCTCAGACCTTTTTATTTATTTATTTTTAGTTTAATACAGGGTCTTTTTAAGTTCTGAGGCTGTCCTTGAACTTGTAGTCCCCCGCTTCAGACTTTGGAGTCCCTGGGATACAGTCATGTACCACTGTTCCCAGCTATAATATAATATCATTTGAAGATCACCCTCTGGAAGAATATAGAACTCCTCCTGATCCTTTTTTTGCATCTGCACAGGGTTTCACAATGTGGACATGCCGTGGTTTATCCATGGACATTGAACTGTGTCCAGTCTTTTGCTCTTACAAATAACACTACAGTGAAGAATGTGGCACACATTATTTTGTAATTTTGTCAGTGTGTCTATGAGATTGTTTCCTAGAAGTAGGATTGCTGAAACAAAAGGGTAAATGTTTAAGTAATTTTCTCCTATGTTGGGAAGGAAATAAAAGTGGTAAAAAGTGCTTACCTTCTGAATGTGTTCTGAAAGTAGAGCCAAAAGAATTGCTAAAGGGTTGGTTGTGAAGAGTTTTGAGAAAGAGAGGAGTTAGAGGGCTTCCAGAGTTTTGGTCTGAATGTCTAATATACATGAAAGGCATGAAGGAAAGCAGGCAGAGGACAGGGTTGGGTATGAGGGATGAGATCTAAATTCAGAAGTTTGTTCTTAGGCCAGTTGTATGTGTGTGTGTGTGTGTGCGGGCACGCTCGTGCACATGCCCACGCACTGGTAGTGTATGAGAAGCAAACCTAGGGAAGTGTTCTACCACTGAACTACACCTGAAGCCCCAATTGTGTTTTAGAGGCATCCAAGTGAGCTGTTAGTTACAAAGCTGAGTAGTTGGTTCTGGGCTAGCAAAACAAAGTACCACTTTACCTGCAAGTGCTTTACTATGAATGTCACCTGGTTCCTGAAAAAGAGATAAGGAAGTAGAAGAAATTGATGAAATACTGGGCTCCAAGAGAGTGAGTTAAATACATTCAATTGATCATACATTTGTGTTATCAAATGTTGGAGATGAAAACACTCAGCATGAGACCTGGCATTACATGGTTATTTATAGATGCCAGTTTCTATGCTTACGGCTGACACTAAAAAGGGGAACAAGGTAGATTAGCATCCCTACTTCCTACCCCAGAGCAAGTTTGAGTTAAATTTGATTAAGAGTATGATCCCTACCCTTTGGTAGCTTTGATTCAGTCGGGGATTTGGGGAATCTCAGAGGGCCTATTGTAGTTATCCTCCTTATCTCCACATATAGTTGCTAAAATAGGTACAGAAATTGGGGCTTATGCTGGAAAGTTATGAAAGGCCTGACCCATTCCACAATCTCTCAAATCTGCAGCTAATCAGAGCTGAAGTCCAGGCCATGGGAGCCACAGAAAACAATCCCTCATTGTAGGAAGAGGGAAGAAGGCAGGAAGGAGGGAGTTCCAGATCTGGGGCTGATGATCTGAGGCTGTGATTTTCTGATGGGCAGTTGGGGTAGAGACATCATCACTTGATTTTGGGATGTGTATTTCTCTGGGCCCAGGAGGTAGGCTGGGACACGTGGGGCTTGCTCAGAAGTCAGTGGACTAGAATAAGACTTTGCCAAAGGCTGAGCATCTATCCCTGCCACCATCCTGTGCTGAAAGCACTTTTGCAAATGATGGTGCTTAGTAACAATTGCCTGGCAATCTGAGGTATGCCACCTATAGAACAGAGTCAGAAGAGTTTTCCTGTCAGGGCACTCTTGGAGAGCTGTGATGTAAGCTGAGCCAGTGGAACAAAGGAAAGAAGGGAACAGATAGAACTGGCAGCATGCTCTGAAGGCTCCCAACAAAGCAGGTTCTGCAATACTGCCTCCCCAACCATACCCCATCCTCCCAGCTTTATTAGGGTGCATTTTAGAGCTCACCTCATTGCCTTAGAGCAGCATTTGTGCCTGTTCTCATAGTTTCTTTGTAACTACCTGGTCATTTGTTGTTTATCTTGCATGGCTAAGTCATGGAAACACGTAGCCTCTGCATTGTCCCTTCCCAGGTACCCAGTTGGGCACAAGAATCCTTGGGAAGTCCACCCAGGGTTCCAGGGTCAGATATCAGACCCACACAGCTCATTTTCTAAATGGTGAAAAACAAAAATTCCAAAAATTTATACCCTTGAGTGTTGAGTGAGGAAAGCAAAAATGTCCTCTCCATTAGAAATATAGAGAGCCAGACAGGATCTTTTGGGATGGCACTTTCCCTTCTAATGTTGAGACTTGGGTTCACTTCTCTGAACCTGCCTGGTGGTGCCAGGGACCTGTATTTAGAGGCAAGTAGAAAGAGAAAACTGGAAGCTTTGCCTTTTCAGAAAGCATCCTGTTTCCTGAACTCCCATATAAGCAAGCACTTTCTCTGGGACTCTAAGGCTTGTGAAATGAAGAGGCAGTGAATGGAGGAGTGACAAGGGCTGAACGTTCTTTTTTTTTTTTTATGGATTCTTTTTTATATTAAATTTATTTATTTATTCTAGTTTGTTATACATGACATCAGAATGCATTTCAATTCATAGTACACATATAGGACACAATTTTTCATGTCTCTGGTTGTACACAAAGTAGAGTCAGACCATTCGTGTCTTCATACATGTACTTAGGGTAATGATGTCCATCTCATTTCACCATCTTTTCTACCCCCTTGCCCCCTCCCTTCCCCTCCACCCTATCTAAAGTTACTCCATTCCTCCCATGCTCCCCTACCCCCATTATGGATCAGCATCCACATATCAGAGAAAACATTCGGCCTTTGAATTTTTGGGGGGATTGGCTTATTTCACTTAGCATGATATTCCCCAACTGAATCCATTTACCTGCAAAATGCATTCTCTTTTAATGCTGAGTAATATTCCATTGTGTATGTATACCACAGTTTCTTTATTTATTCATCTTATTGAAGGGCATCTAGGTTGGTTCCACAATTTAGCTATTGTGAATTATGCTACTATAAACATTGATGTGGTTACATTACTGTAGTATACTGTTTTTAAGTTTTTTGGGTTCAAACTGAGGATTGGGATAGCTGGGTCAAATGGTGGTTCCATTCCAAGTTTTTCAAGGAATCTCTATACTGCTTTCATATCAGTTGCACCAATTTGCAATGTATGAGTGTGCCTTTTTTTTAGCAAGTTTTGGCAAGGAACAGGGCCTCAGGCTTCCTAACCTTCCATTTCTGTAGTCCCTATCAGTGTCTTAGGAAAACACAGGAAGCTCAAATAGAGACACGCATTGCTTTTGAAGAGATAGTAATGAGTCTTAGTAGTTAACTGAAATTTTGATTATATACTTTGTTTCATTTGTATATCTCTTGCTAATAGAGGGTCAGAATCATTTGTGGTATGGGAAGTCTGATTACAGAAAGGTGGTATTTCCAAGCACCCCACAACAAGTCCGGGACAGAACAGGGATGAGCCTGGGCTTCCCAAGTCCAGCCACTATTTGTGAATGTCCCTTGCTTCTTGGGGATGAGGAAGCATTTATGGTCCAGTGAAGGAATAGGTCATCTGATGAGCAGGATGGCACCCTTCCTGCCTGTGATGCCAGGGAGTGCAAGCAGACTGGGGTGAGGAGTAGAAACCAGCTTTAGGGTATAAGATTCTAGGACCAGATGAAAAGAGCCACTGGATGGAGTTTTGGAGAAAGACCTTTGCTGCAGTGCAACTAACTGCTTAGAACAGCCCACTTTTTGCAGTGTTCTCACTCTGTGCCAGGCTCCAGAGGTCCTAGGATATAGTTGGGAATGAGGACAGGGATTGTTCAGTCATTTCTTCCTGGACCTAACATGGACACGGGGGGATGCCCACATACTCCACTTAGGAAATGTATGAACTTCAGGAATGAGACTTTCAACTATAACCACAGAAAGTATTCTGGCAAAGTATGCTGATTATTATTTGGTGGCATGCAGTGGGGGTGGGTTTAGGCACATGGAATACAGGTAGCACCACTAACCCCTTCCCCCTGCCTCAACACCTTAACTTCTGCAGATATCCTGCTTTGTCCCCAGGGAAAGCTTTATGCCCCAGGAGATGCACCTCATTTTGAGAATATTTTTTCTTTGTTCATTTATTTAATAAGCATTTATCAGAACTGCTGTGTATTAGGATCTAAGCAGGCTCTAGTTCACAGAAGAAACAGAACAGTTAGTCTAGTTGGATCCCCTGATTGGGTGAACATGAGGGGCTCAGCCAAAGCCACATAGATAAGAGAATGGGGCAGCAAGATTTCTCTGTATCCCCCTTTGTGAGCTCAGGTATGGTATCCTGTTAGCCTTGGGCTGAATTTCTTTTGTGACTGGGCAGGCTTCAGCCTCAGGTGATGACTGCTTCTACCCTAACACACACATGTGAACACATGCATGCATGCATGCATGCACGCAAATTAACCCTGCTACCTCCCAAGACTCCAAGGATAACATAATGGCCAAGTTCAGTGAATACTTTCATGTTGTTAGCTACCTAGACTTTTGTGTGGGCACAGATCCTGCTGACCACACTATCCTTCTGGAAATTCCTTCTAGGATTCTTTTCTTTTCTATCTTTCTTTTTTCCTTTCTTCTCTTCTTGGTACTAGGGATTGAACACATGGGTGCTTTACCACTGAGTTACATCCTCAGTCCTTTGTATGTTTATTTTGAGATAGGGGCTTGCTAAATTGCTGAGGCTGGCCTTGAATTTATGATCCTTCTGCCTTAAACTCCCAATTTTCTGCAATTACAGATGTGCTTCACCATGCCCAGTTAGAACCCAAGGGTAGTTTTTATTTAGAAATGAGGAAGCAGGAAACCACCCACAGCTGTTTATTTTGCCCATGACCTATTCATTCTCCTCTAACATGACCTCCCAAGGATCTGTAGTCTTTCAATCTGGGTTTGCCTATGAAATCAGCTGTCCTAGTTTAGAGCTGACCCTGAGGCCCATCCCAGTCTCTGCTTTCATAGATGATGGGATTGGGTTGCTCTTTCAAGACCCTCCCCATTACTGGGGTCAACATTTTTTTAGTCTTTCTTTTTTATGTGGTACTGGGGATTAAATCCAGGGTCTCATGCATGTTAGGCAAGTGCTCTCCCAATGAGCTACATGCCAGCCCTTCTAATTTTTTATTTTGAGACAGAGATCTCACTAAATTGCCCAGGCTAGCCTTGAACTTGCAATCCTCCTGTCTCAGCCTCCTGAGTAGCTGGGATTAAGATGTATACACTGCAGTCATCTAACTCAAGTTTCTTTTTTTATGGCCTCCTCACATTCTTTGACCTCACGTACAGAAGAAAGAGGGAAGGACAGCTGATACACAGCTTCTGCCAGGTGCCTCATTGGCAACTACTCTCCGGTACACAGACCTCAGGAGACCATCTTGAGGGACTCAGACACATGGAAACTTGTTATCCTCTCCTTGCTAGGCACGGTGCCAGTGTCTGGGATATCATGCTGAAGAAAACTTGTACAGCCCTATTCTCAAGAAGCTAAGAGCCTAGTGGGAGAGACTGATTTTAACTACACACAGATCAAAATACATTGAAGGAGTAGGACCAGAAGCCCTGAGAATTAGTGCTAACCCTAATGCTAATCCCTCTGCTAACCAGGGATGAGAAAGTGATGCAAGGTGGGGATGTGTGTGTGGTGTGTCTGAGGATTGAGCAGGAGTCAAGGAAGGTAGGTGAAGGTACAAGGGGGCCAGGCCTTCTAGGCAGAAGGAAGCACACATGTGAAGGCTCTGATGATCATCTTGAAAGAAGCAAGTTTCCTTTTCTTTCTTTTTTTTTCAAAGTGTTTATTATAAATGCTATATTTTTATATAAGGCATACATTTTGGACAAAATCTGTTCAGTGTTCACTACTGGTATGAGTTTTCAGATGTTCAATGAATTTAAAATTTGAATAAGTTTTCAAAATATTATTTAACTTTTTAGGGTTTCTGGGCACAATGATTTCTCCAAAAATCAGAAGTGTTTAAGAAACATGTGGTTATGAAATGTTTTTTTTTTTCCATTTGTATTCTCTCTAACCAGTATGTATCCACAGGTGCTGAGTATTGGTGAATAAATTTTGGAGGCATTGTCACATTGTCAATTTTCACATTTCAAAATTTTGTCTCTTCTATGGTTATTGTGGTGAGGATTAAATGTTGACTCTTTCTTAGAGGAATGGTACGATGGTCTCATTTGTAAAGCTTCTTTCCAGTGTGTTTTCTCTGATATCTAGAATATGTTTGATATATAATTTAAAATGTTTCTACATTCTCTACATTTATGTCTTCTTTCCAGAATAAATAGCTTAGTGGTGAAAAAGAATTGATTTCTTATTAAAAGCTTTGCAAGTTTCCTTTTCAGTGGAAAATGAACCAGAAACATGGATGGGAACACAAAGGGGCATGTTCTAGAAATAATACACACAGCCTATTTCCAGCAGAATATCTTGCTGCAATTGTTGGGACTGCCTCCTATGTCCCCTATAGCTATTCCCTAGCCAGGGGTCACAGGAATAAAGAAAGGCATTGTTAGGTGTGACTGCTGGCTGGGGGGATTACTTCCCCAGGTTCCCCTACTAAGTGGAAAGTCATTGTTCACCAGTAATTTATAGGATCCCTGTGCTTACCAGTGTGTAAAAGCATTCCTTTAGCCTGGTGTGGTGGTGCACACCTGTAATCCCAGTGACTTGAGAGGCTGAGACAGGATTGTGAATTCAAAGCTAGCCTCAGCAATAGCAAGGCACTAAGCAATTCAGTGAGACCCTGTCTCTAAATAAAATATAAAATAGGGCTGGGGATGGGGTTCAGTGGTCGAGTGCCCCTGAGTTCAATTTCTAGTTAAAAAAAAAAAAAGCACTCCTTTAAAATCTGTTCTACTTGCAGGCTTTTTCTTTCTTAATGTTTTGTTTTTGTGTTGTTGAGGATTGAACTCCCAACCTTGCACATTCTAGTAAGGTGCTCTACCACTAAGCTGCATCCCTATCTCTCCTTACATTCTTTTGACTCTCTCTTATATTTTGGAGATCTTGGTAGTCAGGTGGGAAAGAAAAGCCTAGGTGGCCTAGGGTGATTGTCAGGTCAAGTACTTCAAATGGTGAAGGAGGGCTCCTAAGCTTGATTTTATGCTTGTCCAACAAGAGGAGAACATACACCAGTAGTCTTGAGCTTTGACAGTGCCTTTCATAGCAGCAATATTTCCCTCAGTACCCTGTTTCTGTGCCTCTTCTTTTGCTCCAGGATCACTAAAGAGCTTGCTTGCTCTTTTCTATCTTGGAATCTCCAACTTCTTTTGCTCCCTAGTCAGGTCCTGGCCTCTGGTCCCATTTTCTTCTATGAGCATACCCTCACTACGCCATGGAAACTTTGCCTGTGTCTGTGCCTTAGTCCATGTCTTAGTCTCTTTTTGTTGCTATAACAAAATACTCGAGACTGAAAAAAAATAGAAATTTATTTCTCTTAGTTTTTGAGGCTAAAACCCAAGATCTAGTAGGTTCAGGGTCTATTGAGGGCTGTTCTATGTTTCTAAAATGGCATCTTCTTGCTGCATCCTCCAGAAGGGGACAAATGTTGTCTCTTCATGGCTGAAGGTGGAGGGCATAAAAGGGCCTAACTAATTCTTTCCAGCCCTGGTATAAGGTCATTATTCATATTCATGAATGCTGCACCCTCATGTTTTTTTTTAAATATTTATTTATTTATTTATTTATTTATTTATTTATTTATTTATTTATGTGTGTAGATGGACACAACACAATGCCTTTATTTCTATGTGGTGCTGAGGATTGAATCCAGATCCCGCCTGTGCTAGTTGAGCGCTCTACTGCTGGGCTACAATTCCAGCCCCTGAACCCTGATGTTTAATCAACTTCTATCAATCTTAATACTCTCGCATTGGTGTTTAAGTTCCAACAAGAATTTGAGAGGGATATAAACATTGAAACCATAGCCACCCAAAAGGTTGGTGCTGGAGGTTGGTGCAGGGAAGGGCCTCTTCCCTTCTTTTCTCATGGCAAAGCAGTGCTAAGAAGTCATCTAGAGGTCCCGGGGCTCACCCACCAGGCTTCTTAAGGGCACAAACTCCATGTCACTTTCCAAGAAACATTGGGGAGGGATGAGACTCAGAGTGGGCCATAGCAAGTTGTGGCATTCCTGTGGAGAAATCTTAACAATAGGTGGGTCCAGGTGTTTGCCCTGAAACTGGAGGTTTGGTTTGTTCTGCTGGATGCTTCTCCAATCTCCTTCTCTAAGTAAGTATGTAGCAAGGGCACCCTGGAACAAACCCAATAGCCTTCATCATACCAGTCTTTGACAGGGCTTACAGTGAGGTCTTCCTTACTAGTTTGGCTACACGTCTTTGGAAATTCAAGGCCAGACCTCTAGACAGATGTAACAGAAACCCCCAGGACTGACCCCATTGGTCTGGCTGAGTTCCAAAGGAGAGAGACATGGAGGGGAGAAATTGGAGGTGTATCCGTGGCATGGGAGCAGAAAAGCCTGCACATGGTAGTTTCCCTCAGGTGACCAGAACACCACTGACCACAGTACTAACTGTGTGGTTGCTTAGCATGACTGGGTATGGGGAGCAAGTTTACTATATTCTTTTTTTTTTTTAATATTGTTTAGATGTTGATGGACCTTTATTTTATTTATTTGTACGTGGTGCTGAGAATCGAACCAAGTGCGTCATGCATGCTAGGCAAGCATGCTACCACTGAGCCACAACTCCAGCCCAAGTTTGCTATATTCTTATCCTATACTAGGTCATTGGGTCCCTGGGGTACTGAGTACTCAGCATTGGGGAGCACAATCATGAAGAACATTACTTCTCATCCATCTTGCCTGAGCAAGATTCTTGTTGCCATTGTGGCTTTTGTCTTTGTACTGATGCTCTTTTCTTAGTATCCCTTTTTTGTATTACTTTCCTGAGCTCGAACATGTCCAGGTACTATTGAATTTTAGCTATGTTAATGAGACTCTTCTTGAATAATTTTCTTTTGTCTTACGAATGAAAAAAATTAGACAAGTAAGACACAAATACCTTCTTTGTGTAATACTCAAACAATCCAGTCACATCTGGAGTAAAACTTTCCCCTTCTTTTTCCACATTATAACTTTTTTTGTGCATATTTTATATTCGTGATATTTTAAAGATCTTTCTCTATGCATTTATATTTATGAAATCTGTTGATTATACACACATATATTTTGGGGGTTGGGTACTGGGTATTGAACCTGGGGGAGTCTTACCATTGAGCCACATTCCCAGTCATTTTTTTTATTTTTTATTTTGAGACAGGTTCTCTCTAAGTTGCATAGGGCCTTGCTAAATTGCTGAGGTTGACATCAAACTTGCAATCTTCCTGACTCAGCCTCCTGAGCTACTGGGATTATAGGTGTGAGCTACCACGCTCAGCTCTCACATACACTTGAAGAAAGAGGATCATACTGAATACATTACCTTGCAACTTGCTTTTTTTCACTTAGCAATTCTCATTTCCATTTTCCAAAAAAATATGAAGTTTTTGTCTCAAATAACTTTGTCTCACTGCCCCTTCCAGAATTGGAGCAATCCATGGTGCTTCTTGAGGCTGTTGATCATTTCTGTGTCCCAGGTATCTCCAGGCAAACCATTCCAACCTCTGTTCTAGCTAGACACCTACTTAACTTTTTTTTTCTTAACTTGTCTGCATTTATTACTTTTTAAAGCAGAATGTTGGTTGGGTATTACATATTTCCATTCACAAACTTAAAAATATTGAATGCGTCTTGAATTTGCGTGTCATCCTTGGGCAGGGGCCATGCTGATATTTTCTGTATTGTTCCAATTTTAGTTTATGTGCTGCCAAAATGAGCACCCCACTTAACTTTTGAGGGTACCTTGAGCTACAGCAGCACCCTGCAGGGAGAAATCAGTGAATTTGAAATCACTTTCAGCCTCTGGACTCTAGAAAGCTTCCATGCTGTTATCTTCCTTTCTGGCCAGGGTCATGTCTTGGATTAAAGAGTCCTTTGGAATTTTTTTTTTTTCTTCCCTGGCAGGTGGTGTGAATTCCCTTCCTTTTCCTTCCTTTTCTTTTTCTTCTTTTCCCCTCTTGCCCCCTCTTCTTGTTTCTTTTTTTTTTTTTCTTTTTGCAGTACTAGAGATTGAACCCAGGGTCTCACATATGCCAGGCAAGTGCTCTACCACTGACCTGTATCCCCAGTCCTTTTTGTTTTTTGAGACAGAATCTTGATAAATTGCCCAATGTGGCTCTTCAAACTTGCTGTCCTTCTGCCTCAGCCTCCCAAATAGCTGAGATTACAGGTGTGTGCACTACTGCACCTGGCTCTTTTCCTTAATCATACTTTCTGAAGGTTGCTTTGTTCAGATTTATTATCATCTGAGCAGAAAACTGCTTGCAGAGGTTTACCAGTAGTAGAACCACTTGCAACATGATTAGTCATTTGCAGCCAGCATCCTGCCTGCCTTCTTGGTGCCATATGGTGTCCTACATTAGTATATGTTGCCTATGTCCCTTCAGAGGCTAAATCCTAAACCTGAGTGGGGTGGTCCTATTCTCTTAGGAGTTCTTCCTATTAACAGCTTCGTGTTTGAAATTTGAATATTTTTTCTAGTGCAGCCTAGCTCTGCTTCTCCAGGACAGGATAGTGCTTGGGTGGGGGACATTAATTTATTCAACAAATCTTTATTGAGCCCCTAGTACACGCCAAACACTCTTCTACACAGTCCTTAATGTTGGCTACTGATCGTGTCCTGTTCCTGAATTTCTTCCCTGTCTTGTAGTTTTCTCCACTGCTTTGGGAAGCTTGTGCTTCTGAATTTGCCCCAGGAACTCATGAGTTTTGAATTTCCAATCAAAATTGGTTGAGTTTGTCCTTGAGTTTTAACTCAAATTCTACCCTTGTAGGAACATTTTTATCTTCTATGAAATGGCAAACAACCAGAAGACATGTTTCCCAGGAACTGACCTTCTGGGTATGTTTCTGAAGAAGCACTTTGTTTTGGAGTTTTGAGAGAGTGAGATTAGGGTTTGGAGGCCATGAGCTCCCAGGCTAAGTCCCAGCCTTACCACCAACTTTTCTGGTCACCTTAAGCTCTTCTCCTTTCCCTTTCCCTTTTCTTTTTCTTTTTTCCAAGCCTGGGCCAATCCTCCTCCCTTAGCCTCCTGAGTAGCTTGTTCTTTGGTGCATTGTGCCAGCTTCTTTTTTGTTTTTTTTTTTAATCTTCAGTTTGACATTGGAAAAAAAATGATAATGATAGGAATATTTATGTGCATGATTGTTAGGCAGTTGATTATGTAAAGCGAGAACCTGGCACATACAATGAGCTCACATAGTAGTTGTGGGGTAGGGGTGAGTTGTGTCACTGATCTAACTCACAGCAATGAAAGGCATTGTTGATATCATCATCTGTTTTATAGGTAAGTGTTTTCTTTTCTTTTTTGGTGCTGTGGATTTACCCCAGAGGCATTTAGCCACTGAGCTACATCCCCAGCCCTATTCATTTTTTACTTTGAGACAGGGTCTCATTAAGTTGCTTAGGACCTTGTTAAATTGCTGAAGTTGGCTCTGAGCTTTTGATCCTCCTATCTCAGCCTCCTGGGTCACTGAGATTACAGGTGTGCAACACCACATTGGTTTTATTTTCAATTTAAATATCACTTTTTATTTTCTAATTTTGTGAATGTTTAATAAATACATTAGAGCAGTAGTACATGCTTACAATTTAGAAATAAATATTGCATAATGGGATTTACAGGTTCAGATGTTCTTTCTGACATCTTTTTTTAGAACAAATTTACATACCATGATTCTACTATCTGCTTCTGTGGATTTACCTATTCCAGACCTTTTACATAAATCTTTCACATAAATGGAATCTCTTTCACTCTTTTTGGCTCTGCCTTCTTTCACTTTAACAAATTTTCTGAGGTTCATCCATGATATGCCATGTCTTACTACTTCATTCCTTTCTTTTTTTTTTTTTGGTACTGGGAATTGAACCCATGGCTGCTTAACTACTGAGCCACATCCCCAGTCCTTTTTAGTATTATTATTATTAGTAGTAGTAGTAGTACAGTAGTACTGGGTATTGAACCTGGGTGTTTACCCACTGAAACACATTCCCAGCCCTTTTTATTTTTAATTTAGAGATAGGGTCTTGCTAAGTTGTTTAGGGCCTTTCTGAACTGCTAAAGCTGCTTCAAACTTGAGATTCTCCTGCCTCAGCCTCTGAGTTGCTGGGATTACAGGGGTGGACCACCATGCCGGGCTCTTTAGATTTTATACATGTCAGATCATGTTCCCACAAAGATCATTTTTCTTCTTCCTTTCCAGTTTGAATGTCTTTTATTTATTTTTCTTGCTTAATTGCTCTGATTAGGACTTTTAGAACCATGCTAAATAGAAGTAGTAAAAAATCCTTGGGTATCCTTGTCTTCTGACCTTAGAGAGAAATTTTTAGTCTTTTGCTTTTTTAAAAAATATATATTTTCTAATAGTAGAGGACACAATACCTTTATATTATTTATTTATTATTTTTACGTGGTGCTGAGGATCTAACCCAGTGCCTCACACATGCTAGGCAAGTACTGTACCACTGAGCTACAACCCCAGCCCCAGTCTTTCACTTTTGAGTATGGTGTAAATGCTCATTATGTTGAGGAAGTTCCCTTCAATTTCTAGTTTATTGGAAAAAATGATTTCTTGGTCATGAAAGAGTATTGAATTTTGTCAAATATTTTCAGCATCAATTGAGATGAGCCTGTGGTTTTTTTCCACTTCATTTTATTAATATAGTATATTACATTTATTTTGGATATTCAATTTTTTTGTATCCCATGAATAAATCCCAGTTAGTTGTGATGTTTAATCCCTTTAACATGCTGCATAATTTAGTTTATTAATATATGTATTGTGTGTATGTGTGTTTTGGGTTTTTTTTTTACAGTGCTAGGGATTGAACCCAGAGTCTCATGTATGCTAGGCAAATGTGTACTACTGAGCTATACCCCTAGCCCCTGGATGTTCTTCTTTTGAATATAGATATTTACATCTAGAAATGTCTCCAAGTACTGATTTTCCTGTATCCTATGTTTTGGTATACAGTATTTTCATTTTCATTCCCTCAAAGTATTTTAAAATTTTCCTGGAAATATCTTCTCAGACCCATCTTTTTGGTTTGTGTCGGGGGGTGGAGGTACTAGGGGTTGAACCCAAGGATGCTGTACCAGTGAACCATATCTCCAGCCACCCCCCCCTTTTTTTTTTAATTTGGGGACAGGGTCTCACTACCCTTGCTGAAGGTAGCCTCGAACTCACCATCCTCCTGCCTCAGGCTCCCTGAGGATTACAAGCATGTACCACCATTCCCAATGACCCATTAGTTATTTGGGAGTGTGATTCAATTTACACTTATTTGTGAATTCCACAAACTTCTTTTATGTTACTGATTACTAATTTAATTATATTCAGATAACATTCTTTGTATGACTTTAGTCCTTTTAAATTTTTTTAAAAAATTTTTATTGTTGGTTGTTCAAAATAGTCCTTTTAAATTTACTGAGATTTGTTTTATGGCCTAATTTATGCTCTAAGCTAGAGAATGTTTCAGGTGCTTGAGCAGAATGCTCATTTCTTCTGCACTCTGCTATTGTTGGGTGGAGCATTTTATAGTTGTCTGTTAGTTCTACTTGATTTATACTATTGTTCAAGTCTTCTTTTTTTTTATTTATATTTTTTTTCATCTTTCATACATTTGATTCAAGTGAGTTATGCATTTCCATTTTTATCCCAAATAGAAATTGCAGAACCACATCAGTTACACATTCACAATGTTTACATAATGCCATATTAGTGACTGTTGTATTCTGCTGTCTTTCCTATCCCCTACTATCCCCCCTCCTCTCCCCTCCCATCTTCCCTCTCTACCTCATCTGTTGTTGTTCCGTTCTCTCCCTCCCCCCCTTCCCCTCACAACCTCATATATGTGATTTCGTATAACGATGAGGGTTTCCTTCCGTTTCCTTGCAATTTCCCTTCTCTCTCCCTTTCCCTCCCATCACTCGTCTCAGTTTAATGTTAATCTTTTCCTCATGCTCTTTCCCTCTGTTCAGTTCTTAGTTGCTCTCCTTAAATCAAAGAAGACATTTGGCATTTGTTTTTTAGGGATTGGCTAGCTTCACTTAGCATAATCTGCTCTAACGCCATCCATTTCCCTGCAAATTCCATGATTTTGTCATTTTTTAGTGCTGCATAATACTCCATTGTGTATAGATGCCACTTTTTTTTTATCCATTCATCTATTGAAGGGCATCTGGGTTGGTTCCACAGTCTAGCTATTGTGAATTGTGCTGCTATGATCATTGATGTGGCAGTATCCCTATAGTATGCTCTTTTAAGGTCCTCAGGGAATAGTCCGAGGAGGGCGATAGCTGGGTCAAATGGTGGTTCCATTCCCAGCTTTCCCAGGAATCTCCATACTGCTTTCCATATTGGCCGCACCAATTTGCAGTCCCACCAGCAATGTACAAGTGTACCCTTTTCCCCACATCCTCGCCAGCACTTATTGTTGTTTTGTTCAAGTCTTCTATCATCAATCTTCTGCCTTGTTTTTCTATCCATTATTATAAGGTATTAAAGTCCCTAAGTATTATTGCTGAATTTTCTATTTTTCCCTTCAATTCTGTCAGTTTTGCTTTCTGTATTTTGGGGATCTGTGGTTAGGTATGTATGTTTATAAGTGTTTTATTATCTTTGTAAGAGATTGAATCTTTTTATCAATCTTTAGTAGTTTTTTTTCCTAAATCTATTTCATCTGATATCAGCATAGTTACTGTAGATATAGTTAGACATACATTTGCTATTTTTTCTTTTTGTTTTTTAATACCTCATATTTCTTTTGTCTTTTCTTCCTTCCTTTTTTTTTTTTTTTTTTTTTTTTTTTTAAGAGAGAGCGAGAGTGGGAGAGAGAGAGAGAGAATATTTATTTTTTAGTTCTCGGCGGACACAACATCTTTATTTTATTTATTTTTTTAATGTGATGCTGAGTATGGAACCTAGCGCCCCGCGCATGCCAGGCCAGAGCGCTACGCTTGAGCCACATCCCCAGCCCCTCCTTCCTTCATTTCAATGGTGCTGAGAATCCAACTCGGAACATGGGCTTTCTAGATAAGCACTCTACCACTGAGCTATATCTCCAGCCCATGTTGCCTGCGTTTTTATTTCTCTTTTCCACCTTTACTGCCTTCTTCTGTAGTAAGTGGACACTTTCTAGTGTAACATTTTAACTATTTTAACATATTAACATTTTAGCATTTTTTTTAAGTCCAACTTTTTTTTGAGAGAGAGAGAGAGAGAGAGAGAGAGAGAGAGAGAGAGAATTTTAATATTTTTTAGTTTTCGGCAGACACAACATCTTTGTATGTGGTGCTGAGGATCGAACCAGGGCCGCACTCATGCCAGGCGAGTGCGCCACCGCCCGACCATATCCCCAGCCCCTAAAGTCCAATTTTTTTTTTTAACCTTTATTTTACTTGCTTACATGGTGCTGAGGATGAACCCAATGCCTCACACATGCTAGGCAAGCACTCTACTACTGAGCCACAACCCTAGCCTCTTAACATATTTTAAAATTATTTGCCTACTGGTTGCTTTACAGTTTATAATATTCAGCTTAGTTTATCAGAATCTTCTTCAGATTTATGCTAACTTAATTCTAGTGAGGTATAGAAACTTTACTCCTATGTGATTACATAGCTACATTACCACCCACATTTTGTGGTATTATTGTTATACAAGTCTATATATGTTATAAACCAACAAAGCTTTGTAATTATTGCATAACTATAAATACTATATAGTTACAATGATGACTTTATGTAGGTATTTATAATGTTATATGTAACCTTATATGATCATTTTAAAAAGCTGAGAGGAAAAAAAAAAGGAGAGCAAGCGTTTGTAGAGTTTGTTATATTAGGCTTATTTACCTTTTCTAATTCTCATTTTTCCCTGTAGGTTTGAGTTACCATCTAATGTCATTTTCTCATTTCAATGTACCTTTGTTACTACCTACCTCTTTAGTGCTCTTTTTGTCAAACATATTCCATTTCTATGTTATAAGTTTAACAATACAGATATAACATATACACATTGTTTTATGCAATTGGTTTTTAAATTAAGAGAAAAAGATACTATGAAATATCCTTTCTTTTGTACTTGTCTACATATTACTTCGACTTACCTTTTTTTTTTTTTTTCTTTGTATTTGTTTTGGTTTTGGTTTTGGTTTTGGTTTTGGTACTGGGGATTGAACCAAAGGGTGTTTTACCAGTGAGCTACATCCTGTTTTGAGACAGGGCCTAGCTAAGTTGCTGAGGCTGGCTTCAAACTTGCCATCCTCTTGCCTCAGCCTCCTAAGTCACTTGGATTATAGGTGTGTGCCATCATGCCCAGCCATATCTTTTTTTTATTGAAATTATTATTGAGGCACATGCAGTTGTAAGATGTAATAGAATGATTCCTTGTATGTTTTGCACAATTTCTCCCAGTGGTAACATTTTGTAAAACTATACTATACTACTACAATTCAAACACTGACATTCATACAATCCAACAATTTAATTCAGATTTGTCTTATTTTACTTGTACTCACTTGTTAATTTTTTTTCCCTTTGTGTTGGGGGAAGATGGGTTACTGAGGATTGATTGCTGAGCTATATTCCCAGCCCACATTGTATTTACTTGTATGTATGCTTATTAAGTTGTATACAATTATACCATTTGTGTACCAACTACACAAGCAAGGTACTGAACAGTCCCAACCACAAGGATCCCCTGTGTTGTCCTTTTTACAACTATACCCACCTATCTCTTTCTCTTCCTCCTGCTCCTTCCCTATTCCCTGGCAATCACAAATCTGTTCTCTAGTTTTAATTTTGTTTTTATTTCAAAGGTGTTATGTAAGTGCAATCATACAGTATGACACTTTTTTTCCAGATTATTGTCATTTATGTAATATCTTATTTTAACAATTGCATTTAACCATTTAAAACATCCATCCTTTTTCCAATATAACCATTCTTCCTCTAATTGGTGAACTGTAGTCCCATTAAGGCAGCCAAGATGAAAGACATTCCTCTGAGTTTTAGACTTTTTGTGAAAATTCAGTGTCAAACTGATAACAGAAGAGAATAGAATATTTTAACACCAAAGACAGAGACAAAATTCCTAGTGGAATGATTAAAAAAACAAATGTGTACTGAGCAAAGTGAGGACATTCCTGCTAAATCAGTGGCATTAATAAGTGATCTAGAATAGCCAAAGCAATCCTTAGCAAGAAAAGGAAAGCAGGAGGCATCACAATACCAGACCTTGAACTATGCTACAGAGCTATAGTGTGTCACCTTTTGAGGTTGGCTTTTTTCACTCAGAGTAATTTGCTGGAGGTTCATCCAAATTAATTTCTCTTCAGTAATTCATTCCTTTTTATTGCTGAGTGGTAGTTCATAGATGTTTATATTTACACATTCCCTGTCGAAGGTTATCTGGAAGATTATCTGGGCTGACTCCAGTTGTGGTCTATTGCAAATAAACCTTTTATGAACATTTGTGCAAACATAATTTTTAATTTCTCTGGGTTAAATGCCCAGGAGTACAATTGCTAAGTCATTTGGCAGTTGCATGCTATGTTTCTGAAGAAACTGCCAAACTGTGGCTGTGCCACTTGTACTTCTGTCAGCAATGCATGAATAATCCAGTGTCTCTGTATCCTTGTCAGCATTTGGTGTTGTCCTTATTTTTTGTCTTAGTTATTATTATAGGCTCATAGTGAATCACATGGGGTTTTGTTTGTTGTGTTTTGCCTGGAGCATGCTAGCAAGCATTCTAACTAACAGCTGAACTACATCCCCAGCTCTAAATTTCTATTTCTCCTAATGACTAATGATGTTGAATATATTTTTATTTGCTTATTTTTCATGTGTAAATCCTTTTCAGTATTTCCATGTCTTTTTATCAATTTTATAATGAAAATTTTCTTCTTTTGAGTTTTGAGTGTTCTTTATGTATTCTAGGTACAAGTTCTTTGTTGGATATGTGGTTTTAAATATTTTTTTCCTAGTCCATAGCTTTTTTTTTTTTTTCATTTTCTTCATGAGCTTTAACAGAACAAAACTTTCTTTTTCTTATTTCTTTTGTTTTTTAATATTTCATTTTTAGTTTTAGGTGGACACAATACCTTTATTTTATTTTTATGTGGTACAGATTATCGAACCCAGTGCCTCACGCATGCCAGGCAAGCATACTACGACTTGAGCCACATCCCCAGCCCATTATTATTATTATTATTATTATTATTATTATTATTAATTTATTTTTTTTAGTACTGGGATTGAACCCATGGGTGCTGAACCACTGAGCCACATTCCCAGCTTTTTTTAGATTTTATTTTAAAACAGGTTCTTGCTAAGTTGCTTAGGGCCTTGTTAAGTTGCTGTAGCTGGCTTTGAACTTGTGATCCTCCTACCTCATCCTCTGAAGCATCTGGGATTACAGGTGTACACCACCATGCCTAGCCTTCTATCTTTTTTAAAGGTCTTGCTATGTTATCTAGGTCTTGAACTCCTTGGGCTCAAATAATCCTCCTGTCTTAGTCAACTGAGTAGCTAACTTGTGCCACCATACCCAGCTAGGCAAAACTTTTATGAGATCCAGTTTATTAGTTTTTCCTGTAATGGATCATATATTTAGTAGCAAGTCTAAGAAATCTTTGCCTAGCCCAAGAGCCCAAATATTTTCCTTACATTTAAGTCTATTATTCATTGTACATTAACTTTTATATAAGATATGAGGCTTAGGTCAATTTTTTTTTTTTTTTTTTATAGTCACCAGGGCTGAGGATTTAGCTCATCACAGAGTGCTTGCCTAGCATATGCAAGGCCCTGGTTTCACTCCCCAGTGCTGCAAATAAATAAATAATACACATACACACATAGAGTCATTCAATTACTTCAGCATCATTTGTTGAAAAGACTATTCTTCCCCCACGGAATTGGTTTTGAACCTTTGTAAAAATCAGTTGGGTCCCCTGGGTTCAGTCCTGGTACCAAAAAAAAAAAAAAAAAAAAAAAAAAAAAATCAGTTGGGTGGATCTATTTCTCAGTCTTCTGTTGATTTATATGTCCGTCCTTTTACCAATACTACACTGTCTTTCTTAGTATAGCTATACAGCAAGCCTTAAAGTGGTTAGAAGTTCCTCTGACTTTATTCTTTAATTTCAGTATTCTAGGATCCATGTCTTTCCATATAAACTTTAGAATAAATTTGTCTATGTCTGGGATTTTGACAGGAATTGTATTTAACCTATAGATCCATCTGGGGAAAATTGATATCTCTTTTATATTGAGTATTCAGTTCATGAACATGGTATGCCTTTCCATTTATTTAGGTTTCTTTTTATTTCTTTCATTGGCATTCTATAATTTTCAGAATACAGACCCTATAAATGTATTTTAAAAGTATATACCTAAGTATTTAATGTTCTTTGGCATGGCTAAGTTTTGTGTTATTGCTTTAAGTTCTTCATGTTCATTGTTAGTTTATAAAAGTATAAAAGATTTTTATGTGTTTATTTTCTGTACTATAACCTTGTTTAACTCATTCAATAGTTCTATTTTTTTGAGATTCTTTGGAATTTTCTAAATAAAACAATAATGTCATCTGCAAATATATATAGTTTTACTTTTACTCTGTATGGCTTTTATTTCTTTTACTTACTTTATTACAATATCTAGAACTTCTGGTACTATGCTGAATAAGAGTGGTGAGAGTATATCTTTGTTTTGTACTTGATTTTATAAGAAAAGTATCCACTCTTTCACCATTAAGTATGATGAGTGGGTTGGGGTTGTGGTTCAGTGGTTGAGCACTTGCCTAGCACATATGAGGCACTAGATTTGATCCTCAGCACCATATTAAAAAATAAACAAAGTGGAAAAAATTGTTTTTGAAATATCTTCTTAATGATGTTGAAATAATTTCCTTTTATTCCTACTTGTTGAGATTTTTTATTACCAATGATTGTTGGCTTTTGTCAAATGCTTTTTTGTGTGTCAATGGATAAAATCATATGACTTTTTTTTTAAGAGAGAGTGAGAGAGAGAGAGAGAGAATTTTTTTAATATTTATTTTTTAGTTTTCGGCAGGCACTGAGCATTGATTGTATGTGGTGCTGAGGATTAAACCCGGGCCGTACGCATGCCAGGCAAGTGCGCTACCGCTTGAGCCACATCCCCTTATATGACTTCTTTATCTTGTTGATGTAGGTGTTACATTGATTGATTTTCAAATGTTGAATCATTTGTTTTTTCTTTCTTTCTTTTTTTTTTTTTTTTTGGTGTGTATGTGTGGTACTGGGAATTGAACCTAGAGACATTCTACTGCTGAGTTTTTAAAAAATATGTATTTATTTATTTAATTTAGAGACAGTGTCTCTCTAAGTTGCTGAGGCTGGCCTTGAACTTGTGATTCTCCTGTCTCAGTCTCCTGAGTCATTAGGACACTAGGATTATAGATAAGTACTATTGCACCTGCCTTACTTTTTTTTTTTTTTTTTTTGGTACCAGAGATTGAACCCAGGATGCTTAATCACTGAGGAATATTCCCAGTCCTTTTTTTAAAAAGTGTCTTATTTTGAGACAAGGTCTCAGTAAGCTGCTTAGGACTTCACTGAATTCACTAAGACTGACTGAACTTGCTAGTTGCTGGGATTACAGGTGTGTGCCACCATGCCTGTCTTGCTTTCATTTTTGAAAGGTAGTTTTTGCTGGATTAAGTTTCTTGGATGACAGTTGAAATTCTTTTATTTATTTTTAGTTTTTGGCGGACACAACATCTTTGTTTGTATGTGGTGCTGAGGATCGAACCCAGGCCGCACGCATGCCAGCAAGCGCGCTACCGCTTGAGCCACATCCATAGCCCTGAAATTCTTAAATATTCAGATTAATGCTCATCAAATTTGGTAACTTTTCAGCTATTATTTCTTTGAATTATTTTTATCTCCTTTACTCCCTTCTTCTGATACTTCCATTATTCATATGTTGCTGAAGTTAATGGTGTCCCACACTGCCTTGAGGTTCTGTTCATTTTTTCTGATTATTTTTTTTCTGTGTTTCAGATTGCTCAGTCTTACTGATAAATATTTTAAGTTTACTGTTTCTTTCTTCAGCCAGCTAAATCTACCATTGAACCCTTCTAGTGTTTTTTTTTTTTATCATTATACTTTTCAACTCCAGAATTTTTCATTTGTCTTTATAATTTCTCTTTATTCATATTCTCTAACTGATGAGATATTGTAATTATAGCTTTTTTTTAAGTCATGATTTTATTTTTGGTTTTTAAGTCTTTTTTAATTGATTTTTAAAAAAATAAATGACAGCAGAATGCATTACTATTCTTATTACACATATACAGCACAATTTTTCATATCTCTGATTGTACATAAAGTATATTGACACCAATTCCTGTCTTCATACATGTACTTTGGATAATGATGTCAATCACATTCCACCATCCTTGCTATCCCCCTACCCCCTCTCTTTCCCTCCCACCCCTCAGTCCTATCTAGAGTTCATCTATTCCTCCGATGTTCCCCTTCCCTACCCCACTATGAATCAGCATCCTTATATCAGAGAAAACATTTGGCATTTGTTTTTTTGGGGGATTGGCTAACTTCACTTAGCATTTTCTTCTCCAACACCATCTATTTACCTAAAAATGCCATGATTTTATTCTCTTTCATTGCTGAGTAAATGTGTGAGGGGGAAAATTTGCTCCCAGAATGTATGCTCTTTATTTTCTTTCTTTCTTTTTGGTACCCCAGGATTGAACCCAGGGGCACTTAACCACTGAGTCATATCCCCAGTCCTCTTTTGTATTTTATTTAGAGACAGGATCTTGCTGAATTGCTTTGGGCCTCACTATGCTGCTGAGGCTGACTTTGAACTCCCTATCCTCCTGCCTCAGTCTCCCAAGCCACTTGGATTACAGGTGTGTGCCACTGCACCGGGTAACTGTCTCTTAAATTTTGTTGAAAACTGGAAACTTTTTAGACAACATATTGTATAATTTATTATTGATTCTGTCCTCTTTCAGTGATTAACATTGTTGTTTGCTTGGTCGTTTATTCAGTGACTTAGCTTAAATGACTCTATGAAGTCTATTTCTCCTGAAGTATACAACTTCTGATGTCCCTGCTCAGTTTTTTTTTTCCTTGTTTTAACTTTTTATCCTAGGGGCCATCCTTGGGTCAGCACAAACAACTTATTGGTCAGAGGTTGTGCTTATACCTCCTGATCAATCAGATCTTTGCCCATTAGTGTTGGATACATGTATGGTTTGAAGTCTTAGCTATGTATACAGTCTTTCAGACTCCTGTGTGTGATTTTGCTTTCATACCTGGCTGACCCTGGATCCAAGTAGCTAATTTCTCAGCCATTGTTCAGTCAGAGGTTATGCTGATATCCATTGTGCCAGTGAGGCCTTCCCTTTGATTGATGGATCATGTGTGGTCTAACTCATATTCTGCCCTGTTTGCTCCTGATTGAATGCAACCTGTAAATGTCCCTAGACTTCCTAATCCCTGGATTGATTATTCTATATAATTTCCTTATTAAGGTATTATTTTGTTGGGGAGGGTTCACATATCTCCTCAATTCACCATTCTAGAAATCCTTCCCCAAGTTGTTTTTAAATATAGTATAAGCTTGGTACAATGTCACACCTGTAGTTTCAGGTACTTGAAAGACTGAGAAAATAAAATTGCTTGAGCTCAGGAGTTTGGGCCTCCCTGGGCATCATAGAGAGATCTCATTTTTAAAAATGAATTAATTAATTTGAGGGACCTGATATTTTTAAAAAATATAAATATAGGGCTAGGGTTGTGGCTCAGTGGTAGAGCGCTTGCCTCACATGTTTGAGACCCTGGGTTTGATACTTAGCACCACATAAAAGTAAATAAATAAAATAAAGGTATTGTGTTCAACTGTAACTAAAAAATAAAATATTAAAAAATATATAAATATATGCATATGTATATACATGAATAAATGTACCTTCTCAGATTTTGTTCTTCCTCATCAATTTATATTTACTCTATAAATACTCACTCCTAAGAAATTTCTTGGGTAACCTTGACTTTCTTGTTAAGAATTTTTCCAGTAGAGTAAAAAGATACCTTGAATTTGCTTCCCCATATAAATTGTGAAGGAGGTCTTCTCTGTGTGTAAATACTGACCTGCTACTGGGGCCGCATGAGAATGTGTCCTCTTGACTCTCAGAGCCAGAAGAAACTTCAGTCGGAAGCAAGCAGCAGATCAAGCAACTTGGGATTTAATGTATGAGTTGGGGGTAGAATGATGTATACCAGATTTCTATAATAATTGTGTCATTTCAGGAGGAAAATACAGAGGAACTTGGAGGCTGATCCTGAATTGGTGGCCTGAGCTCAGGCCTTGAGAATCAGGGCATGAACCTGGGCCTGGGATTGAAATATTGGCAGGAGAATGGGAGAGTATTTAGAGAATAGGGCTCAGCTAATAAAGGCAGTGAAAGCAAGATTGTGGAGGATGCAGGGACTGTGAGGAAGTCAGTCTGACTGTAAGGAAGGGCTGGGCATGAGGTTGAGTGGAGTGGAGAGGCCAAAGGTCTTAGAATGGCAGGCAAACAGGTTTAGACTAGAGTCTAAAGGTAGTAGAGGAGCTATTAAAGATTAATAAGTTTGGGAAATTCTTCTGGCCACTGTGTGTGACATGCACGGATAAGGGGAGCCTGAAACTCTGGGAATGAGCGGAGGTTATTGTCACTGCCTAGAGTCCCATCGTAGAGCCTTTGACAGAGATGGTCTAAGACAAGAATGGCTCATAAGGAATGAGGAAAGAGTAGATGAGGTGCCACATTCAAGACCTGGTAAAATCAAGGCAAGAAACCCCAGTTCTTTCTCCTTAGCTACTGTGAAAAAGTCAGTGACCAGTGGCAGTTAACCTCTGTAGGGGAGCAGAGGAGAACAGGTTCTCCAAGCAGACATGTAGGGAGGGCCCCAGGTTTCAGAGAAAGAAAGTATGGCCAGGAAAATTTGAGGGACAGAGGAGATGTAGTATAATCATTAGGGCTGTCTGAAGATCACACAGGAGACCTTCTTCCTCAGGGTTTACAGGAGTCAAGAAGGTTCTTAGTTAGACTCCTAGACATGAAGATGTCCCATGATTTGTATCTGCTTTCCTTTACAAAGATTCATGAGATGTGTAAGTGACTGAAGACGGCCTAGAGAGATCTTACTAAGGGCCTGGCTTTTTTAAGGTTTATCTTCTGAGCATAGTATCTCCTTTACCTGGTGGCTCTATATCTTGACAAAAAGGTAAAACCAAGTCCAGCAAATAGAGCTGTGGTGACAGTATTAGAGACAGGTTTCTCTCCAGGCAATTTTCCCACTGAAGTTGCTCCAAGGTGTCTCTTTCAGAGTGAAGGCCTATTCTGAATTGCCTGGTTTACATTCAGTCTCACAATGACACCAGAACAGTTCTTCAGTTTTTTGGTTTTTGGTTTTTTAAAATATTTTTTTAATTGTTGATAGACCTTTATTTTATTTATTTATATGTGATGCTGAGAATTGAACCCAGTGCCTCACACATGCCAGGCAAGTGTGTTACCGCTGAGCCCCAGCCCCAGCCTCTCTCCAGTTTTTTGTATGTATCACAAGCATGATTTTCTTCTAAAGAATTACACTTTTATTTTTCAATAGGAGGTAGTTATCAGATTTCTGGAAACTGTAGGATTTGTTTAAATGAGTCACAGCATTTGGCTAAAATAGAGAGGACTCCATCTGGTGCCTTTGCGTGGTTCCCAGTTCTGTTCTCTGTGACTGAGCTATAAGGGAAGCAGGAGAACTTGATGTTCTGTGAGCTCACCATGACTGGGCCTGCCTATTGGGCACAAGCCTCGCCTGAGTAAAGATATGGGGAAGGAAATCCTGTTTCCTGAGGGCTTGAGGTCCCTACAGTTAGCTTACTGTTTGGGAGAAAGGGGGCAGGGGTTAAGGACAGGAGCCAAGGGCTCCTGGTCCACTGAGCTCTGCCAGTTATTTCCTTGGTGTGCCCTTGAGTTTGCCCTTTGGATGATAGAAAGAGGAGTATCCACTATAGGGTTGGTCTTCTCAGGTCCTCTTGGCCTGATATGCTCTTATGTTCTCCTTGATGTCCCTAGGGGAACAAGTAAGTCAGTCTGCCTGAACTGGCTCCCTGAGAATAGGTAGCAATGTCGCAGGTCAGGTAATGTCATGAGAGCATGGGGAAAGGGCACAGGTTTGGGGGAGGAGACTCCTCGGTACAGATCCTAGCTTTGTCTTATGCAGGCTACTTCCTCTTTATTTTTATTTATTTATTTATTTATTTTAAGAGAGAGAGGAAGAATTTTTAAATATTTACTTTTTAGTTTTCTGCAGACACAATATCTTTGTTTGTATGCTGAGGATTGAACCCGGGCCGCACACATGCTAGGTGAGCGCACTACCCCTTGAGCCACATCCCCAGCCTGCTACTTCCTCTTTAAATCTTGATTTCCTCATCTGGATCTCCATTGTAAAGCTGTTGTGGGGATTAATTGCAATGATGGATATAAAGTGTCTACCTTGTGCTAATAAATGACCGATTTCCTTACCCTACCCCACTGTCTGGTCTACTCTTCTACACACTCTGCCCTTTCATCAGTGACAGATTGTTCCATTGTGAGGAGTGAAAGGAGATGTGTATGAGTCAGAGACACATTGTGGAAAATGCTGACATCCCACACAGCTCCTCACAGAGCTGCCCCTGGAGCTTCATGCTCAATCAGCAGATTGGCCTGACCCACTTGGCCATACCTACCTCTCATTGGGCAGCTGGGGCCTGTTTTTCTGCACCCATAGGCAGGATTGGGCCCCTCCATGCTGGTTCCTACAGAATAATCAGCCTGAGATCCTTAAAGGTCACAGGTCCTACTCTGCTGCTTTCCTGTTCTGCCTAAGTCCTGGAGACACTAGTCTCTGAGCTGTCACAGGAAGTGCCTTTCCCCTGTGATTCACTCCTCTCTGCCTCCTGGTGGTGTGCTGGACAGTATGTGGCTAGGTAGATTCTTTCTGCTGTGGGACCAGCTGATGTGGTTGTGTGCCCCTGTGAGCAGATGCCATCAGCTATGCTGGTAGTTTCCCAAATATGCAAGATGAATCACAAGAGTCACCTGGTTGCTACCCTAAGGCAATACAGGCCTGCTGGATTGTATCAGGATTACTGAATCAGTACATGACCAGAGCATGGTATAAAAAGGCCCCATGTGTGAGGAATGCTGAGTGGTCCCTATTGGGTCAGGAAGAAAATGAACAGGTTTGTTGATGGTTTAAGGGAAGCCTGCCCCATGAGTAGAGGAGGACATCTGCAGCTCATTAGAAGTATCCTCCACATTTTTCGTTTTTAGTACTAGTGATTGAACCCAGGGATGTTCTTCCATTGAGCTATATCCTCAGCCCTTTTTAAAATTTTATTTTGAGACAGGGTCTTGCTAAGTTGCTGAGATTGGCCCCAAACTTGTGATCGTCCTGTTTCAGCCTCCCAGATTGCTTTGGGATTATAGGTATGTGAGACCGTGCCTGGATCCTTCATGTTATTCTTCTAACATGTCTTTTTCTAAGGACCTATCATGCTCTGATTGAATCAGACTTACCCATTTGTCTTTTTGGGTTTTGCCTGTATTCTGACCATGAAGTGAGTTCCATGAGATGAACCTTGTTTGCCTTGCTCACTGCTAGGTTTTCAATGTCTGAAGCACATTACAGGCTCCTGATGACAAGCTGATGACAAGCTAGATCCTTCCTGTGGACAGCTCCCTATTAGTTTCTCAGAGATTGACCATTGAGAGACTACCTGCAGAAGATGCTCCCCATTCGTCCTCACTTTACCTTCATACTCCCCTCCGTCCTCAGAAGTGAGTTCTCATCATCTGCCCCTACGTACTCAATTTGATATATGGCAACTAAGGCTCCATAGCCTGGCCTAAGATCAAAACCTCCCATCTGAGAATCCATCAGTCCTCTTCTGGGGGATGAACCCACCCCTGACCAGAAGAGGCACTCCCCTAACCACCTGGAGCTCTCTCTTCTATTTTTTTTACCCTTCCCAGGGTTCAGTAAAACTTCACACTGATGCTCCTCTGGCCACCATTATAGCCCTAACTCCTTTCCTTTCCATCTCTTGTATTTGGATTTGTATTCACTATATCCTGTATTACAGACACACCACTCTATTCCCTGGAACCCTAAGCTACCCTGAGTCCCCAGCACCTTCCCCAGACATTCCCTCCATCTGGTCATGCTGGAGTAGGTAATATTCCCCTCACCCCTTCTTCAACAGGGCTGCCTGGACATCCCGCCACTATTACCACTAGCCTGTTTCTCTGAACCAGGGGGCATCTGGTTCAGAGAACTATTTGAGATGCCTATTTCAGATTGCCTATTTCATGAGACTGGCTCTCAGACCCTAGTCTCTCCTCTCTTGTCAGACATAGGCTATATACTTCACTTCTACTATTTTCTCTCCCTTAACATTGCTGGCTAGACTTTTCATTACTTCCCACTTCCCTGAGACTTTGACATCAGAATCCCAGGCTTCCTGCCAGGGAAAGAAGGGAGGAAGGAAAGAGCTAATGTTTTCCTCAGTGTTTACTGTGTACCTGGCACCATTCTTCCTCATGCTGAGGTGGCCCTGGCCCCTCTATTGGCTCAGTCTTTGCCCTGGCACTATAGGTGTGGTGATTCTGGCCTGTTTAGTCACTTAGGGCCTTTCCCCTTCCTTTTGGGAGCAGGCCTCCTTGCTAGTTTCTTACTCGTTGCTCAGTGGCTAGTACCATGGAGAGTATGATCACATAGGCATTCACATGCTCATACATGCATGCAATACATGTGCACACTCACACTTGCAAGCACACACATGCATACAGAGGAAAGACTGTGTATTTGACGAAAAAGGAAAATGAGCCACCATCCATGTACATTCTCTTCTATTAGGCAGGCATGTGGGACAACAGACACAGTAATGCTGTAGGCTGGAAAGGTGGTAGTTGGCTTTTCCTTTTAAATGTCCTTTGATTTTGCAGTGGGTATTATTTAGAGTAGGGGATATTTTTCCTGTTGGAATTGTAAATTTCATTTACTGTCTTGAGATGGCTGGCTTATTTTTTTTTTTAATCATCTATATTGTTTTTGACAAGTACTATAAAGAATTGCATGTAGCAGGACAACTCTTTCTTAGACCCAGCCCTGTCTGGGCCTTTGGTCTCACTATGTACAAGTGAGAGGAGAGAATGAGGACAAAGAAGGGCTCCTCAACAAAGGAGGGGTCCTCTCTGCATGACGCCATGAGGAGTCTGCAAGAAAGTATGGCAGATGCCTGGGCACTGGGGAATATAGCAAAGACTCATACAGGGCAAGATGCTTGAGCTAGGGTTCTAAGCAAAGGATCTTGTAAACAGAGATTAGAGCATGAGCTGATAAATGTGGGGCCAGGCAAGGAGCCTCAGGAATCCCTGTCTGCAGGCAATTCAGGAAGAGGAAACTGCCTAGACAGAGGAGCTTTGAAGGGTGCAGGTAAGCACACCAGGGTGGGGTGGTAACACTGGAAGTGCTGTCGAAGGACATCACCCTTGCACTTCCTTGTGGGAAGATTAAGCACCTAGCTCAATGTGGTCTGTACAAGTCTTCTCAAGTGTAGTTGAGGTTGTGGCTACTGTCATAGGAAAGCCATATATATAAAGATATATGTGTGTGTGTGTACACACACACACACACACACACACACACACTACATCTTGTCAGTGGACCTTTTTATTATTTTTTAATTAATTTATTTATATGCAGTGCTGAGAATCGAAATCAGTGCCTCACACATGCCAGGCAAGCGTTCTATCACTGAGCCACAACTCCAGCCCAAGCCGAGCCTTTTTTAAGCTTGCTTTCTGAGTGACATGTCTGAGCAGGGCCGTCCCTTGTGTCTCTGAACCCACACTTCAGATTTCTTCTCCTGGACATTTATCTGTCAGTGGACCAGGATGCCTGGCAGGCCCCAAGTTGATTGCAGTGGGTCTTGTCTCCTATGCCCAGTGTGTTGACAACTACTATGACAGAGAACCTGATTTCCTGACCAACCAACCTCAGTCTGTTGGTCATTCAGTCCACAGACATTTACTTAGCCCTGCTCTGGGTGGGCCCTGTGCCAGATTCTTAGGACTCAGTGGTAACAGTGTGGAAGAAAGCCAGACAGTCCATTATTCTTTGGAATGGTTCTTCTTCCCTTGTCTTCTGCCAGGGTTTGCTTTGGCCTTACCAGCCCTCATTCATCTTTCCTTCTGGGAGGATCACTACCTTTCCCCCTACCACAAACACATACATGTGCACATTCAAGTTCCCATTATTTTGAGTATGATAGATGGAGTTTTGTATGTGAGATCACTTGTTTGAATCCTTTAGATTTCAATAGATTTGCAATTACAAGATGTAGGTAGTGTTCTGAGAGTTTTGTTCTTTTGTCATTTCTAGTGCCTAGCACTGCTGGACTCTAGACCAGTGCTATGGGTCCTTTGTCCAACATAGCATTCTTTAGCCATTGAAACATCCCTGCCCAAGAGCTAACACAGTGCTCAGAGCTAAGTGCCCACAGGGTGAGTCCATGGATGAGTTGTGATAAGAAAGTTTTGAGGGCTGGGGTTGTGGCTCAAGCAGTAGCGCTCGCCTGGCATGCGTGGGGTGCTGGGTTCGATCCTCAGCACCACATTAAAAAAAAATGTTGTGTCCACTGAAAATTAAAAAATAAATATTAAAAAAATTAATTCTCTCTCTCTCTCTCTTAAAAAAAGTTTTGACTCTATTTTATTCAGAGCTAAAACTAAAGACAAGCAATGATCCCCAATCACAATTTTATTTTATCATTTTTGAGTAACAGATAAGTTTTCTTTGTTCTTATATAAAAGCATGAAAAGTAAGAAGGATATTGCTAGTAACATTTTTTAATCTAGTTTAAATTTTTAAAAAGCAGTAGCTCAGGAGGCAGAGCCAAGAGGATCACAAATTCAAAGCCAGCCTCAGCAACTTAGCAAGGGCCTAAGCAACTCAGCAAGACCCTATCTCTAAATAAAATATTTTATAAGGGCTATGGATGTGGCTCAGTGGTAAAGCGCCCTTGGGTTCAGTCCCCAGTACAAAAAAAAGAAAAAAAAAATTAAATCAATGGGGCTGGGGTTGTGGCTCAGAGGTAGAGCACTTGCCTAGCATGTGTGAGGCACTGGGTTTAATCCTCAGCACCACATAAAAATAAACAAAATAAAGGTATTGTGCCCAACTATAACTAAAAAAAATATTTAAAAAAATTTAAATCAAGGGTTGTAGTTCAATGGTAGAGCGCTCACCTAGCACTTGCGAGGCACTGGGTTCAATCCTCATCACCACATAAAAATAAGTAAATAAAATAAAGGCATTGTGTCCAACTACACCTAAAAAATAAATATTTTTAAAAAATTAAATCATGAAACCTTGATTTCTGGATAAAGAGATTTTTCTTACTTGTTTTTTTTTTTTTTTTTTTTTTTTTTTTGTGGCACTGAAGATTGAACCCAGGGTCACTCTACCATTAAGCTACTTCCCCAGCCTTTTATTTTTTTTTAATTCCTAAATTTTTTTTTTGTAGTTGTAGATGGACAACATGCCTTTATTTTATTTATTTTTATATGTAGTTCTAAGTATCAAACCCAGGGCTTCACACATGCTAGGCAAGTGCTCTGCCACTGAGTTCCAGCCCCAGACTGGGGCTAAGTTGCCTAGACTTCTCTCAAACTTGTGATCCTCCTGCCTCAATCTCTGAAGTAGCAGGAATTACTGCATGTGCCATTGTGCCTGGCTAGATAATTTTTTTTGGGGGGGGACAGGAGGGCCCCCCAAATAGACTATAGACATGGTTTTTGCTTTCTATTGACTCCCTTTGGGAATGGGTAGAGGAAGTCAAGAGGTTTCCATGCCAGGTAGAATTTTTCTGTAAGTCTCAAACAGCAGGTTCTAGAATGCTTCATACACTGGGGTATTTGTAGGTCTAGCCCAGTACCCAAAGTACAGTAGGTATTCAGCCTACTGTATTCATGTAGTATTCATGTATTAGTGATGTAGATAACTAGGTTATCTCGCTAACTGTACTGTTGGTCCTGTCTCCCTTCCTAAAACTAGAGTAAGGCTAGATGTAAAATAGGCTCTTAACCATCTTTGGGGGCTAAGAATGTGTCCTGGAAATCCTCACAGGAAGGTGGAGTTCTGAGTGTCTCTTCAACATTGGGTCTGAAGACTGGGCAGAAATTGTGAGGTTTCTGGGCCAGAGTCCAGGCTTCTGTCCTCTTGGAGGCAGGGGTAGCAGGGCTGGGACCTGGTATATCTATAATCACAAAGTCTTTCAGTTTTCTCTTGACTTATCTTTTACTTCATGTTTGCAGCAGAATTTGGAAGAGAGCTGACACACACAGCACTGTATCCTTGATAAAGAGCTATAGTAGTAGAATTTGCAGTAGCTAGAACCTGGGGAAAGCTGGCTCAGCTTTATGCAATTATTTCTGACTTCTGGTTAGAGCTTTCTAGTTTTAGGAGCTTATACACATATACTCACCCTGGATCAGGAAACTGGGACACTACCAAACTTAAAGTTGTGATCTTGTGAGCTCCCAGTGCAGATGTCCTCAAGCTTGGAACTGGGAGGAGAGTAGAGACTCAGTAGTTTGGGTTGGGTCAGAACTCCACATTTGGGAACCATCATACTCCCAGAAGACAGGACCAGGAAATGTAAGCAGAGGGCTAGCTCTGGGACTAAGGCTCCTAAGAAGGCTGTGAAAAAGTGGCTAAGAATTTACCTGACTGGCCAGGTATCCCTTCAAAAAGCTGAACCTATTAGGGGAGTCTGTAGAGATACCTGGTTGGCCTGGAAGCACTATTGAAGGGTGTCCCAGTCACTCCAGATTGGACAGGCCAGGAAGTTCCTCAAGACTCAAATGTTATGTATGCTACAGATCTTGGTGTAGGGATGCACTATAATTTGCCTAAATGTCAGCATCTTGGGTTCAGTCCTGATGATGCCTAAAAATAAAGGGTCCCTAAGATTGGAGTTCTCATTTCTTCAGGTGTCCTGAAGGTCAGGACCATCTGGAAAGCCTGGGAAGTGATGGCAAGAACACTTCAAGGAGTTGCTGATCTGGGTCTCAGCTCTAGATAGTGACTTTCTGGTCTGGACACCTGCCTACCTTCTCTTCTCTCCTCTTGCCCTTTTGGCCCCCAGCATGTATCCCCACCTATCCTTACTCCCCCAGGAATCTCCTGCTAATGAGCTGTAACTCGAGTTTGATGTATAAGCAGGGTATCAGGGCATTGATTGCAAAGCTCTAACACCTTCTCTTTTACTGGGGTCTAGCTAAATAAATCAGTTCTTTTATGCATTGTAGTAAAACTCAATCTTTGTCTCATTTCCCCTGGGAATTTGTGAATAAATGGTTGAACCAGACTCTTGTAAATTATGAATGGTATAAATATGACTAACTCACCTAAAAAAAGCTTTAGCAGGGTCATTTTCTACAAACCTTGCCTAATTACAAATTATTTTTCATCAGTTAATTAAAATAGTCTGTGAAACTTCTGCTTCTTTCAATTAGCAAATGGGGACTGCAACTACATTAAGTTCTAGGAACCCCACCCTCATGGGGTTCTCAATCTGGTGGGGGAAGGCAGCACTGGCCCCAGTGCATATGGAAGGAGACCTTAGGGAGGCTCCACACCAGATATCAAGTTTATAAGGCTCTGTGGAGGCATTCAGCTAGCCCTTTGGAGAACCTATAGGCATGGATGCAGGAAAGTACCTGGCTTGTCAGTGAGCTCTCAAGTCTCAGGCAGGACTTACATGCAGCGGGTATGTGGGTGAAAATCAAGAGACAAGGCAGATGTGATAAGTAGGGGCCTACTGATTAAAGGCCAAATCAGCCATTAAGGAGTTTGGCCACCATGGCCTTCCAGAGGTCTGGGTACCACCTGAAAAATAAATGTTTATGAATATGTATTTTTCCCCACTGATATTAAGATCTTGTAAATTGGCCCATGCTTTAGAAAATTCAGAACTTGCACAGATGGAAGCCACAGAAAAACATCTTTGTTTTGGGTCGTAAAATGTCTTCTGGTTAAATATGATTAAGTAAAAGCATCTCATTGTTGAGTCTCTTTACTGAACTAACTAAAAATTACAAGAAGAACAAGAAACAGAAGAAAGAACTCCACCTTCAACAAAACTAATAAACACCCCTAAACTGAAATATAATGAATAAAGAATGGCTTCCAAGTACAGGAAAATCAGTTCAGGATGAGGGAGGTTCCTAGGCAGGGAAATTTGGTTTTATGGAACCAGGGCAAAGAGCTCAGAGTCCAGAGGCCAAAACAATAACCTCATCTTGGACTGGTTAGCAAAGCAAACATACCTGGTGAATCTTAGAGAGCATCTCTGAACTCTATGTGATGCCAAAGAGTAACTGGGGCTATGAAGTTGCCTAAGGAATTAAGCAGAATTTGGCATATGGGGAGGGGCAGATCATGGGTTGCCTGCAGTCAGGACAATGAGAGACAAAGGAAATTCAAATATATTTAATTGGTATCCCTGGAGAAGAGAATAAAATAAGTGGAACACAGAAAGATTGAAAGATACAATAGAAGAAAACTGCATCTGCTGAAATAAAAGAAACATAAGTCTTTAGACTGAAAGGCCATACTGAATTTTAGGAAAAATAGAGTACTCAATGCAAAAACATATCTTGATGTGCCAGACATGATGGTGTATGCCTGTAATCTCAGCTACTTGGGAGACTGAGGCAGGAGAATCACAATTTTAAATTCTGTCTAGGCAAGTTGGCAATACCCTGTCTTAAAAGAGTATGTGTGGGTGGCTGTGAATGCAGCTGCCTTTAGTTCCCAGACTGTAAAACAAAACATAAGAAAATCCACATATCTTGTTGAAGTTACCAGACTTCAAAAAGAAAGAGTTCTATTGCATCCAGAGGGGAAAAGTTAATATATCTATAAAGGGAGAAAAAACAGGCTGGCCTGGAGTGCTCTCAGCTAGAATGACCAGTGATAGAAAAAAGGAATGGACATATTTGCAGAGTTCTCAGGGAAAGATTATAAACTCATAATTTTATATTCAACCAAACTGTTCAAGTTTAAAGGTCTCACGAAGGGGGCTGGGGATGTGGCTCAAGCGGTAGCACGCTCGTCTGGCATGCGTGCGGCCCGGGTTCGATCCTCAGCACCACATACAAACAAAGATGTTTTGTCCGCCGAGAACTAAAAAATAAAAAATTCAAAAAAAAAGGTCTCACGAAGAAATGTTCAGACATTCAAGTACTCATATTGTATGGTTCCTATGAGTTCTTTCTAAATGAATAAATAAATAAATAAGACTTCTAGATATAAACTCCACAAGACATAAATGGTAATGATAACCATACAACAAAGTTCTTAGGCTAAGAGGATTGTATCCACCACTCACTCACCTTTAGGTAAGTCATCTTTCATACAAGGCCCATCACAGGCACCATAGAACAAGAGACATTCAGTCTTCTAAGTTATACTGAGCTTCTGGCATTTGATGCTTCAGCTTTCTTATGCCCACATCCAGCTTTTATGACTCTGGGAAAGCCATGGGATGTAAGTGAAAAGGGGATTGAGGGAAGGGCAAGGGTAAATACTACATGAACCACCACTGTATAGTCTCGGATCTCTTTCTAGAGGAGGATGAGCTTGGTCTGAGATGGGCCTGCCTAATTCTGAATGAGTCACTCTAATAAGCTGGATGGTTATCACTTGAGGTAGGCCTAAAGGTTTGGTTTTATTCTACATCACAATGACAAGTCCATGGCCTTTGGGCTTAACTGAAGGCAAAGATCTTTCCCATTGATCCTTCCCAAACCTAGTCCTCCAGGATGTTACTACCAATTAATTGGAGTTAGTGGAAAGTTTCCCATCCTTGCTCTGGATTCTGGAGACTGGTTGGCCCTGAAGGAAACCAAAGCCAAATCAGATTATCCTGAGGGATATTCTCAACCTAATAAACCCACTCAGCTCTCAAGGCTGGGGGATGAAGTTCCCAAGGCTTGCTCTTAATTGAAGTAATAGTTGGCAGCTTCATCTGTCCTATGTTTGGTGGCAGCATTACTTGTTCCTATTAGGCCCTCTTGCCACATTGTCCCTTGCTGATCCAACTGCTGTCCTATTCTGAACTCTCCCTCAGCAGTAGCATAGCATCCAGAGATCAATGCTTTAACCACATTCTCACTGGCCCAAAGAGACTGGCCTGCAACCTCCTGAGGCTTGTTTGGCAACAGAAAGTTTCTGCCAGATGCTTCAGAGTGGAAAGGATGAGTGTACCTATACAACACTAATGTTCTTTCATGTGGGTTTGTCAACTAGGAGTGTGAGCGCTTGTATGCCCAAGTGCATTTGTATACACCTGCTGAGGGAGCTGTCATCAGGCCAGCATTCTGCTTTGTCCTTACCTGTATTAAGGAGGAGCTGACTGTCTGGGTTACTCTGGGATATTTTGGGTCTCAGAAATTTACCCTCAGAGTAGGGTTGCAAATTAAAGGAACTGGGAAGTTAGGAAAGAAAGATGTTAGCTTGTTAGGGAGTTCCTCTTGTAGCATGACCTCCTACTCTGCCCAGGAATCCTAGATGTAGTATCTTCCCTCCACAGCCAACAGATCATCCCCTACTGCTTCTTGTCAAATCACATCTTCCTTCTGAGCCTGAGTGTTATGGAGACACTCATCCCTGTGCTGTTGCCATTAAGGAGCAGATTCTTTTTGTCTCCAGGCAATCAGGAAACATGGTGAAGCCAACCCTTGATGGTATGGGGCCTCCCTGTCACTGACCTAAGTATACTGTCCATGGGGAGAGCTGGGGACAGGAGAGAATCTGATCTGGGCAACCAACAAAGACTTTAAAGACTCTTTTAAAGATCGAGGATTGGGAATTTAAGAAGTTCCTCAGTGGTGGCCTCCAAACTAGGACATGTGTGGCAGAGGGTGGGGAGAGAGGGAACAAGGCAGAGAATATGAAAACTCCTTTTTATGTTTATTTTCTAGCTCATCCTTTAAAACTTTTATATTTGGGGAGGTGTTTTATTAATAGTAGAAATGTATGTATTTAGTAGATAAATATTCATATATTGGAGATGCATGTTTTATTGATAGGGGCACACCATTGAAGAGGCACAAGGCCTCTGGCCAGAAGGCTGGGTAAAGAAATATTTTTCTTGCATAAAAACTGGAATTTTTTTCTAAGTCAACTTCTGAATTTCCACATCCATTCCCAAGAGAGGAGCTTCAGAATATAGGAGCTGGATCTGGCATCCATCTTTCCACAGCTTCTGTTTCTCTACCTGTGTGTGCAGGGACCACTGGGGATAGCCCCCAAAGGAAAGAGTCCTCACAGCATCTTCCCAGCCATAATTGCCTATTACATAAAGGTCATCCATGAATTTATCAAAACCTTGTTTGAAGCTATAGGGTTCTTCCAGCTGCTCTGACTTAGAGAAACAGTTTTCATAAGTTCACTACCCACCTCCTGGTGACCAAAGACAGCTTATTAATGTGAATCATTTATCTTTGAAATGTTCAACTGGAGATGGTAGGGGGTACTCTCTAGAATGTTTCTGTGAGGAGCTCATTTCCTTCTGGACCATCCCCCAACTACCCCTTCCCCACCCTCCTAGCTCCACACTTCCCTGTTTTTCCTTCTAGTCTGCTTCAACCCTAATAGGCCCTGAAGGTAGCTAACATAGCAGATTCAACCTGCTTCCCTCTGTGGATTATGGCTACATCCCTGCCCTTACCTGGTATCTAGAGCATCTTTTAGTTACTAGAGCTTGTGAGCCTCATGTCTTTTCCTGGGTGTTTCTGACTATTGTAGTCTAGTACTATACTGCATTGTAGTCTAGTACTGTAGTCTAGTCTAGTACTATTGTAGTCCCAGTACTGGTCATGGTATGGGAGGTACTGAAGATTGGTGAGAGAAGCTGACTGAATTTGCTGTACTCCTTTTCCTGCAGCCTTCCTGTGACCAGGGTGACCCTTCCCTGGCAAACCATGTTAAGATGGTCTCTAAGCCGTTAATAACCCTAATTGTTGAAAAGAAGAAAAACTGGTAGAAATCATGGAATTTCATTTATTTCCTTTTCTCTTCCTTTCCTTTTCAGTGTTGGAGAATGAACCCAGGGCCTCATGCATGCTGGGCAAGCATTCTATCACTGAGCCACACCCCTAACCCAAAATCAGGGAATTTCTATGTCCTCTATCTTTCTTGGCCACCTTTAAAAAAAGTTTGTCTCTTTTTTTTTTTTTGCGGGGGGGGGGGTACCAGGGATTAAACTCAGGGACACTCAACCACTGAGCCACATCCCCAGCCCTATTTTTGTATTTTTATTTAGAGTCAGGGTCTCACTGAGCTACTTAGCACCTCACTTTTGCTGAGACTGGCTTTGAACTCCTAATCCTCCTGCCTCAGCCTTCAGAGCTTCTGGGATTACAAGGGTGTACCACCGTGCCCAGCTAACAAAGTTTGTCTCTTGATAAGGTATTCTCAGTTTCCTTTTTGACTTCCAGCCACTCTTTAATCTTCACTCTTCTTCCTTCTCCCCCAGCCTCCTTCTCCCTATATCTTTTCTGCTTTATGCCAGTGTCCCTTCCCCATCCTTTTATACCATCTTTACCCAGCCCTCCCCAAGTAATAGGATTCCCTGAGGCTCCTAGAAGGAACAGTGGCCTCAAGGGGCTTCACTGCTAAATCCATGACCACCTGAGTAAGTCTTTTCTAGGATGAGGCCTATAGACACCTCCCTCTCCTTTTCCCTGCTCCCTCCTTTCTTCTGCTCAGCAGCCATATTATCCTGGAGACTTTTGTGTGTGCCCCTTAAGGAGGGCCTCCTACCGGGCTTACCTCTTCCCCAGGGCTTACCTCTTCCCTCTTCACGCTGTTCCTATCACCCTGGCTCACATGAGATTTGTTCCCAGTCATGACCCCTGAGATCCACCATGGTGGACCTTTTGTACAGCAGGAGAGGAATCTGACTCCTCCCCAGATGTACTGGATTGGGACCTTTATGATGTGTGGCCCTCATGGACGTGTAGATTCATCATGGCTCATGACATCATTGGATGCTCTCCCTCACAGAAACTTCTCTACCCTGTGGGGTTATTTTCTTTTGTCCTTCTTTCCCTGACGGCCCTGTTTCTGGCATCTCCTCTATTCCCATAAACATTGGTGCTCCCCACAGGTTTTCCTGGACTACTGCTCTGTGGGTGATCTATATTCCTGAAATTACTGTGATCTGAACCCTTAATTCTCCCAGATAAAAATCTCTAGACTGGTCTGAATTGAACCCCTGAATTGTGACCCTTCCTATGTCTCTTGCCTCCATCCTTATTTTACACAACCAAACCTAAACTTGTGATTTTGCTCTTAAGCTCCCATCCACCAATTGCCTTCTCCCCCTGGGTTCCCTATTTCGGTTAAAAAGAACACTACTCCCTGGAGTTCAAGCCAAAACACCCCTGCTGTACCCTCCCTTCCTCTCATCCTGTGGACTATCTGCTGAACTATTGCCTTATCCTCACACAATTCCCTCCCTCTACCATCTTCTTCTCCTTGGCATAAAGCAAACACCCTCCTGTTTGGAAACCTTAGAGACCCTGCTGTCTTGGCCCTTCCCATTTTAACTTTGAGCTTCTCAATTCATTCAGGTAGTTCAACACACATTATTGCTGGGAACTGTTCTAGGTGTTGGAAATAGCAGTGATTTATATCTGCCACAACTGCCATGTACAGCCACCTAGATGAAGCATTCTCTAACATGACTCTGGGACTTTTCCTATGCTCTTCTCTCTGCCTAACTTGCCCTTTCACAACAGGAAAAATAGCCCATCTTTTGAGACCTAGTGTAGATGTCTTCCCATCCAGAAGCTGTCTGAAGCTTCTGTCTTCCCCCAGAACATGCAGCAATGTGTTTTGCAGTGATTTGTTTGCACATCTGTTTTTAATCTAAACTTGATCTCTATCTGTTCTAAATTTTTATTTTAATTAAATATTGAATTGATGTTTATCAAGAATATAAGAACATTTGTAAAATATGTATACAATGTAAAGAATAACAATACAAGGAACACCTGGGAATCCAACTCCTCTTGTAAGAGATATGAAGCCTTTATACCATAAATACCTGGAACTAAACCAAGCATCAGAAGATGTTTCTGAATGACTGAATGTCTGAATGAATTAATTTATTAATACTTGTCACTGGAGTCATGACCCATGAGATCCACCATAGTGGACGCTTTATACAGCAGGAAGGAATCTGGTTCCTCCCCAGATGTACTGGATTTGCACAGGGCTTGGGCATTTATGATGTGTGGCCCTCACAGATGTATGGATGTGTAGCACTTACCAAGCAACATAAATACAGTAGCAATTTTTTCTGCAAGTCTCTCAGTTGCAGAGCAAGCTCCAGGTAAAGTGGTTATAACTGAATGATGTCACTGCCCTTTCTTAGGCCCACTTCATGAGCTCACTATACTGTTCACACATCTTTTTGTTCATTTTGATATGTCCACTGAGTATCCTCAGTGCAAGCACTGGGTCCCTGGAATACAATGGGGAGCAAAACAGTCAGAGATCTCTTCCTAGGGAGCTTCTATTTAAGTAGCTCTTTAAAAAAAGAAAAAAAGAATCCAAAGAACCTAAATTATGGTGCTTCCCACCCTTCTAAAGCTATACTGTGCTTTCCTGAAGGTAGTGTGGGACCGTGGTTAAGGATATGGACTGAAGACTTGAATGTTAGATTGCCAGCCCTACCACTTGTGAGTCATCATGGATTTGCTGGGCCCTTAAGGAAGGCCTCCTACAGGGTTTACCTCTTCTCTCTTCATGCTGTTCCTAGAAGGAACACCTGGAACCACACTGGCTTTGTAGCAATTTCCTTGTCTGTAACAAGAGCAAAATGGATTCCACACCATGAATTTGCGGCAAGACATAAAGGCATTAGTGAAGAGTAGCTAGTGGTGAGTGGCTCACAGTGAGGGCTCAGTATCATCACTGTTATTGATAGCAGAGAATTCTCTGTGGTAGGGCAGACTTGCAGCCTGCAGCCTAGGAGGACCGTACTATTGTTGCTACGGTTTTCTCCCACATAAAGTTAGTTCTAGAGAGGGATTGAGTACCATGCCAGGAACTTGCCGTATTTCCTCAGCTCTAAAACATTTTGAGCCATGTATCAGTGTTCTGAGCCATGATGGATCTATATTCCATCCATTCAGAATATACAAATTGAGCATCCAGTTTGTGCCAAGCCCTGGCTCTGGATAAAACATCTCCAGAAAGACTATACTATGATGCAGCATTGAAATAAAAAAGTCACCATGTACACAGAAGATTGCCTGTCACTTACAAGCAACACAAATAGAGTAGCTAAATTTTTCAGAAATCCTTGAGGAGCTTGGAGAGAGGGTTATGGCCCTGTTACATGTAATACAGGGCTGTTAGTAGCTTCTGATCAGCCTTCAAAGGCTACTTTTAAATTCCAGCCACAAATAATTTAAGTAAAAAATTAAACTATTGCTGGGCATGGTGGCACACACCTGTAATTCCAGCAACTCAAGAGGCTGAGACAGAAGGATTCCAAGTTCAAAGACAGCCTCAGCAATTTAGCAGGGCCCTAAGCAACTTAGTAAGACCCTGTCTCAAAAAATGAAAAGGGTTGGGGTGTGACTCAGTGGTAAGTACTTCTGGGTTCAATTTCCAGTACCCCCCTAAAAAAAAGGAGGAGAAGGAAGAAATAAAGAAGGAAGGAAGGAAGGAAGGAAGGGAAGGAGGGAGGTGGGAGGGAGGGAAAGGAAAGGAAGGGAGGAAGAAAGAAAGAAAAGGAAAGAAAGAAAGCCAGGAAGGAAGGAAGAAAGAAGCTATTAATTTAACCACATGGGAAACATTTCTTTTGGATATGTAGAAATTAGTCTACTGAAAGGCCCTAGAGGATCCCCCAGGTTCTGAGTGTGGGCCAGAGATGCTATGGCCATCACTATTCCAGGGTTCCTAGCTGGTGGCAAAGATGGCTCAGAGAGTTTAGGCTCAAACTCTTAATGTTTTACCAAGAATGCTATTGGTTGATGAAAGGAATTTTCAATGGATACTTAGTGTTTCTTTTTTCCAGAAGAGTCTTATTAGACTGAGGATATATTTCTCCAGTCCTGGTTTCTTGTAAGGGAAGAAGGACTTCAGAGGATCTTGGGGTGGGCCTACCCATGTGGGCTTCTCATCTTCCCTCTGAAATGGCTTGTCACAGGGTGTTCTACCAGTTAGCTTCTGTGTCTTTTTGGTGAGCAGATGGTCTTCACATACTGAATCTTTTCTACCAAACTCCTCAGGGACTGGGGCCACTGGGGCAAAAGGGGTTAGGACAAGCTCCTCCACAGGCAGCCACAGCTAGGCCACTTTAGTGCCTCTAAGAAAGTCTGTCCTGGCTCCTGGGTGCCAGCAGCTGCTCAAATGAATACAGCACAATGTAATATGCAAGGTCTCAGGAAAAATAGAAAGTATTGCCTTTGACTTTTTGTGCTCAGCCTCATTTAAATTGGAAAAGAGGAAAATTGGCAGAAATGAATGTAAGTTGGGTCAAAGCAGAAGGAATATAGGAGTTCCTCATGAAAGTACTCAACTGTACTAGCTCCTTTGCAGCTGGGCCAAGTTGAAATGGACATGGGTATTAGGTACATTGAGCCTCCCTCAGTGGTTTTTCAAGGGCTGGATCTCAAACCCCACCCAGCCTTGCACCAGTGGGAAAATATTTCATCCTGTTTTGATAGACTTGGTCTGGCATCAGGCTTGCTGGAGAGCTCTTTCAAAGTTCCTTTGAAAACAGACAAACCAGGGTGTTGGCATCAACTTGGAGCATCTTAAAAATGCAGACCTTACCCTAGACTCACTGAATCAGAATCTGGTCTTTATCAGGAGATAAAATGGGGCACTCATGATTCTGCCATGTGGCCTGGTGCTAAGGGTTCAAGTGAGAGATGCTTGTCAAGTCTCAGTACAGGGTACAGCAAATGGTGGCTGTGATGATATCACTGGGCAGAAGAAGGGTGGTGATGGGTATTGGCGGGTTCACTAACTTGGTAAATGCCTCTGCAGGTTGCTTCTCTAAGGATTGTCTCTAACAATTATTTTCAATGTTATTTCAGTGTTTCCCGGAGACTGGATCCCAAGGAGCCCCTGGGTAGCCAGAGAGCAGCTTCCCCAACCCCAAAGCAAGCTTCTGCTACTACTTCTGGCCATGAGAGCCCCCGGGAAACAAAGTCACAAGAGGTTGATGGTCCCAGCAGGACGCTGCAGGTAGACAGCAGGACGCAGAGATCCGGGCGGTCCCCCTCAGTGTCACCGGACAGAGGCAGCACCCCTACATCACCCTACTCCGTCCCCCAGATTGCCCCCCTTCCCAGCAGCACCTTGTGCCCTATATGCAAGACCTCGGACCTCACGTCGACCCCCAGCCAGCCAAACTTCAACACCTGCACCCAGTGTCACAACAAGGTCTGCAACCAGTGTGGGTTCAACCCTAACCCTCATCTCACCCAGGTAACCACTGCGCCGGCTCCCCACCTAGCCACATCTCATTATGATGCCTTCCCTGATTCCCTTCCTCTCTTTCGCCAACTGTCTTTTCCTGGTTATTTCCCTCAGCATCAGCATATTTGTTCTCCTGACTGGCGAGGGGTGGTCCTGGCTCCAAGATGTGGCAGCAGAGAACAAAACCTGGTCCTATATCTTATGAGGGATGTCTACACCCTGAAAGTGTGAGCAGAGTCCTAGAGTATAAGATGCTTTCTTATTTAGTCCAAGTTCAGTCTGTAAAAATGCCCTTGGAAAAGACCAAAGACCGTCTTATGGGCAACTTCATCCAGTGGTTGCTCATTTGGAAAAGGCTATGAGCAGCTGGAGAACCCAAAGAGAGGCAATAGTCCTGGCCCTGGGCCTGCTTTTCTCCTTAACAGCAGGCCTGGAGGTGGATGCTGATGAGGGGAGCCAGCTTTTAAGGGAGGCAGGAAACTGCCTTCCAGCTGGGCTCTGGGAAGCTCCTCCTCTGGACTTCAGTTCCAATTATCAGGGAGCCTGAGGTAGTAGAGCAAATACCCATTCCCAGAGTGGAAATGAAGGCTGGAGGGGACAAGCCTTCACAAAGGATTTCATTGTACTCTCACCAAGAGGTTACTGTAGGATCTTTTCTGAGAGTTTGGCCTCTTTTTTTTTTTTTCCCCCTGGAGGACTCTAGGTCCACAGCCTTATCCTTGCTTTGTTCAGGACTCTGCATTGCTGTAGGATGCCTTGCAAATCCCTTGGAAACTCTCATTCATGATTTGGGGGCTTGGGTGCTCCAATGTATCAACTGAGCTGGGGCCATCCCTTTGAAATGAACTGAGTAGGTTTGCTGGCTTCCTATCAATTCTCTGATGTAACCCATAGAAGTCTCTGATTTTCCTGCAAGTCTTTGCCCTTGGACAGGATAGAGAGTGGCTAACTGCAGGCATCTCTGGGATTCTCAGCAACTGGAACCATTTGGACCATGTGAGAGGGGGGGCTGAGTGAGAATAATTGTTCACAGGTCAGGCTCTATATATGTCATGAGGTGCTGTGGGTGTGGGATGTGTGGTTTGTGAGAGAGAAGTGCGAGGTTCCAAGGAAGGAGCTGTTGGTGTGGGGAGATGATTCAGTACATTTGGAGTTGCTCCTGGAGTATGGAGGCTTCCTGAGGAGGCGTGCTTGTTCGTGATTATTGCATCTGTGATTAGAAACAGGCCCATCCCTGCAGTGATAAGTTAGGTAAGTGTTTGCTGTTCAGTATTGAGAACAATGTGATTAAGGCTAACGAAGCTCACCTGTGTGTTCCCACCAGCAAGAAGCCAGAAGCACATGTTCTCACAGAAACAGGGAGGCTTGGCAGGTGACCCATGACCCTGTGAGGAACCCCTCCTTGTGCTGGCCTCACCCCTCTGTGTTCCAGATACCCTGAGATGCTCACTTGTGCCACAGCCCCTGATGGAGTGGGTGGAGTTCAAGAGAGAGCCAAACAGGGTGGCACAAATCTCCTGGTGAGCATCCCAGCCCTTACCATACCACAGCCTGTGTCTCCAGGCCCCCCCAAACCCAGCACCTTCAGTGAGGTGGGAAGGGAGCCAACTTTTGGCTGTGCCTGGAAAAACAGCTGAGTAGGAGGACCTTGGAGATACTCAGTCCATCTGTCTTGTTGTACTGGGAGGAAACCAAGACTCACGGCCAGGAGAAAAAGAGTGCTCCAACTTACTTCAGATTCACAGTTCTCAGTCAAGTAATTCAAGCAAATCCTGGGCTGGACAAATGAAATCGTTCTTTACTGTGAGATTTCTTAAGGCTTTAGCATCCTCAGGGACTTTAGAAGAGCTCCATAACACAGCTAAAGTTGGCAACTGTTCCCAGACTTGTTTTCACAGAGCCTATTAGGGGCTGCTCTTCCATGGCACTTAGTTTAGGAAATGCTGACTTAGTTCATTCTTCATGTTCACACCTGGTAGATGCCCTATTCTGTCATGGTCTCCAGGCACACTTTTATGTTTCCAGAGTTGGCTTTCAGTGGTGTTCCTGTCAAGGAAAACTCTGCTTGCACATTTTCCTGAGGCACAGCAAAGTATAATTTGCAAGGCAGTGAAGTTGCCCTTTATCTGCTAAGAGCAGACTTAGCTCCCTCGTCATGTGATGAGAAAACAAATTTGCAGGTTTTGCTCACATACATGCTGTTAGATCTGTCCTGGGCATTATATCTATTTTGGACACTTTAACTTGATATTATGTCAACCAAGAAGGCTTTTCTAGGATTGCCCTGGTGTCTCTGGACTCAGCTTTCATCTGGCCTGAGGTTCTGTGCATGTGTAAGGGATTGGTTCTGAAGTTAGGTGCACCTGGGTGGCAGGGGATCAGAGCGAACAGCTTTTTCAAGAAATCAACTACATCACCCACTTTGAAATTACTTTCTAGGAGGGCCCAACTGGAGTAGAAAAGGGTAGGGCACTGCCAGCTCCAGCACACAGGCACCGCAGATGCTAGCCATAGGGGTGCATCATGGAGACCCTATCTGGGGTGGGGAGTGTTCCTAGAACTGCTAGTATGCGAATGCTAAGCCCTAGTCGAGGAGACCTAGCAGCTTGGGTTCTTTGTCCAGCAGGATACTTTGCTTTCCACTGTATAGAGGAAGATACCTAGCAGTTCCAAGGAGAAATGAGAGCCATACAAGTGGCATGGAGGGTTTCACAACCTTTCTGAGACCACTAATGAAGTTCCTTTTGGGTCTTTGGATATGTGACCATGGAAAATGGAGTGTTTCTTATATGTGTTACAAGCAAAGACTCACTCGCTAGTGTGTGACTCATATTGCTGCATAGATCAGGAGTAGGATAGAACTATTTTGTAAGACCTGGGGATGTAGCTCAGTGATAGAGCACTTGCCTTCCAAGTGCTGGATTCTATCACCAGTGCTGGGGAAAAAAAAATGAGTACATAATTTAAAGAACTGTTGTGTGAATTGCTTGTATGGAGATCAGTGAGTAGAATGCAGGGCAAGAACTTGGCACTACTAGGCAGTGGTCACCATGACTCAGCGTTCTTATATCTCATAGCAGCTGTCAGGGTCTTGTTACTTTAGGAGGTACTATAGAAACAGGAGACCAAGTATGGAGATGAGAACTACCTACAGGTAAACAGCCAATCCGGCTAAAAGCAGTATCGACAGCCTGGAATTACTGTTTTCCTGGCCTGTAGGCCCAAGCTGCTTCTGTCAGCTCGAAGGCTGTTGGTTGGCTGCTATACTCTTACAGACATGATGCTCACTATTGTGTCTGTGCCAAGATTGGCAGGTTCTTGAACCTCTGCAGAGAGGAGGAGGTCTGCCATGTATTTTGATGGGTTTCTGAGTGAACAAAGCACATTAAGACTAATGTGCTAAGTTTGTGGCTCAGCGGTGGAGCACTCACCTCACACGTACATAGCCCTGAATTTGATCCTCAGCACCACATAAAAATAAATAAATAAAATAGAGGTATTGTGTCTAACTACAACTGAAAAATAAATGTAAAAAAAAAAAAAAAAGACTTCATGGTAGCCAGGTGTGGTGATGCATACCTATAATCTCAGCTACTGGGAAGCCTGAGGCAAGAGGATCCCAAGTTCCAGGCCTGCCTTGGCAACTTAGTGAGATCTTATCTCAAAATAAAAAATAAAAAGGACTGGGGTTATATCTCAGTGGTAGAGTGCCCCTGGGTTCAATCCCTAGTACTCCCTCCCCACACACAAAGACTGCATAGAAATTGGGAAAGGAGCTCAGAGTATGCTCCCTATTTACAGCCAAAGGAACTTCAAGTCTTAGGAAGTCTTGGCTTATTCTGGATCATTCTGGAGCAAAAGAGCTGGCAATCCAGAATCAATGGCTCCAGTTTTCTTTCATGTTCTCCCATCCATGGCCCACTGTCACTCAGGCTGAGGCTGGTCTGTAACTAATGGAGCTGAGCCAGCCATTTTTCTTGGTGGAACCTGTGTCTTTCTGGATTTCTCCAGTTCTGGTAGCTCAGGCAGGTAAATAATTTCACCTCTTTGAAACCACGCAGCAAAAGACTAGGGAGTTTCTTTTGGGAATCTGCACATTTCTTATCACTCACAAGAGATCTCCCTCTGACATCAGGAGGCCAGAGGTGTTATTATTCAGTGCCCACTGATAAGGAAGAAGCAGGCAAAGTTCTCCTATTCTGTTCCTCATGTGGGGTTTGAGCAAGTACTTGTATTCCTGAATGTCAGAATTCTCTGAAGGAAAAAACAGAAGTCAAAGGACTGGCCTCAGTAGCTTTGCTGATGCCCTTTGCCAGTTCAGGCCTGCTAGTCCACTTCTCCAGTCTTCAGAGAATTATATTTGGGCCAGCCACTCCTTTTTGCACCAGGAAGTAGGCTCTTGCTGCTGTTGTCAGGACTCTATTCTGGTAGCTGGGGGTAGGAGATAAGGCGTGGGCAAACACCAGCTGGGCAGAGGATGGGAAGGCGAGGTGAGGTAGGTAGTGGGCTGGGAGTGAGCTGCAGGAGACTGTGAGCAGAGACCTGGGGTTAGCACAGCCCACTTCTGTTGGCCTCAGAGCCTCCTGTCTCAGAGCCACCCACAGCACATCCCAGTATGGGACTCCTAGATGAGTCTGTTCTTGCCCTCAGAGCAGCAACCAAGGAATGAGTACTGTGCAAAGATATGGCTGCTTGTATATCTAGGCTGAATCCTCTCAGAGCACTACCTGAAGGGGGCCCACAGTCTGTATCTGGGAGACTCATGCTTTGCCCCAGTGGCAGGCAGCATCCCCAACCTGCCAGGTCCAGCAGTCCATCTGTTCCCATGCCTCTTGCTCTAGTCAGACTTACAAGCCCCTCTAAGAAAACTACTAAAGTCTTCCCTAACCTGTTCCAAGGTTTGGACTCCACTGAGACCACGCCAGGGATGTTTAACCCACCGTGCTTCCTACCTCTACCCTCATGGTAAGCCTCCAGCAGAGGCAATTATCCAAGCTGAGTGGTATGGAGAAAGAAGAGAGCCAACACATGGCTATGTGCCTTTCTCTCTACTGCCAGCAACCTACTCCTTTCCAGCAAGGGACAGTGTACCAGATGGCCTGGGGGTGGTGCTTTGAGTTCATCACAGATTTCCTCTGCCCCTTCCTGGCCACACTGCTACTTGGGCCACTGAAGATTGAGGAGCAGGTGTTAGAAGGATGTGGGACCTGCAGTGTGTTGAGGAGAGACAAATTTCTCCTTCTCCTTATCTTCCCAGGAGGAGGTATCTGTACTTGTACCCAACCTTCCCTTCCCTTCCCCCAAATAAAATGGGAGTGGATCTCCAGGTGGCAGGCCCTTCAGGAAGCTTTTGACCCACTTTATGTCTAATCTTTAGGCAGTTTGCCTTAGAGTAGCCACTTTGACCCAAACAAATTTTCAGTCAATAGGGAAATGCCCTCAAAACCTCAGCTAGCTCTGAGACAGCCATCCTTGCTGCTAGTTCACGCCCTTATATGTGTCCCCAGGTTGACTATGTTTCCAAGAGACAGGACCGTGGGCTATTTGCTTAAACTACTATCAGGTAAGGCTAGAGCCACTGGGAATATGTGAAAAAGACAACTATGCTGGAGTAGTTTGGTGAGTAGAACCATCAGGCATGAAACTCTGCTTTGTAGCTGTAAAAGAGGCTATACATTCAAATGAGAATGAATGTGGAATTAATTCAGAACAAAAAATATGAAAGTTTATTCCTAAAGCTCTTGTTTTTATATGTGAGAGCAAAGGAAAGACAATGAAAAGGGAATGAAGATGGTAGAGAAATAAGTAAATAAAGTATGGGTAGAAAGAAAAGGAAGAAGGCACAAGAGGGAAAAGGCAGTATAGGGAGGTGAGAGAGAAAAAGCCAGAGGCAGAAGGAAACATAGGATAAGAAAATCTTAGTAAAGCAACCATTTGGGGGCTAGTAACATTTTTTTTTTAAGATGGACACAATACCTTTATTTTATTTTATTTATGTAGTGCTGAGGATCGAAACCAGTGCCTCACAGGCTGGTAACCTCTTGGTTTTGTTATTTCTTCTGTCCAGCCTTTCGCCTACTTGTACCTCCCTCCACAAATGCCTTTTGAGTTCTTTTGATCAGCCAGGAAATGTCTTGACACAGGAGAAATAGGCAGAAGTGAAGCAGACATGCTGCTCAACTGTGTGGAAACTTCAGGCCAATGCAGGAGGCAGCCCTTCCACCAGTAACCATATAAGTGAACACACAGCCAGGCCTGGGGAGGTCTAAGAGGGGGTGAGTTGGTGCAATACTGAGAGGAGACTCTTGGGTGTTTCTCCAAGGACGAGCCATTAGACTGTAGAGCCAGGTCTAGGACAGCTGAGATGCCATAAGCCAGAACCAGAGGACATGCAGATTCTTCTGGATCTGCTGAGGTCTCCAGATGCCATCTCAAGGGTTTTGAAAAGTGGCAGTAAAAAGATCAAATGTGTATTTAAAATCACCACTCTGATGGGACCTTCAAATAGCCAAAATAATCTTTAAAAAGAACAAAGTTAAAGGACTCACACATCCTGATTCAAAACTTACTACAAAGCTATAGTAATCAAGAGTGTGATACTGACATAAAGACAGACCTACAGGGCTGGGGTTGTGGCTCAGTGGTAGAGCACTTGCCTGGTACATGTGAGGCACTGGGTTTGATCCTTAGCACCACATAAAAAATAAATAAATAAATAAAGGTATTGTGTCCGCCCACAACTAAAAAAACAAACAAACAAACAAACAACAACAACAAAAAAAACAGACATATAAATCAATGGAATACACTATAGATTATAGAAATAAGCCTCATATATATGATCAAATGATTTTGACATGAGTATCATGATCTTTCAACAGGGAAACACAAAAGGCTCTGGAAAAGCTGGATACCCACAAGCAAAAGAATAAAATTTGGCCCTTACTTTATACCAACTATATATAAAAATTCCAAATGAACCAAAAATCTAAACATAAGAGCTGAACTAAAAGTTCTTCGAAGAAAACATAGGGAAAAACTTTATGACATTGGATTGTGCATGGATTTCTTGGATATGACATCAAAGGAACAGGCAATAAAAGAAAAATAGACAAATAGAACTTTGTAAAAAGCTTTTTTAAATTTATTTTTTGGTTGTAGTTGGATACAGTACCTTCATTTTATTTATTTATTTTTATGTGGTGCTAAGGATCGAACCCAGGTCCTCGCACGTGCTAGGCGAGCATTCTGCCACTGAGTCACAACTCCAGCACAGGACTCTGTGAAAATTTAAAATGTTTGTGTATCAGAAGTAGAAAAGAGGCTGGGCGGGACTGGGGTTGCGGCTTAGTGGTAGAGCGCTTGCCTTGCATGTGTGAGGCACTGGGTTTGATCCTCAGCACCACATAAAAATAAATAAATAAAATAAAAGTATATCCATCTACAACTAAAAAAAAGAGAGGCAAGGCATGGTGGTGCACACCTGTAATCCTAGTGGCTTGGGAGGCTGAAGCAGGAGGATTATGAATTCAAAGCCAGCCTCAGCAACTTAGTGAGGCCCTAAGCAACTCAGTGAGACCTGTCTCTAAATAAAATACAAAACAGGGGGGCTGGGGTTGTGGCTCAGTGGTAGAACGCTCACCTAACATGTGTGAGGCACTGGGTTCAATCCTCAGCACCACATAAAAAAATAAATAAAAGCAAAACAAAGGTATTGTGTCCATCTACAACTAAAAAAAAAAATTTAAGAATTCAAAAAAGGTCTAGGGATGTGGTTCAGTGGTTAAGTGCCCCTGGGTTCAATTCCCAGTACCCCCACCCAAAAAAAGTAGAAAGGAAACCCACAGATTGGGAGAGAATGTTTGTAAATTATATATCTAATAAAGGATTTATATCCAGAATAAAGAGAGAGGTCCTATAATTCAGCAACAAAGATACCAGGAGCTCATCAGAAGAGCTCTCAATGCCTTGCTGGTAAAACAACACAGTATAATCAGGTGGACTTTCCCCCCACCCCCAACATCAAATTATTAAAAAAAAATTTTTAAACCTACAGAGAAGTTGAAAATATTATACAAGGAATACCCACAAATATACCACATCCATATATAGTTAACTCATTACTCTCTTGGTTTTATCATATCCTCTGTCTCCATTTTATCTTTTTGTTGAATTTTGAAGTATTTTTTAGATATCAGTATACTTCCCACCAACTACTTCAATAAGCATATCACATTAACTAGAGTTCAGTTTTCATTTAAGGTTGTTTTTTAGATAAATCTTGCATATAATGAAATGTACAGAGCTTAAATATACCATTCAGTGAGTTTTGAGAAGGTAATCAGGTGGGTCAGCCCTATTGAGGGTTGTGGGTCATCTGTAGTAACAATGTGAGTAGGTTCAGTGGAAGCCTGGGAGAAAAAGGCCAAGGACTTTTGAGAAGGAGAGGCCAGAAGGAAGGGGTCTGGAGGGAAACAGAAGCCAAGAGGGGAAAAGGGCAGGGTAGGATAGCATAGCTAAGTGTTCCCAGAATTTTAAAGAGAGGTTGAGGTAAGTCCAGGCAGTGTAGCCTCTGGATAGCGGGACTAGGCACCAAGAGGAGCATGTATGGGGAAGGTGTGGGGAAGTTGGCTGATCCTGAACAGGGTGTATTACTTGGCATAGTGGAGAGGCTGGGTGAGAGCAGAGTAGGATTTGAGGAATATGGGGAGGTGGAGAGGCAGATGTGACCAGAGACCAATGAATGGATGAAGAGGCTCCCTTTATGGAATTCCAGGCCAATGAAGCCTTCCAGACTCATGGAACAATTAGGTTTCACCCCACTGCACAATTCCTAGCCTCAGAGATGGGGCAGGTTTCTAAGGTCTCCCTCAGGACCCTGGATTGACACAGGCCATGCCCAGCTAGTATAGCTCTGGATGAATGTGTCCCCGCCCTTTAAGAAGGTTACTTGTGGTGCTTGCTACATGTCTGAGATCAGGCAGCTGATAGGTAAAGCAAATTATTTGTGAGGTGAGACAGAAGGTACAGGGTGATGTGTCCAGGGCTTTGGGAGTTTGAGGGTCCAGTCATTCCCTCTGGCCTGCCCTAGTTTTCAGGGGCCACAGGGGATGGTTGGGGTGGGGGGGTGTATTCTGTTGAGACCTGGCCAATGACTCATAGCCCAGAAGGACATGGAATCATACTGGCCAGCAGAGCTCTCCCAGGAGCCTCTGGATTAGGCACCAGCAGGGAAGGTTCCTTTATGAGCTGTTTCTGCGATGTTTCAACTTGTACCAAAATGGAAAACATGAATGCGGCATCAAGTGTGATGTCAGTGCTGAGTGATCTGACACACTGAATGCCTGCTCTCCCAGGGAGGGCTGGGGCTCAGAGGTAAGCTGCTGTTCTTCACAAGAAGGAAGGCTGAGTGATGTATATCAGCAATACTCCTTCCTTGCTGGTAGGAGCAGGAGGGAGGGAGTGGGAAAATAACCTGTTACTGTTGGGGCTTTCAGAATTTTCTAGTAGCCTTCTGACAGTGAAAAAGACTCTACCCTGGGAGCATCCTGTCCAGATATGGCAAGTGAAGCTGAATCCCACTGTCTGAAGCTGCTAGTGTCCCTGCCAGGAGGGAAGATATAGAATCCTTCCCAGTACTGCGTCTACTCTCCTCCCTGCCTCAAAGCCTAATGGAAAGAACAGAAGGGAGTGACCACTGCAGAAATTACTCATGGCTGCTCATTCATCTTCAGGTTTACAGAGGCCCTGGCCTGGTCCCTAACTTCTGGTCCATTGGTGGACTCCTTAGCTGACCTTCTGTGTATTAAATAGTTTGACTGAGGGGGCTGGAGTTGTGACTCAGTGGTAGAGCACTCTCCTAGCATGTGCGAGGCTCTGGGTTCGATCCTCAGCACCACATATAAATAGAGGTATTGTGTGCAATTACAACTAAAAAATAAATAAATTTAAAAAGTAGTTTGACTGAGGGAGCAACTGGGAATAAGAAAGACTCTTCTCCAGGAGAAAGTTCTCTCAGGGCCACAGAGCCCACGGACCCAGCCTTTCCAAACTCCAGAAGGCTCTTGGCAGAGTGGGCAGGGACACTACTTAAGTAGGGCCACATAAGTCACATTCACATGGCTTCTGCTTCTTCTGCCTCCTAGGACACCTCTTGACCCTGTATATCACACAGAGCTTTCCCATCCTTATTGCCACCCAGGCCCCTACTGGACTAACCCTAGTCCTCCATTAAGGTTCCTGCCAGCCCACTGAGGTGGTGGGATAGGAACAAGACTCTGACTTCCCAAGGGCAGTTCATTCTTCTTATCTATATGTGTGTCTGTGTGTGTGTTCATGTGCACACACAGATAAGCAGAATGAACTATCCTTGGGAAGTTTTTTCTTCTTTTTGGTGGTACTGGCATTAAACCAAGGGTACTTTATCACTGAGCTACACCCCCAGCCCTTTTTATTTTAAATTTTGAGACAGGGACTCACTAAAAGTTGTCAAGGCCAGCTTCAAATTTGCAATCCTGCTGGCATGATAACAGCTACTGTCTGTGAGAGCCATCCACATCAGTATAGCTCAGGAAAATACCCCTAGCTCCACCTCTGGGTCCTGGGAAATTAGGCATAAGGCCCACAAAGCTTCTGGCCAAGTACCACATCAGGACAGCAGAACCCTAAGAGGTTTTTTTGTTATGCTGGTTAGTCCCTCTGATTGGAGAGACAGCCAGCTTGGAAGGTGCCTAGGAGCCACAGGATGTCTCACTGTATAAAACTAAGGAAGACTGTAACTGTTACTGGTCCCAAGGCCAGGGAAATCTGCCATAGGACTGTCCATTTATATACCCAGCCTGCATATCATCTCTCTATCCCCCTAGCATGGGGATAAGGGACCTTGAAATAAGGAAAAAGAGACTGATGGTGGGCCCCTTCCAGTAAACTCCTAGGGACTCATAGGGGAAACCAAGAAAGGGAGGTCATGTGAGTTCAGAGAGCTCCCTCAGCCAATGTCCTCCTCAGGAGGGCTTGTGTGCTGGGCCTGTCTGCCTGGGCCTGAGCCTGAGAAGGGCTGGGGGAGGACATAGTCAAGGCTCCTTACCGTCTGGAAGAGGTTGGATAGAAATAGCTGTGCCCATCTGGGAGATGAGTCACTGAGGGGCGTTGCAGCCATTTCTCAAAGAGCTTCTATTTTAGGTGAGATGCCTGTGACACAACCTAGGTGATGGGGGTTGGGGGTGGGGGATTGCTGGGGAAAGAAAGTTTCTAGTGATAAGTCTGAGAGTTTTAGCACATACCTTTGTTCAGCCCTGTCCATGACCCAAGGGAGAGTCACCCCAAAGTCTCAAGACAAGGAGACTTACCTCCCAGGTCCCCTTCCTTAGGAAGTCTTGCCTTATGTCATGCTGCAGCCCCCAGGTGCATTACAGAAATGGGACCTTGGGTGTGGCTGAGCACCCACTGCAGGAACCGAGTTTTTGGCTGCTACCCTGGGCCAGAGGCTGAGGGAAAATAACCCTCCCAGAGTTCCTCTCAAGATAAGCAGAGGGACTAGAGATGTAGCTCAGTGGCAGAGAGCATACTTAGTATGCACAAGGCTGTGCACGTGTGTGCACTCATCCAAGCACACACACACACACACACACACACACACACACACACAGAGAGAGAGAGAGAGAGAGAGAGAGAGAGAGAGAGAGAGAAGCAGAGTGGACTGTACTTAGAAAGTCCCCTCCCTTTTTTTTAGTAGTGGAGATTGAACCTGAGGATACTTTACCTCTGAACTACACCCTCTAGCCCCCATTCTTTTTTAAATATATTTTTAGTTGTAGATGAACACAATAGTTTTATTTATTTTTATGTAGTGCTGAGGATTGAACCCAGTGCCTCACATGTGCAAGGCAAGTGCTCTACCACTGAGCTACAGCCCAAGTCCCTATCCTAGCTCTTCTTATTTTATATTTTGACTCAAAATCTTCCTAAAAATTGCCAAAGTTGACTTTAAACTTACAATCCTCCTGCCTCAGCCTTCCAAGTAGCTGGAATTATAGGCCTGATGGGAACTCGAATTTTTTTAAAAAATTATTTTTATTTTTAGTTGTTGATGGACCTTTATTTTTTTTCATTTATTTATATGTGGTGCTGAGACTTGAACCCAATGCCTCACACACGTCACGCAAGTGCTGTACCACTGAGCCACAACCCCAGCCCAGGAACTCGAACTTTGATGGGAGCAATCCTTTCTTCATGCAGAATGAATTTTCTAGAGGGGTCTTTAGACTGGCTTCTGGGGACTGAAATGTTTTATCCGTGGCTTTCTCTGCCCCAACATAGTCAAAATATTCTTGAGTCCTAAAAAGCACAGGGTGAGTTAGCAGTTACCAGCTGGAAATTTGCTTCCCATCCCAATGTTCTTAGAGTTTCTAAAACCAGGCTTGGTCTTTGGGAGGCTCTGATAGTGCTTTCAGGTGCAACTTGTAGACCCCTGACTTGGCCTACATGAAGCCAAGTGGCCTTTAGGAGAGGTGGGACTGCAAAATGCCCAGTCGGGGGACCAAGAGCTGTCAGGGCTGTCCAGGTCAATCTATTCAGCAGCAACACTTGCTGGCCTGGTAGCCACAAGAGCATGTTACTAAGTCATCTCAGCCCTTGTTTTTCTCTACTTTGAGGACAAAATGAGAGAATGCCTGTGATCATGCTGTCTATGGTGCTTAACACTAGGGGATGTTCTCCAGAGTGCAGCTCTTAGGTGCTTCTTCTGGACTGTTGGGCAGAATGCCTGAGCCCAGACTCCCCACCTGGCAAGTCAACCCAGAGCAGCAGCAGCAGCAGCATAGCAGCCCTAGGGCCTAGTGGCAGAAAGCAGGGCTGGAGCACACCTGAGAGTAAACAGAAGGGGCCTTCTCTCCCAAAGACAGGACTGGATTTGTGTGTGTGTGGTGACTGCTACTAGGGCGCATTCAGATTCAGAACGTTTGGCTGCAACTACAGACAGGGGAACATCCTTGGCTTCCAGCTTCAGCTCGTCAAGGCACCAAATCTGGTGGCTTTAGCCCTGTGGGAGCTGTGCTCCATATCATTAAATTGTCAGGCTTAATCCCACAAGTAAGCCTCTCTGGGATGAGCCCTGGTCTGAAACACACACTATGTTCAGGCCTGAGAGCACCTGTCCACTCAAGCTCAAGGGCTGGTTTGGGGGATAGGAGATACCCAGTAAACAAATTAGTAGATAATTTAGGGAAAAAAGGAAGTACTGTGAAGAAAAAAGTTGGGTGATGTGATGGAGAATGCCTGGGGTGTATTCTAGATTGTGTGGCCATAGGAGAAAGTGATAAGGAAGTAATGCATGATCTGAGAGACCTACACAGTGAGCTGAGCCAAAGGCTCAGAAATGAGCAGCTCCAAGGACCATTTGGCAAAGCAGGGGGCCCAGTGGGTCTCCAAGGGGAAATGAAGAGAAAAAAGGCCAGAGAGAAGGAAGGGCTAGGGAGGCCAATGGGGCCATGGTAAAGAGATTCTGCAATATAATGAGAAACCGTTTAGAGGGGTATGCTCTGATTTACAAGTAGATTTGTTGGAGAGGGGGAAAAAATAGTATTAGCTCATGTAACTAAGTCCAAGTGTAGACTTAAGGGAAGTAAATAAAGTCATCAGATCAGCTCCTTTCTCCTTTTCTTGACTTCACCCACAGTCTGTTGATTTAATTCTTAGTATGTCTCTTTACTTTGGGAGATAAAGCTGTGACCACTCCAAGTCTACATCTTCTGACTAGTAATACAAAAAGAAAAAAGCTCCTCTCCCTTGTTGTTTATTTACCACATTGGTGATATGGAAGGCTCTGATTGGTCCTGGTGGTAAATCACATGTCTTTGCTTATACTGGCTCATGGCAAAGGGAAACTACATGTTTAGAAACATGTGTTATTATCTTGGAGGCAGAAATCATCCAATTTTCTTTAAAATTTTGTCTTTCTGGGGCTGGGAGTATAGCTTAGTTGTAGAGCACTTGCCTAGACCCTGAGTTCAATCCCCATCCACACACACACATTCATCTTCCTTAAGAAAAACAAAAGTTTTATTTTATTTTTACTTAGTCACTTAATATCACATTACTTTTCCGTACTTATTCTACTCTCCAGATTTTGCATTATTTATCTGTCTTCTCCAGGACAGGAACCATGGTTTCTTTCTAATCCCCTGTGCCCCCCTCTCTTACCTATCACTCTCCTCTTACTCATTTTGCAAACTTTTATCAAATACCTATTGTGCACCAGGCACTGCCCTAGACCATGCCTTCCCTCCTAGTTTATATTTTAAAAGGTCACTCTGACCGCTGTAATGGAATGGCCAGAAGGAGAGTGACCCATTCAAAGCTACTGGGACCTCCCTTCCACAGGAGGATGGTGGTAGCCTGGATTGGTGAGTTGGGACTTAGAGATGGAATGCTGTACACACAAATCTGAGTTACAACTGCTGGGCAACAGGGAGGACTCTGGAGCAGAAGGGTGGCAGGCAGAGGGTTGATGGTTGATGGTAGGATGGGAAGGGTTGGACTACTTCTGCTCTGCCACTGTGCCTGGCAGCAACTAAAGGGCAGGGACTACCTCCGCCCTATCCCCTGGCAGCCCAAACACACCTGAGTGCTAAGAACCAAGCAAATGGGGACTGCACTGACCTGGGCCATGAGAACCACAGATTCTGATCACAATGCTGACTGTGCTGCTTCTCTTCTCAGGTGAAGGAGTGGCTCTGTCTGAACTGTCAGATGCAGAGGGCTCTGGGAATGGACATGACCACTGCACCTCGCTCCAAAAGCCAGCAGCAGCTACACTCTCCAGCGCTGTCTCCTGCCCATTCTCCAGCCAAACAGCCACTGGGGAAGCCAGAACAAGAGAAATCTCGTGGCCCTGGGGGATCACAGCCTGGCCTCCACCAGGTTGAGACAGCCAGGGCCACCTCAGCACCGGGGCCTGCCCAAGCAGCTTCCTCTTCAGAGGTGGGGAGGGTGTCTCCTCAGCCCCCTCTCCCCACCAAGCCTTCTACAGCTGAGCCCAGGCCATCTGCAGGAGAGGCTCTGGCCAAAAGTGCCACAACAGTGCCCTCTGGGCTTGGTGCTGGTGAGCAGACCCAGGAGGGCCTCACTGGGAAGCTCTTTGGGCTTGGTGCATCACTGCTGACCCAGGCAAGCACCCTCATGTCTGTGCAGCCCGAGGCTGACCCCCAGAGCCAGCCTTCTCCCAGTAAGGGACCACCCAAGATTGTTTTCAGTGATGCCAGCAAGGAGGCTGGCCCAAGACCCCCAGGCTCATGGCCTGGGCCTGGGCCAGCACCCGGAGCCAAAACTGAGCCTGGGGCTAGAGCAAGTCCTGGATCTGGGCCTGGAGCCCTGGTGAAAACTGGGGGAACAACCAGTCCAAAGCATGGCAGAGCAGAACATCAGGCAGCATCCAAAGCTACTGCCAAGCCAAAGACCACGCCGAAGGAAAAGGCCACCTGCCCACTGTGCCAAGCTGAGCTCAATGTGGGCAGCAAGGGCCCAGCCAACTATAACACCTGCACCACCTGCAAGCTCCAGGTGTGCAACCTGTGTGGCTTCAACCCAACGCCCCACCTGGTAGAGGTAAGAGGTCTGAGTCAAGCATGCTCCCTTGAGCTTTGTTGAGGACAAAGTCCTGAGGCAATGGGGAACGTGGGAACCAGAGGAGTGTAGAGATCTGAGTTTACAGCAGTTGTGGGACTGGCTCTAACAGCTAATGCTGAAGAGGGGCTATACTCCCTTTCCAGCCCCTGCCTCAGGCCTTAATACTTTTACTCAGGGAACTAACTGGCATAGTGAATGAGGATAATGGTGCCTATTCCCTCTGACTGGCTGACCAGTGCTCTGTGCTGGCCTTCCTATTTCCAGCTACCGTGAGCATTGCCTGATGAAAAAAGACAATCTTCCCTGCTTAGGGGAACCTTTCCTTCCCAGAAAGAACCTGAGATCCCATCCTGCCCTTCATCTGTGACCCTCACAAGAGAAGGGGGTTGAAGGCCCATGGGATAGAGGATTATACTCTATGTCCAGGATTGGGCTGCAAGCTTTTTCTTAATGAGGAAGACCATGTCCCACTGCCCAGGCTCCAGCTCAGCCAGCTGATATCCACACTAGATCCTTTCTTCTGAGGTCATGGGTATGAATGTATACTTGTCAAAGCCATACTTTGGTTCACATATTTTTCCCTGACTGGGCCTGGGCTCTCCTAGGTCAGTATAGGATGCTTGTGAGGATGCTTACATTTCTTACCAAAGTTTGAATAAGAGCTGACACTGGGGACAGTCTCTCTGCAGCATCTGCTGCAAGGAAGGGTACTTAGCACTGTGCAGACTAATTGGCCCAGTGTTAGGTTCAGTGTTGTTGGGAAGTTTGGAATTCAGCCTGGACAGGTACCCCTCAGATGGACCATCCTAGGCCTGGAGGCTGCTTCTGTTCCTCCCCTAACCCCATTACCCACTCATCTTTGCCTAGGCTGCCCATATGAATCTCACAATGGTTGCCTTTGGAATAGCTGGGTGTGTTCTCTTGAGGTTTATAATTGACTCATCTTGGCAGGTGATATGTGTCTTGAGAGGAGATTATTGAGTCAAAGCTCATGAATCCTGCAATGTGGACAGCTACCTAAGCCCTGTGTGCTCTTGAACTGAGTCAGGCATGGCTGATTGTGGAACAGTGGGTAAGAGTACAAACAATCACTGGCCCAGAATGGGATAAGAAAAGAGAGCATGGTGTTGCCATGGTCTCTCTACTAACTTATTCCAATTTCCCTTGAGCTAGGCCTCCATGGGGCCCATGTAAGCTATCCAATATGACTAGGAAGACTACTTTTGGCCTCCACAAACCTTATTTTCCAACATGTAGGAATAGCTAAGCCTGAGCAAGATAAGTGACCTCTTCATGTGATGCCCACTTAGACCTCTGGCCCCATACTGCTACCTCTCTGAGCTCTAGGTCCAGTGGCTCACTGGAAGACAGCTTGCCTGGCTGGTAGAGCAGGAAAGTGTTTACCTAGGGGCTTACCACAGAGCCAATGGAATCCCAGCTGACTGTTTTGCTCAGATACCTCCAACCACAAGCTCATTGCTGGTCAGGTATCCTGATGGGCTCCTGAGCTGGCCTGGCCTAGAAGATCCTTGTCCCCAAGAGACTTCTCAGTCCATTGTTTTCTCATTAAACAGGATGTGCACTGAGAGAAGGGAAAACTGCTTCTGTCCAGGAGTGTAAATGTTCCTGGCAGCTCCTTTTGGCAGCCCCTGGGATAAGCCACTGGCAGTGCCGAATCAGTTGAAACAAAAGTATTTTAGTCACATGCTGACTCTAGATGATTCTGGATTCTGATCTAGGTTTCTCATTAGCTGCTTGCTTCTGGCCTTCTTGGCCCCAGAACTTCTCTTCTCATTGGCCAGCACTGCCCCCAACCCCCTTCCAGGTTCCTATTTCTCCATGTTCCTGCCCCATTTCTACCTCCTTGACCAGGATTGCCTCTGCAGGGTCTGGTGGGAACATGGACCTGAAAGCAAAACTGATTGATGTCCTTGTCCTTACTCCTCCCCAAGTCAAGTCCTCTGTTTTCCCTACCTGCTGTTCCTAACATCCTGTCTTGGGAGTGAGGTGGTAGGGCCAGTGGGTTCTTCTCCAGTTCCTATGGGTTGGTGTGCTATGGCTGTTTGTCCAGACACCTTGCTTGGCCAAGGCCAGCCCTCAGTCTCAGAGTGACTGTTCTGTGTCTCTGTGCACAGTGTGAGGCAAAGGGACAAGTATCTGCATATAGGCTGGGTGCTTGAAGGAGAGACAGACCAGGAGAGTCCCACTCACAGCTCCCCACATACCTAATAGATCTGCTGGGGCTCCACCTGTGGTCAGAGCCAACCCTCAGGGCCAACAGTTTAGGAATTTTCCTCACCATCTCTGAGCTATAAAAATCTTTTTTCTTCTTTCTAGATAAGAAGTCCAGAGCATTAATAGAAGAGGCAGTAAAATTGGACCCCTTTTCCCTTTGAAATTTCCTCTGAAAAATACCATAGTGCTATTTAGTGACTCATTTCATAATTAAGAGTTGTTGATTCCAACTTTTTAAAACCTATTTATCTTTTTGAAGGATAATAGTACCCTCTGGCTTAATTTTTAATTGATTTTCCGTTCAAAATAGTTGTGTAGAGAAATTAGAGGAATTAGAATTGTTACAGTAATGCTGCTAGGTTTTTTTTTTTTTTTTTTAATCTTATTGTTGCTGAAATTCCAGTAGCATCCTTGAGAAGCTGGGCCTATATGAGCAAAAGGTCTGGTATTTGTCCTGTGTGAGGCTGGGCTGGACTTAGGAGCTGAGGCTACAACAGGGACATCAAGCATGAGACCAGCATCTCCCTCTTCTCCTGGTCCACCTCAGGCTGCCTCTGGAGTGGTGATCTTAGGGGCCCTTTTCCCCTCCATGTGGAATGGGGGCAGTAATGTTCCTCTTAGGTTTCTATGAACAATTTAAAATGCTCTACCTCCAATGCTCACTCAGACCCTGATATTAACAGCCCTTGAGCCAAGAGACTGGAACCGAAGTCTTCAGTCTCCATAGAGTCTCCATGAGTGGAAGGAAAAGTTCACACAAGCCCCTCATTATCTGTGTGGGAATGGATACTATGGCCAAGGCAAGCTCTTAGTCCCATAAGGGACACCACACAAGGAATTAGCACATTTAGTACTAAGGCATGAAGGAAACTCAGCCCAGCCACAAGAGCACACACTAGGATTGCCAGGAAGGATTCCTCTTATGGAAGGCAGAGGATAAAAAAGGAAGAGCTTATGCATGTCCAGGAACAGGGAGAAAGGCATGCACATATGTCCATGTCACAGAGTCAAGGGAGGAACAGCAACACTGGTGATGGCCATGCCTGTGACCCATTGTCCAAGTCTTTACCTCTGAGCATTTTTTTCTCTGGGGTTCTCATTCATTGCCCTCCCTGGCAGTGGAGCTAAGGGTGTGCAGGGCCGGGCACCTTGGGAGTTATGGTGTCACCATAACCCGACTAGCACACAGACCAGATCCACAAATGAGGAGAGTGTGTGGACTATGGGTTCATTTGGATGATGGTAGACAGGGCAGCTCCCCACCCCTATCTCCCCACAAGGACACACTAGTTAGTTATTCAAGAAGGTCTCACACACTTGTGGGATGCCCTACCAATTGTCTCAGTCAACTCACTTCTCCTTCTTTACCCTAAACAGTGATACTCTGAGCTACTGAGCTACATTTGATACATAAACACCTACATCTCCTCCCACCTTGAAGTTATGATTGTCCTTGGGGGGGTTTGTACCTTCCTATACCAGGATGGGCTGGAGAGAGGGCAGTAAGACAGAAGTTGTCATCAGAGCTTCCATTGTCCATCCTCTGCCCACTTGCCAAAGGGGCTAAGTAAAGAGGCAAACAAGTAGCTAATGCCCCAGGGCTGGGGCTGGATAGAGCTCTTTAAAGAATATGAAAATTTGTATAGTGAATGAATGAACAAATGAGGAAATTAAAACTGAAATGAGGGAATTATTAAGTGAACAAGTGAGTAGAACAAAGGAATGAATGATCAGAGGTAGAGGTGGAGCTCACTGGGGTGGAGAGAGGTGATAATAGAGTGAATAAGGGAATTGAGACCTCAGCAACTGTATTACATTCTCCAGATTTGACTTGACCTGCTTCCACCCATCCCCAGTCCCCAGAAGACTTGGGCCTGTGTCAGATCTTCCCTGGCTCTACCCCTACTAGCCTCAATGCCTTGTATACTTCTCCCACTCCCAGAGGACTGGGGTAGGGTCTCCAGCAGCCAGGTCAAGTGTTTATTTTTAGCCCTTCCTTCACACATCTTCTCCTGCCAGCCCTCTCTTTCTCACTGCTTGCTATAGTAGAGCCAGGAGCAAGAGAGCCAACCAGGCAGCCTTGCTGCAACCTGGCTGCCTCCAGGAATAAATCTGTGAAGGAGCAAAGCCCCAGAGAGCATGTGACCACAGGCGACAGGCTCTTCTGAGGGCAGAGCCCATGAGCTCGGGTAAGAAGCCTCTGTAAGAGCTGCTCCTGAGCATTTGGCATTGGGTTTGTCTTCTCCATCCAGACCACCCTTCCAAGGTACCCTTGCTTTATTTAGACTATTGCTTCTGGAGTGGAGTCTGCAGGCCAGAGGTGGGGTACCATGGGTTCTAAGCCACCAAGATGGGCCGGGACAGATGATTTAATTGCGAGAGACCTAACCTAGATGGATGTATTCAGAGAACCAAGGTATAGTCAAGGCAGCATTGACTTGAGCCAGTCCCCTGTCTGGGCCAAGATTTTAACCCCATCATGCTTATTCACGGGCTAGAGAAGCAGCTATTTTCTCATTTCCAGAACTCTCTTCCATCTCCCCAGGTCTTTTTGACCTCTCACAGTCCTCTCTGACATAGGATATTTCTATTGTATTTCTAGGTTGATGATGGGGCACATGGACTTGGATTTTTATATTAGGTTTTATGCTCTCCCATGCCCTAATGAATAAAGGAGCTTTGAGTGTAGAAGCTTGGCACTCCTTCCTTCCTGCTGCTGTTCATCCTAGGTACCTAGACATTCAGGCTCCATCGGCAGCTCTGCCACTAGGATGGGCCATTATGAGAACTATAGGCTCACAGAATCAGGGTACAGAGAAAGGAGGTAGCCCTTGGTCTTTGCTGCCCAAGGTAGGCCAAGACCCTCAGTATAGTTATCTCCCACACTGTCTCTGGTCCCTAGCTCATATGGCAGATCCTTGGAAGCTTGGTACCCATTTGTCCAGCACTCTCTTCAGACGTCTCAGATACCTGGCTGGGATGGACCTGCCAGACCTAATGAGCCTAAGACCCAGACAGTGGCCAGCCTATATTAACTTACAGGGGTTTGTATGATGGACACCTAAGAGCATCAGATTAGGTCTAAGGCAGTTGGACTGGTTCCAGGCTGGTCCCTATAGGGAGCAGGGTAAGTATATACATGTAGGCTTTCTAAAGTGTCCCCTATACTGCCCTATGCCTCTGCCAAAGACTTGTGCAGGGGTTGGACATTAGAGAAGAACAGAAGTTTTAGCCTCCAGGGAAGTAGCCTGGAATAATAAGCCCAGTTTGGCCTCTGCTGGGACCTAGGGCAAAGAAGTGGAATATAACTCTGTGAGCATCAAACCAGGGTAGATCATTGACATGGCATCTGCCATTGTGGCCTAATGAGGGTAGGCATCGTGGTGGGTACCAAGCTTCCAAGAATCTGCCACATGGGCTAGGGACCAGAGATAGTGTGGGAGGTGAGTGTACTGAGGCTCTTGGCCTGACTAGGGCAGTAAAAGCCAAGGGCTACCTCCTTTCTCTGTACCCTGGTTCTGTGATTCTGTGGTTCTCATAATGACCAATCTAGTGGCAGAGCTGCTGATGGAGCCTGAATGTCTAGGTACCCAGAATGAATAGCAGCAGGAAAGAAGGAGTCCCAACCTTCTACACTCAAAGGGAAAGAACAGACACAGGTGTCAGCAGGGCCCTGCTCTGTGTTACGCTATAACCTTCATTTCTCACTACCACACATGGACCAGGGCAAGGACTCAAATACTGATCTTGGAGGAGGATCCTAGGAGAAATGACCCTGTCAGCTTCAGATCTGCTACAAGAGTCACCTACTTAGGATCCAGGGAGTCCCAAATGCTACCCCTGTGCAACCACTTGGGGCTTGAAGACTTATATTTGATTTATGGGTTTTTTTGTTTGTTTGTTTGTTGGTTGGTACTGGGGATTGAACTCAGGGACATTCGACCACTGAGCCACATTCCCAGCCCTATTTTGTATTTTATTTAGAGACAGTGTCTCACTGAGTTGCTTAGTACCTCGCCATTGCTGAGGCTGACTTTAAACTCATGATTCTCCTTTCTTAGTCTCCATAGTCGCTGGGATTTTAGGCATGTACTACTGCGCCTGGTGGTTTATGGTGTTCTAAGAGCTTTACCATTAATATTCATGTCATACTTATAATGATCTGTTGGAAGCTATGGTTTCCAAGAAGGCCACATGTCAGTCCTTGTCTTTCTGTCTTAATCATGACTATGGTATTCAACCCTCAGTTCTAGTAGATGACCCTGACAGTCCAGAGCCCTGAAGGAAGGAGGAAGCCTCTGTTTGAGATTCTTTGTTGGCCTTAGACAAAGTGACCTGGGTTGAGAGTGTGAGCAGAAAGGACTGCTCAGCTCCATCCCAAACAGGACTTAATCATTGGGCATAGAAGTACAGTCCTATAATCAAGTCTAGCCTGGGCAATTTAGTGAAAGCCTGTCTTTAAATAAGAAATAAAAAGGGCTGAGGATGTAACTCAGTGGTAGAGCACCCCTGGGTTCAATCCCCAGTACTAACAAAACAACAACAATAAAATCAAGGCTTCTCCCAGGAGTCTGTCCCCAGGAGTCTGCTGCTGCCTAGTACAGCCTATACTTGAGGAAATGTTAGAGAATGGTGTCAGACATGAGACCTAAGAGGCCAGAAAAGGGCAGTATCTCCAGGATGCATTCATATCTGGATACCATTTTTGTTCTGCATGGACTCCTGACTGTTGAGCTCCAAACCAGCCCCCAAGGGTTAGTTTGCTCCCTAAGTTTGGAACCCCAGCCTTCCCTTATGCTTGGGATCAGATCCTTCAACTGCTTTTGGCCTCCCCTGTTGCGTTCCTCAAGACTCAGGGTCACTCCAGGTGAACTGGGCTGCACCAAAATAAACACACAAGAGACAGAGATACCTTTTTCTTTGGGGTCCTGTGATGGCTCCTCTGACTTTAAGGGTCCACAGAAAGGGGGCGGGGAGAGAGAGAGAGAGAGAATGTGTTGAACCCTTTTATTGAGGAGAAGCCATTCAAATGAGGCAAGGAGTCAGGTTTCAGGGAGTTGAGCTTCTTAATGTCTGCTGTCACCCGGTTGATTGACATCTAGGAAGGCCACACCCAAAGGCAGAGCAAGAGAAGGGGACACACAAAGGGCATTTCCATGGAACATTCTATCCCAAACAGGGCAAAGGGGTAGTATTACAAAGGAATAAGTGAGTGTAGCTCAACCCCATGGGTGACACACCTACATCTGAAGATGTACCCTCAACTTCCTGAACCGGGACAACGTCTAGACCACTACAAAATGTAGTGACTGGTCAAAGCCTCTCACTTCAGGATGGAAGGCGCGAATCATTCAGAGTGGCTCCCCATATTCCCCTGTTCCTTAGTTCTCCTCTTTTTCTGGTCCCATGAAAGTTCCCTATGGGTTAAAAAACAGACTCTTCTTTTTGGTTGGACATTTGCAATTTGATTTTGTATATGTTCATCTTAAGGATGGGGATGTTTATCATCTGGGGCAATAAATCTATCAGTCTTTTCCTCCTTCTACCTTTAGTGTCATGCTTGGAAAGACTTTTTCTTCCCTAACTTTATAGAAATCACCATGGAAATATTCTTTGAGAACTTTAATGTCTGATTTTTTTCCAACCTCCCTCCTATTTCTTTACAGAAAACCGAGTGGCTCTGTCTGAACTGCCAAACTAAGCGGCTAATGGAGGGCAGCCTGGGAGAGCAGACCCCCCTGCCGCTTCCCACTTCACAGCAGCCCTCTGCAGGAGCCCCTCACCGTGCTTCTGTAGCAGTCCCTCTGAAGCAGAAAGGGCCACAGGGACTGAGCCAGCCATCAGGGCCCCTACCTGCCAAGGCCAGTCCCCCACTCACCAAGGCCAGTCCTGTGCCCACCAAGGCCAGTCCCCAGGCCAAGCCCCTCAAGGCTTCTGAACCCAGCAAAACCCCAAGCAGTGCCCAGGAAAAGAAGACAGGAGTCCCTGCTAAAGCTGAGCCTATGCCGAAGCCACCTCCAGAGACTACCCAAATCGCTGGAACCCCTAAACTAAAGAGTGGGGTGAAGAGGACTGAACCTGCCACTCCTGTCATCAAGGCTGTTCCTGAAGCCCCCAAGGGTGGAGAAGCAGAGGTCAGTCCTGTTTATTTCCCAGGGTCCCTAGCCTTCAGATGGGACAATCTGGGGAAGAACTTGCTTTCCTGGAGAGTCTGGGACAGGTCCCTAGGGGCTGCAGACAAGATTAGGGATGCCCCAGCAGAAGGAAAGCTGGGTGAGGTTCCAGCAGGCCTGGAGATTTCAAGATGGAGACTAGTCCTATGGCACCTGTTGAATGTTTTGCTGGATTTTGACACCCTTTTATCTAGTAAAGCTTTTATTTGAAGATCTAGGGCTGCTTTTTTTTAGCTCGCCATGGAACATTTTCAAAGACTGATGTGGGTGGTGGGCTCTAAACCTTTGGGAGGTAGAGTGGCCTTTCCCCAGGGCCCTGGGATTGATAGGGAGTGTTGGGAATCAGTGCCTGCTTCTTACTCTGTTACAGGAACCAGTGGGCAAGCCTTACTCTCAGGACCTGTCTCGGAGCCCACAGAGCCTCAGCGACACAGGCTACTCCTCTGATGGCATCTCTAGCTCGCAGAGTGAGATTACAGGTGTTGTGCAGCAGGAAGTGGAGCAGCTAGATAGTGCAGGGGTGACTGGGCCACGCCCACCCAGCCCCTCAGAGCTCCACAAGGTTGGGAACAGCATGCGGCCTTTGTTGGAAGCCCAGACAGTGCCTCCCAGTGGTGAACAGAGCAAGCCACCCTCCAGCAGCATTGGTGAGGAGCAGAAGCGGAGGCCTCGCTCTTTGTCCATCCTGCCTGAGGCCTTTGACTCAGATGAAGAGCTAGAGGATATCTTGGAGGAAGAGGAAAACTCTTTGGAGTGGGGGCGCCAGAGGGAGCAGCGGGATGCAGCCGAGTCCTCAGATGACTTTGGCAGCCAGCTGAGACATGACTATGTGGAAGACAGCAGTGAGAGTGGCCTGTCCCCTCTTCCACCCCAGCCCCCAGCTCGGGCAGCAGAACTGACTGATGAGGAATTCATGCGACGGCAGATCCTAGAGATGAGTGCTGAAGAAGACAACCTGGAGGAGGATGACACTTCCACCTCTGGGCATAGCCTGGCCAAACATGGCACCCAGAAGATTGGTATCAGGCCCAGGCCTGAGCCTAGCCAAGAACCAGTAGCACTGCCTAAGAGGCGCCTGCCCCACAATGCCACCACAGGTTATGAGGAGCTGCTCTCTGAGGGAGGCCCAGCAGAGGCCACTGATGGCAATGGAGCCCTGCAGGGTGGGCTCCGCCGCTTCAAGACCATTGAGCTCAATAGCACAGGCAGCTATAGCCACGAACTAGACCTGGGCCAAGGTCCTGACCCCAGCCTGGACCGGGAGCCCGAGTTGGAGATGGAGAGCCTGACAGGCTCGCCTGAGGACCGCTCCCGTGGGGAGCACTCCTCTACACTGCCTGCTTCCACACCCAGCTACACATCAGGCACCTCTCCCACCTCTCTGTCCTCATTAGAAGAGGACAGTGACAGCAGCCCCAGCCGTCGGCAACGACTAGAAGAAGCTAAACAGCAGCGCAAGGCCCGGCACCGATCCCATGGGCCTCTGCTGCCTACCATTGAGGACTCCTCGGAGGAGGAAGAGCTTCGGGAAGAAGAGGAGCTGCTGCGTGAACAGGAGAAGATGCGTGAAGTAGAACAGCAGCGCATCCGGAGCACGGCCCGCAAGACACGGCGTGACAAGGAAGAGCTACGGGCCCAGCGAAGGCGTGAGCGCTCCAAGACACCACCTAGTAACCTGTCACCCATTGAGGATGCATCCCCCACAGAGGAGCTGAGGCAGGCTGCTGAGATGGAAGAGCTACACCGCTCCTCCTGCTCTGAGTACTCACCCTCACCCTCACTGGACTCAGAGGCTGAGGCCCTGGATGGTGGCCCCACCCGGCTCTATAAGTCAGGCAGTGAGTATAATCTGCCCACTTTCATGTCCCTCTATTCACCAACTGAGCTGCCCTCAGGCAGCTCCACCACTCCCAGTTCTGGGCGGCCCCTCAAGAGTGCTGAGGAGGCCTATGAAGAGATGATGAGAAAAGCAGAGCTTCTCCAGCGTCAACAGGGCCAGGTGGCAGGGGCCCGGGGCCCCGATGGGGGACCCCCTCAGCCCACAGGCCCTCGGGGCCAGGGCTCCTTTGAATACCAAGACACCCCAGACCATGACTATGGCAGGGCTGCTCAACCTGCCACAGAGGGCACTCCAGCCAGCCTGGGAGCAGCTGTATACGAGGAGATCCTTCAGACATCACAAAGCATAGTCCGCATGCGGCAGGCTTCCTCTCGGGACCTAGCCTTTACTGAGGACAAGAGGAAGGAGAAACAATTTTTGAATGCTGAGAGTGCATATATGGACCCAATGAAGCAAAACGAAGGCCCACTTACCCCTGGTACCAGTCCCACCCAGCTTGCTGCCCCTGTGTCCTTTTCCACCTCCACGTCCTCAGACAGCAGTGGGGGCCGAGTTATTCCTGATGTCCGTGTCACACAGCATTTTGCAAAGGAGCCTCAGGAACCCCTCAAGCTACACAGCTCTGCTGCCTCCCCCAGCTCAGCCTCTGAGGTAGGCATGTCCTTCTCCCAGGGCCCTGGGACCCCAGCCACCACAGCCATGGCTCCTTGTCCAGCCAGCCTGCCACGAGGGTATATGACTTCAACCTCCCCAGCCAGTTCCGAGCGCAGTCCTTCACCATCTTCCACAGTCCACAGCTATGGACAGAGCCTAACCACTGCAAACTACGGGTCCCAAACTGAAGAGCTATCCCAGGCCCCCAGTGGCCCTGTTGCAGGTGGACGGACTACCAGAGAGAAGCCTCTAAGTGGTAGTGATATTGAGGCTGGCACTCCTCAACCTTCCCGGATATATTCCTATTTTGCAGGTTCTAGTCCGCCTCTCTCCCCATCTTCCCCCTCAGAGAGCCCCACGTTCTTTCAAGGCAAGCTGGGTTCAAGGACCACAGCAGAGTTCTCTACACAAACACCAAGTCCAACCCCTGCTCCAGACATGCCACGGAGCCCTGGTGCCCCCACTTCCACCCCTATGGTAGCCCAGGGCACACAAACACCACACCGGCCCAGCACACCTCGCATGGTGTGGCAGCAGTCTTCTCAGGAGGCTCCCTTTATGGTCATCACACTGGCGTCAGATGCTTCCAGCCAGACCAGGATGGTACATGCCAGCGCCTCTACCTCCCCACTGTGCTCACCTACTGACACCCTACCCACCGCTCACAGCTACAGCCAGACAACACCTCCAAGTGTGTCTCAGCTGCCCCCAGAGCCACCTGGCTTCCCACGAGCACCCAGTGCTGGTGCAGATGGACCACTGGCACTATATGGCTGGGGTGCCCTTCCTGCTGAAAACATCTCCCTGTGCCGGATCTCCTCTGTTCCTGGAACATCTAGAGTTGAGCCAGGCCCCAGGCCCCCTGGCAGTGCAGTAGTGGATCTCCGCACAGCTGTCAAGCCCACACCTATCATTCTCACTGACCAGGGCATGGATTTGACCTCTCTTGCTATGGAAGCAAGGAAGTATGGCCTTGCCCTGGATCCAGTCCCAGGACGGCAGTCAACCACTGTGCAGCCTTTGGTTATCAACCTTAACTCCCAGGAGCAGACCCATGCCTTCCTGGGCACTGCCACTACCGTGAGCATCACCATGGCCTCATCTGTGCTCATGGCTCAGCAAAAGCAGCCTGTAGTATATGGAGACCCTTTCCAGAGCCGGCTGGACTTTGGTCAGGGTTCAGGTAGCCCTGTGTGCCTGGCCCAGGTCAAGCAAGTAGAGCAGGCTGTCCAGACAGCACCACACAGAGGGGGGCCCCGAGGAAGACCTAGAGAGGCCAAGTTTGCCAGATATAATCTGCCCAATCAGGTGGCACCTCTGGCCAGAAGGGACATTTTGATCACTCAGATGGGTACCACCCAGAGTATAAGCCTCAAGCCAGGCCCAGTGCCAGAGCCTGGAGCTGAATCCCACCGGGCAACTCCTGCAGAGCTGCGATCACATGCTCTGCCAGGTGCCAGGAAGCCACACACATTGGTGGTGCAGATGGGAGAAGGCACAGCAGGTACTGTGACCACACTGCTCCCAGAAGAGCCAGCAGGTGCCCTGGACCTTACTGGGATGAGGCCTGAGAGCCAGCTAGCATGCTGTGACATGGTCTACAAGTTCCCCTTTGGCAGCAGCTGCACTGGCACCTTCCACCCTGCTCCCAGTGCACCTGAGAAGAGTGTGGCAGATGCTGCCCCTCCTGGCCAAAGTAGCAGCCCTTTCTATAGTCACCGGGACCTTGAGGCTCCTGAGCCTCCCACCTACCGGGCACAGGGAGTAGTGGGGCCTGGGCCCCATGAAGAGCAGAGGCCCTACCCACAGAACCTCCCTGGCAGGCTATACTCCTCCATGTCCGACACCAATTTGGCTGAGGCTGGCCTCAACTACCATGTCAGGTTGGGACAGCTCTTTCAGGGCCCCGGACGAGACACAGCTATGGACCTCAGCTCACTGAAGCACTCCTACAGCCTGGGCTTTATAGATGGCCGCTATATAGGCCAGGGCTTGCAGTATGGATCATTCACCGACCTCCGTCATCCCACAGAACTTTTGACTCACCCACTTCCCATGCGGCGCTATAGCTCAGTATCAAATATTTACTCAGATCACAGGTATGGCCCACGGGGAGACACAGTTGGCTTTCAGGAGGCTAGTCTGGCTCAGTATAGTGCTACCACAGCCCGCGAGATCAGCCGCATGTGTGCTGCTCTCAACTCCATGGACCAATATGGCGGGCGGCATGGCAGTGGTGGCAGTGGCCCTGACCTTGTGCAGTACCAGCCCCAGCATGGGCATGGGCTCAGTGCTCCACAGGGTCTGGCTCCCCTCAGACCTGGCCTTCTTGGCAATCCTACCTTCCCAGAGGGCCATCCAAGCCCTGGGAATCTGGCCCAGTATGGGCCTACAGCAGGTCAGGGAACAGCAGTCAGACAGCTGATGCCATCCACAGCCACAGTGCGTGCAGCTGATGGCATGATCTACTCAACTATCAATACTCCAATTGCTGCAACCCTGCCTATCACCACCCAGCCTGCCTCTGTACTGCGGCCCATGGTACGTGGTGGCATGTACAGGCCTTATGCATCTGGTGGAGTCACAGCCGTGCCACTTACCAGCCTGACACGGGTGCCAATGATTGCCCCCAGGGTACCTCTTGGACCTACAGGACTGTACCGATATCCTGCACCAAGTAGATTCCCCATTGTTTCTAGTGTCCCACCTGCTGAGGGGCCTGTCTACCTGGGGAAACCTGCTGCTACCAAGGCCCCAGGGGCAGGGGGCCCACCAAAGCCAGAATTGCCAGCAGGGGCTGCACGGGAAGAACCTCTTTCCACAACTGCCCCTATATCTGTCAAAGAGGCTGTAATAGCCCCAGCCTCTGCCCCACCACCTGGCCAGAAGCCACCAGGAGAATCTGCTACTGGGGGCAGCATTGGGGTCCTCAGCCGCACTGTGCTTGAGAAAGAGGAAGCATCTCAGGAGGAGCGGCAACGGAAGCAACAGGAGCAGCTGCTACAGCTAGAGCGGGAACGGGTAGAGTTGGAGAAGCTGAGACAACTGCGGCTGCAAGAAGAGCTAGAACGGGAGAGGGTGGAGCTGCAGAGGCATCGTGAGGAAGAGCAGTTGCTAGTGCAGCGAGAATTGCAGGAGCTGCAGACCATTAAGCATCATGTACTGCAGCAGCAGCAAGAGGAACGCCAAGCTCAGTTTGCACTGCAGCGAGAGCAGCTGGCTCAGCAGCGTCTGCAGCTAGAACAGATCCAGCAGCTCCAGCAACAGCTCCAGCAGCAATTAGAGGAACAGAAGCAGAGGCAGAAGGCCCCCTTTCCTGTAGCCTGTGAGGCACCCAGCCGAGGGCCTTCCACTGGTACCACTGAACTGGCCCAGAATGGCCAGTACTGGCCACCCATAACCCACACAGCCTTCGTTGCCGTAGGAGGGCCAGAGGGGCCTGGGCAGCCTCGTGAACCTGTGCTGCACCGGGGTCTTGCCAGCTCTGCCTCAGACATGTCACTGCAGACTGAGGAACAGTGGGAGGCAGCCCGCAGTGGCATCAAGAAGCGGCACTCCATGCCACGCCTGAGGGATATCTGTGAACCAGAGTCAGGGCCTGAACCCTGTGTGGTCAGGAGGATTGCAGACAGCAGTGTTCAGACAGATGATGAGGACGGGGAGGGCCGCTACCTCCTGACCCGGCGGCGCCGACCTCGGCGGAGTGCTGACTGCAGTGTGCAGACAGATGATGAGGACAATGCCGAGTGGGAGCAGCCAGTACGTCGCCGTAGGTCCCGTCTTTCCCGTCATTCAGACTCAGGCTCTGACAGCAAGCATGATGCCACTGCTGTATCATCCACTGCTGCCACCACTGCAAGGGCCATGAGCAGTGTGGGCATCCAGACCATCAGTGACTGCTCTGTGCAGACAGAGCCTGACCAGCTGCCCAGGGTCTCTCCTGCGATTCACATCACAGCTGTCACTGACCCCAAGGTGGAGATCATCAGGTACATATCGGCACCAGAGAAGACTGGGCGTGGAGAGAGCCTGGCCTGCCAGACAGAACCAGATGGGCAGGCCCAGAGTGTGCCTGGGCCACAGCTTGTAGGCCCAACTGCCATCAGCCCCTATCTGCCTGGCATCCAGATCATCACCCCAGGACCCCTGGGAAGATTTGAAAAAAAGAAACCGGATCCTCTGGAGATTGGGTACCAGTCCCACCTGCCCCCAGAGTCTCTCTCACAGCTTGTGAGCCGCCAGCCTCCTAAGTCCCCCCAGGTCCTCTACTCACCAGTCTCACCCCTGTCCCCACACCGGCTCCTGGATACCTCCTTTGCTTCCAGTGAAAGGCTGAACAAGGCTCATGTGAGTCCCCAGAAGCACTTCACAGCTGACAGCACTCTCCGCCAGCAGACGCTGCCTCGCCCCATGAAGACCCTGCAGCGGTCCTTGTCTGACCCTAAGCCCCTCAGCCCTACCGCCGAGGAGTCTTCCAAAGAGAGATTCTCCCTGTACCAGCACCAGGGGGTTCTGGGTAGCCAGGTATGGGCACAGGGGCTGGTCCAGGGTGGGACAGGGGTTTCTGCCTAGCCCAAGGGGCCCCCCCAGAGGGAGGGGTTTCTTCTGGGGTGGGAATGGAGTCACCTGTAGCTCCAGAGGCCCATGGGAAGGAGATGAGGAATAGATTCTTCAGTGTGCATCAATAGAACCCACAGTCCAGCAAGGGCAGCCCAGGAAAATACAGACACACTTGGGCCCACAGCTTTTCATCAAGATACCCCACTAGAAATCTCAACCTCTCCATAGCCCTATCCCTAGTCCATATCTAGTCCATCCCTGCCACTTCTCCCTTCAGGCCTCTTCAGCTCTCATCTCCAATTTGAGCACTTTCCCTCTAAATCTCATTTATGGCTGTTTCCTGAGAAATCAGTAATAGCTCTGACTGGGCTACTTCCTACTTCCTGCCCTGGCCAGGCTTTCATTGCTCCAAGGCAAGCCAAGCCCCACGTTCTAGCACCCAAAGCCATCCCAGAGGGCTGCAGTATACTCTCTGACTCATCATGTTCCCTGCCCCACCTGTCCCTCAGTAACTCTGCTTACACACTTATTTGCTCTAGATAGAGACTTCTTATCTGTGGCTTAAGTTTCCAATGATATACTGGGAAAAGAAATGACCTGGCCATGGGCTGCAGTAGTAGGGAGGATGGGGTTTATGAGAGCCTATTGCCAAGAACTTTGATGGCTAGGCTAAGGAGAATGGGCTTTTCCTAAAGGCCCTGGAAGCCTCTTGAAGTTTTAGGAAGGTAAGATAGCACAAGATGAGTATGTTAGAGTTTCTGGGGCACAATGTGAGCTTATAGACTGAAGAAAGAGTCCCTGGGGAGAGGAGGTAATAGCCAGAGGCATTATAGAAGATATTTACTTTTCTGGGTGTATTGCAGAGAGGATAAAAGAGGAGCCTTGGAGTGGAATTGTGGAGGTGATAGTTGTTGGGGTGGGCAGTGAAGAGCCCTGGTATGTGGGGACACTGGTGTGTGTGTACCCTGTTTTGTGCAGGCCCTGGTGTATTCAGAGCTTGGTATATACAGGTCCTGATGTGTGAAAGCAGGTGAGGGAATGGGATCAGGAGTCTGTGCTGCCAAGGAGGGCAGGTCAGAGCAGCATGGTAGACCTGGCTCCAGATATACAGGTCCCATGGCCTGGTCATATGGGGCCAGGCTTTGATGGGCATTCATGGTGTGTGGCCAAAATAACAAAAGACAGATAACAGAGTGACGAGTTCAAAGAGCTAAACTTATTCCACTAAAGGCCCACGTTTATTCTGAGATTTGGGGCATGCTATCTTTTTCCTTATGACATATGGTAAAAGCAGGTGGGAAGCTTTTTTGTAGTCACTTGGCAAGGTAAAAAGTCAGAATCATGGGCTAGAGATGTAGCTCAGTGGTAGAACACTTGCCTAGCATGTACCAGGCCCTGAGTATATTCTCTGCACCTCCAAAAGAAAAAAGTAAGACTCCTGATACAGTCCCCAATATATTTTGGGGATTTGGGTGGTCCATGAATCCCAAAATCCACCAGAGATGTGCAAGTGCTCCCACCCTTACGTGGCTTTGGTGAGCATTGTGATTACCTTTCCAGACAGTGAGCTCAACCAGCTATGGCTCCCAGGAAGGCAAAAGCTAAAGGTAAAGGGTCTTCAGGCAGTGCAGAGAACACTGCCAAGGGACCTTGAGCAGAAAACCACTCTGCTAGAGAAAGTGCTGGAGAGAACCCAGAACTTCTCTGGTGGCCCAAGAGAGCAGCAGGCTGACAGAGGGATATGGAGGCCAAGAGCACAGCCCAGAGGATTTGGCAGAGGGTTGTAAAGAACAACTAGAGGAGGAAGATGGGCAGGCACCTGAGTAGCATGCCACTTTAGAGAAGAGTGAGGCAGGAAGCAGCAAAAGACAGAGCCTGCAACAACTTAAATGCAGTCAGCATATGCCCCTTCCCATAATGCCTAGGATTCACTCTGTTGCACTCTTCCTGTCTATGTCCTCTACTGCCCTCAGCCCCTTACAGCTGCTGGGTCCCAAACCCAGAGCCACCTCAGTGGAAGGCAAATCTACCAGAGATGTGCAAGTGCCCTCAAAGCCACTGTGTGTGAAAACCAGCACAGAAGGCAATCTTCCTCTCCCTGCCCACCTGCTGCCCAGAGCTCTAGGAAGAAGGACTGTAAAATGATCACAGGCTTTCCCTCCATGGCAAAGAAACTAAGACCAGTGGGGTGGGCAGGGTAGGCCTCAAGGCATCAACAGCCCAAGCCAAAGTTTTTCTACCCCATACCCCACCAAGTCACCCACACTTTGGGTCTCAGTGCTGCCCACCCTTCCCTCTGTCTCAGGTGTCGGCGCTGCCACCCAACGGCCTGGTCCGCAAGGTGAAGCGGACACTGCCCAGCCCCCCTCCAGAGGAGGCTCACCTTCCCCTGGCTGGCCAGGCCCCCCCACAGCTGTATGCAGCCAGCCTGCTGCAGCGAGGGCTGACGGGGCCCACCACCATCCCTGCTACCAAGGCCAGCCTGCTCCGGGAACTGGACCGGGACCTGCGGCTGGTGGAACATGAGTCCACCAAGCTGCGCAAGAAGCAGGCGGAGCTGGACGAGGAGGAGAAGGAGATTGATGCCAAGCTCAAGTACCTAGAGCTGGGCATCACACAGCGCAAAGAGTCATTGGCCAAAGACCGGGGTGGCCGTGACTACCCACCCTTACGTGGCCTTGGTGAGCATCGTGATTACCTTTCAGACAGTGAGCTCAACCAGCTACGGCTCCCAAGCTCCACCATTCCAGCTGGCCAGTATGTGGACTTCCCTGCCACTGCTGCTGTGCCAGCCACCCCCTCTGGCCCTGGTGCCTTCCAGCAGCCTCGGTTCCCACCTCCGGCCCCTCAGTATACTCCAGGCAGTAGTGGGCCAACTCAGAATGGATTCCCAGCCCACCAGACACCCATCTACCCTGTCCCTAGCACATACCCAGCACCTACCTTTCCTCCTAGCACCAGTTACCCAGCGGAGCCTGGCCTGCCAAATCAGCAGGCTTTCCGTCCCACAAGCCACTATGCAGCCCAAACACCCATGCCAACCACACAGAGCACCCATTTTCCAGTCCCTACTGATAGTCGGGCCCCACTCCAGAAGCCTCGCCAGACATCACTAGCTGACTTGGAGCAAAAGGTACCCACTAACTATGAGGTGATCACCAGCCCTGTTGTGGCCATGTCTTCAGCCCCCTCTGAAACCAGCTACAGTGGCTCAACTGTGAGCAGCAGCTATGAGCAAGGCAAGATCACTGAGCTGTCCCGGACCAGTGACCGTAGCAGTGTGAGCCAGAGCCCAGCCCCCACCTATCCCCCTGACTCACACTATACCAGTCTGGAGCAGAATGTTCCTCGGAACTATGTGATGATTGATGATATCAGTGAGCTGACCAAGGACAGCACTCCTACTGTCCCTGATAGCCAGCGACTGGAGCCCTTGGGGCCAGGCAGCAGTGGGAGACCTGGGAAGGAGCCTGGAGAACCAGGTGTCCTTGAGGGGCCTACCCTGCCCTGCTGTTATGCCAGAGGGGAAGAGGAATCTGAGGAGGACTCGTATGACACCCGTGGGAAGGTTGGTCATCATCGGAGCATGGAGAACAATGGACGACCAGCCAGTACCCACTACTACAGCGACAGCGACTATAGACATGGAGCTCGAGCAGAGAAGTATGGTCCAGGGCCTGTGGGACCCAAGCATCCCTCCAAGAGCCTGGCCCCAGCTGCCATCCCCTCAAAGCGCAGCAAACACCGGAAGCAGGGCATGGAGCAAAAGATCTCTAAGTTCTCACCTATTGAAGAGGCCAAGGATGTGGAGTCTGACCTGGCCTCCTATCCCCCATCTGCTGTTAGCAGCAGCCTGGCCTCTCGGGGCAGGAAGTTCCAGGATGAAATAACCTATGGGCTCAAGAAGAATGTGTATGAGCAGCAGAGGTACTATGGGGTGTCCAGTCGGGATACAGCAGAGGAGGATGACCGCATGTATGGTGGGAGCAGCCGGTCCAGGGTGGCATCTGCATACAGTGGGGAGAAGCTTTCCAGCCATGATTTCAGTGGCCGAGGCAAGGGGTATGAACGGGAACGGGAGGCTGTGGAGCGACTTCAAAAAGCGGGCCCCAAGCCTTCATCCCTGAGCATGGCCCACAGCCGGGCACGGCCCCCCATGAGGAGCCAAACCTCTGAAGAGGAGAGTCCCGTCAGTCCCTTAGGGCGGCCCCGCCCTGCTGGGGGCACTCTCCCTCCTGGGGATACCTGCCCACAATTCTGCTCCAGCCACTCCATGCCTGATGTCCAGGAACATGTCAAGGATGGACCACGGGCCCATGCATATAAGCGTGAGGAGGGCTACATCCTGGATGATTCCCACTGCGTGGTTTCTGACAGTGAAGGTAATGGCAGCTGGGGGTGATTTCAGCAGTTGCTCAGCACCTGGGGGGCCTGCCTGCCTGTGAGGCCCTGGGACCCAAGATGTCCCATCAGGTCTGGCATCTTATCCAGTGGGCCCTGCTGCAGGCTGACCTTGCCTGTTCCATCTGCACCTTGCTTCCTGGTTGTGGGAGGGTGGGCTGGGGACCTAGTGATCGCTTGTAGCTGTGGTGCCCACTCTGGTGTCTTTGCATGGCTTCCGCTAGGCCTCCCCTGCAGACATCTTGGGGGTTGATGGTGTTCTGTTTTTGGTCTCTGAAGCGTATCACCTGGGCCAGGAGGAGACGGACTGGTTTGATAAGCCCCGGGATGCCCGCTCCGACCGGTTCAGGCACCATGGGGGCCATGCAGTCTCCTCCACCCAGAAGCGAGGCTCTGCCAGGCACAGCTACCACGACTACGATGAACCCCCCGAGGAGGGCCTGTGGCCTCATGATGAGGGTGGCCCAGGTCGCCATGCCTCAGCCAAGGAACACCGGCACCACAGCGAGCATGGGAGGCACTCAGGCCGTCATGTTGGTGAGGAACAGGGACGGCGTGCTGCCAAACCACATGTTCGGGACATGGGTCGTCATGAGGCCCGGCCCCACCCTCAGCCCAGCCCTGCCCCAGCCATGCCGAAGAAGGGTCAGCCTGGATATCCTGGCTCTGCTGAATACTCACAGCCATCCCGTGCTCCATCAGCGTACCATCATGCCTCTGACAGCAAGAAGGGCTCCCGGCAGGCCCACTCTGGGCCTGCTGCACAGCAGCCAAAGCCAGAATCCCAGGCACAACCACAAGGTCGCCAGGTAGCTCCAGGGCCACAGCAGTCACAGCCACCAGCATCCAGACAGACACCCTCTGGGGCAGCATCACGCCAGCCACAGACACAGCAGCAGCAAGGTCTTGGACAGCAGCCTCCCCAGCAGGCCCCATCACAGACTCGGCTGCAGCAGCAGAGCCAGCCAATCACCCGGGGCCCAGCCTCTGCTTCTAGCCAGCCAACAGGGAAGCCTCAGCCAAGCTCCATGACAGCCCCAGCCCCCCAACCAGGAGGACTGGTAAGTAGGGTCCTGTGCATGGGTCCCACCCAAGGTAGATGCAACAGCTGAAGCTTTAACATCTCCTTGATTCCAGACTGGGTGTGGGCAGTGTTGATGGGCAGGAGCTCAGCTTTAAGTTCTGTGTTGCAGCCACGGGCAGAACAGACAAATGGCTCTAAAGTGACAGCCAAAGCACCCCAACCAGGGAGGGCTCCTCAGGCCCAGCCAACACCGGGACCTGGACCTACAGGTGAGGCTACACCAAGCACTGTTTCCTCCCTGAACTCACCTGCACCTTAAGCTTCCCTCACTGCATGGCCTCATTAATCCACAAGAAGTTGCCCAGTGTGTTACAGACCTCCCAGCAGAGAATGAACCTGGGTTGGAGCCAATGAGGTCCTCCACAATGGGGCCTTAAGGCCCATGCTGCCTTGGGCAAAGAACCTAGAAGGCACTGGTGAACACAGGACCAAACCATGGCTTCTTACTTTCTCCTTTCCCTTCCTTCCTCTCCTCTGCCTTCTCATCCTCCTCTGCCTTTTCCTCCTTTCCCTCTTCTTTACCTTCCTCAGTCTTTTTTTTTTTCTGATTCCTTCCACCCTTTCTTTTCCTGTTCTTATCTTTATATTGCTTTAGCCCTTTCCTCATACTTCCACCTCACAGGCCACCTGTATTCAGGTTTCCTTATGGCTACTTTTCCACTCAAACCCTGAACAGCTAGGCCAAGGTATGACTTATGATGGTGGATCCTTTCCCTTTAGGCATGAAGACTGGAGCCAGGCCTGGAGGAACACCAGGGGCTTCTGCTGGTCAGCCAGGTACAGATGGAGAGAGTGTTCTCTCCAAGATCCTTCCTGGTGGAGCAGCAGAGCAAGCTGGCAAGCTTACAGAAGGTATGCACTGCCTGTGGACAGGGCCTTGGTGTGTAGCCATTCCAGGGCCTTGCTCTTGAGGAGTCTAGGTCTGTGAGATGGTTCCAGGTTCAGTCATCTAGGCACAGTGCTCACCTACTGCTGCCCAGCGGTTCTCTGGGCTAGTCCTGCCCACCACCCTTCCCCCACTCCGCTAAGCTTGGCTTCGTTGTGCCAAATGACCCCGACTAGGAGGGGTCTGGCCCAATTCCTGATATTTCTCTTCTTTCCATGTCAACAGCTGTCTCTGCTTTTGGCAAAAAATTTTCCTCATTCTGGTGACCATGCCCAGCAGGGTGAGTACACCTGGCCTCTCCCGGGAAAGGGAGGAGGGGATCTAAGTTCCATGGTGTCCCAAGAACCTAGTCTTCAGTAGGTAGTGTGACCAGAGATACAATGTGCTTTCATGGGAGTGTGAGAAGAGAAAGAGGTGGGACACTGTTTACAAAGCCCTCAATGTAAGGCCAACTTAGTAGAGTTACCAATAAAGGGAAGCTAAGGCTAATGTCCCCTTATCTTTTTTGACATCCCTTACCTATCCACAGTGCTGTCCCAGCTATGAGCTGGCATTGCATTGTAGGTAGGGCCTGCTGATAGAGCTCCTCCCAATTCTCCTCTGTAAATTCTCCACAGGCTCTTGAAGACATGAAGCAAGATGATAACATTGCTGTGGAAAAATCTCTGGAGTCAAAGGCCTGGGCGCAGCTCTGAACTCTGCGTATAACAGTGAGTGTCAGGACCAAGGTGGGATGACCAGATGAAGGGATGAAGGTCCAAGGCCTTCATCAAAGGGGAGAGAAGCCAGAGTGCTGGCTGAGATGGTGGCAGATTAGTCAGGTAATACTGGGAAGGGGCGGAGCCCTACAACAGAGTATGCTGGGTATTGAGTCCAAAGTCATCCTGGAGGACAGGGCAGTGTGGCTCCTGTAAGGGACATATCTCTTCCCTGATGCCTGGTGCTGGTGACTTTTCCAGTTAGGAGAAGCCACAGTTCCCAAACCCTATAGAGCTTAGCAGCTCTGGGGATGAAGTCAGGACAATGTTGGCATCACAGGCTTAGCCTGGTGTCCAAAGGGACATAGAGGAAACGGGATTAACTCAGACAGTCTTAGTCCAAGACTAGGATAGCCCAGGGAGAGAGTAGAAGGGCATCAGGATGGAAGCCCTGGCTCTGTCTGGACTGCAGTGGCCAAGGCAGGCCATTCTGCCCTCCCAATGCTCCTCCTGAAGCCTGTCCTGGCCCTGGCCTCAGCCCTACCTCAACAGAGGAAGAAAGACATGCATCATCCAGGATGAGGCGAGAGTAGCCTGGCTGTTGGTCCTGCTCTGTGCATAGACAGGTACCACCTCCCAACATCTCTTAAACCTGAGGCCCTTCTTCACTCCTCCTTTGCTACTCTAGAGTTAAGAATAAGGAGGCATATGCACAGCAGGGCCTGGCAGTTAGCAAGCAGGTACTTGAAGCCCATGGGCCAGAAAGTGCCCTTGCCCAGGCCAGGCATGCTTGCAAGAGGGAAAGAACTGGGTTTAGAGCCCAAAGGCTACCTGTCTGTAGAGGAGCAGTAGGGGGCCCTAGATAGGATCATTCTTCCATCTATTTATTCAACAGATATTTGTCAAGCCCCAAGAATGTGCTAGGCCCTGTTTTAGGCATTGGGGATATAGCAATAAACAAAATCAAGTCCCTACCCTCTGAAGCTGATAATCTTTTTTTTTTTTTCTTTGATACTGGGAATTGAACCCAGGAGCTCTTTACCACTGAGGCACATCCCCAGTCCAGTCCTTTTGGTTATTTTGAGACAGGGTCTTGCTGAGTTACTTACTGTCTTGCTAAATTGCCAAGGCTAGCCAGAACTTGTGATGCTACTGCTTCAGGCTCCCAAGTTGCTGGTATTACAGGTGTATACCACCATACCTGGCTGCTGGCAGATCTATTAAGGAAGACAGAATAAATAAGTTTAAAACTAAAATTTAAAAGGTGATATCTAAAGTGTTGTGAAGCAGAGTTATGGGAGCAGTGGGGTCTGCTCTAGAGAAAGTTGTAAGAGCTGAAGGTATGTGAGGTAAGGCTTGGAGCTGGAGAAAAAGCCAATATAAGATGTGCCCAGGTGAGGAAACAGTGCCAACAGAGATTCTGGTACACTGACAGGCTTCAGGGAGAGGCAAAAAAACAGTTGTGCTTGGAGAGAGATGGTCAAGGGCAAAGTCTAAAGGGGTGGGAGTGAGTTGAGGTGGACTTTTAAAGTCAAAGTAAAGTGCTTGGAATTTATTCTAATTACAGTAGCCACAGTGCAGCCCCAGCATGCTTCCTGACTTCACCCCCACGACAATGGGCTTCCTGCTGCTTTATGGCTCAGGTGGATGTTTCTTGGAATTGCTGTGGAACAGACCTGAGATCAAAAGTGGTGCTGAGGGGAGGGAAAGAAGGGGCAGTCCAAGGTTCATGAAAGTACCCACCTTGAGTTGGGATCAGGGCACTATTATATTTGAAGGGAAAGGTAGCATAGATGTGGCTTTGTTCTGCATTCTGCCACACGGTGTGAGTGGGCCAGCCATTGAGACCACTGCCTTTTTAGTTAAAGGAATCTTCTTTTTTTTAAGTTCCAGCATTAGGCTAATGATTGGGCCATGTGATTGAGAAGTTACTGTGTGTACATCTCCTGATGTTTATTTTATTTATTTTTGGAAATACTGGGGATTGAACCCAGTGGTACTTTACCACTGAAATACATCCCCAGCCCTTTTTATTTTTTATATTGAGACAAGGTCTCACTGATTTGCTGAGGCAAGTCTCAAACTTGCAATCTTCCCGCCTTAGCCTCCTGACTAGCTGGGATTATAGGCATGTGCCACTGTGCCTAGCCCCTGATATCTTCTAGGTTAGTTTCAGAGATAAGCTGGGAGAGGCTTGTCATTTGAAACAAAATCCCATCTCCTTCACTCTTAAGCACAATTACAAAGAACTTTTATGATACTGAAGGAGATGTCAAACCAAGAGCAATGGCACATACTCAACCACTCAGGAAGCTAAGACAGGAAGATTACTTGAGGGCTGTAGCTCAGCGGCAAAGTGCTCACCTAGCATATGCGAGGCCCTGGGTTCGATCCTCAGCATCACATAAAAATAAATAAATAAATAAAGATATTGTGTACAACTACAACTAAAAAATAAATACATATTTTTTTAAAAAAAGGAAGATTACTTGAATCTAGGAGTTTGGGGCCAGTATGGGTACCATACTGAGACCCCCATCCCAAAGGGGAAAAAAAGAATATGTCCCTACTTGGTAGACATGATTCTTCTTTATTCCTGTTTTTCTCTGTATGACCTCTAACCTATCCAAGCACCCACCTCCCACAAAAGCATGGGATCCCATGGGTGAGGAGAAGACAGATTGTTGGCATATCTGAGAGTAACATGACTATGCGAAGCAGCTGCTCATGGTTCTTGACAAACCCTTTCTTTTCTTTTTTCCTTCCTTTCCTCCTTTCTTCCTTTTCTTTTCCAAGCATCTACATCTGGCAAATCCTTGGCCCAAAGACTGATACCCAGTGGGCCATGGCAGGCAGGCCTCAGTTGAGGACGAGATGTTTCTTCACCTGGGTGAAGGATCTGCTGGACAAGTGAGACCACTGGCCCCGGGACCTTTGATTGTCTTTCCAGAGACTTTGCCTTCCTCAGGCCCAGCCGTCGTTGGGAGGGAGGAGCCCTCTCCAGAACCCTGCCACAACAGCTGTCCGCCGTTCTTCCCACAGCTGCTTCTCTGAGGCCCGGCTGGCCAGGCTTCCAATGCGTTATACACAGAGTTTGGGAGCATACTGCCCTCCCTCTGAGATGCCAGAAGTTTTTCCACAGCCTTGGAGAGGGGCTTTGACTGAGGGCTGGGGGCCCTGGGCTCCATTTCCTTCACATTCCAGCTGGCCCAGATCCCTCTGAGTCCACAGGGGCCTCCCCCTTCACCCTGACCTTTGGGTGACATCAAAGCAGACCTCCATGTGGCCAGCACGGGGTTGGGAGAACTTTACACACTTTAGGACCTAACACTGTCTCATCGCTGAAATAAGAGGCCATAGACCGAAAAGCAGCGTGGGCGCTGGCTGAGGCTTCTCCCAGCCCATGGATGGCAGTGTGCTAGCATACCTGCCATCATCTTAAAGCCATCCCCCCAGCCATCATGAGCATCCCAGTGGCACCGCCATTGTCTCGACCAGCCGGCTCCTCATCAGTACACCTGGGGATTTCTTTTGATTTCAAGAACAGCCTTAATCATTCCAATTTGATTTCCGTGTATACCTCATAAACATTTTTTTTCTTTCCTTCCCTTTCTCTTTCCTTTGCTCACTCCCTGCCTCTCCCATCACCACCTTATGACTCATGGTTTGGTTTCCTCTCTGCTCTGCCCCAGCTCAGCACAGGGAGAATGCTGACTTAGAAGCAATAGGGGGCAGCAGGCCACCAAGAGCACAACCCCAGGGCGAGGTCTAAGGAGGTCCCTCAGCCCGCCTCTGTTTACTGTGCAATTTCAGTCCTTCGTAAGCCATCACCAGTGGGTGTACTCAGAGCAGAGGTGCCAGGGCTTCTGCCAGCCGAGGGAAAGGCCCAGAGCTATGTGCAAGGGAGTGTGGCACCGTCTGTCCACCTGGTGGATTAGGCGGCATCCTTACCAAGGCCCTTCCCTTGGAGGCCTCCCTTCATCCTGGGCACAGCCACAAATCTCATCTCTAACGTTCTATGCAATGAAATATAAACCCTCAAAGACAACTGTTAATATTTAATAAATTCCATGTTATGTATAAGGAGTTAATTGCAAACATGCAATTGAGAAACCAGATAGATATGCTCATATCATCACCCCACCCAGTCCCTACTCCCACTCTGTGAGTGTGTGTGTGTGTGTGTGTGTGTGTGTGTGTATGAAATTCTTAGTCTGTGGCATGTTTGACCCATGGCAGAACTCACTGCTGCCAGGTGAGTCACCGCCTGTCCTGTAGTGGAGCATGCACAGCTCGCAGCCTCTTTGCACGATTCATCCATTTTAAATGCTCAACCCTCTTGCTTGGAGTTCTTTTTGCCTCTGAACCTCTCCTTCAGGAGCACTTCCAGCTTACTTCTGTACAAGCTAGTGAGGATCTGCCAGAATTGCTGCCTAAGCATGCCAGATTGGAGGGCAGACAGTACAAGGCCCCACACACCCTAGTTCTCTCTGTCCAAGATAGGTAAAAAGGAAACCCTGGAGTAGGAACCTGCACAGGATGCATGTGTATAAAAGTTCTGAGGTTTTATGTAGGATTTCTGTCTATATGCCATTTTCTTCTCCTACTCCCAGCTCTGAACCAGAGGCATCTGGCTGCCCCTGTCCAGCAGGGCATTTCTCAAGGTCAGAAGTGGACTGCATTCTTGGCCAGAGAAGCAGAGGCCAAGAGCAGATCCTGAGACCCCCAGATCCTGACTGAACCTGCTTCATACCTCTCCTTGTGGCTGGGAGGTACAAAGGGCTGTGAGCCTGGAGATCTGGACTAGAGCCAGGGGATTAAAAAGTGCTCAGGAAGAGCTGGGTTTTTGGCATTTTAATGGCCTTTGGCTGGCAATGTCATCCAGAGCAGGTGAACTTTTCACATCAACAGTGGCATTAAGCTGAGCTTCTTGAGAAACTTCTCAATAGCAAAACTTATGGAAAATCTTGTGCTGCCCTCTCTGCATCTGTCCCCAGGACCTTTCCCTGCCTCTTTCCTCTTCTCTAAAGCCCTAGTATACCACTGTCATCAGCTTCTCCACTGCTGGGCCAGGAATGGGACAGGCAGTTGCTACCTGATCCCTTGGGGTCTGACCTTCCTTCAAAGCGTTCTGTTTTGTACCACACATTTCTCAGGGGTCCACATTTCTCATGCTTGTCTATAAGACCTACATACCCCTTCAGTGAGGGATACTATCAATCCACTCTGGGATAGGAAGCTCCCAATCTCCATGTTGGATCTAAGACCCTGGCCTCCTGGGATTTGACCTCTCTCATGCCATGGGTCAGCTACCTCATCCCAGAGATCAGACCTGGGCCATCTGAACAAGGGCTGAGGGAGGCCATCATCTAGGTCCTCTTGCCACCCAGGACCAGGTCTGTGTGGGATGTGATACCAAGGCAATAACTCTTTCCACTAACGGGACTAGAGTGTAGGCAGGGAGATGTCAGCCAGTCAGCCTCCATCAGGCCTAATCTGAGGCTTTAAAGTGTTGGCTTTTCAGTAAATTTCCTTTGTGACCAAATCCTCTGAGTTTGAAATTTCTGACTTCTGCCACTCCCTATCCTGCACAGAAGCCATATCATTGCCCCTCTGTGAAGATGGCTATGGCAGGCCTATGGGTCAAGGGTGTCATAGCCCTTGTGTGGGATACAGCTGTGACTCTAGAAGCAATACAGCCAGTGGCTGAGGGACCAACATTTGGTGGCTTGGGAAATAGAGAGCAATAGGCACATCTCCAAATAGGGAAGAAGTGACTGGGATGCAGTCCAGGCCATATCCATTCCCCCCTCCCCCAGTGTCATGAGCAAGGGCACTCTCTCCTCTGCCTACTTGAGGTTTTAATGCACTCACTTCATAGTGATAGCATCCTCCCTACCACCATCCTGTTAGTCCTGGGCACGGCATGCAGTCTTAAGGCCCACAATGAAAGAACAGTAGTGGCAGAAATTCTGGCCTGTCCTCTAGAGCCTGTGGGGAATTTCCCAGGCTGGTCTTTGCCATGACCAGGTAGTCCTGCCCTATTGGCCCCTCCCCCTGCTCTCTTACCCAACCCATGCTGTAAATACTTATCATCATGGACTCCAACAGGGTCAGAGGGACAGGCCTTGGAGATTCCATCTCTGTCGCCCCAGGTGCCCGCCCTTGCTGCCATATGCACTGAGTGGCACTGGAGAGCCATAGAAATTGTGAGATGTTGTGTGCATGTGAACGTACGTGTCCGTGTGTGTGTGTGTGTGTGTGTGTGTGTGTGTGTCTGTCTGTCTGTGTGTCTGTCTGTCTGTCTCTGCCTCATTCAGCCTCTGGGGTCAAATCAACTCCTTCTCTCCAAGTGCAGTACACTGGAGAGTGGTGGCCACTCAACACCTTTTCCTCTAGCTTCCATGTCTTGTTTTTGCTTTTCCTTCCCCCCTCTCTCCCTTTCTTTCCTTTTTTCCTTCTCCTCTTTATTTGAGGGGGGAAGGGTGCTGTACAAAGTCAAACAATCAAGTTTACAGTTGTAAGTGCAATGACCCGAGTCCTCCACATGACCTTGTGAATTGTGTGCTGTCCTCCTGTGCTCTGTGAGAACTCGTGGTACTTCAGTGTCCCTTCCCCTGTATTGTGACAAGGTAATTCTGTGGTATCAGAATAAAAGGACTTGGTATAAACAACGTGCAGACTGTCTCTGGGATGGTTTCTAAAGTCAGAAGCTGTAGCTAAAGGGGTAAATACCAAATATTTGATATTTGTATCCACGATTAAAGGAAAAAGAGTAAAAGAGCAAAATTTCAGAAGTGCTGGCATGGGGCAGAGTGTTGCTCAGTGGTAGTCCGCTTGCCTAGCTTGCCTGAGGCCCTGGATTTTATCCTGGGGAGAAAAAAATCAAGCAAGCTATGGTATGACCCAGACTGAGTCCACACTAAGCCATTCCAAGACAATGTGCCCTCCATAAAAGCACCCAGGGATAGGTTCCTAACTTGTGTAAAGCCAGCAGTTCATTGCACTGTCTCTTGAGAGTCTTTGGTTCCCAGGATAAGCACACAGCTTCCTGGAGGTAGGCGAGCAGGTGCTGCCCCCTTGTGCTGCCAACAAGCCTTACTTGCCTTGCTTTGCCTACTTTTTTTTTTTTTTTGTACTGGGAATTAAATCCAGAGGCAATTAACCACTGAGCCACATCCCCAGCCCTCTTTTGTACCTTTTTTTTTTTTTTCGGCAGACACAACATCTTTGTATGTGGTGTTGAGGATGGAACCCGGGCTGCATGCATGCAGCCGCTACCCCTTGAGCCACATCCCCAGCCCTTTTGTATCTTATTTAGAGACTAGGCCTCACTGAGTTGCTTCGGATCTAAGTTGCTGAGGCTGGCTTTGAACTGGTGATCCTCCTGCTGCTGGGATTACAGGTGTTTGCCACCATGCCTCGCAACCCCAGAATCTTGATGGCTGCCAGATCTTAGTATTTCCCCAAATGGTTGGGAGTAACCCAGAATCATTAGATTTTGAAAACACAGATAAATAAAAAGAATATTAGCTTTGCCTCAAGTGTTATCTCAAAGGCAAGGTGAGATTCTGGGAGCCAGGTCCCTAAGATATGAAAGACCATCCAGACTTGGAGTATATGGAGGAAGGGACATCCCTGCTGGTTTAATTGCTGCTCTTCTGCCACCTTAGTTAACCCAGACCTGTGCCACGTGCAGAAGGAGCCTACTACCTAGGTTCTTCTTTTCACAGGAAGCTCTCTGGCCCTGGGGGGGAACCTGACCTCACCAGGGCCTCTGCACCCAAAGGCTTGAGATGAGGCCTGAGAAAGAAGACAAAAGCCTAGATTGTTTACAATCTCCAGCAAAGCACCATTGAGAAGGGCGGGGAAAGGCTGTAGAGACAGATAGCTCTTGGGGCGGGTCTGGTGACTGATAAGTCCAGGCAACACCTGACCCTCTGCCCCACATCCCAGAGCTCCGATCCATGTTCCGCGTGGACCTGAGCCCTTCCCTCCCATCTGCCTGAGAGTCTTTCCAGGGGAGGACCCGGCACCATCGAATGAATGTTTGCCTCATAGTGGATGAGGAGGGACTCCACTCTCAGCCCCAGAGCAGCTGGGAGACCCATGCGGACAGGCTCTTGGCAGGTCCTCGCACTTCCATAGATCTACACACCCGCTGCCTCATCCCTGATCCTTAGGATTCTTGGTCTGTGTTCCTGTTAGGCTTCGCACTTCCATTAAATGTTCAAGGCTCACTCCTGTCTAACCTCGCTGCTTTTCGCTTTGCAACCTCATCCTGATTCAGATCCCATCCTTCCTCAGAAACCTCGCCCCTAGCTGAACATGGCTTCTGTACTCCGCTTCCACTCGCCACGGGTCTCCTCAAGAGAGCCCAAGTCCTCCTCCCCTCTCGGTAAGAGGCCCAGGATTTGGCCCACAGACCCCGCCTCCCACTTGCCTCCCGCAACCTCCACTCCCCGCCCAGGCTAGTCCTTTCCGCGAGGTTTCGGTCCGCTGTCCTCCAGGACTCCTCCCTCAAAAGTCCCGCCTTTTTGCCATCGAGGCCCCGCCATCTGTCAACGGTTCTAGCCTGTTCATCCAAGGTCTAGTCCCTCCCATTGGCCATCGGACTGTAGCGGAAACAGGCTGTGTTGCCCCAGGCTCCGCCCCTCAAAGGCTCACTTCCGGGCTGTAGCACGCCCCGCCTTTTCCCTGCTACAGAGAGGAGGCTATGGAGCGTCAGGTGAGGGCTCGGCCCGCGAACCCCGTGGTCCGTGCAGCCCGGGCCGGGCCTGACCCTGGTGTGTCCCCTGCGCAGGTGCTGCTGAGCGAGCCCGAGGAGGCGGCGGCGCTGTACCGGGGCCTTAGCCGGCAACCCACGCTGAGCGCCGCCTGCCTGGGCCCGGAGGTCACCACGCAATATGGGGGCCGCTACCGGACAGTGCACACTGGTGTGTGGACGCAGGGGAATTGGGTAGCGACGAGAGGAGAGGAGGGAAAAGTAGAGGGTGCTTAACAATACACAGGAGTGTGTGGAGGAAGCCTGGGTTGAAAGGGTATCCCGTTCAATTTTCTGCTCACAGGTATATGCAGGGAGGCTGTGCAGGCATTAGTGTCCTGTAGTGCGTGGTTGAGGGATTTGGAGTAGAACACAGATATGAGTGCAAGGTGTGGGCCTTGTAAGGCAGATTCATACCACTCCATCCGATACACATGCCAGGCTGCCCTCAAGATTTTAGGGGATCCAGGAGGGGGCCAGGGACAAGTTTTCTCCAAGCAATTGTTAGCTCAGGCTCTGGAGGCCTGGACTTGGTTTGTGATCATTTGTTGTCCAGGCTTTACCCTGGGTGTCTGGAGACAGATTGGGGAAGGTGGGTCTGGGCCTTCCTGGGTGAGGGGCAGTGCCCAGACTGGCTAAGACAGGTTGAGCAGCCTCATGCCTCCCATTGCAGAGTGGACCCAGAGGGACCTGGAACGCATGGAGAACATCCGATTCTGCCGCCAGTACCTGGTGTTCCATGATGGGGACTCAGTGGTGTTTGCAGGGCCTGCAGGCAACAGTGTGGAAACCCGGGGGGAGTAAGTTTGAGGGAGGAAGTTTGTGGATAAGGCCACCACCGTCTGCCATACTAGCCTTTTATGAATGCCTAGATGTGGATAGGGCCCAGAGGGAAGCTAGGAACTAAGTTCCTGCCCCTTGGGAGCTCATTTGGTCTCTGGTGACATGACCTGATAAGCACTGAAGGCTTGCTCCATACTTGGGCTCAGCCTCAAGCCCATAGTATCCCTGAGTTCCTGCCCTAGGGAAGAGAGGCAAGACCACCTGCCATTGTGGTAGTAAGAGATGCTGCAGGGGCTAGTGTGTGACCAGAACCTTAAGAATCTGGGCTATTTGGGGGTGAGACATGATTCTAACCTGCTACCCATGTCCTTAGGCTACTGAGCAGAGAGTCTCCTTCAGGCACCATGAAAGCTGTGCTTCGTAAGACTGGAGGCATGGGTCCTGGGGAGGAGAAGCAGTTCTTGGAGGTGAGTCTGCATGGGACCAGAGTAGGTGACAGAGAGCTCAGCCCCACAGATACGGGGCAGACAACCTAATGTCCAGATGTCCACAGGTCTGGGAGAAGAACCGGAAGCTCAAGAGCTTCAACCTATCAGCACTGGAGAAACATGGGTCTGTTTATGAGGATGGTGAGGCATCTGGTTGGTGAGCAAGCAGGGTGGACAGCAGGGAAATACATAGCCCTGGACTCCCCCTTATTGGCCCTCTCTACCCAGACTGCTTTGGTTGCCTGTCCTGGTCACACTCGGAGACACACTTGTTGTATGTGGCAGAGAAGAAGCGCCCCAAGACTGAGTCCTTCTTTCAGACTAAAGCCTTGGACATGAATGCCAGAGATGATGAGATGGCCACGCCGAAGAAGCCAGACCAGGCCATCAAGGTGCTTGTGGAATGGCCAGTACATGAAGACCCTGAAGGGCTGCCCTGGGACTCAGTGTGCTCCCTTCTCAAACTGTACCTGCCAGAACTGGGGAGACACTGGCTTCTAGGAAGCAGAGTAGGGATTTGTAGACAGAGTGGACATTGAGTATCCTGTGTTCTCAGGGGGACCAGTTTGTGTTTTATGAAGATTGGGGCGAGAACATGGTTTCTAAAAGCATCCCTGTGCTCTGTGTGCTGGATGTCGAGAGTGGTAATATCTCTGTGCTCGAGGGAGTCCCTGAGAATATATCCCCTGGACAGGTCAGTAGCCACTCAGCATATGTTCTCCCTCCTGGAGTCTGGGACCCCTGCTTGAACAACTGCCCCTTACTTACAACTGCCCTATGGTCTTGTTTACAGGCTTTTTGGGCCCCTGGGGACACAGGTGTGGTGTTCGTAGGTTGGTGGCATGAGCCCTTCCGGCTAGGCATCCGTTTCTGTACCAATCGCAGGTAAGGAAGTGAGACAGGCAAGTGCCTTGCAACCCAGCTAGCCTTGAAACTGAGTGTCTCTTTGGCCATTCCAGGTCAGCTCTGTATTATGTGGACCTCATCGGGGGAAAGTGTGGTAAGTGGCTAGCGCCCACCTGTGCTTTTCTAACCCACATTGGCCCTGCTAGTCTGTGTGATTCTCACATTTCTGTGTGGCCCAGAACTCCTCTCGGATGACTCCCTGGCTATTTCTTCTCCCCGGCTGAGCCCAGACCAGTGTCGCATTGTCTACTTGCAGTACCCATCTCTGGTCCCTCATCATCAGTGTAGCCAGCTGTGCCTGGTGAGCTGGAGGTTTGGAGGTGTTTGGGTGGTTAGCAGGAAGAGGAGATGAGAGCTGAAGGGCCAGCATCATCTCCCCATGAACCCCTTTGTAGATATTCTTCTGTCCTGGGTGCAACAGTAGTGTGAGTTTTCCTGTTCTTTCAAGGAATGGAGGGCTTTGTACACTGTCAGGGCTCATCACCTTGACAGCATCCTCCATCTATAAGAATGTTCCTTTCCTTGATTCTCATCTGCATGTAGCCCAGGCTTTGCAAGGGACTGGAATATAGTGGGGAGTTACATAATCCCAGACCCTACCCAGATAGAGCTGTGGGCCTCTATGAAAGTCCTCTGACTTAGATATGCCTATCTGAGGCCTCTGTGGGCACCTGGTCCAGGTCACCGGAAAGGAAATATATCAGGCTCCTCTGAGGTCCCCCTTCCTTTCCCCCGAGGCTATCCAAAGCTGTCACTGAAGAGAATAGATGCAGAGCTCTATGCCCTGAGGGTATTGCCTGTCCCAGGGCAGTCCTGACTCTTACCTTCTCTTGCAGTATGACTGGTATACCAAAGTCATCTCAGTGGTGGTGGATGTTGTACCTCGGCAGCTGGGAGGTGAGGGGTGCTGTCCCTCCCAGGGGATACATTGGGGCCTATAGTTCTGTGAGTTCCTGCTATCTATTCCCTCCATCCCTGGCTCTTCCTTCCTGGGTTCCTTCAGAGGACCCTTTCTCCCTGCCGGGCTGCCCCTGTGCCCAGCCTCCATGGTGAGTGGGGCCATCACTATGGGGAACGGTTCTGGCTGGATGAAAGCTTAGGTCACAGTGGACTGAGCTAGCTGGAGCTATAGATAATTTAATGTCTGCATTAAATTTCATAGATATTTGTTTTTCTAAGAGCTGGCTAAAACCTTTGTTCCTTTGAACGGGTCTCAGAAAGAGTACTAGGTTGAAGTATCATACTCGAAAGGCCCTGGACCCAAGGGTGCTATGTTACACTGCTCTTCTCTAAACCCCAGCAGCCTTTGTCCAGTTCAAGTCAGATAGTCCCCTGGGAGGGTGGTTCTTGGCTCAGAGGCTCCTGTCTAAATTTCAGGTGTTTACAGCTCTGCTTGAGATCCGGGGCCATCCCAATGACATGAGGGGAGAAAGTCTTTTTTTTTTCCAGGCTGCCCAGAAAATTCCAAAAGTCCAATTAATAAGAGATTGTCTCTTGCAGCTGAGGCTGTACTTTAGTAGTAGTGTGCATGAGATCCTGAGTTGGATCCCTAGTACCAGGAAAAAAAGTCTTCTCTTTGATTGCAGGGATGTAGTGATGGGGTCCTAGTGTGAATCCCAGCTCTGCCTCTGGTTAGCAGTGTGTCCTTGGACAGTGACCCAGCCACACTGAGCTTCCATTTCTTTGTGGAGAGAGTGGTAGTCCCTATTTTCCTTGTAGTATTATATTGAGAGTTAAGTGAGTGATAATATTAAAGGGTAAGACTTTTGAGCCCCCTGTGTATACACTGTGGTCAGCGCTACAGTGGACAAACAGGTGCTATCTTGCTTAAAGATACCAGAGGCCCAGAGCAACTTAGGAAAGCAAGTGATTTTCTTTTGAGAACCCATGGTTTCTCAGTAGTTCTCAAACTGCTTCTTAAGAGTCCTCAGAGTCTTCTCTTCCTCCCTCATGCAGGCAGCTTCTCATCACCAGAGTGAGATGCCATTTTGTTATAAGTTGCAGGGGCCCCAGGTGGATTCCCTAAAAGCCCAGCCTGATTCATAGTCTTGACCCCCCATAACCTCTGCTCCTGGACCCAGCACCAACCTCCCCATCTTTTCAGAGAGCTTCTCTGGGATCTACTGCAGCCTTCTGCCTCTAGGATGCTGGTCAGCTGACAGCCGGAGAGTGATCTTTGATTCAGCTCAACGCAGCCGGCAGGTAACAGACACTATGATCAACTGCTAGGAATCTGGGCCCTGAGGCATAGCATGTACATGCCTTTGGGGAATGCCCAGTCCTAGTGTCTCACCTGCCCTTTGAAAAAGTCCTGCCTGTCCTGTCTTGTACTTGATTCTCCTTGAGGGGATCAACTGCCCTGGTGCCCCACAGCAGAACCTTTGACCTTTTTGCCTAAGGCAGAGGTACATCCTCTCCCAGCTGGGGGAGAAAGGGGCTGCCTCTGGGTGGGTCCAGGATATTCATTTAAAGGCAGCTAATGGAAATAAGACCAAACCCTTACCCTAGGGATGGGATGAAGATGCCTATAGTATACCAGTCTCCTTTTGGGTGTAATATCATTTGGTCTCATGCTAACTCAAAAGGATCCAGTGACCAGGTGCAGCGGTGCTTGCCTATAATCCCAGCTTGGGAGGCTGAGGTAGAAGGATCGAGAGTTCAAAGCCAGCCTCAGCAACTTAGTGAGGCCCTAAGCAATTCAGCAAGACCCTGTCTCTAAGTAAAATATAAAAAAATGGCTGGGGATATGACTCAGTAGTTAAGTGTCCCTGGGTTTAATCCCCACTACCAAAAAAAGAACCCAGTAATATCTCTTACCTTATTGGGATACTCAGTTATGATGAAGTGAGATTTGAACCTGGGCCCTCAGGGCTCTTGGATGTGGTGCCCATGTGGTCTTCTCTCTGCCTCAGGACCTATTTGCTGTGGACACTCAGATGGGCAATGTGACCTCCTTAACAGCTGGTGAGCAGGGGTTCTGGTGTAGTGGTAAGAGCAGGGTGAGTGAGCCAATCGGATTAGGGTTAGACAGCTGGAGCTACAGGTATATGTGTGGTAGCAGCAGCATTCTTAGCCACTGACTATTCTACAGGCTTTTCCAGTAGTCCTCTGAGGATTTTATCCGTGCAAAACCCTTTCCTGTTCCACTGACCTTCAGTACTCAACTATGAACTGGCCTAGCCTCAACATGTTACCTATCCTGCTCCTAAAGCCCACAGAACTTTCTCTAGCCTAGATCTGCCAGAATCATCCTTCCCTTCCCTAGCCCTTGGGTGCCCTGTCCTAGGCAGAGGCAGCTCTGCCACCTTCAGGCCCAGGAGAAATCTAGTATTAGCACTTCCATCTTCCCTACAATCAGGCCTGGTGTCAGTCCCTGAAATGTCTTTTGAGACACCTACCCTGACTCTACCTGTTCCTCTCCAAAACTGAAAGTGTTAATTCTAAACCTACATCTCATGACATAGTTCCTGCTTAAGCATTTCCTTGAACCCCATAGCCCAGTCCCCAACCCAACTTCCTGGGCTCCTTTTTACACTGTAGTCATTGAAGGCCTTGGTGGTCTGGTGTGTCCCCAGGTCTGTCATTTCTTAGGCACAGCCAGAGTCCAGATGAATAAGGGACTGAGGAGGAGACTCACCCAGGGTCATGTGCAGTTGGGTAAATACTTTCAGGGTGAAAGGGGCACCACCTCCAGTGGGATTCTGCAGAGAGCAGATGGGAAAGGTGGTCCCTGCTGTGCATTTAATGACATCTTTTTTCTCCAGGGGGGTCAGGTGGAAGCTGGAGGCTACTTACAATTGACCGGGACCTTATGGTGGTACAGTACTCCACACCCAGCCTGCCTCCAAGCCTGGTGAGTGTTGGTGGGTCCAGGCTGGCAGGCAGGGATTCAGTGTAGGCAGAGCTTCCCAGGCCAGGAAACTGGTCCAGAGTCTGACCATGGCTGATCGGCATGTAGAAGGACTGAAGCACAGACCCAATCCAGCATGGTTCATAAAGGTTTGGCATTCACCGGGAGGAACTGCAGGCTGGGGCTTTCTCTGTCCTAAACAGGGTAACTGGGGATATGCCTAGTCCTCTGATTTTATAGGGAGACAGACATCAAAACCTAGAAGCCAGGGAGGTATGCAGGGTGGGGATGAGGAGGGGTTCCATGTGAATAGGCATACCTTGGTATGCACCAGCTCACAAGAATCCATATTGTATCCTCTAGAGATATATGTGAAGCCCAGCTTGGTAAGATTTTCCCACTTCCCACCCTGGGTAGAAGCACAAGGGCAGGGAGGTAGCCAGGCCACCTGTGACACTTTCCTTCCCCTTGGCAGAAAGTTGGATTCCTGCCTCCTGCAGGGAAGGAGCAAACAGTGTTGTGGGTAGCCCTGGAGGAGGCTGAGCCCATTCCTGACATCCACTGGAGCATCCGGGTGCTACAGCCACCCCCAGACCAAGAGAATGTGCAGTATGGTGAGCTGGGCCAAGAGCAGAGGGACACTTTCTTCAGGCTTCCAACACATCGCATCTTCTCTGTACCTTTCTGCCTCCTGGCTTATATTGTAGAGTTTCCTGAGATGTCTTTTAAGAAGTTTACTGTGTTTTTTGTGTTCATGGGGAGAAATATCTAGGGATCTGAGCCTCTGCTCTGGATATCAGAACTAGGTACCACCAGGCCAAATGACCTGTCTAAGGTCTAAAAAGAACAGGCCTCATATAAGGCCTATGTGATCATACCTCCTACAGAACGCTATCTCCTCAGAATGGGGCTCCCTGATTAGGGTAAAAGGAGCATAAACCTTCAAAAGTTTATATACTATGCTGTAGGCCACCTTGGCCACAGGTCACCTTAGACCTATAGTTTTACATGGCTTGGATAGGGAAGGCCTTAGGAAGTGGCACTGGCCCTGCTGACTGCTGCCTTCTCTCTGCAGCTGGCCTTGACTTTGAAGCAATCCTTCTGCAGCCCAGCAACACTCCAGATAAGACTCAGGTGCCCATGGTGGTTATGCCCCACGGTAGGCATCTGGCGTAAAAGCCCTTGCCCTCCTATCATCCCTCCTAGCTGGCCCTTTCATCTTCTACTCCTTGTCTACAGGAGGACCCCATTCATCCTTTGTCACTGCCTGGATGCTGTTCCCAGCCTTGCTTTGCAAGATGGGCTTTGCAGTGCTATTAGGTGAGCAAGGAGGGACCTATACTCTACTAAGGCTTTGGTGGAGTAATGGGGTGGGGCTGATTTGTATAAGCCTCAAAGATGCCTCCCCAGTCTCCTGGCTTTTCTGTAGCCTGGTTACTTTCTCTAGTAACCATTACCAGGAACTGCTCTGGCCCAGCCTCTGGCCCCATGTATGGTGATAAGTAGATTTTGGGACTTCCATGGAAAGAATGCTGTGGTCACTGGGTAGAAAGCCTCAAACCTCTTGACCCTTTCCCCTTGACAGACTATTGTACTTCTAGTCCCAGGGCTTACTTCACAAATGTATGAAATATTGTTCAGGGAAATGAAAATGTTGTTTGACAACTCTATCTGCTCCCTCCCTTGCCTTCAGTGAACTATCGTGGCTCCACGGGCTTTGGTCAGGACAGTATCCTTTCCCTCCCAGGCAATGTGGGCCACCAGGATGTGAAGGATGTCCAGGTAGCAGAGGGCTGGGGCTTCTGGACAGGCTGGAGGGTGGGCTGTCAAGGTGTGGCTCTATTCAACTGGGCAGACAGCTGGCTGCAGTGTGCTGTGCCTCACCTTGTAGTTTGCAGTGGAGCAGATACTCCAGGAGGAGCACTTTGATGCAGGCCGTGTGGCCCTTATGGGTGGTTCCCATGGTGGGTTTTTGTCGTGCCACTTGATTGGTCAATACCCTGAGACCTATGGTGCCTGCGTGGCCCGGAACCCTGTGATCAATATAGCCTCCATGATGGGCTCCACTGACATCCCTGACTGGTGAGTATGTAACACAGGTTTCTGTCTTCCTCCCTTCCACCCTGTATTTCATTCCAGTGGAGCCCCTGTAGGAATCAGAATTCCTGGGGCTGTATCAGATTGGTTTCTTGCAGGTGTGTGGTGGAGGCTGGCTTCCCTTATAGCAGTGACTGCCTGCCAGACCTCAGTGTGTGGGCAGAGATGCTGGACAAGTCACCCATCAAGTATATCCCTCAGGTACCTAGTTTTCTTCCTTGTCCCGTGTGCCATCTATCCACCCAGAACCCAGGGGCCAGTTCACCAATGCCCCCCTCCTGGCTCCTCACACACCCAGGTAAAGACCCCGCTGTTACTAATGCTGGGACAGGAGGACCGGCGTGTACCCTTTAAGCAGGGCATGGAGTATTACCGTGCCCTAAAGACCCGGAACGTGCCCGTTCGGTGAGTGTCTCAGGCTGTCCTTGGCAGCTGGTGGGCAGGTGAGCAGGGGAGGACCCTCCAACCTCAAATGTTGCTGCCCTACCCCTACAGGCTCCTGCTCTATCCCAAAAGCACCCATGCACTATCAGAGGTGGAGGTGGAATCAGACAGCTTCATGAATGCTGTGCTCTGGCTGCACACACACTTGGGTAGCTGAAGCCCTGCCATTCTGCGTGAGCTGGAATGTCATACTTTGTTCTTGGGGAGCTCCAAGATCTAACAGAGCAGTGAGGGGCCTCCTGGGCTCTGGACTCTGAATGAGTGGCGGGGGAATGTGGGCTATGTAATAATAAATAAGGACATAGATCCTGGTTCAGTGATGGTACTTTGTACCATGCCATTCCCATCCCCATCCCCATCCCCATCCCCATCCCTAATCCTGGGGTCCAGAGGCCTACGGCTCTGAATGTGATAGCTACAAGGGCTTCATGTGTCTCCAATGTCAGAAGCAGAGGGAAGTGAGAGGCTCTGCACCTGTCAGTTTTGGCCAAATGGGACTCTGCACCAGGCTAGCTTCTTCAGCTATTGTCTTTTCAGTTAGAATCTGCTCTGCACCAACCCTCTACTCCCAAAAGTACCTCTGGAGGATGCATGAGACCTTGCACCTCCACAGAACCCACAGGCAAAAGTACTTCCAGGGTCAGACCACCTAGCCAATGGTTGTTGGGCTCCAGCCACCCAGGCCCTAATAAAGAGTCAGAAACTCATTCCCTAGAAGCAGAGCTAAGAGGCATTCTCCACAGGTGTAAAGAGAAAAGGTGGCTTTATGTCTGACAAGTTTTGTGCTCCTAACGCAAGGGGTTAAGACCAGGCCTAGCCCAGCTGTATGACCTTGTGAATCCAGTCCACAAACACAGAGACACGCATGAAGATGGCTGGCCAGCCGGGCCGGGCACACACTCGGTTGGGGATTATAATTCCCTCCAGGACCCAGCAGTCGTGGGTAAAGCAGGCAAGTGGGCCACCGTAGTCACCCTGGCAGGTGGAGGGAACTGTTGAGAGCCTTGGATCATGGCAGTGATTATCCTCTTGGGGTTGAAATCATACGTCTCCAACCTCTCACACCCTCCCTGGGCTGGCCCAGGAGCCTAGCCACTGACCTCACAGGCTCCCATAGGGACCAATAATCCCTCAGTGCACATCTCGTGCTCTCGGACACGACCTCGATGCTTGACATTACACTTCTGGTTGGAGATGACTTTCAGCAAGGCCACATTTAGGACCGTGTCGTCACTTGTACCTACAGTGAGGAGAATGGGGAGAAGGAGTGGCCCTTGGGCAGGACCCAGAGCTGGTCCTTCTGGCCTGGAGCAGTCCATGATTATGCACTGTGTTCTTACCTTTGGTCTCACCCCAGCCTGCAATCTCACACTTGGTCCCTGGAGGCACCACATACCGCTCAGGGGGTAGGCAAATCAGGGCCACACGCTGGTTCAGGATCACCGATCTTTAGCAGAAAAAAGGGCAGTCAGCACCTGAGGCCCCAAGGCCCAACCCTTACACCTTACACCCTCTGAACTTGTCCACATACCTCTCCAGCTTGAGCAGGACAAGCTGGGAGCCTGAGGGCCCACACACCATCTTGGCCACTGGGATCTGCTGCAAGCCTGGCTCCCCTGGCTGTGGGTTCTGAAACAGGGTGCCTAACCATACTTCATATCCCGTGAGAGGTTCATGGCTAGAAGAAAAGCTCTGTTAGATCATTTTTAATGATTTATTTATTTATTTTGGTGCCAGGGATTGAACTAGGAGGCAATTCACCACTGAGCCACATCCCCAGCCCTATATTTTGTGTGTGTGTGTGTGTGTGTTTTGTTTTTGTTTTGTTTTTTTTAAGAGACAGGGTCTCACTGAGTTGCTTAGCCCCTTGCTTTTGCCAAGTCTGGCTTTGAACTCTAATCCTTCTGCCTCAGCCTCCCCCACTGCTGGGATTACGGGCCTGCACCACTACACCTGGCTAATTTATTACATGCATGCCTCACGAATGCCAGCAGCCACAACTCTAGCCCTAGAGCACTCTTGATTGCCAGTGTGCTGCCTCCTGGCTCACTTGTTAGGCTTGTCTGGGGAAGGTGGCTAGAGGGAAGACAAGAGTGGGATTGAGTTCCCCAAACCCAAGAGGCTCACCAGGATGAGAAGCATTGCCGGGCAGACAGTATCCACTGTTCCTTTACTAGGGACCCTCCACAGAAATGCTGGCCCTGCCTGCAAGAGTTGGGATTAGGAGAAGAAAGAGTGAGTTCTGGGACACATACTGGACCTGCCATTTTCTGGGTAGGATTTGAGACCAGCACCAGGTTCCCATCCCCCACTAGCATAAACGCAGGACACAACCTCAGCTCCTCTCCTGGGGGGACAAACACTTTTGCCTCACCGATTACGCAAACTGACTGTCCAGGGTGAGTTCCCAGGATGGCCCCCCACCACACGGAGCCTGTAGCGCTGCTGATCCAGTCTGTCCACTCTCTTGCCGCATTTCTCAAACTGTACCTGGTCTGGGGATGGGGGTGGCTGATGAAACCCCCTTGGATAGAGGTGGAGGGACAAAGGGGCTCTACCCACTACTTGCCCAAGTCCTCACCTGGGGGATCTAGGATGGACAGTGGCTGGTCATCATCTGAAAGACCAAGTATATCCAGGTTATGGGAGAACCAGTCTGATGTTGATGGCTGAGGCAGTATATGGGGAAGAGTTATCAACACTCACTGCAGCGTCGAAGGGCACAGTAGTCAAACGGAGTCCCTGGGTCAATGGTGTAGCACCATGGCCCATGACTGTCCCCATCTGGATTCCGGCAGAAGTTTTCCTTCAGTTGAGCTTGAGGAACTGAGGAGGGCGTGTATCTAGGTGGAAGCCGAAACAAAATCATGGCAGGGTGGTCTCAAACTTTCTCCAGACTCAGGTCCAAGAAGCCAAAGCGTATTGCCCAAGGCTTAAAGCGCACTTACTGAGGCTTGTGCGGTGTCTCAGCAGACCAGCGCTGGCACTGGACACCCTTGCGGGTCTTGCTGACTGAGCCGCGGTACTGCTCGCCTGAGCCGTGGTAACAATCTGCCATGGGCGGGCATGAGCAGCGGTCAGCTCCAGTCCTCGCCCTGACCCTCAGGCTTGGCGCTTCTATCCCTTCTGCTGGGGCCTTACCCTCCGGCCGCACGTCGTCAGTACAGCGCTGGATCTGGTAGCAAAAAGCCACGCGCATACCAGGCCGTGATGTGAAGCACCAGGGCGCCTCAGAGCCGTCTGGGTTTCGGCAGAAGTTCTCCCGAAGGTCCCTGGACAGACAGCCGCCTCCGCTGTGGGGCTGGGCCTCCAGCGCCCCCCACTCCCGCCCCGCAAAAAACTCCTTCAAGTCCCGCCCCCTCCCGCCCGAATACTCCCCCCAGCGCCCTAGGATCACTCACTTGCAAGCGTATTTTTCCGGCGCAAACCGGTGCTGATGCGGGCTCTGAGCGTCCCAACGCTGGCAAGGCACGCCCGTAGTGGTAGTATTGGCTGTGCCCCGATAGCCCTCACCCTTCCCGCGGAAGCAGCTGAATGTTGTGGCCTCGCGGCTTGTTTGTGCCTCGGATCCTTGGATGGACCGGGGAAGATCGGACCCTGACCGGAGGCTGAGCTTTTCCTCTTATGGATCTTTAGTACTCAGCAGGATTTGCTCTTAACTTCCCGTTGGTTTGTTCCACCCCAGCCAAGTCACGCTCTTCCCCCAACTTTTCCCAGATGCCCTTCCAAGCTCAGTCCCCGTGGCCTACCACAACGGGGGAGGTCGCAGAATTCTCGCTCGAGCTGCGGGTCTGTAGTGTAGCACCAGGGTCGCTCAGATCCATCAGGATTTCGGCAATAGTTATCATCCAGACCTTGGTCCGGAAACCTGGGGTAGTAGCGGGCATGAAGGGACTCTGTCCCTGGGACTCTGTCCCTGCCCAATTTCCTTCTTGCTGAACCTGCTGCTGATCCAACCTGTCCGCACTTCTCATACTGTACCAGGTCTGGGGATGGGGTGGATCTGATGAAAGTGAAGGGTCATTTTCCCCTGACCCTTCCGGTCAGGGTCGGACCTACAGCCCCACTCTTGTAGGTCTGGACGTTCCCTTAGCCCCGCCCCCGGAGAGCGGATTCTGCGCACCCACACGTACTTGCCAGGCTCAAAGGGATGCGAATGCGGGTGCTGCAGGTCCCAGCGCTGGCACTCGCGTCCCGACTCTGTACGGTCCACCGCGCCGCGGTAATCTTCGCCGTTGCACCAAATGCAAGCAGCTGGAGACACAGCGCCAGTACGTTCCTGGACAGGAGTGGGCCTGTTCCTCCCTCCCCAGGCTTGACCGAGCGCTGCTTACCCTCCTGGCAAGACTTGATGCCGCAGCTTTGGAAGCGCACTGCAGGGTTTGTCGTGTAGCACCAGGGACCTCCAGGGTCCCCGTCAGGATTGCGGCAGAAGTTCTCTTCCAGGCCGTTCCGGAGTGTGGGAGTATACCTGGAGGCAGAGAGTCGTTGCTACAGTGTGTGCTGCGGAAAGTCTACGGGCCGGGATAAAGGGAAAATATCAGTCTCACTTGTGGTCGTTAGGGAATCTGTGTCTCCAAGCTTGGCAGGGCAGGCCACCTGCTGTTGTTGCCACAGTGCCCCGGTACCCAACCCCATTGTCCATGAGGCAGGACCGCACATAGTCTGGAAGCAAGAGATGAAAGGTTAAGAGGGTCTGAGGCTCCTGACCTCATATTCTCCCTGCTCTTCCCTGCACCCACTTGCCTTTCTTCTGGAAGAGATCACAGCACCCAGAACGTTGTAGCTGCATGTGGGGCGAGTGCTGGGTCCACGGCAGGAGTTGACAACCATTGCTACTCATGTTATAATGGAAGGCACTGGGGAGGAGAAGGCACAGGGTTATTCAGAGGCCCAGGTTCCCATACCTTGAGCCAAATCTAGACCACATGGGCACTCACCGGCAGTCCAGGCGGGGCCCACAGAGCCTAGCACACTCTTCAGCATCTGCCACATCCTCCTGCCAAGGCCCTGGTATCACTGCATGTAGCAGGTGCTGCAGTTCTGTGCCACGAAGCACCTGGAAGTCATTCAGTGGTGAGCGCTGCCCTGTGTGTGGGTGGGCACAGGACAAGTTGTCATGCATGTCAGTGGCATGTTCCACATTTTGTCCATTCAGAAGATCAGATACAAGGATAAATTCTGTTTGCACTTTCAAGCGCCAGTCCAGTGCCCCCTGCATAGGGTGTAGGAAGTAGGCCCAGACATGCCAATTGTCATCACTAGTACCTCTAGCAGGCCAGGTACAGCTCAGATCTAACATATTCCATGAGAACTGTGGGTGATGGTGCTTGCCTGGTTAATCTGCATGTGTATTTTATTTCCATTAGAAAAATATTGCCTACATAAAATTTTGGTCCACTTTTACTTCTACCACTCAAGAGTGAATATTTTACAAGTAAAAGCAGAATCACATATCTAACATGAGAACTAAATATTTCATATCATTTAATTGAATAGAATGTAATTGAATTAGGCTTGCTCTTTATTATTTTTCAGGAACAATAACTCATCTCCCCTGTGTTATTTTTCCCCTGTACTTTAGTTTACTTGAGTGCCTATGTAATGAGTGTCCCTTCTCCCATATTCAGCAATGAGTGCACACATGTGTAATTTGTAGCATCAGTACTTGGATTCATTATCTAATATTCAATTCATATCAACTCCCTGTATAATATGGTATTTCCATTGTTAGGTGCAGGACAGGCTGAGTAAGCTGTCTGCAGGGCATGCCAAACAAAGTTAACTGCAGGATGACCTGGCCTCTCAAAACCTCTGTCTGGTTCTTTATCAACTATTTGCTTCAAGCCCAAATGCCCAACCCCCCTCTCAAGGCTGAACACTCAACCCCCTGCTCAAGGCCGAACACGTAACCCCCCTTGTGCCAACAAGGCAGCTTGCAGACCCAGAGACCTCATTAGATTTGGGCTATAAAAACTCCCTCCTGCAGGGCCCCTCTCTCTCTTCTCTCTTGCTCTGTCTCCTTTGCGCGCATCCTCTCTCCTCTCTCCTCTTTCCTCCCTCTCTCTCTCTCTCTCTCTCTCTCTCTCTCTCTCTTTCTCTCTCTTCTCCTCTGTTGCACTGCTGCAATAAAGATCTCTTGGTTGCTCTGAGTGTTGTGGCCACTTCCCTTTCATCCATGATAACTACAGATATTTTAGTCACATGTATACTTTCAACAGCAATTGTAAGAATCAAAATGTTAATTTAAAGACATGATGAGAATAACACTGCCCACTTATAAACCTGCCGTTGTGAGAGGTCCCTGGACAGCCACTGCTTCAATCTCAATGCATGCTCCTTTGGATAAAGCAGCAACCTGGAAAGCAGCTCTAGCAGGAAAATTACTCTTGAAATACTGTTTGTAGATTTCATTGACAGTATTGAAGTCATTCATGTCAGTCAGCAAAACAATTGCTTTAACCACATTAGTGAAGTCACAGCCTGCCACTTTCAGAATTTCACCCATGTTTGTAAGAGCTTGTTTAGTTTCTGCTGCTATCCCTCCACGTACAAGCTGTCCACTGGAAGGATCCATGCCTATCTGTCCAGAGATGTAAATGGTCTTGTCCACTAAACTGCTTAACTGTAGGGACCAATGGCCCTTGGGGCTTTCATGGTGCTGATCACCTTTCTGATAAGTGACGACATTTCAGTCCTTCTTTCTTATGCCCCTCCAACAGAAGATACCCCTTCACCAGCCCTACCCCATTCTCACCCAACAACTGACCAGCCCCGGGCAGCGTCTGCTGGAGGGACGGGGGAGTGCGCTCACTCCCAACTCATCCTTTAAATGAGAATACTTAGACTCAGAGCTATTACTTTACTCAGGGAGGGCCCCAACCTGGCATTCTGACTCCAAGTCTGGGCTCTCATCAGCATGAAGGCATATGCTAGGTTAGGGGGTAGATCAGGCTCAAAAGGAGTCACTGCCTACTATGTATGTTCAGCTGAGTAGTCTCAACACTGCTTTAATGCTACAGCAGACATGTGAACGTAGGCCTGAGTGGGCAGTGTTTTTTTTGTGTGTGTGTTCCAAGTCTTCCCAGCTCTGTTCAAGAGGCCAAGGTCACTTCTCCCTGCCCAGTGGGAAAGTGAGCTCCTGACAAAAACAGTAGCATGGTCCTAGGGTCTACCCCCTCCTAAAGGCAGGTGAGGATTAGAGGTGGGGGAACTCACCTGGGGCCACTAAGACCTGGGTCAGAAGCAACAGGATTGGGAACCACCCCATCCTCCTGGCAAGAGGCTGCACTGTGACTCACTACAGCCCCATCGGGGAAGTTGTGAAACCTGGCCCTACAGGATTGGGTGGCTGTGGCTACACACCCCCCACTCCAGGGCTGCTGGGGCCTGACCTGAAACCCTGTGGCAGGAGCCAGATAGGGCTAGCGCAAGGGCCTTCACCCTGGTACACCTAGACCTCTGAGGGTCCTAGAAAGTGGTCAGAGGCTAGTAAGATTAACAGGGGAGACTCAAGGTAGCCTGGGATCGGGGTGAAGCCTCCCTACACCCTTTTCTGTCCAAGGGCACTGGACAGAAAAGCCCATCGGATTGTCATTGGATGCTGTCAGAGGCCTGGGTGGTGACATTAAATTTCTGAGCCTCAGTTTCCCCCTGTAAATTGGGAAATATTATCTGCTCAGCCCCAGTACTGGTTCCCCCTTTTCTTGCCTTATCAGCAGTGCCCCAGCTGTAGACAAGTCAGCCCACACCCCTGGTAGCACAGCCAGGAAGGCTCACTGCCTGCCAGAAGTATCGTCCCAAGGAAGGTGAGCAAGGTCCCCTTTTGGGCCTAAATAGGGGTGGAGATGACAGGTAGCAGCGACTTTAGCAGGAGTGGTCTTTCAAGCATATGGGCCTGGAAGACACATGGGCCAATCCTCCAAGTAGGGCAGGAACAGAGACAGCTGGCCTTGGGATCCCTGTCAGGACGTGGGCTTAGACCACGGCTGGGCTAGCAGCGCCCCCAAGGCAGGGGGTGTGGGGGTTGAAACAGGTTGAGAACAGTCCTGTGGTTGGCAGAGGGATTTCCCTGTCAGTGGCCTAGCGAGGCCAGTGCGTCTATGCGTGCGCGTGCGCGTGCACGGCTGAAGGCGCTGCGCGTGAGAGGGCGCATGGTTTGGCCCTGGACGGACTCCGTAGCCGAGAGGCTAGGCGGATGTTGTGAGCCGGTCGCGGCCGCCGAGGCTGGGGGTGAGTGAGGGGCCGACGGGCTCTGAGCGGAACGGGTCCTCGACGCTCCCCTCGAGCCCTTGGCCAGTGCAGTGCGACAGCTCCCGCCTCAGGGGAGGAGGGTCGCGACTTGTGGTGTGGGACTCAGAACGGGAGCTGGCCTAGGGTCCTTTGGAGCTTGAGGCCAGATCGGGGCGACTTGGGGGAGCCATAAGTTGCCCTTGGCGTCCTTGGACTCTGAGACAGAGTCGGTTTGTTTCCATGCCTGGATCCCTGGACAGAACTGGGCAGGATCGCAGTGTCAGGGATTCCCCCCCACACACCCCCAAGCAGGGGCAGGGGCCGCCTTTCATTTGTAACCTCAACACCTGAGACCCAGAGTGGTCTTCTGGAAGGTTAACTTCCAGAAGATTTGAATGACCGCGTCTTATTAGTCTTAGAACTGCTTAGATGTGAAGGGGCACTGGATATGGACGCCCACTGAGATCCCGCAGTGGGTGGCAGGGCAAGAGAATCATCTTCCCTAGGCAGACATAGTGCAGATGGCAGGAGTTAGTGGTGGGAGCACAGGACCTGTTTGGGGTGAGATAAGAGTGGGTTGCAGGAAAAAGTGCTAACTAAGGCAGTGCTGAAGGGCCGAGTTCTAGAAAGAGACTAGTAGAACTGTAATAATGGAGATATACTATCTCTGTGTTGAACAGTATAGCACAGCCACCTGGGGTCATTGGACTTCTGAAATGTGGCTAATGTTACTAAGAAATTTAGTCTAAAATTTTCAGACTTTAATTCAAATTTAAATAACCACACGTGGCTGCTGGCTACTGTGTTGGACAGACTAGGGACTTAGTGCAGCTTCTCGAGCAGATGCAGCAATAATGTGCTTTGTAAGAAGACCAGTGGAGTCTAAGATGAGGGCTGGGCAAGAGTGGTGCTTAGATGGGGTGGGTGGTGCATGTGTGAATGGAAACAAGAAGCCTAACAGGATTGTGGACAAGAGCTGAGGAGAGAAGTCTCATCCTTGGAAGAATAAGTAGGACTTGTGGCTGAACATGGCTAGACTAGTAGTTTCCTGTATTTGGGGGAAGGTGCTATATACCTCTTCTGGATATGAGCTAGACCCAGTGTAGATTACAGCTGAAGTAGATATGGGGACTTTGGCGCTGGGCCACCTCATTTTGGACATTTTAGTTTGATTTTCAAGAGCTAAGTCATCTAGTTATGATTCAGCAAACATATATCTTGACACCTGCTCTCTGCTAGGCCCTATGCTAGGCACTGAGACACAGTGTGGAACATTGGACCCAGACCCTACCTACATTCCCTGCATAGGAAGCTGGGAGCCCTTGCTTTCTCTGCCCTAGGTTGGTATGTGTGTGAGTGTGCATGCTTCTGGCCTCACCTGCTCCCAAGACTTCCTACCATTGCAGGACTGAGGTCAGGTGTGAAAGCCCTTAGCGGCCTTGAGTAGACAGGCTTTGCATTTGGCTCAGCCTCCAGGACCACTAGCTGCCCATGAGAGATGAAGGATGGCGTCCAAGGGGGCCGGCATGTCTTTCTCCCGCAAGAGCTATAGGCTGACCTCAGATGCTGAGAAATCCAGGGTCACAGGTAAGGGCTGGCAGGGCAGGGAGGATGCTCCTTGCATTGGGGGAAAGAGAAGGTAGGGACAAATGCAGCAAAGTCTGGGGTCCAATGAGCCTCAGGCCTTTCAGCATTTCTTGTCCTATGAGCCAGCTCTTCTCCATTAGCAATTGAGGGCAGTGCATCCAACATGGCTGTTCTTTTGACCCCTTTGACTGGCCAAGGACCAGCAGTCTCTGGGGTCAGCAGGAGCCAGGAGCTGTGCTGACCATGTGCCCCTTTTTTCCCTTCTGACCTGTGACTCAGGCATTGTGCACGAGAAGCTGCTGAATGACTACCTACACCGCATCTTTTCCTCTCCTGACCATGTACCCCCCGCAGCCACCAGCAGGTATGGCTGGGGGGGTAGCCCCTCCTCACTCTGATGGGCCTGACCCAAGGCTGGAGGCTGGAGTTGTGCAGAAGGGCATCCTGTCCTCTGGGCAGTGTGACTTGGGTTCTGATCTCACTCAGCTCCTGGCTCAGAGACCTGTGGCCAGAGAGTCTACCTTCTGGTCTCTACTTCTTCCTCCTTCCAGGTGGTGCTAGTTCCTTCCTTCTGAGGATGTTGTGGAGGTCAGGGAGGGGTGCTGGTGCAGTGCTAACATAGCACCTGGTCCTCTTCCACGTTCAGAATCTGGCCTTATGTGTACCTGCCTGCACCTCTGCCCCACCCTGGCCCCTTGTTGCCTTTGCCTAAGTTTGTAAAGTACAAACCCCACTGGGCCCTTTTATTTGCAAATGTAATACAATTTAAGTTTAGTCTATGTAAAAGTTAAAAATACACTTTAGCAGAAACTTTAAGAGAGAAGCAAAGTCATCTGTCACTTTGTTATTCCAGTATGACAATTTGGATGTGATTCCTTTCTGTTTACTTCATCTCACAATGTATATAGTTCAGATTATGCTCTATATAAAACTTCTAAAAAATGTTGTCACCTTCAGTGCCCCTCTTCAACATTTTTGAGCTTTAATTGGCAAAGAATAAACTGCCTGTATTTAAAGTACACAACTTGTTAAGTTTTAACATGTATGTAACCTATGAAACCATCCCTAACATCAAGGTAATGAACATGTCCCTCACTTCCAAAAGTTTGTAGAAGTTTGAATCCTATTTTCATCATCAGACATTATCCCATGAGTATTTTTCCACATTACAAATGGATCTTGGTGGCCATCTTTTAGGACCAAGGTTTTGCCATGGCCCATATTACTGCCCTCATTTGGAGGAACTTTTGCTTTTACAAGCAATTCTGTGAGTATATCCAGGATTGCAATCTTGTCGGCTAACATATTTGAACTGCAAATACTTTTTTTTTTTTAAAGAGAGAGAGAGAGAGAATTTTTTAATATTTATTTTTTTGTTTTCAGTGGACACAACATCTTTATTTGTACGTGGTGCTGAGGATCGAACCCAGGGCCGCGTGCATGCCAGGCGAGCGTGCTACCGCTTCAGCCACACCCCCAGCCCAACTGCAAATACTTTAAAGACTGTTGACAAATTCTTTTTTTGTGAGGGGATACTGGGGATTGAAATCAGGGGCATTCGATCACTGGAGATTAAAATCAAGGGTACTTAACCATTGAGCTACATTCCCAGCCCTATTTTGTATTTTATTTAGAGACAGAGTCTCACTGAGTTGCTTAACGCCTTGCTTTTGCTGAGGTTGGCTTGTGATCCTTCTGCCTCCGCCTCATTCCTGCCTCCATCTCTCTCCTGTCTCGGCCTCTCAAGCGCTAGGATTACAGATGTGTACCACTGTGCCTGGCTGTTGACAAATTTTTTTATAGGATCATGTAGATTCTTCCTCCCTTCAGTGAGGTGTGGGTGTCTCTGCCTCTGTGTCTCTTACCAGTCTTGATTCTTCTATCCTTCATGATCTGTGCTCTTGGGCTAGGCCCAAAAGGCAGCACCGTTGCCTGTTCTATTTGAGTGACTATGGTGGTCAAAAGGTTCCTACTTGTGGAGGGATTCTATCCACCCTTTCCCCAACCCCAGTCCTGGCCTATTCTCAGGGCCATCTGATCCCTACCTCATGTGATACCAGAAATGGTCCTGCTCTTGGTGGTGCTGTGGCTGCCAGGAGGGAGAGCAGGTGGTAGAGCCATCGGTCAGTAGTTATGGAAATGCAGGCCCCTGGGCTGAGACATAGGAAATTCAGAAAGTGCATACAAGTGCTGGTGTTGGCTAAATGTCAGTGCTGCAGGCACTCAGTAGGCTCTCTCAGGCTAGTTGCCCACAGCAGTGTGCAGTCTGCTCTTGGGGGCAGGCATAAGTGCAGCCCTCCCAAATTTAGGCCTGCAAGAACTGCTTTTTAGGAAGACTGCATTACCCTTGGGCCTATTATGACATTCAGACAATGCCCTGGGGTCGGCTTCAGCCTTCCATATTGGCTGGACAGCCCATTGTATAGCTGCCCCTGACCTTTACCTGGGGCTCAGCAGGGGTGGGGCATTTGTGCATCTTGGTCTCCTGCAGCTCAGGGTCATTAGTAGCTTATAGCAAGGAGATATGTGGTCCCTGAGCCTGGGTCATAGTTATCTTGTGGGAGTTGGTGCTTTGACCCATCTGTGTCCCCTTCCAGATCCTACTGTTTAGGTAGATGAGTAGGGGTAAGTACTGGGATTAAAAGTGGAAGAGCAGGTACTGGCATTCTGTAGGCTGGATTCAGATGGGCATTGGGCCTATGCTCTGCCAAGTCCTGCTGGTTGCTCCCACTCCACTGCCTGCTATTATTAGCAGTCGAGCTAAGGACAGAGCTGGCCAGCATTAGAAAGTGCCCTTTCTACTCTGGGCATGTGTGCTAAGAAGATGAAGTAGCCACCCAGACAGATTTTTCCAGACCCTTTAGCTATGGCATGTGGCAGGCAGGTGGACCATGTGCTGGCCATCTGTGGACAGGTAGGTATAGGATGCCAACCAGCACCTCAGAGAGTTGAGCCTTTCATTTGCCAGACTAAATTCAACAGAGTCTTCTCTAACTGTGTGATAGGAAGACTGGAAGTCTGTCATGAAAGGAACCACAGGCCTAGAACAAGGGCTGGATTAAGTGGCCTTGGTACTGGACATCTTGGGGACTGGTATTTCTCCTAGACTTCTTTTCCCAGCCATAATCAACACAGCCACCTTCAAGAGTGGGTAGGTTATGGAACATGCAGGAAGCATGCATTATTCCTTGGACTCACCATAGCATCTCTGACATACAGCTGTTGTTCCCTTTTTGTAGGTGAAAGAATTAAAGTTTAGAAAAGGCTGTTCTTTTATAACAGTCCCAAGGTGCATGTACCAATTGTAGGACTGGTTGTAGTTTTTAGTTTGGTGGCTAATCTAGTTTCTGAGTCAGAAGCATACCAGGGTCTAGGATGAGAAAGAGGGTTTAGTGTTCTCTGATGATTTCAAAGACTTGTGGGCCCCTGGCAGCCTCTCACTTTCCCCAGGAAACCCCTGAACTTCCAGAACCTGCCAGAGCATCTGGACCAGCTGCTACAGGTGGACAATGAGGATGAGGAAAGCCAGGGTATGTGGCATCCTCTGGAGTGGGGCTGGGGGGTGCAGAGCTGGGCCCTAGAGGCTTCTCTGGTGAGCTCAGTGCACCCTATGTATCTCTCCTACCATTTGCCCTGCCTAACTCCATACCTCTCCTCTTCAGGACAAGTTGAAGGACGCCTTGGTCCATCCACTGTGGTCCTGGACCACACAGGAGGATTTGAGGGGCTTCTCCTAGTTGATGATGACCTCTTGGGGGTGAGTAAGGGTGAGGTATGGGCCCCTGGTCCAGCCCCTTCTGACAGCCCCAAATTCCTCCTGATATTGCCTTCTAAACTCATCCTGCCATAGTCCCAGACCTTGTGTCCTCAACCCCTAAATCCTCCTGACATATCCCCGAAACCTTCCCAACAAATCTCTGAGCCTCTCACATCATGCCTCTGGTCCAGAACCTCCTGACAGAGGCACAGCCCCTCCCACCCTGTTCAGGCATGTGCAGTGGTAGCCACAGCATGCCAGTACCACCAGGGCTTGCTGAGCTGGAGATAGGGTCTATGTGCCTGAGAAGAAGCTCATTATCCCTCTTTTTTACCCAGGTGATTGGACACAGCAATTTTGGCACTATCCGCTCTACCACATGTGTGTACAAAGGTAAGTCCACTCTTCCCTGAGGCCCAGAGAATTGGGATGAAGTTTGAGGGCCCCAGCCTGAGGCAAGAGAAAGTCTTTGTCCATCTGCTGGCTCTAACTCTGCTCGTTCCAGGGAAGTGGGTCTATGAGGTGCTCATCTCCTCCCAGGGGCTCATGCAGATCGGCTGGTGCACCATCAACTGCCGCTTTAATCAGGAGGTACACACAGAGGAGGGGGCCCATCCTGGGGAGATCATCATCTTTCATGGTCCTCATCAGGGTTCTGGCAGTCCCCAGACCTGCTCAGGACCCTAAACTGGACTTCCCTCTTGAGAAGGAATGTGTTCCACTCTATTCCAGGCCACCCCAGGGTAGAATCCCTTACTTGTCCCCTCACAAGCATCAGCCCCCTTCTCTAGAGCCAGGGGAGTCCATGATGACTTGTAGGTTCTGGCCTGCTCCTACCTCCCTCCCCCTAGAACTCATAGGCAGTTCCTCCCTAGGAGGGGGTTGGAGATACACACAACTCCTATGCCTATGATGGGAACCGGGTGCGCAAGTGGAATGTGACTACAACGAATTATGGCAAGGTAAGGGCCATGTAGATCACAACCCCATGACTATCCCCATAACTTATCTGGAGCCACTGGGCAGCCATGAAGGACTGAAGTCACCAGGGAAGGGACAGAGATTCGGGGCTTCCCTGCTTGAATCTAGTCTCCCCTAAGTGGTCCTAGAAAGAGCTAGGAGTGCAGAGTGAAAGGGCTGCTGTGCTTTCATACATCTGTAAGCCCTCCTCTCATGGCAGGCATGGGCAGCGGGGGACATTGTGAGCTGCCTGATTGATCTGGATGATGGTACTCTGTCTTTCTGCCTGTGAGTCTCCCATGTTTATCTGTAGGCCTGGCCTCTAAGGGCCTCCCCAGTCTGTCCCCAGGGGGCCAGGCTAAGTTTGGTAGCCTGAAGATGGGAAGTCACATCCTTCTTGGCACTGAGTCACAGATGTACTCTTCTCCTCCAGGAATGGTGTGTCACTGGGCATTGCCTTTGAGAACCTGTCCAGGGGCCTGGGCATGGCCTACTTCCCAGCCATCAGCTTGTCTTTCAAGGAGTCTGTGGCCTTCAACTTTGGCAGCCGTCCTCTACGATATCATTTTGGGAAGATGGCTGTGGGTGGCTTGGAATCTAGGATGAGGAGCTCCCTACCCCAAGAGCATTGCAGGAAGTCTAGGATGAGGGACTCCTTGCCCCAGGAGTACTGTGGGGCTTGTGGCAAGTGCTGGCTGCTGCGAGAAGTAAATATGAATAGGGTGCACCTTAGGTAGGTGGGTACAAGGATAACAGTCCTTATAGCAACCTTTTTAGATACTATCATTGTAGTACTTCATGGAGCAGATGAAGGATATGAAGTGGCAAGAGTTTTACCCCATGGAGTTGTGATATAAACCAAGCATCATAGGCCTGCCCTAGAGCCCAGTCCCTCCTTGGGCACACAGTGGGAGGGCAGGGTACATTTGAGCCTCAGGTCAGGCATTTCTGGCTTAACTCTGTGGCACCTACCCAGTCGCCGGCTTCCGGCCCCTGCAGGACCCACCATGTGCTGACCTGGTGAGGGCACAGAGGTTGCTGGGCTGCTTCCGGGCAGTGCTTAGTGTGGAGCTGGATCCCGTGGTGAGCCAGGGTCTGGGCAGGCTAGCTGGGGTTCTTTCCCAATCCTCCTCCCCATATGGCCTAATTTTCCTCTCCCCGCACCACAGGAAGGTCGACTAGTGGAGAAGGAAAGCTCTGAGTGGCAGTTGCAAGGACAGCCCACCATTCTCCTCACACTGGCCCACATCTTTCAGCATTTTGCACCACTCCTGGTAAGAGAACAACAGGGAGGAAAGAAGTAGGCCATACTAGTTGTGCCCATGATAGAAACCTGTGCCAGGACCTGCAGTGCTCAGGTGTAGGAGGTCCAGTAGCATCACGTAGCAAGTCCCCCACACAACCAGAGCCTTCAGACTTCAAGTACAGAACTTGGGGAGGAGGGGACACTTCCAGCTGAGTGCATCAGGGGATGTTATGGGAAGAATATTGAAGGGTAGTGATGTTGTAGGCTAAGGAAACTGCATGTGCAAAGCCATAGAAGGGTTGTGAGGAAGTGGTTCTTGTCTCTAATTCAGACCCCAGAAAGGCACTTCTGTGTCTTAGGGTTGCATGAGGGGCCCAAGATTGCCTGAGGCCTGACCCTTCAGTGTAGCCTTGGCCATATGCCAGGCAGGGGATACCTGAGCTGAACTGAGGGCTGCCACTTCACCAATGCCTGCCTTTCACACAGCGCAAGGTGTATCTGGTAGAGGCTGTGCTCATGAGCTTCCTGTTGGGCATCATGGAGAAGGGCACACCTGCACAGGCACAGTCCCTGGTGCACCAGGTTCTAGACCTCTTGTGGCTCTTCATGGAGGTGAGATTCCTGACCTTAGGTTCAGGCCAGGCTGTTGGGCTCCACTGGGGTGGGAGGTATGGGAAGCGGTCTTGGAAAAGGCTCCCAGATGGCTGCCCTAGCCTCTCTCCCCAGGACTACGAGGTACAGGATTGCCTTAAGCAGTTGATGATGTCTCTGCTGCGGCTGTACCGGTTCTCGCCCATCGTTCCAGATCTGGGCCTGCAGGTGGGAGTGCCTGTCCCTGCCCTGAGCCCCAGTACCTCACTTGCCTATACTGAGAATTCCTTCTCCACAGATCCACTACCTGCAACTCACTATCTCCATTCTGAGGCACCAGAAGTCCCGCAAATTTCTGCTTAGCAACGTTCTGTATCCTCCCCTTGCTGCCAGGCAGGCCAGCCATATAGAATGCTCTGGGATAAGCAGAGGCCAGAAAGGGCAATGTCCCTATATCCAGGGGCCCCCAGAGAGGCTCAGGACTAGAACTGAGTCCCTGGCCCTGGACCTTCTGTGCAGAGCAGGAAAGATAGAGTGGAGGACTGCTGAGGCCTGCCTCGCTTGAGCAGGGCTTTCCAGGTTACCGTAGACTCTACAGCTATGTGGAGGTATGGGAGAGGCCCCAGGGTCTGTCCTCTTTAGCTATAGCTCTGCATTTTGTGTCTAAGTTCCTTTGCTCTAAGGAGGCAGAGACTCTGAGTAAAAAGGAGAGCCTAGCTCTGGGTCCCTGACCAGGAAGCCTAAGCTTCTGGCCATTTTCTTAGTTTGGGTCTTCCAGCCTCCAGAAGGCTGAAACAAAGCTGGGAAACACAGGGTCCAGAGTTGGGGACTTCAAAGAGGTTCCCAGGACCTCTCTCTCTAGTCCATCCCACAGTTGTCTATTCCTGTGACAAGCCATCCACAATTGTCTATTTCTGTGCACCTGCTGGATATCATGCAGGCTTGACAGCCATAGGTCTTTCTTAAAGCTTATGATCTGGGGAGATAAGCACATAGCAACAATGGCACCCTTGGTAGTGAACACATCAGGGTAGGCTTCCCAGAGAAGGCTCATGAGGGTCTGCAGGGTTTCCTTTCGTGAGCTGCACCCTTCCTTGACCACCACTAGCTTCGACGTGCTCCGGTCTGTTGTCTTCTTTTATATCAAGAGTCCCCTGCGTGTAGAGGAAGCTGGCCTGCAGGAGCTCATTCCTACCACCTGGTGGCCCCACCGCTCCAGCAGGGAGGTGGGCAGACCCCAAGTAGGGTGGGCATTGGTCATGGTGAGGGCTGGCCCAGGTTACCAGAACCGCCTGGCAGTTAGCACATGATGCCTTTTGCCCAGCCCTGGTCCCTAGAGTCCTGGGGAATGAGGATGGAGCTCTTTTGTCTGAAGTAAGACTGAGTAAGATCCCCGGTAAACCCTGTCTTCCATCCTCTGCCCCTGCCTAGGGCAGAGAGAGTAAGGAAGTAAATGAAGAAACTGCTGAGGAGCGGCTACGGCGGCGAGCCTACGAGCGGGGCTGCCAAAGGCTGAAGAAACGCATTGAAGGTCTGCACCCTGCTTCAGCCACTGGGTAGGGGGTGGGGAATTTGTGTGTATGTGTTTGGGAGTACTCGGCAGTGACCCCATGCCTGGGTTGGACTGGGAGGACCCTGGTGGTGGAGGAGGCCTGACCCAAACGTATCCCTCTTCCATCCCTGGGAGCCTGAGGACTGTGTTCCCACTGCATTCCCAGTGGTGGAAGAACTACAGGTCCAGATCCTGAAGCTGCTATTGGACAATAAAGATGACAATGGGGTGAGTGACTCCAAGACTCCTGTGTGGGTCTCTGATGGGGAGGGGTACTTTATTGGGACCCAAACCAGATGACAGGGGCTGGCTCATGGGAAGTTACAGCATTGAGCTCTTTCAGTCTGGGCCAGCATTCTCAGCTTAATTTAGCCTTTTCCCCCTTTCCTTAAAGGGTGAAGCTTCTAGATACATCTTCCTGACCAAGTTCCGAAAGTTTCTGCAGGAGAATGCCAGTGGCCGTGGGGTAGGTGTCCTCCAGGGCAGCCCTCAGTGGACTGCTGGCTGGTTATGTTGTAGGGGCTGCACCCTGGACTTCTGGCACCCCTCAGCCTGCTGTATCTCTGCCTTGCCCTGCTCTGTTCTCTGCCACCTTTCCCTCCTGGGATCCTGAGCAGGTCCTTGGACAAGAAATGGGATGGGCTGTGGGCTAGCACTAATGTTTTGGGTCCTCTGCTGACAGAACATGCCTATGCTCTGCCCCCCTGAATACATGGTCTGCTTTTTGCACCGGCTCATCTCTGCCCTCCGCTACTATTGGGATGAATACAAGGCCTCCAACCCCCGTGCTTCCTTCAGTGAGGGTAAGTAAAACCTGGCCCCAGGTCAGAAATACTGGAAATAGTTAATAGTCGTGTTAATGTGAAATGCTGAACTGGATGTAGGAGGCTGGTGGGAGTTGCCCCAGCTTCCTGCCCATTTGATTCCTTCCCTACCTAAGGCTTCTCCACTTGGGGCTTCAAGGGCTCTGTGTTTCAGGACCATTGAGCCCATGTTTTTCTTACTATCCCTATAGACTCCTGCTAGGTCTCAGTACTAGCCTTGTAGTCCTTTATAGGGATACCTTTAGTGGGTTCAGGGGGACCCTGTGTTTGGGTTGTAGTTTCTCCAGGGGAAAGTGGAAAATTTACCCACCCTGAGTTGGGGATATCTCATAAGTTTGGGGTGGGATCCTCTCTGATTCTGAGTGGCTGGCTATGCTAGACCAGAGTAGAAGGGAGTGTCATCCTACTAAGCCCTGATTGTTGTCCCGGCCTCCCCAATTCCTTGTAGAAGCTTACATCCCACCCCAGATCTTCTATAATGGCAAGGTGGACTACTTTGACCTGCAACGCCTTGGGGGCCTCCTGTCACATCTTCGAAAGACCCTCAAAGGTACGTGCAGTTTCTTGGGCAGTGAACAATCCCACCTAGCCTGGTAGGGCTCTGCTGTGGGTGCTGACCTCCCCTATTCCCACCAGAGGGCGCCTGAGTCTCTCCACACACTCAGGGAGCTGCTGATCTGTCATGCCCCTGATCTTGGGTCTGGTACCCACTCCACTGGAAGGTTGGCAGTGCACTAACGAAGCAGAGGAGAGGTGTACTGATGGGACCATGGGATTTTGGCAAGGTAGGGCTGTTCAGGTGCTACCTGAGCTGCCTTCAGGGATGGGCACAGATTGCTCCAGTGCTGAGGGCTGAGGTGTAGGGTATACAGGGCAAAGAGTTAGAAACAGCTCAGTGTAGCCAGGAAACAAAAAGCAGCTGGTGTGCTGGGGAGTAAAATGTAAGTAGGGAATGGTGGGAAATGAGACAAATGTGAGGGCCTTGGGTGCAAAGCAGGTGTGGACCCATTCCAGGGGCAGCTTTGGAAGGCCTGGACAAGGCAGGGAGTAAGATTGGGGGCTTTGTTATAAGAATCTCCCTCTGCCTGCCATGGTATGGAGGATAGAGTGTGGGAATTGAGAAAGATGTCAGGGAGGTCAATTGTCCAGACAGTGGAGGAAGAGGAGAAAGGCATAAGTGAAAGGAAAAAGTAAATGGTGATCCCAGTCCTGCCAGAGTTTGGGTCACTAGGGAACTATCATGGAAAAGGACTGCAGGATGACAAGTTTTGTGTTAGAGATGCTCAAGGAGCAAGGCATGGGTTGGTTCTGTTAGCTGTTGGCATAGAGATGAGGAGGAGCCTGGGATGAGGCTTGGCACCCTGGGAAGTGTGCAAAGTAGGGCAGAGGCATAAGCAGCCTGGGACCTACTTTTTTTTTTTTTTTTTTTTGGTACTGAACCCAGTGTGCTTAACCACTGAGCCACATCCCCAGTCCTTTTTATATTTTATTTAGAGACAGGGTCTCACTGAGTTGCTTAGGGCTTTGCTGAGATGCTGAGACTGGCTTTGAACTCAAGATCCTCCTGCCTCAGCCTCCTAAGCCACTGAGATTACAGGATTGCACCACCACATCCAGCGAGACCTACTTTTGTTTATGGGACAATCAGTGTAGGAGAGGCCCTGGAGAGCATGATATCACAGGAAACACATGGGAACCAACAGGAGGGTGTGATGGAGAGTGCCTCCTGCCACTGATTACTGTGAGATGAGGAGCCCTTGGGGTGCAGAGAAGCCTGGGTTTCTCTTGGCAAAGGGCAGGCATAATAGGACCCTGCAAAGCCTCCTTCCCAGCTTGCCAGTGTTTTCACTATCCTGGACTGTTCTGCCCGTGGCCCCTCATCTTACCCCTGGCCTGAGAACCCTCCTGTCCTAACATTCCTTCCAGATGACCTTGCTTCCAAAGCCAACATTGTGATTGACCCACTGGAACTCCAGGCAGCCACTATGGATGACCTGGACGAGGATGATGAGGCAACCCCAGCTGGGACCCAGGTGTGGCAGTAGGGGGCTTTTGCTTTATCATCTATGTGGGGATGTCATACCAGGCTGCTTCTCTGCCATGTAGGAAAGGGTCTTCTTACCAGGCAGGTTCTGTTGCTGTGGGTGGAGGCATGAACTTTTCATTCCCATTCACTACCCCCAAGAATCAAGGAAGCTGTAAGTGGGCCTTGGTCCGGGGGGGCTGAGTAGCCTCTGGCCTCCTCTCTCTACCACAGCGCCCCATGCAGGCCCTGGCCATGGGGGGAGCCCTGCCCTTGCCCCGGCCCGGCTGGCTCAGTTCTCCAACCCTGGGCCGAGCCAACCGCTTCCTCAGCACAGCAGCTGTGAGCCTCATGACCCCACGGCGGCCTCTGAGCACCTTGGAGAAAGTGAAGGTCCGCACGCTGAGTGTGGAGCAGAGGACCCGTGAGGACAGTAGGTGTTGCGTGGGGCCTGAGGGATCTTTCTGTTGTGTACAACTCCCCACCTTGGGCAAAGCCAAAATATATCCCCATCCCCCACTCTGCCCTGTAGTCTGGCAGCATCCTAAGGGCACAGGAAGAACAGTCTGAAGGCAAGAAATCAATGCTACAGAAATAGGTCCTGCCACTGTGGGGCCTTGCCCTGAACCTCATTTCCCTTTTATATTGTTACCCCTGCGGGTCCCTCCTTGGGTAAGGAAAGGGGAGAGAGGATCATCTCTCCTGCTGTGAGGCCCATCCAGGCTGCACAGGCTTAGGAGAAAACCAGGATGCCCCTGTCCTGACTCTTCCCTCCCCTGACTCCCTAGTTGAGGGCAGCCACTGGAATGAGGGCCTGCTGCTAGGACGGCCCCCTGAGGAACCTGAGCAGCCCCTCACCGAGAACTCACTGCTGGAAGTTCTAGATGGTGCCGTCATGATGTATAATCTCAGCGTCCACCAGCAGCTAGGCAAGGTCTTGCACTGTTGGTCTATGCTTGTTGGGTGCAGGGTATTCTGCATGGCGTGGTCGGATATGTATGTGCACATATGTCCATGTGCCAGCAGGGGTGCCTATTGCAAGACTGTGCACGTGAGCACATGGCACAGCAAGACTGATTTATGCCTTGCCTCTGCTGCTTAAGGCTGACTTAGTTTCCTTTTGTGGGAGACTGACCCAGGCCTAAGGTTGGGAAGTTGATTGTACTGGAGTCTAAGCTGAGTCTGAATAAGCCTTACTAAGGTACCCAAGAGTCATCCTGGACATGTCCAATGTTCTAGATGGTTGGTGTATCTGATGATGTCAATGAATATGCGATGGCTCTGAGGGACACGGAGGACAAGCTTCGCCGGTGCCCTAGGCGGGTAAGACCTAGGCAGGCAGGCAGGTCTTGGGATGGCAGGTAGTTGCACATGGGCAGCTTGCTTACTTGGGGTTCCCAGGGCAGCCCACAGAGAAAATTTGGTTCTGGGGCTGCCCCTTCAGTTTTTATTCCACCCCTGCCCTGACCATACCAAGGCAATGAGAGAGACTGGCAGCAGGGATGGCCACAACCTGAGCCCTATCAACCAGCTGCAGCCTGGTGCCAAGGTGCCCCTGCTCCACCCCTTCGCCCCCCCCCCCCCACCATCCATTAAGTGCTGACATTCACTATGCTCCTCATCAATTATGGATCTACCCTGAGTGCTTCCTTGGCCACTTGCAGAGTCAGCAGGAAGCAGGCCTGGCTTCCCCGACTCAGAATCCCTCTGCTTGCCTAGCCTGGGTTGGGCTTTCCTGGCAGACCTCCCTACCCTCACTGTTAATAGAGCCCTGGGCCTGATCAGCTGCTTAAGCTGCAGTTTTGGCATTGAGTCCCTGCGGTGTTCCAACCAGGGCCTTACAGACCCCCAGCTGGGCCTCAATTCCACATCCTGAGGGGACAACCATGGCCTTGTTCTGGACTTGCTTAGGGTCACCAGCCAGTCAGTGGCAGAGGAGAGTTTTGAAATTGAAATCCAACCCCTTACCTACTCCTGGCACTAGGAGGCTATATCCTGATGGTCTTCCTTTCTTCCTGGGTGTCAGAGGAAGGATATCCTTGCAGAGTTGACCAAGAGCCAGAAAGTTTTCTCAGAAAAGCTGGACCACCTGAGCCGCCGTCTTGCTTGGGTCCATGCTACCGTCTATTCCCAGGTGAGTAGGCATGGCCTTAGCTAGCAACTGACTTTTTCCCAACTTCACTATCTGGCCATGGGTTGGGCAAGGTTATGCCAGACCCTTCATGCTCTCTGCCTTTTTGGGCCCTGGGACACATGAGTCCCTTTAGAATCCCTCCTCCCACCCCATGCCATTTCCCCTGTGCCTCTCATGCCCCGAGGGACCATTTCTGACCCCCCAAATGTTCATGAATCCTTTTGGGAGACAAGTTCTGTCTCTACATGCCTTTCTTTTTTCCTTGTCCTTCCTCTGTCCTGGACAACGCCTTCTCTCCTATCACATTAGGGTTCTGTGGCCCTCCCTGAGCCTTCCCTTCTTCATTTGTTATCCACAAGGCTGCTGACCTGCTCATTTTCCTTCACTTGCTCATTCATTTGATAACATAAATCCAAATGCTAGAGTATGCCAGATGCCATCTTTGATGATGAGTACACACAGCAACTAATCAGAAAGATGAGCCTCTGCTCTTCCAGATACTGGACCTGGTGGGTTACTTAAAGGGACTCTGCACTCCTACTGGGACTGAAGTTTGACTCCAGCCCCAATCCCAATCCTTCCCATTTGTTTCTTCTCACATCTGTACTTTCCCTCCCACCAGTAGGATATGTGTGTGCACATGTGTCCACATGCCGGGCTGTCCCCTAGGTGTGACCCTGCTCAAGAACTAGGCAATCAAGGCTTCTGGTGTCCCCATCTCCACTGTGCCATCTGTGCTTTGGTATTTTTCCTAGTGGCATCTTCCCCAAATCTAAACCACTTCCACCTCTTGTTCCTTCCTCTTATTGCGGAAGGTAACTTTTGCCTTCAGCGCCATGAAGGTGATCAGGTCAGGGAAACTTCCTTTTTTTCCCCACCACTAGGATTTCATACCTGCCTACTTCCCTAGGCAATATGGCCATCCCCTCCCACACTGTCTTCTCAGGACACTTTCTTTCTTTTTCTTTTTTTTTTAGTTGTAGATGGACACAATATTTTAATTTATTTATTTATTTCTATGTGGTGCTGAGGATCGAACCTAGGGCTTCATGTGTGCAAGGCAATCAGTCTACAACTGAGCCACAACCCTAGCCCCTCAGGAAACTTTCTTTCTTCCCTCTCCACCAACATTGTTTTTATAACTGTAATAAAATATACATGACATAAAACTTATCTTTAGCTGGGCACAGTGGTACATACCTGTAGTCCCACCTAACCTTCTGGATAGGTAGATTGCTTGAGTCCACAAGTTAGAGACCAGCCTGAGAAATGTAGTGAGACCCCACCTGAAAAAAATTTATAAAATTTATAATCTTTTTTCCTTTTCAGTGCTGGGGGTGGAACCTGGGGCCTTGCTACTGCTGGGCAAGCTCTCTACTACTGAGCTACACCTCAGCCCACATCTTTTTTTTTTTATATTTATTTTTTAGTTTTAGGTGGACATAATATCTTTATTTTTTATTTTTATGTGGTGTTGAGGATCGAACCCAACTTGTGTCAGGCGAGCGTGCTACCGCTTGAGCCACATCCCCAGCCCCATCAGCCCACATCTTAAGTTATTTTTTTTTAATATTTAGTTTTTACTTGTAGTTGGACACAATACCTTTATTTTATTTATTTATGTTTATGTGGTGCTGAGGATCAAACCCAGGGCCTCACATGTGCTAGGCGAGCGCTTTACTGCTGAGCTACAACCCCACCCCTTAATTTATTTTTAATTGTTAAGTATACTCACATTGTTGTACCAATCTCCAGTACTCTTTTCATCTTGCAAAACTGACACACCTATTAAATAATAACTCCCCATACATCTTTCCTCTCAGCCCTAGCAATCACCATTCTACTTTTTATCTCTGAATTTGATTACTCTTAAGTATCACATAGGAGTAGAATCATACAGTATTTGTCTTTTTACAGCTGGCTTATTTTACTTAGCCTAATGTCCTCAAGGTTCATTCATATTGTAGCTGGTGTTAGAATTTCCTTCCTTTTTTAAGACAGAATGGTATTCCATTCTATGTATATATCACATTTTGTTTATCCATTCATATTTAATCATAGACTCTTAGGTTGCTTCCACAGTTTAGCTATTATGAATAATGCTGCTGTGAAAATTGGTATACAAATACCCCTTCAAAAACCTGTTTCCAGTTATCTTGGGTATATACCCAGAAATAGAATTGTTGGGTTATACGGTAAGTCTATTTTTATTTTTATGAGGAGCTGTCATGCTATTTTCCATAGAAGCTGCGCCATTTTACATCCCCACTGAAAGTACACAAGGGTTCCAATTTTGCCTCTTGCCCGCGAACACTTTTTTTTCATGGTAGCTCTACTAATGAGTGTGAGGTAGTAACTCATTCTAGTTTGGATTTGCATCTCTCTAATAACTGGTGATGATGAATACTTTTTCATGTGCATAATGCACATCTACATTATCTTCCAAGGAGATTTATCTGTTCTTGTCCTTTGCTCATTTTTTAAAAATTATTTATTTATTTAGTTAGTTAGTTTTAGGTGAACATAATGTCTTTATTTTTATGTGGTGTTGAGAATCGAACCCAGTGCCTCATGCATGCTAGGTGAGCATGCTACCACTTGAGCCACATCCCTAGTCCCTTTGCTCATTTTTGAATTTTTGTTATTGTTGAGTTGTAGACTTTCTGTATATTCTTTTATCTTTATTTTTTTTGTTTTGTTTTTGTATTGGAGATTGAACCCAGGTTTGCTTAATCACTGAGCCACATCCTCAGCCCTTTTTTTTCCCCCTATGTTTTATTTTGAGACAAGGTCTTGCTAAGTGCAGTAGGGCCTCGCTAAGTTGCTGAGGTTGGTCTCGAACCTGTGATCCTCCTGCCCCAGCCTTCAAGTCATAGGTATGTTCCACTATGCCTGACTCTCTATGTTCTTGTTATTGACCCCTTACCAGATATATAGTTCACAAGTATTTCTTCCCATTCTGCTGGTTGCCTTTTCACTCTATTGATTGTATCTTTTGATACAGATGTTTAATTTTTATATAATCCAGTTTATCTATTTTTTTTCTGTTTGTTGCCCGTGCCTTTGGTATCATATCCAAGAAATCTTTGCCAAATACAATACCATGAAGCTTTTTCTCTGTGTTTTCTTTTAAGAGTTTTGTGGGTTTGAGTCTTATGTTTACATTTTTTATCCATTTGGGTTAATTTTATGGTATAAAATAAGTGTTCAGTTTTATTCTTTTGCATGTGACTATCCAGTATTCCTAGTGCCATTGATTGAAAAGACTGGCCTTTTTCCATTAAATGGTCTTGGCACTCTTGTTAAAAATCAGTTGAGGGTTTATTTATGGACTCCCTGTTCCATTCCATTGGTCTATGCCAGCACCACACTGGTTTGATAACCATGGCTTTGCCATACATTTTGAAATCAGAAAGTATGAGACCTCCACAACTTTGTTCTTTTTCTTGAGTATTTTGGCTACTTAAGGTCCTTGAAATTCCATATGAATTTCTATTTCTAAAAAAAATAATAGTAGAGATTTTAATAGGAATTGCATTGAATTGGTAGATTCCTTTGGGCAGTGTTGACATCTTAACATATTAAGCTAATAGTTCATGAACACAGGATGTTTTTCCACTTATTTGGAATTTTTTTTGTTGTTGGTGGTATCAGGGATTGAATCCAAGGTGCTTAACCACTGAGCCACATCCCCTGTTTTGTATTTTATTTAGGGACAGGGTCTCACTAAGTTGCCCAGGATGGCCTCCACCTTGTGATCTTCCCACCTCAGCCTCGTTGCTGGGATTACAGATGTGTGCCACCACACCTGGCAGAATCTTTAATTTCTTTCAGCAGCAACATTTTATAGTTTTCGTAGAACTTCAAGTCTTTTGCCTTCTTCAAGTTGTTTATTCCTGTTTTTATAAATGGAATTGTTTTCTTGGTTTCCTTTGTTCATTGTTAATAAGGAAACAGTTGATTTTTTTGTGTGTTGATTTTGCATCCTGCAACTTTTCAGAATTTGTTTTATTAATTCTTTTTTTTTTTTTGGTACCAGGGTTTAATTCAGGGATACTCAACCACTGAGCCACACTCCCAGCCCTTTTCTCATATTTTTATTTAGAGACAGGGTCTCACTGAGTTGCTAAGTGCCTCGCTGTTGCTGAGGCTGGCTTTGAACTCACAATCCTCCTGACTCAGCCTCCCGAGCCACTCAGATTACAGATGTACACCACCGCACATGACTCTTGTTTATTAATTCTATCAGGTATGTGTATGTGTAAAATCATTAGGATTTTATACATGTAAAATAATTTTACCACTTTCTTTCCAATTTGTATGCCTTTTATTTCTTTTCTTGCCTAATTTATTCTGGCTAAGATTACAGTACTTTGTTGAATAGAAGTGACAAAAGTGGCAACCCTGTCTTTTTCTTGGTCTTAGAGAGGGATTGATGCCAGGCTCACTATTGAGTGTGCTGGCAGATGTAGGCTTTTCATACAGAGTCTTTATTATGTTGAGCTGCCTTCTTTACCTTTGCATCTTTAGACTCACTCATCTGTAATTTTGAAAAGTTCCTTTCATTATTAAAGGAAAGTGTGTGAATTCTTTTCCTTGGCCCTGTATCTACCTTCAATCCCCTCTCTTCTTTCTCTGTCTTAGTCACCTTATCTTCCCCCACCTCTTGGCCCAGCAGAGGCTCTTTGACTCCTCTGATATAGTCCTGCCAAGTTCTCCCCCAACCTTGCTGGCAATTTCTTTCTCCATTGATTAGACCCTTAGGTATGTTATTGCCATTGTCATCCTCACCTCAGATTCCATCTTCTCTGGCCATCTGTGGTAGCAGGATGCCTACTGCCCTGAGTGGGCCCAGATGCATACCTCTGACTCCTTGATTTTATCTCCTTGGGTTGTTGGGTTTTGGAGCACCTCAGAGAGCTGGTATCAAGTGAAGATACTGTAGTTCCGCTCTAAGAGGTGTATTTGCTATGGTCTGAGCTAGGGCTGGGGGCCTCATTCTGGCCTATGTCCCTTCCTATGATCCTAACACAGACTTATGGGAGCCACATTGTGGGGAACAGTGCCCTCAGCAGGTTTCATCTCTTTTCTGTGGCCACTCTTCCACTAGCAGTTATGTTGCTCCCCACTTTTTCTCCTTTGATCTCCAGACCAAAATTTACTTGCCTCTTTACATAATTTCTTTTGGGACACCACCAGGTGCCTCATGCTCCTTTTCTCCTAAACCACACTCCCTTGTGCTTTGCACCAGACCTGCTTCTCCTCTAGTACTTTTGACCTCCATGGAGGCTCTACACCAGATGTGTGGGTCCCATTCTTGGTGTGACATGTCCTTTGCTTCCGTATTTTATTAGTGCATTCCCCTTGTCATGCAGTCATTTTCTCTACCATTTTGGACCTGGGTGAGACTGGTATCCTCATTAAGCTGTCCCCACTTGTCCCTGCAGCCCCTTTGTGCACTGGGCAGTGCTTCAACTCAGACTTGGTCATATCATCCTCTAGCAAACCAGAATTCCTATCAGGGTCATAGTGCTGCACTCTTCAGTTTGGATGCTTTCTTCTTGCCTACTGAGGACTTAATCACCCCTGCTTGAGCCGCTGCTCACATTTCTGCAGTCCAGCTCTCAGTTCTGATGTCATTGTCCTAGCGAGGAATTACCAATTCCCAGACCAGATAATGTATCCAGGACCCTTCCAGTAAAAACCTAACACCCTGTGTGCCTCCTACAGGAGAAAATGCTAGACATTTACTGGCTACTGCGCGTCTGCCTACGGACCATTGAGCATGGTGATCGCACAGGTTCTCTCTTTGCCTTCATGCCTGAGTTCTACCTGAGTGTGGCCATCAACAGCTACAGTGCTCTCAAGAATTATTTTGGTCCTGTGCACAGCATGGAGGAGCTCCCAGGTGATGGGACCATTCAGGCTTGGAGGGGATAGAAAGGGGCCTTTAGTGTGACTCTCAGGAGCCCTGATCTGAGCCATATGTGGCCTTGCAGCATACATCCACAGGACAGAGGGAAGGCTGGTTCTATCCTATGGTCCTCCCTGTATCAAGTTCACATTTACACTCTGCCTTGGAACCTGCTTCTCCCTGCTACTGGAGGGAAAATAGATGGTGCAGTGGGACCCCTGGTTTCTTCTTCCTGATGCTAGTGAGCAGCCTTGTGGCCCCTCACCCAAGCACCCTGACACTAGTCACAGTATGTAGCAGTGGGTCAAGGGCAGACTATTTATCTTCGTAAATTATAGGAGGAGATGGGGCCCTGCTATAGCCACTGAGGATCCTGTGCTTCTCCAAGACACTGATTCTAGGCTAGGCCTGGCATTTGGTTTCTGGATCAGGCTGTATGAGCTGCCAGGCCCCAACCCTGCCCTGCCCAGGCCTTGGTGCAGGCTTTGTCTTCAAAGACACAATTGTGAGTGTCCAGTGACTTTGATTGCTGAGTCAACAAATGTGTGTGTTAAGATGAGTTTGAGTCCAGATTAGGCCCTCCCCCCACAGTGAGTCTGTGCCTTACCTTCCCCAACTACTAGTTTGAGTGCTCTACCCAATGTTCCCAGGTGCCAACCCAGGTCCAGATTGGCTTTTGGAGCTAGCTCTGGAGCCTACTACCCAAGCCCACCCACTCTGTCAAGGGACATGTCTGTCCCTGGAGCCCCTGCTCCCAGCCAGTGGTTTTCTCTGCCCACCCTTGCAGGCTATGAAGAGACCCTGACTCGCCTGGCTGCCATCCTTGCCAAACACTTTGCTGACACACGCATAGTAGGCACTGGTGAGGTGCCCTGCAGAGGGCCCAGGGAGGTGGGGATGGGATGGCACCTCTGGTGGGCTGTTTTCTGTGTATATTGTGGCATGGGGATAGGGCTTATGCTGGGCACCTGCTAAGGCATGGCCTGTCGTGGCAGACATTCGAGACTCACTGATGCAGGCCCTGGCCAGCTACGTGTGCTACCCACACTCTCTGCGGGCTGTGGAAAGAATCCCTGAGGATCAGTGAGTAGGGGGTTGGGGAATCACACCCTGTCCTGCACAGCACTTTGCCCCGTCTCACCATGAGTCTGCCACCCCTCACCCTTACAGGCGTATCGCCATGGTGAGGAATCTCTTGGCACCCTATGAGCAGCGGCCCTGGGCCCAGACCAACTGGATCCTAGTGCGGCTCTGGAGGGTAAGCATGACCTTAGGGGGGCTGCTGAGGCTGCCTTTGCGGGGAAGGTAGCTCTTTCCCACTGACCTCAGCTGGCCCCACCCCCAGGGCTGTGGGTTCGGGTACCGCTATACACGGCTGCCACACCTGCTGAAAACCAAGCCAGAGGATGCCAATTTGCCCAGCCTCCAGAGTAAGTATCCAGGTTGGGCATATTCTGCCTGGCAGCCTCCTGAGCAAAAAAGCTTGGATTGCCCATTGCTCTTGGATTCTTTCAGACTCTTCTGCTCCTACCAGCCCCTCTTTTGGTTGGCTCCAAACTCCATTTGTCCCTTGGGGCGTGCATTTTTCCTGCTTCTTCCCAGCTTAAGGATGCTCTGGGACTACTCCCTCTCACTCCACGGTTCCATTTGTACCCTTTGGGCCTGTTGCTTTGCAAGGGTCACAGTGAAAAGGTGCCATTTTTACCCAGGCTGCTGGGGTAGACACTCTGCCCCTTACCCTCTATGCCAGCTCCTTGATCTCCAGGCTTGTCACAGCACTGTGTGTTTCTGCTCCTTCTTTGGTATCTGCTGGTGCCAGACAAAGGGCTTAGTTTAGGCCTTGCATCCCTGAGGCAAGATATGCATAGGCTGGAGATTGGCCAGAGCCCCAAGGGATGATCATGGGGCTTCCTGGAGTAAGAGGCGTTTGGTTGGGGGCAGAGCCTATGTGTGGTCTCTCTCCTGTGTCCTGCAGTCTCTTGAGCTAGAGGACCTTCATTAGACCTGGCCCAAGGCCTTAGTCTGACCAGCCTGTACCCACTGTTCTCACCATGCCTATCTCCCATTGCAGCCTGTGCTTTGGTTTGAGAAATGACCTCTGAGACGCTGAATGCCTTAGGCAAAGTCACAGAGCAAGTCCTTGCCAAATATCTCAGACCTGCCTCTAGGGCAGAACTGAGCTGCAAGTGAAGAATAGCAAGGGGGCCAGATCTGTTCTGTGGCTGAAGGAACTATTGATTTGCATCTAGAGGAGTGGTGAGATATGCTGAGACAGCTGCAGCTGAGATATCTAGTTACCACTGTCTGTCAGCCCAGACTTGGCACCCACCGCCTCAGACACATGTCAAGGCGAGGCCAAGGGCAGCAGAGGAAAGTAGAGGACAGCAGGGCCCAGAGTAGATTCTTGGAGAATCTGGCCTCAATGCTAGTGGGGAAAAGTCTAAGTTGCTGTATGTCTGGCCCTGTCTGATGGGCATGTGACTCAGAACTTGCTGGGCTCAGGCTGCAGCTGTATAACTGCCCTAGACCTAGGGTGGATGATGTGGTATGGGGCTGGACACACCTGCAGCTTTTGGTTTGCTCTAGAGAGGGAGGGGACAGTTGAGCTCTAATCCTCAGGTAGTTCTGTACCCTGACCTGCATGTTTCCCAGGAGCCATCTTTCTGTTCTTATATCAGTGGGTGAGGACAAAGGCAAACAGGCAGGAATACTGTCCTGAAGTCCTTGATAATGTGCCTTCCCATCCACTTGCAGAACCCTGCCCCTCTACCCTGCTGCAGCAGCACATGGCAGACCTGCTGCGGCAGGGTTCTGATGTGGCACCCAGCTTCCTCAACAGCGTCCTCAACCAACTCAACTGGGCTTTCTCTGAGTTCATCGGCATGATCCAGGAGGTAGGCCATGGTGGGGCCCTGTGGGCCAGGGTGGTAAAGGGACCAAGGTGTGGACCTGGGTTGTAGCCAGGCCTCTGACTGCTGCTTGCCTACCTGTTGGTTGGACAGATTCAGCAGGCTGCTGAACGCCTGGAACGAAACTTTGTGGACAGCAGACAGCTCAAGGTATGTGCCACCTGCTTTGACCTCTCAGTCAGCCTGCTGCGTGTCTTAGAAATGACCATCACACTGGTGCCTGAGATATTCCTTGACTGGGCCCGGCCTACCTCTGAGATGCTATTGCGGCGTCTTGCACAGGTGCGTCCATCTAGGGCAAGGAGGGTAGGATCCTGGGGATACCCCACTGGTGAGCTTGTCCATGTACCAACAGGCTCCTGCCCCCACAGCTGCTGAATCAGGTGCTGAACCGTGTGACAGCTGAGAGGAACTTGTTTGACCGTGTGGTCACCCTACGACTACCTGGTAAGAACCTAGATGCCCTGCACCCCTACATAATAGGCCTTGAGTCCTCTGTCAGGAGCATGATGCCCGATTCTCTATTCTGCACCATGACAGCCAGGCTCAGCACCCTCAACCCAGCTTGGCCCTTCTGTAGAGTGGACAGAGAGAAGGGTTGATGGCATCAGCTAGGCCTGGAGCCTCTGCCACAGGAGCACGAGGGAGGTTCATTTTCTTCTTTCCCTCCCCTTAGGCCTAGAAAGTGTGGACCACTACCCTATCCTTGTGGCAGTGACAGGCATCCTGGTACAGCTCCTGGTGCGTGGTCAAGCCTCAGAGTAAGTGTTGGAGACTATGGGCTCCCATGGAAGCTGGGCAGGACCTCCCTATACCCCAGTTTCCTTATCTTAAAAATGGGCCTCACTATCAGGTTTTAAGGTAGAGGGAAGGTGGTGAGATGTAAACTGCTTAAGTAGATGACAGTGGCAGCTGCTCTGGGTTGAAGAATCAAGGACCCAAGCAGGACAAAGTGCCCTGGCTTGTGGCCATTCCTCAGGTAGCAGTGGGGGTATAGGGCAGACCATCCTTTGATGGCCAGGGCAACACTGCTAGATCAAGAGCCAAGCACATTACAATGCTGCCTGTCAGTGAAGGCCTCAATGAGCATGGATTGCCTTTATTACAAAATTCCATTAACAGTAGGGTCCAAGACAGCTGACTCGTAGCTCAGCCCCCACACCTGAGAGGCTCCCAGAACCCCTTCCCTGCCTCTCTGCAGTGGGAGTGGTGAGGTGCATATGAAGCCAGGGCACCACCTCAAACCATTAGGCTGAGAACAGTGCCAGCCTTTAAAAGGCTCCTGCCCTCAGGGACATCAAGTTCCATCTGGGCCCTCTCAGCTTGGCCTTGCTTGCCAGGCTTTTTACTGCTGTGCTGTGAGCCCATGGAATGAACTTTGCCTTGAAATGACTGCTGGAGAAAGCAGGGCCACTGTGGCTGGGGCTCCGGCCAGGTCCCCAGGGGTTCTCCTTCCTAATGCCTGCCCACCAGACTGTGCATGCAATTGTGAAGCTTTCAGAAGGTTGGCTGCTGGTAGTTGGGGGAGTGCTGTGTCATCAGAGGGAGGATGTTTCTTCCTTTCTCCAGGAACACGGGCTGGAGGTGAGCTCCATCATTTCCCCTGTGAGACCCCTGCCCCAGGTATGGGAAGGGGAAGGTGGTGTGCTTTGACTGTTCTGTATCACTCCTTCTTCATATCTGCTTCAGCCACTGAAGGGGTTCCTAGGGCTCTAATGTAAGAGCTTTTCCAGATGGACTTGGTCCCCCATCCTTAAAGGGACATTGGGACAGTAGGAGGTCCCAGGAAAGGCAGGCACTAGCAGGTTCTGCTGGGGCCTTGGGGTCCCGTGCTAGGCAGAGCAGGAGGAAATTAAGAGACCCTGATTCTTCTATCTATGAATAGGGCCATTGTGGTTCAGGTAGGAACCACAAAGGAAGCTGGTGGACCAGGTACAATGCTTCCCACTAACACCTGGCAGTTCTCTGTATGGTAGCAGGGAGCAGAGCAAGCAGCAAGAGGGTCATGGCCTGAGTGGAGGGCACTGGGCAGCCTAGGTCATCATGAGACCTTCTGAGCCTGTGGAGCTAGCAGATTCAGAGCCAGCCATGAACCGTAGGCCCATGGTATTGCTCAGATCGAAGTCCTCAGCTACAGCCAGCTGCACACGCCCATTGAGTCCTCTCCTGCCAGGCTCCAGGAAGACCACATGCTTGTGGACACTGGCCTTGCGGCTGGGAGCATCTGGTGGTGTGGCACTGAGCACTGAGGATTGTGCACTCAGCTCCTGGAGTGAACTGGGTGCCCGGGGCCAGCGGCGACTTCGACAGGCTTGGTGGCAGCAGCGGAAGAAACCGTGGCAGGGTGGTGCAAACAAGTACAGCAGCACCAGTACCAGGCCCACTGCGCAGCCCAGTAGTGTGGTGAAGCCTGTGTTGAAAGCCTCAGGCTCCAGGCGTGGGAAGTGCACACTCACATTGTACTCAAGTGTCTGGTTGTGGTGCAGGCGGGGCCCAGTGGCCAGGCACACGAAGACACCAGCATGCTGCTCCTGCACTTTGCCTATAGCTAAGCTGCCATCCGCCAGCACTGCAATGCTGCCATCTCGGGATCCTGGTGCTACAAGCAGTTCGTGCTTAGGTGAAACCCAGGCAATGTGCACAGCTGGGGCGCTGGTGTTGCAGTAAAGCCTCAGGGACCGACCCACCTGTGCGTGCAGCTGCTCTTCAGGCTGCTCTAGGCTGGTAGCTGGAGCAGCTGAGCAGTTCTCAAAGACACGGCTGTGCTCAAAGAAGCGCACGCGGGATGTGGGTACCTTAAAGATCAGGCACGTGTATTCACGCGCAAAGTCTCGCACCGCACTTAGGCCCCGCTGGTGCCAGCGCTGCAGCAGGTGGTAGAGTCGGCAGTTGCAGGGCAACGGATTATTATGCAAGTAGAGGCCATTCTTGAGGAAGACTGGCAGTGCGGCCAGCTCAGGGACAGAAACATGTCCCAGCCGGTTGGAGGAGAGGTCCAGGGTGCGCAGGTGGATCGCACCCAGACCGTGCAAGTGGTTGAAAGAGAAGGTCATGAGTTCGTTGCAGCCCAGATAGAGGCGGCTGAGTGCACTCAGGCTGTGGAAGGCATGCTCATCCAAGTGTGCCAGGCGGTTATTGAACAGAAACAGCATCTCCAGTGCCTCAAGTCCATCAAGGTCGTGGGGGCCAAGTGCCCGCAATGCATTAGATGATAGGTCAAGGAGTTTTAGGCCGCTGGCATTATTGAAGACTCCATGACCCAAAGCATCCAGTTCATTGTGACCTAGGCGCAGGGCGCGCAGCCGGGAGAGGGGTGCCAGCCAACCCGGGCGCAGGCGCTGGAGTGCGTTGTGGCTCAGGTCGAGTTCAGCAGCAGCTGCAGGTAACGTGGCTGGCACGTCCTGCAACCCCAGGCCTGCGCAGATCAGCAGATCAGCAGCACAGACACATTTGCTGGGGCAGTTGTGGGGCACAGCGGGCAGAAAGCCCTCAGGGTCTCGGGTGCCTAACGTGGCGACCAGCAGCATGCACAGCAGGGCACCCAGCAGCCCTAGCCAGGCCATGGCGGCGACCATCAAGAATGAGGGTAGCCTTGTGCGGGTCACAGATCCAGGACTCACCCACTCTTGTTCTGGCCCAACAAGCGTGGTGCCGGATGGTCCACGGCCGAGGAGGCACAATGCTGGCTTTACTCAGCTCAGATGGACGCTGCAGTCAGCTCTGTCTCCCCTTGCTTTCTCCCAGCGCTTTCCTGGTCGACTTCTAAATAGTCGCTTAGAGAAGCGGGGGGGGGGGGGGGGGGGGGGGGGGGCATCGGGCTTTCTATTGGCTCCCGCTGCAAGGGGCGGGGAAGTCACATCCCCTGCCGCTTAAGAACCCCTATGGCCACCAGAGGGGGTATGAATTCACTTCCAATACCCAGCCTTCCCTTAGCCAACAAACCAGAAGAGTAAAAGGGGCAACCAAGGGATAATGGTAAACTACTCCTAATGTTCTTTATTTGAAGGATTATTGTATCATGAGGCAGGTGGACTTTAGGTGTTTTATGGTAGCCCACAAAACTGGTACCTGGGCTGCATGTGATTTCACTAAGACCCCCCAGGACTTAGAAGAAGGTTGCAGCTGGGAGGTGGAAATATAGGCATTAATGCAATTAGGTTTGGACGGTCACACAATCCCAGGAGTCCCCCAGTGTTCTGATTACACTATATACCCTTCCCCACCTAGGACAGAGAGAGCCACATCAGTGCTTTTGGCTGACCCCTGCTTCCAGCTCCGCTCCATATGCTATCTTCTGGGGCAGCCAGAGCCCCCAGCACCTGGCACTGTCCTGCCTGCCCCAGACCAGAAGCGCTTCTCCCTGCAGAGCTGTAAGTGAGCCAGGGGTGGTTAAGGGAAAAAAGATTTGGGACTGTCTGAAGTCAGGAGCTCCAAGAACAGCAAATCCCCAGCCTGGGAATATTCAAAAGGCACCAGATTCTAGGCTGCATCTGGCCTGACACACCTACCACTATCTCAGATACTGATTATATCAATGCTGAGGAGCTGGCACAAGTGGAGCAGATGCTGACACATCTGACCTTTGCATCTGCCCAGGCAGCAGCTGCATCCCTGGTGAGTGGGACCACAGCACATCCCATGCTACTTGAATACATGTGTGCACACCAATATAGGCATAGCATATGCAACCACCCTTCACTTCCCTCCCTGCAGCCCACCAGTGAGGAAGATCTCTGCCCAATCTGTTATGCCCACCCCATCTCTGCTGTGTTCCAGCCCTGTGGACACAAGTCCTGCAAGTAAGTGGGGCCCCATGGGCTTTGGGAAGCAGCAGTAGGAACATCCGAGACAGTCTTTATCCCCTCCCCATTGCAGAGCCTGCATCAACCAGCACCTGATGAACAACAAGGATTGCTTCTTCTGCAAAGCCACCATCGTGTCTGTAGAGGACTGGGATAAGGCAGCTAATACAAGCACCACCTCCTCAGCTGCCTAGGCCTGCCAAACCTTCACCTGCAAACCCAGACCCAGGCAGAGACCCATTTATGAGCTTCCCTTGCCCTGTTCCCTACCACATCCAACCTCTTTGTCTATGTGTGCCCCCATTGGTAGGAGCCTGGTCGTGGCCCTAATTATGTCTGAGCTTGACTTTCAATCAGGGCCACAGTAAACATTAAATTATTATTCCATACAGCCCTGGCCTGGCCCTTTTTAAGGGAGTGGGGTTTGTGGGGTGTGGCCCAGCAGGGATACTGCTACTTTATGTCCAAGTGAGAAGGCAGGTGTTCATTCAGCAGCTTCATCCTCATCCAATCCTCCCCAGACAAATAGCACCAAGTCCAGGGCCTTTTGTGTGTCAAGCCAGTGCTCCTCTTGCTGATGGGGAAATAGTGGGTATGGCCAGCCCCAGGCATCCCCTCACATAATGATACGAGGCTCTGGCACTGATTCACCAATAGACTTGTGGGGCAGCACACTGGCTCCGTTGAGGTAGAGCTCGTCGTTAACTATAACATCCTCGCCCAGCACAGTTACGTTCTCCATACGCACCTGGGTGAGGGGGGATAAGACCTTGTCAGTGAGGGAGATGCATTTTCTGGCCCTCTCCCCATCTGGCCCAGCCCATTGGCTTACCCACTGGCCCACACGGCAGCGCCAGCCCACGATGCATGACTCAAGCCAGGAATGGGAACGTATGTGGGCATCCCGCAGCACTGTGCACCGCCGGATGCACACGCCATCCTCCACCACCACACCAGGACCCAGGCTCACATTGGGACCAATGCTGCAGTTCTGGCCAATACGGGCACTTGGATCCTGAGAGCAATGGGGAAAATACAGTTGGGCCATTTGTCCCCTAGGGACTGAAGGGATTAATGATGGGCTGGACAAAGGCCTCACCACAAGAACATTGCCCACAATGCCAGGGCCTGAGCATAATCGCTCAGGTTGCTTCTGCCTCAGTGACTGAAGGAAGAGACACATGCCAGTGAGGAAATCCTTGGGCTGACCGATATCCATCCAGAAGCCTGTAGGGAGGGATGCATCAGGGGCTCAGCCCAGCCACAGACCACCCCCACCCATGACTTCTCTGCCTCACCCTGCAGCTCCATGGCATATAGCTGCCCCTCCTTGGCCATAATGGGGAAGACCTCCTTTTCAATGGACGTAGGCTGCAGCTGTGGGAGTGGGCAGCTTGTGAGCAGGGTCATGGTAGTAATGGCCTGTCCCACCCTAGCCCACCCAGCAGCTGTCTTCTACACACCTGGATGCGTTGCAGCACTGCAGGGCTCAGGATGTACATGCCTGCGTTGATCTTATTGGACACAAATACCTGTGGCTTCTCCACAAACCGGTGAATGCGGCCCGTGTCAGCCTCACATACCACCACACCGTACTTAGAAGGCTCCTCCACCTTGGTCACCTGAATACAGGGGGACTTAAGCCTAGTCCAGTGTTCCTAAGCCTTTACACATATGCTGTCCCAAGTTTCAGGGATTCTGTCCCAAATACTTAGAAGATACTGCTTAGCTGTGCTCTCATAAGGAGAAAGATCAAAGGGGAGCGGGGGTTGGGGGGGGGGCGCAAGGGAAGCTGGGCTGGGATGTTGCAGGGAATGTCAAAGGAGAAGGAAGACCTGGTCTCTTACCAGGATGGAGCCCTCCTGACCATGGTGCTGATGGAATTGCGCCATGGCTTGGAAGGGGAAATCACAGATCACGTCGCTGTTGAGGACGAAGAAAGGGTCTGCAGTCTCAGAGAGCAGGTCACGGGCCAATGCCAGGGGCCCAGCTGGGGGAAGGGAGCAGATCACGGCCTTGTTGGGGATCTGAATCCCTGAATTCAGGTTCAGCAGGTACCACCCTCTTCTGGCTGCAAACCCTCCCCAAGGAACCTTCTTGTATCCACTGACCTGTCCCCAAAGGCTCCTCTTCATGAGACATGGAGATTCGGATTCCCAGCTGGAAATGAGAAGTCACCTCGTCAGGTTCTCCCTCCGGAGCAGGAAGGTGGACCAACGGAACCGGCTAAGAGTCCGTGCCTCACCCTCTGCTCCTGCATCTTCATTTCTTTCTCCAGCACCTGCGACATGTAGCTCACAGCCAGGATCACGTGATCCACGCCTGCCTGTCGGACAGGATAAAGCCAGCGAACAGGCGGGCTCAGCCGGTAGGTACGGGCACCCCTGACCTCCAGTCGCTAGACGTCCCTCGTCCGCCCAGGACAGACCCCGGGCCTTACCGCAGCAAGGGCCTCCACTTGATGCAGCAGGATGGGCTTATTGCAGAAGTCTACCAGCGGCTTCGGGGTACTCAGCGTTAGTGGTCTCAGCCGCGTTCCATAGCCGCCTACCAAGATCAGTGCCTTCATCTCGCCTGTGGGCGACGGGAGTCAATCCTAGGCTCCAAGGTGCCTGCACCCCGCCTGGCCAACACTGGCCACGAACTACACCCGCTGTGTCCTGCCCCACGCCCTTCACCAGTCAGACTGACCAACTCTGGTTTCAATTTGTTCGCCTGGCCTAACCTGACGCCGGCACCCGGCCGCAAGAACACAAGTTACCTAGCGGGCGGTGGGCGGCTGGTCGAGTATTCCGACAGCACTAGGCGCGGGCAATGACGTGACTCCAGCGGGCCAATCAGCTGCTGTCTACGTGGCACGGCCGCCAGCGTCGGAGCGCTGGGCGCGGCACTTCCAAAGTCGTAGCCAATGAGAGCCTGAGTGCGCCAGGCTGCTATGGGGACCCGAAAGAGACTCGCGGGTCACCTGTCTATTGGCGGAACCAAATGCGGAACTGGCGCCAAGGGCGAGGCCTCACTCCCTACGGGAGCTAGATTGGCTGCTGGGTAGACGCTTGTGGCCACGTTTTGCTGTCCAGGGCCCCGCCCCCTGCGCTCCGACCCTGGGAGAAGGGGACTGAAGAAGCGGATCACGCGATCGGAGGTCGTTGGCGGTGCTGGGCTGGGTGGATTCACCCTGGAGCTGCTAAGTTTTCAGAAAGATACGGACAAGCTACAATTTCTAGCGGCTTTATTTTGACATATACGACCTCAGACACAAGCGGGGTGGGCAGCGCTGGGTGTACAGAAAGGGGCGGGCTCGGCCCGGGCACCCCTCCCTTACTCGCAAGGTCCAAGGAAATGCAACTGCGCGAGTCGTGGCCGGAGTCACCTGTAGTATCCAGGCGCAGGCCTCGGGTGGCGTGGACAGGTTTAGGTTCCAGGAAAAAGAAGAGCGGAGAGTGATTCCCAGAATGCGAGGTCTTACATGTCCCCGAGGAGCAAAGGAACCACGTCCTTCCCGGGGGTCGCCATTTTCTTCATTAAAATATTTTTTAAATTGGCACAAACATAACCAAATTGTACAGCTGTAAAGTTAAAAGCAATCTGCATCTAGGGAACGTGCACATGGCCAGGTGAGCGCGTGAGTAGCAGCTACTAAACCAACCCAGGCCTCTGGCCCTTGGTGGGAATCCCCACACCCATTGCACAGACCCAGAAAAGAGAGGGTGGGGTTCCTGGCTAGTTGCTACATTGGTCCCCTTCCTTTTTAAGCACCACCAGTCCCTTTCCACCCCAACCCTGGAGGCGGGGTCTGGTGTTGGCCCAGCCCAGCGAAAATAACAGAAGGGTGACCTGAGCACCCCAACCCATGATCCCCAGTTGCACTTTGGTCCTGATTTGGGGATGGGAAGGCAGGGCCTGGCAGCATTAGGACTCTCTAGCCTGGGCCAGGCAGAAGGAGCAGTGGCAGAAAATGTGCATGCACAAGCTTTCCACCACTCATCAAATATGATTGGGTTTCCAGGTACCAAAAGTGCTGAAAAGAAAGGCCCTGCCCTGGGGGAGAAGCAGCAAATTCCAGCCCTTCCACTATTTCTAGTGCCAGGAAATAAACCAGTACAGCCTCCTGTGCTGAGTAGTACCAGAACAGGGTGGCATCTCATGTCCCCAGGCAGTGGCCCCAAATCCTTCTTATCCTCCCCACTGCCAGGGAATATCAGCTACGCTAACAATGACCTTTCCCTCTGACTGAAACCACAGAATGGTACAGGAGAGAAGGTGGTTATTACTAGAAACAGGCAAATTTGTGCCTCCCAGTCAATGGGAATCTGCCCACCACTGGCACCAGGGTTGGAGGGCTTAGAGAGGTAGGATCCATCAAGGACCCCATTTCAGAGACTACATCTCTAAAGGCCAGGAATCAGGTCATCAGTTACCAAGGCTTCTCACAAACACAGGCCAGCAGGCTTACCTTTAATGCCCAAATAGGGACATGTCAAAAGAGACAATGACAGTGGCTCTAAGCTTATAGGAAAGGGTGCTAACCTTGGCAATGACTGAGTGTGGTGCCTGTCACCTGCTGGCCACCTTGTGTTAAAGGCAGCAAAACTACATGCCGTTAAAAGGTGGCAGCAAGAATGATTAAAACTATGTGAAAGGGCTACCCCTTGAGTGTTGAGGGCCGCACTCCAGGCCCATAGGAAGGGTGCCAGGCCAGCAGGGAAATAACCCTAAAATTCATTCTGGAACCAGGTTTAAAAAAAAAAAAAAAAAAAGCAGCACCTGCTGAGGAAGGTCAAAGGGGCAAAAGCTCACCTCAGAAAGGAAAGAGAGACTATTTTGCTGAGGAAAGTATGAAGGAAATCAATATACTAACAAACAAGGCAACACCCCAAAGGAAGGCTCACCACAGTATAAGGGCTGGCAGGTGGACAAATGGACAAACTGATGGACCCCAGGATTATTCAGACAAAGCTCTCAATAGCATAATCTGGGCACCTGTACCCAGGGCCCAATGTCTCTAAGAGCAGACAAGCTTAAAATTCTCCCTCACAATGGGCTGCCTCCTTGAGCTTTGCCTGGGGAAGTGAGAGACCCTGAGCAGACCACAGCCCTTCAGTCCTGGGAGGAGCAGCCCATCCAGAAGCAGCACAGCTGCCCAAACTATAAGAGGAAGACTCCCACCCACAGTACAAGAACTGCAAATACTGTATGGTCCAGGGCCCCTAAAGGCCCCATGGCCTACCAGAACACACTCTTCTCAGCAAACAGAGTGGTGCCCTTCAGTGGGACAGAAGGGGTTGGCCTCCTCAGGCAAGGGGATCTTGTTGAGAGAGGCTAGCTGGGGTTTTGGGCAGAGGAGCAGGTTTATGTGCCAGGTCCATGGAGAAACCAGGCCTGCCTGCTGCCATAAACTGGCTTCAGCTCAGCTTCATGAATGTAGCCCCATGCCAAAATCAGACCCAAGAAACATGGGTCCAGCTGTGTGCAGTCAGCTTTCTGATGACAAGGGCATCTGTTCAAGAGCTGGCTGACACCCACAGCACAAAACTGAAAAGCTCCCAAGAGATAGGGACCAATCCCCTCTTATATTGGGGGAACAAAGGATGAGTGGGCATGGAGGGGCCCTGTACCGTCCAGGGCTTCATTACACAATCAGCAGGACCCTGCAGACACAGACCCTAAAGACCTAGGTAAGAGAAACCAAAGTCCAAGGGCATCTTATCTCTGCTGCCAAGCCCACCAGGGGCACCTCTTCCTTCCTAAGTCAACCTGGACACAGCAGTCACAGCCACAGAGCTACGGAGCCTGGCCAAGAGGACGCATGTTCTGCCCTCCTTCACTTTATATATATGGATTCCAGGCTACAGCTAAAAACATTTCTTTTAGTTTACACCAAAGAGAAATATAACCCTTTAAAAGCAAGTCTGTGTGTCCTCACGGCAAGTTCAGAGCAATGGTCCCTGCCTGCGGGTGGAGAGGAAGGGGTCCCAGGGGGCCCATAATTGGGCCTACTGGTTCTCGTCCCGCATCTGTTCCATGATGCTGATGAGATTCTCCAGGCCAAACACATAGCCTCTGTCTGGCCCATCATGCACAGTGGGGTCATCCCGGAAGCCTTTGAATGTGCTATGTGCAAAGTCAATCATGCGGACATCCACCTTAGGTGGAGAGGAGGGGCCTGCCTCGGAGTTGGTGCTGCTGGGGCTGGTACTGGGGCTACAGGGTGGTGCCACTTCAGGGAGCCCCATGTCCAGGTGCTTAAGACGCAGCTCAGATCGGCACTCCTTGCCATCATAGATGACAAGCAGAGAACTGGAGTAGAAGCGGTAGGAGGCCTGCCGCTCCAGCACAGCTTTGAGGCCCCGCAGTTTGCTCAGAATAGGCTCAAAGAGGTCACGTCGCAGGTCCAGGCCATTGTGCAGGTACTGATAGAGAGCATTGCGGAAGCCTTCAATGGAGAGCCCACGGCCATAGTATTTGTTCCTGCAGAGGTAATGCCCTGTGTCCAGCTGGTATACCTGAAACCCCAGGAGACAGACAGGGTGAACACCAGGTAAGTCTGATGACCTTGTGGTACCCCGGGCAAGCACCATTTGGAAAGCACTCTATAACCAAGCTGCACTTTATTGCTCTTCCAACTGGAAGGAGGCAGGCCACATTCTCTCTAGGTTTTGCCATCATAAGAGCTACGAAAGGCAATTACTGGACCTATGGTCATCACTTTTAGAGCCCTCCTCCAAGCTGCTCTGGGCCCCCACTAGACTTTAACTAGGAACATACTGCTTAGTTGAACATACTGCTATTAGACAAGGGTCTTACTTGCCCCACTGTGGAGGGAGCAGACTCTCACAGCAGCACTGAACCTGGAACCCAAATCCAGGTCAATAGTTGGGACAGGAGGTCTCAGGGAAGGGGAGAAATGTCTCCTGGGAGGACATTTGGTACTGTCCTCTGTACTGTCCTCTAGGTATGGGCACAACCTAGAATATGCAAGTACAGCACTGAGGCTCTCACTAGTGGTGACTCACCTGCATTCCACAGACCCTAACCCCCAGTGTAGCAGATGTGCTCTGCTCGCATTTCCTCATCTGCCGGGCCGCCTTCTCAGCTGATGCATCATCCCCATGCTGCCGGGTGCCCATCTTCAAGTCCAGAACACAGGGATACTTGAAGTGGTGTACCACGTTCTCAAGCAGGAGAAATTCTGGTCCAAGGTCAAGAATGACAACCACACTCACCGTCTAGTCCATCCAGGACAGCACAAGAAAGGTTTTTTTTTTTTTATAAAAAAGAGCATTCTGGTCTAATGCAAAATGTGTTCACCTCTCAAATGTGGGTTTTACACCTCTAGCTTGTAACTATTATTTTTCAGTCTTGGGAATTGACTTAGGGGTGCCCTACTATGGAATTACATCCTTATTTATTTATTTATTGAGACAAGGGTATAACTTGTTGAAGTTGACCTTGAACTTGTGATCCTCCTACCTCAGTTTTCCAAATAGTTGGGATTACAAGTGTGTGTCACTGTGCCCAGCTTATTTCTTTTTGCGAGTGTGTAGAGGGATTGAACTCAGGGGCACTCGAGCACTGAGCCACATCCCCAGTCCTGTTTTTTGGGTCTCATGAGTTGTTCAGCGCCTCACTTTTTGCTGAGGCTGGATTTGAATTTGAGATCCTCCTGTCTCAGTCTCCTGAGCCGCTGGGATTACAGGTGTGCACCACCACACCCATACCTAGCTTATTTCTTAACAACAACAAAAAAATTTTCAGGCATGGTGGTGCATGCCTGTAATCCCAGCTGCTTGAGAGGCTGAGGCAGGAGGATCACAAGTTCAAAGCCAGCCTCAGCAAAAGTGAGGTGCTAAGCAACTCAGTGAGACTCCATCTCTGAATAAAATACAAAATAGGGCTGGGGATACGGCTCAGTAGTCAGGTGCCCCTGAGTTCAACCCCCAGTACAAAAAAAAAAAAAAATTTTTGGTAAAATGTATTAAATAAAATTACTATTTATGACCACTTTTTTAAAGTGTATCATTTCAGTGGCATTAAGTATATTTACATTGTTATGCATCCATCACCATTATCTACTTCCAGAAATTTCTTCATCTATTCAAAGTAAAATTTTGTCCCCTTTAAATACTAACTCCCTATTCTCTCTTCTCCTAAACTCCTGGGAAACTTTTCTTCTACCTCTGTATCTAGGAATTTATCAATTCCAGTTGTCTCAAACTAGTGGAATCTTACAGTATCTATTCTTTTGTTCCTAGCTTATTTCACTTAACAAAATGTTTTCAAGGTTCATCCATGTCACAGAATATTAGAATTTCATCCCTTTTTTGTGGTTATATAATTTTCCATTATAGGTATATGCCATCCCCATTGATGTGTTGTTTGCTTTTTACAAGCAATAAACTAAAGATATAGCAGATTTGGACACATTCCTGACACCATCAATAAACCATGTCCTACTCAAGGCAGCACTTCAGCCAGCCCTAAGAAATAAAGAAGAGGTTGGGGATATAGCTCAGTTGGTAGAGTGCTTGCCTCACATGCACTAAGGCTCTGGGTTCAATCCCCAGTACCACCAAAAAAAAAAAAAAAAAAAAAAGAAATAAGGAAGATACGTTTGTAGCATTACTATAAAAATGTGGAGATAAGATTCTATTGCCCTTTAGAATTCTAAGATAAATGCTGAATAAATTTTTCTATCTGGGGGCTGGAGATGTAGCTCCATGGTAGAGTGCTTACCAAGCATGTGCAAAATCCTTGGTTCAATCCCCAGTACCAAAAGAAAAAGAAAAAAAAAATCTACCTTGTCATTTTTTCACTAAATTCCAAAATAGTGAAGTACAAATTTAAACATATCTCACAATAGTCTGTTCTAGACTGCCAAGTTTTAATCTTATCATGTAGATAAGAAAAGGCAGAAAAAATAACATGTTAATGAAAGTAAAAGAAGGAAGAAGAGGAGTCTAAAAACAAAAATGAGAACAAAGAGAAGCCCCTGGACAGGGGACCTCAAGAATGGTCTGGAGGGGCCCTGACATGGGCCCTACAGTCCCAGAAGACACTGGTGAAGGAGGGGTGTGTCAAGGATACTGTAGAGCTTTCGGTCCTTGGATTCTGAGCGCATGCGGCTCAGCTGCTGCTTGTGACAACGCAGACTCCAGGGGTTGTGGCTGATCTTCTCAGAACTCAGACCACTATTGCCATCTAGCATCTGGAAAGGGACGTCTGAATGGCTGTGTAGTTCTACCTTCGGACTCTTTGCCTCCTGGGAACTAAAAAAACAAAACAAAAACAAAAACAAAAAAAACAAACAAACAAACAAAAAAACACCCAAAAAACAAAAAACACACACATACACATCACTATGGGATTCAGGCAAGTTATCTTTGAGGTCACAGGGTAGAGAAGAATTGTATCAGGCCTAACCTGCCATCCACAGACCCTGCTAACAGATGGCAAGGGGTCTCAGATATGTGTGGCAATAAAAGTGAGTAAATGATATGAGTAGTACTCTTCCTTATATCTCTCAAAAATAATTATTCATGTCAAATTATGTTATGAAGATACTATTTCATATCCACTAGGATAGGATACTATAATCAGAAGAAAAAATTTGAACAAGAGCTAATCAAGATGTGATGAAATTAAAACCCTATACATTGCAGGTACAAATGTATATGCAGCCAATGTGAAAAACAGTGGTGAACGGTTCCTCAAAAGGTTAAACATAAGTGGTGCATGCCTATAGTCCCAGTTACTCAGGAAGCTGAGGCAGGAGGATCGCTTGAGCTCAGGAGTTTGAGACCAACCTGGGCATCAGAGCAAACACCATTTCAAAAAAAACCAAAAACAACAACAACAAACACACACACACACACACCCAAAAAATTGAACATAGGACTACATGACCAGATATATACCCAATTTTGTGCCTAGATATATACCCAAAAGAATTGAAAACATGGATTCAAACAGATACTTTATACCAATGTCCATAGAAGCATCAATCACAAAAAATTTTAAAAACATAGAAATAACTCACCAGTATCCATCAACAGATGAGCAGCTAAACAAAATTGCACATATATACAATGGAATATTATTCAGCTATAAAAAGGATTGAAATTATGATACATGCTAGATCATGGATAAACTTGAAAACATTTTGCTAACTGAAATAAGACAGACACAAAAGGACAGATATAATTTGATTCCACTTACATGAGGTAACTGCAAATTCATAAAAACACAAAGTTGAATAATAGTTTCTAAGGGTTAGGGTAAGGAGGAATGAGAAGTCAGTTGCACAACACTGTGAATGTACTTAATGCCACTGAATTGTATACTCAAAAAGGTTAAAATGTTCATTTTATGACAATAAAAAATTAACAAAGTCAGGTATGGTAGTGCATGCCTAGAATGCTAGCTATTCAGGAGCTGAGGCAGGAAATTGCAAGTTTAAGGTCAGCCTGGGCAACTTAGCAAGACTCTATCTCAAAAACTAAAAGTAAAATAAAAGGGATGCTGTTACAGGTCAGTGGTAGAGCATTTACCCAGCATGCATAAGGCCCTGGGTTCAATCCCCAGTACACACACACACATACACCCCAAACAAAAACAAACAAAAAAAAAAAAAAAAAAAAAAAAGAGAGAGAAAAAGAAAGAAAACGTGATGAGGGTGCAGTTTCACACTAAGCAAACAGGGTGGACCATGGGCTGCCACTTTCATGGATGTGAATAACTGTCCTACCTTGGTCCAGAACATCTAGAAAAGCTTCCTATAATGGGATTTTTAAAAGCATATGCTGGCATTGTGCTTATGAATGATTGTCTATCTCTTCATAAGGCCTGGTAGCAGCACAGTGGTACATGCCTTTAATCCCAGTAGCTGGGAGAACTGAGGCAAGATCACAAATTTGAGCCTGTTCTGGGCAACTTAGTGAGACCCTATCTTAAAATAAAAACTTAAAAACAAGGATGGGTTTGTAGCTCAATAGTACAATGCTTGTGGAGCAAGCATAGGGCCTGGGTAGGATCCCTAGTACCGCCCCCCCGCAAAAAAAGAGGAGGAGGTGGAGGAGGAAAACATCATCATAGGGAAAAAACAAACAAACAAACAAAGAAAAAACAAAAAAAGCAAGATATATTCTACTAGGAACAGGCCAGCAGGTCTCAAAGGTACCTGTGTTTCTTAGGGTAAGGTTTGTGCCTGTGGAAAGCATCAAGCCTACAGAGAATTTTATTTCCAGAATAAATCAAACCACAAAAGTATTTTGGCAAGAAGGGACACCAATTGATGAAATTATACCACAATTTTATTATGTTCCAACATAAAAATCTTTGCTTTAAGTAAATGGCAGTACTGTTTTTCACACTGACAAGCCCAGAAAAACAAACCACTGGTAAAGCAATATGGCCTGAAAATTGGAGAGCAAGTCTGCAGCTTAGAACAGAAGTGGAGCACTGCAGCAATTTCAAATGCCAGTCTCCTCTTCAGAACTGCTGGCCTTTTCTCTCACTGGGCAAGGAGTTACACAGACTTAAGCTGACCAAAAGGATTACTGTATGCTGGAAATGTCGACCTTCTTCCAGGGTCAAGAATTTGGGAAAGCTCTGCAACATTGGATAGGAGACCCTAATTCCCTTACCTGGAACTAGAGGAACCCATCTAGGCCTGACAAAACCCTTTACCTGTCAAAACGCTCATTTTCTTCTGCAGAGAGCACTGTTGAGGCCATTTACAGACACTTTTTTTTTTTTTTTTTTTTTTTTTTTGTGATTCCCTTTAGGAAACCACAGGGCAACTTATTTTCAAATAAGTCCAATCAAATTTAGTGTCTGAGCAGGGCCTCTGTGGCACCTGGCATCACCCTTAGAGATGCAGCCCTAGCTCTGGTGAGGAAACAAGTTTCACCCCTGGAGTGACTGAGTGTCCACTAATAGGCCAAAACAAAAGTATGATCACTGCAGGTGGAGCTGTCACTTTCAGAGTAGGGCCTTGTTCCTGAACATGAACATAACTTAATGTGAGTCTATATTCACTGGCTTTTTACCAGATGACTCATGAAGTAAATTCTGTACTTTAAGAGGACAAAAAGAAAGGCCACTCTGGCCGGGCGTGGTGGTGCACACCTATAATCCCAGTGGCTTAGGAGGCTGAGACAGGAAAATCCTAAATTCAAAGCCAGCCTCAGCAACTTCGAGACGCTAAGCAACTCAGTGAGCCCCCATCTCTAAATAAAATACAAAATAGGGTTGGGATGGGGCTCAGTGGTCGGGAATTCAATCCCTGGCACCAAAAAAAGAAAAAGAAAGCCCACTCTGGGCTGGAGTCATAGCTTAGTGGTAGAGTACTTGCCTAGCACGTGTGAAGCACTGGGTTTGATTTTCAGCATCACATATAAACAAACAAAGGTCCATTGAAAACTAAGTATATAATAAAAAATAAAAAAAGCAAGCCCACTCTAAAGAGCTTCTGGGAGAGAAACACCCATTGCCAGCTACAGACTTGGGGAACATTCCTTGTCATTGAGCAAATTATGTCCCAATTATCTAGTTAAGATGAAGTTCCTTAGGGAATGAAAGGAACACAGAAGTGCTTCCACAGGACAGAGTTAATCTGTCCACAGAATGTTCAACATATGGAGACAATGCTTATTTAAGAAGTAGATATGTAGCACTCTCCTTGCATCACAGTTGCTGACCTGGCCAGAGAGAACCGCTGACTGAGGGTGCAGGAAATAATTCATCACACACCCAGCCAGAGTCCTATTGGGTTTCTGTGCTTCCTCACATAAATGGGAACTATTCACAGGGTAAGTGAAGAGGGCTAGAATGTCCTAGGCCCTGAACAAAGTGCTGGGAGCTAGTGTGGACAGCAAGTGTTGGTGAATTGATCTGATGTCAGGGATGAACTACTGCCACATCTAAGAAAATTCCCAACTTTTTTTCGTGTGCATGGTGCTAGGGACAGAACCAAGGGCAAGGTAAGAGCTCTACCATTGGGAAAGAGTTCCAACCCCCAATTTCAACTTCTGAATCAAGTCATAGAGCACCCTACTCACTGAAACTTACTTAAATGAAATTAAATATGAAGTAATTTAATTATACAATTTTTATTTCACTATTTTAGGAAGTTCACTGTATTTTCAGTCCATACTAATGTTATTAATTTTACTACTCAGTGGTGTTGTTTTTTTTAAAGAGAGAGAGAGAGAGAGAGAGAGAATTTTATATATATATATATATATATATATATATATATATATATATTTTTTTTTTTTTTTAAAGTTTTCAGCGGACACAACATCTTTGTTTGTATGTGGTGCTGAGGATGGAACCTGGGCCACACGCACACCAGGCGAGTGCGCTACCGCTTGAGCCACATCCCCAGCCCCAACTCAGTGGTTTTTTAGTACTGTATTCACAAGGTTGAGGATATAACCACTACTTAATTTTCAGAATATTTTATTCACCCAAAACCAAACTGTGTCACCTCTGTGACTCTATAGTGTCACAGTCACTCTCTATTGCCACTACCACTGTCTTTAACTACTAACAGAAGCAAGCACTAACCTGCTCACTCTCTATGGCTCTGCCTGTTCTAACTACTTTATATATATATAGAATCATGTAGTATATGGTCTTTTGTGTCTGATTTATTTCACTTAATGTTTTTAAGAGTCATCTGTATTGTATGTTTTATCAGTACTCTATTCCTTTTTAAGGGCTGAATAAAATTCCAGTGTACAGATATACGTACCATGCTGTGCTTATCCATTTACCCACCGATGGACATGGGTTGTTCCCATGGTCTGGCTATCAAGAATAATGCTAAGAAAATCTATGTACAAGTTTTGTATGAATATACTATTCAATTCTCTTGGGTAAATACCTAGGAATTAAATGACTAACTACCTTCCCCCCAACCCTGGGTACTTGGGATTAAATCCAGTCACGCTCTACCACTGAGTTACATACCTAACCCCCTTTTTGAGACAGGGTCTCACTAAGTTGCCCAGGTTAGCATCGAACGTAAGATCCTCCTGTCTCACTCAATCTCCTCAATCACTGGGATTACAAGCAGGTACCATTGTGTCTGGCTTGGGTTTAACTTTTTGAAGTCTTGCCAGATTGTTTCCAAAGCAGCTACACCACTTTACTTCCCCACCAGCAATGGAGGAGGATTCTAATATCTCTATGCTCCTGTTATTACTTTCACTGTCCATCCTTTTGATTATATCCATCCTAGTGGAAGCTCACATTAATTTTTGCAAGAAATACAAGGATTTCCAAATCTTTAAGAAAAATCAAATCCCAATACAATAAATTTTAGGTTCAGGGATAGGATTACTGATATCAGATTATCAGAGGCCAGACACAAAACCATTAGGGTAATACTAGACTGCATGGCCTATCATGGGTCTCATGCTTGGACATCCTGTAAGTCAGAAAGCATTTGTAATCTCACTGTAGACCAATACTTTTCAACATTCTCTCTATGTGTACGAGACATAACAGAAAACCACAGAACCTATTGTCACCAGTACAGGGCATCCTTGCTTCCAAAGGGTTGAGAGTTTCAGTCTCTCTTAATTAGTTATGGCCATCTCCAGAAAGATGCATCACTGGGTTTATGTGACACACAGGGGAGGCCACACCTGCAAGGGTAACCCAAGAATACTAATCATCCTCCTGAATTTTAGAAAATGCTTCCCCATGATGTGTCAGGTCTCTAAATATGTCCTGAGTACTTATGCCAACAGGAAAAGATTATAACTGAAGTTTGCTTGCCATCCTCTTACCTCTCAGAGGTCTCAAAGGAGAGGCTGGCTTTCTCCTCCTTATGGTCACTGCCACTGCCTGACCGGTGCAGGCTCCGTCGGGAGTGTTTACGCCGAGGTTGCTCCCGTTCTGATGTGTCATCCTGATCCATGGTCTCACTTTCCACATAAGGGTAGGCCACCAAGTTGATGTAACCATCACTGTCCCCCTCAAAACAGACAGATACCACACCTGTTGAAAAAAAGGCAGCTAGTAAACAAATGTCAACAGGCTGGGTCCATGTAGCACAGATTATTAGCATCTGCATTTCCACTGCACACAGGCTTTACTTTCCCTTAACCAAATACTGATAGAGGAATAGCAGCCAGCAGACATCATCTTTCCAAAAGAAGATGACTACCACCTCTACCCTGATCTGTTGTTTACTCAGATAAATCCCACTTGGTCATGTTGTATTATCATTTTAATATATTGTTGATTTGATCTGCTAAAATTTTGTTCATATGTGCAGGTTCATGAAAAATATGTTATATTTTTTATAATGGGCTTCTAGAATGAGTTTGGAAGTAGTCCCTCTTGAAAATTTCAGAAGAGCTTGCGTAGATAATATTTGGTTTTAATATTTAGCAAAATTTAGCAGTGAAAGCATCTGGGCCTGAATTTTTTTAATATTTCTCTTTTTTAATATTTATTTTTTTAGTTTTAGGTGGACATAATATCTTTATTTTATTTTTACGTGGTGCTGAGAATCAAACCCAGTGCCTCATGCATGCTAGGCGAGCGCGCTACCACTTGAGCCACATCCCAGTCCTTTTTTAATATTTCTTAAAAAAAAAAAAAATTTTTTTTTAGTTGTAGATGGACACAAAAATTAATTTATTTTTATGTAGTGCTAGGAGCAAACCCAGTGCCTCACATATGCCAGGCAAATGTTCTACCACTGAGCTACAGTCCCAGTCCCCAGTGTGGGAATGTTTTTAAACTCCAATTTCAATCTATTTTATAGAGCTGCTGGGATTACAGGCATCTGTCAATGTGCCTGCTCCATAGCACAATTTACAATATCAAAAACAGTAAATTAGGGGCTAGGATTGTGGTTCAGTGGTAGAGTGCTCATCTAAGATGCACGAGGCACTGGGTTCGATCCTCAGCACCACAGAAATGTAAAATAAAGATATTGTTGTGTCCACCTAAAACTAAAAAATAAGTATTAAAAACAAACAAATAAAAAAACCCCAGTAAATTACACAGACATAATGATATTAACTAATCTTCAAATTTTGGCAGTTTTCACACTAATTCTGTTTATGGTCTAGGATTTCACATTAATTCTCCTTAGTCTCCTTCCATCTGGAAATATTCCTCAGTCCTTAATGACCACAACACTTTTGAAGAATACTAGTGGTTTTTCTCTAAGATGTTCCTGAATTTGGTTTATCTTGTGTTTCCTCATGATTAAACTGAGGCCATTTATTCTGGGCAGCAACCTGAGTCCTCATCATTTCAGGAGGTATATGCCTTGCTTGTTGTTAACTGTCAATGAACCTTTTATTTATTTATATGCATTGCTGAGAATTGAACCCAGTGCTTGACACATGCTAGGCAAGAGATCTACCACTGAGATACAACCTAGGTCCCATGTCTTGTTAATGGTGATTTAACTTTGATCACTTAGTTAAGATGATATATGTTGGACTTTTCCACTATACAGCTTTTTTCCTGTTGTAATTTATGAGCATTTTATGTGTAGATGCTTTGAGACTCTCTAAATATCCTGTTTCTTACTATACTTTTTAGCCCAGTAATTTTAGGATCCATGATGGCTCTTGCTTGCTACAATTATTACTGTGTTGTATACCTACTGGACATTTTGTTTCCATCATTGCTCCTATATGTATTAATTAAAAGGAATGAGAGTTCCATAAGTAAGAACAGTCCCTTCATACTCATTTATCTATCTAGCGTGGATTTATGAATATTTTGTTTAAATTCTTTTTGAGTTGGCCACTGGAACTCCTTTAAAGTTGGCTCTTTAAGTACTTTTGACATGCACTTCCATTATTTTTGACAATTTTTTTTTAAACTTTCTACCACAGGAATTACTTTTCCTGCCTCAACTCAGAAGCCAATCATTTTACCAAGAAGCTCTGCTTCTTGTAATTGTGGAAATGGTAATTAGAAAAATTAAGATGATAGAGTTAGATATATTGATTGCTACAGACATATCATTGCTATTAAGCCCTTTTAGCAGACAAAGCTAGGAAATACATGTATGAATACTAGCCCATCTATTTATTGCCATATAGTTTTTTTTTTTTTGCTTGTTTGTTTGTTTGTTTTTTGTGGTGCTGGGGACTGAACCCAGTGCACGAGAAGCAAGCACTCTAACAACTAAGCTACATCCCCAGCCCCAATATAGGTATTTTAAAACTCAACCCAGCTAAGAAAAAAGTACCAATAAGGAGCCAGGCACAGTGGCACATGCCTATAATCCCAGCAGCTCAGGGAGCTGAGGTAAGAGGATCACAGGTTTGAAGCCAGCTTGAACAACTTAGAGAGGCTATACACAAACTAGTAAGACCCTGTCTCAAAATAAAAAAGGGCTGGGATATGGCTCAGTGGTTAAGCACCTTTGGTTCAATCCCTGATACAAAAAAAAAAGAAAGAAAAAAAACCCACCAATAATGTTCCCTATCTTGGCAACAGATTTTCATTTATTAGTATATCAACCACAATCATCTAGTGTTACTGCTTGTTGTACTAAGGGGGAAGGTCAAAGATTCTGTATATTTATGCAAATAAGATTTGTCTCATTCATTTACCAAGTATTCACTGAGCATCTACTAGATATTAGGTCTTCTGCTTACTAGTGTAAAAGACAAATTAAGGTCTATATTTTCAAAGAGCTTATATGCTAATGTGAGAAACAAAGAGTAAACATGGACAAAACAATAACAGATTTTGCTAAGTGCTATGAAGAAATTAAGTGAAACCAGGTGCAGTGGCACACACCTATAATCCCAGCATCTCAGGAAGCTGAGGCAGGAGGATTGCAAGTTCAAAGTCAGCCTCAGCAACTTAGTGAGGCCCTAAGCAACTCAACAAGACCTGTCTCTAAATAAAATGTAAAAAAGGGCTGGGGAGAGGCTGGAGTTGTGGCTCACCAGTAGAGTGCTCGCCTAGCACATGTGAGACCCTGGATTTGATCCTCAGCACCACATAAAAGTAAATTAATAAAAAATAGATATTGTGTCCAACTACAACAAAAAACTAAAACATACCTTTTTTTAAAAAGGCGGGCTGGGGATATGGCTTAACAGTTAAGCACCCCTGGGTTCAATCCCAAGTATCCCCCCGACCAAAAAAAAAAAAAAGAAAAAGAAAATTGGAAATATTAACAGAGCAGAACACTTAATATAGGATGATCAGGGAAGGAGTATCTAGGTAGACTGAAGGATGAGGAGAAGTTGTGGACAAAGAACATTCCAAGTTAAGACCCTAAGATTTAAAAAAAAAAAAAAAAAAGCTTGGGGTATTCTAAAAACTTTCACTTCTTTTGGCCAATTAAGAGTTAAGAAACACCAGGTGTGGTAGTTAAGAAGACTTCAATCCCAGCTATTCGGGAGACTGAGGAAAGACGATAGCAAGTTCAATACCAGTCTCGACAATCAAGCAAGATCCTGTCTCAAAAAGCAAACAAACAAACAAACAAACAAAAAGGAATGGAGATATAACTCAGTGGCAGAATGACCCTGGATCCAATTCCCAGTAACCCCCCACCAAAAAAATTTTAAGAAACAACCCAATTAAAAAATAATCAAAGGACTTGAATAGACATTTCTCTAAGAAGATTTATTATACAAATAGTCAACAGGCACATGAAAAACATGCTTAATTAACATCAGTCACTGGGGAAACACAAATCACAGGCCCAATCAGAGTTCACTCATAACCACTAGGACAGCTAAGAAAAGAGAAATAAGAACAGAACAGTGCTGGCAAAGCTATAGAGAAATAGGAAACCTCATACACTGCTACTGAGAATGTAAAAAGGTATGACCACTGTGGAAAATAAGTTTGACAATTCTTCTAAAAGAAAATTACAGGACTAGGGCTCAGTGGTAGAGCACTTGCCTGGCAGACATGAGGCCTTTATTTCAATTCCCAACACCAGTCGGGGGAAAAGGGGATTTTATAAAAACAGAACCTAAAAAAAAAAGATTTAGCCAGGTGCAGAGACATGTGCCTCTAATCCCAGCGGCTCAGAAGGCTGAGGCAGGAGGATCATTAGTTCAAAGCCAGCTTCAGCAAAAGTGAGGCTCCAAGTACTTCAGTGAGATCCTGTCTCTAAATAGGACTGGGGATGTGGCTATGGTTGAGTTCAATCTCCAGTATCAAAAAAAAAAAAAAAAAAAAGAGAAAAAGAAAAGAAAGAAAGAAAAAAGAAAAAGAAAAAATAGTTTATAATGGGCAATCATAAAAATGCATAAATATAAAAATGCATAAGGATCAGATGCTAAAATAAAGTGACTCATTCCAGTATAGTATTCACAGGGTTCTTTCTACAAAATTAACTCACATTTTAAAACATTATTTCTTCCATCAAATGTTAAAGGACTCCCAAGTCCCAGAAATTTTCATAAATTCATTCCCCCAGCACAACAGAGGATCAACAGAGCCTCTTGCTAGCTGTCCAACTGCCCTAACCTGGAAAGCATCAATTTGTCCTTTTCTAGGGCCAGAGACTTTTCCTCTGTCTGCTTCTTTCCTTATCTAAAAACTTTTTTTCCCCCTTCTATTAGTGGCAGTTGAACCCTGGGGCACTTTAACACTGAGTCACTGGGATTACATGCATGTGCCACCATATCTACCTCCAAATAGGAAATCTTGAAGGCAGCACTGGGTCTTTAAGCCGACTTTTTCTCAGTTTTACCTATTATAGTGAGTTCAACTGTCAAGGTCTAAAGACCTTTATGACACTTTCAGCTTCTAATTTTGCCTTGTTTAAGTAACTTAGCTGCTTTGACAGCAGAAGAAGACGATCATATCATATGGTAAACAAAACAGACAACTGAGTTTATAAGGCCACAGCTGCTACTCTCACAAAAATGGCCATTGACTGACCTTTGTATTCAGGGGTGAACTCCTTCATTTCAGGAGGGAGGGACTCATAGAAGCGCTGTTCCCGGGAGATGAGGGGCTTGCACACAGTGTGGTCGTCGTAGCGCATCATGCTGCTGTGTCCTCCCACCTGGTGGATGAAGGGCTCCAGGAGGACTCCCCGGTCTCCGGCCCGACTTGCGTTCTTGCCATACTGCCCCACTTCCATGGTTTGACAAACACACATTGCGTTGGGGCCCAGCTGCACACTGAGGGCAGAGGATGCAGCACATGAGCCACAAAAGGAGAGCTGGGTACAAGGTGCTGACAAGTTGAAGGCCAATGGTTAGAGTCCACTCAGCTTATTATTCTAGCCTACAGAAAAGAAGACAGGAAAAGGGAGTCAAAACATCTGCCAAAGGCTAGAGATATAGCTCAGTGACACAGCACTTACCTAGCACATATGAGGCCTTAGGTTTGATCCCTAGTACCACCAAAGCCACAACCAAAAAAAATATCCGGCAAGTCACAGTGTCCTTAGAGCAACCCGAGAGCAGAGCCTGTTTTGTTTCCTACTCTGTGTATCCCAGCATATACAACCCTGCCTAGAACATGAGGGCAGTTATAAATTTTTGTTGAATAATGCAACTTTAGTCTTCTCCATCTATCTTTCTGTGCATAGAGGCCTATCTTCTCTTCTTTCCTTAGATCCTATCTTACTTTCTTGGATTTGATTTTACAGCTATAGTACAGCAGGAGGAGGGTCAAGAAAACAGCTATCAGGAAAGTAACTACCTCAGTTTACTTCTCACTGAAAGATGAAGGGATTAGAAAAAGCAAATAGAAATTTATTCTGTTCAGGGGTTCTTCCTAACTCAAGAGAAGGGTTTTTGCCTAAGGAATTAGGTCATATTAGCATCCAAACTTCTCTACTAAAGGTGGCAAGGAAGAAAAGTCATTTAGTGAGTTGCTTTTCCCAGAGGAATTCAGATTTCAGATTTCTTCTACCTTAAATCTATGGCTGTCAATTTATAACCATGTCTAACACTTTTCTGTCTTACTTTACCAACCAATGGAGCAGGGAAAAAAATTTTGTACCCAAATAAAAATGTCAATTCTCTCTTAAGAAAATTAAAACATTACCAGATTCCTTAATACTGAATGTATTTTCAGTATTAGGGAATGTAGTAAGCAAGACTACATCTAAAAGATTAAGATAAAAAGAGAAAAATAAAGTATTTGTAGAGTTGGAAAGTATAAACCATTATTTTCTGGACCTCATAATTACAGACAATGGACTACATAGGAACATCACTGTCAAACCACAGAATTTAATCCAAAGCTGCCTGCCTAAGGTTAGATGTGGTGGTACACACCTGTATTCCCACATTTTTTAGCCCAATTATCTACTCTCTAGTCCTCTTTCAGAGCAAAGCATCTCCCTGCTGCAGGGAGCTCTCCCAGTCTTCATTCTCTCTAAACCCAAGTCTGATGCACACAGGTTTCTATGGTGCAATGTGCTAACTCCACCACAGCAATACACCACTGTACTGTCATTTACTCATCTATCATCACCACCAAACCATTCTTTCTTTATTCCAACCAGAGTCCAAGGCATTTTCTAGCACATAATAAATGCTGAAAGAAAGATCTGTCTGAATGAATTAAATAATTCCAGCCACAACAGTGAGTAGCACAGCATAAAAATAACAGAAACGCCAAGAGCAGATGTAGCAGAAAGTGGGGAAGCAATTGCAGAGGGCCTGCTCCCTAAGGGAGGTCTGGTCAGGGTCTCTGAAGGCATCCACTGTGACAGTAGACTCTAGTCAGTACTGTTCACAGGCTCCTGCCCTGGCCCTGGTCAGGTTAAAAGAGACTTCTCTGTGGCTGAGCTTCTCTCTGGGATCTATGGTTACCAGGAAGAGTGCTAAACTTCCCTAGCTTGCGTCACTGGTGGCTGGGAAAAAGAGTCTCTTGAAGAACCGGGCAGGAGGAAGGTTAAAGGAAACAGGTATTCCCTTGACTCAGAAATGCAAGGCAACTTCCACTGCTTTCCACAGAACTGAGAGGCAGAATTCCAATCTCCAGTCAGATCTATACTTTTGATACTTTGTTTCCATATGATGTCCACAAAAAGCCATGGGTAGCTTTTCAGTATTTGAAATATTTTCCTAAAAGTAAAAAATTTGTCACTATTTTATAACTTTGTTTTGAAATTACTTTTTAAACAAACCTAGCAAGAAAAACAAGTGCCCAGAACAGTCTCACCCTCTGTGAAGCCCTGCTTACTGGGTGTAGAGCTTTGTAAGTCAGTGAATTTTTCCAAGTTTCCTAACCTATAAAATGAAGACATGCCCACTGCTAACTCCGTGGGATCTGCAGGGGGAGCTGGGTCTTGACTCACCTAGGGCACAGTCTTGGACACATCAGAAATAGCTAGAGCTCTGACTCATCTGACCAGAAGTTGTCCTTGAAGTCTGGTGTCCACAGAGGCTACCATGGAAACCACTAACTAAGAGCACTCTAGATGCTGGTGTTGGTTCCCTAAATAAGTTCCTCTCTGCTGCTTTCTCACTAAGAGTCCCAATCTTGTTCAGGTAGCCAAATATCCAGGAAACATGGAACTATATTCAGGCTCAGGAATAATCTTGAACAGTAACCCCAGTCTTACGAGAGGCTGATTTAGGAAAGGGCATGTGGCACCTCGTGTTCAATGAGATATGAGGGGAAATTGGTCATGGGTTCTCTGGGAAAAATTACCTTGCTCCTATAGAAACATCACAGAGTTGTTCTTATTCTTCCTTTGGATATTGCTCTGCCTGGGTGTGATGTTTGAGACTACTGCAGATACCGTGTCACTCTAAAAAGATACCACCCTGAAGAAAAAACCAATATGCCGAACAGAAAACCAAAATGAGGGTCCCCTCTAGTATCACTGAGGTACTAAAAGTCTGGTTATATAGCAAAATAAATTTCCCACTGTGAACAGTGGCATACTCTGTGACTCGGAAGGCTGAGTCAAGACAATGACAAATTAGAGGCTGGACCATGTATCAAAATAAAAATATGTGGGGCGTGGTGGCACACATTCCAATGACTCAGGAGGCTGAAGCAGGAAGACCGTGAATTCAAAGTTGGCCTCAGCAACTGAGTGAGGCCCTCAGCAACTCAGCAAGACCCTGTCTCTAAATATAATATAAAAAGGGCTAGGGGTGCTGGGGTTGTGGCTCAGCGGTAGAGCGCTTGCCTCGCACATGTGAGGCCCCAGGTTCGATCCTCAGCACCACAAAGAAATAAACAAACAAAATAAAGGTATTGTGTCCAACTACAACTAAAAAAATAAAATAAAATAAAAAAGTGCTAAGGATGTGGCTCAGTGGTTAAGTGCCTCTGGGCTCAAGACCCAGTATCCAACCTCCCCCACAAAAAAAAGTAAAGACTAGTGATGTAGCTCAGTGATTAAGTGTACCTGGGTTCAATCCCCCAATACCTAATAAATAAATACCCCTATACTCTAAGCCAGTTCAATTAGTTTCAAAATTATTCTAACTGAAAGGACAAAAAAAGAGTTCCATCAACATCCATAGATCTCCACCTAATTCATTTTGCACATCAACAGGTGAATAAGTGTTTTTTTTTTTTTTTTTTTTTTTTTTTTGAATTTTTTAATATTTATTTTTTAGTACTTGGCGGACACAACATCTTTGTACGTGGTGCTGAGGATCGAACCCGGGCCGCACGCATGCCAGGCGGGCACGCTACCACTTGAGCCACATCCCCAGCCCCCTGAATAAGTGTTTTCTGATGACAAGGAAACTTTGAAATTTCCAACAACCGAAGAACAAACCCTTCACTGACAACAAGAAGGATACCCTCCTCATCCCCAAAATGAAAAATGTAGCTCTAGAATCTTCATTACTATTTTGACATGTATTAATTATACACACAAAGAGGTTCAGTGTGGTACACTTCCACACACGCCATAGGGCATGCACCAATCAAATCCAACGTCCCTTTATCTACCTCCCCCAACTTAAACAACGGAAAAGGGAGAGAGTTACAAGCAGGAGCCTACAGATGAGGAAGAATACCAATGGACTTAAGGATTTCTCTCTTTCTTTTTTTTTTTAATACCATGGGATTGAACCCAGGGTCACTTTACCACTGAGCCACATCCCCAGCCCTTTATATATATATATATATATTTGTTTTTTTGTTTTTTTTAAATTTTGAGATAGGGCCTCACTAAATTGCTGAGACTGGCTTTGAACTTGGGATCCACCTGCCTCAGCCTCCTGAGCCACTGGGATTACAGGCCTGGCCACCATGCCCATCTTTTCCTATCTTTTTTAGACTTACACAAAAATAGATTAAAGCACAGCATAAAGAAAAACTTGAGAATTCTTTAAAAGCTACAAAGTATTCAAAAAAATAATGTCAGATAACTAAAATCATGGGGGACTCTGGTTTGTTTTCTTTTGACCATGATTTAAACTTAACAAAAAAGAAGAGTGTGTGTTTTGGGAGGTTTTGGGGGTTTGTAAATGACTCCAAAGACTGGGCACAAATTTCCCTGGGGAAACTACAAATAGTAGTCTATTTCCTACTTGGCATAAATAGGAGGTTAACTATGTGGTTTACAAATAGTGGTGTTTCTTATACATTTGCTATCTGAAATTCAATATGAATTTCAAGTAAATAATATTCCACAAAAT